>NC_080448.1:12124243-13324243 GCF_028018845.1 Melospiza georgiana | reverse complement strand
CAGAAGCTGTTAGTGGGGGCATTGCTATTCCATACCTGGCACGAACAATGGGAATATTTGTTCTGCCCGGGAGGATTACACCTTCCATTAATCTAAGTTTTATTGAAAGTTTAAATAACAGACAGACAAAATTTGATCAATTAGCAGTGTAATTCCAAGGAGATGTCACAGTGAAATTAAATCTCAAGCATTTTCAATGTAAAGAAACCTAGGAACTCCCTCCAGTTTTCTTTCTCAGTACAGTGTTTAGATTTTAATTGAAAGTTTATTGTGCTTTGTGCATCTTCTAGTAAATTTTAATTTCAGACTGTAATGAGAACAGTTTTCTATTACAGTGTTTGTAGCATTTCTCAGATAGATCAAAGATGCCTCATAAATGAAGGAAGCAAACAGGTTTGTGCAGGATCCACTAGCCATGGGAATCTCCAGGAGGAAAGAGATTTATGTGGGGAAAAGGAGAGGGAGTTGGTGCTGTGGTGAGGAAGGATGCATGGGGAGCCGGGTGGCTGTGATTACTGTACCCACGTGCTCAGACCCTGGCGGCTCGCTCGGGGCTCCTTCAGGTCCCCCCCGTGCCAGAGAGCCAGGGCTGTTCTCTTGCTCACGCCGCCCCAGACAAAAGCTGCTCCCTGAGCCCACCTTGGCACTGCTGTTCTCTGCTTCCCAACTGCCGTGGTCCCCTTCCTGCCATCCCTCCATTTCAGCTTTCATTTCCTTACGTAATTTCTCTGTCCCCAGTGAAGTGTTATTGCCATCATTACTGCTCCACATGTCTTCCATTTTTCTTATCATAAATGTCATTCTCATACTGCAAATACCAAAAGTGCCACAACCTTCCTGTGAATCTATCTCAGTTCTATCTTTGGAGACATACCTCATCTGAAAAGAAGAAATACTGAAAATAGCTGTATATTTTTGGATGTATATTTTTGTCTGGATGGATGTCAGGGATCAGCTTATCGGGCAGCTGAAGCAATGCAAATCCCCAGTCTGCACAGGTCTAGTTTTGTTTACACAATAAGAGTTTCTGGTCAAACCTGGGCCTTGGTACCCTTAGAAAAAGCTTCCCAAAAGTGACAAAGACTCCAGATTTAACAGAAGATAGTGGTGAGGAAAGGTTTCTCAGCAATGGTGGAGGCGCAGAACACAGCAGCAGGACTGAGCTGCCGGGTGTGCAGCACTCGGGCTGTGATGGCAAATCACTCTGGACTGTTCCCCTGCCGGTCACCGTCAGATGAGCAAATACCAGGAGGAACTGGTGCTTGTGAAAATTAGTAGACGTGGCTGCACATTCCCAGCATCTGATTATCTGTAACTGTACCTGCCAAGCCAATCTGTTTGTGAATCCTGAGGCACCGGGCAGCTGGAGCCCTGGCTGGGGCACACCAGCCCTCTGTGGCATAATCATGCCTGGGAGGGGAGGATTTGGGGTTTCTCAAGAAGTAATTTTTCTTGGTAAAAGCAGTTATTAACCTTGCTTCAGTCACGAGCAGCGGTATTTAAAACAACAACAAAAAAAAGGCAGCTGAGAGCTGCCTGCAGCTTGGCTCGGGCAGCCGCTCCTCCATATGGCGTGTGAAATGCCAGCACATGAAATTAACTCTCATAAATAAGTAATAAGGGCTGATTTGCCCAGATCTGGATGGGCTGACTTCCTGTGGAACACAGCCCTTAACCGCGGCATCATTGTAGTTGCAGGTGTTGGAGGCCACAGAGTTCCAACAAAACGTGTATTCCAGGGAGAACTTGGAAGGAAAAAAACACTTTGGGAAGGGGCCAGCATTCCAGCCTCATTCCAGGATGCTCAAGGAGGAGTGCCTGTTTGTGTTTTCAGAATTGAATGTTTCAGTTTTCTGACGTTTTCCGCAAGTCAGGCTCGAGTGAAATTATATTTTGTTCTAACAGAGCCTTTGAAGTAACGAAATTTTCCCTCTTCCAGGGGACTCCTTGTACAGGAGTTCTTTTTCCTCTCCAGAACGTGAGAAAATTGAAATTATGAAACTCCATCTGAAAAATCAGAAAGATTTGTCCCACATCACATATCTCATGTAATCTTTCACTGACAGTACAGGGGGTTCAGACTGAAAGCCCTATTCCTGCTAGAACAGAAATTCAGTATGCAAGATGGTGGCAAGATTTTAAGTAGAACTCTAGGACTTAGAGTTGCCCATCTCTGACAAAAAAAGTTAAACAGAAATAGTCAAATTCTCACAGACCCTGGTGACTTGGGACAGCAGTTTTTCAGCTCATCTGCAAGAGGCCTTCCCAAGAGCCCGGTGCCCACTCGCAGCAGGCATCGGGTCAGGTACTGACCCGGCTGAAGGGGCCAAGCAGTGCCTGAATCCCCCTCTCGGGCAGCACCATGGGTTCCTGGAGGCCTGATCCTGCAGAAACAATGGAATTTTTCTTCAGTCACCATCAGTGAAGTGGGAGCAGTGTCACTGGGAGTTGGGGATTGATGGATGGTCCCTGAAGTGCAGCAGCACAATCTGTCAGGACTGAGGTTAGTGGGGGAATAGAAATAGCCCGAGCCTGCACAGCTGACATCATGTGCTAAATTAGCTGCAAACCAGCTCACAGTGTACTCCTGCTCCTCTCCTCACTGTCATTGACCCCGTGCCCAGCTGCAGCACAGCACAGCCTGGCACTCACACGGAGCCTCGGGCAGCTCTCGGGCCAGAGTGCAGGGCTGGCACTGCCCGGCTCTGCTGGGGCTGGGGCACCCCTGGGCACTGCCATGGCACAGGCACAGCGTCACCCTGCCCTCATCCCACTGGGACACCCCTGGGCACTGCCATGGCACCGGGCACAGCGTGAGCCTGCCCTCATCCCACTGGGACACCCCCTGGGCACTGCCATGGCACCGGGCACAGCGTGAGCCTGCCCTCATCCCACTGGGGCACCCCTGGGCACTGCCATGGCACAGGCACAGCATGAGCCTGCCCTCATCCCACTGGGGCACCCCCTGGGCACTGCCATGGCACCGGGCACAGCGTCACCCTGCCCTCATCCCACTGGGGCACCCCTGGGCACTGCCATGGCACCGGGCACAGCGTGAGCCTGCCCTCATCCCACTGGGACACCCCCTGGGCACTGCCATGGCACCGGGCACAGCGTCACCCTGCCCTCATCCCACTGGGGCACCAGGCTGGGCACTGCCATGGCACAGGCACAGCGTCCCCCTGCCCTCATCCCGCTGGGACACCAGGCTGGGCACTGCCATGGCACTGGGCACAGCGTCACCCTGCCCTCATCCCACTGGGACACGAGGCTGGGCTGCAGTTTGTCCTCTGACACTCCTTGGGCACAGAGGGGCACCCACAGAAAAGGGGAAATCCCACTCAGAATTCATTCCCATGTGCTGACAGTGTCCCACAGGGCGGACTGACTGTGCGTCCCTGTCACTTCTCCAGGCTCTGGCACCACCATGGCCTTCAGAACCAAGCTCACTCTCCTGCCAGCTGGGAATGCTTGAGAAATGTTCCAAATGCATTTGGTACTCCCCTGCAAAGTGCCACCTGTCATGGAGACCAAACTAACCCACAGCTGAGAAAATGGAAAACCAGGAATTTCATTGTTTAATGGCTTCAAATCCTTTACTACTTAATTCCCATTTATAGCATAAATACTGAAGAAAATCAAGGTATTTTAAGAGGAAAAACACATCCTAATTTCTGTTCATGTCTTTTCTCACCTTACAGGAAGAAAGGTACATTCAGAAGCTAGGTTTGGCTCGGGAGGCACCACTCTGCAATGAGAGGCTCCAGCTCTTCCCACGGGTGTGATAATTCACAGTTTAAATAAGTTTTTTCCTGTCCTGAAGGTAAAATACAACACAGAAACTGCCACGAGCAGTTTTTTTGGTTTGTGGTTGCAGCATGGCCTTTTCTGCCCCTTGGACATATGCCATGAATGCTTTAATCCTGGCAAGGGTTTTATCTTAAACAGATACAATGAAGGATCTGAGAAGTAGGTCAGGGGACATTAGAGGCTGTTTGATTCATTGAATTGTGTGCATAGCACGCTTTCAGGCCTGAAATGTCATTACCTGGATGCAATGAAGCTGCTGTTTTGTTTGAGAAAATAGTCAAATGGATGGTTAGGAGGAGAAAGGAGAGAGGAAGGACTGGGTTTCTGGGGACCAAACCCATTTCAAGCAGGAACCCACCCCCCAAACAGGTGTTGAGCCTCGTGGTGGCAGCAGGGACCAGCAGCACGCAGAGGGGCAGCGTGGGGCTCTGGGGTGGCGATGGGGTTACAGATGTGGGAACAGGAGAGCTGCAGCTGTCGCCTCTGCTGGCAAAACAGTGCTTGGGGACACTCCTGACATCCTTTCCAAAGTATTGACAATGTGTTTTTCCCCCTCAGTGCTTTACCACCCTGTGTCTGTCCGGGGTGCCGAGTTTTCATTTCTTTTAATGGTTCTCAAGAAATTATTGAGAAATAAAAATGCATTTCAAAGTTATCTTCAAGGCTTACTGTGGTCCACATGGTTTCTTTAAATCCACAGTGCATATACTATTTTTCAAAGCTTTACTGGTCCCCAAATGATTGTAATGGCATGTTGACTGGCTTTACTGGGGCCTTGAGAGTTTAGAAAGGAAAAAAGTAACTTAGCAAGGGAAAACCCTTTAAATATATATACAGAAAAGTTGTTAAAGTTCATCTAATCTGTCTCTAGTTTTGGTATTTCTAAACCAGGCACTGACATCAAGGTTAACAGCACTTTCCTGCTCTGGGAATGTTGCAGCAGCCAGTTCACTGGAGCTCCTTGATGCCTTAAGAAGAAAGCCCACCCATCTGACAGGGCTGGTGCAGCCCTCAAGCTGCTGAAATCACTGCCAGGAGCGAGAGCTTGGCCTCTCTGCACTCCCCTGCAACTGCTGGAGAGCCTGGGATCCTGAAATGTCCCTGTAACAGCATTAATGCAAGATGGATATAGCTCCATGCCCTGGATATGCTTAACCTGATAAATAGTTTCAGTTAATGGACAGCAAAAGGAATGATGCTCAGTAAATTTGATTTTATGAGCCTTTCACTTATTTGCTGTGCCCATTAGGTCGGAAGTTAGGTAATGGTGAGTGTCCATTAGTGCATTAGCTCAGTGATGAGGGAGCTGAGTTGGAAAAAAAAGAAAATGGTGGAAAACCGCCTGAAGCCAGGTGTATTCATTAAGCCTTTGCTCGTTAGTGGTGGCTGTGGTGGACACTGGAGAGGCATCGGAGTTTGGTTTGGGTGCAAGAGCAGCAGCCCCTGCATCCCCGTCCTGCTCCCACAGCACTGGGTCCCTGTTCCTCCTGCCGTGGGGAGCTGAGGCAGCCGGGGGGCTGCGGGGCAGGGATGGGGCTGCTGAGTGCTCCCGTCCCAGGGCTGCTCTGGTGGGCAGCCTGGGGCTGCTCCTTCCACCCACAAATGATGACCCAGCTGGTGACAACCGCAATAGCCATTTCACTGATAACCCTTTCTTTTACTCACTTCCTTTGGATTTTTTTTCTCTGCCCAGGCAAATTAGTTTTTAAAATCTCTTTTCCCAATTTCTTCGTTACCCTGGGATTATTTACACAGCCCACAAAAAGCTGTTTACTCTTCTGGGTAATTCAATGAACATTCACTTGCTTTGAATTAATATGCAGTGTTGTTCCAAGTGCTGGCAATTTAGTGGTAATTGGAACATCTCCTTACCCTGGAAAAAACATCCAGCCTCCCAAGTTAGTTTTCACAAGTGGCATTAATGCAGCAAGAGAGCCAAATTCCCTTTATATGTGCTAGCAAGGAAATATGGGGCTTGTTAGCAATTACTAGGTAAATTTTCTTTCCCTCACCTCCTGGTGGTGCTTCTCTGTAGCTGTGAGGGCTGTTCAGGTGGCTGGGGTCTGTGTCCCACCGCTGCCAGGGCTGAGTGAGTGGTGCTGTGGTGATTAAGCAGTTTGCCCATGATGTGTTACAGGTGCTGGAAAAGAGTTTGGTGGGTAAAAGGGGTTTGCAGCAGTGTGTGGAGGAGCAGGCACAAAGAACCTTTTCAGCAGCAGTTTGATCTCACCTGGATGCACATCAGAGGTGTGTGTTGTAAGCTGTTTGTGAGCCCTGCAGAGAGCTTTGCCTGCAGGATTCGGTAGGGATGTCTGTAATTGCAGCAGCACCAGCCCTCGGCAGGCATTTCCATCTCAATCTGCTGGGTGCACTCTGGCCACAGACAGGCCATGGCTGTGATAGAGACCTGTCTGTGAAGCTAACAGAACCTGATAGACAGAAAATGAAATCTGTTTGCTCTGCTCTGTTGTCTGCTCGCTTCCCTCGTTTGGTTCTGCTTACAAGGGCTACTCAGGACGCTAACCCTTCTCCAGGGGTTTCCCCAGCACTGGAAACAGCTTTGTGAGGGACTAAGGCAGGAAAAAGGCAATGGGTTGCATTTGTTTGACACAGTTTTGAGGTCCCAGTGGGAGCACTTTGAATCTGTGCAATCCAAAGTGAGGGTTCTGTGCCTTTCAGAGCCTTTTCCTTCCCTTAAACTTTTCACCCCATGTATAACCTCCTGCCTAGGCAGGACGTGAGGCTCAGCCAGAAGGGAAGACAGAATGTTGTGGGGTTACACTCCCAGGTGGGGTTTGCTGCTGGATGTGGCTGTGAGAGCAGCTCCCCTGTGGGATGACAAGTCTCAGAGCATCAGGGCCCTCCAGCAGCCTCTCCTGCTCTCAAGACATTCTTTCTCTCATCACATTTACTGTAGAACTGGTAAACTAATGATGAAAATATTTTTGTTGATTTTTATGCTTTGCTTTTGACCTGTGAAAATGTGTTTACAGCAGGATTTGCATTAACACCCTGAGAATAAACAAGTGTGAATATGGCACTGATCATGCTAGCACAAAAATTAATGTTGCATATGCAACATTAAATACCACTAAAGAATTTAATTTAATTATGGAATCAGGCCTTATGGAAGCCAGCAAGCTGACAGCCCAGAGAGCTGAAATCTTCTGGCCATGGCATGAGCTGAGCACACAGGATCTTACTGGGAGCTGCTGCATGGGCACACCTGGCCTGCATGGGCACACCTGCCCTGCGTGGGCACACCTGCCCTGCATGGGCACACCTGGCCCTGGTGGCAGGGGACAGAGCAGGGTCCATGTGCTGCCAGCCCTGTCCTCCTCTGCATGAGCAGGGGCTGCAGTTACAGAAGGGGCCCAGTCTGGGACAATATTCAGCTTTACAAATTCTCTGGGCGGATGTAGCTTCCAGTCACTGGAATCGGTCTGGGGGCAGTGTACACCCACAGTCTAGAGCAGGAACCCTTCAGACCCAAGCAGAAGGCTCTCGGGCTCACAGGTGCGCTCCAGACCCGCTGACGCCTGCTCGCGGAGGCAGCAGAGCTCAGGGCTGCCCAAGAGGTGTGCTCCATCCCCTCGTGCCCTCCGCAGCCCTCTGCCAGCCCCAGGGGCTCTGGCCCTGTCTGCAGCCCCGTGCTGCCGTGGCGCCGGCTCTCCTGCAGCCACAGCTGGCATCTGGGCCCTGGGCCTCAGCCACGGAGAGGGTCTGGGCTGTGGGCAGCGCCCACGCCGCTCACATGAGGAGGGATCCTTCCTCCCACCCAGCACAGGCCTTGCCCCCGAGACTGCATTCACAAAGGGTGATTAATGCAGTCTTTGGGAGAGCACATTGACTGAGACATCCTATTTACAGAGAGCTTCTTAGTGGTGTCCTCAGGAGAACAGGGAGCCAGACAGCGTAGAGTGTGTTCTTAGTAATGTAAAAGGACGCTGTTATTTGTATTGCATCACTGAACTCCATTATATCTTTTATTTTCCTTGTTTCCAGGACAAATGCGGTTCCCTGTGAAGCCACCACCAATTGGCACCCACTGGCAAGTCACCAGTGCAGATTTTATGCCACAAAGGAAACAGGCTGCTCTGAATGCCAGCAGTACCTGGCTTACAGTGCCCCTGACTCAGCATGAGCCGCCTCCTCAGCTCCCACGGCTGCCCTGCTCCTTGCTGGCCACCCTGGGCACTGCCAGCAAAGCCACCTGAGCTGGCAGGGGTGGCAGTGCCCAGGGACGGGGCCTCTGGCAGGACCTTACCCTCAGGCCAAGGTCTTTTTCCTCTGCCAGTTTTCAGTGGAGCTTTCCCTGCTCATCCCCTTGCCTGCTTGCTGCTAGAGCTTGTCACAAGCACGGGGGGGTCTCTGCTGGTCACTTGGTCCCTGTCCCCTCCCAGAGCAGGTCCTGGCTGTGGGGCCATCCCTGGGGCAGGGCTGGGACCACCTCACACACGTTCCTTGCAGGTCCCTTGGCAGAGCTCTGCAAGCAGCTGCTTCCCTCTCTCTCTGCATTAAGATTAATGTTTGAACAGCAGTTGGCCCATCCATCTCTCTGGGAGGCTTCCTCCAAACAAATAGCAGGAGGAGGTGGCATCTATTTGGGAATGACAGGGCTTCAATCTATTTATTCCACAGGTAACCGCTCTCTCCTGAAATGTCAGATTGACTCTTCATCTTCCACGGGCTGGGTGCGAGCGCGTGTGGCGGGTGCAGCCCGCCTCCCTTCCTCTGCAGGAAAAAGAGTCACTGAGATTGATTGCACAATTGAATATGCAGCATGGTAAACAGTTATTTGGAAATTATTGTTTGTGTTTAATTATGACATACAGAAGTTTAACAGTCATAAATTTTTCATTGGATTCGGAATGCAAATGTAAGCTTTAACGTGCATCAAGGAAAGACACAAATCAGCACTTGCACAGCACAGCTCTGGGGCCAGCAGCCCCACACTGCTCATGGGCGTCCCCCTCCTCAGCATGGTGGGCCAGAGCTGTCAGGGACCTGGAGTGGCTTAGAAACCAGAGGTTGCTTATTTCTGCCTGGTTTGTTCTCTGCATGAATCCTTACGGCAGAGCAGAGGCTGGACAGGCACTCAGGGCGTCGCTGCCCCTGCGCTTTTGGGGTGCAGCCAGGGTGGGGAAGGGCCTGTGGGTGTCACCTCCAGCCTGGCAAAATAGGAAAACTCTCTGCTTTCATGAAAGTGGCTTTTCAGCACTTTTGCTGCTGGCAACAATTCTTTCCAACAATTATCAGATTCATTTTCCCCATCTTTTCTCTCTTTTTATTCCTTTCTTATCTCTTTCTTCTCCTTCCCCCAGCACATACACATGGACATGTGCTGTAGCTCTTGGCAATTGAAGAAAATGAAAAATAGATATGTAGAGGGAAAAAAGTTTAACAGCAAGAAAAGATATGCTAGAAAAGAGGGTGGTAATAAAGGAATCTAATTAAAATGGAAAATTTCTGTGGGAAAAGGAAGCAGTGTTGGGGGAGGCAGAGGTAGAACATTGTTTCTATCCAGCCTGCTCTTTTGGGGGAAGAAGCAGCATTTCCCAGCTGATTAAAAACTGGCATGATAATGACAGTTGAGTATTTTTCTGTCTTTGTATTTCTGAAGCAAATCTCTCGTGGGACAAAACATATCACTCAGTGAGTTGCATAACGTTTAATTCTGTATTAGGCAAAGAACAAGCTGTGTCTGTGTTGTACAGTTCACACATGAGCAGAAAGGTGAGCTCACGTTTTCTGAGCACCCACTTGTGCCTCCAGAGACAACAGGTTTGGGCAGGATTTTAGGGAGAGACAGGAGTCCAGAGGGTCTTGTGACTGTTCCAGGGTTAGCAAATGGGGTATGGAGATCTCAAAATAGAGTGCAGAGAGGGCTGACCTGCAGCTGAAGGATGTGTTTGAGCAGTGCTGACCTTGCCATCAAAGCTTGAGATGAAATATCTCCCCAGACGAGTTCTGTTTATGATGTTGTGCAGCTATTTTACCAACAGCCCTGTGGCCAGCGGAGCTGTGATTTACTGCACAATGGCAGAGGTGTCCTCAGAGCCCCTGCAGGGTGGCCACCCTCGGCAGGGGGAGAGCAAGGGTCACAGCACTGGGGACGTGTCCTGCAGCCCGTTCAGCGCTGAGCTGTGGCAATCACCACAGAGCGGCCCAGACACGTCACAGTGGGGCAGGGGTGCTGACGAGTGGAGAAATGGCACTGGGCTGTTTGTATTTCTGCATATTGTGACTCTGCGTAGCTGTCAAATGACCCATGGCTAATCTCACTGATTTAGGCATTTCTTTGTTCCTTGACTGATAAGGGTGACAGGGGAATCTGTGGCCCTTGGGACATGATGAATCAGTTCTGGGGAAACAAGTTCTCCAAAGAGGAAACTGTCTGTGGGAAGTGGGGTGGGAGTGCTAAACCAGAGATGTGGCAATGGGAATGGCTTTCCTGGGCTGTGCCTTAAGATTATTCCTTGCTGCCTGTCACTTCTTGGTCCTCTTCCCATGTTCTGGTTTGAAGGACACCTTTGAAATGAGGGATGAGTCATAATGAGAAAATAAATGCAAATTAATCAAAGATGACACTAGAAATTATGTGAAACATAATTTCTTTGGCACAGTGTTCCAAGGTGGGGGGGTCTGTGTGTGTGTGTGTACACAGGCACACCAACATGAGCCGTCACCATTCATCATTACAGTGCTCACAAAAGGCTTTACGAATATCAACACCAACAGCTCCCACACAGAGCTCTGGGTGACCTTCACTTGGGGCTCTGCAGCTGGATTCAGAAGCCATTGGTTTGCTGGCTGTCAATTTTCTTTTGTGCTTTCAATCATGGGTGGCAGCAGCAGTGGCAGTGACAGCCATTCCCCAGTGAGCAGCAGAGCCTGAGGACCAGGAAGGTGATGGTGAGAGGCACCTGGGGTGGGCTGGGGGAAAAGGGGTAAAGGAGGAGTGATGTGGTACTCAGGCTGTATAGCTGCAGTGGAAGGGAAATGCTGTTAAAGAATTGGGTGTGGTTCTGAAAACCCAGACTGGGGGTATTTCATCTTGGAATGCAATTACATTCCTGTAAAATCTTTCACTGGCATGATGCTGAATGTGGAGGTGAGCACCAGAGGCTTTCTGCCCACAGCTTTGCAGAATTCAGTCAGCTTGTGAGTGAGCAGTGATGCACGAATAACCAAGAGACAATGTGTGTCCTTTCACGAGCGTTCATGCTAGATCTGTGTCCTGAGAGGAAAGCAATGTTTGGGTCACAGGACAGGGCAGCAGCAACCTTAAATCCCACGGGAAATAAAAATGAAAGAAGCACTGATATTGAGAAGTTCCCCAGTCAGAGGTGGTGTATCACAGTTGTTCTCTGTTATAAACACCACCTTGAGCTCTTGCAGCTCCAGTAAAGAGAAAAGTAAAATGAAAACACTGTAATGGGTTAGAAAATGTTAAACGAGACAGCTCCATTCAGCATCAGTCTGTGACGTGTCAGAAGTGGCAAAATGTTTCACTGTGCCAGTTATTAAAAATGAAGAAATTGTGCCCAGGGTGAGGTGTGGTGGTGATTGATTGTGTGCTCGGAGCTCACCGGGCCAGCCTGAGCCAGGGCATTGCCCACCCAGTGACACGGCGGGAGCCGCAGCCAGCGCCACCACGCTCGGAACTGTTTCCACTACTCTGTTAAAATAAATACCTCAGTTCTGCCAACACATATTAAAGGTAACACGAGGCACCACTAAGGCAAACAGAACGAAAATTCCCTTGAAGGAAGTGAGCACAAACATAACTAAAAGCAGTAGATTAAAGACTGAAATATAAACTGCAGATGACAGACAAACTTCAACTTTTTCTTGGTGATTTTCCAGAGGAAAAGCATTTATCGTGTCTTTTTCATTGTGCACTCTGCCTTCCCCTCACAGCATCTCACACTGCCCTCTGAGCCCTTATTTGCCAAAACTCCATCCCCACATCCTGCTGGATGTGATTATACCCGTACCCCTATATGTGTGTGTGTTTCTAGAACAGTTACACGCTTTTGCCCTTTTTGGGGGGTTGTGCACGTGCGCGCTGCACGCGGTGGGCAGAGGATGGGCTGTGCCCTCCGCAGCCGGGGAGCTGCAGGGTGGCACACGCGGACCCGCTGCTCCAGGGGCACTGCCACCTCTGCCAGCCCCGCGCGAGCTGTGCCACCCTGCCGCAGCAGCCCTGCCCGCTGAGTCACTCCTTCCCGGGCAAATATCAGCCCAAAGAGACATGACATTTTCTGGGCCGTTCTTCTGTATTAATAAGATTCCAACTACAGGGTGACCTTTTCACAAAGGATTTGTAAATGCCAAAAGCTGCATAAAAATCTCTCTTTCTCAGGCAAACAGAGGCATCGTAACTTTGCATTTATTTCTTAAATGGTGTTTTCCTGTCTTTTCCTCTTTGATCATCTCTTTCCCCTGAATGGATGTAGTGACAGCTGTGCCTCCAATAACAGCTGTGAAAGGGAATGAGAGAAAATCAGTGATTGAATACTGCCTGCTTGGGGGATCGTTCTGCTCAAGAGGCTGGATGAATGAAAACAAACAGGGCAGGGATGGTGCCCCTGCAGGACAGGGACCACAGAGCTTTGGCATGGGGAATGCTGGGTGCCACTCCCAGCTTGTGTAAGGAGAGCTGACACTGTTTCTTGAACCACATTCACACACAGAAAACAGGAAAATCAGCACAAACCAACCACACGAGGCTTTTATGTTACATTGCATTTAGGGTATCTGATTTATCAAATAAATGCTGCCTTTGCAGCAGGCTTTACACCCTCTTTGGGTGTATTTCCAAACATAGGAAAAAAATAACAGCCAAACAAAAACCCAACAGAACAAAAGGCTTATAACTTAGCCAATGGAAAGCTGAGGCTTCATCCAAGAGCAGGGCACTGGTATAAATCACCACCACCCTGCACTGTGCCAGAGGCCCCAGGACCTTGCCTGACCTCTTTGGTCAGACTTTGAGTGAGCTTGGAGTCGCCCTGAAAATCACTGCATTGCCTTAATTAATACATTGTGTAAGGAAACTCTTGCACCTTCTTGTTTCACCTCCATGGTTACCTTTTTCCTTTGTCCTCTTTCTGCATCTCTCATGTCTTTTCATCACCAACTAACATAATTTAATTATTTCTCCCTTTTGCAAGAGTCCAGAGCCTGCATTTGTCACTGGCAAGTGTTCAGCTTTTCCTAAACTGCAGCTTAAAAAGGAAAAATTGAGGCTGGATCTGAGTCAAATGCAAGTTTCATACTTTAATGTTTTATCACCCCAAAATATCATTCTGCTTTTAATTTCCTGAGTGATTCTTGCGCCCAGCTCAGCAAATGCTAATATACTCCCCCTGATTCCCACTCTGGTTCCTCCCAGGTTTTCTCCTTTTCCCTCCCATTTCCTTGAGAAGTGTCTGATCAAAAGGAGCAACAAACTGTAGGTGGATTCCTAAGGTGTCACGTCAAATATTGAGGGTTGATACGAGAGCAGGAAATATGTCCCCAGTTGAGTAGGAATATATGCCAGGTAAACATGAAATCAGCAAAACCTTTTCCCCAATGCACTGGTGAATTACCTGGCAGTCTGCATGTCAGTTACCTGAACTCTGGACCAGGTTCTTCAGCCAAGCCAGGACAAACCTTCCCCTGATGGCTCCTTCTGTGCTGTTATCCGTAGAACTTTTGCATCAGAGTCCTGGTTTCCCTTCAGCAGCACACAGCATTGCTCCTTGTTCTGCAGCACTGACTAATGAGAGTAATTGGTCTCTGTCCTCTTCATAATGTCCCTCTAAGTATTTGTAAAGAGTTATCATGGCTCCCTCCAGTCCTCTTTTCTCTTCACATAAAGATTCTCAATTCATTTTAATTCGTCCTCCCTGACCCTCCCTCCCACTCCCACTTTATATATCAAATAATGGAACCCAATTACCTCGCAGGCACGCCACGTTTGGAGGAGAGAATGGAGCAGGGCCCAGCAGAGTGCCCTGGAAAGGCAGCGCTGGGTTCTGCAGAGCCCAGCAATGCCCAGCAATGCCCAGCAGAGCCCAGCAGAGCCCAGCAGTGCCCAGCAATGCCCAGCAGAGCCCAGCAGTGCCCAGAATGCCCAGCAGAGCCCAGCAATACTCAGCAATGCCCAGCAATGCCCAGCAGAGCCCAGCAGAGCCCAGCAGTGCCCAGCAGAGCCCAGCAGAGCCCAGCAGTGCCCAGCAATGCCCAGCAGAGCCCAGCAGTGCCCAGCAGAGCCCAGCAGTGCCCAGCAATGCCCAGCAATACCCAGCAATGCCCAGCAGAGCCCAGCAATGCCCTGGTGGGAGCCACGGCTCAGGCTCTGCAGCTCTGCTGGGCTGAGGGGCCCTGCAGCATCCCAGCCTTCTCAGGAGCCACCACAGCACCAGCTGGGCACTGCCGGGCACTGCCGGGCATTGCTGGGCACTGCCGGGCACTGCTGGGCATTGCTGGGCACTGCCAGGCACTGCCGGGCATTGCTGGGCACTGCCAGGTCCTGTGGCACACCTAGCTGGGCTCCTGAAGATCCCAGCATTATTTTGGTTTTCCATTTCATGTTCATCTGCCCTTCAGGTTTTTGAGGGATTGTTTCTCCCTTCGTGTTTCTTCAGTTATTTGGATGATATTTTATCACTGCAGTCAAGTAATTGCACTGGCACAATATGAGCATTAACATTTGCAGTGTGAGTTGAGAAAAAACACCATCTTTAAGCCTCCACAGCAGAAATGCTCGTCAGCAGCAAATGAAAGTGCCACAGCCCCAGCTTGCCTGCAGCAGGAATCCCTGCTTCTCCTCCAGGGCTTTGAACTTGAGCACCTCCACCAGCAGTACTGCTAACAAACAGCAAAGTCAAACACGCTTTTCTCAAACAGACACCCAGTCCTTGTGGTTTCAGATGTGATTTTGTTTCCTGATTTTATCTGCATGAGCAGTTTGAATGGTTTTATAATTTGCCTGTGCTTCCATTTTATCACATCTGCCTCCCATCTGTTATTTTTATGGTTTGCATTCCCATTCTCCTCTCCTAATGCCAGCAGCTTGACTGTAAAGCTGATGGCACATCCTGGAAACTTATCACCTCTCCCAAAGAAACATGTCTTGTGCAGGATGGCATGAGAACCACCTGCAGAAGGACAGGTGGATCTGTTATTAATGATTTTCTTTAGCAAGAGCCCACAAAACCACTGCACTTGGTGCAGGTGCATGCTCTCTTCTCACTGCTCCTTGCAAAAGTCCCACTGAATGAACAGAAACCAAATGTAAGCAAAACCTTAGTGATTCAGGGGTGTTTATCTGTTGTATCCCACGGCACTGGGGACAAAACAGGAACAGAGGGAGCACGCCAGGGCTCCAAGCTCTCCCCCAGGGCTCATCCCACAGGACAGGGATCTGTGGGAGCAAAGAGCTGGGCCCAGGGATGTTCCATGAGCTGCCCAGGGCTGCACAAGGGAGGGGGAAATTGAAAACCAGCCTCTGGAGCCCCAGGCTGAGCAGTTCCCTGTCTCTTAGGAGATAAATGAGCGATTTGGTCACTGTATCATGACAGCAATGCTCCTCCCGAGCACTGCAGTGCATCCCTGGGCAGGGATCCTGCCACAAAACAGCTTGGAGTCAAAGTCAGCTCACTGCAGCTCTCACAACCCTGGCTCTGGTCTGCAGAGCCCACAGAAGAAATGTGAAAGGGGCTGCAGGACTTGTGCATTGATGCCAGCTTGGCATCAGGTGGAAGAACCATAAAGTGCAAAATAAATACAGAATTTCCCTAACGTTGTCTCCAATACTCAATGCTCAACCTCCTATAAACAACAGATGAGTCCTGCACGCGCCACGGGTTTGGGCCAGTTAAAATTTTCACTTATTTGTGGCAACACAGACTTCTTCTCCTTCTTTTATAATTTTCCAAGCACATGTATAATTGGCTCTGGCCTGCTACCAAGAGGTTTATTAGAGCGGCAAGGGATGAAACTAATGATTGTTAAGAAGATCTAATCCAAGGATACTGAGTTGTTGATTACACATTTATGGCTGCTAACCAGCAGCTCTCGAATAAGGGCCTGTGGATTTGTTTACCTTGCCAAGGCACCAAGACGTAGCCAGTCACTAAAACTCAGAGGCTGAGGCAGAAATCAATACAGAGCTGCTGAACACCCTCCTGTGCAGCTGGGGGAGACTAATTGCCGATGAACCTATGAGTCCAATAAAAATGTGCATAATTTAAATTGTATTAAAACCATAAGCTGCTAAAACATCAATATTTAAACACCATCCCACCATCCCCTGCAGTGTCACCAGGGATCTTACAGGAAGAACAGATATTGCTGAACATTAAAGCAACAAAGGCGAAAGAATTGCCTGAAATATTTCTTTCACCAAATTTCTGACATGGATTTGTATAAAAATGTCTCATGGAAGAATTTGGCCCCGGGTGTTCTTCCTCCTGGCGTAAGAGCAGGTGCTGGAGCTGCAGTGTAGGAGGAGTTCACTGAGGGCTGACCCTTCCCCAGCAGGGTCCATTCCCAGTCTGTGGCCATCCTGGCACTGCTCAATCCAGAGAATAACGCATTTATCACCACGGTTCTACCCGTCTGTGCTCTACAAGGTATGCACGTGCAAACCTCCATCATTTTCTCAGACACTCTGGGATACATACCATGAAATTTAACCAGGTGTGTCCTATACAGGGCTGTAACATTGCAGCTGTGTGCACTAATTAGATAACGCTCATTATTGTTCGTTCAATTTGCATTTGCAGAGGCGGTGCCAGCCTGGCTGCCGGCCCTGATTGATTGCTCCCACTTTGCCTTCATTAGGAAGGTGGCCTCAGCACAGTGGTTTTACAGCGTGTTTGCTGCCACTTAACTGGATGTGCCAGTCAAATGCCTTGAACTGTGGCTCTTGATTAACAACGTTTGCCAATGCAGTGCAGGCTGTTTGAGCAGCCTGACAGGCACTGGTGGGGCTGGGCCAGCCCTGCTCCCACTCCTGCAGACACTGTGGCACAAGGGCTGGGGACAGCTCACCTGCACACCGGGGCCATCAGTGACCGTGTCCACTGCCCATCTCCTGCGCTTAGACGGGACTGACAGAAATAAATGGGCCTGGCAGACAGCACTGAGCCCGTGAAACCGGGCACGTACAGGTCTCAGTGACCTCTGAGATTTCTCCTTCCTGTCCCCTCACAGATGCAGAGCAGGGCTTTCTCTGGTCCATCCCATCTCCCCCTCCACTCCAGGCATCACCTCGGGGGATCAGTGGAGCCAGGGGCTCAGCTCTGGGTTTCTGTAGCAGCAATCAGCCTGGAAGCCCCATTGCCCCAGCCCAGGGACCCCCAGCCCCTCTGGTCCCAGGCCCCCCTGCCCTCCCCAGCTGCCAAAGGAGGATGCTGGGCCTGCAGGGAGCCTCCTCTCAGCCCATCCTCGCCGTGGGACAGCTGCCTCCCTGCCAGAGCATGGCACGGTGATGCCATTCACTGCTGGACTGACGTGGGGGATTTTTCCTCATGCTCAGTGACACAAGGCAGCTCCACAGCCAGCGTGTTCAGCAGATGAACTGTCGCTCCAGCTCCTTCCAGGGTGAAACACTGTCACTTTTCCCTTTTGCATATGCAGCACGCACTGGGGAGTTCAGGTCTGTGCACAACAGATTTATTCATCAGTAATCGTTTCATTTCTGCAAAGGAAATATGTTCCACTGCTCCTGCAGCTGACAGGCTCTGGCATCAGTTGGAGGCTGAGGTTCCAAAGGAGGCAGAATATGTTTATGGGATGAACCACAGCTGTTTGCAGTATTCCCCTGCCCTAGCAATTATTTTAATAGAAAGAATTCCTGGAGGGTTATTTGGCTTCACACGGTGCACGTCGTGTTCACAGTCACTAGTTCAGGTATCAGGCGAGAGAACCTCTGAAGACAGTTCTGCTCCTGTAAAGCATTTTTTAAAAAGGCAGCAGGTTGAATGCCGCAGCCTGCTCACACACCAGAAAATACTTGCTCCCATGGGTAGCACAAGAAATGATAGGAAAACCAGTACATTTGCATAATCTGCATTATCATAAAGTTGTTTACCAGCATGGCTGAGCTGCCCAGCACTCCCAGGGTGTGAGAAGAGATGCTGCCCAATGCAGCCACTGCTGTCTAACCTAGAGACACAGAAAAGGTGAGCGAGACACATTCCTGCAGAAAACGTGGATCCTCTGGCTGCACACGCTTTTCCCTGAGGGAGAAGAGGGGGGAGCTCCCCAGCCTGTCCATGGTGCAGGGGTTTCCATGGGTGCAGCTCCTGCAGGAGGAGTCTCTGGCCAGGCCGGCTGCAGGAGAGCAGAAGGGAGTACCTGCTCCAGTGCTGTATTTCCACAATAAACTGGAGCCCATTTAAAATTCAGCAGCATCGTGTGAACGTGTTGCTGCTTTGCCTCAGAAATAATCAGTCAAGACAGTCCTCAGACACTGCTGCTCATTAAATAAAACACCCGGAGTCCTCCCTGAAGGGGAAGGTTCCTCAGGGACTGGCAATATTTTAGCCTGCTTGCCATCTGAGGGCTTTAAAATACTTCAGAAGCATTAATTAAGTCTCAGGACATGCCTGTAAGATGGAAGATTAGCATTTACTCAGCAGTGAGCAGCACTGGGGCTGCAGGCTGGGGAAGTTTGGATCCGGTGCTGTGAATCCCTGGTGCCAGCACAAGGGAGAGTTCCCAGGCTGCAGCTCCTGCCCTGACCCGCTCTGGGGCCAGGCTGGTGGCCTTGGAGAGGAAGGAGAGCTCCCAGGGGGGGCTGCTCTGCTCGCACAGGCCCTGCCAGCCTGGCACTGCCCAGCCTTGCACTGCCCATCCCGGCACTGCCCAGCCCGGCCCAGCCCTGCGCTGCCCATCCCTGCACTGCCCATCCCTGCACTGCCCATCCCTGCACTGCCCAGCCCTGCACTGCCCAGCCCTGCACTGCCCAGCCTGGCCCATCTCGGCACTGCCCATCCCTGCACTGCCCAGCCCTGCACTGCCCATCCCGGCACTGCCCAGCCTGGCCCATCCCGGCACTGCCCATCCCGGCACTGCCCAGCCCGGCACTGCCCAGCCCTGCCCATCCCGGCCCAGCCCCGCGCTGCCCATCCCTGCACTGCCCATCCCGGCAATGCCCATCCCGGCACTGCCCATCCCTGCACTGCCCATCCCTGCACTGCCCATCCCTGCAATGCCCATCCCGGCACTGCCCATCCCGGCACTGCCCATCCCTGCACTGCCCAGCCCAGCCCATCCCTGCACTGCCCATCCCGGCACTGCCCATCCCGGCACTGCCCAGCCTGGCACTGTCCAGCTCAGCACTGCCCAGCCTGACACTGCCAATCCCGGCCCAGCCCGGCACTACCCAGCCCTGCACTGCCCAGCCTGCAGGGTTGGTTTGCACTGGCAGCATCCATGCCCTTCACTGAGAGCATCTCACACAGACACTGGGATTTGGTTCAGGTGGCTTAATGAGAAAATGAGTAAATCCCTTCCTGGGTTTTTATGTTCAAACCAGCTGTCCAAAACATGAGATATCTGAATTCCTTGTAGCTTTAGGATGTTAGACTCTGTTTTCTCTCTGAAAATGCCCATTTTTCAGTGCACAGGAGAGCTCTAGCTGTTCATCCCACCAACAGGACTTTAGTCACACGCTTATAAATGTATAAGTGGAAGTTAAATGTTTTAATACTTCTGTGGAAATAGATATAAGGGAAGAAAGCACGAATAAATAAAATCTGCCAAGTGATGCTTCGGAAAGTTGTCCAGAGGAAAAAAAAAATAAAGAAAGAAAAACTGAACAAATATCCTGTAACTCAAAGGAGAAACAGGTAAGGGTTTGTGTCACCAAACAGTGCTGTTCACATACAGAAATGCCATTTCTTACCTGGAGATTTAGATGAGAAGCTCAGTGATTTTTATCAGTGCCTTTAGTTTCTCTGCAGAGAATATGAGCACACTGCTACTGGCAGAACATCCATAATGGGGGAGGTAAACACTTCCAAAGCGTTAATTCTCTCAGCATTGTGGGATCCAACATGTGCATCATCACTGTACGTCAGCGAGGGATAATGTGAGCAGGCACCACAGTGTAAAATACAACCGTGCAATCTACTTCTGAGAGATTTCCATGTGGAAACAGACAGTGTTTCAGCAGTTTCCCATAACAACAGCACAGCCCAACACAGCTCCTGGCCGCTGGGATCTGCCCTTGTCACAAACAGCTTTGCAATAAATGCCTCTGGTGTGGGTGAGCACAGCCCTGTGGCCAAGCACTCAGTAGCCATGGGAAGGGAAAAGGCAAAGGGGAAAATCAAAGTCATTGAACCATCACAAACCATGCAAACTCACCCTGAGCAGCACTGGAGGAGCTTCCCCTGACTCCCCGGGCAGACCTGCGCTCTGCACGTCCCAATCATTTAGGCCTGCTGAATACTTAATTCCCCACTTAATTGCTTCAGTGCCAAGCAGCTTTCCCTTGCTGCACTTCATTCATCCCAGAAGGAGGTTAAAGAAGGCAAAATGATCTCCTGGACCATCCTCTGGACACAGAACCTAGGCTTCTGTTTGGGGTCACACTGTGATCTCTGACTCTCTAACAAGAGCTGGGGAAGAGATTGAGCAATCTATGTCTCTATCTGCCTTCCATGTGTTTATCCAGGACACAACTAGATCTGGGCAAAGGATTATGCACAAATATTTCTTAGATCATTTTTTTCAGTCTTGACCATTTTCTCACTTCATTTACATGGGGTTTTCACTTCTGTGACTTTATTCTACCAGCTCTGTTTAGTATCAAAGTATTCACTGAAGCAGCAAATTATACATGATTATTGGAGATTACTCACTGAGAGTGAAGTGATAAATGAATAATTAATTCTCATTATTAGCACTGTCTCCCTGCTGCCTCTGTGAAATCAGGACCCCGTTGCTTTAGGGACTGTGCCAGCAAACAGGGACAATCCCTGTTCCCAAAGGGCTCAGCCTGGAGAGGTGGCCCAGCTGAGGGGAAGGGTGGGAGCTGTGCTGGGGCAGCATTCCAAAGCCCCTGGGCTCTGCACTGAAGGGATGCCCAGAGTTCCCTCATTCTCTGTGCGTGGGCTGAAGGATGCTGCCCCTCCCTGCCGAGCTCATCACCCTCACTCACCAACACCAGGACAGCCCTTAATGCCCTCTCACAGCACCACTCATCCTTCTGTGGCCTCCTTATTGCTTTGGCCTGCTCTGCTCTTTGGCTTAGAGAGGTTTTGAGCCTCAGCTCCACCTTGGAAGGTGCAACAGGTGCAGAAGCTGCGAGGGAGAAGGCAGGAGGAGCAAAAGCCCCGCGGGGGCAGAGTTTCCTCCCTGCTGCCAGGGCTGCCAAGGCAGAATGCGACCAGAGTGATGAATGACTGTGCAACTCCCCCAGAGCACACAAATAAAACAGGGAGCAGGCTGTAAAATATGTTGGAGCTGGAAAATGAATGATCTCTGTCAACTATTTAAAAGCAATCCAGTAATGTGAACAATCAGAAGTGAAGAAAAATCAATACACTTTTCATGGCACTGAAATGGAAAATAAGTGGGATTTTACTCCGGTAAAATCCATGCAAACAAAACCCAACAAATTAATTCTACTTGTCAATGAATATGGTCATGTCTTCAGCAGCTGCAGCACCTCCCAGAGTGCTGTCTTCAGCCCCAGCACTGCGCTAGTGATGTAGCAGAAATCCCCACTGGACTCAGTGGTACATGACAGAGAATTATGAACCATTGTGTGTTATTCCCAACACATTCAATTTGTTTAACAAATAATTCCTCTAGGAAGGCTTCAGGGAAAGCAAACAGACAACAGAGCACAGCAGACGCAGCCCAGTCCCTGCTCCTGCACACAAAATTCAGACAAACCACCAGAGTAAAGCAAAGCATCACAGTCCCTGTCAGCCACTGGAGGCACGACTGGAGTGGCCACAGTGGCCATTTCTGCACCCCAGATTGCAGGTTCTGGCTCAGCAGCAGAGGGGAACGGCCTCGAGGGCACAGGGAGAAGCTCCTGCAGCTTCAGGAGGTGTGGGGGCCCTCCCAGACAGAGCTGATGGGAACAGGGAGAGGGAAGGATCCAAGGGAGATGGATCATGGCTGGAGTGAGGACTTGCAGAGCTCCACAGAGCCACACAATTGCTCCTGCAGGTCTCAGTGCCAGGCATGCACAGAGGCAGATCTATCAGTTTTCCTTTCAAAACTTTCCTCTCCTACTGGACACAAGAAATAGAGCCAGAAACAGAAATTCAAGACCGTGGCACTGGCTGTAAGAGAACTGCCAGATGTGCAGGCAGCTGCTGGGCCTGGGCCAGACCTGTGTTTGGCACTGTAAAGTTCACAGCTATTCAGCAGCCTTCCCTCTGCATCCCGGCAGCACAGGAAGGACTTCCAGCAAGCCGAACTCATTTCTTCTCATTGGGACAACCATTCTTTAAGCTTGTTGCATCTGGCAAAGTTGTAAAGGAAACAGGAGTAGCACTATGAACACAAACATGCCTTTTGCAGCTGAGCCTCTCCCGGCAGCAGCTGCTCCGTCCCTGAGCAGGAGCTGCTGTGAATTTGCGCTCTCCTGCAGCGCCTCCAACATCGCAAAGAACGAAACCAAGGTTTTTCCCATCTAGTCAAGCGTGTAAGCCCTAAGCTCCTACAAGGGCAGTTATTTATTTCCCGGTTACCTCCGGAGCCGGCGCTCCCCGGGCGGGATCGTGGCTCGGCCGCCGCCCCGCGGTCCGGGCGCAGCTGACACAGCCCCGGCTCCGGCTCCGGGCCCTGCAGCCCCGGGCATCGCTCCGGCCGCCCACGGAGCTGGGATGGGCTGGAGAGCCCTTATCCTGCCCATGGAGCTGGGATGGGCTGGAGCAGCCCTTATCCTGCCCATGGAGCAGGGATGGGCTGGAGCAGCCCTTATCCTGCCCATGGAGCTAGGATGGGCTGGAGAGCCCTTATCCTGCCGATGGGAGCTGGGATGGGCTGGAGCAGCCCTTATCCTGCCCATGGAGCAGGGATGGGCTGGAGCAGCCCTTATCCTGCCGCCCATGGAGCTGGGATGGGCTGGAGCAGCCCTTATCCTGCCCATGGGAGCTGGGATGGGCTGGAGCAGCCCTTATCCTGCCGATGGGAGCTGGGATGGGCTGGAGCAGCCCTTATCCTGCCGATGGAGCTGGGATGGGCTGGAGCAGCCCTTATCCTGCCCATGGAGCTGGGATGGGCTGGAGCAGCCCTTATCCTGCCGATGGGAGCAGGGCTCCCTCGCTGGAGAGGGACAGCGCCGCTCAGCTCCCTGTCAGGGCTGTCTCTCGCCACCCTGAGCGTTCGGCTCTGTCGATTCCCACCAGAGCGCAGCTCATCCGCGGGGCGCAGACATCTCAAACGGGCTCTCTGGTAGCTGTGCCGGTCTCCTGGAGTTACCCCTCAGCAGGAGGCAGGACAGACCCCGCAGCCAGAGAGAGGGAGCACTTTGCTCCCAGCTGTTCTGGCAGGCGCCACCCACACACACACAGGAGCTTCTTGGTAGAGGCAAGCAGATGGTGACATCTCATTCCTGTATTTCCAGTGCCACCTTCTGTACAGAAGGGGAAACCTCTGAGTTCAGCAGCTCCGAGGAATGAAACTGGAAAATTCTTCCCCCACCCACATGGAAAAACTCAGTCACTATTGAAATTAAACACTGAAGGATTTACATTTTCAGTAGCTCAACAGCACACTGAGTTGTGTGCTAGAGACACCCACAGGTGCCAAAACCTTCTAATTTTACAAAGAAAGTACATCAGCCTCACTTTGTGTTTGTCATAAATTTGTGCCATTTCTGGGATGGGATGTAATGGCTGAGAGAAATAAACATCCACTATTATAAAAAAAAGTAAAGCATAAGTCTGGCTATAAATATCAAAACCACATGCCAAATAAATTCATGGGGCCATGATAAAGTATGTGATCAGGAATAGTTGTTTTCCTTTGTCATCCTGAGCCTTTCCCAGAGGTTTTCAGCCCGGGACTGCTGTGGGGCTGCAGTGTCCTGGCTGTGCCGTGGAACACACCCCTCATCCTTGGAGACCAACACTGCATCCAGCCACACAAAGGACTGCAGGAAACATCCAGCTTTTTCATATTGCAAAAAGAGTTTGAAAGCATTAAAAAAAAAAGCCCCAAAACAAAAACAAGTTGAATTTTCATGTCCCTAATTTCAATTTCAAATATTAAGAACAAACCTGGTTTTTATCAGTTGGTGCCCTGCTTGGTTGAGCCACTGTCAGAGCTGGATCCAGAGCAGCAGCTCTGCAGAGCCACATCCCTGGGAGGGCTCAGGGCAGACTGGATAAGCCCTTGAGCACCTGAGCCTCGTGGATCTCCCTGCCCTTATCAGGGGTGAGCAGGTGATCTTTAAACTTCCCTCCTATCCCTAAGGACTCTGTGATTCCATTCGTCCTTCTACTTGCCTACAGTGCTGAGAAAATTACTTGATTACTTGACTAATTACATTCAGGAGGTTTTCCTCTAAGCACTACTCAGCATGATTATCTGGTACCTCCAGAGTTTCATTAAAGAGACAGACAAGGTCTTATCATCTTTCCTAATAGCTGCCCCATGCTGCCCTGCCGGATCTGATAAGCTCTCAAGATGATTTGGAACAGCCTTAGAAGATGATTTGGAACAGCCTTAGAACATCCAACCACTTTTAACTGGGGTCAGTTCTTCACGTCTGCAGATGCTCCTGTCACCGAGGGATCAAATCCTGCCCTGTGACCAGGACGGGCAGTGTGTGGCACAGTGGGCATCCCTGGGAGACAGAGAGGGTGCTCAGGCAGTGAAATAAATAGAGAAGGTGCTCAGGCAGTGGAATAGAGGAGGTGCTCAGGCAGTGAAATAAATAGAGGAGGTGCTCAGGCAGTGGAATCCTGCCCCCGTGACTCTGCCCCTGTGGCAGGGCCGCCCTGGCAGCAGCGCCTGTCCCAGCCTGGCTCTGGGCACAGCTGCCCTTTGCTGCCAGCATCACTCAGGGACGCTGCTCTGAGGAGAGCTGGAACCCAGTGAATGAAAGACTCCACAAACTCCTCTGAAACCTGGATTTAGGTCCTTGTTTCCACAACATTTGCATTTTGTTTAAAAGCGAGTGAAGCAATTCTGGTGGAGCAGCCTGTTTGGAGTTTGTTTTCCAGTTGTCTGCAGTATTTGAGTCTCCCTCCCACCAAACTTAGGAGTTCAGATTCTGTGGGAAACTTTCCAAATTCTAGCTGGAATACTCAGCCATTAATTCCCAACTTGCCCATCTGCCAGGTCTAGAAAACATTTCTTTAAATCCTTTAAAACATATGTCTAAACTGCTTGTTTATCTGTCAACATTGTCTCACACTATTTAATTTTAAAGCTTAACTTTTTAAGCCCCTCAAGGCTGACCCTGCTCCCAAGGGGAGGAGCTGTCAGTGGGTTTGCACCATGTAAGAGCTGCCTGTGGCACCAGACAGGCTTTGTGCCCACTGACCACGCACCGAGCTGCTCAGGTTCTCCCACAGCAGCCTTTTCCCTAGTCCCTGTTAAAATATTGAAAAAAATAAATTAAACTGATTTGAAAGGAGGCTGAGGAGCTGGAGAGAGAAAATGCAATTTCCTTGTTAGCTTAGCTGGCCTGCCCAGAGGCCTGATGCCCTGAGGGGAGCTCGGCTGGCACAGAATTGCTGCCACACGGTGTGGCTGCTGACAGGAGCCGGTTTGTGTGGAGCTTTATGGGACACTAACCTCAGTTCAGACAGGACAGCTCTCATGGTTAAACGGCAGAGTGTTTGCAGAGGAGTGGCTGCCTCCTCCTGCACTGCTCCAGTCCCAGAGCTGGGAGCACCACAGAGATTTCCCCGTTTATGTCGCTGTGCCTCAATATTCCTGTGCTTCCACTGCCGGGTGCTTGACTCCACGGGAGCTCCCCAGGTTCAGCTGGTTCCATGCCCTCACCTGGTTTTCAAAGGAAAGTTCCCCAAAAGCTCCTCTAAAGCTGTCACTACACGGCCACACACACAGAGCACATATATGGACACAAAATATGTTATTTATTGTGAATTTTGCAAAGACACATTTAAGCAACAAAATATACATTTGTGAACCTTTAGTTTTATACATAACAATCTGCTACCATAGCAATAAATTAAATATACATTATTTACAACAGACGGAGGTCACCAGAAACTACAAAGCACTGCCTCTCTACATCAAAAATAAACTTTGTCAGATACATTTCCCCAGGATTCGTAGTCACTCTATAAACTCTCCTCACATTCTCTGCTGTAAGCGCAGCGTTCCCTTTGCAGGACGCGGGCAGCGCTACATTCACTGGGGCGCTGGGAGCGTGCGGCGCCGGGCGGGGCAGCGACGGCAGAGCGGGACCCGCCGGGCCCCGGCACCGGCACCGACACCGGCATCGGCCCCGGCCCGGAACGGCCCCGGCGGCACGAACAGCCCGGGGACCCTCAGAGCTCGGGGAAGGAACGGAGTTTGTGCTTGCGATGCCCTGCTTCCCTCACAAAAAGCCATTCCTGTTGTGCTTCGGCTCTGTGGCCTTTCGAGACGATGCGAGTGCGTGCCAAGAGCTCTGCCGAAGGGAAGCCCAGGCAGGGCAGGGCAGGGCAGCCCCGGCCGAGGCGATGCCCCCGCAGGGAAAGGTCCCGCACCGGACCCGCAGCAGCGGCCCCAGGGGTGCAGCTGCACCTGGGCTGGGCCGAGCGAGGGGCTGCAGCTCCAGCAGGCAGAGGGGGAGCACCCCCAGCCACAGGGACCTCCCTGCAGAGGAGGTCAGAGACCCCCAGAAACGCCTCCGCACAGCGGGGGCTGCCCCACCACCCCCCTAAGGCATTTCTGAGCCCCCTCTGCTCCCTCTGCCATGTCACTTCTGAGGAGGACAGAAGCTGTGTGCATGGAAACAGTGGAATCAGAAAGGAAAATGCACTGCCCAGTAATTCTAGTGTCAGTTAAGGATCCTTTCCTTTATATATATAAATATATATATTTTATACATATATATATATCCCTTTCATATATGTATAGATGTGTAAGTGTCACTTATGAGCACAAAACATTTTGCAAGATATCTACAGGAGCACCTGCACGGCCGCTGGCAGCGCAGAAGTACCCGGGATGCTGCAGGAGCCCTGCGGGGGCGGCTGGAGCCCAGCCAGAGTGGGGCAGGGCAGGGCAGGGCAGGGCAGGGCAGGGCAGCTGACCTCGCTGCTGGAGGGCACACAGCGGGCTCCATCCCCCTGGCGAGGAGCGCTGCGGGACATGCACCCAGGAGCGCTGCAGGAAATGCACCCAGGAGCGCTGCGGGACATGCACCCAGGAGCGCTGCAGGGAATGCACCCAGGAGCGCTGCGGGACACGCACCCAGGAGCGCTGCAGGAAATGCACCCAGGAATGCTGCAGGGAATGCACCCAGGAGCGCTGCGGGACATGCACCCAGGAACGCTGCGGGAAATGCACCCAGCAGTGCTGCGGGAAATGCACCCAGGAACGCTGCAGGGAATGCACCCAGGAGCGCTGCGGGAAATGCACCCAGGAGCGCTGCGGGAAACGCACCCAGGAGCGCTGCAGGAAATGCACCCAGGAGCGCTGCAGGGAATGCACCCAGGAGCGCTGCAGGGAATGCACCCAGCAGTGCTGCGGGAAATGCACCCAGGAGCGCTGCGGGACACGCACCCAGGAGCGCTGCAGGGAATGCACCCAGGAGCGCTGCGGGACACGCACCCAGGAGCGCTGCAGGAAATGCACCCAGGAGCGCTGCGGGACACGCACCCAGGAGCGCTGCGGGACACGCACCCAGGAGCGCTGCAGGACACGCACCCAGGAGCGCTGCAGGAAATGCACCCAGGAGCGCTGCGGGACACGCACCCAGGAGCGCTGCAGGGAATGCACCCAGGAGCACTGCGGGACACGCACCCAGGAGCGCTGCGGGACATGCACCCAGGAGCGCTGCAGGAAATGCACCCAGCAGCGCTGCAGGAAATGGCCCCTGGAGCCAAACCCGGCCCCAGCGCTGCTCCGGTGGGCTGGCAGGGAGACAAGCCCAGAGCACTGCAACCCTCCCTGAGGCTTCACACTGTTCTCTGCCTGTTAGTCCCGTTCGAATAATTCCCAAATCTATCTAGGTCAAAAAAGAAAGCCACAGTTTCAAGTGAAAAAAAAAAAAAGAAAGCAACAAAACAACCAAAAATGGCAAACCAGCTGACAGTAGCCACTGCATCATCTGCTGAAAGATCTCACGGAGATCAACACCCACAGGAATGACAACATCTACAGAACCGAGTGACTTCTCAGAGGAAAAAATCCCAGAGCAGACCCTGGGAGCAAGTCATTGCACCAGTCAGTGTTTCACTCTGCAGCCTCAGGAAATCAGACCAAAGCTTCCAGGAGGCAAATTGGGGGTGGGTTTGAAAGTGCTACTGAAGCATCATCAGACAAGTGCTGAGCAGCAAAGTGTGTGATCCTGAGACACCTACAGCTGTGGGCTGGGCTGAGCACACGGCATGCTCCCCTTCCAGAGGAAACTCAAGGCTTAAACCCTATTGAAATGCAGCTGGCTGGGAGCAGGAGGGAGCATGCCCACGGGAATTATTGGTATTTACTAGTCCTACACAGCACTTAGGGCCGGTGAAACTGTTCCCTGCCTTTTCACAACTGTTCTCCTTCTTTAACTTGGATCCCCCCCACCCATCATAGCTACAGCCTTCCCCATGGATTAATTCCAGCACCTGTGTGAACCGGGTCTAAGGCTCTTGGAGAGCACCTCCCTGCAGGACCAGGGTGAGCAGAGCACGTCCTGCTTGCCTGGGCTCGCCTCTGGCCAGGGAGATGACAGGAGGAGGGCAGGTGGTGGCTGAACCCCATGAGCACTGGCCCCAGAGAGGGGAGCAGGAGCAGGCACAGCCAGGGCTGCTCCAGGAGCACAGCTCTGCCCCTCTGAAACCTCTGCCAGGCGCTTTGTGCTCTTGGAGCACCCACGGGGGAAGGCGGCTTTGGCACTCAAAGTCCTGCTTTCAGTAGGAATCACAAACCTGAAGAACTGCGTTCACTTGAGACTGAGAACCTGATTTCATGAGGGTGTCCAAAGGTCACAGGCTGGGGGGACAGGGGGGAATATCTCTGCAGCATCATGGCCTGTCTTCTAGAAAATGGGTAAGGGAAATCTATGGGCAACGTGAAATTTACGGACAGGCTTCAGGAAACTTCACATGAAGCTCCATAAAAGAGCAAAAGGATTTCTTGGCATATTGAGAGAGGTATTTTCTGGGAAAGGGCATTATCGGAGAGTTACCTTGCAGAATCTATAATCCTTTCGTAATAACAAGAGTTTGCTCAAAAGCAGCAGGACAGACTCTGTAAGGGCTGGAGCAGCCTAATGCCTCCCAAATCACCAGAGTTTTATGCGTTTGCCTGCCTGGTGATCCAAGCCATAGGGAAAAGCAGAGCCCACCAGGCAAATCCCCTCTGGTTCCAGTTCTAGCACTAAGAAAAGCTAAAGCCGTAATACAGCACAACTTTGGATCACCTTTCCCAGGCCTGTGCCCAGTGTCAGGCAGGGACAAAGAAGGCAGGATGAACCTGCCAAGGAGGATGAGCTGGCTGCTGTCCCCAGCTGCCCTCCCTGGGCCAAGTCACTCACTGCCTCGTGTGCAAGAAACTGAGCAAGTCTGGAGCGAGGGGCTGCCTCTGCCCCAAGAGTTTTGGGGTGTAGGCAGGAGCTGGGGGATGGCTGGAGGGACCCTGCAGACCCCACTCCAGGGAGAGCTGCCCAGGACCCCCCTGGGAGGTTCTGCCCCATTGTCCCCAGAGAAGAGCAACAGCAAACGATGGTGGAAGGTAAACTGCCCCAGAGCCACTAACACCTAACCTTGGCCTGACCCCCACCCTTCAAAAAACAAACATAAACCAACCCCTGTTTCCCCACTGGTAACTGCAAATAAAGCATGGAGGGACCTAAACTTTGTGGAGGTCTCTCCTGCTGCCCCTCTGCCCAGAAGGAGCTGCCAGGCAACCCAGGGACAGGGGGATGGATGGTGCCACCAGCTGTGGCACACTGGGCAAGCACAGGGTGACCAGAAGGGGACATGGCCCTGGCCAGGAGTGCAGCACAGGCAGGGACAGTCCCCTCCTGCACGCAGAGGGGCACAGGGCTGTGCTGCACAGCACGGGGTGAGAAGGTGGCTGTCCCTGTCAGGACAGGGCTGCAGCAAGGTGAGAGCTCTGTTCTGGTGTGTGGGCGAGGGCACCTCGCTGCCCATGGCCGGGGCGTGCGTGCTCCATGGGGGGGGTTGAAGATTTTTCCCTTTGTTGAAACATTCTGTGCAGAGAAGAAAAGGATAAAAGTCAGGAGTGTGGAAGGAGAATATTCCCACCCCGGAGGTGCTGGCTGTGAAGCACCTGTCCCAGGGAGGGAGCTGATGCCACAGCAGTGCCCTTCCCCAAAACACCAGGCCACCCATCACTCCCAGGCTGTGGGAGAAGGAAACCCAGTGACTGGGTGAAAAGCCCAGCTTTTGAGACCCATGCTTTCAGAAATATAACTTTCTTTCATTTCAAGTTCTATGGGCTCTTCTGCTCAGTTTGGATCTTCCTAATGACACCCTTAATTCCGTGGAACAGAAGGAACCCAGGCAAATCCCACTGAGTTCCCTTTACCTCTGCCCATGAAATCCATCTCGTGTATCTTCTGTTTCCCCTTGGATTTTTGGAATGGGTAAGGGCCTGCACTGCCTTTCCACCCCAGTGCCCAGAGCACAGCACAGCAAACCTGGAGATGGGCACCAGTGTTTGACAGAGGTTAACTGGGGAAACTGCAGGCTGCTGGGCTGACCTGGGAGCAGGTGCAGGAGCACGGTGCTGCAGACAGGAGCAGCAGCGCTGCTGGGTGCACACTGCCACGCATCCCTGCCCTGTCCCTCCCTCACCTACAGCAGCATCCAGGGTGTTCCAAGGCACAGCATGGATCCCACAGCAATAACAAGCAGAGTGAGCAGCTGTGGGTAACTGAACACAGCTGGCCCCCAAGCAGCCTTTTTGCACAAAGCAAAACACACCAACACTCACCTGTGACAAGTTCATGACTTCCTCCTGCTAGTGGCTCTATGAGAAAGAACAGAACACGGGGTGGGTTGCAAACAAAGGGGCAAGAAGTCACAAAATCCCTTCCCTTTTCTCCCCCATGGGCCCAGAGGCACCCCCAGAGCCCAGAGGCCCATGCCAGGCAGGGAGGACACAGCTGGCAGCATCCACCAGTGAGAGAGAGCCCTGGCACCTACCAGGCTGGAGCTGCCATGGCTGAGCTTGTCAAAGCGAAACTTCAGGTTGGACCTTGGAGAATTTCTGTTCTTTAGATCTGCTGGAGGGAGAGGACAAACAAAGAACAAAAATAATAAACTGTGAACAAAAATATTTGCTGTAGTACTGGCTGCACTCGCCCAGCTAGGCACTTTAATAGGCTGTCAGGAGTGCTACCAATATTTAGTCTGCCTTGGCTGAATGTTTGGCAAAAGCTGTACATTAAGTGTTTGCGATGGAACAAATTGAGGCTTAATTACATTTCACAGTCTTTCTCCTGGAAATGCCACTGAAAAGGCTACAAGGAATGACTGATCCATATAATGTATGGGTGGATTTTCATGTTCTTGGCAGGAAAAATACAAAATAAACACTTCAAGCATTAAAAGGGGCTGGTTTAAGGGTTCAGAAAACCACTTATGAAGTAAGGAGGAGGACCTGTGGGTGCTGAGACACAAAAAGCCTGCCTGCACTCCATGGTCCCATTTTGCCTGCGACACTCCCAGTTACTGAGCTGTTTGGGTCTATTTGTGCTTCCCGGCTGTTTCAGAAACAGCTCCTCAGCTGACAGTGTGTCTCCGCGTGGCTGCTGGTTCCTTGTGGCAGGCTCTCTGTGGCTCAAGGAACCGGAGCCATGGGGATTTGTGGGCGAGGGGTGGCTGTGGCCATCCCGTCTCACTGCACCCTCACCACAGAATGGGCCAGCAAAGAGCTTTTCCTGCCTGTTTGGCCCTTCTGAGCTGCACCTCATTGAGCAAATCATCCAGCTGAAATGGATGGAGCTGGTGAGCGGGTTGGCACGAGAGGAATGGAGCCAAGACCACGGGAAGCTGATTGTTAATTAAGTAATTGTGAGTCATGGCTCAGCCTCTGGAGACAGAGTTTCCACGACTACTGCACATGCTTGTCAGGCGAGACAGAGGGAACAAAGCCACAGCAAGAGCCACCTCTGCACTCTAATTGAGGAAGGAAACCAATTCCCCATGGAACTAACCACAGCACATGGGGCCATGTGTCCAGAGCAGCCCTGCCAGGATGGGGCTGCCCCACACCCGTGGGTGCCCGCCCTGCCAGGGTGGGCACGGCTGCTGCTTCACCCTGGGGCAAGGCTGGGAGGGGGCTCCTGCATCCCCACCACCCCAGAGGAACCCGGGGCTGTGGCTCTGGGCGGCTCCAGGAGGGGAAGGCAGAGCCGGCGCCCGCGGGCCTGACCCACCTGTGGGGCTCCTGCTCATGATGACGGGGGTGGCCGCGGCCCCCGCGCCGGGGCTGTCGCTGCCGGGCGAAGCGCTGTACACGAACACCTCCTGCTTGAACGGTGACGCCGTGGAGGGCTGGCTCCCCTGCTCACACACACAGCACATGGCTCCTCCCGCACACAGGCCTTCCGCGCACCCTGCCAACGCCCCACTGCCCCCGGGCCCGCTGCAAACACTGGCCTGGGCAGAGCGAGCAGTGCCCAGGGCGTTCCAAGGCTCGCTGGGGTGCCGCGGAATCACAGAATGGTTTGGGTTCTTGGTTTGGAAGGGACCTTAAAGACCATCTACCAGACCTTCCCTGCCATGGTCAGTGACACCTTCCACCGGCCCTGTCCAACCTGGCCTTAGACACCTGCAGGGATGGGGCAGCCACAACAGCCCGGGCCCTGCCAGGCACACCAGCCTGCACACACCATCCTCCCACAGCCAGGGACGGGCTGAGCCCCTCCGCCTCAGCAGCGAGGAGGCTCCTGGGGGCCGGCGGGCACATCCCGCTCAGAGCCCGGGGCCCTGGGGGCAGCAGGGAGCCCAGGGAGCAGGGAACGGGCCACGGGGAGGGCTTGGTACCCACCACGCTGTCGTACTCCTCCAGGGTCTCGCTCTCCCCCGCCGTGCTGCTGAAGCTGCTGGTGCTGGAGGAGGAACGGGAGATGTTCGACCGCCCGTTCTCTTTCAGCTTGATAAAAGGCCTAGAGAGAGGCGGAACGAAGGAAGGGCGCGTGGCTGTCACCAGGGCAGCGTGTCCCTGGGACTGGGACGGGGACGGGCCCTCCTGCACACCCCGGAGCACAGTGCTGCCGCAGGAATGAACCTTTGGCATGCTTCAGCACATAACCACCTCCAAAGGCGTGGGACAGGGCACGGGGTGGGTGCCAGCAGGAAACCCTAGGTGGAGCTGAGTTCGCCTTGGCAGGGAGGAACAGGCACAGCAGCCTTCCACGTCCTGAGGATTCGGGCAACCTCGGTCTAACGCTGCTCTTTGCTCTTCTTTGTAAAACCAAAAAGGAGCTGGGCTCAAGAACCACCAGAATCTTTTCTCCCTTAATATCAAACTTATTTTCAGTGAAATTTAGATATGGTTTTGTTTGACAAATTCCTTGACGTCTGCTGAGCTGTGGTGGAAGGAGGACGGGCTCCTCCTGGCTCACCTGTCTTTGTTGGGGCATATTTCAGGGGAGCTGGGGTTGGATGAGGTTTCAGATTTCATCTCTTGGGAAGAATGTCCCAAATCTGGTGTCTTCTGGGCTCCAGAAACACTGTCGCTGAGGGCACAAAGAGACAAGTTGCAGGAGTTATACAAGAGATTTTAAAAGGATGGTCAAATTGTACTACCTGACACCAGCTATAAACTGTGAGAGCGGCAGAGGCTCTACAGGCACCACCACAAACTCACCACCTTGCCCTGCTCTCCGCCTGGCTCTCCGATGTCGTGTGCAGGCGGGGGAACAGCCCTGAGCGGCGCTTGATGGGGCTCCTGGACTGGTTCTTGGCAGCAACAGCTGGGACAGGGGGCTGGCAGCAGAGAACAGTCTGGGTCTGAGAGCCCCTCGGGCTGTGCAGGGCTGGGAGGAGGCAGGGACACAGGGACACAGGGACATGCTCACCGAGAAGGTGGTCTTGGTCACCTCGCCGCTGTTGTGGGCAATGCCCCCACTGAGGCTGCCTGGGATGCCGCTGCCATGGTGCTTCTTCTGGCTTCCCACCATGGTCTCCATGGAGTGGCTGCGCACCCGGATGGCTCTCTGTGCCAGAGGGGACAGGGACAGCAGGTCACCACCAGGGGGGTGCTGTCCCCAGAACTCCTCCCCGGGCACAAGGGAGAGCCACCCCTGTGCCTCCCCGAGAGCAAGCACACGCCAACAGCATCACAGCTGAGCTCGGCTGCCCTTGGGGAGCCCCACAGCCACCACAGGATCAGATTTTCCCCCACCGCTCTGTGATATCAAGGGCTCCATCTCTGGGACCAGGAGATGCGGACACAAGCCCCAAGCCCAGGCCAAGCTCGCAGACCCCTCAGCAGGAATGGGAACCACAGCCAAGCCATCAGCCTTTTTTGTGTGCACACCCTCCACAATTCTGCCTGGACTCAGAGAGGACGGATCCTCTCCTGCCTTTCTTGCACCTCTCCTGCACCTCTCCAGCCTACTCAAAACAGCCCCTGAGCTGGAGGCTTCACAGCCGCATGAAAGTGCTTCTGTTCTTCAGCAAGCTGCTGCTTGAGAATACATTTAGCCTGAACCCCTGCTGTGGCTTCTGGTTTGGTTTATGCACCTCTGGAAGGGCCTGGAGGTGTGCAGCACTGGCCCCACGGCAGCCACAGGCCCTCCCTGCTCCCGTGGATCTTCATTACTCCACGTCCCTTCCCTCACTCCTCACATCAGCAACCTTCTCCATTCTCCTCTCAGCTATTCCCTCAGCCATGGCTGCTCCAGCCCCTGAACCCCAGCCCAGGCTAAAGGGTAAATGAGCCATGGCAGGCCAAATTCCCCGGGTGCCAGCGCTGCATCTGCAGCATGCAGGCTGTTTGCTGCTGGCTCTGGGGCTCATGGAGCCACAGGGGGACCTGCACAGCGTGAGAGGAACCGCAGCCCTGAGCTCTCACCGAGCCTGCAGTGCTGCAGACCACAGTCCCAGCAGCCCCTCCTGCCCAGCCAATAATGAACATCAGGCAAGAGTCCATCAGACTGCATTTATTGGGGTCAGCAGCATTGACATACAATTTGATGTCGTTCTTAGGTAAAAGTGATCAGTTGTTTTGCTGCAAAGCAGCAGCCACAGGCACTCCCACCCTGCAGTCCAGGGCTGTGGAACTCTGTGGGGTTCCCCAACAGCCCAACCTGAGGAGGGGCTCCTTTCCCCACACAAGAGGCAAAGGCACCTCTCACTCACTCACCCAGAGCCTAGCAGAACTGAGCTCTGCTCACCTCTGAGAACTGGTCCCCTGGCCAAGGGGATGGGTCTGTAGGCTGGGTTGTGGGTGCAAGGCAGCGAGCAAAAAGGTACAGTGGGGACAGGTGTGAGCCCTGCAGCCCTCCTGTGTGATGGGGACAGGTGTGAGCCCTGCAGCCGCCCTTTACCATGGGGACAGGTGTGAGCCCTGCAGCCCTCCTGTGTGATGGAGACAGGTGTGAGCCCTGCAGCCGCCCTTTACCGTGTGTGCTCCCGTCACTCCCAGAGCACGCGGTGCAGGATGTAAGCCAGCAGGCAGCCCAGCAGCGCGGGCCTGAGGCGCCCCACACAGACCACGGGGCTCACCTCCCACCCCAGCACTCCCTGCAAGGCCAAGAGAGCACGGGCTGTCTCCTCACACACACACAGTGGGCCAGAACATCCCTGCCCAAACTCAGCGCTGAGACCTGACGTGAACGCTGCGGTGTACGACTGACTGTGCCCTTCCTACATGTCTCACACTGGAACAGACACACCTGAGCCTCTGCAGCGGGGTCTGGGGAGCTGTGCACCCTCCTCCCCAGCCCCATTCTCCGGGTACTCATTCACCATCTCACTTCTCTGTGCTACAGACACAGCCATGCCTGAGATAACAGCAGGAACTGTCCCAGCAGGCCCAGCAGGACAGGCCCCTGCCCAGACAGTGACAGCCACCCAGCGCCAGCCCCTCCGTGCTGCAGGGCAGCTGCACCACAGGCACCTGGCCGTGGCTCATCCCTCACGCTCAGGTGCTGCCCCTCCATCTCCAGGGTGTCCCTGCTGCCCAGCCAGCCACTGTCCCTGCTGCCAGTGTCTGCTCAGAGTTTCCCCCACAGCACTTTACCCACTCCTTTTCCTCCAGCCCACATCACCTGCTTTCCCTCCCACTCACCCAGGCTCCCTCAGGCACACTCAGCACCCCTTCCCCACTCCACATCCAGCATGCTATTTCTGTTTTAAGCACAATGACCACCACCCACTTGCTGTGGCAGCTGCCCCAGGCACCCCTCCTGCTCCCTGTCCCACAGCAGTGCCAGCCAGCAGCCAGAACATGAGCAGGACATGTCCTGCCACAGCAGAGCCCAGCTGCAGGCACACTCTGTGGCAGGGGCCTGAACTGAGACCCCTCTGGGGACACGAAATGCTGCAGCACACTGGCACAGAGTGCTCAGGAGCTCTGGAGAAGTCACTCCAATGGGGACACTCCCCAACAATGCCACCGTGCCAGTTTTTGCTTGCTCCCACCGGGACCAGCTCGGGCACTCGGCAGGCTGGGCAGGCAGTGGTGGCAGCTGCCCCAACCTCCTCTCGCCACCCTACCCTCGGGGCACATCTCTTGTCCCCCAGCATGCACTGTGCCAGCCTCAGGTGCCTTCCAGGCCTGCTGCTGGCAAGGGCAGGGCTTTACCTTGAAAGACTCCAGGAAGCCTCCGTGACCGCCATTCTCCATCTTGTCCTCCTCGGGCCCCAGCCCCAGCATGGTCTGCGTGTGCCCGTGCAGCTCGTCGTGCAGGTTGTCCAGCAGGGCAGCCCGTGTCCGGTCCTGGGGAGAGCCAGGGCTCAGCCAGGGCCCGGGAGGAGCAGTGGCCCTGACCCGCGGCCCAGCCCGTCCTCTGGAGGGGACAGTCACCCATGGGCAGTGCCTCTCGTGCCTGCCAGCACCGACCCAGCTCGGCAGGGAAAGGCGGCTCTGGGGAGGGCTGGCACGGCCCCCAGAGCTGCCCCAGGCAGGGACACGGCGGCAGCGTTACCTCCAGCTTGGCAAACTTGTCGGACTTGCAGCAGGCGTTCTCAGCATTGATGAGCTTGGTCAGCAGGAACTCCCGGAACTCGGGGCTCTGCGGGGACAGAACCGAGGCACAAAACACCCTCCAGCTCAGGACTCTCTGTGTCTCTGGTAGCAAGCTGTACCAACCCAAAACCCGAGCTCTCAGCACCTGGCAGTGCCTCCAGGTGTGGAAGCACTGGTGGAAACCCAGGGGGTTTGAGGGGCTCGCCTGCACCAACACAGTGCCCCAGCACCAGAGCTGCTGCTGCTGCCTTGCTCAAGTAATGCCATGCTGTGGTGCACGGCCACTCACCCTACCATAAACACCAGGGGCCCCAATGGAAACCAAAACTAATGCAGGTCAATTCCAGCAGTCCTGTTTTCGCCAAGCCAGTGTGCGTGGACACACCTCGGACACGCGCATCTACATTTCTACATCTTGGAACACGCTTCCCTGGCAGCCCCTACCTTCTGGAACACCGGCGGGCTCGGCAGGGGCGGGCCAAAGGAGGGAACATCTTCCCGGGCTGTGACTGACACCTGGGGAGCCAAGAGATGTGTTATTCCCAGGGGTGCAGCAGGATAACAGGGTCTGTGCCACCTACACCCAGGTGATATGTCAGACTGTTCCAAGGCACATTCAAACGCTCAGGATCATCAAAACTCTTTAACAAATGAGCTGTTTCACAAACATGTATTTCATGTACTACTGTCTGTTTACACACACATTCTGTCACAGTGCATACATAACATACCTGTGTGCACACGTGTGTGTGCTCAGCACACAGGTACAAATCCCCACCAGGCCTAACACTGACTGCATCACTGAGCACAGGGCAAGTGCCCTGGGCAGCCTGTGCTGGGGCTCACCACCCTCAGAGGGAAGAATTTCCTGCTAATCTCTAATCTAACCCTACTTTTGCAAGTGGGAAGCCATTCCCCCTCGTCCTGTCACTCCATGCCCCTGTCAAAAGATGCTGAAGCAAAACTGTGTGGGTGACACTGGGACTGCCCTCACCTTGTATGCTGTATTGTCTGCCTCGGGGTTCTCCACCTGCACCACGATGTAGGCGTGCAGGAAGTTGGAGGCAATCATGTCTGGCACGAATGGCGTGTTCTCCTCTTGGAAGATAATTGCCACTATGTCGTTGCCAATGTGCCTCTTCCTCTGGAGCTAAACCAGCAGGGAGAACATTGGGTCAGTAAAACCAGGCAGCTCTGCTCCTGCAGCAGCAAGTGCCAGTCCCGTGCCGTGGAGCCAAGCAGCCCCATGCCACGGGCCAGGGCTCAGCAGGGCCCACAGCACTGGGCAGCGTCAGGGCATCCCCACTCAGACCCCTCTGAGCAAGCAGCCACGTCTCTCTTACTTGTTGTGTGTCTCCTTCGGTAAAAGGCAGCTTGGTGGAGACATGAAACATTATCTCCCTGTCCCTGAACACCGTGTACACAGACTCCACTCCCGTCTGCCCATGGCTGACATCCAGGCCTCCTCGAAAACTGGAGATCAAGGGAAAGGCGGAGAGAAGCTCAGAGATGTTAATTGAAAGCTTCACAGGGAGCACCAGCGGCTGTCAGGGGACAGGCTGATGAAGAGCCCAGCTCATTTATCTTTATCTAGCAGCGAGCAAACGGGAAAGAACAAACCGTGCGTCATGTGCTGCAACCAGCCATCGCTGTCACCAGCCTGAAATACAGGGTGCACACAAGGCAGGGCTGGTCAGCAGGGCTGACCACGGCCATGGGCACGAGCCGTGGCCTCCCCATCCCTCACCAGCAGCGGGGTCTCTGCCTGCACGGTGGGACTGCCCGGAGGCACCCGTGGCTGAGCCGCGACGCCCGGCACAGCACACTGCCACAGACTGCCTTCCATCTACGGCTGAATATAGCCAGATTTTATCACAACCTCAAAGCTGCAGGAAAAGAAATTTTTCTCTCTTGGCAGCTCTAATTTTTTTTAACTCCCCCAGCCTTGAAAAACAAGCCAAAACTATATTTGCTTCTGCTCCGCACATCCCGCTCAAGAGCGAGATGACTTCTGTTCTCACACATAGATATTTTTACATATGACATGGTCTCTTGTTAATGTATTTGTAAAATCATCCTTTTTATTTAACTTACCCTTTGAAGTCCTGGAGAGTTATGGTGTCTCCCAGAAAACTTAAGAAGTTCTTGAAGGCAGTGCTCTCTTCATTATTGCCAAACAGCTCCTCCTCTTGTGTCTACGAAACACAGGGTGCATGTGCTGACAGCCCCAATTTCCCTGCCTGTCCAATCCCCTGCCACCTCCAGCTCTAGCCATGGTGTCCCTGGGGTCTGACCAGCACCTTGTTCCCTGGTGTCCTGCACAGCCACAGGCTGCTTCCCCACCTCTGCTCCCCGGCTGGCACCACCACACTCCCCACCAGCACCATCCACGGGCTGCACAGCCCGCTCAGCACCCAGCACAGCCCAGGGCAAAGCTGCTGAGAGCCTCCTCTGGGCCCCAGCAGGGCCTTAGGACAATGTCCAGGAAATACCAAACCAGAAGTGAATCCTCTGTTGAAAAATCCCTAGTCATCTCCTGCTTGCCGTATTTCAAAACAATGAGACCCTAATTACAGCCTTGCACGAGTCACTCAATCCAACCCAAAATGCAATACGTAGAGTGCCTGTCAGAGTAATTCTCAGTGAGTTCTGAGGCTGAGTTCTGCACTCCCCATCCAGAGTCCCCCTGCTAATGACAGCACTTTCAGCAAGCGCCTCTCTTCAGAGCCCACAGTCCCTCCAGACAAACGTAGCTGTTTAGCTGTCTAAACATATATCTGATTAAAATACCACGCCTGCTAAAATCCATTTTCACATCCGCTTTTCCCTACAGCAACTTGTGGGCTGATTTCCATACTGAGACTTTTCAGTCATATAATTTTTTAATGAGTGGGGAAAACATCCGAGCAATGAGAAACACAGTCAGTGAGGACAGCCAGTGCCACGAGGTGCTGCACGTGGCAGAACCAAGGTCAGAGTTGAGCCTGTGCTCCTGAAATGTGCATCTCTGGGATCACTGGGACATGCTCCATGAAAGCAGCGTGGGGACAACTCACCTGCCTGAACTTCTGATAGATCACACCAAACTTGAACGTGTTGTTGACCTCATGCTCATCATAGGACACTATCATCTGGGATGCCTGCAGGAAAGCAAAATGCCAATAGTTTCGTCTGGTGGTTCAAAATGTGATGGCCAAAAGATCCATGGAGAGGGGTGAGGAGAGCCCACCAGAGCTGCAGCAGGGTACAACAACAGCTGGGCAGCATCAGGGGAGTGGAAGGGGGAAAGAAGCCAAATTCCCAAATAATTAGGCTAAAAGTTTTCAACAGTGGCCCAGGTGTGGTTCTCAGTGTCCCTGCAGAACACACAACCAACTTGGGCAAGTTAGCTCACCTTGGGGTAGAGAACCGGGTTAAACTTCAGCCCAGAGGCATCGTCACAGAAGGCCTGTGGGCAAGGGGAAGGAGTAGTGAGTGCCAGGTCCTGGGCCAAAACTTCAGCCATCAATGTCTTATAAAGAAGACAAATACAGTCTCCAATGGCAGGAGCTCCCCACTTCACATCCACCATTGGGATGCCCCATGGCCTGGCTGGCCCCGACTGAGGATGCAGCAAGCCAGGTCCCAGGTCCCTCCGTGTCAAAGGAGAGCCCCTTGCTCTCCTTGCAGGAAAACAACAGCACCACCCAAGTGCCCCTTGACCTGAGAGCCCAGGCACTGCTGCCCAACACTGCCCAGCACTGCCCAGCACTGCCTGGCACAGGCTTTGCTGCACGAGTTCCAGCCAAGCCAGAAAATTCACCTTTGCAATCTGGGGGATACTCGGGAGTTTGCTGAATCCTGCCAATGGGATCCTTTCATGCAACGTCTTCACTTTAGACCTGGCAAAGAAACAACGAGCACACAGATGTCAGAGTGTCTACAGCAAAGCAGCACCCGCTGTTGGGAAACACAGTTGTGCTGCATTTGTTGGGCCTGGTTAGTGAGCAAAGGCTCGATTTGTCTTCTCATCTCTTAAAATATTCATAGTTCGAGGGAAATGACACAATGGTTCAGACATGCTGGGTCCTGTCAGCTTATGGAGGGATAGTGAGAGAAGTGACTGGTGTTATCCCAGGGAGGATTAAACCCCAGAGGTTTATGTTCAGTTCCAGCAGGTTTAGTGACAGATCAAAGTCTCACGTTCATTATCACGTTTAGGCAGTCTCAGCACAGAAACACAGGGATGCTGCCACTGCCTCCCATCCCACCCAGACCCCTCCACATGCTGCCAGTCCAGCCCAAGCACCTGCTGTAGAAACAGACCCAGGGACTCACAAAGAGAGAATATTTTGTTAAACAAAGATTTTTTTTTTTCTGTACCTGAGTATAACCCTTAAATATTCTGTGCCATCTGTCTCCTCGCATTTAACAGAAAGGATCAGATTTCCAAGGCTGCTGGCTGTACAGTAGAAATTTAAATGATCCTAAAAATAGAAAACAGCATGTTAGCAGCCGGGAAGCAACGCGCCGATGGCAAGGACACTGCCTGGCCACTCACCTGCCACCCCACAGCCGCCCACCGCCCACCCCTTGCCAGGAGCAGGGCTGTGAGCAGGAGGGCAGGGGCTGCCCTACAGGCCCCGTGTCTGGCTGAGCCCCAGGGGCAGGAGGCCCAGAGCCAACAGCCCCATTGGTGTCACAGGAGACCTGTGCCCGTGGGGCTGGGGCAAAGCCACACGTGTGGCCATCACTGCCATGCTGGGAACCCACCATTGCTCCATTCCCTGCAAGGAGGGAAATTGTAAACTCGCCCATTTTGCTCTCAACCGGAGAGTTTTCTTAGCCAAAGGGTTGAGGCCGTGGGGTGGAGAAACCCACCTTCCCCAGGAAATGCTTGCGGTAGGCTCTGGCCTCTCCCTTGCACTCCAGCTTGTAGCCATAGGTGCTGGGGCTGAGGTTTTCCTCCTCCTCCTCGCAGATGCTGCTGTCAGATGAGGTGGGCGTGCCAAGGTTTTCTGGGTCTTCTATCCAGTACCCCCCAAACTGGGGCAGGATGATCAGTGGGTATGGGCTGCCCTTCTCCAGGATCTGCAGAGACATGTGCCACGAGGGCTCAGGCAGGATTGGGGTGTGGATGTGGGATGCAGAGCTCACTGCTCCATGTTTTGCCCCTCTACTGCAGCAGACCCCAGCCCTGGAGGGACAAGTCCAGCCCCTCTCTGAAACCTCTTCTCTGTGACAGAAGAGGGCACATGCTACTGAGGAAAAGCCACAAAGGTAGGGAGGAGGAACTTGCTTTATGAAGTTCCTCTTAGAAACAGAATCTCCACCAATTCCTCTGCCATCAGCAGTTTTGGAAAGGCATTCACCAGAAGGTGTTCAGGGGGTTCAGGGCACCCACCTCATCGATGCTGGGGTACGGGATGTAGTCTTCCTGGAAAAAGGAACCAAAACATCATCCATGACCATCTGCTCCCCCGGCTGTCCCTTAAAACCCCAGCCCTGCCCACCCAAGCCAGGGAATGCCTCCAGCACCTGCTGGTCCCTTGCAGGAAGGCACCAATGCAAGCTAAGCCCTGCCTAAAGGGAGTTCCTCCACTGGTGCAACTTCCAGTGCAGTGGCAAACGCCAACCCTTTTGCACAGCTGGGAGCTGACCTGCACTGGGCTGGGCATAAAGCTGGATTAGGGATTTACAGGCACCATGCTCCCATCTCTGCAATTCAATCAGTGCCTTGTTTTTAGATAACATCCAAATCCTTCCCAGCCCTGTGAGTGACTGTCTTTGACAATCACAATAAACCTCCGAGATGGGGGGGACACTTGAAGAGATGCCCCCAGGAAACAAAAATCAACCAACCTTGTGTTTTTGGCTTCCAGACCTCTGTTCTTCCAGTTTTGGTGCCTGTTTGGAACAAAATGAATGCATTTTAGATGCTTTGACCCACACAGGGGGTCAGTCCACCAGCATGAGGGTATTTTGCTACATGGAGATCACTCCAATCCAAGTGGCTGGAAGGTGAGGTCTGTTCCTGGGACAGGCCCTCTGCCCTCAGGGGCTGTGCTGGGGCAAACACCCCGAGCTTCTGGCAGGCACACTGCTGCTCACCTGCATTTTTTCCAGCATTTCGAAGAATTCTGCCGACTGAAAAGAAAAGAAGGAAATCGACTGTTTGAGAAAAGCAGACACAAAGCAAGCCAGTCCAAGCCACATGACAGCAGGGACACTGGACCCCCACCCCGAGCATTTGTCCTGCTCCCTGAATGTGACCAAGCAGCTGGGATTCCCATGCAGCCCCACCTGGAGCTCAGCATCATTGCTGCAGCTGCCCTTGCCAGAAGCCCTCGACCCCCAAAATGCCGAGCTTTGAGCACGTTTGATCAGGGGCCTTGAATCATCTATTTTCTTAATCACAGCAGCACTGGTGAAGCTGCTGCCTGTGGTGCTGGGCTGCCCAGCGCAGGGTTAATCCCCCTTGCCGCAGGAACTAAAGAGATTACTGAGCTGCTCCCGCTGGAATCCCCGTGGTGCTGCCCGGCCCGGGAGCGCGGGGCAGGAGCCGCGCACAGGGCGAGCGGCCCTGCACCCTGGGTGACACCGAGGGGCCCAGGGACAGGAGCCCACCGGGGCGGGCGCAGCCCCCACAGCCCCTCCGGAGAGCCCGGACCCCACTGACGGCTCAGCCGCGCTCGGCCTCGGCACCTGCAGGTAACCCTGCTCCGATGTACCTGAGCTCCCGGCGGGGCCGTCCGGGAGCTGCTCGGGGCCGCGGCTCCCGCACCGCTCCTCTCCGCTCCGCAGCAGCCGGACCGGCCGGACAGTCCCGATCCCCCTCCCAGCTCTTGCTGCCGCCAGGTACACACAAACGAAGCACCCAGCCAGGCTGCGGCTGTGAACGCGGCTCTCCCCTAAGCCCCTAAGTGGCTTTTCTGGAGGCGGCCGCCCCCGCCCCGTCCCTTGGCTCTGCCCTCCTTTCACCGGGCCGGGAGCGGCAGATTCCCCCAGGGAAAGGCGGCATCAGCAGCCCCCATCCCAGCGGCGGCCAGAAACGGCTCGCGGGAGGGACACGCGTGATTTGGAGCCAAAAAAAGGGGTCATGGTAACAAGGGGAAAGGCAAGGGGGATGATTTTTAGCGAGCCCTTAGAATAGACTAATTTCTCAAAAGACAAAAAAAAAAAAAAATAAAGGAAAAAACAGAGGAGAGGATGAAGAAATGAAAATCAAAGGAAAAGAAAAGTCTCAGAGACATTTTTTCCTTTAATATTTGTGGTGAGCAAAGGTCGAATATACAGCACAAGCAGTCTGTGGCTGCCAGCACAGGTGGGGCAGCTGTGCCTCGGACACCGCCCTGGCTGTTTCCAGCTTTAGACCATGCCCCTCCTCACCTAACACACCTGAGGGAGTCAAAAAGAAAAACCCCAGGCTCAGACAGCTCTGTGCCCACAGCAGAATACTCTTTGAAAAGTCCTCCTTAGTTTGATCTTGGTTTGGATTCTGTTTATCTCCAGGTACAAATGTTCCAGGGTAGTTTCAGGTCCTGCTCTACCAGTAACCAGAGCCAAGACCTGACCTCACGGTGGCACCAGACCCAGGTGCTACAGTGAGCCCCACAGAAAATGCCACACGTACTGAGCAAAGCCTGCAGCTCCCCAGAGAGCTGTGCACACCTAGAGCCAGCTTTGCTGGGCCACAAAGGAAAGGACGGAAAGAAAACCCTGCACCAGGCAGGAGCAGAGTGGAGGGCAGCAAGCAGAGCTGGGCACCCCTGCCCAGCACTCTCCCACAGATGTCACAGCCCTGGAAGAAATCTGTTACCTTCCCGAATAGAGGAAATCTATTACCATCGCTCCCCGCCCGCATCAGCCGCACAGCCCGAGCTCCTCAGGGGCACCCAGCAAAGCCGCAGCCCGGCCATCCCGCCCAGCCCCGCCTCCCCTCGGGGATGGTTCCTCAAGCCAGAGGCGCAGCCGGACAGCCGGATTGTTATTCCAAAGGGTGGCAGCGCCCGAACAAGCTGGGCGGGAGGCAGGTGCGGTTTGCTGGGACGGGCGGGGTTTGCGGGGACGGACAGGTGGGACAGGCACAGCTCAGGGTGCCCGGCCCCGCGGCGGGCACAGCGCCTGCCCATGCGGGCACAGAGCGACCGGCCCGGGGCTGGGAGGGTCAGTGGGAGGGAATCGCACTGGGAATCACACAGAGCCACCCGGCCCGGGGCTGGGAGGGTCAATGGGAAGGAATCACACTGGAAATCACACAGAGCCACCCGGCCCGGGGCTGGGAGGGTCGCTGGCAGGGAATCACACTGGGAATCACACAGAGCCACCCGGCCCGGGGCTGGGAGGGTCGGTGGCAGGGAAGCAGCCCCGGGACCCAGCGCCCCGCCTGGCAGCGCCGCTCGCGGCGGCGGAACGGGAGCGTCGGTGCGGGACGGGCCGCACGCACGGCCGCCGCCGCGGGGGGAGAGGGACGGAGCCGGAACAGGCTGCCGGCTGGATGGCAGACACCACCTGCTGCTGCTCCTGCGGGAACAGCCCCGCTCCCTGCAGCCGCTGCGTTGGCAGCTCCGCTCCCCGCCAGCCCGGCGCTCCGCAGCCGGCCCCGCACTCACCTTCATGGTCGGGGGCGCCGTCAGCGGGGGGGACAGCGGCCGCTCCGGGACGGCCACATCCGTGCTGTTCAGCAGCTCCTGCTTCCTGGAAAACCAAACACAGGCAGGTCAGCTCCCCCCGCCCCAGCCAGGGCACCAGGCAGGAGATAAGCGTTATCTCCCTTGGCAAAGCCGGGGTTGTGCAGCTGCCTGTACAGTAATATCTGGAATCTGAGAAAAAACCCAGCAGACAGTGTGAGGAGGTGATAAAAGCCATCAGAAGAGCCCGTGCCCAGCGTGGGCTGCGAGTCCCCAGGTGTAGTGCTGGTGGTGCAGGCACAGCAGGGCTGTTCCTATGACAGGAGCCAGCCATCCCCACGGCTTCCCTCCCCACCTGGGCAGGACCTGCGGCTGAGCAGCCCTGTGGCAGCAAAGGAGGCTCAGGGACACCCAGGGACACCCCAGCACGGGAGGGACACAGCTGAGGGCCCCAACACAGCACCTGGCACCCGATTTGGAAGTACCAAGAGCATCATGAAGACGCAAGACCACAGGAAAGCAGAAAGCAGCCCCTGTGCCACGGAGCTGTCAAGACAGCCCCCCAAAAGTCCCCTAAGCTTTGGGAAAGTACGGCCTCAGCCCTCCCCTGAACAAGATTCCCATCCCCGTCGCCCGGCGGTTCCCGGGCAGGCAGCCACGCCATCACACAGCGGCACTGCCAGATGCTCCTCCGGGAGTCAGAAAATCTGAGATTTAATTTAGTTTCCTCTCGTCCCTGCCAGGTTAGTCCTGCAGAAACCGGGCCAAAATGTCCAACTGTTTATCTCTCGGTAACGAGGTTTGGTTCCCATGGCAGCGCGCCCCGGGATGCTCCACGCGGCGCCGGCACCGATCCCGCCGGGCTCTCCAGCACAGCTCCTGCTGCAGGAACACCCTGAAGCGCCTGCCCTCCCCACGGCCCAGCGCCCCGGGCTGCCCTCCCAGGCCCCGGGACTTGCGACAGCGGGTGGCAAACGCCGGCTGGTCAGGGGTGCCTGCAGCCCCTCCTCAGCAGGCACGGAGGGGCTGGGCAATGAGCTGGGGAGGCAGCAGGGATGCTGGGGAGGCAAAGTGGCACCAGCAGCACCATCCTACTCACAGCCAGGGGAGTCATGGCCCCACCTGGGCTGTGCCAGCAACACGGGCTTAGCCAGAGGCACCGGGGGCAATATCCACTGCATTGTGCCCAAATGTGAATCCAGACCAAGAACTGGTGTTTCACATTACATTAAATCAAAGTAAATCTTCTTTCTCTCTTTTTCATATCAGAGCAGGTTAAACTTACATTATTACACCTCATTTGAGCTCCTGGTATCTTCTAGTTTTTCAGTGCAAGAAATTAAGTGAAGCAATGTGGGGCAATAGCAGAATTCCCATCCTGCCCACCCATACTGTTTATCAAGCTCCTTCCCTCTCTGCTCTCCACAACCTCACCCTGTCTCTGCTGCTGAAAAATGCCGAGATGACAGATTTTCCTTGTTTGCTCTTTGACTTTCTAGGACACTAAAGCACAGCCTGATCTGGAGCAAACCACTCATCCTCTGCTCTCCTTGCTTTGAACCCTGAGCTCTGCCTGATTGCACTTAGCTGCACAGTGGCCTCAAAGGCATAAAACAGATACGACTTTGAAAAGATTAAAGTTACAGGGATGCGCACAAATAATTTGATTTGATCTGGGATTTGTAGTGGGTTGCCATAGCATCATATTCTAAGTATTATAAAATCACCCAACTTAACAACATGTTCCTCTGTCACATGCTGGCTGCTTCTTTGGGGCCAAACTGCTGGAACTGCTCCTGCAGTTCCGGGAGAGCAAAACAAGCCCATCCCCAACGACTGCTTGGAACGGGCCCCTGCGCTGAGAATCTGTTATGGTAAAGTCCAACCACAGACGCCGATGATTCAGCCCGCCATCAGCGCTGGGGTCAAGGGCCGGCGCCCGTTTCCCAAACTGATTGCCCTCGGGGGATGGTAAATGAGCCAGGGGAAGGTTAGCACGCCTTTGTCAGTGCACCGGGGCTCACAGCAGCCCCGCTCAGTGACCCGGTCCCCAGATGGCACTGAGGGCGCCTCTCTGCACAGCCTGAAGCACAGCAGGGGTGGCAGGTGCCCACCCCAGCGAGGATGGGCGTTGGGGACCTCCCTTTGCCTCTCCCTGGCACCACAGGAGAGGCACAGCCCCAGCATGGGCAGCCAAAGGGCACAGCGCGGTGTGCTCTCCCCAAGGGGGCACCTGGCAGCTGCCAGGGGGCTCTGCCCGCCCCTGATGCCCCCGTGTCCACCCTGGCCAGGGCCACGGCCGGGCACCAGCGCACAGGAAGGGCCAGGAGCCGGCGGCCGGACACCAGCCTCTCCAGAAGGAAACGTGGGCATCGCTTCTGTAATTATTTCTTTGTTTTTCTCGTTAGGCAAATTAAGACACAAGGAAAAAGAGAGAATTAGAATCCTGCATTCTTAGTAAATCTAATTAAGGAAATACCTTAATGCGGTTATGGCAGGGCCGACTGCAGGGTTTCCGAAGGGAGTCTGAGATCACCCCAGCCATCCCGGCCCCCAGGACTGTGCTGGGGACCTGTCGTCAGCTCTAGGGAGGCAAAGCCCACCTGCCAAGGGCTGCTCTCCTGGCTTCTTCCAGAGGGAGAAAATGGGGATTTCCCCCCCTTTTTGGGGGGAAACCACGGACACCGGTGAGTTTCCAGCACAGCAAGGGCAGGTGAGGTCTTGCTCTTTAAAGCATCCCTGATCACAGTCCCAAAGCACCTTCAAATTAATATCCTGTATTTAATAAACCCCATTGACATACTGAAATTCTGATTAATAAGTGCTGCTCAGCACAGAGCCAAGGCTGCCTGGACCCCTGGCGTGTTCCCATCCAGACCCTGACTCACGGTGCTCACTTCTCTCCTGCTCTCTCAAGTCAAAGCCTGATGAAAAACCCCCAGTGCCTCCCACCTCCTCATTGTGTCCATCTGATTTGTTTCCCAGACAGGCTCTAAATCAACACAGTACCTTTAGATAAACCCCAGGTGGGGAGGGGAGATGCCAGCATATTACCTGACATGGTGAATGCTCCACATGTGCTTGGCTCTACTCTGTCAGGATGTGCAAATGGGATGGGAGCAGCCCAGGTTACCCGTATGCCTGTGCTTAATTCCACAGATCAAACCTGGCCTAAGGAGGTACCAAACTCCTGCAGCAACAAGTCCTGCCTGTCAGATGCCTCATCCTTGAGAAGGTCAGCAATGACTCTCCTGTAAATTAACAGCCTCTATTTTTGGACTCGTAATTTTTTATCCTTGATGGGCATCACCTTGCCAGCTGCTTCCTTTTTAGTTTATTTCACATTGCATGCCTGATCTCCTAAGTTTCCAGAGGGGATGTGCTTCCCTATCACTTTCCATCCTGCCCCTAGCCAGGCTCAGCCCTGCCCACAGCGGGCAGTGGGGCACAGGCTGCTCGTCTCCCCTCTGGGGGCTCCTCTCATGCCCCACACAGCTGGGACTGACCCCTGGCTCCCGGGACACGAGCACCTGCTGACACACCAGGCGGAGCAGCACGGCCAGGGGCCCTTGCCAGCTGCTCACAAATTGCAGAAGAAAACAAAAACAAAAAAAAAAAAAAAACCACCCAAAAAAACCTGTGGGTTTTTGCATCACAGACAAGGGCACCTTGCTGTGAGTTTACACCTGGAAATCTGCAGTGAGTGCCTGAATGAAGAACCTTGCCCTGACTTTGAGCAGCTCTCCACCCAATCCCAGGATGCCAGGCAGGCAAGATCTCGCTGCATCATCACTCATCCCACGGAGGACATCAGCAGAGGACATGCACTGCTGCAGGCTCCCACTGATGTCAGACAGCTGTGGGGCTCCAGAATCCCCCCCAGGCATGGGGTGCAGCCCAAGCACTCGCTGCTGCAGAGCTGCAGGACCCTTGGGCAGAGCCCCTGCTATGGAACATCTTCCCTAGAAACTCATTTACCTTGTTATGTCCTGGCTCAGCTTAGCCCTATTCAGCAGCGTTGCCTTCTCACATCGAAGCCTGAGAGTCAGCAAAAAAAAAGTGCAGCATTTTCTCATCTACATTTCTTGCAATAAATTACATCTTTGCAAACTGCCAGCCTGCACCTGCACACACGCAGCGTCCCCAGCACTCTGTCCTCAGCCCTGCTCAGAGAAAGGTGACATTTAACTGCCACTGGGGTTGGCTTTAATTGCCCCTCCAAACAGCAAATAAACTTTGTTGAACAGTTCAGGGCACTGTGTGCCTGAGCAGGCAGGATCCCAGCTGCCTGCCCGGCCATGGGGTCCCTGCTGCAGCACACAGTGCCCGTCCTGCTGGGCAGGGGGGCCAGCAAGGGGCTGGCTCCTGCTTTGCCTGCACCTCTACAGACACTGGAATCTGCCCAGCTGGCCAAGGGCTTCCCACTGGGCCAGGCCAGGCCAGGCCAGTGCAGCTCAAAATGCAGTAATGGTGAAAAGAAGTTTTTATCTTTCACAAAATGTGCTGCCTACTCTGCCTTGCAGGAACAGAGAAAGTGGCAATTTCCTGCAGATCTGGGTAAATCAGCCAAGGCACTTGCAGACATTTTCAGACCAGAAGGCTCGTCTGATCCTATTCCTGCCAAACCCGAGCCAGGAACCTCGGGCAGCCGTTTCTGAGCTGATTCAATAATTTGCAAATTGCAGAGAACAGCTCCCAGAAACCTGCGTCTCCAAACGCCATGGCACTGCTGCCAAAGGGCTGTGAGAGGAGAATGCCCCACACCAGGGCACCCACCCACCAGCTCTTGCCTGTCAGAGGGCAGCCACCACAGAATCACCTCACTTGCATGTGGGACAGTTGGGAAAACTCATTTAGATATAAATACAGTTCCAAATCCCAGGTTCTCAGAGGAAAGGAGGAGCCCACAGCAGCAGCCACCCCCCAGACCTCCCCGCTCCTCCCCTCCAGCTCAGGTGTGCAGGGGAGGCACAGGTGAGAAGAGTGCAGGTGAAGGGGGCAGGTGAGCATCACCAGCTCTGCCAGGGGAGCCTGGTGTGCTGCACTGCACTTCGCTGGGCTGCTGAAAAGGAGGGACATGGGCCACCACAGACTCTGCAGCTGCCACTGATCCTGCCAGGCTTGCATATGGCTCATGGAAAGCAAAATTCAATTGCAAATGCAGAACAAAGACTGAATGTAGGAGGGAAAAAAGCAAATAGGAGCAGGTGGAGGAACAGAGTCCCTTTTGACGATGCCGCTAGCAGTCCCTTCCTTTTCCTGCAGATTATGTCACTTTGATGGCCCTGGCAGCTTGCATAAGATGAAACAACCACCGTAAAGCACTGCTTGGATTCTTGCAATCACTCCCATGGAGGCTCCTCAGTCCATGGCAGACAGAAAAAACCTCCTCAGGGTCTTTTTCTCCCCCTGAGAAATCTGCGTGACTCTTGTTGCACTCAGTAAACCCTGCAGCAAGAGGCGCACTGAGACACTTTGTGCACAACATGATGCTGGGGGAAAAAAAGAAAAGGAAAACCGGGCTCAGACATCACAGGGCAGATTCCAGTGCAAGTTCAGAGCCAGGTTTTTTCTAAGCACTCCAGTGTCATGTTGAGCTCATTCATAAAAACCTCGTACCTGGGGGAAAGACAACTCTAAGGCAAAGTCTTCCTTGTGTCACCAGTAAAGCACTCCCTGCCCTTGAGGCAAATGCAGGATTGGCCAGTGAGTTTCACTGGATACAACATCCAGAGGATCATCTGGGTCCCCCCAGTGTCACTCTGCACTTGCACAGTCCCCACACATGTGAAGGCAGGAGGAGAGACCCCAGCCAGCCAGTCCCTCCCTACACACCAGCTGGTAGCTGGAGCCCATGGCCCAAGGGCAGAGCTACGGCCAGAACGGGCCTGGGCTAAACAGGACAAAACCCCAGGAGCAACAGCAGGGCAGGAACAGTCAAGCCCAGCAGGAGCCCCAGCACAGTCCCCATGCCTTCATTCCAGCCCAGCACAGGGGACCCAGCCACGGCTCAGCTCAGGTGAGCAGACATTGCTGCTGCTCATTCAGGACCTGCACGCTGGCTTTTCCCAACCGCTCTGCTTCGATGATCTACCTAAGAGCCCAGCAAGAGAGACAAAAATACCTCAAACCAGCAAGTGACACAGGAACTCCCCAGGAACACCAATGCTCAGTCTTTGGTGCATCACTGACATCCTGCTCTCCATGGCACCAGCTGTCCAAGGCAAAGTCCCAATGCCAGCAGCACTGAAAAATGGGGTACAAGCCCTGCAATCCACAACTGATGGCAGACAAAAAGCTTCATCCTCAGTCACCTCACTCTGATTTTTCACGCTTATAAATTAGGGAGCGAGGGAATATTTTACAATAACGATTGCAAATAATCATTTCTTCACTCATTTTAGTTTGGTACAAAATCACGAATTACACCAAGGAAAAGAAAGAAACAAAAAAACCCTCAGCCTGCAGCAGGGCCCATGTTGCTTCCACCCTGAAACAGAGGTACAGACACTGCGAGGTTCGGGTGCATATTTCTGACTATTTTTAACGGCAAAGTTGCCGGAGCAGCAGAGTCCGGGAGGAGAAAGCTCCCTGCCCGGGCAGCCCGCACAGATCAGCGCGGGGTCAGGCAGTCTTCGAGGCCAGCAGCGGCTCCGTGCGGAGCGCTGCGAGCAGGCCATTTCCTACGGCACAAAGTTGGACACCAAGTCCAGCCCGTGGCTCGGCAATGAAAGATGAAACCGTGTGTCAGCTGTTCCCGCCGCAGACAAAGCTGCGGAGCCGAGTCACGGCAGAGCCGCCCGGAGCCCCCCGAGCACGGCGCTGCTTCTCTCGGTGCGGCGGCAGCGGGGGCTCACCTGCCCGGTGCGGGCCCGGCGCACCCGCACTGACCAGCGGGGCCGGAGCGCGGCTCCCGGCGCCCTCACACGGCGGGCGGGTCACCGTTACCGGCCCCTGCTCCCCGGCACCGCTCCGGCGCCCGGCGCGCACCGCCAGCGGGTCACGGTTACCCCGGTGTCCGTTTCCAGCTCCCGGTACCGCCGCCGACACCCCACCCGGTGATTCCCTCCGCCGCCGGCCCCGCGTCCCCCGCAGCCCCCGGCTGTGCCCGGCCCACGGTACCGGGCGCTGCCCGCGGCGTCACCTTCTCTCGCTGCTCTGCCGGGAGCGGTGCAGGAGCCCGATCAGCACCACGGCCGCCCGCACCCCCGCGCGCCGGGACCGCGTCCTGCCGCCCGCCCGGGACATCGCCGCTGCCGCCGCCGCCGCCACCGAGCGCCGGCACCGGCGGGGGCGGCGGCGCGTCCACGGCCGCGACCGCCCCCGCCCCGCGCCGCCCCGCGCGCGCCCCGCGCCGCCGGTAACGAGCGCGGGGCCGGCACCGGAGCCCCGCGGGAGCCGCTGCGGAATGGCGGCAGCTCTGCCCCCTCCCTGCAGACCCCCGGACACCCCCGGGCCGGGCCGGGCCGGGCCGCGGGCGGGCGGGGCTCGGAGCGCGTCACGGGCCCGGGGAGCGGACGGTCGGCGGCACAGCCCGGGCGCCCCGGTACCGAGGCTTTCCCGGCTCTCCCGGCTGCCGCAGCCCGGGCTCCTCGAGGGGCGCAGCGCCAGCGCAGCCCCTTCAGCCCCCTCAGAGGGAGGACTCGCTCCTGCCCCACAGACGGGTCCTCACCGCAGCAAACCCCGCAGGAGCTCCCGGCTGGTCCCAGCCCGGCCCTGCCATCCATCCCTCTGCCATGGAGCATCCCTCCCCCCCCGCGGCATCGGGACAGCACGGGGCCTCCAGCCTGTCCCTCACACCGGGAGCTGCCACACAGCTCCCTCCAGGAAATGATTTCTTTTTTTTATTAAGTAAACTGTAAATTATCTACTTCTCACTTCAGCACCTTTCCCTGGAAGTCCTCGTTGCCATGGTGATAAAACACCCAGGTCCCTCTGCCCCCCTTATCTCACCTCTCTCCTTGGCCAGTTCAATTTTCACAGGAATTAGACACAGGACAAGCTACAGCTCTTTGAGCTCTTCCCAACCTAAGGGATGGAGCACCATCCCCACTGCCAGCAGGTGTGGGATCATTCAAGACAACATCCAGGTGCGGGATCATTCGTGAGAGCACCCACCCAGCCCAGGACGGGACACGGGCACCTGCCCAAACCTGCTGGCTCTCCGTACCCCTGCAGCCATTAGGAACAGTCAAACAATCCTCCTGCAGCTGGTCCAGCCCACTGCCCTGGGTGGGTGCACCCAGCCTGGCCTCGGAGCAGGGAGGGCAGGAGCTCCCCGGCAGTGGCACACAGGTGCAGGGCCCCTGGGGCAGCTCCAAGTGCCACAGCCAGCTCAGGGTTTGGGGGGACCCTGCCACAAACAGCAATCTGTTATGGGGCACACACAGGCTGCAGGCAAGCACATCCACCATCCATTCGAGCAGGACCTGAGCAGCTCCCAGGGAAGGATGGCCAAAAAGGCCCCTGCTCCCCACGCACAGAGCCGGAGCTGCCTGGAAACCCCCAGCTGGGGCAGTCAATCATTAACAGTGCATGGGGCTCCCCTGGCAAAGCCTGTAATAAATGTGTTTGCTCAGGAGAAACAGCTTGCAGAGGCCGCAGAGCACATCTGGCAGGGAACAGCCGCTCCTGCTGCCTCAGCCCGCCTGTCACACTCCTGCTTCACCCACCGCCCTGCCTGTCACCCTCCTGCCTACCACCCTTAAGGAGATCAACACAACCTCAGCTCTGGCCTTCTCTATCTAAATGTTTCAGCAGAATCTCTAATCAGATGGATTCCCTAAATGCCACCATAACAAAGCCCCTATCATTGCTGTAATCTCTTTCTGTATCCTACTGTAAGCCAGATAAAAGCAGGTGTGATGTTATTTTTGTTGGTGCACCGCATGAATTCACCCCAGATGAACCAGACAGCATTTCAGTGTCACCACAGCACCCATCCCGACCTACACTGTGCACATGGAGCACTCCAGAGAGCCAAGACCCAAACTGAAACCCAGGATCAGTATTTCTGTGTTTCACCAGATCTCGAGGTCCCTGGGGAGAGAGGCAGCAGCAATTCCAGCAGACAAGTGTTGAGGTACCCACTTTCTCACAGGAAAAAGTCCAACTCATTCTCCAAAAATTCCAAAAGGCATTTCTGTCTCCTCAGAACAACATCAGATGATGCCAAACTCTGAATGCTGGTGAGAATACATAAGTTGGTAAGAGGAATGAATCTTGCTAAACCCAGGTGCTACCTGTACTGCCAAGCCTTTCAATAAAGTCTTTGATGGATCAACAGATCTCTTCCTGCAGAAAATACCTGTCTGCTTTCCTCCAAGCTGAAGCTATCAGCCTGACAAATTCCTCAGGCACAGCAAAAAAAAAAATTAGATCCTATTTCTGTGCCAAATTACACCAATTCTCAAATTCATTTCCAATTAATGGAGGGGGAGGGGGTTAATTTTAAATCTTTTAGCTCTCACATTAAACAGGCAGATTCGAATTTCATTGAGTCTCCCTCTCTGGAGACATTTTCCACATCTCTCCTCCCCTTTTCCAGACAAGCTAAGTATTAATCTCCTCTTGGTTTATGCTGAAGTGGCTTTGTATTGATTTTTAAAGATGTTCAATTCTGTCCTATTTGGAAATAGACAAACACTGAGCAGAAACTCAGGTTTCCTCTCCACCCAAACAGGGCCCAGCCCACAGTGGATAATGGCATCTGGACTCACTGCAGCTGACTTGTCATTTATAGAAGACAATAGATGGCGAGGGCTGGGGTGGGCTGGGGGCTATGGGCTCACACAGGAAAAGGAACCAGGACCTCCTGCCCCACAGGACATCACCTCTGGCTGAGCCAGGCCCTGCAGAGCCTGCCCTGTATTTCTTGGGTTCTGCCACCTGGGAGCTGCTCCAGGATGGACAGGGCAGGATGGACAGGGACACCTAGGAAGGCACACAGGATGGCAGGGCTGGTGCAGCTGAAAGCTCCTGCCCTGCCTGTCCCCCCCATGCCTCACCCTCTCCACTCCATCCAGCCTCCTGTTCCCGCAGCGATGCCACCAAGCATCCATCACCTTCCTGAATGTTTGCCATAGGAACGCCCTGTCAGGGCCAGCACCCCCAGAAGCTCTTCAGATGTCCCAAAGGACACCTCCTAAGAGAGAACGCTGCAGATCAAGACATTCCTTTAATGTCCATCCTTCCTTTAAAACAGCAGTATCACCCTGTTAGTGACTAAATTACCTCCAGGGTAAGCAGTTGCCCCTGTTTTTTGAAGGAATATATATCCCTTGAAAAATGCCCTGACACTTTTGCTCCAGACAAAGCAGTTTGGCAGTGAGCTAGGAAGCCTGAGGGGCTGGAGGAGAACAGGACAGGTCAGGATAATTACACACGGTGATTAACTCATCACCTGGCAGCCGTCTGGACACTGCTGGGAGAGAAGGACCTGAAAACGCCAGGCTGGGACAAGACTGAGCCTTTACCCCTAGGAGTACTGGATCTGCCATGAATAAATGACACTATCAATGTTATTATGAAGCCATTAATTTATGTCATAACTTTGGCTTTTGTACAGCTGCTGCTGTAAGATGAAGCCCCCCATAGGTGAGCAGCCCACCAGTCTGCCTCAGCCACCTGCAGAGGAGCCAGCCCCCTGCTCACACCTGAGCCCAGCTCCGGTGACTCAGGGCTTCTCTGGCCAGAGCTGTGGCACTGCCTCATCAGACAGCGCAGGACACGTCCCTGTCACCCTCCTTGCCTCCTTGGGCAGGGGATATTTCTGGTTCCCTCGCTCACGAGGGACAGTGCCAGAAATACTCGAGCTATGCCAGGCATTTGCCACAGCCGGGCTGGAGGCACGGCCAGCCCAGCCTGCCTGAGCTCAGGGGCTGAGGGGAGCCCAGAGACCTGCCCAGGCCCTGCCCCACCACCCCGGGACCCTTCCCCACTGCCCAGGCGCTCATCCAGAGCCCCTCTGGGCACTGCCTGCCACCAGAGCACAGCACCTGCTCTGCCCAGGTGGGAGAGCTGAGATGGGGCAGCTGCACCAGCACCGAGGACTGGCAGCCAGGGAGGAACAAAAGGAGACAATGCAACACAGTCCATACTCCAGAAATAGAAACTGCTTCCCTGCAAAGGAGCAGTCACATCCCGATTTCCCTGGCATGGCAGAAATGGATTTGGAAGCTTGCAAACGAAGGAGAAAGTGATTATAGTGTTTCAATTGGTGCTGCAGGAGGAGGATAAGAGGGCATCCACTTTTACAGAAGTATCACAAGAAATAGAGCTTTAGACTACATTACATCCAGCCCCAAGTAATCTGATTAGAAATTTATTTTATGGCTTCAGTTAGAAAGACATGAAGGCAATCCCAGGAAAGCACAGAGCCAGCTCTTCCATGCAGGCAGTGAGACAGAGCACAGTGAGCCCATCTCCCCAGAAATGGTGCGAGACGGGTGTGACACGCCACAGCCACCCTGACACCACATCAATTCTGAGATTGGATGGTGTGCCAAGGCGTGGGGCAGCCCCAGCTCCCACCCCACACGTTGGCAAGGCCCCCCAGCACAGCAGTGCCCCAGCCCCGACGGTCCCTGTGCCCAGCACAGTGGCTCCTGTACAGAGGAGCAGAGCTCAAGTGCAAGAAAGGAGAAATTTACCCCTGAGCTCAAGGAGAAGCATACAGGGATGGGCTGGCCCTGGCCAGAGCCCATCCCTGTGACAAGTGCACTCCACATCGACCTTCTGCCCGGGCTGTGGCCAAGCCAGGCCCAGGAGTGCCCATCTCCCCAGCACAATTTCCAGCCCTCCCAAGCAATAGGCAGAAAGAGTGGTCAAAGCCACAACAAAAGAACATGAAAGAACTCTCACTGCAGAAAGCAGCTGAGGCCAGGTGGGTCTTGTCCCCCTCCCCTGGGCACAGGGGATGCTGAGGAGCACAGCTAAGGAAGGTGCTGGGAGCAGCGCCTGCCTGGCACAGAGCCTCCAGAGCAGCCCAGTGAAGGCTCCTGGCTGCAGGTGTGCAGGTGACACTGAGCACCGTGTGTGACAGACACACTCAAACAGCTCCAGAGGGGGTAAGACCTGAGCCATAGCCAAGAACTTTAAGAAAGCCACGAAAGAACAGTGACCCAAGAGCAATCAGTGACAGGCGCCTGGAACACTGACCATGCCATCAACACATCAATGCACTAGTGGGTGGTTTTCCAAGACTCATTTATCAAGGAACAAAGCAAGCTGTGGGTACAAGGAGTCTCTTATACACCTCTCCCATCCATTGTGTGCCACTGGCTATGAACCAAACCCTATTCTGTAACTGAGACAGCCCAAGTGAGTCACCTTTGGGCTCTTCCTGCCCAGCAGCCTGCCTGTGGGGTGGCAACTGGGGGCAGCATCAGCCACAGCACAGCTGACACAGAACGAGGTAGTCATGGCCATGACAGCAGCACAATTACATAGAAATTGTATTCCTGATAATTTGGGGTATTTCTCCCTGTGAACACAGGCCTCCTGAAGAGATGAGCTCCAAGATTTCAGCATCCAATTAAATTAAATCAAATCAGCAGAGGAAATTAGTCTTTACAGCATGAGCAGATCCTCTGAATTTTACTAGTAAATCAGTGAGCTAAATGTCAGCATTGATCATTAACATCACTCATAAAGCCAGATTTGGAGGCACAGCCACTAACATGTGCCACTCGCCCAACACTTCCAGCACCCCCAGCACCCTGCTCAGCCCCGGGGCTGCCCGTGCAGAGCAAAGACCATCCCTGGAGCCTTTGTGCCAACCAGTCACCACTGGAATCCTGCTGGGAAGCTCAGGATTAGGCCCGAACTTTAGCCTCAATGGAGCCGTGCCCTTCCCGAGGGTGCTGCAAGGGATGTGGGAGGAGGAGGTGGGCAGGGAAGGGGGCAGGGGGGTCCCAGTGCCACAGGGGGGGCAGCAGCAGCACCTGGGCCCCAGCCACGCTTCTGGAGATGACACCATCTCAATTACCCGCCTCCCTCGCACACCTTGTTTGATGTGAAAGCATTAAAAGACATATAATTTGCGGAGCTAAAACACAGGTATTATCTCTGACACATCTGTACTACAGGGAACGTTCTGAAGTCAATCAAATCCAGGGGTTTCTGCTGCTCTACAGATTTTTCCTTGCCTCTTGCTCCAAACAAGAAAAGATGGAAAATGAAGCAGTTTTTAGCTGCAGACCCATCATCTTCCTCTTCAAATCACCTCACACTGTGTAACTTTATCAATGATCAGGAACAGGAGACCCAGATCAGCTTGTCAGGGCTTTAGAAAGTGGACTCTGCATTCCAAACTGGGAATTAACAGTATATTGTTGTAGCAGAAAGGAGCTGTCATGGCCCCTGGTGTGACACCAGTAACATTTGAGAGGAATGAGACAGGACAGTGCCTGAAAGGACTGACCTTTGAGACTTCACAGAGACCCAGAAAACGACTCTGACCTATTCAAGTACCTGTCAAGCCTCTACATGTCTGTTCTGGGTGGGAGCCTGAGATGAGCCATGTTTCCACAACGGGCTTTGGAAGATGTGAGCTCCTTGGGAACGGTATGGGTCACGGAGAGCACCACAAGCCCCACTGGAACTAGAACAGGCGAGATGGAGAGGGCCATTCCAGAGCAGGAGCGTGGCACGGGAGCGCCGCTGGGTGCCATGGCCGCCCATCCCTGCCGGGCTGGCTGGAGCCAGGCCCTGCCAACTGGCAGGAAAAGCGACAGCCGGCGAGAGCGTACAGTAATTAACAAAATTATCATCAGGAACAAACCACGGGCTTTGGCAGAATGCCTGCACTGCCACGCCGGCACTGCCTACCCTGCTCTGGGCTCCTTGGCCCGGCAGACGTGGGGCTGCTCACGGTCCCCAAATCACACCCACCCTGTCCAGGGCCGAGGGGAGCCCAGTGGGGACATGGCCTGGGCCGAGGGGAGGTCAGTGGGAGCATGGCCTGGGTCGAGGGGAGGCCAGTGGGAACATGGCCTGGGCCAAGAGGAGGCCAGTGGGAGCATGGCCTGGGCCAAGAGGAAGCCAGAAACCACCCCAAGTGGTTGCAGACCCTGCCTGGGTGACCTCAGTGACTCTGCAGACAGAGACCAAACCCAGGGCAGATGGGGCTCAATCACCACAGCCATCATGGCTCCCTCCACCCATCAGGACAATATTTGCTCTCTGAAGGTGGCTGCTCTCCCAGCAACCGCCCTCCGGCTGCAAACAGCTCCCAGCCTGACAGGCCATAAATATGGCAGGAGGAGAAACCACCACAGTTTATTAGTTCTGAGACAGAGCTAAAAATAGACCCATGTGGGGCTGCTCAGTCCTCTGGGCAGATGTAATTGTGGATAATCTAGCTTTAAATATGGGAAGGCTGTCTGACAGCAACAACAACATTTCAGCATATGGACGGGGCGGCACTCACCGCTGCGCCACCTCCAACGTCACCGCCACATCCCAGCCCACCTCCCTGCTCCCTGCCTGGGCTTTCTGCAGGAACAAACCCTCACATGAACCCAATGTCTACACCAGGCCACTAGGAGGAAAGCATAGAGTCAAGTACCCAGGGAGAGCATCAGTGGAGCTGTGCCAGTACCCATTCCCCCGGCCTGGAATTTTATATAGCTGAGGCTTACCAGATTAAATGGCTGAAACACTGCAAGTCCTCAGAGCTGACAGCACCTTCCTCCTCCTGTGAAAGCTTCCTCTGTCCCAGGCAGGCTGTGAGACGTGCTGGGAGGATGCTGTGTGGGCGCAGGGCTGGGTGTGGGCAGGCAGCCAGGGCGATAACTGCCCTTCCACGAAGAGGGAAGCGCTCCAGCCTGCCTGCCACAGATAGCAGCGAGACGTTGGGACTGGCTGGATTTTGTAAATCTCCCACCAGTCCTCGGGCTGGAGGGGAAGGACAGACCATGGCCCTGCCACCATCCTGGCAGGCCACTCAAGCAGCTGATGGTGAGCAGGGCTGGTAGCAGCCCCTAGCCGTGGCAGCAGCAGAGGCCTGTCACCATCCCTGGGCACACACCTGCAGTTCCCTGGCACTGCTTCATCCCAGCAGGAACCCAGCCACAGACCTGCTGCCAACACACGGACTCATTTTGCCTGGCATGCCATGCCCAGCCATGGCTCTCCTGCACTCTGCTGGGCGCACAGCTAACACCCATCTAGCACTGACCCATGGGGACAGACAGCCCAGCCTCATTCTGCCCTCCAGCTCAGCACTGGCTTTAACTGAGTTTAAAGTTTTGTGCAAGTACGGAGCCTTCCTTGCACCCTGGCCCTCTCCAGGCACTGACAGGAGGGGGGCACTGCCAGGCTCCAGAACTGGGATAGCCATGCAGGGCATGCTGTGGGGGCTCACTGCTGGGGTTGGCACTGGGCTGGCTCCACGCCCATCAGCAATGGAGAGGAGCAGTTCCACAGACACGGAGATGGGAAACCTCCCTGTGTGCTGCAGCTGGCTGCTTGCAGTAGTTCTGACAGCATTTCCTTTGCATGTGCTTCTCCGGCTAAATATAATTGCAAAACATACATTTACATGCAATTATCCATTTATGAAGTGCTAAAAGTCAAAGGAATTTACTTAGATGCAATCTGCTCGCTAGACCTTGTCCTCACAGGACCCAAGCTCAAACCTCCAAGATCAGTGCAATAGTCAGTGCAGCCAGCTCCAAGATGCTAAATCATTCCCACATCTTCCCATTAACTCAGCTCCAGCCCATCAAATATTAAAGAACCTCAAGCCTGGACATAGCTCTTTTTACGAAGGTCGAGTAAATCTTTCATCTCTTCCCACCTTCATCCTCCTGCTGCCATCAGCAGAGGAGCATCACATGCTCTTTCATGTGAGTTCTGACTGCACACACACTGGCTCCCAGTAATTGCTGTGCATGGCTCCTCCGTTCCACAGAGACATGATTATTTTGGTGCTATTTTTGCTTTATTAGGCTGAAAGAAGAGGTGACTCTGCCTGAAGGGGGGGCTTTTTTACTGATCTTTTTGTTTAAAGCTCTGTGGTTTCTCAGTGCACCCCATCAATAGCAATGAGCAAATAACCAGAGCACAAAGCTGAGGAGCTGTCAGCAGGGGAAGGGCTGGTGAGCCCCCCACGGGACATCACCCTGCCACTGTTCCACACAGGAGGAGGAAGGGTCCCATGGGTCACCAGACCATTTTTCCACCTCCAGCATCCCCAATCCAAGGTTTTTACAGGGCCAAGGGGGCTCGAGGGTCTCTGCCTGCTTTCTTGGGGACTCCTGCACTTGCTGGGCTCCTGTGAGAGGCAAGCAAACCCACCTGGCTGGCTCACCTGGCCAGAACTGCTCTTTGACATGCAAGGATCCTTTGCAGGCTGATGTTTTCCTCCAGGGTGACCTTCCCACCAGGGAAGCAGCTTAGCTGCCATCTGGCTCAGGTCTTCCCTTCCTGGCAGCACAACCTGACCTCAAACACCCCATGTGTGACCAGGACTGCACGGAGCTGTGCCCCCGGGAGCCTGGAGACACTTCCAGCTCCCTACAGAGACTTCATGGGACACAAGAAAACACCAACACCAAGCCAAGGCTGGGGAGCAGCTTCTGGACACGATTCCCCTTTTGCCAGCCCAGGGGATTCAGCAGCTCCAAGCGCTTTCCCCTGAAGTGGGTAAGGAATAATAAAATGTAACAGAAAAGTAGGGATCACAACGGAATTGGTCCAAACCAAACCCAGGGTCTGCAAATGCCAAATCCCATTTACTGCCCAAGTGTCTCAGTCTCCATCGCACAGCCCCAGTCCCAGCAGCTCTCAACAGCCCCAGCAGCCGAGCACAGCAGCACCAGTGCCTGCTGCCCCCCTGGGGACGTGCACCCCCAAACACAGTCAGCAGAGCATCCCCAAGCCTCCCCCAGACCAGAGCTCCGGGGCGCTCACAGAGCCCAGCCGTGCGGAATGCGGAGCCCTGTACAACGCCTTCCCTGCCCTCCTGCAGCCCCGGCACCTTTGCTGCCACCGGCGGGGTCAGCTGGCGCTGCCAGGGCTCCCCACCGCCTCTCCCGACGCCGCTCCCGCCCTCCGGTGCCTCAGACACATCCCGGTTACCATAGGAACCAACGGGCCCCGAACCGGGGGAGCGAACGGAGAGGAGGCGGAGGCAGCGCCGCCTGCGTGGGTGCGTTCATCCCGACTGCGTGCGGGCATCGGCCCCGTGGGCACAGGCAGGGCTCGCCCCGCATCCCTCACCCTCCCACCCCGGCCGGTGCCCCGGGCCGGGCTCGCTGCCTCTGCACAGCGCGAGGCTCCCTGAGCTGCTCCAGGGCATGCGGAAAGCAGCTCCGATTTTCGGTAATAACTTATACAGGGGAAGAAAACTTCCGATGCTTGGTGCCTCTGTGCCACGGGTCAAACCAGGACATTCTGACAGAGGCTGCAGCAATAACAAGAGGGCGCTAAACCCCCAAAAGTTTGGGTTTATAATATTTTTATAATTTTAAAAGCTTTTACAAATATGAAACGTGGCTCCGGCTGAGCCCCAGTCACAGAACCACTTAAGGAAGCAGCCTACCCACAGAGCAGAAGCACTACGGGGCTGTGGGAAGCATTCTCTGCAAGCAGCAGTGGATGTTCATCAAAGGCTCCAAGGAAACTCCCTCCTCTGGCCAGGGCAGGAAAGGCGGAGATAGAGAGAGAAGCGCGGCGCCAACCCTCGCCCTGCCCAGGCAGGAGCATGGCAGCGTGCCCACAGCACTGGCACGGCATTCCAGCCTGCCTGGCACGGCGGAGACAGGAGGGTACAGGGGGCTCTGCTGCAGAACTGCTGCAGCAGCCCTGAGAGAAATCAGGGCACGGTGCACAGCAGAGTGCAAAGAGCAGCTCAGTCCTTCTCGGCTTCACGGAAAAAGGAAAGTCTGCAGAGAATTCCCTGCCCTCCCCAAAGTGGAAAGCATTGATTTAAACTTCTCATTAGTTCAGCATAACCTGAGCAATGAGCGTAGCGCCAGCGACTCTGCTGTGCCGTTTACAACGGGCACTGGGCTCGCTCAGGCAGCAGCTCCCCCAGGCTTTCCGGATACTTTTCCATTAATGAATAATTTGCACAATGATTATAGAGGGAAACTGCATGAGCCATCACCGTGTGCGCTGTCTGGAGCCCAGGGGAAGCTTGGCCAGAGCATTTCTGCATCAGCACAGGGTGCAGCTGACAGCACTGGAGCTGCACGTGTGCTCACAAGGGAGAACACCAGCCTGGGGTTCCAGGAATCCAGAATCCAGGAGAGGGGAGGCTGCATTACACTGGGAGAGAAGGGATCAGTACCCAGGATGTGCAGCCAGGAGAACAAAGCTGGTGGGAACAGGAGGCAGGTCCCAGACAGCCACGAGTGCTGGGGGAGCAGAGAGCATCGGTGCCACCACTCCCAGACCTTCTCCACCTTCTCTTCCCCATCAGCTGAGGGCGTTCCTCAGCAGGGATGGTGACCTCACACGGCTCACTCCATCACAGCACAGCACCTGGCCCAGTAGCACCTTGCCAGAGCTGCACAGCCCACACCACCCACCAGTGTCCAGCAAGTGGCAAATCCACGATGGACCCACCAAGCAACACTGCCAGTCCACAGACCCTCCTGGACCCCAGCAGCATCTCCACCCCCTCCAGAGCAGTGCCCAGAGCCCCTCAGCAGCACAGGAGAGGAGCTGGGTCACTGGCACTCACTGTTCCACTGACACCACCTCTCCAGATTGAAAAACAAAATACAAAACCTCCGCACTTCACTGGATTTCCACCCAGAAGCTCAGTGTCAGCCTGACCAGCTGATTCCCACCCCCGAGGCAGAGCTGCTGCCCTGTGGGTTGCCCCGTGCACCCCTCAGCCCGCTGATCTCACAGCGCTCCTGTCACCATGTCTGCTGCAATCCCCCAGTGCCTGATTCACTCCCGGCTGCCAGGAGAACAGACTGTGGGACAGGCACGAACGCGTGTCCTGGAGTGGGCGGGCATGGCTGGGCGCCACGGCACCAGCTGGAGCCCAGCTCCCGGGGGAGCATCCCCCGCACCCCGAGCCAGCCCAGCCCCAGCCCGCGGGAAATCGCGGCGAGCAACAGCCAGGGACTCACTTGATCTTCAGGCTGGCCAGCATCGTCTTGTCGATCCTGGGGAGAGAGAGAGAGAGAGCAGGCTGTTACTGCAGGCACGGGGCTCCAGATGTGGCTGCAGGCGGCTGGGTACTGGGGGCTGCTGCCAAACACGACCTCAGCACATCCTTTGGAGGTGCCAGCGCTCCGGCTGACACGACCAACGCCACAGAAAGATTTCATCGGAAAACAAAGTCAACCAAGACTTAACCCAAAATGAAGCCTGGCAGCAAGCAAGAAAAAACCCCCCTAGTTCCTTCCCGGTGCAGAAGTGCTGCCTCCCAGTCTGGAATGGCAGAGGTGAGCTGGGCAGCAGAGCAGGGCATCACCTGTGTCCCAACTCTCTCCAAAGCACAGCTGCCACAAACCAGGTATTCACAGATGATGGACCTGTGGCAGCCCTGGGGCTGGGAAGATCCCCCCAGACCCCACATACTGCAACCCAGCCCAGGCAGACAAAACACAGAGCAGCCCCATTGCTCCCAGCCCTCGCTGGCTCATGTGGGACCAGCAGCCCCAGTTGCTTCACTCATTTCCCTGCCTCTGGTAATGAGTGCTCCTCTCCTCAGAATCATTGTGCTTACAGACATATTAATATTAATTAATGCAAATCATAGTAATGTCTCAAAATGCAAAATAATGTCTTTTGGCAGTCACTGAAAATGCTCTGTTATCTGCCACATGGAATCAATTCCACATCTTAAAAAAAGACCAAACAGCAAAATAACACCCCCAACACCCTCTTGTTTTGCACTGTGATCACAGAGAACACAGCATGGCCACAGAAATGCAGCTTCCCCCCCCCCTTGCAGCTCTACCTTGTCCCCCCCAGGCCGGGCTCTGCTGTCAGGAGGGGCTGCACCCGCGGGGGGCACAGGGGCCGGCCCTGGCACTCTGTGGCACAGCCTGAGCCTGGCAGGCACTCGGGCACAGGTGCCATCACCTGGCCCAGGGTCCCTCACTTGCAGCAGCCTCACCCTCCCAAAACCCCACGGCTGCGGGAGCTCTGTGCCAGGCATTTCCCCAAGCATCAGCTTCCATGCTCTGCTCTGGAGAGCCAGCATGCTGCTGCTCCTAAAATAGATCTAGGGCACCTGCTATTGTGACTCAATACCTTACAAGCCTGCCCAGACCTTGTTGATCATTAAATCACACTGAACTGATATCAGAGCGTGCTGGGGAGCAGAGCTGTTTCCAAACTCAGTGGCAGAGGCAAAGCAGCCCAGGGACACTGGAAGGCTGGGGCAGCTCCCATGGGACCCGTCCCTGAGTGAGGGCTGCTCCATCCGGAGCCACGGCAAGAAAAAACAGTTGTTGTTATTTGGCCTCTTAGAGTGAGAAGGGGAGAAAAAGAAATAACAACAACCAAAAAAAAAAAAAAAAAAAAAAAAAGCCACAGGAAATAAAGTCCCATATTTGGGAAACCGCAGTGGCAGGGTGACTGTGAGAGCCGTTTGTGTGCCCTGCCCTGCCCTGCCCCAAAGGCGGCAAAATGAAACTGCCCACACCCCACAGCGCTGGGCAGCAGCAGCTCCGGGGCAGCACCCACAGCGGCTTTCACAGCTGGCGCATCCCTGCAGCCGGACCGGGAACACCGCATCTGGCCCCGGGAGGAGCACCCTGCTCCGGGACCTCGCTGGCAGCAGATGCAGCTGCTGGAGATTTATAAAACAGCAATTTCCAGCCCAGCAGAGGCTGGAAATAGCGAGCGCGGCCACAGCAGGAGGCGCTGGGTGTGCCAGGCACCTCACACGCAGCCCCACAGGAAGGGTGGGGCGGCCGGGGCCGTGAGAAGAGGCGGGCGCAGGTACGGGGCTCCGGCAGGTCCCGGCTTTTCCAGGGCTCGCCCCGGGAAGGCTCTGCGGCAGCGCGCAGGGGTTGCCAGGAGTGCCTTCCCCGGGACCCGGGCAGGAAAGCGCAGATCCCTTGGCAGCAGCCCCCAGCTCCTGGGGATGGGGCTCCCCCGCCGCCCTCACCCTGCAGATACTGGCAGGGTGTCCAAAGGAAAGGCCCTGTCCTGTTCCCCCAGCCCCAACTGCAAACACAGCCCGCAAGAGCCAGTGCAGCCCCCCAAGGGGCCAGTGCAGCCCCCCAAGAGCCAGTGCCCAGTGCAGCCCCCCAAGAGCCAGCGCAGCCCCCCAAGAGCCAGCGCAGCCCCCCAAGGCCCAGTGCAGCCCCCCAAGAGCCAGTGCAGCCCCCCAAGGCCCAGCGCAGCCCCCCAAGAGCCAGCGCAGCCCCCCAAGGCCCAGTGCAGCCCCCCAAGGGCCAGTGCAGCCCCCTCCAGCTGGCGCAGCCCGTTTCCCTCAGTGACTCTCCAGCTCGTGATTTTCTTTCCCCTACAACTGCCAGAGCGCACAAGCAGACAATGCAGAGCAGAGCGCAGCTGGCCCTGGATGCCCGGCCAGGGACGGTCACGGCTCTGCCGCACCGCAGGAGCTCCTGGGGTGCCCCTGGGCAGGCAGGGCCCAGAGCCGCTGCTCTCAACAGGACCGTGGGACAGAGCTGCCCAAGAGCTGCCATTTGCCCACCCCAAAATGAGCCCACATATCACAAAACTTATTTGAACAGAGGTCTATCCAAGTGCTCCCTTTGCCTTTGTAAGTAAAGAGCACGCAATGCGGCCAAGGCAGCTCCCTTGGCTTCAGCGAGGCTCTGCTCCATCCCAGGGGACCCTGCAAAGCCTCGGCGCTCCAGCTGCCCTCCCGGTGCCCTCGCAGTCACTCAGCATTCCCCAGCCGGTCCCAGGCACCGCGTTGCCCTCAAAGCCCCGGCGCCGCCACTGTCCGGCCCCTGCGGACCCGGGAGGGTGCAGAGCATCCCTGTGCCCCAGACACCACCACAGCCACAGCGCACTTGGAACGGGCACAAAACACCTCGGAGAGGGCAGAGGGAGAACCGTGTCTCTCCTTAAGCTGTTTCCCTACAGACGAACGCCTCTCAGAGGGGAGAGACAGGAGCGAACAGTCCCGCCGAGCTCGGGGCGCCGGCAGCAGCCCTGCTGAGGCCACACAAGGAAGGGATGACTCCTGGGGGTGCCAGGACCTGCCCTGGACCAGGAGGGAGCTTGCCGCACACGCCAAGGTGCCCAAGGCGGCTGCGAGCATCGCTGTCTGAGTGCGGGAGCAGCAGCAGGGAAGGCAGCGAGAGAGGCGCGGGGCAGCCGCTCCGGCAGGTGCCGAGCCCAGCGGAGCCCCGGGGCAATGCCCTCCCTGCCGTCACCGGGGGCTGCTCAGGGCCGCAGCCGTGCCAGGCTTGCGGGGCACGGGGCAGGAAGGTCCTTCCCGACCCACACGCTCGGGCTGGCACTGCGAGGGAGGGCTGCGCCCGAGGGCACCGCGCCGGCGGCTCCTGCTCCGCCAGAGGGAGGGAAGCGCCCACGGCCCCAGCAGAGCGAGGGAGGGAGGGGAAGGCACCCACCAGCCGTAGCCGCCGAAGGACACGCTGCGCTTCCTCTGGAACATGCTGGGGGCTCGGTGCTGCCGGGGCGCTGCCGCCGCGGGCACAGCGGGCACAGCGGGCACGGGACGGCGGGCACAGCGGGCACGGCCGGAGCGGAGCTGTGCCGGGCGGGGGGACCGGAGCACGTCGCGTCCGCCGCCCCCAGCGCAGCAGCGAATGCACACGCGCACACAGAAACACCACAAAAAAAGTCGTTTCCTTTTCTTTTCGTGGCCACAGGCTTTTCGCAACCTCACGCTGCAAATATCGTATTTCTCCTAAAGGCAGGACCACCATCCCCGCCACACGGGCAGCGGGGCTGAGCCACGGCCACCGTGTCACCCCCACACGCCGTGCCCTGCGGCTGCCCCGGCCGCTGAGGCCCGATCCAGAGGGTCACGGGCGCAGCACGGTGCTCTGCCCCTTGCTCTCTGTCCCCGAAATGGCAGCGCTGCAGCCACAGCACCAGGCTGGCTCCCTGCTAGGGGAACCTCCACCCACCCCTTCAGTGCCCCTCGGGGGACAGACATCCCACCTAAGGCATCAAAACGCCACCACCTCATCTCTCATGGCAAACACACCCCACCATCCCAGAGCCCAGCGAGGCATCTCCCACTGGCTCCCATGCTGCTGCCTGTTGCACAGGTTTTCCACCCTCTGGTGCCCTGGCAGCTCTGTAAGGCTGAAGCGGCACCTGCAGCCTGACCACCCCCCAAACTCCCCTGTCCTTTAACAGCCAGGCTTCGGAAATCCCACGGGAATGGAAATGCTGACATCTAGCTGGGTACAGCTCCCATCCATCACAAATCCCCAGAAAACACATGCTGCTCCCTGCTTTGGGCATTGCAGGACACAGCAGAGCCGTGGGGAGGTGAGCCTGGCTGCAGGGGTGGGCATGGTGCCCAGAGGCTGAGTGTGGTGCCCACCTCACACCTTTCACCTCCCCAAACCAGCCAGTGCCCACCTGCACCCGCTCAGAGCTGGGCTGCACCAGGGGATCAGCACCTCAAAGGCCAGAAAGAGCTTCTGAGTGCCAAGGCCCAGCCAGACACTCACCTCCTACCCCAGTGATCCAGGCCAACGCCTGGTGTGGGCTCGCAGCATCCCCTTGCCCTGGCACTCCATGCACGGCTGGCTCCTGGCTCAGAGGCAGCTCTAGCCCAGCGTTCTCATACAAGCACCCAAAAGCTTTAAATTGAGAGGCACTTGAATTCTATCTGATGTGTGAAAAAAGGGGTGGGGGGAGAGGGGGTATAGCAAGCTGAAGAGAGAAATTGCTCAACTCCAGGGAAAAAACTTGGACTGAAATCCAGCTATTTCAACTCCTACTTTCTGCCCACAGCCTTAAAGGGATGAAACGATGGAAAGTCTTTTAATTTTAGAGCTCTTAAGGACATTATTTAAAAAAAAAATGCTGCAGGCTTTGAAGCCATAATTCAGGTGCTACAAAATATCTGGAGCAGTCATTTGCTTGGAACACGTTTGTTCCTGGCCTGCCTGATCTGTGTCAAAGCTCTGCACCAGCAGCAGTGTGACGTTATCCTCTCGCTTCATCTTCCCCCAGGTCGTGTCTTCCTTACACTCCTCCCAGCTGATTTCTGCCCAGCTCTACCGAGCTGCTCACAATTAAAATGTCTGAAAACAAAAGCTTTGGGTGCAGCCAGGCTCTGCCACACACTGGAACGAGCCCCAGGGCGGCTGCTCCAGCAGGGCCCTGCCTGCAGAGGTGTGGGACACGGGTGACAGTGGCTGTGGGAGGCACTGACCTTGGCTGGCACCACAACTTGGCCAGGAACAACTGGGAGAGCCCCAGAGACACGGCCAGATTTAGACCTGTCCCCTTTTCCCCTTGCAGCACCATCTGCTGCATCTTGTTCTGCTGCTTCGGCCCTGCAGGAGCTCACGGCCACCAGAGGTGACACGGACACAGCACAGGTGACAGGGACACCCACAGCAGGGCAGGACAGCAGGGACAGGCCCAGCAGGGCAGGGTGACAGGGACACCCACGGCAGGGCAGGACAGCAGGGACAGGCCCAGCAGGGCAGGGTGACAGGGACACCCACAGCAGGGCAGGACCCGGCTCCCCTCAGCCGGAGCTCACGGCAGTCAGTATGTCATTGTCACCATTGTCACTCCTGCAGCTCCTCCTCACCTCACGCTAAAGCACAGGGTGACCCCCCTGCCTGCCCCAGGATTTCAGAGCACAAGAGGGCAGGACCCTGGAGGGCCATAGGGAGGCATCTCCATTTCCTGCTCCAGGAGGGAGTGGGGCAGCCCCTGCACAAGCCCACCTCACCTGCTCCAGCACCTGGGGTTACCCGTGGCTGGCAGTGATAGGAGTGGAGCTCTTCCTGCTCTCCATCCCCACAACTGGCAGCCCCCCAGGGCCACATCAGCCCCCCCAGATCCAGGTGACAAACTGCATTTGAACCAGGCAAAGGTTAAAAACACACCAGGGGCCAGCCTCAGCTGCCCCAGCCTCCCTGGCTGTGGGTACCTCACCACCGCCTGCCCAGCACCATCTCACCCGCAGGGGCGTGCCTCCAGAAATAGGCTCTGCAATGACATTTTCTCACTTCCCCTCTTCCCCCCCAAGATATTTCACACAGGCTCAAAAACAACAAGGAGAAAACCTTCCTACTTTCAGAGCAGGCACAGGCAAATCATAGCCGAGCAGCCAAAATTAGGGAAAACAAAACCCTGGGGGAGGACGACTCCTCAGTACCATCTGCACCAGTCTAAATTAACATCTCCCAGGGGCCTCTGCCAGAACCAGGATCCCATTGCTCCAACCAAACCTGCTGAGCAGCCCCTGCCCACTGGGAACAGTGTCACACTGCTGGTGACATCTCAGAGCAGGATTGTGCCCTGCAAGGGCAGCATAATTCTTCCCTTTCTTACTGGGATTGCATCATTAGTGCTTTAATATTTCCTGCGGCACTCTGAGGGCATTCGGCTTCCTTTAATGATTCTAAAGAAGGTTGTGGGCACCCAGAAATATTAGATTTTGTCCTGACAGGAAGAACATGCCGTGCGCATCATCAGCTTGACCTACAGAGCAAAGGAAAACAGTGTCCACATTACCTCTGACTCAGTACAAGGAATATTTAAGCACTATTTTCTTCCCTTTATGGTACTGCTGAAGTGAAAAGAGAAACTCCATATCTTAAATGCGGCTTCCCACAAACCCCAGCTTTCTCTCAGGGGCGGCTCTTCACTGTCCAACAGCTTCAGACCAGGAGGACCGGGCGGCTCCTTTGGCCACAGGGAGGCCGTGTGTCACCCAGAGGGCAGCTTCAGGCACGGGATGGGAAAGCCAGAGCCCTTCCTGAGCCCAGCTCAAGCTCAAACCATGCTCCAGCTCCTCTTCCACATTCTTGAGAAACCACTGATGGCTCATGGACTCATCCCTACGTCCAAAGTGATCCGACCTCTCCTGCTCGTTTCTGTGGAAATGGCTGAAACACAGATCCTGGAGGAAGCCACTGTGCATCCTGCAGAGCCTCATTTCTCAGGCAGCTGGCACAGAGGGACACTTACACCAGCTATGGCAGCACCAGCTTTCCCAGCAGCCCAGGAAGCGCCCAGCACAGAGGAAAGGAGCCCAGGAAACCAAGAGGTGCTGGCCGGGTGCCCGTGACCCCCAAAGCCCCACTGGCCGCTCCCACCATCACATGAACCAGCTCTTTGCCACAGAGGGACACAGATCGTGTCTCACCACAGCCCTGTATGCAGAAACTCACCACACGGGCTCCCAGGCTCATGGAATTCTTCTCAGCCCACTGAATTTAATGCACAGCGTTGTTTGTTTTCTCAAGGCCACCCATTTTAGAGTTCTGCCTTGATAGCAAGGGCACGAAATTCCTCTCTCACGAAAAGGCATGAAAAGGCTCTCTCTAGGAAAAGCCTGTTAAAGCACACAGATTTTCTGTGCCTGTTTTCTCCACCTTTTCCAGCCACCCCCTTCCCATGCCAGCAGAGCCAGAGGGAGGATGCAGAAGGAAGGAGCAGAGGCTCACATCCCCGTGCCATCAGAGCCAGAGGGAGGATGCAGAAGGAAGCAGAGCCCCTCATCCCCGTGCCGTGTGCCTCCCCAGGAGCCAGCAGGGAGGCTGCTCTGTGCACCCACACAGTGCCCAACGGGTGCCTTGCACAGGATGCCCCAGGGACAGGGCAGCCCGCCGTGCTCCTCCGTGGCTGTGGCAGCCCTGCTGCAGGCAGAGGAGCAGCTGCCGTGCCAGAGCGGGCCCTGGGCTGTCACCATGGCTACCTGCACATCCCTGCACGTCAGTCCCCACTGCCTGCAGGAACGGGAGCCCAGAGCTCGCCTGCCCAGGCAGCGCAGGGGCTGCAGGAAGGAGGGTGCATTGGGACAAACCTCCACAAAAACCTGCCCCCAGAGCCAGGCTGGCACTGGCAGCTGCGCCAGGAGCTGGAGAAGGTTTGGCCCAATTCACACAGCAAACACGGAGCAGGGGGTGGCTGCAGCCAGTGAAGAAATTGTGGAGAGACAGAAAAAGAACAGCTTAAACTGAAAACCAGGGCTGGGAAAACGTGGGGGCGGGATGAAAGCATGGGAATGAGAGAGACCTGAACATGTTTTGGCTGGAAATTAGGAGGTTTCTAATTTTCAATACAATCAATCTCTGGGACAATTTCCTAATAATGGAAATAAAGGAATCAAAAATACCCCAACACCCTCATTGAGACTCAGAACATTTAAGATATTACACAAGGTGATAAGGTCTAGTGTCCCTGTCCATAGGAGGGGGTTTAGAACGGGATGACCTTTACAGTCCCTTTAGCCCAAAGCATTCTGTGATTGTGTGGTCCTGCAATGCCCTCAGCAGCAGGGCACTGGGCTCGCTGACCCAGCATGTGTCCTGGCACCTTGCCCTGCCCAGGGCTGCTCCTCTGCTCACCCTGCCCTGCACCCTGGCCTCGGCAGCAGACAGGGAATCCGTGGCTGCCCGAGGCTGAGCTGCACTGGCACAAGGTCAGGCCTCAGCAGCCAGGCTCAAGTCTGAGGCCAAACCCATGTGTGGACACTGAACATTGCAAACAAGCCACGTGGGGCTTGGACTCGAGCTTTTGCAAACCCTGCTACCTCTTGCCAACATCACCTGTACTTTTCAACCATTTTGAGTGGGCTTTTCAAGAGCCAGGCTGAAACCAAATCACAGTCAAGCAACAGTCCTTCTGGCATCCAGCTTGGAGGCAGATGTTAACTCCGAGCGAGGATTCATCTGCCCCCACAAAACTGCAAAACTGTCTGTGGAGAATGAGCTGGTTTTAGCTCCTGGAAAAAATGTCTCTCCTCCTGTTGCTGCTGAAGTCCTGTTCCTGTTTCCACAGCAGCAGCAGCAGCCACCAGAGCATCTGAGCAGGTACACAACAAGCAGCAGCAGCAGAGGGCCTCTCTGAGCAGCCCTCAGGACCCTGCTACCACACAGATGTGCCTAGGGATGAAGGAAGGGAGGATGATAAAACAAACAAGCAAAGAAAAAGGCATGTTTGCTGCTATGGTTATCCTCTCCAGTGGGAGGAACCGGCAGCGGAGGGAGAATGCAGTGTCTGTGAAACGTGGTGTGTGCAAGCGCGAGCCGGCTGCCTGCAATCACACCGCGGGGTGGATCTGAATTTAAACTCTTTGGCATGATTCCAACCTTCAATAAATCCTGCCTTGTGGACAGGTATTATGTCCCTTCTGCTTCTAAAACAACAAGCAGTCTTAAACAAAACAGCAGAGCCTAGAGCGTGCAGAAGATGGCACAACCTGGCAGGATCCATCTGCGTTCGCCAGGGATGCAAACAACATCTCACAGCCCTCACAGGCTCTGTGCAGCTCCACGCCAGGCACACCGGTGCTCTGCCTGTGGGAATGAGCAGGATGAAGGGAAAGCTCAGCCTGGTGGGCAGACATTGCACGGCTTTCCTGTCAGGGATGAGCTGCAGCCCCGCACAGGGGCCGTGGCGGGGAATCGCCCCAGCAGACTGGCGTGGGCACGCAGGGAGGCTCAGACATCCCCGTCTTGTGCGAACACCTGGGGCTCCCGGCCAGGAGGTGCCGGGGGAGGCAGGACAGGGCCCCCCGCATGCCGCCGGACCCCAGCACCCCGACCCCCGGGGACAGCAGGCAGGGCCCCGCACGGGCTGCTGGAAGTCGCCTCCTCGAATGGTCAATATTCTAAGAGCCGTGCTGGCAGCCGCTTCACCGCCCTCCCAACACACGGGTGCCGTTATCCCGGTCCGTGCCCAGCCCCGAGCCTCCGAACAGCCCCCGGCCCCGGCCCCGAACGCGGACGGAGCAGCGGAGCGCCGCGCGGGGCTGCCCCGCTGAGCGCGTACGTACCGGGGATGGAGCCGCAGCCCCGCGCCGCGCCGTGCCGTGCCGTGCCGTGCCCGCCGCTCCCGCCTGCGGATCCCGCCGCGGTGGCGGAGCCGGCCCCGCGCGGGGCGGGGCAGAACCGGGCGGGGCGGGGCGGAACCGGGCGGGGCGGGGCGGAACCGGGCGGGGCGCGTTCCCGGGATCCCGCCGGCTGCGGCGGCAGAGCCTGCCCGGCGCCCCCGCCCTGTCCTGCCCAAGGCACCAACGCAGCCCCGCCGCGTCTGTCCCCTCGCTCCCTCCCTCCCTCCCTCCCCACCAAGCAGCCGCCGCAGCGGGCAGCCCGGCCCGCAGCATCCCCGTGCCCCAGCGGGGCCCGCAGCATCCCCGTGCCCGTCCCTGTGCCCGTCCCGGTGCCCGCGGCTGCTCCTGCCGAGCCAGAGCTTACACTTGGGCCGCCTTGGGAGACAAACGTTTTACTCCCATGAGAGAGGCACAGACACCACTCATAATAGGTCGCTGGTATCCTACAGAGTCTCCAGACGGCTCCAGGTAACTTCCCAGGGGAAGCTTCCAGGTAACTTTTCCGCTGGGAAATCAAAGGAATCCAGGGAAATTAACGCCCTCGGGAAATCAAATGAATCTAGTGAAATTAACCCCAACAGCACTTAACATCAATTATAAATGATGTTACACGCATTTCAGTTGCACGTGCCAAATGAAACATGCACATCAGGCGCGGGGCTAACACAACCTCTGAAAGCAATTTGCAAAAATTAGTTAAAATCAATAAACAGCACAGTCATTCCAGTTTCTGGAAAGGCTCTCCAGCGGCAGGCAGAGGAACTCCCGTCGCGGGAAGCAGGTGGCAGCAGGCAGCGTGTCCGCCGTGGCTCCTGCCGGCAACAGCCGGCGCCTCATCGTGCCCTGGAAGTCTCTCCCAGGTGTGAATTTCACCTGTCCCAGGTGTGAATGTCACCTCCTTCCACCCCACCCGGCTTGCCCTGCATGAAAAGTACCCACAGCCCTTCCTGTCCTGGGAAATCCAAGGGGATTTTGGGCACCTCCATCCTCTGCAGCCACCCTCCCACTGCTGTTCTCATCCATGCAGTTCCAGGCAGATAAATACTTCAGGGCTTTAAGGGCTCTTGGAGCAAAACTGCTGCTGAAACAGAGAGGGAAGAGCTTTTAGTGCCACAGCCACTCAGGGACTCAGCATGTTCCAGAGCTCCTTGCAGGCCAGAGAGCAGATGCTGCTCTGTGTGTGTCTGGAGGCCCATGAGGCTTTTATGTTAATGGTGTTTTATCATCAAACACGGGGTGGGAACTGACAGCAATGCATATGCATCAGCAGGGAGAGCCGTAGCATGTGCCTGGGATGTGGCTCCCAAGGGGAGAGTTTAAGCACCGACCAAAATCAGGGGATCAGAACAGATATTTTCCAATGATCACTGATGGCTGGGGAAAACACAGCCCCTGGCTACCATCTGTTTTTAAGTAAACCTCAAGTGCTGCCCACATAAAGCAGATCCTCGACCAAAACCATGGGGACGATTACAAGAAGAGTTTGGGCAGGCAGGTGATCGTTTGTCCTTCCCACTGCTTTAAACCAAACAGCTCTTATGTGGTGTTTGCAGCTCCTGGTGCAACCACTGCACCTGGCACTTGATTTTGAAGCACAGCCCAGGATGCCCATGTGTCACTGGGCTCCCAGACAGGCTCAGCAGGCCCACAAGGGCTTGTGACAGAGCAAGCAGCAGGGCGTGCCAGCGCGCTACCCACAGTGCCCACCCTGAGCCCGCGGCCCCTCACCTGCTGGGGGAGCCCAGGTCTGCCCTGCTGACGATGCGGTGCTGCTGGGGCGAGTGGAGCCACTGGAAAGCCGTCAGCGTCCTCTCCTCGATGCGGAAGCGGCCCTCTCGCACGTACCTAAAAATAAACGCAGGGAGACTGAAATATTCATCAGCCCCGACTGCGGGAGGGAGCGCAGCGCGCAGGAGCGGCTGGGCCCGCACCACAGCCTGCCCCGGGGCAGCAGAAAATCCTTTACAGCCCCTGCTCTGCCTGCTCCCCGCGCCATCCTCACCCTCACTGCCCCCGGCCCACGCAGCCACGGCCGTGTCTGGGACAGGGCATCCCCTGAGACTGACCCCAGGGAGGGGGCCCTGCACCCCCTTGGGTACCTGTGGGGCTGCTGCCAGCTGCAACCCTGTACAGCCCCAGGGGACAGAGCCCCCAGCCCACCCAGGGCCCCCAGACCAGCCCCACAGGCCCCCCTGACCGCCTTGTGCAGGAAAGCAAAGCGCAAACATTCCCAGAGCAGCACAGGACATTCCCCTGTACAGCCCCTGTACAGGGGACAGAGGCACAGCACCCCTGCTCAGCACCACCGTGTTGGGGTACAGCCTGCCCCAGCACACACGCACCCCCAGGCTGGCCCTGGCTCCAAGGCCTTTCTAGCATCACTTCAAATGCCAGGCCAGATGCTGAGGCTTATCCAGCAATATTTGAGTGAATTGATAGTTATGAATTTGATTAGAAGAGTATGGGTTCCCTGTTAAGTGAGAAAAATTCTGATAACTGCAGTTGTTTCCATCTTTTGGAACAAAATCCTGCTGCCTGCTTCCATGCCAGCAGCCAGCTGCGCTTCATACACACTCCTCTGATCATGAAATTTCATCAGCAAGTAATTAATAAGTTAAAGCCCCTGTAGTACTGATGGGAGACACACGCACAGACACAGCTGCTGCAGCCATGAACCTCAGGAGAGCTGCAGAGAGCTCCTGTTATGCTCCAGGAGGTTCATTCCCAGCATTAACCCCAGGGATGTGCCCACACTGGAAGGGGCTGAGGGGAGGCTCCAGTGTGCCAGGAGCTCCCCAGGTGCTGCTGCTGGGCTCTGTGACCTGCCTGAGCCCACCCTGCGGGTGCCATGGAGCTGGGGCAGTGACAGTGCAGGAGCTGCAGCTGAAGGACACCCAAAAGGCTCCCTGAGCATCCCCAGCACACAGTGACCTGCCAATTTTCCAGTGAAAAGCAACCGAGCACGGTGCAATGCCAGCGCTCCCTGCAGCTCTGGGGTCTGATAACCGTGCACAGAGCAGGGGCAGGGAAGCCAGGATGTCCCTTGGGAAGTGAGGGTGAGGCAGCGGGGATGCAGAACAGCCAGGCCAGCAGCTGCTGTCACAGTTTGTTCAAGTGTGTGAGGGGAAAAAGTATCCTCGGCTGCAAGGAGCAGGGGAAAGGGAGGGAGAGAGGAAAAGAAAAAGCCTCAGTGGTTCCCACTCTTGTCCTGGCTTGAGGGGCTCCCACCCACAGCTGGCACCCAGCACGGGCCCGGCTCTGCTCCCGCCCGGGGCCCGGCCCGGCGCTTCCATCAGCGTCCCCAGCCACAGCCTGGCATCGCCGCAGCGCCCTGCTCAAAAGTCACAAGCTTCGGACGTCACGAACTGCACAATTCAACATAAAAGAGCACAGACAAAGCTTGTTCTCAATGTCAGCCCGTCCCGGCCGCTCCGGGCACAGACGGTGCCCTGTTCCAGCCCCGTCCCCGCACGCCAGAGCCCGGAGCAGCCACGCGAGTCCCGGGGACTCCCCGGAGCGAGGGGCGCTCGGCACCCCGGCACGCTGCCGGCCCGCGCCGCCTGCTCAGCGGGCAGGACCCTTTCCCGAGCGCGCAGAGTGTTCGGAACCGCCCCTCCTGCCTCTGCCAGCGATCCCCCTCCCTGCACCCCGTGTGTCCCCCGGATGGAGCAGGAGCCTCACCGGGACCCCCCCCGCTCCGGCCGGGACCCCCCCCCCCCCCCGCTCCGACCGGGACCCCCCCCCCCGCGCCCCTCGGAGCGCCCCGCACGTCCCAGACCCAGGGCGAGGTCCGTGTCCCCCCAGCCCGCGTTCTCCCCCTCTCCGGGCTGGGAGCATCCCCAGGCAAAGCCCAGAGCCCCCGCAAGCTGAGCCCCTCCGGTGCCCAGCTCTGCTCCCCGTTGCCGAGGGAGCCCCGGGCCCGCCGCACTCACCAGCGCACCAGCTCCCAGCGCCGCTCCCCCGCCGCCTTGCCCGAGGCCATGCCGGGGGTCCCGCCGGGCGGGGCGAGCCCGCAGACCCCGCTCGGAGCGGCGGCGGCTCCTCAGCGGCGGGCCCGGGGCTGCGCCGGTTCCTGCGCCCGTTCCTGCGCCCGTTCCTGCGCTCCCGCCCCCTCCGGCGCCCGCGGGACCGGGGGGGCCTGGCCCGGGCAGGTGCGGGGGGGCCGCACCGCTGCCCCGTTATGTAAAGCGTTATGCAACGCCCCCACCGGGGCGGCCCCGAGGGGGGCACAACGCCCCCGGTGCCTCCCTGCGGACCCCGGAGTCTCGCACCGGCCAGCTGGACCCCATCCAGGTTCCAGGGAAATGAGCGTCTGCCAGCCTCTTGAACACTCAGAGCAAGTCGGGCTGAGCATCCCAAAGTGCCTCGGGAACAGCCACGGGGACAGAAAGCCCAGGGCGGGCCCTGGCATCCCGGTCCCCCCCGAGCCCCCCACTCACCGATCCCGCACAGGTGCGCGGGGCGGGCGCGGCCGCACCTGCCCAGCCGGGGCTGGGCCCGCCCTGCTCCTGTCACGGTCCTTGCTCGCTCTAAGAGCCCCCACTCGGCAGCGCCGGCAGGACTGTTCGCCCGTAAATTCAGAGTAAAACCTGCCCGAGCCGGAGCTCCCCCCCCCAGAGCCCTGGGCACTGCAGCGGGCTCAGGGAGGAAACCACACCTGCAGTCAGGTGTTACTGCAAGCAGCTTGAAACCACACGGAAAGCTGTTTCCCAAAAGTGGTGTTCTGGCCCTAAATCCTCACTTTTCTGATCTTTGAGAACTTAATTTCACAGCTCAGCAAACCCAGGTGCTGCGTCCACAAGCCAACAGCCTCATTTAGAGCAAATGCTGTTCAATACCGAAGCAAATTCCTGTTATTGGTAATTGTGAAGTCCTGCTGGTGCTGGGTGCAAACACATCTGAAGGGCATTGATGCCTGCTCACAGCTGGGGAGCAGAGGTTGCCCAGCCATGCCAGCTGGGGAGGCTGTGCCTTGCCTGGGCCACAGAAAGGGAGCTCAGGTTCTCCCACATCTGGGCAGTGGCCTGCCCTCCACAGGGCTCCCATCTCCTACGAGCCATGGGCTGCAGGCTGGAGAGAACCACCTGCCCAGAGAGAACATGCCCAGGTGGGCAGCTGGGGATGCCCACGGCAGCCCAGCCTTGGCCTCCTGTGTGGGCCAGGAAATGGCTGGCACCCCACATCTGATGCTTCACCATAACAATTTTTAAAGACCTGGGAGATTTAAAAATAAAAGCAACCTTCATTTGAAAAAAGTTTTTAAACAATGAGAAAAATTAAAAATTGGACCGTTCACATATCATATATGTATTAACAGAGGAACAAATTGCATTGCTCAGCTCAGGCAAATATCCTTACAAGTAGATATTTTCCAATCCCTGTGGAAATGTTAAGCTAATGTTAAATTTATTAAAATCCTCCAGCTTTTAGCCTTTAGACTTTAAGGAGCTCCTTATTAGGTTCTTCAAAGCAATTAGAAGGCACACATACACTACATTTCAATTAGATTGAAAAATAATATCTGAGGCAAAGTTAAACTCATTTATAAATTAAATGGAAAAATCCCCCTAATAATTGACTCGGGGGTGGCGGGGGAAAGCTCTGGTCCCACAGCACTGCCGTGGTCACCCTGGAAGGGCACAGCGTTCAGGCTCACTGCAGTGCACACAGGATGCAGCTCCCGTCGGGAATCAGCTGCTTGTTCCAGGAATCAGCCAGCACTGAAGGGACCCGGGCTGACCCAGCACGGGCCCTTGGCCGCGTCCAGACCTGCCGGCAGAGGCTGCGTCCCTCAGCTCCTCTGCAGCCGGCAAGGACGGGTGGTGGCACAAGCAGCCCCCGGGGCCCGTCCCTGCCCGCTGGCTGTGGCACGCAGCGAGACCTGGCACCTGTGAGGACCAAAGGAGGCCGTGGGGCCCAGCGCCCCTTCCCCCTGCAGGGCAGCACGGCCCCGGCCCTGCCCAGCCCCGAGTGCGGGGTGTCCAGCGCTGCCACAGCGGGAACGCGGCCTGGGACAGCTGGGGCCAGGACACGGGCACACCAACACACACAGACACACATACACCTGCAAACACACACACATGTACACACACCTGCAAACACACACGCATGTACACACACAGACACACACACACACACCTGCAAACACACACAGACACACACACACCTACAAACACACACGCATGTACACACACACACACACACACAGACACACACACACCTGCAAACACACATGCATGTACACACACACATGTACACACACTCATACACACACACACCTACACACAGGTACACAAACACACCCACCCACATGCACACCCATAGACGCACGGGTGCTGCCTGTGCCGGCGCTGGTGCCGGTGCCGCTGATCCTCACCGCAGCCGGTGCCGGTGCCCGTGCCGGTGCCCGTGCCACTAGAGGTCAGTGCCGGCTCGGAGCAGCAGCAGCAGCGGCGGAGCCGAGCCCAGCCCCGCTCGGAAGAGCTGCCGCCCGCAGCCCCATCCGCAGTGCCCGCATCCCGCATCCCTCATCCCACGGCTCCGCATCCCGCACAGTTCATCCCTACATCCTCACATCCCCACATTCCCCATCCTGCATCCCCACAATCGCCACCAGCTCGGAGCAGGGAACAAGCCAGGTTGCTGCAGCAGAACCCGGGGCTGGGGCACTCGGTGGGGCTCCCCACGTCTGCTGCCCCGGGGGTGCCCTGAGCAGGGGCTGCCAGAGCTCATCGAGGCACATGGCAGTGCGACGTGTCCAGGCTGGGTATGACAGGCAAGGAGCTCACTGCTGCTGCCCAGCAGCCTCTGAAGCTCAGTCAAGCATCTGAAGCGGCAGCAGGGACCCCCAGTTCCTCCTGAACTGGTATTCCTGCCATATTTGCCTCACTGTGTTGTAACCTCAGACCTGTTTGAGCAGGAACTCCTGTCTCTGGGAGCAAGCAGAGAGTGGGGAAGAGATGCAGCATAACTGCAGTGCAGGACATCACGGCGGCTGGCAGCATCAGCAAAGGGACTGCCGTGTCATGTCCTGCTCAAGAAAGCTGCCAGTGAAACCAGTTAATTTTGGAGCTGGTGATGTGAAACATGAGCAGGCTGTGTGCAGCAGAGTGACCCCAAGCTGCCAGGTGATGGCTGTGGAGGCAGCCAACATTTCCTGCTCCATGCTGGTGCAGAGGATGCGCTGTGCTCTGCTCCTGTCCCCCTGGCAGGCTGCATCCCGAGCGATGACCTCATTCACACAGCAGCTCTCTGTCCCTGAGTGCCTGACCTTGACTCTTTGCAGGCTTGTCTTTTATCCAGTGGAAAATCAATGAAAATTGTACAAACCTTGTGAAATGTGATGCACTCAGACATTCCCCTCTCTCCTCCCCTCATCTCCCGTCTGTAGCTCACTGCTGCTTAAGTTAGCACCCAAGTTAGGGGAAGACACAAGGAGACATTAAAAACACCCACACACCCCAAGCATGGCACACTGCCCTGAGAGGGACAATGACACCTTGGCAAGCGTTGACCTGAGCGTCACAGATGGGCGAGAGGGGCTCCACCCGAGACAGTGCTGCTCTGAACAAGAACGGCTGCACTCGCCCCCTTCACACAGTACCTGTGACCCCTTAACAACTTCTTGTTTCAAGAACTCATTTTTCAGAGAACACAGGTTGAAAGGAGGCCCACTAAGGAGTTGGCATTGGGAGGCTCTGAAGTTCTCCATAGCATTGGCTGGGGCTGCAAGCAGATCTGTCTGAATAACTTATTGCAAATTATCTTCCTGCGTGTGCATGTACAGACATTTCAGAGCACACTGCTTATCTTTTCTCCTGATTCAATGATTTCTTTCTTTGTGTGAACTAAGCTTAGTCTCCATAGATGAGCCTGATCAGCAAGCCCAGCCTTTCTCAACTACCAGAAACAGCAGGCCAGGCTGGACCCCACCACCGTGCATGAGGTGAGGGCCCAGTCCTTGGCCGTTACTGCACAGAGATGTCACAAACCTTCTGTATCACACCTGGAGCTGCAGGCCCAGGGCAGTCTGTTGGCCACAGCACAGCCTCGCTGGATCTGTGCAGCACCAGCCCTCACCCAGAGCCTGGAAGCATTCAAGGGGAGGGAAGGATGTGGGATGGCAGAATGATACCACAGACCACAGTCTGTGAGCTCCCCTACAACTGCTCTGTGTGCTGGTTGTGCACTGGGATGAGCAGCATTGCAGCAGCTCTAACAGGAGACGGAGCACAGCTCAGCGTCAGAGCAGGAGCAGGGCGCTCTCCAGGCACATTTGGGTTTAGGGAACGGGAATCAGCAGACTGTCAGCTGACGGAGGGCGCTACCATTTTGCGGTGCCGCCTTGCAGCGTGGAACAGGCCAGCGCATCCCCTCCCTGCCGGAGCACAGGCGCAAAGCATTGAGTCATCCTTCAATGCCAAGCCCCAGCTGGTCGGGGCACCACAAACAAAAGGCATGAAAAATCAGTAACCACTCGAGTAAACAATTTTTTATCACCATCTCTCTGACCACAGCCCCGCTGGTTTGACGGTTTCCCGGCTGCAGCCGGTGCCGGCCCGCATTTGAGTGGCGGTGAGCCCGCAGCCCCCGCAGGGACACACGGCCGCCGCCCTCCCCGCAGACACCGAGACCCGCTCCGACCGCCGGGGCTGCTCGGGGGTCCCCGCGCCCGGGGCTGAGCGCGCGGCGGCCGCGGGGCCCCGGGGCAGCCTCGGCCCGGGCTTCAGCACCGCGGACAGCGACGGGGAGCGGCGGGGAGCGGCGCCCGGCCGCACCGAGGGTCCCGGGGAGCGGCACCCCGAGACCCCCGAGGAGCGGGACTCGGCCCTAGCGAGGGTCCCGGGGACCGGGGTCCCGAGGGTCCCGGGGAGCTGAGCCCCGCTCTGCCCAGGGTCCCGGGGAGCGGCGCCCAGCCCGATGCGCTGCCCGGCCGCGGCCCGGCCCCGGGGCAGGGTCTGCGCCCGCCCGCCGCCGCCGCCCCGGCGGAGCTCCCCAGTTCCGGTCACGTTGCCGCCTGTTTACGGGCGGCGGGGCCGGGCCGGGCGAGGCGGGGCCGCCGCAGGCAGCGCGGGCAGCGCGGAGCCGGCGCGGCCCCGGCCCGGCCCGGCCCGGCCCCGGCCCCGCCGCCCATGACGCCGAGCGGGCGCCCCGTGGGGCCCCGCCGCTCCCCGCAGGTAAGGCACCGGCCGCGGGCCGCGGGGCGGGCGGGCGCGGGGCGGGCGGGTCCCGGGGCTGCGGGCCGGCCCCGCACAAGTTCCCGCAGCCCCGCCGGGCCCCGTTCGGAAGTTGCCTCTCGCGGTGCGCGGCCCGCGGGCGCTATGGCCGCCCCTGCCCGGCTGTGCCGCCCCGGCTGCGCCGCCGCCGCCGCTCGGTGCCGCCGCCCCCCCGAGCCTCCGGGCTCTGCCGCCCGCTGCGGAGCGCGGCACCGGCACCGGGCAGGGCCGCTGCCAGCCCCAGCCCCAGCCCCAGCGAACGCCGCGCCGCGGGCCCCCGCCGGGAGCAGGATCGGCCCGGAGCGGCGCTGAGGGCCCGGTTCCGCTCCCGGAGCACAGCTGCATCCATAGCGAATTCCCTCGGAGCCGGGAGGAGAAAGCACGGAGTTGCCTTCAGCCTCCGCAGCCCCCTGACGAGCGTCACCGGGGCTTTTCCCCAGGCGGTTGTGCTCAGAGAATTGCGAGAAACAATAATTTATAATCACCATCTGTATTGATTTTATCTGTGAATAGATACTGACAGATAATGAATAGCAAACAGCGCTCCGAGTGTAATTGTGCCTCTGCTGAGAACAGGGAAGGTTTCCCACTGACTTTTCCAAGGCCAGGATTTCACCTCTGGTTTCTATTCCTGGCATCGCCACTGCCTCTGTGACCTTCTGCAAGTTTCTGAGCTTCCTGCTTGCCTGATTTCCCTACATTTAAAGATACACTAGCTTAGTGGCACTGCTGCAGTTTATATTATTTGAGCTGTAAATACCAAGCACTATAGATTTCTAGTGTGTGTCAGTGTTTATTTCTGCATATGTTTCAATGTGATGGAGAAGAGGTTGCTGGCAGCCACAGCAGGACAAATTATCGACCTGTTCCTGCAAACCTCATGCCCCCTGACTCCCAGCTAATTTGCCATTTATGGGGAATAATAATCACAGATAAGGGCCAGACCACGGTGTGACTGTGGTGTGTGTACAGAGGTACACAGATATGCAATACTGCATCTCCCTTTCAGATGTATCATTGGGATGGAGGGTTTTTCTTGGGTCAAAGCTTTGGGATTCTGATTTACATTGAACAGCAGACTTAAGCAGAGTTTTGCCCTGGAAGCAAACTCTCAATCAAACTGTCTGTGCAAAGGAAATCATCTCTTGGTAGACTTGCAACTGAATTGGTCATTGTAGATGCTCCAAGAGGCTGCTTCAGTCATTTTGGTTTGTGAAATAAGAATTTGATAAATTGGGATGAAATTGTAAATCTCACTGGGGTTTTCCCCCAGCATTTGAAAGAAGCAGCTGAGATCAGGACTCCCAATATTCTTGTGCCAAATGTCATGGTTGCATAGTGAAAGGACAAGAAGTGTGGAAAAAAACGTGGTTTAGAGGCAGGTGCACAGGAAGGCTCAGCAGCTGAGACCATGCCCACGGTCACTCCCTGTGGGGAACTGGAGGGGGCTGAGCCCGGTGCCACCTGACAGGTCTGTGCTCAAAATCTTGGGGGATCAGCAAGGGAACCTTGTTCCTGGAAAGCTCTCGGTGGTGGAGCAAAGCTGTGGATGTCCAGTCCCCAAAGCAGGAGAGAACTGTTTAGTCAGAGCTCTGCACGGAGCAGGGGCCAGCTCAGGCTGTAGGTGTCACCTTTGAATAGGGGCAAGCCACTCTGCTCAGCTGACTGCTGCCTCCTTTGCTGCTGTGTGTGCACACGTACAACTCTCAAAAGCACGAGGGCACAGAGCATCCTTCAAGCTAAAGAGGACTACTATCACTTACTCTTGGCTTTTATTATGAATGACATTGTTTTCTACGGTTGTAACTTCATACATAACTCATCAAAATCACAGACTACAGTCACTGTGAGAGTTTCCACCACCAGTTGTCTTGGCATCCTTAGAACTAGTCTGGAAAGGAGAAGTAACAGCTCCAGCACAAGGGAGGGATCAGAGTGGGGCACCAACCGTGTCCCTACTCACTGCAGTACACCCATCCTGGGAGCCACACTCAGTGTTGTATTCATATTGTTGTATAATTATATTTCCTAATTCTCATACCTTCTCGGTGGTTTTCTCACGGCAGATCTTCACAGCAGTGGTGTTGTTGCTTCTCGGTCAGGGCTCCTCTCCCAGGCCCTCCCTGACCACCCCGCCCCCTTTTATCTCAGTTACCTCCATGGGCTACAGCTGCTGCCCAATCAAGGACATCACAGCTGCAGCCCATTTACAATAACTAGAATCAGGGCAGGGTCACTAATACAATACAAAGATCTTTCACTGCCATTCATATATTTACAATACATATATTTACTCAACCCCCTACAACTGCAGTACACCCATCCTGGGAGCCACACTCAGGGAGGGATCAGAGTCAGAGTGGGGCACCAACCGTGTCCCTACTCACTGCAGTACACCCATCCTCCTCCTGGGAGCCTCACTCGCCCAGCTGGGGCAGCAGCAGCCACTGGCAAGGACAGCCCCACTCACCATGACCATGCTTTGGCTCTCGTGCCTGTGGCACAGGGTGAAGTTCCTGCCATGGTTCACTGCACAGGCTTTTGGACATCACCATCGTGGGTGTTCTGAAGCCTCGGCACAGGGAGTTCTGGTGTTAGCAGCTGAGAGCTGGTCACTCTGTAAGTGTTAAATCAGCCAGCAGCAGCAGCAGCTAATCCTTATTAACTGCCAACACTGCCCAGGATGGAACTGTGTGAAATGACACAAGGCACACATCAAACTAAAGGCTCAGGATGCTGCTGCAATCCCACTTGCCTTCAGAAACTTGGAGGGAGGATACCAGCTGCTGAGAGTTTGGTTCTGAACTCCTTTGGGGTAAAAGGTGACACTGCCCCCGGTGACGGTGACGCAAATGCTCATTTACTGCCCTCGGGTACAGTTAGGGACACTCCAACACTGATGTTACTGAAGCCTCAGGACGAGATTGCATCTTCCTTAACAGCTCTGGCTCTTGCATCATCACCTGTGAGGCACAGCTGTGGGACCTGCAGAGGGGACAACACGGCCCTCCCATGGGGCTGCAAATGGTGAACAGAAGCAGCCTCAGGTCCGTGGAATCTCTGGAGAGCTCCTCTCCTCGCTGCTCTTGGGCAAAGCACGACTGTTTCCAGCTTTGTCCTCATTTCCAGTGAAGGCAGCTCCTGCCCTGCTTGCCTCTGTGTCCTACCCCTGCCTTGCTCCATGCCCTCAGTACTGGTGGGAGGTTCGTGGATAAACAAAACGAGGTGCTCCTCCCTCACATGGGGCTGCAGATGTTCCTGCCACAAGCTGACAGCTGCTTCTCTAGAGAAAACATGAAAGTCATGTTGGACAGGCAAAGTTGATTCAAACCCACTAAGGATTTACCATTGCAATTCTGGAGACAGACTTCTCTTCCTGCATACACAGGTAAATTATGAAGGCTCTTTGCTTCCAAATCAGAGACAACAAACAGATCTCAAGTCCAGATTTTTTTCTTTGACTTTTTTTGCAGCTTGAAATCTATCAACTATTTTTAAAGGAAAACATTTTCATTGGTTTAAAAAAAAAAAGAACAATTTCCTACTTAAGGGGAGAAGTGAAAGTTCAATGGAAAATTTGCAGCCATTTCTACTAAAGACATTTCTACTAGACAGAACAAAGTGCTTGAAAATAGCAGTATGCGTCCCCTGGGCTTTGGCCAACCTACTTTCTGATGTTTCCTGAGATGAGGAACACAACTCCCATCAAGAAGCTCAGCCCACCACAGCCAGGGCTGGCAGGAGGATGTACCCATGGTGTGGTTTGCATTCCTGGTCTCTGGCAGATGCCAGATAACTCCATAACTCTTGCACTGGCATCAGGACATACTGCCCTCCAAGGAGGATGGCCTGGCCAGCCCCAGCCCCCTGGCACAGCTGGTTTGACACCTCCCATAAGGACAACTACAGGACAATGCACTTTGGATCATTTCTTTACCAGCAGCTTGGGTGCTCAGCTGTCCCCAGCCAGCCTGCACCCCACACCTCATCAAACACAAGAGACGTGGCTGTAGAATTGTCCCAAATCTACAGAGCCTTTAGCAGGGACAAAGCTTTGACCTTGGGGCACTGCCAAGACCACTTACTAAGGGATTGATCGTAAATGCATTCCGGGTGCAGGAATTGCAAAATGCCCTATGTGACCATGCCAGGGGTGCTGGAACAGTGGGCCACAGTGCTCGCTTGGTTCTGCAGTGTCTGTAGAGAGAAAACTGAAGTCAGACGTGGGAAGCAGCTGCCCAGGGACAGGATGATGCGCTCCATCCCTCAGGCTTGTGGCACATAGAATTATTTAGGCTGGAAAAACCTCTCAGGTCATTGACTCTGGCCACTCTGCCAGGTTACCTTCATTTGCTGCAGCTTCCCTCCTTCTGGGCTGTGTGTAGGGAGCAAGGACAGATTCCACACACCACAAAATGGTATTTCCTGGGATAAAGAGCTCTTTCAGGGGCTATTTTTATCTCCCTGTGCAGCAGCACAGGTGGGCAGCTTTGGCAGCTGCTTTGCCACAGCCACTGATGATGTGGGGACGGACCCCCAGCGCAGCCCAGCCCAGCTTGGCTGCCTGGCACAGCCTGCCAGCAGCTCTTGTCTGCCAGGCAAATTACCAGGGAAGATGTTCCTGCTCCTGGAAGACAACGTGACTCTCCCAGCCATGCAGTGCTGATCGGGTTAGACACAGCATATTGTATTTTTCATGTGCTGGATCACTCGCTGCAGTTGCTGCTGTGTAATGTGGGGCTTGTCAAGTGAGAGCCAAAATCGTCTCTGGTGCAACTCCCACCTGGGGACAACGAGCAGCAATCCTGTCCCAGATGCATCCTACTCAGCGATGAAGTATTTCCTAGGGCCAATTCAGAACAGACATGCATGCTGTGATGGCAGGGTTCATGCAGCAGGATTTCCTGCCTGTGCAGTCTCAGTCTCAGGGTGGGACAGGAGCCGGCCCCAGAGGCACTGGAAGGTGAGAGGGCTGAGGCCATTCCCTGCATCAGCTGAGCAGGATGCTTTGCCCACAGCGACAGTGCCCGTGGAGAGGGCTGAGGAGAGGAGGCACCACCCTGCACCTCTGCGAGGGGCTCACACAGGGGCCCTGCCCCTACAAGGGCCCCGGGGCTGGGGCACTGCTGCACGTTTGATCACCAGCCATCTCTGCTCCCTGCAGGCCTGGACTGTGAATTTGGTTGCGATGGAGACTGTGTCCCTGGAGCACCAGATCCAGAGCGTGCAGCGGCACATCGCTTTCCTAAAGAAGGAGCAGATGGAGCTGCTCCACGACCTGCACCTGGAGATCCTGCGCCTGCAGAAGCACTGCTCAGGTGAGTGCTGCGGCCCCGGGGTGGGAGCTGAGAGCTCCCGGAGCTCCTCGGGCAGGGAGGCTCTGCTGGCAGCCCGGGGTGCCCACAGACGGGCTCAGAGGAGGCTGCAGGGCGAGGCCCGGGGCCCTGCACAGCTGCAGCAGGGTCACAGTCCCCTGCAGCAGTGATGGCTGCACAGCCTTCTGCCACCACTGGAACTCATTCCAGCTTGTGCTGCTGCTGTCATCAATAATTCAGCCATAGCTAATTACTCCTTGTCTTCCAGCCTCTCATTCTCTCAGGTTCCTGGGAAACAAAGAAACGTCTGCACTGATAAAATTGGCTATTTTCCCCCATCCTTTATGAGCTTTTGCTGTTCTGTTTCATTGTCTTAATGGTTTCATCTACAGCCTCTTCAGGCAGACAAAACAGTGGGGTTCTCCTGCCTAATTCAAACTTGGGGGGATCTGTCCCCACAGGCTGAAATGAGCCACTGCACGGTGATCTCCCCTTCCCAGTGTGACCCAAGGACAGCTGTGCCTGACCAGAGGGGTCCTGTCCTCCTGGGTGAGGTGTGACTTCTGCCAGGAGTGCCAGGCAACCCCTGGGCAGTTTGAAGGAGCCTTTCCTGACATTTGAGTGTCATTATCTGGGAGGCTGTTTGCAGGAGGAGAGTAGAGTCTTTAAGTCAGTTTTCCTCAATGTGGCCCTGTGGAGCCTTGCCTGCTGCCCTGGCACTGTTGTTTGTGACTTTTCCACTGTCCCCTTGGTCTCTCTGAGGTATCCCTGTGGGAAAGGCTCTCCCTTCCCCAGAGGTGGTTCTCAGCTGCCCCTCAGGGGTCATGGGGATGGTACTGAAGCAGATCAGCACCAACCCCCTGGCTCCAGCACAGAAACTGGGACCCCAGGCTGTGCATCATCCCTGCACTTGCTCAGCAGAATGATGTCTTTGGAAATAGGCAACTGCTTTGGTTTTCATTTGAAATATATCAGAGACTCCAAATCTATTATTTTAGCTTCAGAAAAATAGCACAACAATGGCCATTGATTCCCACTGGGGCAGTCAAGAGTGCTGAATGCTTTCCAGAAACTGCATTACGGTCTCAGGTACTTCTGCCTCCTCACTACAGATTTGTTTTCCAAGACAGACAGGCAGAGCAGCCTGAGACAAACGTTCGGTTTCAGAAGGATGGCAGTGATGAGGATTAGAGTCAACACAAAAGCAGATTAAAAGAAAAATGTAGGGCAAAGATTAACCATTTGAACTCATTTTCAGGGGAAAAAATAGCCCCCAAACAGCTGAATGCTGCTGCTACCACTCTCTTCCTCTGCTCAGGGCTGTTAGTGATTGGGTGGGCTGTGATAAATAATTCAAAAGGGACTGTCTGTAAGAGTGCAGGGTAAAGTGAACTGCAGAAGGTCCCTGAGCTGCACTTTGTGACCTGGTGCTGTAGCCTGGGGCTAGACAGTGAGCAGGCAAAGGGCAGCAGAGATGAGGCAGCATGTTGGGGCTGAGCAGGGAGGTAGGCACTGCAGCTCCTGAGATTTGGAAGGGATTTGGATGGTCCACGTTGCCCTGGAGCAGGGCAGCATCCTTCTGCAGGCACATCGTGCGGGGACGAGGCCATCCCTGCTTGCGTCACATGCAGAGGCAGTGATCAGCCTGGAGCAGTAAATTATGAAATGCCTTGGGTGGCAGCTTACACTTTGGTCTATTTTCAATCCATTGCTCTGCTCTTTGTCCTGGTTTACAGTACTGAAAATGGTTCAGCAGCTCTTTCAGAAAAATGAAAGGCACAGGAGTAGAGCATCCCGCAGACAATGTCTTGGACATGAGGCTCCCCAATATCATATAAGCTGCCAGAATTGCCTATTTTTAGTTCAGCCTGTGGCTGGTGCTCCAAGATGGCCACACTCCCACGAAGGCTGGGCAGAGATATCACTGCAGCCACAGTGATGTCCAGTGCCCCAAAGGGAGCAGAGGAAGACATGGGGAGCACAGAGCGGGTGGGATGCTCCTCCTCAGTCCTGCTGGATTTCTCTTCCAGAGCTCACCCATGACCTGGAAATGAAGGAGCTGGAGGCCCGCCAGCAAGGTAAGAGCACAGCTTTGGGCAGCAGATGGGAGGGAGCAGGTGCGGGTGCGGGTGTGGCCGCGGCCAGAGGGGCTGCAGGGGGCACAGGGCCGTGCCGGGGGCAGCGGGCCGAGGGCAGCACTGCAAGCAGCGTGCACAGCCTGCGGGCGCTGCCCGGAGCCCCGCGGCCGGGGGGGTGCTCTGGGAGCGGCCTGGCTCCTCTCCCTCCTCTGCCCACAGACGAAACGAAGCTCCTCCCTGGCGCTGCCTGGGCACGGTGCCTGGCACCGAGCCCCAGCTGTGCTCTGTCCTCAGTGCCAGGGCAGCCGGTCCCAGGGTGGGTGCGGGCTGCTCTCACTGGGGCCAGCGGGGTCCCTTCACCCTCACGCAGTGTCAGGGCTGGCTCCATGGCAATTCCACACTGCCAGCCCTCCCACGGGGTCCCTCCTCTGCACCCGAGGGCTTTGCTGGCAGAGGGCCTGGTGCCCAGCCCACCGGGTGCCATCACCAGCCACAATGCAGCAAGTCTCATCCCTGGTGCCTGCCCATCCTTCAGCCTTTCAGAGCTGCACAATCACTTTGCCACATTTATGGGGCAGCAGCTCATTTACGATGCCATCAAATGATTGCTCTTCTAGTGCCGTTCATGCAATAATTACTGCCTACAACTGCCTCACTAAGACCTCATTACAAAGCTGCAGAAACACTGAGAAGCTGAGGCTGTAAGTGGCTGCCAATCACATCATAAAAAGCAGATTATTGCAGAGGATGGGAGCAGGCCTGGGCAGGCCTGGGAGCGTGGGCAGGTGCCAGCCTGTGCCCTGCCAAGGGCTGGGTGCTGGAGCAGGCAGCCAGGGCTGGGGTCAGGAGTCCTCAGCCCTCCTGCTGCCCACTGGGCCTGGGTCCAGAGCCCCAAGCTGCAAATTCCCGAAGATACCAATTCCCCAAGCCGCCTGGCCATCCTGCCCCAGGACAGCATTCCCCAGAAGTCACTCCCGTCCCAGGATGGAGGCTCCTTCCCTGCTGAGCGCGGCCCAATTCCTCTGTAATAGTGGATTAGCATCTCCATCCTGACTAACCAGGCTCTGGAATCCCAGGGCTTGAGGCCAAAAGTCCTCCAAAGTTGGGCTGATGGTTTCCCTGCACATTTCCTTTTCTCTTCCAGCCCGTGTGCTCCCCCACACCCTCTGCACACATTCAAAGTCACTTTTAGGGTGAAAAGCTACTTACCTAGGGAAATTTTAAAATTGCAGCAAGGTAGAAGCAGCAGGTTCCATGGCAACAACATCCTCCACTGAAACTGCCTTTGCTGTCACCCCGCGTTTGGGTGTTACACATGCCGGGGTTGCTGTGCCTGTGCTGGCAGTGAGCCCGTGCTCGGGCAGCTCAGGGGTTTTTTTCCCGACTTTAAGAAGCACCCAAGCAGCCTCAGTGGCACTGCTGGCACACGCTGGCACCACGGAGCGGTCAGCAGGCACGTCCCGCCAGGAGCAGCGCGGCTGAGCCCCGCTCCCCATCCTGACCCCTCTGTGCCCTGACCCACAGATGTCCTGGACCGCGAGCTGGAGGAGAAGTGCCGGGCGATGGAGGCGCAGCTGCAGGAGAAGGAGAAGGACAACCTGGAGCTGCGCAAGGAGCTGCAGCACAAGGAGACGCTGGTGGCCGCGCTGCGCTCCAGCCTCCGCAGCAAGGAGCGCCGGTTCCTGGAGGAGCTGAAGCGCCGGAGCCACCGCGTCACCATCCTCGACACGGAGCTGCAGAAGCAGACGGAGGCGGCCGCCTACCTCTCGCTGCAGCTGCACGCCACGGCCCAGCGGCTGCCGGGCCCCCGGGCGGGCGGGCGGGCGCCCCCCGAGCAGGCCCCGGCCGAGCCCCGGCCCCGCCGCCGCGGCCACAGAGCGCCCGCCCGGCGCCCGCCCGGGGACGGCGCCCGGCCCCGGGACCCGGCTCAGGAGGAGCACGACGCCATGCCCGACCCGGCGCTGTTCCTGTACGCGCCGCGGCCGCACGGCCCGCAGCGCCCGCCGCCGCCGCCGGAGCCCCCGGCCTCGCCCCGCAACCCGGCCGGCGCCGCCGCGGCCTCCCGGGGCCAGCGGCCTCCCCGGCAGGAGCCAGCGGCTAGGGCCAGGTCGGCCAAGGGCGAGCCCAGCAAGAGGCAGGGCTCCGGTGCCCACGGTGCCCACGGCGCTCCCCGGGCCCAGGAGTAGCGCCGAGGGCACGGCGCGGCCCCGAACGGCCTGAGCCCGGCGGCACCGGGCGGCGCCGGCCGAGGCTCCTTCCCCATCCCCGGTGGAGAGGAAGGGGCGGCCGAAAGCGGAGCCCTGCCCTGCACGCGCCTACCCGCCGGCAGCCAGGCAGGGTCCCCGAAAGGTCTGAGCCGGGGATGTCACCGGCGATGCCGCGGCACAGGGGAGCGTCCAGCACCCGGGCTGCGAGGGGGACACGTCCGAGCGCCTGTCCGGAGCTTGCGAGGGAAAAGGAAAGAGAGAAAGAAGAGGAAGCGTTTTTGAAATGAGATTTTCCTGCTGCCCTCCGAGTGGGCGCCAGGCTGGTTTCCCTGGCCCGGGTGCTGGGAGCGGGCACAGCAGCAGCAGGCCGTGCAGCACACGGCCCGGCACCGCGGTGTGAGCCCAGCCCGGCCATCGCGGCACCGGGCACAGCACCAGCAGGGCTCTCCAGAGCGCAGGTAGCCGGACGAGGTGGATCCCCTGGGTGACGGAGGGAAGCCCTTCCACAGGGACAGCGCTGCTGTGCCGGCCAGCCCTGTCCCGCGCTCCCCGTGCAGCAGTTTGGCTGTCTCCAACACGGATTCCCCTCATCGCGGTCGCACGCAGGACTCGGGCAAGGCAGCCGGACAAGTGCCGGGATTGTCCGTCCTGCTGGACACCCCGTGGCTCCTCGGCCCTGCAGCCGGGCTCCACGTGCTGCTGGAGCAGGGCTGCACCCCGTGCTCCCCTCGGCACCAGCATTGTGGTTCTCAGTCTCATCCGCAGCCAGGTCTGGGCTCGCTGCTGAGGGCTGAGCAGCGCCCGGTCCTCCTGCCCGTCCTTCCCAGCACAGCGGCCATACCCAGCTGCCTTCGCCCCGCCGGGGCAGCGTTGCCCCATTTCCACCCAACTGTCAGCTTTACAATCTCTCCCTGGCTGTTGTGAAACACCGTTGTAGGGGAGGGCTCTGCCGGCCGGGCAGGGCGAAGGTCACTCTGCTGCGGCGCTGCCGGACCCTGCTGCCCAGGGCAACTCCAGGGGCAGGTTTCACCCTGGCGTGTGGCTGCCAGCCTGGCTGGCCGGCCGGGAGCGGCCCTGCCTGCAGCCAGCGCCCTGCCGGCCCGTGGGCAGCAGCCTCCTGCAGGACCTCCCTGCCCCCGCGGCTGCTGTGGGCACGAGGGAGCTGCAGGGTGACATCCGACCCCATTTCCTTCCAATTCAGTTTGAAACCTCTTGAAAGACATCACCCTCATAGACTAGCGAGGCTTGGCCTGCCCGCACTCACACTCAGTGTGCCCGTGCAGTCAGAGCTGTCTATTTTTGTAGTCCAATATTTATATACTCTATTAAAATGCTTTATGAGATTGACAGTAGCAGTCGCCAACCAGCTCTTTAGTAAAAACAAACTCCAAAGCGTATGAGCTGCACTAGCAGGGCAGAAATTAGTGGCTTTTGTACCTTTTCTTTGGCTGTCAAGTGACTAGTCAGGCTTTGGAGGGCACGACCTGAGGGTTGGGACTCCCCAGATGCTCCCATGGTCCCGAACACAGCCCTGGGCTCTGGGTTTGGGAAAGAGCCCAGCAAAGCCACGCTGGGCAGGGCTCCCCTCACAGTGCCCAGGCAGCAGCCAGGCCGAGGTGTGCAGCTCCTGGGGCACGGAAGCTCCAGTGGGAAATGTTTGCGGCCCGCGAGGTACCTGGATGTGCTGCCTGGGCAGTGCAGAGCCCCAGGAGCCCCCAGCTCTCCTCGCAGGCCGCAGCAGCCGCGGGAGGCTGCAGGAGCCCGGCAGGGCCCTCACAGGCCGTCCCTGCAGAGCTCCCCGTGCCCAGGCCGCCCGCACAGCTTGGGCAGGTGCAGGGCAGCGCAGGGGCTCTGGTAACGCCCTGCTGGGCTCTGAGGAACAATTACACGAGGGAGAAAGCCCTGCGCTCCCCGGCAAGGCTGCGGAGTGCATCCTGCCGTTTCCCTCTGCACAGTGACCCGGGCAGGCTCTGCCAGGCCCCGCTCCGGGTGAGCTGGCTGTGCTGGGGCCCTGCTGTCACCCACCCTCGGGGCACGGAGGGCAGGTCTATGAGGGGAGCAGCCCCAGGGCTCCAGCAGCACAGTTCTGGGAGTGTTGTGCCCATATTGGCCTCTGGAAATCGCTGTTTCTCTCAGGTTCTGAGAGGTTCTACTGCAGATTTGTCTCCCCTGTCCCGCGGTGAAAGAGGCGATGCCTGTCCCTGTGTGCTCGGCTGTTGCTGCAGCTGGGGTGTGCACAGCTCCTTCCCGTCCTTCCTAGACAATCCTGATAGACACACCTATGTGTTGCATCCTTATTACAAACTTCTTCATGAGATCATGGTGTTTATGAGTGAGCATTGAAAAGAGGAGGGAGAAGTATGATCCTTCTCCTATGTAAATACCTTCCTAGCAATCATCATCCGTAGTGCCTAGTATGTAAATGAAGCAGCCCCGTCTGAGCTGCAGGGCCTTTCCTCTCCAGCAGTAATTAGCAGCTTGCTCAAGGATTGAGCTCATTGCCGTGCCCCATGCCGGTTCCTGCCCAGCGGGGCGGGCAGGCAGGGGGGTTCCCCGAGGGAGGGAGAGCCAGCACCCTGCGCCCCCCTTCATGCCAATGTAATGTGCTCGGAGACGAGTCGTCAGGGTGAGCCCTGCGCTTTTTCTTGGGCACATTTGCGTTGGAGCAGGAAGGATCAGCTCTTGCGTGCTGTACCTGCTTCAGTCACTGCTGCTTTTCTTAGGGGGGAGGGAAGCTCTAGAGATACTATATATACACTTATATATATATATATATATATATACACACATACATGCACTTGTTTTGAAGGGAAAACACTGTATGATTGTAATAGAAATAATGTTGAGATAAATTATTTTAATCTTTGTATTTATATAAAATGATCAAAGAGATCAAAATGATCAAAAAAAATCAAAAAGACAGTATTCCTATTTTTTACTGAGAAGGCAGCTGGAGCCACCGGGAGCCTGAGAGCCCCTGGGGCCCAGGCAGGGCCTGCCCTCCCCTCCTGGAGTGGGGGGCTCTCGTAGCCTCCCCCCTTAGCCTGTAAGTGTCACAGGGATCTGTAGGTGCATCAGTCAGTGCTCTGCACTCCTTGGGAGTCCAAAGGGCGCACACAGCTCCGGCCTGCGCCGCGCTCCTGGAAGCACAGACTGAGGAGCACAGTGAGAGCGATGGAACGGGCAGGGCTTGGGGCTGTAAAGCTTAATGATTACACTGGAAATGGAAGCATAGCAATAACGCTCGGTTGTTGAACGTCCTGTGTGTGTGAACCACCACGTGCTGAGAGCTGTCTACAGACCAACAGCCGGGCTCCTCTCCTCTGCACCCCCTTCCGCTCTGCAGCTCTGCAGAGGCTTATGGATTTGATGCGTTGGTTTGCTAATATCTCTTTTCCTTATTATTATTATCATCATTATTTTTCCTAATGCTATCTTCTGAGATAGGGATGTCTGAAATGCACCTTGCAGCAGGTGTGAGGTGAGCAGTGGATGGGGGAAGATGCACCTGCTGCACTTGCTGTGACAGAGCCAGTCCTGCAATGGGGTGCACGCTTCCCTGGACTTATTTAACCCTGGCAGATTAGTCAGGAAGTTCTTCTTCTTGACCCTGTTAACTAAAAAGCCATATTTTCTGAATGTGTTTGCTGGGGCTAATCTAAGCACTCCCAACCGTGTCCTTCCCATCCCCACTAGGCTCCCAGCCTTCCCACTGCTGCATGGCTCTGTGCTGAGACAGTCTGACCTGGGCCAGGCCCAGGAAAGGAAGCTTTCTGTGAATTGCCTTATGGCAGGCCAAGCCAGGTTCATGCCCAGCTGATGGGTGCTCTGGAGGGACTGAGGGGTGCTCTTTGCTCAGTGCCCAGGAGAGATGGCAGTGGCACAGCAAGAAACATCCTGCCTGAAGTGGCTGGAGCCAGCAGTGTGAAGGGATTGCTCTGCTTTTCCCAAGTTCTCCCCTAGTGTGCTCTGCACACTAGGAAGGTAAATCAGCAGCACAACAAGGGACTTTCATTGTTGGGGTTAGGTGAACCTTTCAGAGTCCTTGTGTCCAGCCTGGTGAACTGGCTCCTGCTGCCCCAATGAAGCCACACCAGCCTGCCTTTCCCAGAGCAGCAGCCCTCGTGTCCCAGCAGCCCTGCTGAGCCAGTCTAGCTGTAGTGACGCTGCAGCCGCCTCGCTGCACGCCTGTTCTTGTCACCCTCTTGCACTGCCGGCGCCTGGCTGCCAGCAGGACGGCAGAGAACTCCCTTACGCCTCTGGGTTGCCTCATGCAGGCATCTGAGATCTGTGGATAAGATCAGCAGTGCCGGCTGGGTGAGCAGGAGGAGCTCAGGATCGATGAGCCCAGCAGCTGTGGAGGAGCACCAGACACCACGGCCAGTTAAAGCACAAGGATCAAAGCACCATCAGAGCTGCCCTTTGCTCCCCAGGGCCCCATTTCTGCCTCTGTGTCCTCCTGGCCAGCTCTGGCTGGCAGGACACTGCTGTCCCAGCCCCATGGCAGGACACAGAGGGTGGCACTCGGTACTGCCTCCACATCTGATCCCTTCGTGTCACCCTCCCTCTCCTCGCACCTTCGGGCAGGAACAGGGGGTGAAGCTGCCAGGGTGTGTGAGAGATGCACCCAACCCACACCCAAACGGTGCCTGGTCCTCCCTGGCCAGGGTGTGGTTATGCCTCCTGGCTCTTCCCAATAGATTTCAGTCATCTTGCAGCTTCCAAGGAAGCTCCCCTTTCCTGTTGTTGCAATTATCGCAGGAATTAGACTACCAGGCCCTGGGAATGCCCCAAATCTTTGCATGTCTCAAGCAGCAGAGGCTGTGGGCACAGCCCTGAGCTGCACCCCCTCGGCCCACAAGGACGAGCCCTGTCTGTGTGTTTCAAGGTCACTGTCACGCCGGTGGGGTGGGGACGTCACCTCTGCCGGGCCAGAGCTGTGCTGGGACCCCGGGAGGGCTCAGGCAGAGAGATGGGGAGAACAGCACTTCTGGTCTCAGCTCCCCTGGTCCCAGAGCAGCTGTGGTTTTGTTGCAGCAAAAATATTGTCCTTGGCTGAGTCTGTGGAGCTCAGTGAGAACAATAAACGCCTGTGCCTCGTGCTGGGGAGCGCCGCCGCAGAGGGACAGATGCCAAAGGTTTGACACTGCTCTGCTTCATTTGAATGTTCATTTTGCTACATGCCACCATTTTTGCCAGGATGATATTCTTGTCAATTTTGCTTTTTAACCAAGTGCTTTTCAGAATGTGTTAACACCCAGAGACTAGAGAATGGAGCTGTACTTTAGAAGTTGTTGTAATATGCCTTTTTCTTAATAAAGAGACTGAAATCTGCAGGGTGGTGCTGTCCTACCCCAGAATGCAGGACCTCCAGCACAAAACAGAAGCATCTCTGTCTCTGTCCCAGGACTGGCTCCTACCTCACCCCCCCAGAGCTCTTCCACAGCTCTGGGGAGTGCTCAGAGGGACACCCCAGCTCTTGCAGGGGCCCTGCAGGTAGATGGGGGGATCATTATCAGGATCTGAGCGCCAGGCCAAGGAGGAATGAACGGCTTCCCACTGCCAGAGGAGAGGGTTAGATGGGGTATTGGGAAGGAGTTGTTCCCTGTCGGGCTGGGGAGGGCCTGGCACAGGCTGGCCAGAGAAACTGTGGCTGTCCCATTCTTGGAAGTGTTCAAGGCCAGACTGGACAGGGACACAGAGAAATGGGAAATAAATTCTCCAATCAGTTTGTTTGGTTAGAAAGTTGACATTATTCAGTGCTGGTCACGTGGGGGATTGTTCCACCTAACATGTATGGCAATCAAAACTTTTGACAATTTATACATTTTAGCAAACAAAGTAATTAGTGTGCATTGGCTACAAATTACGTAGTTCTCTTATTAATTAGTATTCTGTATTGGTTAATGATTAATGATTCCCCGCTTCCCATGCGGATTGTCTTTCTCCTCCTTTGGGTTGGTTGATTTCTAGCATCAGTGGTCTGTGAGTTGATGGCCACAGCCCCCCCCTACCAGAATTACCTTCTACCCATTTGGAGCTGATTTCAGCACAATCACTGAGTCAGTTTTATTAGTAGTTCCTTATCTTGGGGAGTCCAGCCAAACGTCCTTGTGGCCCATAAATTCTGCACTCTTTGTGTCCATTATTAATGGTAACATCCTTCCTCTCAAGCTATGTTAACTGCCTCCCCCAGGTCTTAGATCACTGAATCATGTCAAGCCCTAAACTTTGCTTTTCTAACACATGGACATCACTTGCAGCTTGCTTGTTAGCTACTATGTGTTTCATGGATTAAAAATAAATATCCTTTCCTGTTGGTTAGGCTTGAAAGTGACAAAGATCAAATGTTAAAGAACATCCTTTCTTTGTTTGGTTGGAATTTTTGTTTTGTGTTGGTTGTGATTTTTGTTGGTTTTGTTCTTGTTTTTGTTTGTTTTGGGTTTTGTTTGTTTTGTTTTTTTACCTATCACCAACCATTATTTGTTACAATTAAAGATTTTCCCAACATTTCCATCCACGGCTGCAGACTCCTGTTTAAAGGAATACAACCTGTTGGGTACTGCGGGGCTCGGAGCCGCCTACACTGTGGGAAGGTGTCCGTGCCCAGGCAGGGAGTGGGACCGGGGGTCCCTTCCAGCCCAAACCCCGCTGTGCTGTGCCCCATGAACGCCCCGGGCCGTGCCCGTGCCCGTGCCCGTGTCCGTGTCCGCGGTGCTGCGGGGCGGACGGGCCCGCTCTGCCCGCTCCCCGCTCTGCCCCCCGGGCAGGGGGCACCGCGGGATCCCCGGCTCCGCACGGTGACCTTGCGGCCTCGGGCGGGACGCCGGGGGCCGGTGACCTTCCCCGGGCTTTGGGGGAGTCTCCCTGGGCCGTACCCCGAGTGCCGCGGGGCCGAGCGGGGCCGAGCGGAGCCGAGCCGAGCCGAGCCGGGCTGTGCGGAGCCGAGCGGAGCCGGGCCCGGCGCGGCGGGCGCTGCGCGCGGCTTGCGGGCGCGGCCCCTTTAAGGCGCTGCCGGCGCGCGGGGGTTGGGCCCTGGCGGGCGCCGTAGCGGCGGCGGGGCCGCACCACGTGGGCGGGCGGACGGCGCTGTCCTTCGGCGGGCCCATGGTCATCCGAGCGGGCGAGATGCCGCCGGCCGCCGTGCCGGCCGCGCAGAGCGCCGAGCAGCAGCAGCCGGCACCCCGCGACAGCCGGCCCGCCGAGACGCAGCAGCGCCCCGGTAAGGAACCGGGCCGGGGCCTGCGGCGGCAGCGCGGGCCGGGCTGCGGCGCCGGGGATGCCCGTCCCGAGGATGCCCTGAGCAGCGGTGCGAACCCACCGCTCCCTCTCCGGCGCCGGGGCTCTTGGCTGCCGCCGGGAAGGTCGCGGGGGTGTGCGGGAGCGGGGCCGGGGCCGCGGATGGGAGCCGGGCCGGTTGCGGCAGCTCGGGCGGCTCGTCCTACCCGGGGCCAGCCCGGCGGAGCGGCCCCGGTGCGCCCCGCGGCGGGGCCGTGCGCCTGCGGCCCGGGGGCTCCGTTCGTGCCGGGGAGTCGCGCCGGGGCCCCGCGCCCCCGCCCGCTCCGGGAAGGCTCCCGGCGGCGCCGGGGCTGCGCTGGCTGCCGAGGCCGGAGGCCGCAGCGGGGCCGGGCCGCGCGGTTCCGGGTGCCGTCCCGTGCCGCAGCGGGGCCGGGCCGCGGCCGGGGCCCGGGGCAGCCGCGGGGTCAGGCGGGGCCCCGGGCCTGGGCGGGCCCGTCCCGGCGCAGCGGGAGCCCCGGGCCCGGTGAAGGTCACCTTCATGGGGCCGCTCCACCGCGCGGCCGCGGGGGGGCCCGGCCGGGAGCGCCGTGCCCGGCCCGCGGGGAGCTCTCGGCCCGGGGGCCGCTCCCGGAGCCCGTGGGCGCGGCGGGCGCTCCCGGCCCGGGCTGCGGGAGCCGAGCTCGTTCCGGGCACCGCGTGGCGCTGCCCGCGGGCGGACATGCCGGTCCCGGGGGTGGCGGGCAGCAGAGGGCTGGGTCCTTCTGCAAGTTCGGGCTGCGGCCGCCACTGACATGTTAGACAATACTCATGAGCAAGAGCTTTCCTGGAAAGGGCAGAGGCCTGTTCGACATTTCAGCTGGAAATTGCAGGTTTAACTAGTTACTTGCTGGCTGTTCTTGCTCTGTGTCGGAGCCTGAGTGGCTCAGGCTAGGCTCAGGGACAGCGTGCACACCTCCATGTCCTCACTGTTCTCAGTGCCAGCTCCTGGGCTGGCACCGACCCTGAGATGCCTCCAGCTGCCCTGGGTTTGCTCTGTTTGGTGTTTGTACCTTCAAGAACTTAGGAGCCTGCGCGCCCATCTCAGGCTCAGCTCTGTTCTCTGGTCTCTAAAGCAAAAGGCGTGGAACCAGTGTGGCTTGTGGCTGGCCTTCGTCCCGAGGCACGTGAATCCCCTGACTGACCCACATGTCGCTTCCATCCCCCGCTGGTTTTATGGTGCATTTTTGAAGTTTGTCACCTGAAGCAAAGTTCACTGGCGTTTGGCAGTGGAGCAGGTTGGATGCAGTTCAGCAGTGGGAAGCTCAGTGCTCGTAGCCTCCCCCTCTCACCCCCGTGTTGGATTTTGAAGCAAGTATCACGCCTGCAGTGCCAGAAACCAGGTTAAAAAGTTATGCAGTGTAATTTCTGCTTCTCCAGCCACAACTGATTGCTGAGGGAGGGTGGAAAGTGGAAGAATCCTTTCGGCATGGCACGTGGAGTCTGGGGAGGAGCAGAGGAAGGTCTCGCCTGAGAGCAGGGCCAGCCTGGCCACTTTGGCATCGGCCTCACAAGCTCTGGCTCCTGGGCTCTGGTGTTCCCACTGCTTGTGTGCTCTGCAGAGCACCCCTGTAGGCAAGCACTGGCTATGTCTGGGGGCAGCTCTCAGTACCTGGAGTCATGGGCAGGCTGTGAGTGGGCTCCTGGCTGCAGAACCCCCCTGAGCTGTGCCAGGCACCCAGGCTGCGGTGCTGGGCTCTGTGCCAGCTGAGAGGGCTCATGGCTGCTGCTCTCTTCCCCCAGCCTGGAAACTGTTGAGGCTACTCTGACCTCATGAGTGCAGAAACACACAAGCATGGACAGTTGGCGTTCCTGTAATGAGTTCTGATGGGCTCGGTTTTGGGTTGTTACCTTTGCTATCAGCTGGTGTGAGATCAGACAGCCATTGTGTGCAGTCTCTCTTGGATTACTTTTATTCCTAGTCTTCTCTGCATTAGAACAGGTTTCTCACATACAAGTTTAGTAGTGTTTCTAGCTACTGTAAAATGCCTTCAACTTTGCTGCGCCCAGATTAGTTTTCTCCTGGCTCAGTCCCTCTGTGCCCGAGCTCCCCAGCCAACCCTGCTTTCAGACACATCTTCCGTTAGAGCAGCGGAGAATGCAGGTGTTAATGGAAAGTGCTGTGGAGGCAAGTGTAGCTGTGCGTTAGCAACAAGGTCAGAAGGCTGATTCTTAATCTGGGGATCTGTTATCGCTGTCAGTTGCTCAACCTTGGGAGTTTAGTGGTGTTTTGGAAAGGACTGAATTGCTGGCCATTGGGGTTTTTAATACACAGCTCTAGCAGGCTTGGGGGGGACAAGTTGGAGGAAAGTTGTGCAAGAGAAATCTGATCACTGCTACAAGGTTAAGAAGAGGAAAGGAGTGTGATAACGCAGCATCTGCGTGGCAGGATGAGGGATGGGAACCCGAGGGAATCGTGTTTGGGGCGGTTCTGCCAGTGGGATAAGAGCTCAGCTCCCACTGGAAGCTCTCTGCTCTGCCTGAGCAGCCTTGCTCCTGGGTTTCCCAGCTGAAAAGTGGAAGTAAGTAGGTCAGGAACACGCACTGAGATAAATCCACCTGCAGACTCAGAACTGCCTCCTGCACAGTAAAACCAGCACCATGTTGCAGAGTCCTGTGTTTACCTTCGTTGTCTGTACATGACTAAACTTGGCAGCACGCTCCTCTTCTGGCGCAGCTTCCCAGCACTTGCTTTGCTTTCCCTGCATTGTGCTCCATTGGTTGTGCTGGAAAGTTGTTATTTCTAGAAGCTTTACAGGTCTGAAGTTCATGCATTTTTTTATTTGCATTTGAGAAGCAATGCCAGTCCTTGGGACAGTGCTTGGACAGCGTGCCAAAGATGAAAACCAGCACGTGGTTCCTCCTGTGGTGGCATTGGCTGTCACTTTTGGCAGCAGGTCAGGTTTTTGCCATAGTAGCAAGGCTCTCTCAGGATTAGCTTTTGGTTGGCATGTTTTTCTAAAAAAGCATTTCCTTAGTTTGTCTTTCACTTTAAAGAGAAGTCTCTACTCCAAGCTGTTGAAGAGGCTGCAGACGCAGAGGGGTTGTATGTAGTTATGTGCAATGACATAAAACCGCAGGATCGTGGGTCTTGCCCAGAACTCCAGCGGACTGGATTAGCCTGGGACTAGCCCTGCTCGCCAGGCTCCCCACTAGCCAGCCTCCTGCCCTTGGGGTTGGATGAGACTGGCGATGGTAATGTGGGTCCTGGCTGGTAGCAGGCCGTGCCGTGCCGTGCCGTGCCCGCTCTGTCTTTGCTGTTGGTGTCCCCGGAGGCTCAGCTGGGGTCAGGGCACTGAGCAGGCCTGGGTGGGTGGCTCGGAGTGCCTGGGGAGGGGTTGCTGTGGGGCAGCAGCTTTGCTGGGCTGCTGCTGGCAGAGCTCCTGCAGAGCTGCGGGAGCTGCTGTCCCCTGAGCCATGTGTGGCCCGAGGGCCACGGCTGCACTGCAGGGCAGCCGAGCTGCTGAGGCCATCCAGCTGCCAGACCTCCCCTGCAAACCCTGCCCAGAGAACAGCAGGCTTGTTCCCTGCTCTTGCTGTCCCAGTAGTTTCTGAAACTAAGCTAGGAGCAAGGGTAAAGCGCAGGGACTTGGAGCATTATCGGCTGGTCCTTGGTTTCTGTCTGAAATTCAGTTCCTTCCTTCGGCTCTCTTGAAATTTGAGAAACGTGTTCTTCCTGACACAGTTAATGTTTTTTGTTGGTACTGGTCTTTGCACTTTGCATTAGTCCTACTCTTTGTGCCTGATTTCTGTGATGTTTGAATTGCGTGTTATTGTAGCAGGGTCACCCAGACAGCCAGTTTCAAGGCTAGGTTCATGAAAAGCTTTGGCCAGATAGAAAGTGTACAAATGAGTTTAAATGTAGTTCCCAGATGTGGAGAGTGCAGGGTAGGTAAGTCAGGGTGCCAGATGCAAAGCACAAGGCATTTCAGCACCTCTAAGTGCCCAAGCCAGCAGCTGTGGGAACCTCTGGGTGTCCTGGGGCTTGGCCCTGCCCAGAGCACTGCAGGCTGCAGCCTCACCGTGCTCTGCTCTCTCTCCAAGCCAGTCTCAGTGGTGTGAAGCTGCTGAGAAGTAAATGCAGAGCTTGTGCCTCTGCCCACAGATGTCTTAGAACCAATTTGAGTTTAATGATGCCATTAGAGCAGCTCTAATGTTTCACTGTGGTCTCTTGTTAAAAGAAGTCCTTGTTGTACCTAAAGTGGGAAGTTCCTGGGAAGCAGTGGTTTCCACAAGGGAGGCACCTCCACATGTCTCCCACTTTCCCTGATGGGATGTCCTGCAGAAATGTTTTCGTTAGGGCCATCTCTTGAGCTAATGCCTATTCATTTAGTAAATTTATTCGGATTCATTAAACTATTTATTCAGCTTCATTTATTATCCAGCTAAAATTTAATTTCCATTTGCTGTACTGACACCAGCCTTCACAGGTTAGAGCTAACACATGCACTCTCGTGAGCTTGCTTTGGCTGCAGTCGAAGAAATGCAGCTCAGCGTCATGAGACCTGACCAGGTACTTCTAGGAGATTCCTCCTCTTCCCAGAGGTCTCTTTGTGAGGAGGAAGAGTTGAAGCTATCAGTACATATGAAGTCCTTCAAAAATCACAAATCACAAGAGAACCACAATGCTCACGTGATCTGAAAGTTGGTGCTGGCCCATGGCACTGAGGGGTACCCAGTCCTGAGGCTCCAGAGCTCGGGGGCCTGTTCTGTGCCAAAGGAGCGATACCTGGATGGAGAGTGAGGAGCCCGTGGCCGTGGCACGGCCTCGCTGGAGGTGTGAGCAGTGCCCTGCTTGGCCACAGCCTCCCCGGGCCACCTGGTGCTTGGAGGAAGCTCCAGCTCCATAATCCCTGCTTCAGTTGCCATGGTTTTCTTTAAGTAGCATGGAGAGAGGAGAGGTGCTAGGGGATTGCATGTGGTTTTGTGGTTTGCTGTGTTTTATATGGCAGAGCAGCATGAGAGGAGAGAAAATTCATCTAGAAACTACTGACTGGTTCACTGCCTGAATGCTTTGTGCTCGCCTGCTTAGTATGGATGGCTGTGCCGGGCCCGGGCGTGCCATAGTAACTGCCCTGGCCTTGTAATTCAATGCATCTCGCTTGCTGGGGTTTGGCACAGCGCTCGTCCCAGGCTGCACTGGTGTGGCCCTCGAGGTCGGGCTATTTATAACTGCCCGGCGTCCCCCGAGCGAGCCCGGCTGTGCTGGGCACCGGAGAGCGGAGCTGGGGACAGGGCCGGGGCGGCCGGGCCTGAGGGTGCCCAGGCAGCACCTTGGGGAAACTGCTGCAGGCCCAGCATCCCGTTCTGGTGAGCGCACGGGCCTGGGATCCTGCACGGAGTCAGCGGCTGCTGCCGTGTCCCGCCACGCTGGGGCCGCGCAGGCATTGTCTCTGAAGAGAGCGCCTGACGGCGAGAGGGCAGCGGGGGCTCGGGCTGCGCGTGGGGACTGCAGCGTGTGTGTGGAGCGCAGCTGACTGTTCTGATCCGGTGCTGCAGAGCCAGGCATGGGAAACAGCCTCTTTGCAAACTGCTGCAGGCAAGTCACCGATCTCCTCTTCCAGCCACGCAGCTCTGGCTCACCCAATGAGAGGTCGCCTCTCTTGCCAAAGTCTCCCACAAGCTGCAGTGTCGTCCCGGAGATGCCAGAAGCTGCCCAATGTGCTGGGCTGTATCCAGACATCATCCCCAGTGAGGCGGTGACTGGAAGCCTGCAGAAGGGCACTGGATACATCCAAGACCTCTCTGAGACCAAGGACAAAGAAGGAATGATGACAGTTTGTGATAAGAGCGGTTCAAGACCTGGTGTTGGCACGGTTGGCCTGCTCCAGCGGACAGAGGCATCCCATGCAGTGACTGTCCTTCCAGCCGACCTTGGGGACAGGCCGGCAGGGCTGGTTGATCATGCTCAGTCACTTGAGGCCTGCCAGAGCTGTGTGAAACTTGAGGACAGCGGCTTAGCCCACAGATGGTGCCGCCGGGAGGAGCACGTGGCAGCAGCTGACAGCAGAGCGGGCCCTGGAGCGCATTCCGCCGGCCAGGGCCAGGGGCGAGCGGCCGTGCGCCCGCGCGCAGCCTTGGTGCCTCCGGACAGCGTGCTCGAGTGCAGAGCTCCTGCTCCCTCCCCAGGGAGCCCTGGCACACCCTCCTCTGCTCTGCCAGCCCGGGCAGAGAAAGCCCTGCCAGCTCAAACTGCACTTGTGCTGCCTGTTCCCCCTGGTGAGGTGTCACCTGAGGCTCAGAACACAAGTGCTGGTTCTGTGACAGAGCCTACTGCCTGCCCCAGCAGAAGGTCGAGCTCCGATACTGATTCCCAGGCCCACGTTCTGCCCTCAAAGCAGCAGCAGAAGAAGAAGAGGAAGAAAAAGAAGCTTCCTCTCCCAGGTGCTCTGTCCTGCTGCATGGAGCCCCCACACTGTATGCCCCTCACAGGGGTGGGTGGCTGCGTGTGCCTGTGGGATGGGGCAGCACAAAGGAGAGGGGAGGGGTGCAGAGGTGATGTAACTTCACAGGTGAAGGAGGAAGGTGACGAGGTATCCCATCTGGGTGTGTACCACAAAGGGACCTGTCTGTGCCTTGTTCATGTCAGCAAAGCAAACCTAAGGGCGTTTTGCTTGTCTTTTCCTCAGTTCATAAGCTAAATCCCTCTTTTGTTTGTGACTGCAAACGTGGTCCTTGTAAAGGATGGGAGTGGATCTGCACAGCCTAGCCTGCAGCAGCCTGGGTGGAAGTGTGCAGCTGTGAGGGACCAGCACAGGGAGCCTTGGGCTTCCTTCAGCTGTGTGCAGGTTGAGGACAGGCCTGAGCTGCAGGGGTGGAGCAGCTCCATCGGCTGTGCTGAGGATGGGATGTTCCTTCTCTTCCTTCACCCAGTGCATTATTGCAGTGCAGTGGGGACAGTGGCCCTAGCCAGTTGGCCCCTCAAAATGGCACGGGAGCTGATAATAGGAAATGCATTCCAAAGGTTGGTGCTGGTAAAGTAGGGGGTTTAATTTTGAGTTTTGTCCCTCTAAGAATTTCTCCAGTTACTAAATGTAGGGAAGGAAACTCCCCACTGATGGAGCAGTCCCTGCAGACCAGGCTAACTCCCAGCAACACAGTGTCGCTGACTTTTGGATCCGATAATCTTTGAAAAGGATTTGTGTCTGACTTGGGTTTAGAAGATTTGTTTGAACATAAATCAGTTATTAACTAACCTTTCCCAGGATCTGTGCTGTGTGCAGACAGCAGGTTTTGGGTTCAGGTGTGCGCCCTCCCTCACGCCAGGATCTTTGCAGGGGTTTGCCAGGTGCTGCTGCCACAACCTGGCTGTAAATAGGAAGCATGATTAAAGTAGGCCCTGTCACCTTGGCGTGTGAACTCCTTGTCCAGGCAGAGATGAAACCTAATCCTGTGTCTGATCCTTTGTGCCAGGTGTGAATGCAGACAGGCAGGTGCGGGTCGGTGCGGCGGTGCCCGGCCACGCTCTGCTCTGTGTGTGTGTGTGCAGGGATTGCTGTGCTGTGCTCAGTGCCTGGCTGTGCTCTGCTCTCTGTGTGTGTGCAGGGATTGCTGCTCTGTGCTCAGTGCCTGGCTGTGCTCTGCTCTGTGTGTGTGTGCAGGGATTGCTGTGCTGTGCTCAGTGCCTGGCTGTGCTCTGCTGTGTGTGTGTGTGCAGAGATTGCTGCTCTGTGCTCAGTGCCTGGCTGTGCTCTGCTGTGTGTGTGTGTGTGTGTGTGTGTGTGTGCAGGGATTGCTGTGCTGTGCTCAGTGCCTGGCTGTGCTCTGCTCTGCTCTGTCTGTGTGTGTGTGCAGGGATTGCTGCGCTGTGCTCAGTGCCCAGCCACGCTCTGCTCTCTGTGTGTGTGTGCAGGGATTGCTGCGCTGTGCTCGGTGCCCCTGGCTGTGCTCTGCTGTGTGTGTGTGTGTGTGTGTGTGTGTGCAGGGATTGCTGTGCTGTGCTCAGTGCCTGGCTGTGCTCTGCTCTGCTCTGTCTGTGTGTGTGTGCAGGGATTGCTGCGCTGTGCTCAGTGCCTGGCCACGCTCTGCTCTGTGTGTGCAGGGATTGCTGCACTGTGCTCAGTGCCCGGCCACGCTCTGTTCTGTGTGTGTGTGTGTGTGCAGGGATTGCTGCGCTGTGCTCAGTGCCTGGCTGTGCTCTGCTCTGCTCTGTCTGTGTGTGTGTGCAGGGATTGCTGCACTGTGCTCAGTGCCTGGCCACGCTCTGCTCTGTGTGTGTGTGTGTGTGTGCAGGGATTGCTGCACTGTGCTCAGTGCCTGGCCACGCTCTGCTCTGTGTGTGTGTGTGTGTGTGCAGGGATTGCTGCGCTGTGCTCAGTGCCTGGCTGTGCTCTGCTCTGTGTGTGTGTGCAGAGATTGCTGTGCTCAGTGCCTGGCCGTGCTCTGCTCTGTGTGTGTGTGTGTGTGTGTGCAGGGATTGCTGTGCTGTGCTCAGTGCCTGGCTGTGCTCTGCTCTGCTCTGTCTGTGTGTGTGTGCAGGGATTGCTGCACTGTGCTCAGTGCCTGGCCACGCTCTGCTCTGTGTGTGTGTGTGTGTGCAGGGATTGCTGCGCTGTGCTCAGTGCCCAGCCACGCTCTGCTCTCTGTGTGTGTGTGCAGGGATTGCTGCGCTGTGCTCGGTGCCCCTGGCTGTGCTCTGCTGTGTGTGTGTGTGTGTTTGTGTGTGTGTGTGTGTGCAGGGATTGCTGCGCTGTGCTCGGGGCAGCAGTGAGAACATCGTGTTCACTGTGTTCTCACCGTGAGAACACTGCCAGCCAGCACAGGCCAGAGCTCGGCAGCCTCTGCCACACCTGGGGTACAAGCTGCAGCTTGAGTGCAGGAGGAGGGTCCTTGCTGGGACACTGGCACCTCCCTTGGAATGGCAGGGGAGCCCAGAGGTCACAGCCTGCGGTCGAGAGCACAAAGCCGTGTGTCGAGGCCGACGTGACCCGGCAGGGATCTCCGTGCGCAGCAGGAGCAGCGTGGTGAGGGAGGAGCGCCAGGTTTGCCCCCGGAGCGGGTGGAACCGCTCGCCTGTGACTCAGACACCTTCCGTGAGCCATCTGGGGTGCAGCGAGAGCCCAGCCAGACACGGCTGCCCGCCTGTTCGGGGCTTGCAGTGGCAGCAAGGAACGGGGGAGAGAGAGAGGTCTCTGTGGGTGTCCCTAAGGTGTTCCTGTGCCTCCTCCTGCTGTCTCAAGTAGGCTGAAATCCTGTGAAATCCATGAGTGCCCCATGATGTCCCTCCCTCTGCCCTGGCGCTGCCAAGGCCGCGGCACAGTCGGCACAGAGGGTGAGAGGAACCAGTGACCCACTTTAGGGCAGCTGGGTGCAGCTCTGCTTCCCTCGGGGAGCACATCAGGTGAGTCAGCACCCAGCAGGCAGCACGGCCTCCAGGCCAGCTCGTGCTTCCTTGAAACATATCCATTCTGTGCAGAACCCCTCTGGAAAGTCTTGCCTGGCTCACGTCCAAGGGTTAACCTGCAGCACAGCAGATCTTTCTCAGTCCAGACTTAACTTTCGTTTCTAAACTTAAGACTCTGCTGGCTGGAGCTTGATCCTCTAGCATAAGGAGACGTGTAGGTGTTGCTTCTACATGTCTCTTGTCACAGAGTGCAGAGTTGTGCCAGCCCTGCCTTCTCTCAAGGAAAAGAGGGATGGAAGGTGTGAACGTGTTGTGTTTCTGCAGACTAGGAGCAGTATTCTGATTTCTGAAACACTAGGTAGTTTGGGGATTTTACACCACTGAGCAGTGAAAAGCAGAAGCGTGGTCCTGGCTGGTGACTTTCCCTTGCTGTGTTCAGATTTTCCTGTTTCACTTGGCTTTGCTGCTGAAGGTGTTTGCTGTTCTCCAGACTGGCGTGTGCATGGGTTGCAGTGCCAGCCTTCCTTTCAGCCAAGTTCTGTCTCCTTTCTGGCTAGCACAGCAGGAACAGAAGTTGAGTGATCCTGCCCTGCTGGGGTGGGCAGGGGCTGGGCCAGGCCTGGCTCGGGCACCTGGCAGGTCATCCTGTCTGCAGTACCAGTAGCCCCAGGTGTAGCATTTCCCTGGTGGCTTGTCTGCACTCTCTCCAGATCCCCACGTGTTCAGGCAGCCCAGGAGTATGGCTGTGCTGGCTGCAGGGTGTGACGAGGGGCTCTCCCCAGCCCTTTGGGCATGGTGTGGTTTTTCTGAAACCACATCTCTTGAGGCACTCTTGCATGGAGTGTTTCTTCCTCCTTTCTAGCATGACAGCAGCTTGCTGGAGCCAGAGCCAGGCCTCTCGTCTGACTTGCCCATGGCTTCATCTGTCAAAGAAATGAGCAGTGAGTGCTGGGGACATATGCACAGTGACAGGGACCATGAGCAGCAGCTGCTGAGCTGCTGAAGGCAGCCGAGGCTGCCTGAGGTAGCTCTGCTACCTGCTGCCTTTGGAATGGGTGTGCTCTCATTGCATTTTTGCCCCTTCACCATGTCCCAAGTCAGCCCTGACAGTCATCTCTGAGGGTTTGCTGTTGGCAGTCATTGTCTGGGGCAGGGACGTGACCTTCCGTGGGTGCTTTTGCAGGGCTTGTTGCTGCCGCCTCATGTTGTGCTCCAGAGGTGTGCAGGGGGGAATGGTGTTGCCGTCCCTTTTTGGGTTATTGTGAAGGGTGGATGGCTTCTCTGGGCTGCAGGAGCAGCTGGGGCTGCTGGAGAAGAACTGGCTGTGACAGCTGTAGGTGCTCAAGCCACAGCAGCAGTGTATGAGGTGAGGGAGGCTGAGCAGCCGTTTCCCCTGGAGTGGGGCCTGGTGCCTTGCAGGAGCTGAGCATGAGGAGCGACACCTGCCAGATGGAGCTGGCTGCAGGGCTGCCGCCTCGAGGCGTTAGCCCTGTGCAGCCTTTTGGAAAGGCTGTTTCTGCTGCCTGGGAAAGCACCCCACCTGCTCCATCTGTGCTGCCTGCAAGTGGGTGTCTGAGATCACCAAGCTGGCACTGCTGCGAGTGACCTTGGGGTGCAGCTGAGTGTGCTGGGCCAGCCCTGCTGGGAGCTCAGCCCGAGGGACGCGATGCCGGCTGTTCCTCAGCACCCACTGCCTGGGTCTGCAGGGTCAGGTGGTGTGCTTGGGGCGCCAGCCTGGCACGCTGGGGGCAAGGGGTACTCTGCCATCTCCCAGAGTTGCTATCAGCAGCTCTTTCCACTCTTCTAACTTCTCCTGGCTGCCCCTTAGTCCTCTTTAGTGTGGTCCCCAGCCTGGTTCAGAGGATCTAGGCTCCTCTAGGAGACTGGCAGCTTCTTAGATCTAATCAGGTCTCTGATGCTATCCAGCTTATTGAAAAAGAAAACAAAGCATTGCAGAGCTGTGAGGAGGGTGCAGAGAGCTCCCCGGCCCTGTGACGCATCTGTCTAAATGAGCACTTAAAATGTCATCACCATTTTCTTGAATAAAAGTGCTTAGGCAAAGCCTCGCCCTGGCACCATGGGATCTGTGTGAAGTATTTTGGAAATGCAGAGGGTGGCCAAAGGCAGGCAGGGCTGTGGGAGCTGTGGTGTGCCTGTGGAGTAACCGGGCTGCCGCCGGCCTCCCTCTCCCTCTGCTCTCTAACGTGTTGGTGCAGAGGTTACAGCTGCCTCCAGGCCGCAAAGCACCACACACCCTTTTTTTTTTTTTTAATTAAGAGGCTTAAGACAGCTCAGTGTGGTGTACACTGACCCATCCTTCCTGCTCTCCTTCCCTCCCCTCTCTGCACATGGTTTGTGGAAGATGCAAACACCGCAGGCAAGTGAGAGCACCTTCATTATGCGGTGAGGAAAGGGAGGGAAGGGCCTGGCACACCTCTGTCTAGTAAACAGCAAGTGCAGAATAAAACCGTGCCTTTTAGCCCCTGATTAGCTCGGGCTTTGCAGTGTCCAGGCCAGTCTCTGCAGCCCAGTGGAGAGGACCTTGTCTGAACCCCTCTGTCCTTGCCCAGAGCACCCGTCTGGCGTGGCACTGATGAATGGCAGCGGCCCGCATGACAGCCTCAAGGGCGACAAGGATGCCAAGCAGAATGGCCACGAGGAGGCTGAGCCGGGAGAAGATGGGAACGACCAGGAGGTCATCGTCATACAGGACACGGGATTCACTGTCAAGATCTGTGCACCAGGGATAGAGCCCTTTTCCCTGCAGGTACCTGCCCTCGCCCGCTGGGGAAGGGAACAGAGGTGGGGAGTATTTGAGCCAGCTCCTTTCAGCCAGGCAGGCAGGGAAGGAGGCAGTGCCTGCAAGGCCCCTGTTCAGCCTCACAGTCTGCACAGCACCTTCAGGCTGCTCACAGCTCCCTGACCTGTCTTCTGACCAGGGCTTGGTGGGGAAGGAGGCAGCAAAGGATGGAGGGTGCAGGAGACTGCCTGGCCAGTGCCTTGAGAGAAATGAAGGAAGAAGAGACGTGAGCAAGAGGCTGCCTGGCCCAGGCCTGCCTGGGCATTGCAGGGACAGGGTTAGGGTGTTTCGTTCTGGATCCCAGGTGTGCAGCAAGGGCAAGGAGAACTCACTGTGGTGTAGCTCTTTGTCCATCACAGAGGGGCTCGGCTATGGGGCTGAGCACAAGGAAAATGGCCTTCCCACTTCTGGGATGTTCTAAAGCAGTGTTGTGAAAACGTGATTTCTGGGCCTGAGTGAGGAAGGGAAAATCCCTTGCTTGCTCAGCAGTTACGACATGATGCTGTTTCAGGCCAGCCTGGGTTTGGTACAGTGACAGGTGCTAACACAGCTCAGGGAGCTCAAGCCTGAAGACCAAGGGAATGATGCAGTCTCCACTTCCCTCTGCATGGAGAGCTCTGCCTCATGTCATGTGAACAGTGACGTGCTGCCAGGTCAGGATGAGCTCTGGCAGGCCTGGTTCATAGTCCCATTTAGCTTGATACTTCACCAAAAACTATCTGAATGAAGTATATATCCTAATTTTGGGGAGAGGCATATGGAATCTAAACCCAGTGGGAAGTTCTTATCTGCCCAAGACTGGCAGAGAGTGAAGCAAAATCCCATCCCCTGTGGAAATAGCTGCGTCTCAGACTGGCTTTTTGTCTCCTTTAAATCCCCCTGGCTGTTAGTTTTAATGGGCTAATAATAGCAGGCCTCGTTGTTTACAGCAGCTTATGTAAACTAGCCGAGTCCTCTGGGTTTTCAGCAGTGTCAGTGGTGCTGGAGCAGAGCAGGGAGGTGGGGGAGCAGCCCTGGTGCTCAGGGTGGGTCTGACCTCCCCTGAGCCCTGTGGAGGTGTGGCACTGGCACAGCTCACCATGGGCAGCATCCAAGGTCTCACCACTAATGTGGTGTGAATGGATAAGGGTAGAACCCCACTTCCCCCACCACCTGCTGTTCCTTCAGTGCCCTCTGTCGCCTCTGTCCCGTGCCAAGTGCTTGGTGCAGTGCCTGGCTGTTACATCTCGGGGTGCCAAGCCCCGTGGGGTGGAGCTCAGGTGGCTGACCCTGCCAGAGGTGACACTGCCCTACCAGCAGGAGCAGGAGAGATCTTCCTGGAAAGAGAGGTAGAGTCTGCCTTTCCAAGCCTGAAGGGAGAGGTCTGAGAGGCTTTTGATATTGCAGCTGAGGGGAAAGTTTGGCAAGAGCCTGTGGGAGGGCAAACAACAATTGTGCTCTTACCTTCTTAAGGTTTCTCCTCAAGAGATGGTGCAAGAAATCCATCAAGTTTTGATGGACCGGGAGGATACCTGCCATCGGACCTGCTTCTCCCTGCAGCTGGATGGCAACGTCCTGGATAACTTTGCTGAGCTGAAGACGATTGAAGGACTGCAGGAGGGCTCACTGCTGAAAGTGGTGGAAGGCAAGTTCCTTCAGACATGGGAGGGAATGAGTGAGGGTTGTTTTAGGGACTGATTTTGGCCACCTGTCAGCTCTTTCCTCTGGTTCCATTTTGAGATCTGTGTGCCAAAGGAGTAAGCAACTGTCTAATCCCAGTTTCTTTCCTCACTTTTTGGTTGTCAGAGCCATACACGGTGCGAGAAGCCAGGATACACGTGCGCCACATTCGGGACCTTCTGAAGAGTCTTGACCCATCAGATGCTTTCAATGGTGTGGACTGTAACTCATTGTCCTTCCTGAGTGTCTTCACTGAAGGAGACCTGGGAGGTAAGGGTCAAAAAGACTTCTCTGGTGTGGTCAGTGGTTTCATTCCCTGACTCCCGGCTTAGTTAAACACGCAGTAAAAATCGGCTGTCCTGTGTCACTTAGGAGTGCAGAGAATACTTGGAGTACTTCTGCATTCCTCTTGGAATGATGACTGGGGGAGGGACTGTACACTTTTCAGAACTGACTTTGTGTCTCTGTCTGTTCTAGACAGTGGAAAAAGGAAGAAGAAAGGTACCGAAATGGAACAAATTGACTGCACCCCTCCTGAACATATCCTGCCAGGTAGCAAAGAGAGGCCCCTGTGTGCCCTTCAGCCCCAGAACAGAGACTGGAAGGTAGAGTTTTCCTGTGTCAAACAGCTACTAGCACATTCCTCACAGCAAACTGGTGGTCATGGATTGAAAGCTGAGCGAAGTGGACTTTGGGATTTGCTCTGCTTGGTGCTTAACAAGCGCTGGGATAGCACTGCTTAGCCAAAAGAATAAAGTCCAGGAGCTGGTGTGCAAAACACTGGACATGGAGTCTGGACATCTGCAGAGTGTGGAAGGGCCAGGCTTGCTGGGATGGGTGGCAGAGAAGGGAAAGCAGCATTCCTCTGCAAAGTCCTGGAGACAGGATCTGCAGGTCACTACAGATTGCTCTTAGCTTTCCCATGCCCTCCCACTCGGATTCTGGTTTAGAAGCTGCCATTTGAAAACAAGTACAGCAAGAAATCCATACCCTGTGCAGCCCAAAGGCCCAGGGTGTCTGCTTTCAGCCATGTCTCATGGTGTGAAAGGCAAACTGGTGGACTGCAGAGGGCTCGGGAAGCTGTGCTTGGGACACCAGGTGTGTTTGTGAGCTCTGTTTCTGGAATCGAGCAAGGGCAGCAGGTAAAAGGGATCTGGTGTGTTCATTGAGTGCCTCTAACTCAAAGAAATGAATTCCTGCTGACAGGAGTTGCTTGTGCTGTGTTCTGCCGTAGCCTTTGCAGTGCCTGAAGGTACTGACGATGAGTGGCTGGAACCCTCCGCCCGGGAACCGCAAGATGCACGGGGACCTCATGTATCTGTACGTGATCACAGTGGAGGATCGGCACGTCAGCATCACTGCCTCCACGCGGGGATTCTACTTGAATCAGTGAGTAACTGACATTCTGCCTGTCCTGCCCTGCAGCAGCCAGCTGGAAAACAACTCATAAACAAACAGTTGCAGCCTGTTTTTTTTCCTGTGCCAGAAACAGCCTATTTTAATTTGCTGCTCACATGGGTTTGTGGGAGTTGCTATACTGGATTGGGCTGTTCAGTTATGCCTGGTACCACTTCTCCACAGTGGCTAAATGCCTGGTGCTTTAGGGAAAGTTTAAACATCCCATAATGTCATCAGCTATTTAGAGCATTTTGAGCTGGGAGGAAATTCCTTCCTGACTATTGCAACTATCTCATTTTGCCCTGAAGCAAAAGCACAGCCTGTCAGAACTCCCTGAGCTGGGTGCAGATTTGACTACAAATAATTTCTTTTTTTGTTTTTCTAATGGAAACTGTGAGAGCTGTTGTGGCTGTGCCTGTTGGAGCGGCTGTGCTGAGGGGTTTCTCTGTTAAACAAAGGCACCTTTGGTGTGTTCAGGAAGTTCTGTGAAATCAGTCCTTCCCAGCTATGAAAATAGAAGCCTCTCTTGATCCTGGGAATGGCTGAAAAATGTCTAAATTAAAAGACCATCAGGGACAGGTACAGGGTTACTGGCTGTGGGAGACTGGATAAGGTCCTTGCTGCCCATTTGCCTCGTTGCCCCATGGTCTCTGTCCCACAGGCAAGGGCACAGGGTGCAGCCTTTGATACTGTGAATGCATGAAGAGCTCTCAGTCATGTTCCACGTTCCTAGAGTGTGGAAGGTTTCAGGTATGACAGTGGCTTTTGACTGTTTCTTTTTTTTTTTCTCTTGCAGGTCTACTGCATACAACTTCAATCCCAAACCTGCAAACCCTAGTTTTCTCAGTCATTCCTTGGTGGAACTACTTAACCAGATCAGCCCTACCTTCAAAAAAAACTTCTCTGCTCTGCAGAAGAAACGGTAGCAGTGCTTCTTCCTCTCTAGTTCCTTGAGCAGCCTAGGGTGAAGTTGGGGAGGCTCAGCTGGTTCTGGGGAGCTGGATGCCACCAGTGCAGCAGGGATTGCAGTGCCTGCTTCTCTGAGCTCATGTAGTGGTGGGTGGTTGGGACACGTCAGTGGAAGCTGCAAGGACCAGAGCACCTGACTGAACAACAGGGCAGCACTCTGAGGATCTCTCTGATCCACAAAAGAGACTGAAGCATAAATATCAGCAAAAGTAACACAAGAGGGCTTTGTATAGGCTTACAGTGGCAAGAGGTTGGTTATTTTAAACATGTCTGTGCACGTTAATATTCTGTAATTTCCGCTAGCTCCTATAATAATAACACAACAATAAGGCATTGTTTAGTTCTCCTGTCCTTGCTGCAGGGACCATTTGTTCTGCTCCAGGACAGTGGGTCCTGTGCAAAAGCCTGTCATCCTTCAGAGTCACTTAATGAACTGCCTCGGCTCAGCAGGGTGTGGATTGATAGGCACATTGTGTGGCGTTTGGGAGCTCTGCTTCTGCTTCATTAAGGAGATGAAAGTGACACTAGATGAGGGCTGAAATTAGCAGTGGCCTCCAGCCACCACTGTGACTATCTGGCCATTTAAAAATGGCTGTACTGTGTTGCCCCTTGGGCCAGAAGTAGCTACAGATGAGCCCCAGCCCCTGCTGAGAGCACCACATTACACGGGAGACCTTCGGCGGTGCTTGGGTTTCCACTGCGCACTGCTGTTGCATCGTGACCTGTAGGGACCAGTGTGAAAGCACAGGGAAAATTCTCTTGGAATAGAAAGGATTCCTCCTTTATAAATGTAATTGTTGTTTGTCCCAAACTAGGGTTCAGAGACACCCCTTTGAGAGGATAGCCACTCCTTTCCAAGTGTACAGCTGGACGGCCCCGCAGGCAGAGCACGCCATGGACTGTGTCCGGGCAGAGGACGCCTACACCTCCAGGCTGGGCTACGAGGAGCACATACCTGGACAGGTACTGCTCTTGCTTTGCCTGATGACACTGGCAAGACTTTTGCTGCCAGCTCTGCCAGGAACAAGTTAACTTCCCGAAAGTAACCTCTGTTATTTGTGGGGGGGGGGTTTGATCATCAAAGGAAAACTTGCAGGAGTCCTTGTTCTTCACAGGGCCCTTGACTACAGGGGCTGTGCTGCTCAGGCTGCAGGTCCATGAGCACAGAAGTGACTGAGAGGAGCAGCTCCTGCTCGGGTGTTTATAAATTCCGTGTCCCTTCTCTGAAGAGTGCCACTGCACAGGAGGCAGACCACTCCCTCGTGCCAGTCAGGCCTGGAATGGCTCTTGTGTCTCTGAGCAGACAGCTCCAAATGCCTCAGCTGCAGCTTTCTAGCACAAAGGGCTGCAGGGCAGCAGTAGCCAGCCGTGGGCAGCACGTGCCTGCAGTGTGCCAACAGCACTGGCTAATGACACCTGCACCGTGCTGCCCCTTCAGTGCCCCTGCACTGGCTGGGCTGATGCAAGATCTGTCCCAAACTGCTGGTGAATAAAGTCCCCTCTCAAGGTGTGTTCATTCCTGCTGCTAAGTCACTTCTTCTGAGCCCCACAGCAGCCTGAATTCTTGCCCCTTCCTCTCCCTTGTCTCCCAAAATGCCTTGTGAAGCAGGAATGCTGCCTCGCCAGCCCCTTCCCACACAATGCATTGCATCCCACAAGGCTTTGCCTCCCTCTTTCAGACTAGAGACTGGAATGAGGAGCTGCAGACCACACGGGAGCTGCCACGCAAGAACCTGCCTGAGAGGCTGCTGAGAGAACGAGCCATTTTCAAGGTAACTTCAGGATATGCAGGCAGCCCCTCACACAGCCCCTTCTTTGCTGCCTGTGTTCTGGCTCCTGGGACTTGTATTGAAGTCACTAGCCAGCTCGCAGCAGTAAAAGCCATGACCCGCCTGCCTGCTGAAAGTCTGTTGGGAGGAGAGGAGCAAAGGAAAAATTTGCAGGGAGCTTTCAGAGCATGGGGGCCCATCCTGACCCCACTTTCTCTCCATGTGCCTTCAGGTTCACAGTGACTTCACTGCAGCAGCAACACGAGGTGCTATGGCTGTCATTGATGGCAATGTCATGGCCATCAACCCCAGCGAGGAGACCAAGATGCAGATGTTCATCTGGAACAACATTTTCTTCAGCCTGGGCTTTGACGTCCGTGACCACTACAAGGACTTTGGTGGAGACGTTGCTGCTTACGTGGCTCCCACCAATGATCTCAACGGTGTGCGGACCTACAACGCTGTGGATGTGGAAGGGCTGTACACGCTGGGGACTGTCGTGGTGGATTACAGAGGTTACAGGGTGACGGCTCAGTCTATTATCCCTGGCATCTTGGAGCGGGAGCAGGAACAGAGTGTCATCTATGGGTCAATAGACTTTGGCAAGACAGTTGTGTCACACCCCAAGTACCTGGAGCTGCTGGAGAAGACCAGCAGGCCGCTGAAGATCCAGAAGCACAAAGTTCTCAATGACAAGAATGAGGAGGTGGAGCTGTGCTCCTCAGTAGAGTGCAAAGGCATTATTGGCAACGATGGGCGTCACTACATCCTGGACCTGCTACGCACTTTCCCTCCAGATCTAAACTTCCTGCCTGTTGAAGGGGAGGAGATGCCAGAGGAATGTAAGAAAATGGGGTTCCCCAAGCAGCACAGACACAAGCTTTGCTGTCTTCGTCAAGAGCTTGTTGATGCCTTTGTAGAACACAGGTGAGCAGAGCTTCTCCCTTTCTCCACGTGCATCTGGTCATGGTTCAAGTCAGGACCTTGCTGCACTGTCCTGGGAGCATCCCAACAGAGCTCCCAGAAGTGAGCAGCTAATTGCCCTATGGCTTGGCTATGTAAATGCAGTTATAGGAACTTAATTAACAAGAGGTGAGAACAGTAGGGATTAGGACAGGGAGCCAGGGAAAGAGATGGTTTGTGTTTTAGTGTCCAGATCTATTATTGTTGATTCCCGTCCAAACACCTAGAAGTTCTTTCCTTGCAGGTGTCCTTTCCACTTGATGGCTAGGGAACAGGAAGGATTTATGCCGCTTTTTAAGGCTTTCCCAATGTGCTGAAAGTTATGTTTGTTTCTAGAGGCTGGAAAAAATCCTGTGGGCGCTGCTGTAGGCGTGTTTGTGGTGGGATGTTTGGGTCACTTGCTGCTGGCAAGGCAGGGGAGCTCAGGGAGTGGGACATGTTCCAGACATGTGGTGCTCTGGTATTCTGCTGGGCTGAACTGCCCTTTCCCTTTGCTGCAGGTATCTCTTATTCATGAAGCTGGCTGCACTGCAGCTGATGCAGCAGAAAGCCAACAAGCAGGAGAGCTCAGCTGCGCTGGAAAATGGAGCCTCTGCAGAGAATGGTGCTGCAGACAGCGAGAGGCCCGAGTCAGAGGATGGGAAAATGGAGGACGGCGTGACTGGGCTGGATCAGGTGAAGGAGCTGGCGGAGACCATCGCGTCCGACGATGGAACAGGTACTTCATCCTCAGCACCAGCCCCTGCTGGGCTGGCACTGGTGGGAGCTGCGCCAGGCTGGGGGTTTGGGGTGACTGATGGTGGTTAAACAGGACGAGCACTGGCTGCCTGTCAGTGTTGCCTGGCCTCTCTGTTAGAGCTGCTCACACCCTGATGAATGACTCGCCCCTGCAGGCAGGGGGACTGAGGTGTCTGAACCCAGCAAGGTCACCAGCCCCTCAGCTCTTCCCTGGGAGCAAGAGCCCGGCCAGGCTGGCCTGTGGAGTGCAGGGCAGGGCTGGGGCCAGGGAGGTGGGGATATCCATGGGGGTTTTGGGTCATCTTATGTTCCCTTATTCAGACTTTTCAGCCATTCTCCTTTACAATTGATTGTTTTTATAATGGGTTTCTTTAGAATGTGCCATCATTGCTGTTTTTAGTAACAAAACTTAATTTAATAGCTAGGTCTGCCATTTCCTGAACTCCACATTCATTTGTATTCTGTTTTTTTCCTGCTCCAGTGGATCCCAAAAGCAGAGAAGTGATTCGGAATGCTTGCAAGGCTGTAGGCTCCATTAGTGACACATCATTTGATATTCGGTTTAACCCAGATATTTTCTCACCAGGTATGTGTACCCAGAGCTGGGACCAGCCTTTCTGAGGGTGGCTGTGTCCAGCCAGCTGCAGATAAACACTGTGCCGTAGCCAAGACTGCTGCTGGTTTTGTTAGGCTGGGCAGGGTGCAGGGCCCTCTGTGGAGCACGGAGATGCAGAGGAGAGGAAGCAGCAATGGATTGCAGTGCTGGAGCTGCCAAGGGGAGCGTCTCCCACCCTCGGGGGAGGGCTGTGGGTTGCTGCCAAGAATCCTCCTGTGATTCTCCAGCATCCCAGCTGTGAGACCATGTGAAAAGAAGCAGAGGGAGGGAAAAAATCAAATTTGATCCTCATGTAGTAGTTTACACAAAAAATAACACTTGTGGTTGAACGACTGATGTTAGGACCTCAGTGAAGGGCTGGGTTTGTTTTAGTAACATTTCAGTGAGCAGTCACAGTGCCCTTTTACATGCACACATCAGGCACAGGTGTGAATTTCCATTACTTGGAGCCATATTTTTTATTGGGAAATTGAGAAGCTCCCAGAGTGCTTCCTGGGGTGAATACTGGGGCAGTGAGCAGGCACATTGCAGGAGAATGGCCAAACCATTGAGTTTGAGCAGCCCAGCCACTGCCTGAACACAGCTGCCAATGCTTTTGCCATCAGAACATTTATAGTTTGAGATAAGTTTTTGAAGCATCCAGCATTCCAGGGAGACAGTTAGGTTTCCGTGAGTTGCTGTGGTTGATGTTTTCTCTTGTCCTCTCCCAGGTGTTCGCTTCCCGGAGTCGAGCAGAGAGGAGGTGCAGGATCAGAAGCAGCTGCTGAAGGACGCTGCTGCGTTCCTGCTGTCCTGCCAGATCCCAGGCTTGGTAAGGACCCCAGAGCCAGTAGTGATGCTGCCCTCAGAGCTTGGCTGCTCTGAGCAAGCTGGTGACTGCTGGGACAGCAGCTTTACCTGAGCAGCTGCAGGCTCTGGCACTGCTGGGGGACCACCTGGAACAGCATGAGCATTGCGTGCAAGGCACAAGGGGTTTTCCTTTGCCCATCTTACATCATGGCACGATTTTCTCACCTCAGTCCAACAAAAAAAATTTGGCACTGGCAATTAAAGCTATTGCTAAGAGTTTGGGACAATAGAGATCACATAAGCCATCCTCCCTAGCCCTGGGCATCCTTCACAGCTTATTGTTTTAGCTGACCCTGGCTGTGACTCAGTCAGTGACTAATAATTTGAAGTGAACTGGGAAATTGTTTTAATTAATAGCAATCATTAAAAACTCCTTCTGTAAGTCTTAATCATTTTGGACATTACCCATGCACCTGGCCACATAAGAAGTCCCAGTTTCTCCCTTCCTGGGATGCTTGCTGAATTGATGGCTTATGCAGCTGTCAGAGCAGGCACTGGAACTGGCAGGGGAGAATTCATGAGCTCTACTCCAAGGGGTCCAGGAGTTGTTGGTCTTGTGTTACAAGAGGGTTTTCTTTGTTGGAAAGTTTCTTCTGAATTCTAAATCCACTAATTCTGTAGTCAGCACAGCCTTCAGAACCAGCTATTCAGTCTTTAAACAAAAAGGAAGTGAGTCAGAAAAGGGCTTGGTGATTGTTGATTACAAGGTAGTTGATACTCCAGTATATAAACCCAAAACACTGCACAGGCCTGCGTGAGAGCAGGTTGCAGACCAGCTGCTGTAGCAGGTAGTCCTGTGCATATCAGAGAGGAGCTGGTGTTGCTCCGTGACGTGAATGAAACAACTGTTTATCAGCACTGCAGCACAACTTAACATGCAAGTGCCATTTGTCCTTATCAGCTATGTGTGCACAGCTCCACGTACTCTTAATTGGAAATGGCAATTAGTGACTGTGGGGCCCTTAAAGAAGGGTCAGCCTGCTAGTTGCACAGGTAGGAGTGTTTTGCCTCTGCCTCTGAGAGAGTGTAGTGCTGCTCCTTCCCTGCTGAGACAGAGGAGTGAAACTGGCCCCAGTGGCAAGGACCTGGCCCAGACTGGGCTGGCTACTGCAGGTGTCCCCCCTGCCTGTGTTACCACACCAGGTGGTCCCTGGTGTTACAGCAGGTGTTACTCACCAAAAGAGTCTTGTTTGGGGTCAGGGCCTCCTTTCAGGGCAACCCTCAGCCCCAGGTAAGGTATCTGAAGTAGCATTGGAGAATGCCTGTCCTGGCTCTTGGTGTGGGTTTTTTTTTTAATATTTTTTAAAATGGAAGTTCTTTCCTTTGTGTTAGTCTTCGGTAACCAAAGTGTGTATGCACCCTGCAGGTGAAGGACTGCCTGGATCACACGGTGCTCCCCATGGATGGGGCCACCTTGGCTGAGGCCATGCACCAGAGGGGCATCAACATGCGTTACCTGGGCAAGGTGATCAACTTCATCACCAAGACCCCTGGCCATGCACAGCTGGATCACATCTTTGTAAGCATCAGGCTTAACATCAGACAGTTCAAACCACTCTGGCATCATTTGTCCCAAGGAGATTCCCACTTGGCCAGTTGTTCTCTCTCTGTAAAAATAAACAGCTTCAACAACAGGGGAGGAGGGAGGAGGACCTGTAAGTGGTGGTTGGGGAGGGTTTTTTTCCAAATCCTTAATGGATTTCATAGTGTTAGGAACTGTAAGTATCTTTTGGGGTAGAGAATTGCTTCAGGGATTCCCAAATGTAATAGTGAGTAACACAGTTGGATTTTCAGCCATGTATTTTTTAAGCCTCTAAGACACATCTGGGCTTTGGATCAAACTCTGAAGTGTTGTGAGTGTGGCTGCCCAGGAGCAGGCAGGGGCTGGGCTGTGGCAGCCCCTGAAGCACTGCTGGAGCTGTGCTGAGCTGCACCTGTGGCTTGTGGGCACAGAGGTGCCAGGGGCTCCTCCCTGGCCTCCAGGAGGGCTGTCAAATGCTTTTGCAGTTCTGTGCTGCAGGGAGAATGGTGTATCTTCTGCAGATCTTGCTAAAAGACCATTTCAAAAGCCCAGTGTATTTTTCCATATTCTTGCCAATGCACTCAGTCTGTTCTTTATTCCTTTGGGTAGAAAATTGGAATCAGTGAATTGATCACTCGATCAGCCAAACACATCTTCAAGACGTACCTCCAGGTATGACCTGCAATCTCACCTCTTGCCTCCTGTGTCCTCCCTAATGACTTTTTTCCACAAACAGAGCTGTTTGGGGTTCTCCTCTCATTAGGCAGTTCCTGGGGTTGCATGGCAACGAGAAGTACAAGCTCATTAGCACTGAAATAGGTACAGGCCTGTATGTAAGGGAAAACAAGTTCCCACTTGAAGAAAGCTTTCCCGGAGAGCAATCATTCATGCTTTTCCTCCCCAGATCCTCACTCATTATGTTGGAGGCTTTTAAAAGTGAAATCACAGCTTGTTTTCCTTGTAGTACTTTTTCCTCCTAAACAGTGTTGCTTTTGCCCTTCTAAGAAGCCTTTTTAATTGACTCAACACTACATATCCTGGTAGGCTGTATTCACACACAACCTAGCAATACACCTGGCTTGGTTCCAGTGCCAAAACCTTCTCTGTCCCAGGTAGCAGCCCGAAGTGTATATGCCCGCACTACATTTCTGTGTGTAGGCACACACTTAATCCTACGTTGTCTGTGCTAGTGCCGCTTGGACATGCTGCCTTCCTGTCCCTGTCGTGGAAGGTGGCCCTGTTTGTGTAGGACTGGGTGTGTGTGGGGCTCGGGGCTGGAGCAGTGCTGTGGGATGGCAGATGTCTCTCCTGACTGACTCTGGTGTTTCCCTGTAGGGTGTGGAGCTGTCAGGTTTATCTGCTGCCATCAGTCACTTCCTGAATTGTTTTCTGAGCTCCTTCCCAAATCCCATTGCCCATCTTCCAGCTGATGAGCTGGTCTCCAAGAAGAGGAACAAGAAACGGAAAAACAGGAACCTTGGCAATGCTGATAACACTGCCTGGGCAAGCATGACCCCTCAGGAGCTATGGAAGAATATTTGTTCAGAAGCAAAGAACTATTTTGATTTCAGTCTTGAATGGTAAGTGGAGCAGGTGACCCTGGCTTGTCCCTGGATTCACCAAACTTCTGTAGCTCTTGTTCATTAACAGGACCTCCCTTTTTTATTTGTTTTCTGTTTGCATAAAATTAAGTCCTTTGAGGGACTTAAACAGATCTTTAATGGAAAGAAATTGGGCAAAGAGTAGGAATGGGGAAGTGAGACTTTGAATCAGATGAAACCTATGATGCAGAGGCAGCCATGAAAAGCAGAGGAGGAAGGTAAACCTTTCCTAAGGGTACATAAGGGATCAGAAGGTGAGGAGCAGAAGTAATATAGTCAGAAGATACTTGTCTATATCAACAGTGATTTAGGCTGAAGGGAACTTCGGCTCCAGAAAAAAGGACAACTGCTCCTGTACATGAGCAGAGATGGCAAATAAGGAAGGGGCTTCCAGTTTAGCACTCTCAATGAAGTGGCCCAAGAGAAAAACCAACTTTTGGCACTTGGACAATGATCATCCCCTCGCACAGGGACTGCTCGCTCCTCACCAAGAGCTGAAGGTACTCAGCCCAAACACTGCAGTGGGCTTTGAGAACACACACAGGATTTCTGTAAAAGCACTGCTGTGCTCTAGAGGCTTTCACAGACCGTGGGCAAACTCTGCAGTGTTAGTCCTTGGTTTGGGTTAGACCTGGCTGTACAGGGACCTGCGCCTCACATACCCACAATGGAGCAATGGCCTTGAGCAGAAACTCCCCTGAGAGCTGAAGCTTGTGTGTACTTTCTGCAGTGAGAATGCTGACCAAGCAGCTGAAGTGTATAATCTACAGAAAATCACCCTGCTCCGTGAAATCTCCCTCAAAACTGGAGTCCAGGTAAGATCCACATCCTCCCTCCCTTGCCATCATGTCCTGTATTGAGGAACATGAAGAGTAAATGCAATGTGTTTTGCAGGCACAGCACAAGCCCCAAAGGGTCTTTGTGGTGTCCATGTTGGAATACAGGTCCCAGCTCTGAGAAACAGATTTCTGATCCAGTTCACTCTTTGAGTAATAAACTCGCTGGCATGTCCCTTGGAAGAACAGCTAGCCTCAGTATAATTGCACTGCCTTCTCACTCCTCTGTGGGCTGTGGGACAACAGCTGGAAGAGCTCTCCTGTCACGGGTTCAGTGTTGTCACCGTGGCACCATTTTGCCATGTACAGGTGGTGGTGCACACCTACATCTGACCTTGGAGACTTCTGTCCCAGGTCATGGTACAGGAGATGTTTTGACTGTGATTCCACATTCAGAATTTTGCCCCTGTTCTTGCCAAGTGCCTATGGCAGTGGTAACTGTGCCCTCCACTCTTTTTGGTCCCTCCAGATCCTGCTGAAGGAGTACAACTTCGACAACAGGCACAAGCCCACTTTCACAGAAGAGGATATTCTTAACATCTTCCCTGTAGTGAAGCATGTAAACCCCAAAGCCTCCGATGCTTTCCACTTCTTCCAGAGCGGGCAAGCAAAAGTTCAGCAAGGTACAGATCCCATGTGCCTCTGCCTCTCATGATGATCCCTGATAATGGGAAGAGCAGGGTATTTGGGGCATGGCCACCAGGACACTGCTGCCAAGCCTGGTGTCCAAGATCTCCTCCTGCTGTAAATCCACCAGCAATGAGCAGGGATGGGTCAGGGCAGTGATATCCTGCCCTCAGGGCAGTCACCTGTGTCTGTGTATCCCACCGTTGGTCTCACTTCCTGACTCCAGCAGTGCTAGAGGTTCTTTTATATGTACATACATATGGATATACTTTCTTTTCAGGTTTCTTGAAGGAGGGCTGTGAGCTCATCAATGAAGCCTTAAACCTGTTCAACAATGTGTATGGTGCTATGCATGTAGAAATCTGTGCCTGCCTGAGGCTGCTAGCTCGGCTCAACTATATCATGGGAGATTACTCAGAGGTAAGCAGGGGCTCTGAGGGGATCTCCTCAGTGCTCTCAGTCCTTCCCCATGCTTGCTCAAGCTCACAGCGTGGTGTGACTCGCCCTGGGTTCTGTTCTGTTCTGTTCAGGCCTTAAGCAATCAGCAGAAAGCGGTGCTAATGAGTGAGAGGGTCCTGGGCATCGAACACCCCAACACCATCCAAGAATATGTGAGTATGGGGAGCTAGGGAACAGCAGCACCTCAGGGGTCTGGCTGCAGTCTGAGAGCCTTAGTTCATGTCTGCAGCTGGAAAGCAGTTGCATTTTCCCCTCTTTTGCAGCTTTCCTTCCAGAATTCTCCACTTCATCATCTTTTATGATCCTGCAAAGTGAAAAGCTGAGTGTGTCCTGTGTGCTCACCATTTGTCCTGCTTAACCTAGGTTTCTACTGTTTGTCTGCTGCATATTTATTTAGATATATTAATTCTCCTGGCTTCGGCCCTGGTCCTATGTCAAAAATTAAAAGAGGAAAGAATCCCCTCCAAAACACAGTCAGAATATGACATACATATATAAGTCAGGTTAGAAATATTCTGCGAGGGGTGTTAAGAGAAACTGAAATAATACACACAGCTTCCTCAGTGCTGTGTCCTCAGGAACACCTCAGTGGGACTGTGCATCATTTCAAAGTGACTGAAGTCCTTCTTCAACCAGTGAGGAAGACTTCTTATTCATGCAGCTAAGGAAAGGCGTGGAGAGATTAGTTTCCTTTACATTAATGCTGGGTGCCTTCTCTTGTCCTAGATGCACCTGGCTCTGTACTGCTTTGCAAACAGCCAACTCTCCACAGCACTGAACCTGCTGTACCGTGCACGCTACCTCATGCTGTTGGTATTTGGGGAGGATCACCCAGAAATGGCACTCTTAGATGTAAGTAATTTGTTTAGGAATCTTCAAGTTCCTAATCTCTGCGAAACCTCTTGGCCTTTAAGATGCCCACATGATGGCTGTTTAAAGCAAACATTTAGGCAGTGGTTGTTGCTGGTTGGTGCCATGAGATGAAGGAAAAAAGGCGTTTGACACTTTAGCTGGGAGGGTAAGCCTCTGTGCTGAGCTCTGCACTGGGATACTGCAGATGGTTTTGAGACATGTAATTCTTAGGAAAAGTCCTTTGTTTATTGTGTTCTTGTTGCACCGGCATAAACTGGAGAGTCTGTTACCTCCCTTGTGCCTGGATTGTTTGGGCCATGGAGGACGATGGTCCCTGTCCCGTGTTGCTGCTGCAGGGACTGGCCAGGGTCACAGCCCCTCTGGCAGCGGCACACCTGCGGGGTCCCACTGTTCACAGAGCAGGAACTGCCGTGTCAGTGTGTCTTTCCCAACGCCTGCTTGGTTCTCTGTACAGAACAACATTGGCCTGGTGCTCCATGGGGTCATGGAGTATGACCTGTCGCTGCGGTTCCTGGAGAATGCCTTGGCCATCAGCTCCAAGTACCACGGCTCCAAGTCTCTGAAGGTTGCACTGAGGTGAGGCAGGGTGGGGTGCTGGGCTGGGTCACTGCTGTCACAGCGAGCACACTCACTGAGCACTCACATGGGAGGGTCTGGGCTTGAGAACTGCATATTCAGTCTTGTCCCAGAGCCAAGGTCATGGTGCACAATCCAAGTTTATTTCAAAAGATGGAGATCCATTGTTCTTAAGGTTAATGGGGAGATCTGCTGTGATGCTGCTTGCTCAAAAACTCTGTCAAGATAAGCCTGGTCCCTGTGGACTCTCAATAGAAAAATGTATGTGGGAAGTAAAGGTTGGAGAGCTGGTAAGGGAATTACACTAGGAGACAGGGACAGTATGTTAAATGCTCATGTTTAATTGTTCCAGCCCTCAGGGAGGGGTCTTTGAGAATCATTTAATGTGCTTTTGTCTCTTGCCATAAAGTTCTGTATTTGAATAAAAACCCTGAGTGGTTTCTGTGTGTTCCCAAGGGAGCTGGGACTGGTGACCCCTGTAGGATCTGCTCCCAGTGCCCACTGCTGCAGTGCTGGATGCCCTCTGTCCCTCAGTGCAGAACTGGTTCTGTCAGCCAGGCATGGCCTACTCCCAGTTCTTGCTGCCACATTGCAGACATCTGTTCTCCATCAGGCTGCAAATCAACCTGATTAAACACCTGCAAGAGCCTGCCTTGTTTTCCAGTAGCTGATGGATGTGCAGGCTCCAGAGACTCTTCAGCTGTCCCTCAGTGGCACTGGGGTGTTTAGAGAGACCCGTCTCCTCCCACAGAGAAACACTGCCAAACCCAGCAATTTCTTTTTCGTTCCAGAAGCACTAAGGCCAACAGTCCAAGCCAAGTCAGCTCTCCCAGCTGGCAAGAGCCCAGAGGACTCAGGCCTGGCTCTGCCTGAGGGCTGCAGCCTTCCTCTCCAGTTAATAAATTCAGCCCCAAGGTATTCCCATGGATCTGCCTCTCCCTTCAGTTCACTGTTGTGGCCTTCTGTCCTGCACCCAGGAAAGCTGAAGATGCCCAGCTCAGTCTACCTCTGTAGGTCACTTCTCAGCATTCCAGCTAAAATCCAACCTAATTAGTGTAGTATTTGAATCCTCAGCTGGGCTGGGAAGAAGTAACTCCCAGGGTGATGTATTCAGTCTCCTTTGACACCTGTGTTAAGACTTTCAGCCCAGACACTGATGGCACAGTCACGCTCACTGCAGCACAGAAATGTTTTTTTCTTCAGAGAAGTGACTCGGCCCTTTTCCTTCCCTCAGCCACCACCTGGTTGCCCGAGTGTACGAGAGCAAAGCAGAGTTCCGGTCGGCTCTGCAGCATGAGAAGGAAGGCTACACCATCTACAAGAATCAGGTGATGAGTGGCCCCACTGTGCACTTGGGAGCTGTCACTGCAGGTCCAGAGTTGAGCAGTTCCGCTGCAAACCAGTGCCCAGCGTGGGCCTTGGGGAGGCCTTTCCTACAAACAGCTCTGAGCAGATGCCAGGGAGTACTTGTAGGGCCAGGGCAGAATTGCTGCCCTGTGCAGTAACTGCTCACTGCTATGCCATTTGCTCAGCTTCCTGCAAATGTGTCCACGCTCTACCCATGGCTGGACGAGCACTTGTCTTGTGGCATGGCCCCACGTTCTGGTGGGGCTTGGAAAAAACTGGTCTCTTCTCATGTTTTGTGCCACTAGTCTTTAAATACCAGCTCCAAACTGGTTTGGTAGTGAGCTCTCAGCTGCTGAGCTCCCAGGCTGCTGCTCAGTGAAACTCCTGCCCCAGCCCGGGGCTGTCTGAGCACGTCTGTGGCTGCACGGGGTGACTCAGCTGAGCTGGCTGAGGGCACAGCCCAGTGTGGGGAATGCTGGAATACAGGTCCAGGTGGGGGGGATACTGCTCCTGGAAGAAGAGCCCAGTGCAGGGAATGCTGCTCACCCAGCAAATATGCTCCCACTTGATGAAAACATGAAATGTTGATAAGAAGGTTCCCAGAGGAACTGTTGTACTTTTTGAATGCCAAGGCAGGTAAAGTCCATTTTGCTGAGTTCCTGTAGGGATGCTGAGCTGGCAGCACCCAGGTGTGTTCCCTGGGCAGGGTCCTGCTCTCCCTTGTGATGTTGAACCTTTTCTTTGTTCCTGTTTCCCATCAGCTCGGTGAACACCATGAAAAGACCAAAGAGAGCTCTGAGTACTTGAAATACCTGACACAGCAAGCGGTGGCTCTGCAGCGCACAATGAACGAGATCTACAAGAACGGCTCCAATGCCAACATCATGCCCCTGAAGGTAACCCAGAGCTCTGGGGATGGTGCTCTGCCAGATGGAGCTGTGTCCAGCTGCTCCTGAGGGACACGGACTGTCAGGAGGGTGTGGCAGTTGTCCCTTGCTAGGGCAGTGGCTCAGACACAGGCTGGTGTCACCTGTGTGGATGGAGCACAGCATTGCAGGGTGCCTGGGGAAGCAGCAGGGTGCAGGGACAGCTCCTGGGCTGAGAGCCTGGCACGCCTGCCCACAACCCTGCCCTGCTCTGACTCGCTGCCAGGCAGCAGGTTGCTCAACCCAGAAAAACTTCAGTTTCCTCATCCTCAAAAATGCTGTCATCTTTTACCAGATGCTTTGTTCTCCTTCCAGGGATGTTGTGGTTGGGGAGGCTGGGCAGGCAGCACAGAGGGGCTGTCAGGTTTACCTTACATGGAGCAGCAATGACTAACCTTCCTGGGCCAAACCCAGCTGCTCCTGCCTGCCTCCAGACCTGGCAGAGTACCCGGCCTGTGCCATGGGTGCTCTCCCTGCCAGGCTGTACCCCAGCAGATTGGGAAAGAAGGTTCCAGCTGCAGGGAGGACAGAGTGGGACAATGCTCTGTGTGTGGGTGTTCTCCCTGTGGAGAACTGGCAACAGACCAGAGGAGTTCGTGGCAATGAAGGGAGAACAAGGACCTTGAATCAAAAGTCCAGGGATTTGTGGCCCGTGAAGAGGCTCAAACCCATAAAAACATCACTAAAGGGTTTACCCTTGTTAAAATACTTAAAGGAGGGTAGAAAACCCAACACATTTTGGAACTGGCACTGTGATGTATTTAACTGAAGTCCTGCAGGGTTCAGCCGGAGCTCCCTGCAGGGACTGGTGGGGAAGCTCTAGATGGTGCTTTCAGGCTTACAGATATACAGAGGTGATAATGTAAATGATGCCGTTTTCTCAACTGTTGGTAAAGAGACATGTTTAGCAGTTCAATGTGCTCTCTAGGTTCCTAAAACTTCTTTTCCCTTGTGATGTAGTTCACAGCTCCCAGTATGGCCAGTGTCCTGGAGCAGCTGAACATTATCAATGGAATTCTCTTCATTCCACTAAGGTACAGTGATTCTTCTGGGTTATGCCTTTAGAAATCAAATCTGCACTGCCTTGGTTCACAAAAGAGCACAAACCAGCTCCCCAGGATTTGTTTGTTTTAGCCAAGATCTCAACTGAGGCCTTGATTAGCATCATCAAGACCACTGCAAGCAGCAGGACTATTAGATTTTTTTTTTTTTTTTTTAATACTTTTTGAAAATTTGATTGGGATGATGGTGGAAATAGATGACCTGAGCCAAGACTGTTGTTCTAAGGCTGCACATATCATTGGTGGTAAAAATGCAGCTGGAGGCTGCCTGGCCATCAGCGAGATGAACCCCCTGCTCTGTCCCAGCCCCACTGAGGGAGCAGATCCTGGTGCCTCTTTGTTCAAACCCAGCCAGCAAACTGGGCCCTGGCTGTGCTCAGGCATGGCTGAGCTGTGGGGGAGGGAGGTGCGAGCAGTGTTCCCCCAGTGAACATGACCTTGTCCTGCTTCACCATTCCCACACCCAGTCTCATGTCTGCTCCCCTTCCTGCTTTCCCCTTCAGCCAAAAAGACTTGGAGAACCTTAAAGCCGAGGTGCAGCGACGCCAGCAGCTCCAGGAAAGCATGAAAAGTGGGGAACAGCTGGAAGCAGAGGACAAAGCTGTGGAGGAGAAAGAGGCTGAGCCGAGCATGCCTTCTGCTGCCATCCCCTTAACACAGAGCTCTGCTTAACGTGTACCTCGCTTTAAAAAAAAAAGTTTAAACCACCCTTTTCTGAATCTGGCCCAGGGCCTTAGCCGCCCTCGGAGCAGCTCCTCCTTTTTGACAATGTTATTGCACTGGTACAATTAATACACAATGCAAAGAACTAATCTGAGCAATGTAATCTGTGTGCCCAAGGCTGTGTCTGCCACGCGAGGGGAAGTGGCCGGAGGCAGCACAGACCCGTCCTGGCGCGCGGGGCCCTCCTGCCGTGTGTGTGTCCGTGTCGTGTGTGTGCGCAGCAGTTATTTCTACTTTGTACATATGAATTCCAAATGAACTGTCTGGAGGAATGTAACATTTCTCAGGTCATTTTTATGTTGACTAAGGACACTGCTTTGCTAAACCAGTAAAGAACCAGCCCCATCACTGCTCCACGTTCTTGTAAAACGTGGATTCCAAGCCAAAAGATTGATTTCCCCCCAGTCACTATTCAAGCTTGGGCTGAGAACAGCCATATTTGAACAGTCACTGAGATGACTGAAGCCTGTGACATGTGGAAGTGGGGGATGTACAGCATTTTCTACATCAGGATATAGCCATGGGATCCCTTTAACCATTTTTTTCTATGTTTGGTTGACAGTTTGGCAATTCAGTGGGGTTTTGTAACATTCACATTCTAATTTTCAAGGTAAAGATATAGATAGATATATATATATAGATATATATATATATATATAGATATATATTATATTCACCCTTCCACCTCTGCCTCTGCTTGCAGCTGAGTAACTTGGGATGCTGTATCCAAAGAGTGAGGGCTTGATCTTTAAAAAAGCGCACAAACTTCCATTGCAGTGGAAACCCCAGTGCCTCGGTGAGATGGGAGTGCAGCAAATGAGGGCTGAGCTAAGGGGAGTGAGGAGGCTATCACAGCCCTATGTAAGGGCAAGGGAGAGGGCAGGAAAATTCAGAAATAGAGACCTGGTATCATTTGCAACAGGAGCTGTTGACACAGAGCTGAGGGCCCTGAACCTGACAGAATCACAACCAGAAAGTACCAGGTTTTGGGGAAGGGGTTTATATAAAAACTGAAGCTCCCCCAGCACTGAAACCTCTGGCCAGTCCCTTTGCCTCTGGCATTTTTGCTCACTGGTTTTGGGACTGGCACTGGGAGCTGCCATTGCTGGCAATGGACGGTACTGAATGGCAAGTGCCACTAAAGAACTCCTCCTGTCCCCTTCCCTCCCACACACATCCTGTGGGGTTGTCACTGTCCTCCAGCAGGTAAGACGTGGCTGCTGCAAGCCCTGGGATGCCGACAGAGTTGAATGTCCCGTTTTCCAAGCAGATCAAGCTGTAGAAGAAGGTTGGGCTGGCCACAGCTGGTGCCCAGCCTCTCCCTGCCTCGTGTTGTCTGTCCTGGATCGTGCCCCGTGCTAATCCGTGCTGCTGCTCTTACTGACCTTGGAGCCAAGTGCTGTCCCTGTGCTCTGTACCCTCGGTTTCCTGTCTGACCCTACAGGTATCTGTAACTCGGGGCTGGGCGGGGGGAAAGGAGGGAGCAGCCTCTGAGGTGCTGGAGACATCAAAGCAGAGTCTTCACTGCAAATGAACTTGCTCCTATTAGAAAAATTCTGAATTTCCTGGAAAGCAATCAATAAATGACTACAGTGCATCTTTCCTACAAGATTTTTCTTTTACTAGTGTCTTACAGTCCATTAAAAGCTTTTTAAACTCCTGGAGGTATTTTTTTTTGTTTCTTTACTGTTTGGTGGAAAGTGTTGGTACCAGCACTGCAGCCACCACTCCTGTTCCTTTGAGCAGGAGCTGGGGGGAGAGAACAGGACCAGCTGACCCAGAGGCTTTAAAAGCTGTAAATCAGTACCAGAGTCACGACCCCAGCCCAGAGGGGGTAGGACCCACAACCTCTGCTGTCAGAATCCATTTGTGCTCCGGGAGATGAGTCACTTTGCCCTCTCATCCAGGGGAGCTGTGGGAGCAGGGACACAGCTTTGGGGATGTTGTACCCATGTGAATTGAGGCTGAAGGAGACAAGTCCTGGCTACTGAGGCTCCACAGCTAAGCAGCTCCAAGGACAATGCAGGCTGCTAAGTAACTGCATTTGCCAACATCTGTCTGTACCTCACTACCTGTTTCGGGTTCTGGGGGTTCTCATTACTCTGTTCACAAGTTCTTAAAACACGAGTGTAAAAACTGATTCAAATGGGCCCTGGGACCCAGCTGAGCTGGAGGCAGGCAGGTACTCAACCTGTTCACTGAAAAATGTGCCAGTGCCCATCAGTGCTCTAGTGGGACTGGAAACACCTCAGAGCTGCTGTCAGTGCAGCACTGCTGCACGAGCAACAACTCACCCAGCTAAGGGGGAAAATTAAATTTAACTGCCCACACTTCTTGCAACTCCCACCTGAACCTGCCTTGCGTTCCCTGTGAGAAGCTCACTGCTTGTGGACATACGAGGCTTGCCTTTCAACCCTCACCCCAAAAACCACTTCTGTGCCACCCTGTCACCCCATCTGGGATAGTCCATGCATGCGCTGGCTCTGGCAGAACCCAGACTCAGTTTTTGTCCCAAATGCAAGTGAGTCTTATCCAAATGTCGATCCCGTGTCTGTTCCCACTGCAAAGTACCACCCTACCAGCTGCTCCCACAGACCTCAGCTGGCGGGAGGGCCCTTTCATTCTCTCCCCACATCAAGCTCACAAGCACATCCGTGCTCTTCCATTATGATGATGTGCCCATTCCAGTTCTGGCCACTGACCCATCTCTAAACGGTACTTGAGGCAACCGGGGCCAAGCCACAGGGAAAATTAAGCCAAAGCACACACAGGCACAAACCCTAAGAGCAGAAGAGATGTTGCCAGAAGCACCCAGTGCCGTGCTGCCCCACAGCCAGAGCGATTGCCCCGAGGGTGGGCGGCACCGCCCCTGGCCCCAGCACGAGCGAGGAGCAGTGAAGGCAGCTCCTGTCTGCGGCACACACACAGCGTCAAGAGAAGGGAAAACCCCACCAAACCCAACCCAGCCAGGCCTGGCCTGTGCCAGGCACAGGGATAAGGCTCTCCTGCCCACCTCTGAGTCCAGCTTAGCCCACCTGAACATTTCCTGCAGCAACTCGTTCGATCGGATCAAACAACAAAACCTCTCACTACTCCAGCTGCCATGAACCAGCTCAAAACCACTTTCTGCAGCCTCAGGTGAGCGCGAGTTAAATTAAAATCAGAGCAAGGGCAAAGCAGGTGGGAGCAAAATCTGAGGGTGAAACACCAATAGCTTTTTTCAAAATAGTTTTAATTATTGCATCCAAGGAAACAAAACCACATCTAGTTTTATATGCATTTAATAGTTTACCAATTGGTACAATAAGATTTTTTTAATATGCAGAAAACATGAATAAATTTTGTTTTACACAGTCTGAGAGCAACAAATCTTACTGTAAAACACAGAGCAGTATTATATACATTCCTTTACCGATTTTGTTTTAATTGTGTCAATGCTTCAGTTAACTCCTACAGCCTGGGAACTGTTCTCTCCAATTGCAACCTCTAACAGCGCTCAAACAAACATCTGACATTTGCCTTCACGTCGATGTCGGGATCGACTCTAAAGCGTGAGGATTTTGCTTACTTCTCTTCAGAATGAACTCGGGGAAGCCTGAGGGACAGGCAGGACAGGAAAGCAGCTACTTACATGACACAGTGGAAAGATAAAAAGGCCAGTTAACGCCAGTTGTGACTTGCAAATCCAACGCGACCCCCCCACTCCCCCCCGTCCATCCCACCCCTCTATGCACGTGCTCTTGCTACAGGACTCTCGGTATTGATTTAGTACACGGACGTTATATACAGCTGGACACAACAGCTCACTCCAAGGGCGCTTCTCCTTCACTCCACTCAGCATTTGCAATATTCAAACCATTAAAGGATTACCAAGCCACCACTGTCTACAAAAACAAAGTATTTTTCCTTTTAACCAGCTCTCAGGAGAGTCAGGAGCTGTCTAAGAGTGATTTCTCAGGCAGTTCACATGGACAGAAAGCGGCAGAGGAGAGGCAGGGACCCCATGCCCACAGTCCCCACTCACTACCAACCAGGGGTTGTTTTCCTTTCCTCAGTGTCCTGGGCACACATTGGTCACACCACACACAAAAGCAGGACGGGTTTGTTTCACCTTCTAAAGTGCAAGGTGGTATAAAACACCAAGCTCAGCTTCTATCTAAGCCACAAAAGATGTTGCACTTTCTGACGTGTGTGGCATGCCGCAGGCTAGGCTAAGCCCAGGGAGCTGCAGTGGCTCTGGTGACAGGCCAGAGCTGGGGCCTGGCACCTGGCACGTGCTGCCAGCTTTAGTCAGGAAGTGCCAAAGCACCAGTGACACCCTTGCCCCCTCCAATGCATCTAGTTCATTATTGACCCAGTAACCTCACTGCTGCAGATCTGACCACAGCAAAGGCACAGCACAAGCTGACAGCAACAGTGGGGACAGTTCCACAGCACGCCCCAGTCCCCCTCACTCCCATGCCTGTGGTGTGGCTCTCTTCCAGCCAGGGCTTCAGCTTTGGTCCGGTCAGGACCATCCCTGAGATCATTCCCTGCTGCCCCACAAGGCTCACTCTGCACAGGAGCAGTGTTGAGTCTCACACAGCAGTGACACTGCTGCCAGCACTGGGGCCGGGTGGCCTGGTAAATGTCTTTGCTACAGCGAAAAAATGCAGTAGACAGCTTCCACATCACAGGTACCTTTAATTTCTCATTCAGGTTTTGAGTTATGTACATGAGGGTGGTTTATTTTAGACTTAAATAAAGTTTCTAGGTCCTACCAGGAATTAAACAGATGTTATTACTTTACAGTTGCAGATGCATGGAGGGATTTAAGATGCACTACTTGTGTATCTGGAATTCTCCAATAGGACAAAAAGCAGCAAATTTTTCCAGTCCAAGCAGCTAACGAACAAAACAGATTTTATTCGTGCATGCTTATGCAGCAACACACACTGAGAATGACAGAAACCACTGGATTTAAGAGATTAGCCTGGATCTTAAGCTGTCTCTGAAAACGCCCACATCAGAACCCCGCTTTCTCCACTGCTTCCCAGAGGACCCCACAGCCCAATCCGGCTCCTCCCACAGAACTAAGGCTCCTTCTGGGCTGACTGTGGAAGCTTCCCTCTCACCAGTGCAGTGCGTTCACCCTCCAGCCCACCCTATGCTGGTCAGGGACTCTCAGGGGCATTAAAAGGGACATTTTAAAAGCCATGGATTAAACCAAAGGAATAAAATAAAGCACAAATTCATCTGTTAAAACATCAGCCTGGTACTTCATTGTATTGTAAATTTTAAAGTTGATTTTTAAAAACACCTGGTTAGTTTGATAAGTATTGTAATTCTTGGTTATCTACAATGGAATCTGTCACAAAAATGCTGATTAAAATATTAATTTATAATATTTTCATTCATTTCAGATCAAAATATGTAACTTCAGGGATATGCAAATTAAAAATTGTGTACACCAAACAACATAAATACTAATAACTGAGCTGGGCTGGTTTTGCTGATAGGTTTGGTTTTAATGTTTATTATCATTCCCACAGATGGGTGTGGGCTTTGTTCACGGCATCTTTGTTTTAGAAGCCTGCATGGATCTGACCTGCCATTGTCAACTGATTCTCAACATACTCAGTGCTTCCTTTAAAGCATTTCAATGCTGCAGCCCAAGGTTTTTCTCCACATGCAAACCCCAGGATGTTTTAATTGGAGCCACATTGCCAAGGTGAGGATCACCTCATTGTCCAAGGAGCACTAAGGAAATCAAAAAACTTTTGTATACCCCAATTTCCTGCCAGTGAATGAGGGAAGTGTCCTTTGATCCTGCTGTGTAAATAGGAATTGCACATCTCTAACAAACATGGAAAGCAAACAGCAAGTTGGACCATGGCAGTCATTTGGGAGAGGAAGCTCTACTGGAAACTGGATCACTAAACTCTAGTGGGATGGACAACTCCTCCTGGAAGTTCGTCTAGCATTAAAAAAAAAAAACAAAAAACCATTTAAACTTAGTTTAACAGCACAGCTTAACCATTGAATGACCAAATAAAAAATAAATACATTTATCACATCAGCTGCGACTAAGATTTGTTGTCTTATTTCAGGTTTACAGTCAGTTCTATAAATATACCAACCCTTGCGTGATAGGACGCCAAAACAAATGTTTTCTGTTGATTTGGCAAATGTTTCATGACAAATATTCCAGAGTTTAATTAATTTCCATTAATTACATATAAGGTTCAGAAGATTCTGAATTGCAGCCTTATTATCTAGTATTCTTAGAGAAGATTTATTAAGCACACTTAAGTGATGTTACATAGATACACATTTCTGAAAGAGCCCTACAAAACTTTTCCCAAATGAGGTCACCAATTCAGGCACCAACAGACAGCAGAAAGAAAAACAGGTATAATTATCCGACATAACGACACTGTCAACTATTCAGTTAAGTGCCCTATTCCAATCATCCCACTTCTGCCTTCTCAGGTCTGATGTGACCAATGCCAGCCCATGTTCTTAAACCTATGGTACTTCTAGACAACGTATGTAAATTTACAGTATACAATTTGGATTCACCATGCATGAATACTTTGTGTGTAACATTTAATAAGCTCAATCTACATCCAGAATAATTTACATGAAAGGACAATATTTATTTAAACAGAGCTCAATGGGTAACCATGGTATCTGAGTGCATCCAGAGGAAAAGGGGTCACTGTGAACTCCATCAGCGGCACTCCCACACTTTTACTGTTTGATCTACACTCCCAGTCACCACGTACGGGGCTGTCTTGTGGAAATCTGCCAGGAGACAAAAGCTCTCGTTACCAGTGAACCCAGAACCTCAGCATTTCCTACTCTCACTGAATGGCACTGCTTTTCCAAAACAATTCTACCAGCTCAAAGGCTAAATTCCAAAGCTCCTGGCTATACTTTTGTAGCCAAATTCTCTCATGCCGTTACCAAGATCTGGTAACACAAACCAGGAATGTCCAGGAATTCCAAGTAACTCTTTTCTGACTGTTGTGCACACCCTACTTTTCCTTTTGCTGGACAAGCACTGACACTAGAACTCTCCCCACATGCCTGCATGCTCTGGTGACAGGTTCCAGAACTCCCTGTCAGTTAACATTCTTATCCATGAGCAACACTGGCAGCAGAAGTGGAAAAATCCAGCACACTCTAAATTCTACAACTCACATGGGTGGGGGGTTTGACTAGAAACTGGTGTTAATTTCTAGTTCATTTCTTCTACACAGAGAGCACAAGGTGCCACTAGGGCCCCAAGGTGAATGGCAGCCTGGTGCCCAGCTGCAGCAGCAGGGAAGCAGCAGCTCTGGCACAGAGAGCAATACGTACCCAAAGAGGTAACAAAGTGTTCGTGCGCGTTGAGGGTTTTCATGCATCGCTTGTTCTTGAAGTCCCAGACACGGAGAGTCTTGTCATCAGCACAGCTCAAAATAAACTTTCCCCCAGAATGGAACAGGACGCCACGTACCCAGTTATCATGGCCCACCTTGTGCACAAGGAGAGATCAGTGAGCAGGCTGAGAGCTGAGCATCCCACACCTCGCACTAGGGCACACTGAGGGACCCTGCCTGGCCCCGCAAGGAGAGCACTGAGCTCCTGAGGCCTCTGAGAACTCACAGCTTATCTCCAGTTTCTATTATTACACCTCTATCAGTCCTCCCAACAATGCAAGTTCCTGTACTTGAACGCAAACACACAGCAGTCCTCATGTGATCTGCACCAATTCTGCTCTCCACCCCCAGCACCACCACCCAGAATCTGAGCTGGCAACAGCAGGCCATGGCCTGCAGGAAGTCCCACACGTGGCAGCAACGTGATACCTCACAGAAGACACAATTCAGATGATTACCAGCATTTCTGTAAACAATCCAAGCTACTCATAACAGGACCTACACCACAGTACGGCATTCACACTATGATTTCGGAGATTGTCAGTATTTCTTAGCAAGAACAAGATCTGAACTATAGAAGCCATTAAAGCTGTATTTCCAGCATTTGGATTATTATAACTCTGGCTTCTCTTGAAAACATGACATGCAAGATAATATGTTTCATTAAAACTGGTTGTACATATGCAGCTAGGACTGCCAGAAAAAACACCAATGGACTTACAAGTGTCATAAGGCACATGCCAGTGCTAATGTCCCACATCTTAATGGTCTTGTCTCTGGATCCAGACAGCAGAAAAGGCCCAGGCTTGCCACTCTTCTTAGTCTACAGAAAATTATGTTTTAAGTTATGGTACGCATAGGATGGAAGCAGCAAGAGGAGGAATGAAGCAGATCCCTTCCCAGTGATATTGTTTAGTACCAAAACCAGATCACACAACAGCTTACAGCAAGTAAACCCACACTGACGAAGCTGCATCACAGGCACTGGTAGTAATGCTAGGAGAACTACACAATCTGTTAAAAGAAATGGTTGCTTGTCCTGCTGATTCCACAAGCCAAGTAACACTTTGAATACACACTTGCCTACTGCAAGACATCCTCTGTTAACAGCAGACACAGCTCAAGGGCCACATCTCGGGACAAACGAGGATGCAGCTCACACATATTTTTGTGCTCACATTCTTCATAAAATGTAATGAAGCAGGGTTAAGAATTCCTGAAAACTTCCGACTGTGAAGTGATTTCTGTGTGTGCTCATGCACGGTGTGACCACGGCAGAGCTCACCTGCCCCAGGTGTGCAGGGAAGGTGCTCCCCTGCGGGCTGTGCCCGATCCCTCCAGCAGGGGGCAGGAGAGGCACCCCGGCAGAGCCCACACGGCCTCAGGAAGGACACACCGACTTCCATTTTCATTACTTATCATCAAAAGATTACAAGGATCTTTACGCGATTCAAGTAAAATTTGACTGAAATAACTTGTAAAAGCCATCACTAGTCAAGTCTCTGTGTTCAGTGTGGCTACTTTTCCCCTGGGGTGTCCATGGCCTTTGGAGGCAGAGGGCAAAACAGCAATGCCAGGTGGGCGGCATGACTAGAAACTGGAGCTTATTTCTATTTCCTTTTTTCTACATTTTAACATCCTTGGAACGAAAATTTCTTCTGGCCTTTAGGTTTTCCTGAGGCTCACCAGAAGGGGTATCAGTGATCACACAAACTAGGATTCATTTTAGTTAAGGAATGCTTTCTCCCATCAGTAGCTCTACAGTAAATCACAGCAATCGGTGCTTGACTCCAGCACAGTGCACTCTGCACCCAAGACAGCTTCATTCTGCATTCCTGACTGGCTCCTTCCCCCCTCTACCTTCCAATTGCTAAGTATCCTTATAATCTTCACATTCTGCCAGAGAAGCTGCTTTACACATTTCTTTGCTGCAGTACAAGACAGCAGTCCCACTCTCACCCCTCCCTGAACAGAGCATCTCCCTGAAGTTCACTTTCACTAGTGCAAGGATAGGTCCTAAACACAAAAGCTGGATCCTGGGAAGCCAAGACGGGGCTTAGCTGCACACCAAGATACTTGGACCAAAGTACTCATATACCTGCTGTACCTGCCAGGCCCTTGAGCCCAAAGCTGAGCGGCCTGTCAGTGCTACACAGAGCACAAACAAAGATAGCCCTGTGCATGCTGGTGTAACAGCCCGGGAATGTTACCTCTGATCCTGTAGCTTCTGATATGGTGGAGTAGGAGCTCTCAGGAGCCCAGGAAATGCACTCTACCACATGCTCGTGCTCTCGGAGCTCAGCTTTGCATTCCTTTGTCGCCACCACCCACACGCGCACCGTCTGGTCGTTGGAGCAGCTGGCAATCAAGGTGCCGTCCTGGTTGGGCCGCACCATGCGCACCCATTCTCTGTGCCCCGTGAAAGTCTTCACGCAGTAACTGTGCAAGAAACACAGCATCACCCAACTGCTGGCACAATCACCCCTGCACGGGCCTTGGAAAGCTCAGCACACCTCACCTACTCAGTGGTTAAGATAAAACATTTTAGTGCACACATGTTCATCCAGGCAGCTGATGGAGCACACCATAAGGAGTTTGTGGAAAGGATGCTGATGTGAGAAAGCAGCAACAGCTAGGAGCTAGCTAAAACTTGTTAAGGTAAAAAGCAGGAAACTTGGGGGAAAATTAAGTTGACATGACTACTTGCATTAAACACGTATTTTAAGAACAAGTAGAGATTTACAGGTCATTTAGGTTATTAGAGAGGCAATTGATAAATGAAACAAGCAAGAAGACAAAAAAAATCAGGGGACACCTTGATCTGTGTCAAGAAAGGTAACAGATACTTTCTTTAAACTCATAGTAAACCAGTGAATTTATTTTTCTAACTGGTCATGAGCTAGAGATCTACCCTCATAGCTTCTAGAAAGACAAAACCAGTTAGCTTTAATTAGTCAGTATTAACATCTAAATCCCTCTACCTAATGACTGGAGCAGAATCTTTCAGTGAATTACTCTAAACAGCAGAACACCATTTCTCAATTCAAAGAGTGCCTGCTGACATCCAGATTCCTGTGTCCCATTTCTACACACAGTGGTTTCTCCTCGCTTTTGTTCTGGCGCTGTTTGCTCACAAGTGCACTTACCCTGTCTGGACTTCCCACATTTTGATAGTTTTATCCCTTGAGGCAGAAACTATATGATCTCCGTTGGGCATGATGGCTACCGAAGAAACGTTATGATCATGACCTAAAAACAAAATAAAGCCTTTATTAAGTGGCACTGGCAGAGTTTTCACAGAGCACACATGACTTCCCTTTTTTTTTTATCTTGGTCAAGTAGCTACAGCAGCAGAGCATGCTTTATTGAATAATCTTTACATGTAAACTTGAGGTTTTATGAAATAATTATCCATACTTTTAGAACCCACACAGTCCAGACACTGAGCATCCTTAAAGGTGCTTTTTGTTTACTTGCATATACCTATGGGTGGGTGTTTATTTTTTTAAGTCTCAAGCATCCTCTATCTCTACTCACCCCTTCTAAAAATGATCCTAAAAGCAAGAAAAAAGTTCTTACATAAGACTGTAAAAACCATTTGCTGTCAATATTAGAATCTTATAGCTGTGGGTGTTGTACTTTCTCATTTTTCCTATGGCTTTCAAACCCAGTGCAAAGGGAACGTTCCTGTGTGATCAAACACATGCAGCCAAACCCCACATGGAGCAGCCACAACTCCTCTGGCACTGATTCCTCCCTTCCTCTGGCCCTGCATCAGGAACTGGGGGCTGAAGGAATCTTTCACTGATTTGAAGGTAGTTTTACTGTCTAGCAAGCATTTGATATTTAAAGCTGAAGTCCCTCAGTCATTTTGTTTCAGAGATGCTTCCTACACCATCATGCATAGTAGATTTAAGATGCTATTTCATTCCATAAACACTGCATGTATTCCCCTATTTACAGAGCACTCAAAGTACCAAACTATATCTCCCCTTTTTTCTTTTGGAAAATACTCTGGTCTATAACCCCATTCCACATCAGCAGTTTTCCTGGATTAAAAAAAAAAAAATCTCTTCACTTTACAGACTGCTAAATCAATCCCTTAATACCTTACCATGCATAGTTCTGATGCACTCAAAGCCCTGGAAATCCCATAGCTTAATGGTCATATCAGCAGAACAGGAGGCCAAGAGTTTGCCAGTGTGGTCAAAGGAAATATCTTGCACAGAGTCTGTGTGCCCCTTCAGGGTTCTCTCAAAGTCTCCTGTCTCATAATCCCACACCTGACAAGGGAACAGACAGCCTGTTAGCAGCAGCCCATTACTCTTTGTATTCTGCAGCCTCACATTTGCACTCTGCAGGCCAGCCTAGCACGTTGTTCAATAATTAAGCAAGCAAGAGACAGACAGTCCTAAAAAAAAGCTTAATAGAAGAATAAATTTCTTTTTATGTGATTTTGTTACTTATAAATTAACAGAATTAATGCATTTTGAAAACTATTTTCAGCTAACTTTAAGCATTATAAGCCCAGCAGGAGAACATGTTTCACTGTATTGATGCCACCTATTCCACAGGCAGTTGTCTGGAGCACACACATACCTTTATTGTGGCATCCTCTGAAGCAGAGACCATAACACTGAACACTGGATGGAAAATGACTCGGGTGACAGGACTCCTGTGCCCACTCAATGCATACTTCTCTGGAGGACGAGGAATCCACTCTTTAGGGTCTCGTTTCTGACCAAGAGGTCCACCTGATGTAAATTCTTCCTTAGCTTCATTCAGCTTTGATTCTAATTCCATTACCTAAGTGTAAGAATTTTAAAGAAACCTTTCATTTCCAGTTTTATACAAGATCTAATTCACCTTCTTCATTAGTAATCCAAATAACAACTGACTCCAAAACTCACAGAAAAGCCAAGACTGCATGGACCGAAACTGATAACCAACATTCAGTAGCACTGATTTTAAAAACCAAACCTAAATTAATCATTTACAGCTTATTCTTTAATAATATATAGTTAATTCTTAATAATCTAATCATTAGTAATTTATTCTTTTCAAATTCCCAAATATTTTCACAGGAAAAAAAAGTTCTACAAAATCCCCTTTACTCACACACTGTACAAATACATCTGAATTACGATTGTGCCAAACTACCAAAGAAGGTTGTGCCAACAAAAAGGAATGCCACTGCTGCAGGAATTCTGTGTCCTGTTGGAGCTAGCACACACATTAACCAACAACAGAAACACTGGAGGGCTAATAAACCCTCACTGTATTAACCTGCACAAGGGATAGGACTTCATTGTTAACACACTGATTTCAGGGGTTTTTTTTGCTTTTGATACACTCATGAGCCATTGAAGCATGACTAAAAAGAGTTTTGTACTCTCCACTTGCAGCACAATCCCCATGGAACGCACTGGAGCTAATGGCTCCTTCCCTCCAGGGCCATGGCCAAAGACAACAGGCAGTGCTGATTTTTCCTCCGTTCCAGCCCGGCCTGACCCTCTGCACACAGCAGTTCCATCTCTCCGCTCACCAACTGCCTCAAGGCACCTCTTGCCTCTCCAGCTTCAGGACTGCACACGCACGTTCAGTGCTGAATGCTTTCTGGGCTAACTTTTAATACATGTACATCCAGCACATCTCTACTTACCTTCTTTTGTAATCTTATAACAGACGTCCATTTCTTTTCCAGAAGTCCAGCATACTTCTTATCTAACTCTTCATTCTGAGAAGAGGCATTTAAAGAAAGAGGAAGAAAAGCAACACAAACGTCAGAGGTGCAGAAGTAACTAAGTGCTGCACATCCTTTCCATTACAAAATTACAGTCTCATACTACAATAATCCTAAATGTGATGAAGATAACAGACATCAGAAAATAACCATGCCAAGATTTACTCCACAGCAGACAAAAGCTCTGAGGACTTGCTACCTTGGTCAGAGACAGATGTTAATCTACTGCTATAGTGGGGGCACTTGTGAAAGCTGGAGTAATTTGCATGAATGATCCATACAAAAATTAAATCTCTCTTTGTAGAGCTACACATCTATCATTCCAATTTACTCAAATATTTTCAGCCTTTACCTTTTCTTTCCACTTTAGTATAGCCCACTCCAATTCAGATTTTCTTGTATAAAAGTTGTGAAACTTTTAGCAGCTGTGTTTTCTCTTTCCCTCAGGACCATCTAACCTATTTAGATTGCTTTCCTAAGCTTTGGGAAGAGGAGACTAAATTAGGTTGATAGATAAGGCAGATAGGGAAATTATATTAGGATTTTCAATTATAAGCATGGTATTTCAATTCGTCATTTCTACTTATTTATTCAACACTAGTAGCAAATTGGAGAAATTAAGTCAAACTTCAAGCATTTTAGGAAAAGAACAATGCAAGATATGTAACAAAGAAAAGGCAAGGATTTATCCAGCACAATTTACTACTCAATCCAGCTGTAGCCATATGAAATGCGTACCTCCTATGCTAATAGGTGGCAAAGTTAAAATTATACCAAATTATCTGTGACAAAGGCAAGTCAACAGAATGAAGTTGCAAGAAATGACTGGTCTGAGTCACTGGCATCTGTAGAGTCTAAGCAAACAGAGCTGCTTACCAGAGCTGGTCACACAATCACAGAATCACAGACTGGTCTGGGTTGGAAGGGACCTTGAATCTCATTTTGTTCCATGCCCCTGCTAGCGGGGAACACCTTCCACTAGACCAGGCTGCTCCAAGCCCTGTCCAGCCTGGCCTTATTGGATGATGAATCTCTATGAACTGTTTCAGCCTGCCCTCCTACTACACGGTTACCCAAGAGGTATGCAACAAACTCAGGTGATGGCTTAACTCCTCATCCAGCTCAAATCTCAAAAGGATTTTCTGAACTAAAATTATACATGAAGAATCTTGTTTGAACTCACCACATCTAATTCAGCTTCCTTTTTAAAAACCGAGTATGCCTCCTCGTAGCCATTGGAACGGAGGTAATCTGCTATCGCTCGATTTCTACAAAACAACATTTCAAATACAATTTAAGGACTCAGAGAAATACTGCCATCACAACATAGTGCATTCTGATCAGATCCTTGTCTACGTTATAAAGTAAAATAGCGAAAAATTTCCAGAATTTACTCAAAATAAATGTAGAATTCACAGATTGCATCTTATATTGCAATATGCTTACTGCAAATTGAAGAATCCATTTTTTATGCCACCAGTAACTTTAAAATTTTATTTTCATCATTTCCCAATTCTAGTTTCAAATACCATCAGTTCTAGCAAAAATAAAGAGTAGAGAGATCCAAACCACAATACACAGAACTTAAAGGGCATGTGAACAGAGAAACTCTAAATAAAATCTATTTTGAAACAAATGCTAATAATTGAAGTTTAATGAAAATGCAATACAAACTTAAAAACAATGATCCCTTACAGTTCATCTCGTTGCCTTTGTGACAGCACCATCGTGGCTGAGATATCAGGTTAACGTGATCGAGCAGTGGCTTCTCCTCAAGAGCTAAAGTCTTGGGAACCCAGGATCCACAATTCAGTCTGCCACAGTGGCTTAAATCACAAGTATTTCCCCAGATGTCAAACCCAGTAGGAAATCCAGAGGCATTCAACACAGAAGATTCAATCCATCTACAAGGAGGAGAAAGAGACATCATTTGTTTCCTTGAAACAAGCGTTGCTCAGGCAGCTTTCTTAGATTTATGCAAGCAGCATCTTTAAAGACTCTGGCTCTAGCCCAGCATGGGGCCCTTGCAGCTACAGCGCTACACAACTGCAGCACACAAATGACTTTTCCCACTCCAGTACCACCACCTGAGGGAGTCTGGAAGAACCTTTGAACAAGAGACAATACCTGTTCTCTTTGTTTACCTGGAGTTAATACTTCGTCCCCACCATGTTCAGGGCACAGCAAGTTTTTAAACAGTCCTTCAATCTGATCAGAGTGGCACCATTACCATGGGTAGAGCTGCCACAGGCCCATGACTGCAGCTGGGCTGAGGCAGTGGAGTGATCACAACACCTCTGGCAAGGCCAGCCAATTCGGGATACAGCTGAAACCCGACACGCTCGAGGTGGCTCAAGCCAGTGGAGCTGTGCTTTTCCAAAACACAGACTCATTAGTATCCTTTGATTCAGAAACATGAACTGCAGCATTCTCAGTGCACAACCTGCTTCAACTGGGCAGCTTCAACCTCTGCTCAGTGACATCACCAAACCCACACTGCCTTTGCTTTCTGCACTGCAGGGACCTTGTGAGCACCACGACCATGGGAAGTGCTGAAATGGCACTTCTTGCACACCTAGCAGGTTCTGGACAGAACGCATCATTCACTCAGGCGGCTCAGCAAGTCTGACCAACCAACCAGCCTTCAACACCGAGATAAGCTGAGGCAATGCATAGAGCTCAGAGACAGCAGGTGGGTTTGTATACTTTCTACCGACTGCTAGAAGACTGCACACTCCCGTGCCTCACCTCTGCCCCTCCCTAGACACACAGGTACACTGACTGCAGTATCACAGCTCAGTAACAATTTCAGTAAGGAGCCCCCTCTAAACAATAGCCTGCTATGAAAAAAGTAAGGAAAATACCAAGCGTGCATCATTAATGGCTACTTATTCATCACGGGATCAGAGGCTTCATTCTAAACCTATCTAGGCCCTGCTGTCTGCTTCAAAATGAGCTTAAGCAGCAAGTTGCTTGTTCCCACCCTGTTGGTGGATCTTCCACATTAAATGCTGCATACTGTAATACTGCCTGCTAGCCAGTTACGATAGGAGCACTCTGAACAGACAATGCCTCATTTAATTAGTCTAACCTCTTCCCCAATAGCTATTTCAGAAACAATTCATCTGAAAACTAACAGCATAGGCTTCACCCTTTCAGATAACAGAAGCGAGCATTTCACCTCCTCTTGTCCCATAACCCAATTCATGCCAGGTAAAGAGACAACTGGGTTTCAAGAGATGTCCGGCGCTCAGCACAGAGCAGAGTAGCTACCACACGCAAATTAACGGAAATGCAGTTAGCATCCAACACAAGGTCCTGCAGTGCTGCGAGGCGCCCGCAGAGGGCGCGCCGCGGGACGCGCGGTGCCGAACCGGGCCCGGGCACGGCCCGGCACACGGCAGCGCTGCCGCAGCGCCCGCAGCACAGCGCAAACACGCCACGGCCAACACCTGCCTCTACGCCTGCCAGAGGAAGAACCTGAAGGTGGGATTTGTATTTGAACCGCCGCTGTGCAGTGAATGCCTAGCAAATCCAGTGACAATGTACTGACTCCAGTAAAAAAGCCCAATATCTCATCAATTTTGTAGTGGCATCTGGGAGATGCAATTATAGCACTAGTCTAAAAATAACAGCAACTGTGTTTGTAAGGACATCTTTCACATGTCATCTATTTAGAAATGCATTTTCCCTGTCAAATGTAAAGCAACCCCAACCTTTTCCATATCCCATATCCGCTTCCCAACACCTGGGCTGCTCCACAATCTAACTCTGAATTGTTAGTAAGAAACAGATCCTAGTACTAGATAAATTCCAATGGCCTCATGGCAAAGTAGCTACTCCTGCTATTAACAAATTACAGCTGAGCCAAAGCCACCAACCAACTGATCTACAGCTTCTCGCTCCTCCAGAGGGGTCTGTTCCAAGCGCCCGGCTCAGCATTCTTGACTTTTAACTACAAAGCCACCTGAATAGAAGGGGAAGTATTTTTAGGACTACCTCCTTCATAGACAAAACCAGAAAAACAAAACTAAAACAACCAAAACCCACTGTAAACAAAGAAAAAACCAAAACAAACAAAAATCCCCCACACAAAGAACCCACTCAAGCAGAAGTGTTCAAACCCAAAAGGACCACCATTAATTACACACCTGTGCCACTATGTGAACTACCTTTTCTTCAGCTGGAGCAGACTTTGTGACATACAGGCTTCAGCAAAGCAAGACTAACCAGTCCTCCTCCATCATCTATCAGCCACCACCTCGCTACCCTCAAACTGCCCAGCCATGAGAGGCAGCTGGAGCTCTGGGGGAACCCTGAGGAACAAAAACAACCCACAAAGAATTGCCACCTGTCCATTACATCTTGCCTCAAAATGGTCACTTTGTATCAGCATATTAAGGCAGTGTCAAGACAGAGTTAGATATTCTTCTGAAAGAAAAGGTGTCTTTACACGAGAATTTTACTCTGTCCACTATTAAATACAGGAAAAAGCACACTGAATTTAGCCACCCATGGAGTAACAGCTACTAATTTAGTGTGAACCAGGATGTGCCTTTTATTAATAGCCACTTACACGCTTCCAAGTTGCAGTTTCTAACTTAAAACCTATGTGATTCCCTATCAATAGTCTGCATCTACAAAAGCACCAAGCGGCAAACCTCTGCATAAGGACAGCAACAGAGGGCTACAGGTGTTCTCAGCAAGATCAGGTGTCATTGTAAGCCTTTTAAAATTGGGAGCTGGCAGGAGACCTGTCGCTGGCACAGGTACGACACGTGCAATGGGCACCTCTCACTCCTCCTGGCAGCACAGGACCTGCATGGTTTTCTACAACAACACAAACCATTCCTTACCTATACAAAATATACTCCTCATCTCCACTAACAGCAGCAGATCCTTGGCAGGCAACTGCACCTCATCCCAGCTGCCCACCCTTCCACTCAGCTACAGATCAGCTTTGATACTCAGGACTGGCAGAAACATCAGAGCAGTACAGAGAGCAGACCTACTTCAATCCTTTGGTGCTGCAGGACTAGAGAGTGGCATACTAAAGCATAATCTTTGAAAATACATTCATTTTAAAAGAGACAGCCCCGCACCGAGCTGGCACAGACAGGAACACCCTCTGCCCCAGGGTGACTGAGAGGACTCCACAGACCAATGCTGCTTCCTGCCTTCAAACACTGGGCTCTTCCACTGATGGCTATCAGTGTGGTTCAAGTGCTTCCGAGATTACTGGAAAACCTCACAATAACTTAATGAGAGACCTGCAAATGATTCATAAATGCACTAACAGCAAAATGAAACAAGTTCAGCTCCATTTGTAGCTGAGACAACTCTACAGGAGGTATCCAAGCACAATAGCTACACGCTCAGTCACAGCAATGAGGTAGGGCAAAAATAATCACTTTCAGGCAAGAGATTCCCCTCAGCTCATGGTATGCTATGCCAATAAATGATACACCTTGGCTTGTAGGTATTTCTATGACTGGGTTCATACTTGCTTCAGGAGACACTTAACTGACTAACAGTGCCCATTTCTGCTGCTCAGAAAAAGTCACAGTAGGCTTAGGCTCATAAACAGTCTTCACCACAAAAACACAAGCTATGTACACTAAACATGTAACTGTAGCCCATTATATTAAAAATTAGAAGTGATACATGGCATCAATTACAGAGCTAAAGCATCAGCAGATACAGAACAGACCAGCAGAGTGCAGCTCTGAAAGCTCAACAAACATTTAGCTCAACACTGCTTTAGGAATTGTGTATTTTTGCAGAATTCTAATACTTTATTTAACTCAGCTACAAGACCATTTTTTCCATAAGTATTATTATGACAACATTTTAAATTATATTCTCCAAGAACGTTTATTGAGGGAAACAAAATCGGACATCACTTTTGCAGACTGTCAGCTAAGGCACATCTAATACAAAGTATTTAGTGTTAAAAAGGCACATGAACCATCACCAGCATCAGAAACACAAAACTGAGTTCACACTGTGAAATCAATTAAGAGTTTTTATTATTCACATTAAGGTTCCAATTTAAATCTTAGCTTATCATTTAAAATGTCAATAACCCCTATAAAACTTAAAACATTTTGAAGTGTCCAGCTACATGCTAGCAAACTTCCAAGTGGTTTCTCTAACACATTCTATCATTCTTAGAAGGTTTTTTTACCTCAAAGAAAACTCCTGGAGTTTACTTCTGCGTTGTTAATATACACAAAATCCTACTTCAGCTATCTCCCTCTCTTCAGCTAATTTTATAATCCCAGTGAAAGGCCAGCCATTTATGATAACCAAAGGCCGCCAAAAAGAGTAACTGAATTGATATAATCAGAATTAAATTCCACAATTCTTTAGAGCTGAAAGGATCCATTTGTGCATTACTAAAGGCGAAACTCTTGTTGCATTGTCTCTTGCTACATGGCTGGCACAGGAGGTCCTTGCAAGGTTCTTCAACAGTGTATCCTGTTTCATAACATTAACAAGAGAACTTAAAGGGGTTATTTGAGAGTAATTCCCAGGCAATTAGAGCTACAGTCCTTATGGAAGAACTAGACCACATGAATTGTTCTCTTACACCTCTGGATTATGTTGCTAAATTCTATCAAGTATATAAGAAAACTTCCTTTTAATTTAAACTCATTTTTAATGGGACTGATTTTGTTTGAAAAGCATAAGCAAAAAGCTGCTCTATCAAACTCAAGCCACAGAATAAGACAATTCTTTCCACAATGTACTCAAAACCAGATTCCATAGAAGTGAAGTAATATCCATGGTTCCTAGGCATAACTATCAGGACCTGAAAAGGGTTCCCAGATATGTCTCTATCTGTTGATAGGAAAGAAAAACAGTAACAAGTAAAATAATTCAGTTCCTCTCCTGCTTCCATCCCACCCCCCATTACTGCAGGAAAGCTCATCCACAGTAGAATCACCCAGGCACAGGCATGCAGCTGCTCTTAGTGTGGCAAACAGACCTTATCCTAGAAAATGTTGGAATCCATCACCTGCTAAGCCAGCAGGGATGAGTGGGAGAATATGAGAAAGCTACTCATTTATGAGCTGGGTTAATCTTTTTTCCACTTTTCAGCCTACATCAGTAAAGCTGGCTGAGGGATTACAACGAAGCGAGCTCCAACAGCTATCTGATTTGGGAAAAACAAAACAAGAAACAAATCTGATCTGAATTACAACTCTGAGCCTTATTTTTAATTCATATGTTTAGTAAGCCTGTTATTCTGCAATTAAGGGAAGTCTCAAAATGCCCGTAGGTCAACACTTTGCTTGATACATCAATGTATTATCCACAGAGTACACAGAGCATTCTGTACAGTGCTTATAATAATTCATAAAAAACATTTCCCGTTTCAGTTCAGTTACAGGTTTATCAAAGGAAATATATTTTTAACATGAAAAAAGTGAAAAATTTTATGCCTGTTTTCTTCCCCATTTCACCTACTTTTACTGCTTTTGCTAAAAACCTGATACAGTAGTTTAGCTCTGAAAATAATTCAGCACAAAATCCATGGGGAACCAGAAAACAATCTGTAGCAGATCAGATATAGTGCCTGTGTTCCAAAGACTTGGAATGCAGGTTGCAATTACATCTGAAAAATAAAGCTAAGGAATGTCATCAAGATGCTATAAAGCAGGAGCAAGTTGGGTGCTCCATGCAGCACGCTTCCAAAAGAAACGCCTGTGCATTCTGAAATCACCTCCTATGCCCGTCTGCTTTCCCATATTATTTCAAGCTAAATTTTTAACACATCACTAGCAGTCACTACCCACCTTTAGGACTGCAAAACAACAAAACACATTTCTGGCCTCGTTACCTTCCCAGGCACCAACACCAAATGACTTTGAGGAATCTGGGCCAAATTTGCTTGGGAAATATTTTTTTTAAAAGAAGACTTTAATTCAATCTTGACATTTTTTCACCATGTATCACTTCAGTTTTGCAATTCTGATAGAAGCATGATACAATTAATTCTCAGGAGGAACATCTTGAGGGAGCATTGTCATATCATTTTAGAGTCTTTGAGCTTCCTCCAGGTCAGAGCTCCAGCCTGAGGTCTGTGTGGAGGCTCTGGTGGAAAACAAGGGAAAACATCCTTCTTCTAACCTGCCTGTTCAATTCTAGGTGAAAATGCAGGTAACTTTAGCTACCAACAACAGGAAGAATGCAGGCTGCAGTAGAAAATAAACATGTGTGAGAAGTTCTGACCTGGCAGCCCCACTCTGCTGCTCGGGGTGCTGTGAGAGCAGCAGGACAGCACGCAGGGGTAGTGTTACGGGCTCGACGTTACACGCTGCTACTCAACACTTGCTCAGAGCCAAGCGCATCAGGGTCAGCCGCACGGCTCCAGCAGGGTACTTTTCAGTATCATTATTGCTAGGCCAAACAACACACACACATTTTGGGATAGCAATTCTAGACCACCAGGAGAAGAGTGCTGCGCTTAGATATGTCTGTCAGCAGGCATGCACCGGATTTGAACTTTGTTGTTTTCAGTTCTTCCTCTCATACTTCTCTGGCTTGAAGAATTAAGTAACAGATTTATAACTGTAAAAGAGGTGACAGAACTATAACCAAATTTAAATAATTCAGTCATAAACTGCCTGTTATCCTGGCAATGTGATATTAACAAAAACAACCACAAATTGATTAAATTTATAAAGAAAAATATCCAGAAGAAAACTTAAAGGAACACCTATGTTCATATTTTAGAAACAGGGGAAGGTATAAACCACAAAGAAATCCAAACAAGAACTTAGAACTTCCACTCTTCAATCATGAGAACACCATTGATCCTTTATCCATTTTCAAATCTTGTTGACCAAAAATGGTTTCACTTGCCCGGGGCAGGGGGAGAAAACCAAAAAGCTCATCATAATTGTGATCTATAACATCTTATTCTGTTACAGGGTACAGTGTTCAACCTTTCATGACACTAGTACCAAAAATAACGCAATCAGGGTTCTGGTAGAAGGTGTCTCATCTTTCTTATCACCCACCTTCACCTACTACACTCCTGCCTCTAAAAGAAGAGCTGAAGGTGAGAGAACCAGAAACTTCTACCATTACTGATTTAACAGACACCATCTGTTTAAAATACATAGACACTCATTAATGACATCATCCTCTTAATAGATTGCAAAGACATAAGCATTTAAACAAACCAAATTGTTTATCCAGTCTCTTTCTTCACCCCAAAAAGCAAGTGGATCCAGCACAAGACAAGCTGCCAATGTTGTTTAGTTTTGGAAGAAATAGTCATTTATCTGCCGCAAACAGCCTAGCTGCATCCAGCTGATTTTCCTCTAGTCTTAAAGAGGGATAATCGTAACACCTTTGCTTTAGCATTAAGCAGAAAAACAAGGCAGAGGCAATCTCGGGGGGAGGTGGGGAGGGGAACACTTGTCTGTCTAATTAAACCAAAGGAACTTAAGGTCTGTGGAGCACAATGGGAACAATTAACACGGATACAAGAGGCAAGGTATAAATAATCTCAGTCATGAATGCCCCTGTGCTATCCCAGATGCAAACCAGCACAGCACCACGCCACAGAGCCTGTCACCTACCTCACAAGAGGTGTGACAGCTGAGTCACCAAGCAGCCCCAGAACAAGAGGTGCCTCTGAACAGCCTTTGACCAACTCCCTCAGCAGGGACCTACTTAACAACGGATCCGAGGAAATTACAGGACAGACACTCCTGCCGCACCACCTACAAACCTCAACCACGGACGGGCCCATCTCTGGAAACACCTTCTCAAGGTGCAGCAAGTAGTTACTAGTAAAAAATATCAGGTAAGTCTTCCAGAATCAACAAAACCACAACCACAACGATGTATTTATTACATTCATTTAATCACAATCCTTATCCAAAGTCCACGAGTAGTCAAGTCAAGCTGCAAGACTCACTCAGAAGCAGTACCACTAAGAAGGAAATGGCAAAAATAATTCCAAATGTATTAACTAGCAAGTACTTTGAATTAATAATGTTGACTTTTTTACATAGTTATATATGCATCAGTGCTCTTGGTATTGGTCAGTGTGACAACGCTGTGCACAACATTAGCTTTGAAAGGATTGTATGTTTATAGTCACAAGGAAATGGAGTTCAGCATACACTTACTTCACATATAACATTTTTCTTTGAAATTTCCTGACACTAGATGCTAGCAGGAAGTGAAATGATAGGTGGCTTCCAAGACAGTGAACTAAAAGCAAAAGGGCGTAAATGACACCTAACTAATATTTTAAGGAGAGAGGAGGAGGTTAAAAAAAAAAAAAACTGAATAAGCTTTTAAACATTATGAATGAGACAAACATTGCCTCATCCAGGTCCTACCTCAACTTAGAGGAAAAGGCTCTTTTTTAAACAACTGGGATAACATACACGTTAGCAACAGACATCTGTCGGGCTAACCCACAGCAGCTGGCATCTCCAGGGTAAAACTGGAATTCTGCGTCTCATCAGATAAAATCCTGGTTCTCACCAAGGCTTTTAATGTGTACTGTTCATCAGTAGGTCTTAGAACATGGTAGGAATGAAGAAAAGTTTTGTTCTAAAATAACAGTAATACATGAAAATCAAACATTTAACCCAACTTAGGCTCAGAACCCCACCAATAAGCTGATATGACAGAGCTACAGCTCCCACCACACCTCTGCACCACAGTGGTGTCACCATCCTGCCCACAGAGCACAGCCCTCCACACTCCCCTAGCATGGACAGCATTCAGAGCAAGAATTCTGAGGAAACAGCTTATGCACTTGAAAACTGATTTTAAACAGGTCAGGATTTTATCTTAGTGCAAATGCCTACTTCTAAAAAATTAAAAATGTAGCCTACTCTGTCAGGCAGATCAAAAGATAAAGCAACATCACCCATGAATAAAACCCTCAAAAGGCACAATAGGAGTCCCATTTCCCTCATGTCAGTTCACAAAGTAGTTCCTGAGAAAGCCCCGGAACCCAGGCAAGGCTTCACCAGTGCAATACATTTTTAGCAGGCAGGTTGTCCTGCCAATGATACGCAAGCTCTTATAAAAGGGAGAAAGAGGAGCCAGTTGTAACGTCACTGACAGATCTGCAAGTATGGACAGTGCGTAACGCAATGACTTCTCTGCAACAAACCCCACAGGAGAGTCCCAGCACCATTCTATCAACGCACATGGCTCTGACCCTTGGGAAAGATCTTCAGTTGCCATCACAAATTACGTGTTAGAGGCCGGAAACTCCCCCACACCTTATAGGAAATCTGAAATTATTATCTATTAATAATAATTACAGATTTCTATTGTCCTCTTGATTTCCTGAATTTAGGCCTACACAGCTCTTATTTTCAGCCCGAGAAGTATTTCAGTGCCCACTTCATGGATGCTTCAGCTGCTCTCCCAGTCTTTGCCTTTAGTTTAGAAAATGGGCCTGAAGTTCACCAAAAAAAGAGAGTTGACCTAAACCAAACTATTCCAACGTCACTCTCCTTTGTACTACGTAATTCCAACACCTCTAGTACAGGAATACAGGGCAGCTACAGAGGGTTGTAAAAAAACTTACAAACACATGCAGTCTATACCTGAGCTACCCTGAAGCAGAGGGGTCCAGCTATTGTTTGGCCAGAATACTCCACAAGAAGCATAAACACTTATTAATGATGGACATGGCTATGGAGTTCTTCATGGAAGACAAGGTTGCAGTAGTGGACAAGGCAGTCAGCAGATGTTGATTCTGGAGCTGTCCTGTCCACAGCAAGTTGAGAGCAAAGACATAACCTGAGCTCTCAGCTCTCAGGGAGAAGCACAGGAGCCAGGACAGGCAGAGGGGTCAGCGGGATGGGCAAGACAGAGCCTGTGGGAAGCCAGAAAGGAACTGTTGATGCCTTTTGGTTCTGCAGAACCCAAATGAACAGGTTACTCTTGTAGAAAAAGTGACTGCCAACATTTCAAGTGCAAAAATCAACCAAAGCTAAGATGGAAAGTGTTTTGCTACGTTCTTCATTGGCCTTAGCCTGGATACACATTAGACTCAGGTATTTGGCCACTGGATCCTGGAACATCTACTCCAAGTGAATGAACTAGAAATAATGCAGAAACCACTGCCCTTTATTTTAATTTTGGGCCTACTAAGAGAAGCAGTCTCTTTCTTGTGTGCCCATCTCTGTGAGACCCCCGTGAAAAAGCAAAACCTCATACGGCTTCAGAACCATCCATGTTCAATGCTGTACTTGCTCCAATCAGCACTGAAATCAGCTGGGAATGCCATGAGACACATGTGGAACAGGAGAGCACTTCCATAGGCAGCCCTTCCTAGGTGCTTCCTCCAATCCCTATTGTATTCCCCAAATCCTTTGTTCAAACGCTTTTCCACACAACTTTAAGCAGTAGTACCCAAAAGGGACAGCAATGTTCTTACAGAGCTACAGTGCTCAAAAGGGCTTCCAAAATCCTGAGATGTTATTTTACAAGAACCTGGCACATGACGAAGGGCAACGCAATCCAGTCTGTACACTGACAGCAGTCACTCCACTGTGGTCACCAGAGAAACCAGGGATTGTCTTTTTCTGTGTGCCCACCCATAATCCGCTCTAACCAAGAAGTTCCATGAACAAATAACAGCATGAAGCCACAATACAGAGGCTTCTCCAGATTCCAGAAAATCTTGTGTGTAAAACACCGGCATAAAAATTGCAATTCTTATCTAAAGTGTAAATAAAATCAATTCAACAAGTGCATATCTAAGTGGAAATTGAAGCGGTTATCAGACAAAAAAAATCTGGCTTTGCAACAGTGACTGGTCACTTCTCACTGCCAGACAAATCAAAATCCATCCTGCAGAAAAATCAGTCTCAGAACAGAATGTGAGATTTGTTTCATTTCCGAAGCTTCCTGCACCATTAGATTCTTCCCTAAAGAAGAGACTTCATTGTTACGGCAATTAGTATTCCTCCACCCCGGCAAAGGGAGGAAAAAAAAGCTCTGAAAGGGTAATCGAGCCATTTCGCAGCTTTGCCTCCTTACTCCACCCAGTCTCTTCCCTGCTCAATGGCTGCTCACAGCATCCACAAACATGGGAACAGCAACAGAAACACACAAAAACGAGATGCCCGAGAACAAGCCGGATATTTGCAATGCATCTTACAGTTTAAAAATATTTTCTTTGTTTAGTTCCCCAACATAATTTTCCTATTTAATAAAATTACTCTAAGGGCAAATAACATTCTGACAGCAGACCCTCCCTCTCCCGAAAACCAGCCAAATGCTGCACAATCATTTACAAAATGATCATCACTGAACGAAGGTTCTTTAACCACCACCTCCTAATGCCATGAACAATACTGTCATAGGAACATATACTTAAAAGAATCACCGCAAAAATACATAATTTAGCCAGGTCAATATGCCCAAACATTTAATTATATTAAAACGGTGTTTATTAAAGATTTTTAATATAGCTTAGATTAACCTTCCCCCATCCCTAGTAGGCAATTCATTATGAAAGGACTTGACCTGCACCAACCAAGCCCACTGCTGCAGCACTATTGAAATGGTTCGAGTGATACCATGGCAAAGAAAGGGAAGGTGTCACATCATTATTGGTATTAAAGGTCAAGTTTAATTGCATTCACCTTAAACAAAAAAAAAAAAAAAAATCAAAAAATCTCACGCCCACAGAACAGAACAAACCCTAAACTTTTCAAGGGAGGCACCACTCCCACCCCCTAACTTCCATCAAAAGCCCTGTCTGCCTATAACCTCCTGCGGAAACAAAACCTCGGGAGCAGCAATTAATACAGGATTTAAGCAATATTATAAGGTTTTCACGGGAAGCCTGTGCAGCTGCAGCCATCCAGGCAGAGATATGATCCCCAGAAGCAGAGATCAGACCTCCCTCCCCCGTTTTACTGCAGCTGGTTCTGAAGGTCTGAGCCACCTCCTATCGCTGCTGCCCTGCTGAGCACTGCAGGAAAACTGGGGATGCGAGACAAATTCTGAAACAACACCTACTCCTTTCCCTGGATTATTAATTCTCGTCTTGTTTTCGGTGCCTCGGCCGCGCTGGCCATTTGGGCCATCGCCCGACGCCCGGCCCTGCCCGGGGAGGGGTGACAGGGAGAAAGCCCCGGCAGGAACCGGGGAGGGATGCTCGGGGTCCCCTCCGCGCACAAACCAGGCCCGTCGTCCCTGAAGGCTATTTTATCGCTATTTACCCGGGCGCATCGCCTCCTCCCGGTATTTGCTAAGTCACGGACGGAGCGGCGCGGCCCGAGGGGTGGGGGGGACACGGGCCCGGCGGCGGCTCCGCGCCCGCCCCGCCGCTCCCACCGGGCCCTGTTTTCCTGCAGAGTCACCGCGGGAGCGGGGCCGGAATCCCCGGGAAGCGGGGAGCCGCGCCCCGGCCCGCAGAGCCCCCCCACACCGAGCCGGGGGGAGGACACCGGGCCGGCCCCCCCGCCGCCCCCCGCCCCGCCCGGTCCCTCCTCACCAACGGGCGCGGCCGCCATTTTGAGAGCGAGGAGAGGGGGGGGGAGCGGGGCGAGGGCGGGGAGCGGGAGAGGAGGGGGAGAGCGGAGAGGAAAGCGGCGGCCGCTCGTGCCCCGGGCCGGCACAACCCGCGGGCCGGGGGGGCGGCGGGCCTCGGCCTTACCGAGCCCCGCCGGCGCCGCCGCCTCGCTGTGCTGCGCGGGTCCGGCGCCACCCGTCTGTCCCACTCACCGGCGCGGCGTCCCGGTGCGGCGTCAGGGTCCCGGTGCGGGGTGGCGGTCCCGGTGCGGGGGGTTCCGGTGCGCGGTCCCGGCGCTCGGGGACGCTCCGCTCGCTCCGCGCTGTCAGAGGCGCCGCGGCCGCCGGGAGGGAGGGCGGGAGCGGCGCGGCCGCCGCGGCGCTGCGCATGCGCGGCCGGGGGCGGGGACGGCCGCCGCCGCCATCTTGGGCGGCCGAGGCGCCGGGTGCGTGTCCCGGCGTGCCGCGCGCGCTTCCCGGCGTGCACTGCGCGGCCGGCCGCCTGAGGGGGCGGCCCGGGAGCCCCGGGAATAGCGGGGACTGTCCGGGGACACACCGGCAGAACCGGGCGCAGCCCGCAGGCCACGAGGGTCAGGCACACCCGGAAAACGTCGGTCGCCGCAGCAGTGGCACCGGGCACGCCAACACCGGGCACGGCGGGTGTCGCCGAGCACCGGGAAGGCGAGGCGCCGCCGGTACACCACATCCCCCCTGGCCTCCCGCAGGCACCGGGCTCTGTAGTGCTTTCCGAGCGCCCCTTCCTAGGAATCCCTTCCCAGGACAGCTCTGTTTTAGTGAGTGACCTTGTCCCTTAGGTCTGGTTCACCCGCTGAGAGAAGGTTCGGATCCTTTGTGTCCATCACCTCCGTGTGAGGGGAGCTCTAGGGGTTCCCCTGTGCACCTCCCAGAGCCCCTTCACAGGGGTAGCATAGAAACACTCGCACTTTACACTGGGAACTGAATGTTCGCATTATCTACAAACCCCATTTAGTTAAATCTCAAAATGTCCTCTGTTTGGAATCTCAAAATGGTGGTAAACTGAGGCACAGACCAGTGCTACTTTAACCCGTGTGCTCATAGGAGGTGACAGCAGAGCCTTGGCACTGCCTGTCCCAGCTCCTGTGTGGCTGGCACAGCCGAGCAGCTCTGTGCAGCAGGGTTCTGCCATCAGTTTGTAGTTCTGAGTCCCCGTGCTCTGCAGTGATGTGGTGTCAGGGGCAGCAGTGCTTGCGCAGGACTCTGCACAGCCCAGCAGGGTGAGTTCCCAGCTGCGCTGGCCTGGGACAGTGACCACAGCCACCTCCAGCCCTGGCAGCAATGCAGTGAGAGTGGGGCCACACAGCTCTCTGAAATGCTGACCCAAGAAAAGAGGTAATTCCATGTGGAAAATTATCTAGAGAGCAAAAACTGAAAGAAACTTCAAGGGACGCTGAAAATTTCGTAATCAAAAGCTGTGTAGTCCTGTCCGTTACTCCTGTGAGTAGCAGTGGAGGTTGCTAATGTAACAGTTACCTAATGGATCTCTCTGTTTGTACCCAGAGCACCTGAGGGTGCTGGTGTCAGCCTTGCCCGTGCTGGGCCTTCGCCCCTGGCTTGCTCTTATTTATTTTATACAGCAGTAAACAAGACAGGGCTGTGCAAACCCCCTACACCACACTCGTCAGCATTATTTCACAGACAACATAAGAAACAGGGGACTGAAATTTAGGGGAAGACTTTCAAATGGTTGCCCAAATTACCTTGGCTTTATTTCCCTCTACTTGCAAAGCAGACAAAACTGTTTTGACAGCCTCAATATTCTAATATTTCAAATATTTTGGAGTGCGTATTCAAGTGATAATTAGCATCTACCCAAAAAATTAAATATAGTTCATGGAGATTAATTAATTTCCCAGAGATTGTTAGGACACTGGTCTTTTATTCTCCTTTTGCAGCTGGCCTTCCTTGTAATATCGTTGCTTGATACTAGAGTGGAAAAGAAGTCCCAGTTGCCAGCACAGCTGAACGGTGAGGAGTCTCAGAGCCCATTTTTCTTGATCATTTCCTTGATTGCTACCATGTACCTTGATAATAGCAAACATGGACCCTGCGCCTCAGTGGGGACAGGCAGGTCCAAATTGCACAGCTCCCTCTGATCTCAGCTTCAGTTTTTCCCTCAGAATATTCCTAAAGGTAGCGTTTGCAGCTTGCACAGCTCTGCTGCAGCGTGAGCCAGGCTTCTTCAGGGGAGTTTTTGCCATCTGGGGTGGCACACACAGCAGTAGCTACTACAGCTGAGATTATGATTCCAAACGTTCCATCAGCCCTTGCCACACGCTTCCTGCTAAACACGGAAACTGGATTCATTGATAATTCATATGTTGCCTCTGAATGAAAGTTGTCGTTAATATTCTGCGCGTGTACATATTTGTGTAGCAAAGCACCTGCAGTGACTGTACTGCTGCAGCCGGCTCATGTACACGTTTTACGTCCGTTGCGGTGCCTGACCTACAAAAGATGTGAGCTGTTATGGCCACACAGCTCTGGAAGGGAAAGAGTTGCATGAAAATGCTTCCACAGATTTGAACTGAAAGATCAGTGCAGTTTTAGGTCGGGACTGAATTCCAGTGACACAAATACTGTCATTACAAGGTGCCTAAGCACATACCAAAGGAAATTGACTTGTAGCTATGTCTTGCAGTTCAATTTAATGAGTCAATGGGCATGTCTACCTGTGTCATTAACCCTGTCACTGGGATAAATCACAAGAAATGAGCATTTTTTTTTCTTCTTTTTTTTCACTAGTGACTTCTCTGTGGCTCAAGCAAGACTCTAGAACTGCAAGTTTCCACTTTATTGTTCTTATAGATGCAGAAGTTTCAGAAATCTCACTCCCAGTACTCATGTGGCCTTCCCTCTACATTATAAACATAAGGAAGAGAGCAATCTGTGTGTCCTGCTCTACGTGACATTCTCAATAGCATTAGAAAGAAGATAAACAAATCCTGCCTCTGAGGTTGTGTGTGGGGAACCTTGGCCCTGTGCAAAGTCTTCCCTTGTTGCAGTAAAATTTTTCATTGAAGTAAGTCCCTTTTCTAATTTGGTATGAAGGAAATGAAAATTAAATTTTCAGCAACTGTTCCTGTTTTACTGCTAATAGTGGCCTTGCCTGTTTTCACTCCATTTTGTGTCTCACCTGGACTGCTGATGGCATAGAGCTTATAAAGCATTTATGTTACTTTTGATGATAATGTTTTTCTGTATCTCGACTCAATAGTCTTTGATAGTCCAATGCTATTCTGATGATACTGCTGTTACATGGTTCCTTCTTTAAAATCACGTGTTAGTTCTTTTCCTAGAGCCAAAGGGTGAAAGTCCAGGTACAAGAAGCATTTCAGTCACTTACCAGTTCTGTTTCCACTGGTGTCCCCTGCCAGGCCTTATCCAAACCTGAGTGCTCGCCCTGGAGGTGCCGCGTTCCCTGGCAGCCGTGGGCCTGGCTCCTGTGCCAGTCCCGGGTTATCTGCTGATTCCTCTGTGGTTCTGGGAGGCTGTAATTGGTGTCTGCTCACGCTCACATTCACCTTCTCTGTCCCCATACAGTGAGTGGGATGTTAAAAATGTCCTATTTCTGGGAGACTGTGAAAACAAGTGTTTCCTATAATAACTTTAACAAAGTTTTTAACATAGGAGTTTTAATTGCAGGTATTTATTGTCAAACAAGATGTTTTTGTTCCCAGAATTTTAAAATTTATGAGAATTATTTTATTCAAGGATAAATATGCTTACTTAAAAACTTTTATTCAATAGTTTCAGTGAATTATTTCTTATGTCTTCAACGTGTTTTTCAAGGTTATAGTGAAAGTCAGTAACATACACATTCCAGTTAAAAGGATGGTAAAATAGTGCAGGGATAATAAAACATCCGCCTTTTAATCTAATTGGGGCATGCACTTTTGCCTGCAAAAGCTGCATGTCATTCTCATACTAATGCTGCAGCTGAATATGCAGATCAGGTCCATCATAGGCTCCTGTAGCTAACCAGGATAATTTTGTGCATTAGTACTTGATTTGTGTAGAAAACTGCTGCAAAGGTTCATGCAGATATTTGGGATGGGATGCATTGCTTCTGGCTCTCCCAGATGTGCTGCACAGCTGCAGTTCAGCTGCAGTTAGAAGTTTGATGAACTCTAGAATAAGCCTTGTTGTACCTCAGCATCCCTTGTCCACTCAAGCTTGCTCTTTAAATTCTGCTCTTACAGCACCAATCTGTTGTTCATGATACTGTAAAACATCGGAGAAGTGTGGCCTCTACTCCATGGGTGCTGCAGCATTCCAAACACAACTTTATGGGACAAATTATCTTTATTTAGTCAATCTGTGAATACTGGAGAAAGATGTTATTCATGATGTGATTCCTTTATAGGTGCGGGAAATGGGAGATGTCCCGCAGGAGCTGTAGCTGGGGCTGTGCCAGAGGAACGATTGGCGGCCCCGGTGTCGTGTCGCGGTGACACAGCCTCTGTCCGTGCTCCGCAGGTGCGGCGGGGCGGAGCCGGCCCGAGGCGTCCCGCGGGCGACGGACTGCTGCTCAGGGTGCTGCACCGGAGATTTGCAACTACAGGCTGAGGTATGCAGGGAGCCTGGTCAGTACCTACGGGGAAGATGACTTTTAATCTTACATGTCTTCTAAACAGCAGTATAGTCCTGAGCAGAGACACTTCCTCATGCAGCAAAATTAATGCTCTTTTCTAATGTACAATCTGTTTAGCTGACAAGCCTGCACCAGCTTTAATAAACTCACAGTATATCCCTCCCATTAAAAACAGCAACATTTTACAACAAATAGAGTTATTCAGAAATGTCAATGTCATACCGATGCTTTATTTTTTACATTTTAGAATATTTGTTATTACCAGAAAATGAAAATTGGCTATTAGATTAGAAGCTCGTGTTTCTCAGCAACATCATGAATATCACTGGTCTAACAAGAGGGCTGAGATGTTGAAATAGATGTGTGCTGACAGTGCTATCAACTTCTAAAGAGCTAGTCCAGGTTTCTTTCCAACAGGACAGAGTATTGCAGCTTCCCTGCAAGGAGGAGGTAGGTGGCTCAAATGCTGTGTGATTCATGGCCATAAGAATGCACCACCACCAACCCATGCATGGATACTCACACGCCCTGATCAAATTATATGTTTGACACATTCTTAAACTGAACCTTTCTGCAAGCAATTACACACGTTAGTGATGCTGTGATTCAGTGTGGTGCTGGCTGATGATGAAACACTGCAGGGCTGCACCTCATGGCACATGGCACCAGGAAACAGGAACCCTAGCTTGCCTCTGGAGAACAGTAATATATATTAATGTAATGAATATTATTTTAAATGGTTGTGAAAGGACAATTTCGAGACATCCCCTGTTGCAGTAGGTATTTTCTAGTAAATGTACTCAAAATTGTAAATGGAAGAAAATACTTGAGCTTTAAAACGTTTGTCAGACAGCAAAGAACAGACACAGTGTGGGACAGAGCTGGCTGTGGCTCTGGGGGGCTGCAGCCTTGCCTGGGGAAGTGCAGCTTCAGGAGCTCTAAAGACAGAGGCAGTGAAAGGGTTTGTTCAGTGGTACATGAACAGGAACACTGCTGCAGTCAACCCCTTCTGGGTGCAACTGTGAGTCCCAAGAGGGGGGAAGGGAAGGAAGAAGGAATATCTGTCCATTTTTGGAAAAGTTACAAATTCTTAACACTGATACACTGTGATATCCTGTGCTTTGTCCTCTCAGGAACTCCTCTTCTTTGGGGCAAATCATTTAATGTCTCTTGAATACTTGTTAAAACATTTCCAATGCCAGCATTATTCATTCACGTTTATGAAGTCTGTTTATATTTGTGCTTCAGTAAATGTCACCATAAAAGTAATATTATCAAGTATTGGAAAAAATCTTTTCCCAAACCAGTGGTAAAGCTCTTGGTGACTGTGATGGAATTAATAATCCAACTGGTCTGCAATGTTTATAGAGAACAGTGGATATGTCTCCACACTCTGCTGGCTGAAAAGCTCTCTCAGACATTTGGTGTACTTTTGTTATTTGTTCTAAGCATCATTTAGTGCCCTCTGTGACCTTATTATGTTTATATATATATAATTAGAAAAAGATACATTTTAGGATGTGGTATTTTTGGCCAGGTTAAAAAATGCATTTTATTAAAATTGATTCAGAGAGGATCAATTGTCCCTGACTCTCCACTGGATTTTCTGTATTCCTTCCAAATAGGAAATTCTAAACAAATTTCATTAAACTAATGTGTATTACCTAAAAAATTGATAAAAGACTGAGTTCTGGGATGTTAAGAGCTCTCTATGAAAAAGGGAATAGAACCTTTACCTCAAGGTAAAAAATCAGCATCCAACCGTGACATAAGAGTTTGCAGGCAAGACTTCCACTGGTGCCAGTTAGAGCTGCACTGTAAGGAAATTATAGTTATGTAATAGAATGTTTTAGTGAATAGTTTCATAGTTCAATAAATTTTCTATGACTGGGAGAGATGTGGGGCGAAGTGGGCTCTGAACATGACAGGACATGATTTTTTACCCTTTATTTCACACCAGTACTCCCTCTGATTTAGCTAGGAGTGATCCACAAGTCTAACTAGGAACAAGATGTCAGACTTGAATTGTAGAAATTACAGTTGTGAGTTTTGGTTTGTTCTCGTTTTAATCCATGGTGATATCCTTGGTTAGAAATGGCGTTAATAAATAATGACAATCTGTATTTGGAATTGAGAAGGATTTCTAATTGAGAATGATTTACTAATTGATAAAAACATAGGAATGAACTCCTCTTTGTTTCATTTAGAGTCCCAGTAGATTTCCATTTGGCCTGGAGAGTTTTCTCTGTCCCCGTTTTCAGGCTTCATTGCGTTATCTGTATTCACTGGTCTATCTCCTATGGCATCTTCTTCATTATTAAGCAGGGTCTGAGAAGGAGAGATTGGATTAGACCAATTTTGTCATCTTATGGCACAAGACAATACTAAGTATCTCCTAACATTTTTGACATACTGATAAAGCAGATTTTTGATATGAACTCTGTCTAACACATCTGATCTGTACAGTCTTCCGATGCATTGTATTTGCAGGACTACTCTGTGATTTTTCAATAACCTACCAACCAACCAATTTCCCTCTTTTAAGGACTCGTGGAGAGGGATGTAATGCAGCCAGGGATGCTGACCTGCCTGTAAAAACTGAGAACTGCATAAATAAGGAGCTTGAGTTTGCAAAGTTTTTTCCCATAGCAACAGTTGCAAGGATTCTTTTTTCTCATAATTATTTTTTAGAATTAATCAGCCTGATGGTACATAACACAGCTGAAAGAAATACCCTTTGTTTTCTTTTAAGTTGCCAATGTAACCATAATTAAAATTTTTTTAAAAAACCAAAACCATAAAAAACAGACCGTTGGGAAGGGTGACTGATTGGCAATGTGCCAGAATAATGGAGTTAGGTAAGGCTGTTAGAAAGCAATTGAATTATGGTGAGACAGTAATAACTACAATGGGAGTCTGGACTGTAAAATTTTCAGCTGTAATACCTCAACAGACAGTTCTGAAATATTTGCCTTTGTGCCACCTGCACATCTGTAGGAGCAGGCATGGCCACTGCTGGTGAATGCCAGGGTAGGAGCTCGGTTCTGGAGCTCTTGTGTGTGCGGTTCCCGTAGATCACAGAGCTTCTGTTACAGAAGCAGGAAGAAATTAGGCTAAGAGTTACTGTAGTGACTTGAAAAGAAAATGTAAGTTATGAGGAATAAAAATGGACTTGTTTGGGAAAAACGCCCATCTCCTACCTTATCTGTCTGCTCAGGAAACCTTCACCTTTTATTTTCAGGTGAGCAGAGCTGGGCTCTGCCAGCGGAGCTTTTAGAAGCATTCTTTGAATGCAGAGAGATACTTGTAGGCAATTTCAGCAACACAGCTCTTATTTTAATTTTCTTGACAGAAAAAGACCAAGCACTGAAAAAGGTGGTGATTGCATTTTAATAACCAAGAAATCAAGTAAGTTTCAAATGGCTAAGAACAAATTCTCTGGGGAAAATAAACCAAAAGCATTTCCACCTTCAGCCTGAGAGATCAGCTTTCAGAGTGTGTAACCTGCCAGGTTCTGGGTTCACCATTAGGTACTTTGTACAAACCACCTTTTTTAATTCAGGGTGGTTTCCCACAAGGGAATCTTTCCATGCTCCGAGTTAATTATGTTTCTCTCCTCTCGAGTTTCTTTACTACCTAGAATTTTAAGCTAATGTAGTCTATTTTAGGTTTTTAAAAGTGCTCAGTGCTATGATATCTATGTAGTCATCTAAAAAAGATTTTTTTAAATCTGTATACAGGGAAGTAGAGGACAGCTAGGGATCATCCTAGTTCTCACAGAGCATAGTATCTTTGGGCTGACTAGAATAGTTGTTCTCAAGTAGTCCTGCTGTGCAATATGTGTACATTTTAATGAGGTGAATTAATCCCTATGTTCTAGGAACAAACTTTGATAGTATTATCTGTCATTACTTACAAAACTGTATGAATTAGAGTGCACAGAGCTATTCTGGGGCTGCCAGACCAGTTAAGGAAAAACAGTTTTTTTACAGGACACTAAAATTCAGTTGCTTTACAAGCACTCAGCTACAGTTGGGGTCAATATCAGCAGGGACTGCTGTACAGAGAGAAGGCACATACTGTCCTAAGATAGTGCCTGATGCTGAGGTTTTGCAATAAATCCCTTGCCCCACAACTTCCACCAGCCTTGTTTTTAGCTGGAAGTCTTCAAAGCCTGTTAGCAAACAGCAACAAGTATTCTACTGACACCTAAGATGGGGAAAATAAAACACCAGCAGTGCTAAATGTCACACTTGGAAATGGCAATCGTACATGTTCAGCAGCCCATTACCCCCTGAATATTAAAAAATTATGTGGGTCCTTGCTGGAGGAATGCATCACCAGTCAGAAAATGGAAAGCACTGAGCTCAGAGAGAGCAGAGCCCGCTGAACGTGCGGGCAGGAGCCTGTGCCAGTGAGCTGTTACCTAATAACTTGGTAATTCAAGCTCAGATACAGAGTCAGGGAGCACAAGGGAGCCTCTTGTAGCCTGACATTTAGAGACCTGAGACTGAAAATCAACTAAAATGACTCAATTTTTTCATTTTTTAATATTAGCCGCCCAGTGTTTATGTGAGCTCTGAGACATAAGGGGGAGCAAAGTGGAGCTAAACATGTCTTTAAAGCCAGAATGGACAAATGGGGTCAAATAATCAAGCAGGAACCTTTCTGGTGTCAGCCTTGAACAGTGAGGGCTCTTAGTCCAGCAGTGGCAGGCCAGGTACCAACACTACATGGAAGGTGCTGGAAATGCAGGGAGGTCAGCAGGTGCACTAGAGCCAGGTGCACAGCAATGCCTTTTGTTCCCATGTCCCAAGGGAGCACCGGAGTGACCTGGGAGACAACTGCAGTGGTGACTGCAGAGGGGAGTGGTGCTGCTCTGTGGGAAGAGGCTTCTGCAGGACAGGGAAGCTCCTTCAGTGGCTGGTGGTGGTTGTGGTTTGTCATGTGTGTTCCTGACTCAGCCATAAATTTGTGTGAAGATTGTCAGTAATTTGATTGGGAGGGGCTCACCAGGTAAAGGACAGTAAAGACTGCTCAGGGGTAGTCAGAGATGATGCTCAAGCTGGTAAGGGCTCCCTAAAAAGCAGTAGGAGTTTCCTGAAATCTTCTCCAGCATGGATGCAGGAAAATCAGTTGTCCAGCTGAAATAAGGCTAAAAATAATGTGAAGACAGCAATTTGATTAGTTTAACATTCATGCTTGCCTTAATATCTAAAATGCTTTCTTCCACCTTCTATAAGCTTATGGAAAGCCCCCCCTGAATTCACTTGGAGCAGGTGCTTCAAGGTGCAAATGAATCTTTGTTTGAATAAGGAAGTAACACTAGTGAATACAGCTGGCTCCAAGCAGTGTTCGCCTTTCTGTGCAAAGATTTCATTAGTGAAGTACGTTCTTTTCAGATCATTTGTAATGGATGTAAGAGCTTGACATTAGCTACTTACTGTATCCCCAGACCAGCTTAAAACCACTGTGGAGCCTCCTTACGGTGCGTTGGAAATGGAGAAGAAAATGTGAGGACTTGTAGTAAGTCCTTTAAGATCTTGTAGTAAAACTAATTCTCATGGGACTTACAAACAGCACTCTACATTTGTACTGATTTATTTTTGTGCATTTCATAATTCATTTTCAATTGTCTTGCTTCTTGTGGAGTAATTTACATATATGTAAAATGAATGCAAAAAAATTAAATCAAAACTGTGTCCCTTCTCACTATGATTTTGCTAGTGCTAATAATAGAACAGGGTGCAAGGCAAGTGGAGAATCTTGCCTTCAGGCATGAATCTGATTTCACTGCATTTTTGTCCAGTTAATTGTTTTGATGTTATTTTTAATTTATCAGTATTTTGACTAATTAGAAAAATGCTCAACAAACTGCACCATTCAAAAAATTGTTGTGCAACTCAACAGCTAATACACATTTTAATCTGGAGTGTTGAGAATTATGGTGAGAAGCAAGACAGGATGGAGTGGGGGTAGGGAACTTGAAATAATTCAAAGAAATTGGAGAGAAGGCAAGTAACTAATTTTATTCCCATTTATCAATTAAGGCAGGATTCAGTGTTTATCCATCATGGTAGACAGAGGGAAGGAAAGAGAAGAGGGTGTCATGAGTTGGGTGTTTGTGAGCACACCAGCTGTGATGGGAGAGGTGAGCACAGCAAAAGAAAGAAGTTGCTGTTGGTGTTAATGACCAGAGAATGTCTGAGCAGGGCAGCGATGTGGCCTGTGGCCCCCACAGTAGCCAGGTGGCCAGTTCCCCACTCAGTCTGCCAAGTGACTTGATCGTGAGCTCGGAGCAGACAGGGTGCCAGGTGGCCAGATCCGTCACTCAGCATCCAATTAACAATGACACTGGTTTGGAGCCAAGCGAGAAGGCAGCTCTCTGATAGGGACAGGGAGCATCACCACACCATCAGTCCGGCCCCTATGGCAGCTCCTGCTCCTTTCCGTTCCTCTAGAAAGCTTCTCAAGACTGTGATCTGAGTTGTTTTTGTTGGTTGGTTGGTTGGTTGGTTGGTTGGTTGGTTTTGGGGTGGTTTTTAAGCAGTAAAGCTGTCCAAATCTTTTGGATATTTCAACGTTATTCTTTTCTAGCACTTTCTCCATGGCTCAGAGCACAGCTGTGCCGTGCTGTAAGCAGTGAGTCTGTCCACACAAGAGAGGAACTACCCAGGTCATTTAACTTCCAAACTGCATTGGAGTGCTGATCCAATTTAGGGAATGTTAGCCCGTGTCTGGTAGTGGGATTGTGGCACAGGTGGAACATGCCTGATTATACCTGAATTACTTAGCAAGAAATAATGCTGCACTTAATTCTAACCAAGAATTTTTGAAATAAGGACAGTTTTCAAATTCTGCTTTTCACACCGATTGAACATTCAATAAAGGCAATTGCCCTTTAAAGTTTTTTTCACCTCAGCAGATTATGCAAGATACTCTTCATTATTTACACATTATTTGATGGGTCTGCTTTTCCCACTCTTTACATCTGTCACAAATTTTCCATAGCTTTAAAGGAAAGTATAAAAGTCAAAGTTTGCTGTGCTTATGTGAGCATAATAATGGATTTTCTGAGAAAGTTTTGAAAGACAATCAGGATTTGGGAGATGGAATGGCCCAGTGAGGTTGTTGTTTGAATGATGTTGTTTGTCCACACTAGTGGCTCTCTGGAGGCAGTGCATGTGGTCTTTTCTCAAGCCCTACTGATGTGCCATAGAAGCAAAGCCAAAAATTTTTGGAAGTCTTTTCCACTCCCTAGAAACCAGGTTGGGACATGTAAGTAAAGAAAATCTGTCAGTTTTATTCATATGTTGTGAATACATAGAGGTCTTCCATTTGTAGCATCTTGCATAAGTACTAGGGTATTAAAACATAAAGGTAATGGGAGTCTTTTAAAATTTATCTCTCTTTAAGTTTCTCATAGGCTGAAAATAGCATTCCACCTTTAGGCTGGCAGTTAGGGCAAGATAAACATTTCAGAATCAGGCAAATGGACTGGCTGAAAGTGAGATAATAGTTTATAGGAATGGAGCTATTTATAGCCTGCAGTATGCAGCGTTGCAGCGACAGCCCCATGACTCACGGTCAGCGCGGGGAAGGTGCTCTCAGGGGAGAGGCCTGGCCAACATCTCAGAGCTGTCACTGCAGTGGCACACGTGACAAACTGGCTGAACGATGGCGAGGCTTGTGGTTCTACCTGGGCAGCTACAAATAGTGACATTTAAAACTCAATGGCCAGGTGTCAGATTGGTCACATCTCACTGATTTGCTATATATCAGTACAAGGCTATGCATATGAGACAATCAGCTACATCAAGCAGGGTGGCGTCTCCTTTGGCAGGTGGAATACAAAATACCAGTACTTGTTTCAAGTTCTCAAATACTCTATTTGTTAAATCATTTAATACTTCTCTGTTAGACTTCTCAATGATGAGACAGGAATAGCAGTTTTGATCCGTAACTTCTTAAAGCCAACGAAATATCCCAGCATTTTTGGATGAAGGGGACAGTAACTGATGTACTGTGATTCTGAGTTGACTCAGAGTGGCCCTGTGACCTCGTGTTAGCCTCTCTCACCAGTTTCCATGGCAAAACGGAGCTAACAGTGCTCAATTATCCACTTTATCTACTAAACAGGGTTAAGACTGGGGACGTTTCGACCATTTAATTACTCTTTGTAATGAGCTCTGAAGAGAAGTGGCTATGAGCCGGTGGTGGTGGAGTAAATCTCACAGCTGCTGGATAAACGGTATGGGTAGGGTGGGAGGCCCGGGCAGCAGCAGATGCCGAAACTGCCGTCCCTGCGGTGCCGGTCCCAGCGCAGCCGGCAGGGCGGCGCTCTGGCAGAGCGGGGCTCCGGCACGGCGGGGCTCCGGCAGAAGGGGACCCCGGCAGTGCGGGGCTCCGGCAGTGCGGGGCTCCGGCAGAGCGGGGCTCCGGCAGAGCGGGGCTCCGGCAGTGCGGGGCTCCGGCAGAGCGGGGCTCCGGCAGTGCGGGGCTCCGGCAGTGCGGGGCTCCGGCAGAGCGGGGCTCCGGCAGAGCGGGGCTCCGGCAGTGCGGGGCTCCGGCAGAGCGGGGCTCCGGCAGAGCGGGGCTCCGGCAGTGCGGGGCTCCGGCAGTGCGGGACCCCGGCAGTGCGGGGCTCCGGCAGTGCGCGGCTCTGGCAGAAGGGGACCCCGGCAGAGCGGGGCTCCGGCAGTGCGGGGCTCCGGCAGTGCGGGGCTCCGGCAGTGCGGGGCTCCGGCAGTGCGGGATCCCGGCAGTGCGGGGCTCCGGCAGTGCGGGACCCCGGCAGAGCGGGGCTCCGGCAGTGCGGGGCTCCGGCAGTGCGGGGCTCCGGCAGAGCGGGGCTCCGGCAGTGCGGGACCCCGGCAGTGCGGGGCTCCGGCAGAGCGGGGCTCCGGCAGTGCGGGGCTCCGGCAGAGCGGGGCTCCGGCAGTGCGGGGCTCCGGCAGAGCGGGGCTCCGGCAGTGCGGGGCTCCGGCAGAGCGCGGCTCCGGCAGTGCGGGGCTCCGGCAGAGCGGGGCTCCGGCAGAGCGGGGCTCCGGCAGTGCGGGGCTCCGGCAGACCTGGGCTCCGGGCGGCTCCCGGCGCCGCCTCCCGCGGAACGCTGCGGTCTGGCCACCGCCGGCGTGATGCCGAGCGCCTTGCATCATCCGCCCGCCTCCGCCTCTCTCCGCCGCAGCTGCGATAGTCACAATTACGCTGGGAGGAGTGTGTCCGTGGCATTTCTGCCCGTTGGATCCCTCGCAGGCCATCCCACGGAGGTGGGGTTTCTGCCGTGCTTACGTGTCTGTGTTTTAAATCAGGCTCTCCTTGTGTAGCTGCCCTGCGGCCAGCGTGCCCCTCTGTGCCCTGCGCACACAGGGCTGCAGAGCGGGGCAGCTCATGGCCGTCCGACCCCAGAGCGGCCCTGCTCGCCCCCGGTGCTCCTCTGCCCCCTCCCCAGCTCGCCGGCCCTGCGCACGGCAAGGAGGGAGAGGTTCTCACGGGAACTTGAGGGAGAAAAGGAGCTTGGAGAGAGAAAAGGCTATATGAGACCAGGGTTTTGGTTATCAGTGGCGGGACAGGCGCCCAGCAGCAGGCACGGTGGTCCCTGACTGACCCTGCTCGCCGCCGTTCCCTGCCCACAGAGGAGCCCCACGGTGTGCACCAGCTCTGCCTGTACAGCTACACCAGCAACCCAAGCATGTCTGTAATCTCTGGCCAGTACACAATGAACTCGCTGAGCAATTTTAGTCCCTGAAAATTATTGACTTTGAAAAACAACTTAAAACAAGAATCCTTTGATTGGTGGCTAGGTTCAGAAATGCTTTATTATCTTGTTTTGACCTTAAATGTTTATAAAACATAAAGAAATGATGACTCTGTGTCTCTTTCTTGTATTCTAACATGATTGCTTTTAGAATACCTCCATCATTTTGGACCAGCAGAAGGGTGTTTTCATGTCTGTTTCTAAGGACAGGAACTAATGTAGTTGTATTGATGAAGGTGGCGTTCAGTCAGAAAGAAAAGACAGAGAAATTAATGGTCAGCTCCAAATATTTGAAAACTGAAAGTTCTAGGTAGGGCCTTCCTCAGATAATGTTTTTGCATTTTAATTAATTCTTCAATCTCTATTGGCATTTTTTTACCAGCATCATAGGACTTTACAGTATTTACATTTGGGGGGCTTTTTTCAGAATGTTACAGAACGACATGTGAAAGAATGAAATCCAAATTATAATCTCTTCAAAGATATTATCACTTTGTCACTAATATTATATAGGTCTTGTTGATCAATGACCTGATATTCTTAGACACCAGTTGAGAATCTGCTGAAGGACCAGACAATTGGAATGACTGTCTATAATTGAGCTGTCATCAAGTCAGCTGCCATCCCCGGGATAATGGAATCCTGTTCCTAAATGTCTATGACACCACAGAGTTTTGTGGGGAGTTTTACCACAAGAGGATGAGAGTCTTCTCCAGGTTCAAATAACCTCTCTCTCCTGGCCCTCTCTTCTCCAGTTATCCCAAATCGTGCTGTGGGCAGGCCCTTGCATAAGCAATAGGGATGATTTTGCAGAACTTATGAAGGATAAAACTCTGCTTTGATTGCAGGCGGCTTTCACTACAGCACTGCTAGATTCATGCTAATTTCAGTGTACGCTAGATGTTAACCTCAGTGTATTTCTAATTTCAACTTTCCTTGCTCCAGCCCCTCTGTTGCCCCCCTTGACACCCTCATACCCAGTACCTGACAGCCACACCTGGCAGCGTGCTCAGAAAGAGCTGATGAAATGCAGAGAGCCCCTGCCAGACACCATGAACAGTTTTGCCCCAAGGAACCAAAAATTGCCTGTCTATTTTACACCCATGTGCTGCGCAGATTAGGATGTGGCTTCAGGTATTTGAATGCTTTAAGCCTGACTGTAAGATTTTTTTTTTACCCCCATAATAATAAGTGGAACTAAATGCTCTGTTTTCCAATATGCCACAAGGCTGATAAAATAGAAGGCTGGGAAAGGGGATGAAGAGTCAACATTTAGCTTTGGGTATTCTTTTGTTTGTTGTTTTGGAACAGTAGGTTGGAGCAGATTACAAAGCTTGAAATGAATATAAATAGTTTCCTGATTTAAAAAAAAGAAAGAGAAAAGCAGAAGAGTACTTAATTTAAACCGTGCCCTGAGGAGCTGGCAGCTCAAAGCCAACACGTGGACTTGTATAGTGGCACTGTAAAGAGAAATTCCAAACCAAAAGTAAATTAAACTCATCTAGTTGGGTTTGCTTCAGTGTTCCCCCAGCCCAACTGTCTGTAGAGCTGTTACCAACATATTTGCACTGGGAATTAAGATGCTCTTATTTGTAACAGCAGTTATTTGTAACAGCTCTCCTCCACTGCAGAATGCTGTCTTGGCATGAAATGATTTCTACAGTAGCCCTGGAATGGCTACAATCCTCATAATTTTAATAGTTCCTATCATCTGGGAAATACCAATCCATTTCTGGGGTCCTGGATTTACTTATAGCATTAAGATTAGTTAATAAATATAGTAACAGCGATATAATTGTTACCTGTATGACTTGCATGGGCAGAAAGCTTCACTATCTGACAGCTCGGTAGAACAAGGAAGGAAGGGCCAGGTAGGGCATTTGGGCAAGTGAGGAATGGAACAGCAACCTCCTTCTTCCCAGCTCCTGCAGTGTGACCTCCAGACAAGCTCTTCCCATTCATCCTAGCACTTGGTTTTCCTGAAGAAATCTGGCAAAGGATCAGGCAATGCATAATGGAAAGGCTGCTGCATGCTGCAAGTGACAAACCCCACAGCGTTTGGCATTCATTTCTGCTGCATTTGGAGACGTGGACTGGGTAATCCAATATGTCTTTTGTGTCTTATCTGGTGTTGTTTGCAGCAGGCCTGTTTAGTGAGCGTGTCACCTTTAGGCATTAGTGCTGAACAACATCTGAAAATGGAGCCCTACCAGGCTGCTGCTTAAGCAGCACAAGAGCATAGCTCGTACTCCCAGGCAGCCTGGGCTCCATGGCCAGCGCTGCCCGCCAAGCCACGCTGGCCAAGGGGCTGTCCACTAACTGTCCTTAAGCAAAAAATATGAGCTTAACATATTTTGTTAAGTTTGGAAGTTTCGGTGTAAAATAATACACCTTTATTTATCCCAATCTTCTTATTTACTTCTTATTTACAGGTCTGTGCAGGCATAAATAACATATCAATGCATTTGCTTACTTCATGTTGCACCTGCTAATGACCAGGTACAAAATATCACTGTCTCTGCCTAGTGCACTAGGAATTGTAGAGAGTTTTTGGACTCACCAATAAATACAGATTTTATTATCTATTGAGAACAGGGCTGAAAGAGGACTTAGCAAAAAAGGCCCCATGGATGGTGTTTTTATTGCTGTCCTTCAGTGAATATCATCCAAAAGTATTTCAGCACTATATTTTGCCATCTCTTCCAAGCAGAATACAAAATTATATATAAATATATATACACTTAAATGTACTTTTGCAACACTTTGGGGAAGATGAGGCTAACTCTGACCCAATTTTTCACTGAAGTGATTAGTGGTTCGATGTGCCTCAAACTGAAATCCATTAAAAGGTGCTGCTGTGCTAAAGCTTCATCTCTGGTGATCAAGTCTCTTTGAGGAGTCTGCAGTTAGCTGCTCAAAAATAGACTCACCAACAGTCACTAAGTAATTTTTTAATATTTAGGTCACTTTTCATTTCTAGTTTTCAACTTTGGAGGCAGAACCTGGTACAGGTACTTATTGCTCTGAACTCTCCCTTAAGTAAGGGGGAATTTCACCATTAACTTCAGTAGCCAGGACTTCTAGATCTGTTCAAGTTTAAATGTATGAAAATTTCAGCATTGCTGCCATCACAGTTCCATCTTTCAGGATGGTGTATCACTTGCTTCTGTTCCAATTCAATCCTTCCAGTTAGTTAGGAGTTCTTTTGACTGAAAAGGCCGTGTCAATGTAAGCCCAAAAAGGTTGAGGAGTTTGGTATACTTCTTTCCCTTCCTTTTATGTGATTTCAGCCATACCTGGATTTGGGGATTTGCTGAGCTTCAACAATCCCATTATAACCAGAGCAATGCAATTTGTCTGTAGACAAGCTCTTAATGTCATTTACAGTGATTATATCTGTGCTAAAATTACAGTATTGGTTCAGAGCCATGTCATTATTTTAAATAATTATTTAAAATAATTGTAAAACAAATCAGTGATCCTATTTTGTAGAATTGCTTCAAATTACTTTTCTTCAAATACTTCTATTAGAAGGAGTCCTGTTGTTGTTGTGTGTCAGGGACTGTCCAGTGCAGCCAGCCATGGTCACAGCAGTGCCATGACAATGACACAGAGCACATCAGGCTTGGCACAGGTGGCATTGACTGCTCGGAGCTGCTTGAGAGGTTTCCTGAGTGCTCAGGCTTTCCTGCAGCACAAGGAGCATTGAGCGTAGAGTTGGGTTATTTATTATCAGTATTGCTTTTATTACGATTTTTTTCAGGATTTTCCATGTTCATATTACACTCTTTGCCTTCTCCAAGGATGGACTCTCCATTACCTTGTACTTGTTCCCTGATGTTATGCTCGTTCTGGCAGGTTGTGCTCACACCCTACAGTCACTTTTCTAACCCTTTGGAGAAATGCCTCTTCTGACTTGAACCCTACAAAGAAGAACATGAGATTATCTTAACTTGGTACTTCGTTATTTGATACTTGAAGATTTTAGGAGAAAAATAATAAAAGTTTCCCTTTCTCCACTCCTAACTCAATAGGGTATCATGACAGCTCCTGTTTTGAATGTTTTGTGTCACTGGGGCTCTGGACAGTTTAAACAGGGCAAACCAGACTTGGAAATGAAGCTCCCAAGGTGTGTTTCTGTGCTGGAGGCAGCTGCTCTGGAACGCTTTGCCGGGCTGTCCATGTGAGGGAGACAGGGAGCCGGGCCAGGATGAGCTCCGCGTCCCGGGAAGCCGCGGCCAGGGCAGCCCGGGCGGGACCCGGGCTCTGCGCGCCGCTCCTGCCTGGGAACCACCAGTGGCTCAGGACGCGAGGGTACTGCCAGGAGAGGAGCGGAACCGAGAACGCACCAGTTGCTATCAGCTTCATAAATGAGTCACCAAAAGAGAGAAAAGAGTCCTTATTAAATCAGGCACTTCTTACACTATCAACTTGTCACAAGTGTGAGCCCTGAGCAAATGCTTTCAGCATCTGAAGAGATGATCCCTCTGCAGTGCACTCGGTTTCATCCTGATGATGTTTAAAGACATCATTTCATGTCTCTAAACATTTTCTAATGCCAAACAAATGCCGTTTGCGTTTATGTGCTCAGAGTAACAGTGACATCCAGTGGCTGAGCGACCCAACCACGGGAACAATCGCTGAGAATGGAGCGGCCGAAGCGATCAGTCATGGTGGCTTAGATCACATGGACTTCAGAAAGAATATGTAACGTGCCATGCTCGAGACTTGTATGACAGCCAAACCCATGCCACCTTCTCACTTGTTCTCTTGGGAAGAGCTGGAGTGTCTACAAGAGGGATTGCTGTGAGCTCTCCTGTGGTGGTGGTGGCTTTAGGCATAGATTGACTCCTCGTTTAAAACCTCCTTTTATCTCTGTAAACAAGTGTTGCCGAGTCTGTAAGCACTTCGGGCATGAGCAAAGCTGATGGCTGTTCTGAGAGCTGCCTGGAACTGGGGAACAAGCAAGGCTGCAGCAGCAGCACTCATCTCAGATGTAGAATATTTTTTCATGTGCTCCTGAGTCCTCCAAAGCCTTTAGAAGGAAAAAACAACAACAACAACAACAAAAACTAAACAGAAAAGGTGACTAGAACTGGTAATGCAGTGTCATAAACAGGGCTGGGGTTTCTCTGTGCCCCTAAAGCATCTGATCAGAGTATGTGAATGCAGATGAGAACATTTTATTCCAGAGATGTTATTTGTTACTGGCTCTGGTTCCAAGGGCAGCCCCTGGAGCCACCATTGCACAGTCAGACCCTGGGCTGTGAGCATGCCACAGGTGGAGGATCATCCATGGCTCTGGGCATGTCACAGGTGGAGGATCACCCATGGCTCTTTGGGATGGCTGCTGCTCCCCTCCTGAATGCAAACTGCAGCCTCTTCCTCTCTTACTGCTCAGCTTCCAGCCTGACATTTGTGCTTTGTTTGTGGTCTGACAGTTAACAGAGATCTTAATGACATACAATTCATAGAGCTTTAGGATGGTAATTACAACAGCAGTGCCGCATTCCAGGAACAAACTCGGGTGTTTCAGAGAAAACTCACACAAAACCAGGAACAGCTCCCAGAAGTCTTCTGACATTAAGCATACAAATAGCTTGATAGAATAAATGGTTGCTTCCAGCATGAACTGGACTAATTTTAGACAGGAATCCCTAATGTGCCTGTCAGTGCTTCCAAATGAATGATTAAAGATAAAAATAGATCTATTATGTTTTTGCTTGCATGGGGCCTCAGATCTGTGAGCAATAGGGAATCACCTGCTGCAAACACCCATGTGAGCCTGCCCTAATGTACTGTGGAAATGATTCCACAGTGTCCATTGAGCACAGCTAATTTCATTGCCACTACTGGAGACATCCGGGTTGCAGTAACAAGAAGTGCTTGGTAAATTTGTTTGGACTTTGCTGTTTCCTGGTTAATGTAAAAGTGCCAGTGCTATGAGGCCTGCTCTGCACTATGCTTCATTTTCTTCTAAGAGCCTGCCAGTGAACTACACACACAATGAGAAATGTGTTTTGTAAGGCTGACCTGAATGTTGATGTTGTCTTTTTTGTCCGTTTCCCCTCAAAGTCTTGGTTTTATTTATTTGTTTTTATTGACTGTATAATTGAATTTGCATAACAGTTTCCATTTAGCAAGCATTTTTCTTTTAAAATAAGTCCACTTGTACTGTCTTCTGGCCCAATTTCTAACAAATATATCAGAAATATATGTTAAAATATTCATAGTACTAGTAATACAGAAATATTGCCACAATATCACTGGATGCCTTAAATACATGCACTTGTAAACACTGTCTGTGTCACAGGGGTGCAGTGTGGCTGTGGCAGCTCCTTCCCAAGCATCCACAAGCACTGGCAAAGCATCCATTCCCAAAATACCTGATGAGAAGACGCCTTCATCACACCTGCTCAAAGGGCAAAGGATTTCACTCTTTTTGTCGGCACATCATTTATCAGAAGAATTAACAGATCTTGTATTCAAGTGCTTAATTCTCAACTAAAGAGTAAAGCCAGAAAAAATGAGTTCATTATTTGTCATGGATACAGAGTACATTTGCTTCTACTATGTAGAGTAATACATTTATAGTAAGACTTTATTCTTCAAGGTTCACGGGTCAAGATTAATCAGTTGTGACCTTGGCACACAGCTCATCTCTTTATGAAGTAAAAGCTGAGCAAGGGAATCTGAAACAAGGATCCATACATTTATATAGAGCTGAGTCTGACTGAATGGTTGAAATGTAATTGAACAGCAAAAATACCATTCCTTTGCTGAGGGAGAATTAAAGATCTTTGGAAAAAGAGAAGTGAAATATGAGTAATTTTTCAGTGAAGTGACATTATGAATTAATCTCTAACATGGCTGAGGTTGATAGTTATGGTTCCTTCCCTAGTATAACCCTTTCTCCAGAGCAGTTTTCCATGCTTAAAATATTCAGAGAGAAAGACATAAACATCAACATTTTAAATGCCAGGTGCTTTATTGACAGAGTGTTTGCTGTTTGCTGCCAAACAAAATTCATGTTTGTTTCTGCTTGGCATCTTTACTCACAGGAACTTTTAATTTTTTATCTACTTCACGAAATCTGTAGTAGCAAATCAGACTATAACTGTGTAATAGGCTCCTGCAGTCACCCTGGCAGTTCCATCCACAAGCAATGCTGCCTACCCAGGCAGGACCAGATTCCCTGTGTCCAAACTCTGTTGGGACACTGGGAGAGCAAAGCTCCTGCCTCAGCTGTCTGAGTTCACAGACCTCACTGTGTGCATGACAAGGAACAGCTTTGGTTTATATGCTGACAGGGACTTTTCAGTGATTTTTTTAGTCTAAATATACTCTCCTTTTTCACGTTTTCTTTCTTTTTTTACACCCATCAGAGCACCCTAGACCTCTGCCCCACATCACCAATATGGTTTCCCTTGATAAGGGGAATTCCTCACACATGAGGAATTGTTTTTGGCTAGTTTGAGATTATTTTGTGTTTCTTGTCAGGCTTAGCACATGAGACAGTCTTGACTTGTGTGTTTGTGTGATTTTTATTTGTTCCTCTAAAAGCAAAGGGCTTTTGTATTTCCATGCATAATGCTGGCATGAAAACCCATGTGTTGCTCAGGATCTGGCTGCACTGTTCAAATTGTCCACTCTTCAGTTTAGCAAATCTTCACCTATTTCCACAGATGTAAAAGCAATTCCTAAAAGGAGTATTTTTGCTTAGTGATGTAGTTTTCTCTAGCCTGCTCTAGTCTACACATTATCCACTAAGTTTACATATGCATTACATAGAAAATGCACGACTGCCACCATCAAGAGGAATTATTTTGAGCCACAGCTTTCCTCCTATTTCCTTCTGATTTTATGAGTTTCCCTGCCAAGACTAATCAATATGTAAACCTCTGCATGTTTGCAGCTGGTCTCATCTTTGTATATTAAAAGTTGTATTTCATAGCTTCCAGGTCTCACGATTTCATCACAGCTTCCATAATACTCACCTTTTCGTTCACTCCTGCAGGCATGAGTTTTGTTACTTTAAATATTCTATTCATTTTTGCAGTTGTTGACAGAAACTTGCAAATCTGACCCTGCAGGCTTGAAGATTATTAGGGACATTGCAAAGCACAGAAGCTTAAAATGAGGCACTACTTTAAAGCTTGGCTCGAGAGAGTCCTCATCCTGATTCATGCCTTTGGAATTGCAGAACTCTATCTAAGCTCCTATTCATCCTCGCTGATATTGATGTTCCAGCCAGAAGAAGGGCTTGGGAGCCAGCCTGCTGGTGTTGTGGCTCTGGGGCAGCCCAGGAGCAGCACCTGCAGCCCGGCCACCAGCCTGGGGCAGCTGGGGCAGCACCGGCACGGCCGGGGCCAGGCAGCGGCGAGAGGAGCCAGAGTCGTGGCAGCTGCCACTCCCTGTGCCCAGCACAGGGCTCCACAGCACTGTAACTAGGGTTTGAACCTGACCTAGGACTTCTACTGCCTTTCCATAAATCTACTGAATCATTTATGTTTGTATTAAGGTTTATAATCTGGCTTTTGGAAAAAGAGCGCTGACCTTTGGCCGATGTCATTTGCCAGACTTCCTCCAAGCGATGCCATCAAGAATTACAGGGATAATGAGGTGGAACAATTTATTAATCTGTCATCCCTGAGCAAATGGGCTACATTTGTTTTGGAGTCTTAATGTAGTGGTCATGGGTTAACCAGTTTGTAAAAGCCCTTAGGCATTTCTTTCCAGGTAGGAATAAACTGGGGTCTCACTGATTTACCATATAGTAGAGAAAATAATGGGTGATATCTATAATTAGCATCAAACTTCTTGGATTTTCACTGGGTCAGGAATTCACTGATGGCTTCACTGCTGCAATTCTTTGCACCCAGAGAGCTCTGGAGAGGCTTTTGCAGAACTCCTGCCAGCACCACAACCTGCAAGAGCTCAGCTGGGAGATTTACTCATGGAAATACTCAGTGGTTGATCTGCATTCTGTTCGCCGTGCGAGGGCAGAGCTGAGAGCCCTGCCTGGTCCCTGGCCTTTCCTGGGAGGGCAGTGTTTCTCCTGGGAGGGCTGCTCTCCTGCCAGTGTCTATTCAGCAGGACTGTTCTTCCCTGCTCTGCACCTCAGGAGGGTCTGGGGCAGCAGCTCCTTTGCCAGGCCCAGGCCCAGCCCATGGCACAGATGGGCTGTGGTGATGCCATGTTGCTGGAGCTTGTAGGGTTTGGCCAGATATGACGTGGGCTATTCTCCAAGTTTTGGGAATGATGAAGCTGCAGTTCCTCAGTTAACCCCTCCTAGACACCTGAGCACACCTGTGGACTTTCATAGACATTAGTCAGCTTTATCATGGCTTGGGTAGGCAAAGGATTTTAGTCCAAAAAACAAATAATTGGATACTCAAGTTGAAATTTTATTTATCACATTGTTTTCCTCTCTTGTTGTGATTTGAATAATATCAAAAGTGACTGATGTAACAGACTTTCAGGTTCACCTTTAGGTACAAAAATGTCTGATAGCATTGTTCAGGGCAAGCAGATTGATCAAATCCTGTAGGTAAGGGCTGGAATATCAGACTCCAGAATCCTTGGAAGCCTTTAAACATCCAATTTAAATAAATGCAGCTTACAGGAAGAATTCTACCTATCATGTTTAGGGCAAAGAGAAGGTCTAAGTTGGGATATTGCTGACACCACTGCTGTACTATGATTAAAATATGGCTTTTGATTAGTAAACAGATGGATTTTGATCTGCATCATGAGCCTGAATGAATTTGTTGCCAGTTCTTGAAGCGATTTGTGTTCTTGGAATCAAACTACCAAACAGTAACAGATGTGAGTACACTGAGCTGTCAAGAGCTTAATGAAGTAAAACCGAGGTCACTACCCAGTTTCAGAGAAGGGTTAAGGGGATCCCTTTTTAAAAGCTAATTATTTAGGACAGCACACCTGTCATTAGGCAGCAGAAGATACCAAAAATTAACCATTATCTTGCATGAGTTCTCACTCTGCCACATGTAGTTGAAATGATAGACAGAGTTGTAGCTTAAAATTAATTGAGCTTTCAAATTGGGAGAAAGCGGGAGAAAAAAATTATCAAGGGTTATTAAAACCAGTTGAAATCACCAGCACAACACACTTTCCAGTAGTATAAACCATTTCCTTTCAATTCTTAATAGCATAAAGACAATTTGGTACACAGAACACGGACAGTTAAATCCAGCAGACGTGCAGCAGATGAGACATCTGCTTTCAGCATGGTGTGCGAATAGAGAGCAGAGCGTGGCTGTGCAGGGAGGCAGGGGTGCAGGCAGAGCCAGGTTTGGGGTGCTCAGGGCTCTGACCACGGGCAGGTCTCTGTGTGGGGCACCTGGAGCAGTGAGCGCCCCGTGCCGGCGTGCTCGGAGGCTGCGGCAGCTGTGGGCTCCGAGCTGGCAGAGGCTGCCCTTGGAGAGGGCCCAGCATGGTTCAGCCCAGGCTGCTCGGGCTGACACCGTGAGCAGAGGTGCCTCTGTGCACAGGCCTTGGGCACATCAGCTGAGTGCAGCAGGAGCTCCTCTCGTGCTCACATCCCACCCCACAGGAGCCGGCCCATGGCACCCAGGAAGGCAGCAGCTGCTGCTTTCCCTGACTGCAGATGTACATGTGGAGTCACAGTTAGAGCTGTGAAGATGCCGTCTATCACTTTTTGTCCCAAGTGGAATGGGATGTAAAAGCTCACCCTTGGGTTCAGGCCTGCAGAATTGCCCAGAGCCCCCATGAATCCCATAGCCCAACAGCTGCTGGCAGCAGCCTCCCCTCCTCTCCCTCCATCAGATGTGGGAGCACCAGCCAGCCCAGCCAGGGGGAAATCACCTCATACTTTCCAAGGAGCACTGTTTCCATCCTTGTGCAGGCTGGTGACCAAGGCAGTGTGTCCAGGGATGGGAGAGCTCTGATGCCAGTGGTGGTTCTTTGCAGGTTACTATGTGCCAGTAGTTTCACTCATGCAACTCATGCTATTAAAATCACTCACCTGGTACTGGCAAGCAGAGGGGCTCAAGAACCCAGGCATGGAAAGGAGACATGATGGCAGGCACTGGAAGTGCAGAAAGGAGGGAGAAGTCTTTGTTGATCTCCGTTTTTGTGGTAGAGATGTAAAGTGCTGACCCAGGGGCTCCTCTGCAGAAAAGCAAATTTATAATTCTTAGGAGATTGCTGCATTTATACAGGGGATTTGGGTGAATATATAACTGCCTCCATAGGAGCCTTTCATCATTTAGCATCCTACTGATGCCTGCTTTTCCTCTCCACAGGAATCCTGCCCCAGAATGATTGTAAATTACCAGGCAGAAATCTTTGATCACTCACCAATTAACTCTCTTCCTTTCAATGTGTAAAGCTCTGTACAAGAGAGCTCCAGTAACTTCAGTATGGAGAGAAACATTTAAATTCAACATTCTGGGAACTTGGTTACCTGCTACTTATTCCTGAACAGAAAATTTCTTCTGTGGTTCTTTTAGACTGTTCCTTTCAAGTAGGCACAAATCCAGAGTATGAATAGTGATGCTTTCTACATCTGCTCTTACAAAAACTGAAATCTTCTAGTCAAACATAAATCTTTGAATCTTTGAACTTCATAGGTTATTTCAGTGAGAGGTAATACATTGTTGTAAGCAGAGAGAGTGGGATGGAGAGAGGCTGCTCATTTCTTACCTTAAATTTCTTTTTTCTTGGGCCATAGTGGGAAGCAGTGAAATAATCAAGGTCTGCCTCAGCTTTGGGAGTGGGCACAGCCTTGGCTTTAGCTCTGTCCCTGTGCTCAAGGTCACAGTCCTGGCTCTGCTCAGCTGGAGCTGGTGCTCTCAGGGATCACCTTCCTCCTGCATTTTAGATCCACAAAGAGAAGGATTTGCTTTCCTTCTAATGAAGGATTTCTCAGTTGTAATTCTGCATGATTTACATATTTTTAAAGATTTTTGGTCCTTTCCAAAGGGCAGACCTAGTTTCTAAGGCTGAGTGTCAGCATGGCTTCAGCCAGCACACAAGGGGCTGAAGGCAGTTGTGAGTTCCCTCTTGACGTGAGCCTGGGCAGCAGCTCACCAAGTGATCCTGTTTGCAGAGTTAGCTTTGGTGTTTGCCAGCTTTTGACCTTCTAGAAATTATTGTTCAGTTTTAGGACAGTCTCAAGTTCTCATTTTCTAGTAAGTTTAGGACTTTTATTTTTTTAACTCTACACTATCTTACTCATTCCTTCCCAGCGGGAAGTGCCCCACATATTGAATCCAGCAGTGGCAGCCACAGAATTAGACTCTCACTTCCCCTGTGAAAACATGGCAAAGTTTCTCTTGAATTTTGTTCTACTTTCATTAAACCCATGAAGTGATTTTTAGCTGTAAAACAAGTTTTACTGACTCTTGCTCTCCCAAAGCAGGTATCTAAAATAAACCCAATGATTATTAGCTAGCTATGTTACAGTAACTATTAAAAACCAGGGGGGACATTAGTGTCACCACTGAAAAAAGCAGATCTTGTCACAGAAAACAAGCTTTCAAGGTAGAAAAAACCAAACAGCCTCAAACAAGTGGTGTCAGGGTAAACAGAGAAGGGCCACAGCAGATCCTGGAATAAAGCTGAGTGTCACTCTGGAAGCAGGTTCCTTGTGCCCTCTGGAGCCCTGCAGAAGCCCTGGCAGCACTGAGGAGCTGCCTAGGTATAAGGGGCTGCTGGACACGGGGGGCTGCTGGAGTCCAGCAGCTTAGGAGAAGTATGGCCAGACCACCCTCTTTAGCTATTTTTAAAAGAGTAAAACAGTTCCATTCGTTCTTCATTTTTCTTTCACTCAATATTTTACAGCAAAAAGAAACCTTTTCCTGCTAAGATGTCTCAAAGTAAAAGTATGGTAGGAATTTGGGTGTTATGGGTATATCTTCATTCACAATCAGTAGAAAATTGCATTAAACTCTCTTTACCTGGAGAGACCTGAAATTATATTAAACCAAACAGTCACATCACTGCCCAAATAACATAGATCACACACAAACTGAGATGCTCCTTTCTGCCCTCAAACCAAAAGCCCTTTCAGAAGAGAGGTGTTACCACCCACCACCTGTCTCTCCAGCTGTCAAGATCCAGAGCCCATTCATTAACCACGAGCAGCTCTTTTAAATTATTAAATTATTAAACCTGTTTGTACATGTTCCAAAGACCATTGAGCTGAACTGACAAATATCCTCTCCATGATGGTGTCTGGGTTGTGGGCTCTATTTTGGAGGAAAAGGCTTTCTCCATCATTTTAGTCACATTCCTTTAACTGCCCTGATGGAGCCAGTGCTTGGCACAGGGCGTAGGGCTGGCATAGGCCCAGCTGTCTGTTCTCTCATGGCTGTGTTATCCTGGGCTCCAAGAACCTGGTGGTGGATTCTATCCAGTGGGCAAAGCTGGATACTGGGTTTACGCTAGCCTGTGCCCAAACGCAGTTTCAAAGGTCTATTTTGTTTAGGGTTTTTCTTCTTTAGAAGTGAGTCACAAAAATTACAGTAAAAATAGGGTGAAAGCGGTCTTTCTTCCTGTTGTTAGATTGGTTTTATTTACAGTCCAGTTACTTCATAACAGCCTGCTGCATATCCAGGAGGCCACTGGACAATCTACAAAAGTAATCCAAAAGAAAAGAAGCAAGGGAAGAAGGAAAGCAACTTGGCCTGTGGTACAATTAAAAGTGAGGCCCAAGAATAGCATGTGATCAGGGAACACAATAAAGCAAAGGCTGGTTCAGTAGAGATTGCACATGTCACGTAACCTCTGCTCTTCAAGCATCCCAGAGGGCTCTGCACACATGGATGACCTGTATGCCTTTGCACCCCACCGGGAGCTCACCCCTTTACAGATGAGAAAAAGGAGTTTATTGAAATCAAAGGTGGCTGGAATAATCCAGCACAAACATTCCATTTCAAAGCCACTCTTCCTCCAGCCCTCCCTGCCAGGCTCCCAGCAGAAGGCTGGGGAAGGTGCTGCTTGGGGTAGGCTTGGGCTGCAGTGTCAGGGCTCTTCCCATGGCTGCTGTGGGCAGTGGGCTCCCCATGTGGGCTCTGCCAGCCACAGCTGTGCTGGCTCAGTGGCTGTGGTGTCCCTGTCCCTGCGTGGGCCCTCGTGACCATGTGTGCATTCCTGAGGTGGTGGGGAAAGGGTCTGGTGCAGCTGGGGGCAAAATGACAGCAAGTTGCTGATGGAGCCCTGGGCCGCAGCGGGCAGGAGCAGCCAGAGCACGAGCCAGCTAAGCAGAAATATTGGCCTACATTTGTTTCTCCGCCTGGTGGAAGGCATGCGAGTTTCTATGGCAACTTGTGTTTTCTGTTCGTCAGGCCTACTGACTCACTTCTGAGGGAGCCATGAAGAAAAAAGATTGTTTTCTTTCTGTGCCAAGTCAAGTGGCTCCTTTCCTGCAGCCCACAGCTCTTGTCTGAGGGCTGCTGGTCAGGGTTTGTCACTGCTGTGACTTCGCAGCATCAATTTAGGGCCACAGGAAAAGACAGTCAAATGTGACAACCCTCATCCCTTTGAGAATACACTGACAATGAGTTAAGTTTATCTTCATTACAAGAGGATGACATCCTAGCTGGAACCCTGGGACAGTCGGGCTGGTGCTGGTGCCAGCACGGAGCTGTCTGGGCAGGAGGGCAGCGTGGTGGCTCCCAGCACGTGCCTGTGCCGTGGGGTAGCCCAGAGCACACACCCTCGGTGAGTTTGTGAGTGCTGATAGGATAAAATTACGAGAGAGGCAGAAAAGAGATATTGCTGAGGTTAGTTCTTGTAGGGGGAATCAGAGCTGGCGAGAGCAGAACCGAACAGGCAGAGCAGAACATGTTGTAACCTCAGCTTTTCTAATCGAGCACCTCATCACTTCAGCTTTTCTAATTGAGAAACTTTCCTGCATAACCAAGCTTGATTTTCCAGCAGAGCCCAGGGATGCTGAGTAACCATTTTTCCTTGAAATGGAGGGGGGCTTTGCATGCACTTCTCTCAGGCTCCACTGAAACTCCCAGCTATTATACCCTAGAGAGCACTGCGAACGCTCGCACGACCAGCAATTCTTCTGATGCTTTTTCTTTTGCCTAATCACAAACATATGGTACACTTTAGGGGAGATTATCCTGACATTGTTAGCTTTAAAATGCGGTTTTCTTCCAGCTTTCCAAGGTCACGGCAGCTATCCAGTTAAAGGCTAGAGAAGAAATAAAACGTTAACGCAGCATGACCTTGGTCAATCAGTTAATCTTTCTCTACCCTATTTACTCCAGTAAAATAAAAATCCATCCCCACACACTGCAGAGTGCTTTGAGATCCTGGGGTGAAAGGTACATCATAAGCTAGAGTATTAATTATTGAAGGCCTGATAGAGTGCGTGGTGCTGGAGGGAATGTAAATGAATTTTCTGTTGGTGTCTGTTTGTTTGTGCACTGCTGCAACGTATATCAGTCATGGAGGTGCAGCCCCTGGGCCTCTGAACACTGCGAGGTGTGTGAGGGCTCCAGTACTGCTACTCCAGGGAGTATGAACAGTGTAAAAGACTTTGTCACTGTTTGATTTAGAGCTCCTTGTTCATCACCCTGTGAGGGGAGGTCAGCTGCGGGCAGCTCTCTGCTGTCACCTGCAGAATGGCATGTGGTACCTGTGCATAACATGCAGGGGCAGAGCCTCCCGCCTCTTGTTCCTGTTGCTATTGCAACATTGAGGTTTTGTGGGAAAACCTATTCTAAAATTGCTCATAAATGGGTTTTCTGACTGTTACATTAAGCTGGATTACACAGCACACAGCATTGATTTTTAGATTTGACGGTGTTGAATAATTTATGTGCACATTGCCTCCTAAACCAGGCTGTGGCTTTGATGGCCCTGGCCCTTCCCAGAGCAGACACAGACAACTGTGGTAGTATACAGCCAATACTTTTTAGTATCTGCTTTTAAAAAGGCAGGTCATAATTTTGTTACTGAGGTTTTATTTTAAAGTGTCCAGGAGTGTTATCCCACTGCAAGCACAAAGCATGATTTTTAGAGCTGCTGTTCCTTAAAACGTGCTTTTGCTATCATTCCATTTTAACATAGCCATATATTATATCCAATTGTTTGATGCAAGCATGAGTACACAGAAATAGCAAAAGGAAAATTGTCTTTTTATGAACCATGAAGCTGTTTATCATATATCTAAATAAAACCCCTTTTCAGACCTTTTATCAAATTGAATTGCCTTGTACCATTCAAGCACTTCTATTCTCCCCATGTATATTGTAGAATACATTTAAAAATAAAAGTGAATGTTGGCATAGAATTAAGCTGACAGTGTTTGCACTGTCCTTGTGCAGAGACTGTCTCTGAAGAGCTTAATACACTCCTGTGTGGGTATAAGCGTTGTTCAGACATTGATAAGTTTGTAATTTTTCTAACAACTTCAGTTTATATTTAATATTCTGCATCTTTACTGACTGTAGCAAATGGAGCAGAACGTGTCCATTTTTCCCTTGCACTGGTCAGCTTTGGTCAAGTCATCAAAGGCAAGAAACATCTATCAAGTGTCCTTTTGCTGAGTCCTCCATTTAAATGAACTTGCAGGGAGCAGCAAATATTTTTCCTCCTGTTTTCTGTAGCCCAGTTCCTGCGTGCCTCGGAGGTCACACTCGGAGGTCGCAGCCTCCCTGGAGAGCAGCTGCCGCTGCCGAATGCTGCTCCCGACCAGCCCCAGTGCCGCTGTTCAGCAGCGCTGCAACAATCTCCCTCCAATACACCGGAGATGCATCCTGCTCCCAGCCGCCAGAAGGTTGGGAGCCTCGGGACATGGTGCGGGATCTCTACGGGATCTCTGCGGGATCTCTGCGGGATCGCTGCAGGATCGCTGTGGGATCTCTGCGGGATCGCTGCAGGATCGCTGCGGGATCTCTGCGGGATCACTGCAGGATCCTCTGCCGGGATCGCTGCAGAATCGCTGTGGGATCTCTGCGGGATCACTGAGGGATCTCTGCGGGATCACTGCGGGATCACTGCAGGATCGCTGCGGGATCACTGCAGGATCCTCTGCCGGGATCGCTGCAGGACCTCTGCCGGGATCTCTGCCGGGATCTCTGCGGGATCACTGCCGGGATCTCTGCAGGATCTCTGCGGGATCTCTGCCGGGATCGCTGCGGGATGCGGTTGCGCTGGTCTCCCTCTGCCGGCAGCTGCCGGGAGTGCCGGGCGGTCCCGGAGCCGGAGAGCGACAGCCCCGGCCCCGGCTGGGCACGGGGGCTGCCAGCGCTGCCCCGGCCCCGGCTGGGCACGGGGGCTGTCAGCGCTGCCCTGGGTTCTCCCGGCCCTGTTCCGAGCGCACCCAGCGCTGCACCAGCGCTCTCAGCGCGCCCAGCGCTGTCGCGGCGGTTCATTTATGCAGAAGAGCACGGTCAGGTCAAAATCGCTCGGTAACTGTCGTCTCCAGGGTGCATCACTTGGCAGGGCTTTTAATGCAGCCAAAAGTGACTCCAAGCCACGCAGAGCCCACTCCAGTTCTCAGGGGAGAAGAATTGTTTCTCTGTGTATTCTATAGGTTAAATTCTATCATTTCAAGCAGGTGTTTTAGACACAGACCATATTTGCAGGAGACTGTGGTGATGTGTTTGGTGTTTGATCTGTCAGCCATTGCTCCAGACCTGGGAGACCTCAGCATGCAGCCTGTGGACTTTGGATGGGCCTTTCCCTCCCGCTGCTCCTCGGCAGTGCACAGCAGGTCCTGCAGCTGAGTGCAGCCCATGCCTGCTGCAGAGTTTCCCTGCGCTGTTGCAAACCACACAAGGTCAGTTCTCACCTGCCGAGAGAGGCACAGCTGCTACTGCCCCGTGTTCCCACACCAGCCCCATCTGGAGCTCACCCTGGGCCTGCTCAGATTGCACAGGTGAAGACCACGGGATGCAGCAGAATGCCAGGAAAAGCCAGCCCAGGTGTGAGCCCCGGGAGCCCAGCAAGGGTTTGGGTCTTCCCCTGAGCTCATCTGTAGCAGCATGGGCTGTTATAGTAGAAATATTAAGAATATATTATTGGCATAATGTAAACTGTCCTTATGTCATGCTGAAGTTCCTGGGCCAGTGCAGGGATTCCTGGGATTCCTGAAAAGTGTCTGAGACCCCGTGAATCCAGTGCCAGCCCTGCCCTCGGGTGGATGTCAGGTGCTGCTGTGGGAGGAATGAGTGAGTTTGCAGCCATATCAGCAGATCTGTGTGAGACGTGTTCATCACACATGTCCTGTTAACCACTCTCCATGATTAAATATTTACAATAAGAATTTATTTATCATTAAAACCCTAAATAAAAGGATTACAGAGAAAGTCAGAATGGTTCAGTAAGAAACAGCACTAATTATTTTCACCCTTGTGGGTTTTTTTGCGTTTGGTGCTTGAATTTCAGAATGAAAATATTGAGATAAACTCCTGCTTTCATGTGAGCACAGTTGGGGGTGATTTCTTACTTGGTGTGAAGCCTGAAAAGGGAGAATTAACACTCATTTAATCATTTATGTTCAGTTGTAATTTAGGCCCTGAGCAACAAAGTATTTAAGCAGGAGAGAAAACTTTAGGCAGTCACATATTCCAGTGACTTCAGACAGATTATTCAGATGCCTGAACTGAAAAGTGGCTTATTCAGAGTGAGAGAAGAGCAGAATTCCATGTGCTGGAAACTGAGCTGTGGAGCCCAGCTGCGGCAGATGGATGCTGAGCGTTTTCCACCCAAAACTCAGTCCCTGCACAGCTACCAGCACTGGGGGTGGTGCCCTGGCTCTCAGGGGCTGTGTGACCTCAGAAAAATCAGGAAATTAATGAGCATCATTTCTGAGCTGGGGAAAAAGTCACAGAGATGAATACTGCCAGAAAGCTAAACTCACTGCCGGTCACAGGATGCAGAAACCCTGAGGATGGTTTGAGCACACAGAAGCTGTTTCTGCACAGCAGAAAGGAAACAAGCAGAAGAGCAGGAAGGAGATTGTCAGATCTCCAGCACTATTGCAGTTATTCTGCCAGGTCTGCACAGCTGAAGTGTTTTTCTAAACATCCATCACATCCCTGGTACAGGATATGTGTAGGGTATTAGGTGACAGTGTCATCCTCAAGTGGAAATTTGTCATCTCCTTTCAAATCTCATCTGTTTTGTGGCGGGGAGAAGGGTGGATATAAGGAAAGATGATGAACCTCATAAACACTGCTGCTTTTTCCTGCACTGTCTATATATGAATATCATCATCATTTTATCTAACTAAATCTAAGCCCATTCAAACTTTATATAATGCCATCAAACTCTTGAAACAAAGAAAGGCATTTAAAACAGCCCAACTTCATGACTAAGGTATTATCCAAATTCACCACTCAGAATGTTTCAGAGTGATTTCCTCAACATCATAGAGATCAATATCTGTGCCATCTGAGTATCATCCAATGCAATCTAAAGGACTGACTAAACAGGAAATAATACACAGATAAAAAGATAAAATGCCCCGGGCATTCCCTCAAAACAGGTAAAAAGGCTCACCTTGGAAAATATAGATGCTTATAAGGAGACCAAAGGTCTGAGTTCTTGTAAGTTACATCTGATATTTAGAGATTTAAAAACATCAGTCAAAGGATTTGACTGAAAGTTTTAAAACCACAGATGGAAACTGAAGAGACCCCCGTCCCCCTAGTGCAGGGCTGGATGTGGCAGCTCCAGCAGTGACGCCTGCTCAGGAGCCCTCTCTCCCTGGGAAGAGATTCCTGCCACGGGGCACTGTCAGGAGCACCCCGGTGGGGAGGACCAGCACAACCCTGCGCAGAGTCCCTGAGGCTGGGCAGCCTGACAGCAAGGTCAGCTCTGACTTCACACCAAGCCCCTGAGGTCTGTGTCTGGCAGGGCTGCAGAGGTAGCCCAGTGCCTGCTCCTCCCAGGTGTGGAGCATAATGGAGTAGAAATTGGACCTCTTGGGACTTCTAACACACACGCAAAGTTTTAAACACAGTCCCTAAAGTGTTCACAAAGTCAACCCAGATAATATAAGTGCTCTGGTTTATCCCTGTCCCCAGTAACAGTGTCAAATGATTCAGTGAAAACCCTTGCATAAAGCCTTCCAGAGGTAGATGAATATATAGAGTTGATGGATTCTAGATGTGTACACAAGCTGCTCTGTCAGCCAGGTCCAAAAACTTGCAATAAGTAAATTTAATCAGGAAACATCACTCAGATATGAATGTTTAATGATGCTGATTTCTACTGTGAGCTGCCAAAGCTAGGAGCCAGCCTAGCAGTCAAGAGCCCACAGAGCTCAGGGTTTCAAAATAAACAACTCTCCTTGGAGATTAGTGTTGCAAAAGATGTGAGCAGGCAGGAGGAATGTTTTGCCTCCTGCTAAAGCATTAACCCAGAACAGGACTAAACTATTGTATGGCACCTGAAAACGTTTCTCTCAAAAGCTGTGTTCAATCCAGCACCCTCAGTCAGTCAGAGCACTGCCTCTTGTATGCTCCATAACCTCCTCTAGCGAGGTTGTCTTGTTTGGGAGTTTTTGTCTTACCCACTAAACGCAGAGTCTGTGGCCCCGCAGGGCTGGGGTCTCTGGGCTGGGCTGTGGTGCTGCAGGCAGGCCTGGGCTAGGAGGTGCAGTTTGTACGGCAGGTTTGATGCCAGAATAGCAATTCCTTCCTCAAACCGAGTCCATCTAGAAGAGCACTGCAAACCCAGGTGGTTTGTAGGATTATAGAGAGCTGGCACCTTGCACGTGCATGCACAGATGTGGAGTGCAGCCCTGCAGCCCACAGCAGCAGCCTGGACTGCAAAGTGCCTGTCCCAGCCGTGCGCTGCCCTCTGACAGAAGTCCAAGGCACCTTGTTGTCAGGATGTGCAGCGTTTTGAAGTGCCAGATGAGCAGCCTAAGCCCCGCAGCATGCACAGCACAGCACAGCACAGCACAGCCTGCCCAAGCTGGGGGTGTCCCAGCCCGCTGCTGCTCTCCAGCTGCGTTTGCCAGGGGCTGGGCCGTCCTCAGCTCCTCTGCTGGGATCAGACAACCCGGTTATTGAATCTGACACGCAGACACACACAGCACACGCAACAGACACCTGAATACGTGCAGGCTGCTCAGGGAAGAACCTGGGAGATGTCAGCTCCAGGCTGCCCTGGAGTGGCTGCTGCTGAGCTCCCTAAGGCCCACGTGCACCGTGTCCCGCTGCTGTCACAGGCGGGGCTCGGCACAGCCCGGCTGCTCGGGGGAGCCGCGCGGGCTCATGGAAGGCATTCCTGGTGTAAAACTCCTCCATTCATTGCAGGAGCTGGGAGGAGCCCGAGAGGCAGTTTGCAAGATCACTGGAAAGCAGCTGACAAGTTCCATGAGAAATGAGCTTGTCCCTCCATGAGCTACACCTGCACAAAGCTACCCCGGGTGAGTTCTTTTGGCCAGGCTTCATCTACATCTGTATTTTATCTACATCTTCTGCTCATGTGCGATGATGCTACCTTCATTGCTGTTATGAGGAATTCTGATAACGCAGGGATGAGTTCACGGCAAAGCCCAGGAGGAAATGACTCCTTGCATCTGCAGAGGAGGGTCAGATGAACGGCCAGTGCATGAGGCCACCAGTCACACGCTGAGCAAGGATGAGGCGTCGCCCTGACCGCCCAGCACGGGCGGTGGGAAACAGAAGCACCTTTAGAGCCAGCCCCGAGCTGCACAAACCGTACGGCCCATCCCACAGGAATCTGGGCTTGCCCCCTTCAGTGGCCATGCCTCAGGGCGGTTTTAGGTTTATAAATTCCTTAATGTTTGTAGGTAGAATGAAAATTCCCATATGAAAATCTGGGGTTTTTTACATCCCATTCCTTCCGTGAGAATTACTAGTTTTTCTAACCAGTTTATTTTCCTTTTATTTCAGTATCTCTTCCCAGCCAAAAACAAGAAGGCAGTCAGAGATAGATAGAATGGAAATTTGAATGGTAAATTTCCTTGTGGATAATTGAAGTTCAGTTGAGTTCCACAAGCGACTGACAAAGGGGCCCTATACAGGAAAACGCAGCTCAAGGTAAGCGTGGGCAGCCGCAGGGCGAGGTGTTTCCCGGGGAGCTGGCCCTGCTGCGTGACCCCTTCCAACGGGCTCCCTTTTCCTTGCTTTTATCCTTAAAAACGGTTCGGCTTTTCCCTTCCGTGCAGCCAGCCCGCGGCTGCGGGGCAAGGCCAGGCAGAGCGCAGAGCCACGCGTGCCCGCAGCCGGGGACCGAGGACAGCTCGGGGAGGGACGGGACACAACCAGGGAGCGCCGCGGGGCACAGCGGGGCCGGGCGCATGCCGCGGGCACCCGGTGCCGGGGGGACCGGACGGCAGAGCGGCCGCTGCCGGGCGGGTTTGTTTGGCGCGGTTCCGCCGGTCCCGGTCCCGGCCCGGTGCGCGCGCGGCAGCCCCGCCGGAGGCGCGGGGCCCGCACGTGCGCGGGGCGCGGCGGGCGCGGCCCCTTTAAGGCGCGCGGCGGCGCGGGGCGCCCATGTGGAGGGCAGCACGCGTGTTGTGCTGCGCGCCCATTGGCCCGCGCGCGCTGACAGCGCGCCCCGGGCCGCGAGCGCACTGCGGGGGGAGCGCCGCCCGCAAAACGCGGCGCCCGGATCGCGTCGCCACCGGAACGGACCGGCTGCCGCCGCGTCTCGCGCCCGGCGCCCGTCCCGGGGCCGGCCCGGGTGGCGCCCGCCCCGCGCGACCGGCGGGGCTGCGGGGCCGTGCCCGCGCGTCCCCGGCCCGGGCCGGCCGCCTCGTCCCGGCGCGTCCCGTCCCGTCCGGGCGGCGCCCCGAACTCCACTCCACGTCTTGGCGCAGCCCGCCGCGTAGTAGCGGGGCCGCGCCAGCGCCCGCCTGTTGTGTTTCTGTTGCCACCCGCCATCTTGTCGCCAGCGCTGCGGCCGGCGGGGCGAGCCCGGGGCGGCGCGGGCGGGGCGGGCCCGCGCTCCGGGCGGCGGCGGCGGCGACGGCGGCCGGGCCCGCGCCATGAGCATCGAGACGCTGCTGGAGGCGGCGCGGTTCCTGGAGTGGCAGGCGCAGCAGCAGCAGACCGCACGTGGTGAGTGACCGTGCGCCCGCGCCTCGCGGGGCCGCGCCTGACAGCGGCGGCCGGCTGGGGCTACCCGGGCACTGGCACTGGGGAGGGGTGGGGGGGCACCGGCGCGGGCTTTGCGCTGCCGGGGTCATCCGACCCGGGGAAACTCGGGGCGGGCGGGGCAGTGTCAGGGTACGAGGGGGTTCGGGGACGGCGCGGCGGGGGCTCCGTGCGGGCGGGGCTGCCCCGGGCCGGGCCCCGCTCCCGCCGGGGGCGCCGCCGCCCCCGCCCCGCGCGCTGCGTGTCCCCGGCCGGCGGGAGGGCGGGGCCTGGCGCGTCACCGGTTCGGGCCCGCCCGCCACCACGTGCGCGCGGCCCCGCCCCGCGCGGCCCCTCCGGGGGCTGCGGGGCCCGCCCGGGGCGGCGGGAGGGGACGGGGGAACCCCGGAGGGGGCCGGGGAACCCCGCGGGGCCGCCCCCGCACCGCCCGCTGCCCCGCACCGCCCGCGCCCCGCGCCGCTGCGGCGGCCCCGGCCCTCCGGTAGCGGCGATCTTGCCCCGGGGCCGCGCAGCAGCGGCGGGCGCGGCGGGGCTGCCGCCCGCGCGTGGCTGCGGGACAGCGGCGCCGGCCCCGCTCCCGCGGCGGCCCCGACGCGGGCACTCGGGCGGAGCTGCGGGAGCGGCGCTTTGTGCCGCCGCCCATTGTGTCGGTGATGAGTCACGCAGCAGACGGGGATGCGGTGCTGAGGGGCCGCGCAGGGCCGGGAGCATCCCGAGCCCGGAGCACAGCCCAGGCTGCGCAGATGGCAGGGGCTGCCCGGTCCGCGCTTCCCGCCGGCTGGGTGACAGCTCCGGTGCTGCTTCCCAGCCCCTGACACTCTCCTTGCCACCGCCAGCCCTGTGGTGATCCCGGCTCCGGGCTTACAGGAGGTGTCCGGCCTCACGGTGCAGCGGTAAAACACCCGGGGCTCGACCTCTGCAGGTCTGGGTTTGTCCCCTGCTGCTGAGAGACAGCTTCCACTGCCCTCCCGCTGCCAATCCCGCTGCTAATCCCACTGACAATCCCACTGCCATCCGATTGACAATCCCACTGCCCTCCCGCTGCCAATCCCACTGCCCTCCCGCTGCCAATCCCACTGCCATCCGATTGACAATCCCACTGCCATCCCACTGACAATCCCTCTGCCCTCCCACCGCCAATCCCACTGCCAATCCCGCTGCCATCCCATTGCCATCCCATTGCCATCCCGCTGCCATCCGACTGCCAATCCCACTGCCATCCCATTGCCATCCTGCTGTCATCCCGCCGCCCCACGCTGCGGGAGCGTCTTGTGAGTGGGTCTGACAAGCTGTGCTCTGGGTTACAGAGGAGCAGGAGGGACCTGCCTTGTTGTGCTGGACAGCTTCTGAGGCAGGAATTACTGTTGGGCAGGGTAACGCAGCACAGAAAAGCCAGCCTGCGGGCTTCTCAGCTGCAGGAGCAGCTCACAGGGATGTGTGGGGATGTGGTGTTACACAGAGCCTGCTGCAGGCCCCGGGCTCTGGGTGCTGCTGGGGGGCACAGACACGTAAGGGCTGGGCTGGGTGCCGGGCCAGCAGCGTCAGTGCAAACGTGGCCACTTCAGGGAAGTCTGAACACCAGGAAGACTCTGGCACGGGAGGGAGGAGCCCTGCAGTGACCTTTGGGTGGCAGGAAGATTTCAGGGGAGAGCACAAGCAGAGGAACAGCTGGGAAGCACTAGGAAGTAATAAGAACAGTAAGACTGCGTTGGCTTCTTTGCCTTGTGTTCTTCCTCTCCTCCCCCTTGGAATCTTGTGCTCTGCAAAGTGTTATGGTCTTTTATACCCCCAGTTACACTGTGGAACTCCAGGGGTCCAGTATGGCCTGAAAATCAATCAATTTTGGGAATAGCATTAAAAAATAAATACTGAACTCATGCAAGGGCTGCTGGGCCTGCAGCTGACAGCAGTGCCTGCTGCTGCTGTAACCCTCTTGCTGTAAGCATGTGCCTCCCAAGCATGTAACAGTCGTTTACATGGGCTCAGACTCACAGCCTGGGGTCATCTCCTTTCAAATCTTTCTCTCTCTGTTGTGTGCGAGCTCCAGAGACATTTGACTTGAATTAGAGGGTGCTGATTTCTTTGAATTTAGATTAATCCAAGAATGTTCCATGATCTAAGAAAAACAAATTTCTTTATAATTGCAAGTAACTGATACTTGTTTTCCTAGGGTTTTTCCCATAGATGCTCATCTTGTGTTTGCTGCTCTCTCGGTGCTGCACAGTTCATTCACACCATTCCTCTCCTGAGGAGAGGTGTGCTCTGTGTGGTCTCTCGCTGTTGTCTTTGAACAGATCTCGTCAGTGAATCTTGGGTTGGGGTGCATCTCCATAAACCTCGTGGGGCTGTTTGCCCACCGCAGGCTTCTGTCTCACCAGGGAGAGGTGTGTGGCTCAGCCTTGGCCTCGCTGGCTGCCGCAGGCAGCGCACCCCCTGGGTTTCTGTCAGGGGAGGTTAAAGCACCTCCCGACGCACAGTGTGAGTTTATCTGTTTCCAGAGGCTTGCAGGAGAGCTGCACTGCAGTTTGAGGACAACAGTGCCATAGTGACAATTAGACTTTGACTTCAGGAAGAGGCTTGCTCTGTGACACAGCAATGCCTGAATCTCGGGGGTGGCAAGGATAATTGTCATGGGATTCCAGGGATAACCGCCTTGGTGCAGCCAGTTCAGGTGATGGTGGTGACTCCCTGTTTTGATGGGCAGATACCCATCAAAATTGATTCTTCTTTCTTTTTCAAGTATGGAGATAGGCTTCTAAAGGGTAATCTGCACATTTCCATTCATTTTCTTGAGAAGAAAGCTGGCTAGAGTGAGCAGCCTGTGGAAGCAAGGCCTGGTGCAGCCCTGGGATGAAGGTGCAGCAGTGAGTTCTTGTTCTTGTCACAGGATCGAGGAATGTTACCTGGAGCAAACATGCTTACCTAACAGGCTGGCTGTTATCTGCCAGATCCAGTTTTGCCATGACTCACTGAACTCATTTCACCTGTCTATGCTCCCTTGCTGGCTGTGTAACACACACATGCTGTGCTGGCTGTGTAACACACACACACTGTGCTGGCTGTGTAACACACAAGCAGTGTGTTTGCTGGCTGTGTAACACACACACACTGTGCTGGCTGTGTAACACACGAGCTGTAGACTCAAGGCAGCCTGCAGAGCTCTTGCCAGCAGCGGATGAAGTGGGGTCTCAGAGTTTCTCTGAGGGCACATCTGTGGACTTTCTGGTCTGTTTTAAGGATACATAGTCTGTTTAAATACTGTTTTTTAAGTCAGCTCATGTTGACTGTTCTTTTCCAACCTGTACCTGTACATCGTGGTTCACTGTTCCTGCAGCATGTGCCTCTGTCCCTGGGCCAGAAGCAGGGACAGCAGTGTCCTCATGTGTGTGTGGGAGCGGGTGGGTTGGGTCCTGCCTGTCAGCCCTGCCACTTCTTGCTCTGAACTGTGACACAGAAGCTGTTCAGCTGACAGAAATACAAGCTTTTTATCAGAGTGCGTTACTTTGCCTCCCTGTCTCAAAAACGCTGATGTCTGGTGGAAAAGCACAGGCCCATCTTGTATAGGACAGCTCACCTGCTTGGCTGCCCAGGTGCAGCTCCCTGGGTGGTGGAGCAGGGTCAGCATGTGCTGTTGGTGCCCACATGGCCTGTCAGAGCCAGTGCTTTCCTGCACTTTATCCCAAGAACCATGGAAAGGTACAACAGGAGCTGTGCATCCCTCCAGCCCACCAAGGTGTGATGCTGCAGCTGTGACAGTGGCACGCTTGGCATCCTGGTGACGTGATGGTCCTGGGCTTTCTGTAGAGATGAGACTCTCCATGATGGTTTTGGTTTTTTAGCAATCTTGATCTGTTTTCCTTTGTAGTGCTGCTAAATCCTCACCCTTTCTTTCTTCTGTCCACAAAGAGTTAGTTGTAACTAAAATGCAGCTAAAATTACTCTAGAGCTGATTCAGGAATTCATTTAAGCACTGGAAAAGCTTATTAAAGCTATTGTAAATGTAAATTATCTGTAGAGACTGGAGAAGCTGTTTTTAAAAATGTCTGCCAGGTATTTATTTAGTTATTATTGATTCTTCTTCTGGTTGAGAAAGTGGAAATCTGAGTATTGTGGTTGTTAGCAGTGAATGGTGACCCGGTCTGCAGATGAGGTGTGAGCATGTGACAGCAGTGGCAGTGCAGCAGGCTCGCTCGCAGGGAGGGTCTCAGGTGGGGTGGGGGTCTCTGCACCCCTGAAACTGACCCCAGCTAGGCTGGCCTAGCTCTTGCTTCTCTGTAGTGTATTGTGAAGGTCTGAGTAGTAATGCTGAAGCGTTTCAGGGTCCTTTGTGAGCAGTGTGCTCCCGGATGCAGTTCAGGTGCTGTTTGAGGTGCTGGTGAGGCGCAGGGTGCGGGGAGGAGCGCAGCGGCCCGTTTGGGGTCAGGCTGGGAGCAGCAGTGGCCGCTGGCCCTGAGGAAGGGTCACCCCGTGCCTGGCAGCCAGCTCCGCACTGGGGGCACGGCCGGAGCCCACAAGGCTTTGGGAACCAGTGCCACGTCTTGGGTCTGCCGTGGTACTGGTGGAGAAACCACAGTGCCAAGGGCTGGGCACCAAACTGCCAAGTTTTAGCTAAGATGGGAGAGAAAAGTGGGACTTGTGCTGTTGTCAACCAAAATTCAGAAGGAGTCAGAAAAGTGTCCTGATTTTAAAGGGTTCTCAGTCCTGCAGGCTTGTTCCTAGGCCTGGAAGTGCCCGTGGCTGTGTGCTGCAGCCTCTGGTGTCAGCAGCATTTGCTGTGACTCAGAGCTTGCTTGGCTGATGCTGAGCTTTGCTGGGCTCCAGTTCTGCTGACTGTTCTTATCTCCCCCTTCCTGGTTCTCCCCTGCAGAGCCAGGAACTTGCAGAAACACAATCCAACCTCCAGGCTCCAGCCTGCCCTTCCTCTTGGCATGGCTTGTCCCCCCCAGGGCAGCCTTTGGAGCAGTGAATACCTGGAGACTCTTCAGTACCCAGCACTTTCCTGGTAGGAGCCTGCCGTGACTCCTGCGGGTGACACTGCTGCATATCCAGAGCGAGTGACACCCAAGGCACTCCTCTCCAGGGCTGAAGCAGTTCAAGGGATGCAGGATAAGTTCCCAGACACATTGAATCACTCAGAAAAACACTTCAGACCCTTCAGAAAACAACAGCACGGAGCTGCCTCACTGTTCCTGGAGTGAGAGATGTTCTCCACTGAGCACGCCAGAGGTGGGATGCTTGGCTGTGGAAAGGCACACGCTGTTGATAAACTCTGGGTACTGATGGTGTCCCTAGTGAAAGGCAGGAGCACTCCGAGGGCTCTGGCATCCCTCAGAGCCTGCTCCTCCCGGGAGGCTGAGCCATGGCCTGGCTGCTGCAGGCCCCACTGCCGGCCCGAGGGCTCTGCCCGCTGCTCCTGGCTGCCCTGGCAGCAAGGCTCTGACAGATGGGTGGCATTTCCAGGGCAGCCAAAAGGGGCGAGATATATTTAAACGCAGCAGATTATTAGGTAACAAAGAGTGCCTGGTGCTGTGTACTCAGATCTTGGAGACCCTAAATAGCACCAGGCCACTGGTCAGGGGTGCTGACCCTGTTTCAGTGTCCTCCCAGGACAGGATTTGCTGTTCTGTCCTGTGGCTGCCCAAGTTGCTGTCACTGCCTGGGTGGTGTGGCCAGGGTGGGATTCCAGGACCCCTCGTGCTTGGGCTGTGGTTCAGATCCCCTAGGGGTTCTCAGGACTGGTTCAGTCCCATGGTTTGTTCTGTCCTCTGTCCCTTTGTTAAGAGTGTGAAGAATGAGTGGAAATTACACATAATTTTGAGGTGCACCTTTGGATTCAGCTGTCCTCTTAGCCAAGGGGATGCCCTGAGCCTTTGCTGCTTTCTGTATATGGGCTTGCAGGAGATCCTGTGCTGAGTGTGCCACAAGGGAGGGACTGAGCCTTGCATGTGTCTGGCATGTGTCACACAGCATGGTGATCACCCCTTCTTGATCTGTATCTGTGACCAAACGTGGGTGAGCCTCCTTCATATGAGAAAACATAGAGCTTGGGGGGGCTTTCTTCAAAGAGCATCTTTGGTTTGTGTGCAGGGCGTGAGTGCAGAGCGAGCAGGAGACAGACCTTCACCACCCAGTGGGAGGGTTTCTGGTTTCTGTCCAGGGAGGTGGCTCAGGGCCCTGCAGTCCTTTTGCTGGGCCTGGGAGCATGGGTCCTTTCTGCCTGTGGCTACCTCAGACCCAAGAGGACAGTGGCTCTTCAGTGTTAGATCTTGGCTAAAAAAATCCTTGAAATAAACTCTTTAGCTCAAGGGAGCAACACCAAAGGCCTTGCTGGCAGGTTGTCAGCAGCCCTGTGGGCTGCACCTGCTCCCAGAGACATTTACATAAATACTTGTGATCAGTAATGCCTGCTCTAACCTTGCTTGGCTGTTCTCTCCCTTCCCCACGAGTGCAGCTGGTTGCAGGAGTTGCAGGCCAGCTCCTGCTCCCACACCGCCCTCGGTGCAGGTCTCGGGTGTCCTGGCTGGGAGCTCTGCTCTGCTGTGGCCATGTCACCTCCAGCAGCCCGGCAGGTGCTGCTGTCCTCACCGGGCACTGCCACGGCTTCCCACCAGTGACCCCTTTGCTGCTCTCTGCTCTGAGTGCCGGTGCAGCTGGAGGCCTGGCGGGCAGCTCTGCTCCGTGTGTGCGTGGCCAGCGGTGCCGCTCAGACTGCGGCCGCTCTCCCTCCCTGAGCCGGACGTGCTCAGGGAGCACCGTGAGTCAGCAGCTCCTCGGGGCTGGGTTTCCTCATGCACCCTGTGCCAGGGCCATTGCATTGGCTCTGGCTGCGAACCAGCAGCAAAGTGGAGCGAAAGATCTGCGGACAAAGGGCTTTTCTTTATTAGTTATTAATGTCGTTGAACTGAACCACTCTGAAATTGTTGGTAGCTGAGATTTGTGTTTGCACCAGGGGATTCCTGATGGGGTTTTTGCCACCCTGCGCTGCTTCGCTTCTTCCTTTAAGGAACTGTTGATAATACCCTGAAATATTTTGAGAAAATACAGAGAAATGCAGCTTTAAGGCTCAGCTGCTGCTTAAGCAACTTCCCTCCTATTTTGGAGTCAGTCAGATTGTTTGCTCACTCGCGCTACTTATGCTGCAGAAGTTGAAAGCAGACTGTTGGATGTGAGTCTCAGGCAGCCCTGGGAAGAGTGCTGTATGGATGTGAAACCCTTCCTGATGACCGAATTTCACATGGTGCTTCTGTGAGTGCTGCAGGGTCAGAGGCTGGGGCTGCAGCCCCAGTGCTAGAGCTCGGTCCAGAGGGTGGTTTCTCCAGATGTGGGTTCAGGACCGTGTTTACCTTGGCAGCTGGCTGCTTCACCTGGCTTGTGCTCTCCAGGGGAGGCTGGGCTGTGTTTGGGCTGCTGCTGCAGCTGAACTTCAGGAAATTGTGTCAGCTGGATCTGGGTCAGTGTTGCTGTGCGGTCACAGGTACCAAAGGGCATTCAGAATCGGGAGTAAGAGTTTTGTTGCCTTTTGTGCTCTCTGTAGTTTTTGCACCATACCCTTCAAAATCAAAAGATGGGTTAGAAAGTATCCCAGTAGTGGCAGGGCCTATCTGGGGTGGCCAGGGCTGGGCAGCTCTGTGCCCTGTTCCCCTTGTTATGTCAATACAGATTGTCTTGAAGATCACTGGGGGATTGAACATAACCTGGTCATTCCAGATGGCAGCATACATGCTCTTCTCTTTAATTTCCTAAATACATGTTCTGACTTCAGTGTTTCAGTCGAGCCAGAGCTTCTCCTGGGAGAGGCTCTGTTGGGATGTTTCTTAGAGCTTCCTCTGAATTACCTGATTTTGGTGATTGTATAAGACAGAACACCCAACTGTCCATGTCCTTCCCCTGATCCCTCCCTTGATAAATTAAGGTTTTATTTTCCAGATATTTGTATATTACTGTGCTGAGGTTGCTGCACCACCTTTCGTTGCAGCTCCTCAGAGGTTGTCAGGAGCGGGATCTGCTGAGCCTCACGGATGGTGGGTTTGGAGATATTTGATTAAGGCTGCGCAATGTCTAGATGCCAGGGACACTGGCGCCACAGGACTTGTATAAATAAATTTTGTTTGTGCCATGTTCACACAATTAAAGCCAGAGCCCTGGATTGCGTTTGGTGAGGTTTATTTTGCTAGTCGGGCCACACAGATTTCATTTACTTTGTCCGGTGTTCTGAAAACATATAGGAACATACACACATCAAAGCCAAGTTTAAGAGCTTGATTAAAATCCACAGCAGTAAAGGGGTGCCCTGATGTGTTTGTATCAGTGCAGTGTCCATTGAGCTGGGGTTCACTTGGGATAGTGTGAAGGTATTTTAACTTAGGGATCCTGCCCCGTGCTGGTTGTAGGCTGCTCTCAGGGAAGGTCAGGGATGTGCCATTGCTCACTGTGGATGTTTCTCTTTCAGAGGAGAATGAGAAGCATGAGAAGCTCTGCGTGGAGAGGGAGCAGGAGCAGAAGAAGGCGGGCAAGGCCAGCGTGCCCCGGGCCAACAGCACGCTGTCCCCAGAGGAGCCCCGGAGCGAACTGCTGGTGCCCATCTCCCCGCCGGGCGCCGTGCCCCTGCCGCCGCCGCCGCTGGCAGCTCCCATTTCGGTCATTCCCATCCCCGTTGTCACCAGCTCCCCCCAGCAAGCAGCGCAGACGGCCCTGTCGCCGCCGCTGGTGCAGCGCCACCAGCCCCTCGTAAGCACTCCCAGCGTGCCCAAGGAAGCGCCCTCGGTGGCGCCGGTGATCCAGCGGCCGCCGGGGCCGCACCTGCCGGACGGGAAGGCGGTCACGCCGCCCTCGGGCAGCCCCAAGCAGCTGCCGCACTACGCGGCGCCCGTGCTGGCCATCTCCCAGCACCATGTGGTGCCGCAGCCCATCCAGCCCCTGCAGCACCCGGCAGCGCCCGCGCCCCTCGGCGCCCTCAAGCTGGCGCCCGCCGACGACATGAAACCCATCGAGCTCAAGAAGAGAATTGGAGGGTGAGTGCACCGTGTGTCCAGGAGGGACAGCCGAAGCTGCATCCCTCTGGAGCGGCTCCTGCTTGTGCAAAGTGTTGTTGGATCAGAAATGCCAAGACCTGTGGATGTTTAATGTCTTCAAATTGCTGAGAGCAGGGTTTTTTAGCTTGATGGGTTTTTATTTCCCTCCCTCACTCCACACTGTAAGATTTTGTGTAAGGATTTTTTTTTGCAGGCCAGAACTGTGTTAGGAAGCAAATCCCAGCCCTGCATGTCTGATCTCAAGTGGTATCTCGTGTTATTTTTGGCAAAAGATCACTGCTTGTACTGGTCAGGGAAATCAAAGTGCACTGCTGCTTGTGGGAGCTTTCTTGAAAACTGGAATGGGATCTGGGAGATGTTATTCTGAGGACAGAGATCACCAGTTTCTCAGTGCTGTAAGTGCTAAGGGCCTCCTGCTTGCTCAGAATCTTGCTGCTGGAAGCGGCTGAAGACTATTTAGTCTGCCCTCACCCTCTGACAGGACTTGTGGCTCTGATGTTGCTCCAGGTTAGTGTTTTTCTGGCTTGTTTTTAAGGACTTTGGCTGGTGGAGACCCTGCCTTCTCTGTAGGTGGTTGTTTCCAGACCACAGTATCCCAGTAGAGAGTCTGGTATTACTGCTTGTGGACTGGGAGAACAAATCATTCCCTTCTTTGCAGCAGTTTTACCTGTTTCTTTTGGCCCCTCAATTTTCCTGCAGCATAAGTGACCTGGATCTGTGCAGTCTTCCCTCCTGGCTGTGCTGTCTGGGCCTCTGTTCTCCTGGCTGCCTGCAGCAGGGGGATGTCTCCTGGCAGTGGTGTTAGAGATGGTGTGTGAATGCCATGGGGACTGGTGGAGATGTATAGCAGACAGAGAAAAGGTTCATTGGGATGTACAGATCCCAGAACGCATAGAAACAGTGAAAGTAATGCAGATAGGAGTTTGTGAAGATAAAGGCTTTAGTAAAATGCCAGTGTAGTTCCTCTAAGCAGATTGAGATCTTCAGAGCCTGTCTGCTGCTGGAAGGGTCTGTTGGTCTGTGCACTAATGGAGAGAGCCCGTCACTGATGTTGTGTGGCTTCAGGAGCTGTGGAGGAGGTTTCTGCTGGCACAGGGCAGGCTGCACAAGTTTGGCTGCCTGGGCTGTGGGCAGTGGGGTGGCTGCAAGTGCACCCACAACCTGCTGCTGTGCTGCCAGACTGAGCTTTGCCCTGGCAGGTGGGGGGCTGTGGTGCCAGTGTGGAGCACAGCATCACCACTGCCTCCCCCTAGAATTGCTCCATAAGCACAGAAAAGATGTCTTTTCCAGCCTGTAAATGTTTCACAGGAAAATGCTGTCAAATATTTGGGACAATTTATTAAATATTATTACCTCAATGTCCTGTATTTTCAGTCAAAGGTAAATAATTACTTTGCACAGTGTATGAAAGATTCTTGAAATCTCCACATCTGCTAATGTACCTTATCACTGAAAAACTGAGCTGAAAAACTGAGTTAACATGAATTTGTTTGGCTTTTCCTAAAAATATTCCTCTGATTCAGAGAGTGGGTGGACTCCAACCCCGAAACCAGAAACTCACGGTGGTTTTTCCTTCAGCAGTGACTGGAGAATTCCTGTATTGCTTCATGCCATGTTTATCCTCAGCTGTGTTGTTTCACGCACAGTAAAAACCCAAAGTTGGAAGTGTCTGCTCAATCCCATACACTTGAATATGGAACTGCACAAACCTTGTCCCATGTGAGTGTAGGCATAGATCAGAACCAGGTCAGAATCTGGGCTCTCTGGGTCTGTACAAATATTTAAAATCCATACTTTGTGTCTTGCCCTGTTGTTGGTAGTAGCCGTGTCTATACACACACACATCACACCTGTTTGTATCTTCTGTGCACTGTGTGCACAATGCTTGGTTCCTCTGATGCACGTGTAAAGTATGGAGTTTATCTTGAAACAGTGTAGGCAGAAATATAGATGTACTTAATGTTAAACCAGTGATATACAAACACTTCTGCTTTTGCATCTCAACATACAGACACTGCTGCAGGCACAGGTGTGAGGCAGGAGTTTTCAACCTGACACTGAGCTGATCTTTGTTCTGTTTGGGTTACAGGGTTGGGACCAGGGAAGTACATAATAAATTGGAGAAGAACAGGTGCGTAGAAAGCCAGGGGTTTGGGTTTTTTAATTGTAATTCCCCTCCTTTTTTTGGCCTATTGTCTGTCAATATTTGTTTGGCTTTGGTGGGTTTTTGTTTGTTTGCTTGCTTGTTTTTTAAACAGATAAACTGAATAAAATTCTTAGTGACTATTACTGAATTTTGCAGTATTGCTTGGCTTTCTTATAGCTTAATTCTGCATTTCTTGCTTCCCAATATGTTCTGTTTAACTGCACCATTGCATCCCAACCACCCTGATCCTGCAAAGCAGTAACAGTGCATAACAGTGTGACTCTCTTTTGATTTAAAAAGAGTAAAATACCCCAAATGAGGGGTCAGTGTACAGTGTGAATACAGAATAAACATCAGTTTCTGACCCAAGACTCTTATAAGCCTGACTAGCTAAATTGGAAGTATGGTGACAGTGAAAGCACCAGCACAGTGAGATGAGATATTTTATTTAAGGCTGCACGGTGTTCTAACAAAGCTGGGATAGAGCCCAGGCACAGACCCTGCTGGGGGAGCTGGCTCAGCTGTGACACGCTGTGCTGGGGGGCTGCTATGCACAGGTGTAGGTGCTTTGCTGGATTAAGGCCCCAGTTAAGCTCTCCCCTCCGTGGAATTGGTTCCTGCTGTGTCTCCTGGCAGCTGACGACCCACCTGTGTTTTCTTTAGACGTGCTCATTTGAAAGAGTGCTTTGAGACATTAAAGCGCAACATCCCCAACGTGGATGACAAGAAGACCTCAAACCTCAGCGTCCTCAGGAGTGCCTTGCGATACATCCAGGTACGTGCAGCGCTCGTGGGGCTGGGCAGAGCCCAGGGCTGACGTGGGTGCACAGAAACCCCCCTTCTGGGGGTTCCAGGTTCACCCAGATCATCCTTTCCTGAAGTGGTGATGGCACGGAGCAGATAATTCATCTTAGAGACCCAGGCTGAGTGAACTTCAGTTGTTTCCTTTTGGGCCCAGGTGAATTTTAATATCTATGGTTTGGGGAGGTTTTCTGTTTGCTTAACCAAAAGACAGATTTTGGTAAAGATTTGGTATGTCTCAAAATTTTGATGAGGGGGACATGTGAGTACAAGTCATTTGCTTGGAGGCAAGGAAAGCCTAGAATCTGAGGCTGCAGCATGAGGCTGTAGGTGGATGGGGCACCACCAGGAGTGAATCTGGGAGAAAGCACAGGTAAAAATCAGTTGTGTTTGTGCTGGAGGGAAATAAGTGTTAGTGTTTGCTTGTTTAATGTTTGGGAAAGTGGTTAATAGTAGCACAAAAGAAATTGTAGATGTCCCCTGTGAATGTGAAATCAGTAGTATGTAAGGCAGTTAAAATTCATTTGGAAATTGGAAGAGTTGCTGCAATTACAATGCAAATAGAGACCTAGTACACCTTGTACATTTTGACTGGAATAAAAGGTGCTGAGGATTGATCACAATGGTCTTTTCCACAGTAAAATGTAATCTTTTCTCACTTTGTTTCCATTTTTCCTCAGCCACTCTCAAACACCATTTCCCTCTGGTGTTCAGAATTGATTATTCACTTCAACTTTGCTTTGGAGAGTCAGTAATGCCTCAGAATTAGACCAGTTCAGCCCTCTTCTTAGTTTTCACCAACAACTTCCCTCAGAGAGACTTGGGCTGGGGCAAATTCTGACTGTACCCAGCCACTCTCTGTGTTGCTTGAAAAAGTGGTTTTTGGGGGTGTGGTACTGAGGCCTAATGGGCTTTAGAGACGATCTGAGCCTTTCTTTTGGGTTTTGGCAGGCTGATGTTGTAGTTTGCAGGAGGAACCTCCCTGACGGCCAGTCAGTGTGCCGTCTGTCCATCAGTCGGTGTGCTGTCTGTCCGTGGCTGTCCGTCAGTCAGTGTGCAGTCTGTCCGTCAGTCAGTGTGCCGTCTGTCCATCAGTCGGTGTGCTGTCTGTCCGTGGCTGTCCGTCAGTCGGTGTGCAGTCTGTCCGTCAGTCAGTGTGCCATCTGTCCGTTGGTCTGTATGCAGTCTGTCCGTCGGTCAGCCGGGTGCTCCCGCAGCCGCAGCCGGTTCTCTCCCGGTTCTCTCCCGTCTGGCAGGGAAGGTCACGGTGCCCTGGGGCCGTACCAGCGTCCGCCTCCACGTGTGTGGGGAGCACATGGCGAGCACAAGGCCCTGCTGGTGGCGTGAGCTGGCGCTGACCCGGCCCAGGCAGGGCTGGCAGGCTGCCCACGGCAGTGACGTTGGGTGGTGTTGTGTAACCTCCTCACCGCACTGCCTTCTCCTCCTCATCCTCTCTGGCAGCTGCTCAGGGAGTATCCCGGGCACTGTTTTCCTTGGCAGCACCAAAGCCGTGGGTCTGCGATTCGGTCACGGGATTCAATTGTGCTAAAAACCTAGAGTACTAGAAATCTGATTTGAAATTTCAGCATTCAGAAACAAAAGTTTTTAAATTTTTTTTTACTGCAGTTTGAATTCAGGTTTGATCTGTTTCAACAGAGCTGCTAACATCTATCAGTGTGGGGATGACCAACAGTCATGTGCCAGGCTCCGTGTGTTTCGCTCACAGGCTCAGTGTTTCCCTTGAAAAGAGAACAGGGCAATTGTACAAAGGAGATTTAAAAGTAAAAGCTCTTGCTCTCAGGATAGCAAAGTAGTTTTTCACTAAAGGGAAAAAAAAAAAGCTCAGGAAACTTAAACCCAAATGAGCCTGGCAGGGGAGGAGCACAGCACCAGCCAAAGCTGCACAGCGGCTGTTCTGCTCCTGCAGACGCTGTGACAGTACACTGATTGTTGCAGCCTCTCTTCCTACAGAATCCTTCCTGCCCCCCTTCCCAGCTGGAACTTCTTAGAAACAGACTGTTTGTTTCCTTGGCTGGATTTAAATATTTGTATCTGCATCAAATCAGATAAGTTAGAAAGTTAAATTCTGAACTTCCCATAGAGCCGTCATTTTAATTTATCCTTGGACCTGGGCTTGTGCTCTGCTACAGTAAATTAGAATTTGCAATTAGGCACACTGTTGCACAAAGGAAATGGGGCCCAGCGCAGCTGGAAGTTAATAATCCCTTTAGCTGGTGATTCAGCCTGAGGCAGTGTGGGCTGTTGTGCTGCAGCTCTCAGCTGAGGAGGGTGTCCCGTGGGTCCAGCAGCATGGTGGGCTCCAGACCCGGCACACAGCTGCAGCCAAGTCTGTTTTGCAGGGGCCACCTCGGCTCTTGGTCTTCACTTTACTGCCTGCACAACCTGAGTGGAAGTGCAGGAGACCTCTGGGAAGTTTGTAAGGTGCGTGGAGCGATGTGGAAAAAACCACAGTGAGAATAAAATGCTGTTTGCTTTGAGAGAGCAGAGCCCTGTGTCCTGGCTGTGTCCTGAGCAGTGTCCCCAGCAGAGGACAGGCCTGTCCTCCCCAGAGCCCCTCTGGCTGTGCCCATGCAGGGAGGGCAGCAGGGAGCAGTGCTCAGCCTGGCACATGTCAGACATGGCTCACAGCCTGTGCAGCTGGGCTGGCTTTGGCCCTCTCAGGAGGATTCCTTCCCCCTAGGAAATGGAATCATCTTTGGAAGCTAATTGAAGCCCTTAAGCAACACTGCTACTCCGTGTTCTCAAACTGTGCCTATCACTGTGGCACCTGAGCACCCTCCAGTTTTGGGGGTTATTTTCTACTGTACATTTAGCGTCAGATGACATCCAGGTGATTTGGTCACCAGGTGACACTGGGACAACTGCCACACAGCCCAGCCCAACCCATTAGTCTTAGGTTGTGCTGCAGGTTCTGCCCGTTGGCCAGTTTCCCCAGTACAGCTGAAATGCTGACTAAATAACAAGGTGCTTTCAAAGTCTGAGACGCAGCTGTGCTTCCCAGAGCATGCAGAACGCAAAGAGCAAAAGTCTTTGGAAGGTGTGGAAGCAAGGCAGTGATCTCAAGCCCTGCACATGCTGCTCACGTGTGGCAAAGGCACCGGGGGCTGCTGTGGTGGCAGATGGGCCTGGTCCTGCAGAGCAGTTTTGGCTCTGTTTGTGAAATAACTTTGCTTACTGATTCACAGAAGTCCTCTGGCAGCCGTGCTTGTAGTGTTAGAGACAAAATGTAGCTGTAGTGAGCTAAGGATTTATACTATGGTTTGTCATTATTACCTTGGGAAAGGGCAAGAAAGGTGAAATTTCCTTATGACTTACCTGTGCTCACTAGTGGTGCTAATCATTTATGGTGTTGAAGTTATTTATCCTCGCATCATCTCCCTTGTCTTCTCAAACTGCCTGCAGTAACAGTTGTGCCCCTAAGAATGATACAGTTTCCTGTTCATGCCAACAGTAATCAACAGATTTGACTCCCTTGGGGTAGGATGAATCCAGAGTACTATCCAAGGATGCCTAAGTAGTGCATGTAAAAATCCTTTGTGAAGCCCTTTTTAAGCTGATCTTGTGGACATGTGAACAGACCAGATACTGGATTTGGTTAAATTTTCCTTTTAAGATTCACAGCATCTCTTTGTCTTCTAGTTTGCTTTATTTATTGGTCACTTCAGTGGTGCCTGAGCACAGTCATTCATCCTGTCTGTGTAGAGAACCAGAACAAGGCCAGTGGATTTGGCCAGCCAAGAACAAGTGGATTTTTGGGTGCCATAGCAGTGCTTGATTTGGGCGTTGATGGGTGCAGAGAGCCCTGCAGCCATGCCAGATCTGGTGCAGGGAGGTGCTGGACTGCAGACACAAACCACAGGTCTGACAATGGTTGTGATTAAAGACCAGAACTCATTTACATTCAGGCACTGTTGTGACTGGATTATTGATCAAAATGCATAAACCAAACTGTGCTGCTGAATCCTGTTGAGTTCCCCACCTTGACTAGGATGGCTGTAACTGTTATTTTTTATTCTGTGCCAGCTATGAGGTGAATAGACTCATCTTCTGTAAAACTTGTCTAGTAAGAGTGGGGTCCATCAGTACCTGCCATGCCTCCCTCACGTGAGCAGCGTTCAGATGCCAAGCTGTGCTGCTTCATGGTGTTTGCCTGACCTGATCCACTGATTCTATCTTGTCTAATTAGCCTGAATCTCAGTGTCAGTAATGAAGACCTGCAGCATCCGTAGGCTATGGTCAAGCAATGTGGTGTCATCTGTAGATTTCAGAAAGTGATGAGAAGAAATAAGACCTTAAAAAAACCCACTGTTTAATTCCCTGCTGTTCCTCCAGCTGCAGCAGGACCTGTCTGTAGGGAGGCTTGTCCAGGGAGCCATCAGGGCATTTTTATTTGCAGGAGTGGCCACAAAACGTGTCCTGAAATAGTGATTAAAAACGTCCAGCATTTGGAACTTGTTGAGTAATTGGAGCTGTGTCTTGACCGTTGCCAAGAAGGATAGTGATTTTTTTTTAAAGTATCTCACTCATTAGTTGTAGATGAGAATTTGGAAAGGGTGAATGGAATTATAAATCTGTCAGTGTGTTTGTAATTGTCAGAGAATCCACACCTGTTCCACTGCTGTCATTTAAGTAGTAGTTTGAGAAGCACTCAGGGTTGTACAAACCAAACCAGTCTGTAAGGGGATTGCAGCACAGGGTTTGGGAATGCTGCTGCATGGTAGCTGGTGTGTTTGGGGGCTGTTGCTTGTTCTGGTTGCCACCTGCTGTGGGAGCTGGCATGGGAGGGGAGACAGCGCGTGGGCCCTAACGAGAGTGGTGATAATTACAGCGTGGTTGCATGGGCTCTATTTTATGTGTGACGTTGCAGGAGTCGCCTGTCTTTGGAACACAGCAAAGGCAGCCCCTCAGCCCAGCAGAGGAGCTGCACTGAGAGCAGCAGGGGCAGTGTGGGTGCCATGGCATGGAGGGCAGCTGTGCCAGCAGCAGGGCAGCCCCAGGGGCAGCCCCAGCTCTCTGCACAGACAGGGTTTGCAGCCAGGCACGGCCCTGCCTCATGGCCTCACACAGGTGCTGGAGTGGGTTTGCCTTTAACAGCTGGGTTTGTGTCCTCCCGCTGCCACCGTGGCCCTGCCAGCGAGGGAGATGGATGGAGAGCAATCCTCTGGTGACCCAGATCTGCTCCGTGGGCCGTGGGTGGAGCTGCTGGGGTGTGAGTAAGTGGCACTGACCTCCTTAGGTGCAGGGGCAAACAGGAAGGAGAGGTGGTGCGGAGGATGGCACGTCTCTGAGTCACCTCGGACCTGCTGCGTGCGAGGGGGAGTGCTGCTGTCAGAGCCCTTGGCTCCTGGCGCCAGCCTCACCTGCCAGAGCTGTTCTGGGAGGTGTCCTCTCCCAGGAGAAGCCCTCACTCCCTGCTCAGGGTCCCTTCAGGTGTGCAGCTTACCTGTGCCGTGTGCCTGTTGACTGAGCCAGGGCGTAGGAACAGCAACAGAGGGAGGGCTGTGCCCTGGACCCATCCAGAACTCTGCCTTGGCTCCTGCAGCAGCTGCTCAGATCTGCCTGCAAGGAAAATACAGAGGCACTGCAGCAAGGGGATGTAGGCATAAAGTGTCTGCTCAGAAATCTCCTCCTCATCCCTGGCACACAGCTCTGGCTGTGGCTCCAAGACATAAACCTGCCTGTTGCCCTCTGGAGCTGCTGTCCATGCGTCATCACAAAGGCTTGGGAAGAGCTTTGGGGTCCTGCATCCAGCAGTCGTGTTAATAATAATAATAGTAATAATAACAATCCCTTCTTGAGATGCAGCATCCTTCATTTCGGTTTGCAGAAAATGATGACACTTAATCTCAAAAGCATATTTCCCACAATTCTTTTTCATTTCAATTTTTTAAAAATTTAAGTACTGCAGAATTAAATTTGAAATTAAAAGTTATCAAGTTTTAATTTCTCAAGTTATTTTAATTTTTTGGGGATCATTTTCTAACTAACAAACACCCCGTGGTATTTCAGGGTCTTTGGGGTTTCTGGAATCCACTGGAATCATTAGAAATATCTCATTTGTTTCCTGAACAACTGAGACTGGTTAAAAAATAAAAATAGGAAAAGCAAAAGACATGGCCAAACTAAACACCAAGTGATTGCAAGTCATACTTCAGTTATTGTAAAATTGAATTTCTTGTGTCCCTGGGAGTCATATCAAGGAATTAAACCACATCTGCTTACCTGGTGACAGCCAGCATGGGGCCAGTGACTGGCCTGGGCATGGCTCTGCTTTTCCTTGCTTTGTTGTACTGTGGGTTCCAGTTGGTTGCTGCCTTTTTGCTTTGCTTTTTGGTTGTTTTTTTTTTTTTTTGGTGGCTTGTTCGTTGTTCATTTTCTTCTGAATTTCTTTTTTGTCTTCCTGATTTGGATCATTCCTGCTCTGTGCCCCAGTGACTGTCTGTACTTTGTCCAGAGTGTGGTGCTTCAGGAGGCTGACTGACAGGTTGGTGCAAACAGCCACGTTCCAGCCCTAGTTTTGATCACAGATTAGGGCCTGTTGTCTTTTACTATCTGGAGCCTGAAGTGCAGTTATCAGTGTGAAATGATAAATGTAAATACCAATGCATGTTCTCGGTTTCCATGATTGCTCCAGGCATATTTCCTATTCTGGGAAGTATTTCTGTCTAGAAGTTCATCCCTACCCCTGCAGGCAGGTTGAGCAGTGGTGGGTGGTGCAGTGAGGATGGGCTCCTTGCCTCGAGCCCCTGTGCTCATGAGGGCGAGGTCACCAGCCGGGACACAGCAGCACTCCTTGGCTGCTGTGCTCGTCCTGGGCTGGGGCACTGGCAGCGCTGGCTCAGGAGGCTGCTGGCAAACGCCCACGGCCTCACGCTCACGGGGAGCCAGGGGCAGGCTCTGCTTCACCTTGCAGGCTTTACTTTGGTTCAGCTCCTGGTGTGAAGTTTGAGTTTGAGATCTTGAGAAGCTGAAGCTCTGGGAGCACTGGGAGCCTGAAGTCCTTGTCCTGTGGCTGCTCCCGTTTGCACCCAGTCCCCTGGGGACTGGTCATGGTGAGACCCTCGCCCTGCTCTCCCAGCGCTGAGCACAGTCTGTTAGCATCTCAGGGCTTTGGGTCAAGCCCCTTGTGATTTTAGCTTGTGTTTGGGGAAAGCAGGACTGTGGTCCTGTGCTGAGCAGGGGCTCCTGAGGCACGGGCTGCAGTGAGCTGTGGCTGTGGGTGGTGGCAGTGCCCTGGTGTGGCTGTGGGTGGTGGCTGAGGGTGGTGGCAGTGCCCTGGTGTGGCGGTGGGTGGTGGCAGTGCCCAGCTGCGGCTGAGGGTGGTGGCAGTGCCCTGGTGTGGCGGTGGGTGGTGGCAGTGCCCAGGTGCGGCTGTGGGTGGTGGCTGAGGGTGGTGGCAGTGCCCTGGTGTGGCTGTGGGTGGTGGCAGTGCCCAGCTGCGGCTGTGGGTGGTGGCAGTGCCCAGCTGGCTGCAGCGCAGTGCTGACGTGCTCTGTGGTGGTGCCCTGGTGCCCCACCTGTGTTTTGCTGTCGGTGGTTCCAGGCCAGCACATCCGGCATCACTGCGGGATCTCATCTCTGAGCGCCGGCAGAATGAAGCAGTTGCCATGGAAACCATGGCTTTGGTTCCCGTGGCAACCAGCCGGGGTTCTGGCAGACCGAGGGGCCGGTGGGCATCGCGGGCAGGGACACGGGGCCGGGGCCGGGCAGGTGCTGTCACCCGGGAGGGCGCAGGGGGTCAGGGGTGGCTGCAGAGGCTGGGGACGCGGGCCTGCTGCCGGGGAGCTGGCTCCTCGCCGTGCCAGCCCCGCAGGCTCCGCTCCTGGGCAGCACGTCGGGTGGGCTTGGGGCGAGCGCTCGGTGTCGGTGCTGGGCCGTGAACAAGCTGCTTGTGGCAGCTGAGCAACATAGACAAATGAGCACCATTCCAATCAGGAATGCTCAGAGTTGATAGGAGTGATGGAAAATCCCCAGATCCTACAGGTGAGTGCCTTGGCCAATGGAGTTTTGGCAGCTGGGGCTGGTTGGGTTCCATTTGGGACTGTGTGGGGACAGCTTGTTCCCCAGCATCTCTCTGGTTCTGGTTGGAACATTTTTGGAGTCAGGCTGGTGGATTCTTGCTCCTGCTGTGAATCTCCTGCACCATGGCAGTCCCAGCTAGAATAAGGTCTTTAGGATGTAGGGTTTTTTCCATTACATATAGGAATCAAAGCTCTGTGCAGCAGTGGAGAGCCTGACCAACTGGTCTGGTCTGTGCTGGAGGTCCTGCAGGTCAGTGGTAACTGAGGACCCCCCTGGCTCAGCATGTCCCTTTCTCTGGCACCAGCTGTGATCCCCAGAGCAGAGAGTTAAAGATTATCTGGCTCAAAATTGCAAATCACTCCCCTGATTGCTTATTGATGAGGTATTTTCAATCAGCAAATGTTACAGAAGAAAAGAGCTGAAATATGCTTTGGAAAACTCATAACTGAAAGTGTGTTTTTAAACGGCTAATAAAATGTTTATGAGGGGAGCTGTGTAATAAGGCCTTTTAAACCTCTCCAATGCCAGCCACAGGGCCAGCAGCATTCCTGAGGCAGGTGCAGGGAAGGCATTGGGGCATTATTTCTGTCTTGACAGGAGAGTGAGCAATTTAATTACAGACGGCTATAAAATGGAAAATTCTTTGCAGTGACAAATGACTGTTGCTATACAAGGAGAGCAGGAGTTGGTGTATGGTTTGTTTACCAAGTGATGACAGGGAGATGCACACAAGGACCAAAGAGTGGCTGCAAACCAGCCAGGATAGTGGGCACAGAGTGGGGAAGAGTTCTCACTGGAATTGTGTCAGGCCTTTGCTGTCACTGCAGTCGGCTGGTCTTGCTTCAGTAATCCAGGTGCATAAGGGCTGCCAAGGAGCTGACAGGTACAGGAGGAGAATCAGATGCTCTAGGGGGGCCAAAGCAAACCCACATGTGGATTTTAATTTGGTTGCTGGTGTTTAAATAAAAGATGAAGGGACTCCCCACTGCCCTTGTGTCCTTGTCACAGCCTCCACCTGCCCACGGAGCAGCCCCTGCTGTGCCCGTGCAGGGCTGCCTGCCAGGGCAGGGGCAGGCCCCACTCAGCTTCAGCTCAGCAGCACTGAGTGTTCAGAGAGGAGCATCATCTGCTTTCACCAGAGCCAGCTGCTGATTGGCAAAACTTCCTAAGCATCAAAAGCCATAGATGGATTCACAAGAGTATGAGGAAATCCGTTATTTCTTCCTGGGGTAGCTCAGCTTCCCCCTTGGCATGGCCAGGGCCTACTCTTCTCAGTGATGATCATGTGGAATTTTTTTAAGTGTGAAAAATAAAGGAGTTCTAAAGTCGTAGCTTCTGTAGGTATCTCACACTGCAGTGTAACAGTTGCCTGGGCAACCAGGATTCCCAATTGCTTAACAGGAAAAAAAGAAATGCTGCAATGATGGAGATGCAGACGTAAGAAGGAGGGTCTGTGCTGGAGCCTGGTGCTTGCAAAGAGCAGTCTGGGATGGGGTGGCCTCAGTGAGAGCCACCCCCAGCTTTGGGCTGCCCTCTGCAAACAGAACAGAGCTCGAGGGCCATGCCTGGCCTTCCTGGGACCAGCCCAGCCTGGCCTCTCCCTGAGGAAGTGGGAAAACAGAAATGCAGGTAACTTCAGTGATTTTTCTGCTGTGGAGAAACAGGATCAGTATTTCATGAGCCAGGTTAAGTGTGTGTCCTTCAGGATCTTGGCAGGCACCTTAACTGCCATCCCAAGTGCCAGCCCCAGATGTGACCCCTTGCCATGGTCCTTCCCAGTGGCTGTGGAGGTGGGTCAGGTGGCAGCTCCTGCCCTGCAGCTGACCCACGCCTCTCCCTTACTGAAATTTCAAAGGAAAGGTGGTTAGGCATTTGTATGAATTTATTTTATCAAATTTAATTCTCGATTACTGTGTTGTTTGTAGTTTTAGGATCCCCTCTGCCCTTCTCAGTGCTACCATTACATTCCCATTCTGTTGGAAAATTGCAAAGGCTTGGGTTTGGGGGAAAGTGTCTGTGTGGCTATATGTTATTTTAAAGCGTCTGGTTTTGTATTGCATGGGATCCATGGTGATAGTGCTGACAGAAACTCCTGTTTTAGAAAAACATGCAGGGGATCAGTGTGAGTGTCTAAAGGTTTTGATGTGCCGGGGCAGGTCAGTGACCGCAGTCCCAATGACTCAGGGTCGGCTGTCACTGTGGACTTTCTGTTGGCTGACGGGAAATCCTGGCACCTGGTGTGGGCAGGATGATTTGCAGAAAATGATCTGCCAGGAGGCGGGTGCCAGGAGCTGTGTGTGCCCGCAGGGAGCCGCGGAGGCACAGGGGTCCCTGCCTGCACGGGTGCTCCTTCCTGCTCCTGCTCCCCGGCTCAGCTCCCAGTGCAGGGCACGCTCCCTGCAGAGCCGGGGAGGGACTGCACCCGTGTGTACCTGCAGAGAGCGGGCAGTGCTGGGAGGGGAGCTCAGAGGACAGGGAAGAGGGCTCCAGTTAATCCCACCCAGTTCATTATGAGGCCAGAGCAGCTCAGCCTGGAGATGTGTCTTTGCCCAGTGAGCTCTGGTGAATTGCATCCTAGAATAGGTTTTGAAATATTGCGGGTTCCTCCAGCCCATGTGCTGCTCCAGCCTCCCCAGCAGCTCTCCTTGGAGAGCACCCGGCCCTGCCGGAGCCCTGGGAGGAGATGCAGGCCCAGCACGGGGCTGCTGGGAGCTGGCACCCAGTCAGGAGCTGGCACGGAGGGAGGCAGAGCCCACAGGGCTGGGCTTGGAGCAGTGCCGTGTCCCAATGCCTGTGGAGTGCCTGCAGAGTGACACAGTGAACTCCCTGGCTCTCTTGTCCTCGTGCTTGCTAAGGGTTTGCCTGCCTGCCTTCCCAGTAATTAAAAGTTTGTAACTAATTACCAGCGGCCCTGCTCATACTTTGCAGTAGTGCCTTCCCCCGGTGCTGGAGTCTCCTCTGGCCGCAGGGAGCGAAGCCAGACCTGTTTGAATATGCGTGTGCTGTGCCCGCTGCGGCGCGAGGCGGCTGCGGGGATCTCTGCCTGCTCCTCTCCCGTCCCCTCGTGCCCTGCGTGGAGATGCTGCACAGAGGGACTGGGCTCATGTTTGCACTGCAGGTTCAGCCTCAGCCTTTCTTCCCTTGCCTCTTTCCCCCCTGTGAGCGGAAGACATTCAGACAAGTTGCATGCAAGTCTTGCGTGTTTAAACCTGGTCTGGGAGCGTGCACCTTCCTCATCACCTTCCCCTCCATCACTCCCTGTCTCACCCACACCCCTTTGCTAGGCAATCAGAGCACACACAGCACATGACTTTTCTGGGTCAGGCAAAATGCTTTGGCTGCACTCGACAGGAAACAGACTTTAAAACTAGCCTGTGGATTTGGGCCTCAGCCACATGGGAATCTCTGGGCTACAGGTCAGGGCTGGTGCAGAGCCAGGATTCCAGGAGTCCCCATCCTTCCTTTCTGGCTGTCCCCACAGCTACTTCCCTGCAGTGGGCTGCTGGGCTTGCCCAGGACATGGTGTTGGTCTCTCTGCTGCCTGTTTGGCTTGAAAAGCAGCAGGAGAGAAAGAACTGCCCCTTTTGCCTGAAAACCCTCTGTTTTGAGGAGCTTTTAGCTGCTCTGGAGGGAGAGGAGCTGTCTCCATTGACACACCTGCAGTGGTTGTGCCCTGCTAACACACATTGTTTGGCTCTTTTAAAAATACTTCCTTTATTGCTGTTACTGGGACAAAGGTAGCTGGCAGGAGCTGCCCTAATCTGTGTGGCCTTAGGCTGCATTAAAGGCTGGCTGAACAGGCTTTAAGGTCCTTCCCAGCAAACCTGTGAGCTACAACACCAGCAGAACGATTGAAAGGCATGAGGTCAGGCTCTGGTTGTACTCATCCTGGAGAACCTGAGAGAGAAATAAGGAGATGTGTTAAGAAGACCATGAGCCTGGTCCTCTGCCAGGTGTGGGGTTTGCTTTTGAGCTCAGTGCTTGCCAGCAGTGAGGGAACACGAGCATCCATGTGGGCTCTGTGTGGCTGGTATTTTCAGAAGTGTGTGTGGGATTTAAATTCCCAGTGTTGAAACTTAACTTCAGAAAATGGAGAGTCAGTATGTGGTTTTACAGATTTCACCTAATTTTGTCTCCTGCATATAGTAAGTGTGGCCCTGGGCTGAGGGATCAGGTCTCTGACTGTGCAGTGCTACACTGATTTAAAAACTCATAGAACAGGCCTTGCAATGGTTGGTCCCCCCGGGGAGTGTGGTTTGTGTTTCCCAGCAGTAGTGCTGGGCAGTGTGGGACATTTCTCTGTATTGTGCTGACTGATGCAGCATCTCCCCTGACACTACCAATGGATGTGGTGATTCCCAGCACCAAGGGGGCATTAGCAGGAGAGGACAACAAACACCTTTCCTTCCTGTTTGACCTCAGGATCTCCCTATGATGCAGGGGCTTGTTGGTTCTACCATCCACCATCTCCTCTAGGTCAGGAGCTCTTGCTCAAAAGCTCATCAGTACTTAGGCTTTTTCTTTCCTTCTAAGCATTTCTGTTTTGGGGCCTTACCAGTTTTCCCTCAGAGAGCAGATGTTCAACTAGAGCAATGCTTTATGTGCCAGCTCTTGTCCTTCCCTTTCTGCCCGCATTTGGCAGGTGTAAATATACCTGAGCACATTTTACACCAACATAAGTGGCAGTATAAGATAATGAGCCGTGGACATGGGAGTGACCGGATTAGTGTAGGTTATTCTTGTCTTTGTTCTCATTATATTTCTCTTTCTTTTCTTTGACTTCAGACTTTAAAGAGGAAGGAAAAAGAATACGAACACGAGATGGAGCGGCTGGCGAGGGAGAAGATCGCTACGCAGCAGCGGCTGGCAGAGCTGAAGAACGAGCTGAGCCAGTGGATGGATGTCTTGGAGATTGACAGAATTATTCGACAGACAGTTCAGCCAGAGGATGACCAGGCATCTACCTCGACAGCATCAGGTACCCACAATTGTTCTCTTTTTTCCGTAATTATCTTGGAATGTCATTGACACAGTTACATGGAGTGGTGGAGATCTTCATTTAGCAGCGTCAGGGTTTCTTTGCATTCAGAATAAAGTAAGAGGTTTTGGAGTTTTTGTAATGATTGATGTTGCTAACAACACACGGCTGCTCATGTGAAGTAAACTGAAACTTGTGTATGAGTGTCAGGTACATATAATGTGCAGGTTTGCTCATCTGACCTGATTGTGGAGATAAATCCCTGCTTTCCAAACTTAGCTCTTTTCTTGCACATTTCTGCAGCCCTGTTCATTAGAAGTGGGCATCCTGGTGTATTTGTGTGGATGTGGGAGGGTGTTCAGCACATACAGAAGAAGGATTTGGTACAGGGAGGATCACCAGAGCATTTGGACAACTTGATGAGCCTTCACATTGCGTGAGGAGGATTCACAGTGAAGATGAAATGCCCCTAATGGATATCTGACATGCGGTTCCAGTGAGAAGTTTCTGTGAGATAGGAGAATGCATGCTTCTCTCCACGCCAGGGATCTGCAGCAGGAAGAGTAGGCAGGCTGTGGATGTAGAGCTTTCCAGAGACACGGAGGCTGTAGCAGTGCAAAAGCATTTACAGCAGTTCCTTCAAGTCAGCATTTGCTCTTGGCATGCCAGGCAGATGATATGGCAGGTTCTGGGAAGGGAAGACCAGAATTTGTTCAGGCTCATCACCTCTGATGGTAGGAGCAGCTCCAGGTGTAGTCTGATGGAAGTTGGGAGTCCCAGTGCTTTGTCCTTACAAGTGCCAGCTGTTCCCTCTGCAGTGGCCTCTGCTGAAAGTGACCACATCAAGCTGCTGCTTCCCTGAGCTTGGGAAGGGGAAGTGGCTTCCAGGTGTTCCTGCTGCTTCTGTGTCTCCTGAGATTTTTATTCTTTGCTGCATGGCTGGCACTAGAACAGGCAGTGCAGGGTGCCAGGCTTGTCTTCCTGATCTCAGGATTAGTATGTTCCTGTTTTATGCTTCCTTAGTTCTTGGACTAGACAAGAGTCCATTTTCCAGAACCAGATGAGAGACTTGCTGCCATGTTTCTTCATGGCAATTTCCTTCCTGCTCTGGGAGCAGAAGGATGGTCAGGAAAGGAAACCCTGTTCCTCCTCCCAGGAGCCCACTTCAGCCCAGACAGCTCAGCCAGGTGCTTTCTGTCAGCCTCTGCTCATGGTGCTCCCCTTGCCTGCCCAGACAGACCTCTCAGCGTTTTGGGAGCACCCTGCTCTAGCTGGGTTTTTGAGCTCTCACACTTGCCTGGTCCTTGGCCCACTGTCAGTGAGGAGTGGGCTGTGTCATGCCATACCATATCGTGCCATTGTGCCACCAGCCTGTAGCTCAGGGACGCCTCCTGCACGTCCTTTCTGCTGATGCTGCCTGCTAGGGAAGCTCGTTGGGCCAGTTCATGCTCTGCCTGCGTTGTTACGGGAGTTTCGTCCTTTCTTGTTTTCCAGAGGGTGAAGACAACATGGATGAAGATATGGAGGATGACAGGCCAGTGAACTCGTTACCAAAACTCACCCAGCGCCAGCACCCGGAGCTGCTGAAAGCCGTCCCCCCCAGTGCTGCTCCCCCCCTGCCCACAGTCCTGCCCCCGCACGTGTCCATCCAGCAGAAGCCCCACGCCCAGCCCTCCCTGCAGCCGCAGGCACTGGTCCCGCCGCAGGCCATCGTCCCCGCACAGACTCACATCGTGGCGGCCTCGACCGTGCAATCGACTGTTATCGCCCACACGGCCACCACCCACGCCTCGGTCATCCAGACTGTCAACCACGTCATTCAGGGGCCACAGACCAAGCACATTGCTCACATTGCACCTTCCACATCCAGCCCCGTGCAACTCACCACTGCTGCTCAGCCCATCGGCCACATCACTGTGCACCCGGCCACCATCAACCACATGGCCCACCTGGGCCCGCAGCTGCCCATCTACCCCCAGCCCGTGGCCGTCAGCCAGCCCGTGGTGAGCCACATCGCTCACACCATCTCGCACCAGCAAGTGAACGGCACGGCGGGCCTGGGCCAGCCGGCCGTGATGGCCAAGCCGGCCGTGGGAACCCAGGTGGTGCATCACCCGCAGCTGGTGGGCCAGACGGTCCTAAACCCCGTGACTATGGTGACCATGCCGTCGTTCCCGGTGAGCACGCTGAAGCTGGCCTAGAGGGGACGCTCCACGGCGAGGTCTTGTTGGAACCTTTCCTAAGGAAACTCCGTACATTCCAACCACGCCCGGCCCGCGGGAGGAGGCGCGGAACGCCCGGGGCGGCGGGGCCGGGCTGTCCCCGGTGCCCGGGCTGTCCTGGTGCTCAGCATGCCCCGTGCCCGGGCTGTGTGGATGCCCAGGCAGTCCCGGTGCCCGGGCTGCCCCCGCACCCAGCCTGCCACCGGGACAGGGCCGCGCCGCGCTCGGGCTGCGCCACCGAGAGACTTCAAAGACAGTTGTTCATGGTGATTTTTTTTCCTTTTATGTGTAATGAGTGAACTATGGATATGATGTTCTTAAGACTTTAATTTCGCCCTCTTATGTGTTGCTTCTTTGTAGAATAAAAATTGCTGATCTCTTTATTGAGACATTGCGTAGAATGGGAAAAAAAAAATCATAGAAGTCTATATTTATATATATGTGTGTATGTGTGTGTATATATATATGTATATACATATATATATAAATATAACATTTGAAGGCCTTTTGTAAGGTTGATTATTTTGCAGGATTATGAGACAAAATTCATTTTTGGAGGAAGAAGCCAGAGTGTCCTCTCTAAACAAGAAACTATAAGATAGATGGTTTGGTGGACCAGAGTACAGTGACAAAAAACCCCCAACAACAAACCACGAGTCAAACCATTTTAAAGGTATCTCCCATCAATATATTACATTTCAAAAACCATCTAAAATCACTGTGACTTGTTATGGCATTTTAAGGAAATTCTCTGTCCTGTCTAATAAAAGGAAAAAGAATACACAACCAGACTTGATTTGTTGCCATTTTATAAATGACATGACTTTATAGCTATGTCAAAAAAATACAGGTTTTTATTATTTTAATGGTTGACAATGCTTTGTTTGCCTGCTTTTGGAGGAATTTGTATTTTGTCTGGCTTGGTTTGTTGATGCAATAATTGGTTTTGCAGATCTCTGTGCATGGCATGGCCCTGGTCAGGGTCCCTCCTGCCGGTCCAAGCTCCCCCCAGGTTTCTTGGGTTTGTTGTTTGGCAGAGGCACACGCTTTGTGCTGGCAGCTTGCAGGGCGTTGCTGTGGCCTGGTGAGTGGAACCTGGGACAAGAAGACATAGAGAAATGAGGTAGATTTGCTGCATGGTTTAATGTTTGTTAATTTGTTCTGACCACGCTTTGGTGTGGGAGCTGGTGGGTTTGGAAAGGGATAAAAGGGGATGTGGTTCCCTTCCAGAGCGCGGGCAGTTCAAGCAGCTTTGTTCCCTTTGACAAGGAAGCAGTCTCTCCTTATGCAGGATAAGGCTTTGCTGCAGGAGATCAGTGTGAGCTCGTGTCTGACCGTGAGATGTGCACCAAAGAACCCTCATCCCTCAGGACCCTCCCATTCCCCCTTCCCGGGATTGGGGCAGACCTGTCTGAGGTCAGTGGCAAATCCCAGAGACCAGGAGAGGAGGGATGCTGTTTGGCCCTGCTGGTATCTGCCAGCCTGCCTGGGAGGCTGCTTAGGGTGTTGTGCTGCTCTCTGGATGTTCTGGTCCTTGCACAGTGTGTGTAGCTGCTGCTGTGAATGATCTCCATTCTGTCTTCCTCTCTTTTTAAAACAAATATTCCACAGTCCTTATTGCAGGCGAAACGCTGCTGTAGCCAGCAGCCCCTCTCCTAGGGCAGGATGGGAGGGTGGTCCCACATCTGCCCAGGAGCTTTGGGAGAGGAGGAGGGGGTGGCTGAGCACCTCACAGTGCTGTGTCCTGTGTGGGGCCGGGGTCTCCTGCAGGAAAACAGCGTCCATACTCTGCCCTAAAGACCTGTTGGCTCTAGCAGGACTTCAGCCTGTTGGGGACTGGTGTGAGCAGTGTCAGGGATGTAACTGAGAGCATCTGCCTGTTCCATACTATCCCCAGATAAAACTGGTCTGGAGGCAGAAGTGACTGCAGAGGTCAGGGGTGATTGTGCCTTCTGAGCAGGTGTCACTGGGAATTCTGTGAAGTCTGTTCATAAAGCCCCAGTTACCACTTGTTTTATTTTTCTTTCATGCATTCTTAAGTTCAGGAAAGTCTTGGCTGTGCTTGCCAGCACAGCTCCTGCAGAATAGACAAACCTCAAAGGATTTCTTTTCATAGAACCCATTTAAGCAGATCATTTGTTCTCATTGCAGTGCATCATTAACACTGGGGAGTTCCCAGAATTGCCAGGACTGTGTTGTCCTCTGTCCCTGCAGGTGCTTTCCCAAGGAGGCCATCGTGTGCCAGTATTTGAGAGACAGGGCTGGGTATGGCTCAGTTTCTCCTCATCAGAAACTCCTCAACGCTGAGCATGTGCAACAGGGTCACTCCCTTCTCAGGAGGGAGTGTGGCTTTGCCCTCTGCAGCAGTGTCAGGAGGGGGAGGACATGTTCTTCTGCCTTTTTTTACTGTTCCAACTCACAAAAGGACAAATTCTCTTCATGGAAGGAGAAGGAGCCAGGTTGAGAATGTGCTCAGTGCAGGAGTGTTGGCTGAGCCCCAGGGAGATGAGCTTGCTGCTGGGTTACTGAATGGCCTGTGCTGTCTGGACGGGGGTGCTGCTGACCTCATCCTCTACTCCCTTATGGTTTAGAGCAAAGAGTGCCCCTGCCTTGCCCAGTCCTGTGTCTTGGCCAGTTTTTCTTTCCCCTTGGAATTGTGCCATGGAGTCTGTTTGTCTGATCCCCTTCATGGGTGTTGGCCTCCCATTAGGAACATCCCCCTTGGCCTGCCCAGGAGCTGCTCCAGATGTTGTGTGTACCCATGTTTTCAGCTGCCTTTTTCAGGGCTACCAGAAACATTCTTTGGGATTTTTCTTTTTGTTTTTTAAGTCAGCAGACTTCTCTCTATTATGTGGGAAGAAAGCAGCCACAGCTCTTCCTTTTCCACCTCTGTTATTCCTGCTCAGAAACTTTGGATTTACACTGATGCTCTTAGAAATCCCGTTCAGTACTGTATGACAAGGGGCACTTTAGGAATGTCTCTCCTCCTTTGATATATGTTTTCCCTATGGAGAAAGCTATATATAAATATATATGTACACTTGGGGATTCATAAGATCTAATTTGTCCCCCCAAAAACCAATAAATATATGAAGTTTACAAGAAATCTTTTTTGTTGTTGAATAATATTAGTTATTGGTAACCATGCCACAGAAACAATAGAAAATGGGGTTTCTGCATAGTAGTTTGAGAGGGTTTTCTGTGCTGTCACACCTGGCTCGGAGCCCTGTTGGTCAGTGGAGCTGGTTCTGCCAAGGGCAGGTGCCCTTGCAGCCCACACGCTCCATGTCCTGCTGCCAACAGCCAAGTGGTGCTCAGGAGCTGGAGCTGTGCTTGCAGCTCAGGCAGCACGGCCGGGGGTGTTGGCAGCTGGGCACCGTGTGGGCACAGAGCCCCGGGATGGCCTCGGGGCACCTCGTGCTGGGCAGTGCCAGCTCACCCGCCAGGGAGGGGCAGGCAGAGGGCACAGAGCCCAAACTGCTGCTTTGAAATGATCCTCAAAAGAGCTCTTAACGCTGACACTTTAGATACAGGAATGTATTCCTGGCCTCACCAGTAAAAATTTGCCAGATCTGTGTAGTTTATCTTAGGAAGGGAAGTGATCTGATTTCCCGTGTTCTCTGCAGTTGTTTGCGTGGGATCTGAGAGGAAGTGGGTCGTGTGTCCCTGGGGGCAGCTGGGGGCAGCTGGGGACCCTCGTGTGTCCCTGGGGGCAGCTGGGGACCCTCGTGTGTCCCTGGGGACCCACATTTCACATGGGGAAATAAGGGCTGGAGCCAAGCTGCTGCCGTTGGGGTTTTTCTGCATGTGTGTGTGTGTGTGTGTATGTCCATCTGTCTGTCCGTGCTGGGGCCGAGTGTTGGGTGTCCAGGCCAGAAGGGCTCCAGTGTCACCACTGGGCCCCTGGCCACTGGCACGGCTGGGTTTTGGTTTCTTGAGCAGAGCTGGACAGAGGGGACGGCCCTTGCAGAGGCCTCTGCTCTCGAGGTGCCCACGGCATGTCCGGAGCGTTCATCATCCCACTGAGCCGGCTGCTGCTGCTGCTGTTGGGCTCCCTGTCTTTTTTTTTCTTTGTTTTATTTCAAAGTGGCCTTCTGTAACAAAAGAAACAAAAAAAAAAAATGCCTTTGGGTGGTTTAGGTGGAGGTGAGGTGTCGCTGCTGTGTCGGTGTCGGTGTGGTTGTCCGTGCACGCCTGGTAGATTCCTGTAGACATGCAATGCAAAGCTTATTGTGTCTGGTTTTTGTATGTAGCCTGTGTCTCTTTGGACTGGTTTGCATCCTGAGGGCGTTTTTTGCATTTAAAGAAAAAAAGTGAGAACTGTTCCAGGTTGGGTGGGTACAAGGGGCTCTGGGGACCTCCCATGTGCCAGGGGTTGGGGGGAAGGTGCCTTCTGCCCCTTGTGATGATGTGGTCAGTGCTTGTTTGGCCCCTTTGCTTTCTGGGATGGGTATCCAGTGTCCCCACTGTGTCTGTGGGGTGAGCAGCCTTGGCCAGATGAACCAGGTGACCTCTGCTTACCTGAGCAGGACTTAGGCTCAGCCTGTCTGGGTATTTAGGCACTTGCTTAATTAGCTTAGTTAGATACATGGCTGCTGCAGAGGGCTCCTGGAGCTGGTGTGGAGGTGGGCAGCTCTGAGCACTCACAGGTGAGGCTCCTCTGAGACTTGGCATGTTTTTTTCTGAGCAGTTGTTCATTCCAGTCTTATTTTGATTCTAAAAGCTGAGGTGAGGAGGGTGAGGAGAGGAAAACCCTCGTACTTATGGCCTGTTTTCCATCCCTTGTTATCATTTGGGACAGATTAAAATGGATTATAACACTGTCTTTAGGTTATTTCCTCCCTGAGTGAAACATCAGTTGTTAGAAGCAGATATTTAGTGTTAAGGAAAATAGGCTGTGGGTAGAATCAGTCATGGCTTCTTTCTGTCCCTGTTATACAGAACTTGATAATCCAAACTTGAACTATAAAAATACCAGCCCGAGCCCAGCACTGGATGGTGCAGGCTTGGCAGAGGTTGTGTTTGGCTGTTCCCAGGCTGGCTCACTCCTTGCCTGAGGCTGCTGATCAGTGAAGGAAGGCCCCATGGCCTCTGTCCCTGCACTGTTAGGGCAGGGACAGGGCTGTTCTCTGCTGGGATTTGGTGGGAATGGGCCATGGGATGTCATGGTGCTCCTCATCAGGACGGCATGGCTGGTTCTGCTCTGGCTCTGGATGAGGCCCATTGATTCACCCATTCCTTGTGCTGTGAATAGGAATTTGAGTGTGAGGGAGCAGAAGTCAGCACCAGGGAAGTGCTGCAGAGTCCCAGCCCGTCTCTGAGGCTGTCCCTGGCGGGCAGGCAGGCAGGCCCTCCCCAGGCTGTGCTGCTGTGGCAGAGCCCTGTGTGATGCCTTATGGAAACGCCTTAACAGCCTGAGCCAGGAGGGTGTGGGGCTTGGCAGAGCCAGGTCAGGGCCTGACTGCGCCCACCCAACCATTTATTGGCTTCTGCTCAGGCCCCAGCCTGGCCATCGCTGGGTGAGGAGCCGTGGTGGGAGCAGGGACCCCCCTGCTGCCTAAAGCATTTATTTATTTATTTTGTCTCGCTGTGCTCCCCGTGTTAGGAGCTGCTGACTGAGCCCAGTCGCTGCCATCGCTGGCCCGGAGCCCCCGTCCCTCCCTGCACCTCACAGGAGCCCCCGTGTCGCTCACCTGGGCAGGTGCAGTCTGTGTTTACAGTGAGGACGTGTCACTGTGTTACCAATTTACTGAAATACTGAATATTGACAAACTAGACTGTAAAGATTTTTATGTGTTTGGATACATCTGCTATGTGAAAAAGCAACTAATTTTGTACATATTGTATTTTTACTATTCAGCTGTACAATACTGGCTCTTCATGCTCCAGAATTTAGGTATCCAACATGAATGATATCCATGTAATAAGCACTTGCCTGAAATAAATATAAAACTGAAATAAACATGCACTGAAATCGGAAACAGGTTTCTGCATTTGCTTCCCTGTGCTTTGCATGCAGATCCCTCACTTTGTTTGTGACTTCCCAGTTGAAGAGCAAAGCCTTCCCTCCCTCGGGATCCGCGGGGCTGGAGCTCACCCAGAGCAGGCACGGAGCTGCCCGAGGATCCAGCAGTGCTCTGCAGGGGAAAGCAAAGCCTTTGCAGCTTCAGCAGTCTGTGGCGCCGTGTCCTGTGCCCTGTGTTGGGCCCTTCTCCTGCTGAGGAGCCCATGCCAGCCCTGCTGCAGGGCAGAGGGGCCCCAGCAGCCCCAGCAAGGCCCAGCAGAGCAGCCTCATGCCCGGGACCCTCCTGCTGGAGCCTCCTGGGCAGCCCCACAGGGTCTCTGTCCCTCCTGTGCCCTGGGCTGGGGCCGGCAGGGATGGGCTGAGCAGTGGCCGCACCTGCCCCACCTGGAACTCTCTCTCTCCTGCAGGTGCTGAAGCTGCAGCCCCAGGGCCTCCCCCTCCCTTGTCTCCAGCACTGGATGTGACAGACGCGGATCCTGCACCGGGCAAGTCAAACCCCAGGGTGGTCTTGGGGCAGGGGTGGGGCTGGGGGGAGCACCGGGGTCTGAAGAACTGCATTAAAAATTACTGAGGCTGTGCAAAGGACATGGTGGAGACGTGTGGGAAGGACAGAGGGACAAGAGCCAGTTGTGGTGCTCATGTGCCCTGCCCACCCCAGTCTCACCTTGTAGACAGGTGAACACAGAGGACACCAGGACACTGGAAGTTTATTTAGGCCAACATGTCCTTGGAGGCACTTCATAAAGGCCTGATCCTTGTTGATAGGGATAAATACCTGATTAGCAGCTGGAACAAGCAGCGTCTGAAGGAGAGCTGCACCCACCCCAGCACACAGAGGCCTTTGTTGGGCCTTTCTATGGCGGAATGGGGAAATTATCTGTGACTCCCCAGGGACTCATCTCCAGGCAGACCTATTTAGCCTGAAAACCTGGAACACTGCTGCAAAAACTGCCAGTAGCAGTCAGGTGAGACTGAGGAGGGACCATCCCTGCTGCAGAGGACAGAGCCAGAGGAGCTTAAGGGGTTTGAACAAGGGCTGGGAGTGATGGAGGAGGATCTCTCCTGGAAGTCCAGCAGCTCAGCTGGATTCAATGCAGCTGCAGCAAATCAGGCCTAAAATTTCAGGATGAAACTCTTACTTTTTAACACTTGTGATAAGCTTATTTCTGTTCCTGGGCTGGGCTGGCTCAGGCTCAGCCAGTGGCTACATGAAAACCGCCCTTAAAGTAATTTAAGCGACCTCAGGAGTCTACTTAATGGTGACCTATTTATTGCCTTGAGCACTACAGCCCGTGCAGCTCATCAGAGAAACATTAATTACATCTTGCCCTATCCTCCCAGACAGCCTCATCCCTGTTCTGTGGCTGGAATCACCTCGGGGGGAGAGAAATTGCTCCCAAAGAGCTCCATGGGATGCCTTGATGATAAGTATTTATTCATAAGTTACATTTAAACATAAATAATTGAGCAATAAAGAGAATAGTCTGCTCTCAACAAAAATAAATAATACACAACATTGATAAAATCCAATCAGACAGAATGTTCTAACAAATACAGCAAAGTTCACAGATTGGGTTTGTGTGAAACAGCTGTACAGAACATTCCCAACATACCAAAGGAAAATAGTGCAGTATTATCTGTACATCCATCACTCCCTGGGCTCTGGGAGTTGGAGGTTTTTCTCACTCTCCTCATTCTTTTAAAAAATACTTTTCCAGTTTTCAAGTGGACAGACACACAGGGCTGGGCAGGGGCTGGGGCACACAGAGGGCTCCACACCCTGCAGGGGCTGCAGCAGCAACCCGGAGCCCCCAGGAATTCCAGCTCCTTCACCTGTCAGGGGCTGGCGGGAGCAGAGCCTGGTCTGTGTCTGCAGGAGCCCTGACAGCTCTGCAGGGCAGGGAGGAGGAGGAGGAGTGTGCACGGAGGGACCTGGGCAGGCTGGGCACTGCCATCTGCTCTCCATGGCACGGGAATCCAGGGGCCTGTCTGGGGGCTGGACCCGCTCACCTGAGCAGCACAGGGCAGGGCCTGGCAGCTGGGAGCGGCCACAGGGCCAGTTTGCAAAGCAGAACAAAGGCAGGTCTGTGTGGGCCATCAAGAATGAGCAGCGAGAGCCAGTCAGCCAAGGCCAGACTGGTGTTTTAGCTCATGAGCTCGTCACTGCTCCCATCAACTGTGGCATTCAGGTTAAGGCCATTCTCCCAGCCAGAAACCTTATCGGCTTTAATCACTGCTAAATACAAACCCAAATGTTTTAGCAACAGGAGCTCAGACACATTCTCTTCCATGTTCAAGGCAAGGACAGTGAGGCCAGGACCGTGCTCCTTCAAGGACCCCATCCAGTGCTTGCAACAGTGGGCCCAGCCTTGCCTCCATAGCAGCTTCTGGCAGAGCACACAAGGTGCATCCAGGCTTTACAGGTGCAGTAAGTCAAAACAGAAATGTTGCAGTTTGTCAAATCCCCCCTTTCAACATCGCAAAGATGTAGGCAGATGTCTTCTAGAGAGGGAAATAGAGAATGCAAAAAGATTTTGTCTAGAAATACAAAGTCAGTGTTACAAGGACTATCAAACACCAACCTCATCTGGTGAAGGGAAAGTTTGGGTTTTAAAAGTCTGTTACTATGTCCTCACTATTTATTACGTTACATGGAAGATGCAATTAAAACACCATTTGGAGTTACAGTGCAAGGAATGCTCCATCCAGTGGCTCACACGCGGCCCCAGGCACAGCCTGTCCGTGGTCACTTGTTCTCAATCAGTGTCTGCACTTTGTAGACAAGGTCTCTGGCTATCCTCAGGATCTCTGCAGCATCGTGGTGCTCGGCCATTTCTAAGAGACACAGACAAACATCTTAACTCCCAGCACCACCTTCCTGCCCTGGCACTGATATGCATGTAGCATTAGCAATAATTAATTACTGTAACAAGCAGCAATCCCGGAACATTCCAGAGGGTTGGTTTTAGAGGAGAATTAAAGACAGAAGAAGTGGATTAATCCCTTGTGCTGCAGGACCTGGCATTGAGACTCAGAGCTTAAAATGATCGTGGGTTTGTCACAACAAGAACTGCACCAGACAGTCTCGGGAAGGGAGAAGGAGCAAAGTCTCATTACTATTTATCAAAACGGCTCTTACCATTAAAAAACTTGATAATATCAGTGAAGTCCATGTTGTTATCACGGATAATCTCTCGATAAACTTCCACAAGTGCTAAGGCAATGAAAAGGACAAAATGTTCTGAAGAGATGTGCTTTGCTGCCCAAATAACTTCCCACACTGTAAATACATCCTCGTACAACAATTCTGAATGGGAATAAACATTACAAGAGCATCTGATTATTCAACTGACCATGTCCCTCCTCTCTCACCAATGTCTACAGGCCTCACTCAGACATGAACAGCCCCTGGAGACTCCTCCTTTCCCTCTCCCCCTCTCTCCTTCAGCCAGCTCCTGTCCCTTGTGCGCGTAGGGCACAGAGCTGGCCTAAAGAACAATTACACAATTAGCGTGGAGGGTGGTGCAGAGCCCAGCCCAGGAAGGAACCCGAACCACGGGGACCATGTGGGAGCAGCACAGGAGGCCTGGCTGCTCTGCAGGGCTCCGTGACAGGCTGCAGGTGTGCCCAGGTGTGCCTGGCTTTGCAGTGGGCCTGTCAGCCCCAACACTCTGTGGAGTGTGCTTGTGCAAGGATCCTGGGACCAGGGCTGCTCCCACACCAGACAAGGCCCCTCACCCCAAGCACAGCAGCTCCTGAGCTATTGCTGAGCTGCTCCTTGTCACCACAAGGATGAGACAGGAGGTATCAAAGCTCACAGACAAGTGGAATCACCTTTTTGAGCAAACAGGCATTTGAACTGGGCAGGAACTTGGCTTCAATCACATCATCAGGAATTTGCAACTCCCCTTTCTAAGCCTGGACTTGTTCCAGTTTGTTCTAGTGCTGTTTCATCTCAGAGCTGCATTACCTTTCCTGGCTACAAACTCTCCAGTGATCCCAGCTGCCCCTCACCATCCTGACAGACACTCACACCAGAACACAGAGCTGCTACAGTTCCACACAACCCTAAACGACAGGCACAGAACATTATTACCTCTTTTAAAGTCAAGCAGGAACCAGCGATAGCAGAAGTAAAAATGAGTGTAATCTCCATTCTGGTGCATCAATTCAAAAAGTTCTGAGTCCAGAATCTAGAATGGAAAACATCAGCTGTCAGGATGTGGTCTGAAAGCAGCCAAGGTCAGAGGTGCTCCTCATCCCATGGCCAGAGCAGCTGCTGAGCACAGGAACAGCCTTTTGCTGTGTGTGCCAGTGCTGGGACTGAGGAGGCACAGCTCATCTTCGCCATGACTTTAAAGGGCCAAGGAACAAGGTGAAGATCCTGCTGATTTCCAACAAGTGGCAAATGTCCATCTCCACCTCCACCCCTGCTCTCAGGCTGTAACTCCACAAATGCACTCACAACTCCTCCTCCCCAGCTGAGGTCACACCTGAGCCCCACTCCTTGGAGCTCCTGCCCTTCACTGTGGCATCAGGTGAGTGCTGAGCCTCTGGCACAGCCTTGTTTCCTTCAGATGCCCTCAGACCAGACTCACCTGGATGAGGGACCGCATGTTGGCAAAGTGTGTGTCCATAGCACCTCCGTTGGGGAAGTTCTGGCTCATCCTCTTCATCAAGTGGCTGAAGCAGCTGTAGGCCAGCTGATCTGCAGGGACAAGGCAGACACTCAGTGCTGGCAATTGTGGCACTTCTTGAACCAAAACAATAGAACTGCAGGGCTTGGGCAAAACAGGGTCTTCCCCTTTGCTGTTCTCTGAATCCCAGGATTTAGATGAAAGAGAGGTTGGTTCCTGACTCTGGACCATTTTTACTAGTTATGTTTCAAACATTCCAGCCTGCAGTTGACTTTTCAGCATCAGCAACTCCCAGAACACAGTAATTTTACTAACTTTGGTAAAATTTAATCTGGAAGTCAGTGAGTGACAGGGCAGCCCCGAGACAGTAATGTTGGCCATTTCAACAGCCATGGGTGGAGAAAACACAAATCAGGAGTTGTAGGTTTGATTTTGCTGGTGACCCAGCCCTGGTTAATGCAGACAACTCCTTCTGAAACAGCATTTCTAAGGAAAGGCCTCACTAAGGATACCAGCATGTCCCAAAGGAAAACCCTTCCTACCATTGTCAAGAATAACCATCAAAGGAGCCAGGAGGTCACACATGCCTTGGACATAACCAACTTCTAGGTGCTCCCAGACATAGCTGTGGAAAGAAGAAATCCTTGTATTGAAGGCTGATTCCATATGTGAGATCAAATCCTAAGCAGCTGCTGCAGCTGTGAGTCTCAGAACCTTCTGACTCTTCCTAGAGTATTCACAGCCCTTTACTCTTTGCTGCCTGGATAAAGCAGCCCTCTGAGCATGGAGGTATCATCTTGATCAGGAGAAACACAGACCTCAGAGTACATTCAGACAACAGTTCTCTAAAGTAGGGTCTGTCACTTGAGAAATCTTCTCAAACCTGCATTCCAAACTTGGACCCATGCTCTAACCTGACATCCTTCTGGCAAGTCGTTTTAAAGTCATTAGTGAGAATTCTTATTGACTGTTATTTGCATATTATTACAGTTTATAGATTAGCTTATGGATTGTGACAGAAGTTGTGTTTACAAGCTCATTACCTGCACATGACATTTCGGAGCTTCTCCAGGTTCTCAGCAGTAAAATACCAATAATTCCGGTCACATCTCTGGACATCTTTATCAATTCTGTGCAAATTTAAGGCAACAGTGTCCAATAACTCTATCTAGAACAGAGAAGTTTTAGTTAGATCTGCCAAGTTTACAGTATTCCCAGGACTCTGTGCAAATTTGCTCTGAGAATCACCAAACCAGAAACAGTACAATTATACTCTGAGCAGATGAGGACATCGAAATACTCAATTACTGTCAAAAATGCCAGGTAAAACACATTTGTTTTCACTGGGAAATGTGCCAAACCTGTCTTATTTCCAAACGGCTATTTCCAGCTAAATAACTTCAGCAGAGAGAAGCAAAAACTATGCTGCTGGGTGACAGCAAGAGTAACAGAGGTGGTGGCATCTTGAATCTAGATTTAGGCTGTGGTTCAGTTTGACTAGATGGAGGTTTTAGCTTGATTTAAATAACATTAGAATCTTACAAGCAGTACATTGTCCACACCCCCAGGCACTGGAAAGTTCTAACTGCTACAGATGTACCACACTGATTGTCTTGTCCTCCTACTTAAAAAAACACCCAAATATTTCCACTCTAGCTCAAAATCCAGATGAAAAGATTTGGATGGAAAAATCCTCAGTTCTCATCCCACCCGGTGTAGTTTAGTTTGGGACTCTCTCTCAGTAAATCCTATCTGAAAAGTACCAGTGTTTGCTCAAGAGCAATGCCGTGCAGAGAGACGAAGGTGCTTCACTGTGACCTACTGTGTAGGATGCGGCGCAGACCGAGGCCACGTCCACCAGGCAGTCCTGGGAGCCGAGCTGGGAGCCCGGCTGCTCCTCTGGGACAGAGTCCTGCGGCTGCAGCAGCCCCGGCCGGGCGCCGTGCCCCGTGCGTGTGCCCTCGGCGCTGCCCTCCTCCTCGGGCCCGTCCTCGAAGGAGCCGCCCTGGCCGTCGTCGATGCTGGACAGGGCGCCCGAGGCCACCGAGTAGTTGCGGGACGAGGGCAGCCCCGAGTCGGGCGAGTCGAACTCGGCGGCCGCGGGCGGCGCCGTCAGCGGGGGCTCCTCCTGCCCCCTGGGCTCCTGCTCCACTGGGTCCGTTTCATCCACAGAAATGAACACCTGCAAAACCAGACACGCACCTCAACGGCAGCCGTCGTTTGCTCCGTGCTGGCTCCGACTAAAGGAGCTACAAGGAGGAGATCTGCAGAGCTGCTCCTCTGCTGAGAGGGGATCTGCCCTCCTAGGGGGACCTTAGAGCCCCTTAGGCACGTCCTCCTTAGCAACAGCTCTAGACTATCCAAAATTCAGACCTGCTCCTCACTCTAACGTGGGCACACCACAGCTCCAGTCTCTGCCCAGGATTCAGGAGCTGTTCTGACCTCCACCTCTGCCAACGCTGAGCACTGCCCACCCCAGAGGGTGAGTGGGCAGGCAGTACCTACATCGTTGCTGATGGTGGAGTCCCTGTGGATGAGCCGCTGGACGTGGCTGTCAATGCTGCTGCCCGATGAGAACTTGGCCAGCGTGGCTGAGTGCGACTCCTTCTCCCGCTGCTTCACTATGACCTCGCAGGCCTTCCACTCAGCCATCACCTTCTGGTACCTCAGAGCAATGTCTGCGTCCACCTGCAGACAGACACACGTCCTGAGACACTCCCCCCTTTGCCAGAAGGCACTGACACCGGGAGGAAACAGGAGGGACAGCTCTAAGGCAGCTGCAGGGTCTCAGCCTGAAAGCCCAAAGGGTGCTGAGGCCCTCTTGCTGCAGCAGCACATCCCTGTGACTGGAGAGGAGTACTCAGGTGTTGGGCATTAATAACACTGTAGGCACCAGAAAGGGTCTATATAAGCAGGTGTATACACTATCAACAGCACTGAGCTACTGTGACAGTGACCCAGGACAAAACAGAAGATGTCATGTGAAACCTCACACAGAAGTCAGATGCAGTCTATGGAGAAAGCACTGCCTCCACCTGCATCATCCCTAATTCTATCACATCTCCTTCCAGCTCCTCTGGTCCACCTCTAACGTAGCCCTTGTGAAGAATTCCAGGTCACAGGTTCATAGACACCAGCCCGTACAGAGTCAGACCCCAGGAGAAACTCTGGATTCCAGCTCCCACAGCCCCGTCCTGTGGCTGCACTTGCATGGCCAAATCCATCCACACTGGGCACCACAGGAATAAACCAGGTCTTTGTCATTGCTGGCTTTCTCTTTTGAAAGACTGCCACAGAAACCCCCTTGAGCTGTTAAGGGACATGTAGCAATTTTACTGCTCTGTCACTTGTCAGGAGCTGAAGAGAAAGCAGAATTGTGAGCTGGCTGAGCTGCTACCCGAGCGTTGCTGCTGAGAGCTGCAGGCTCTTTGTCACTTGAGGTAGCTGTCGAGTCATAAATCATAAAATACAGCAGTTGGTGGAGGGCTGGAGGACAGCCACATCTGGGAGTGCAAAAATACCATCAGAAGACAAAGATGATAAATCACCTGCAATGACTTCAGTTTAGGACACAATGAGTTTCCTGTACGTGCAGGTGTTGTGACTTTTCATGTCTCTCATTTAACAGACTCCTACATTCAGTGTAAACTAGGTCTCCAACAACCCATTCCTTTGAGGAGACAGCTATCTCTCGTGTTTACTACTGGTGTTGAGTAGCTCCTTACAATTCCAAGTAAGTTTGAAGTACCCCTGGGTTAGTAGGGTACAAACTCAGGGAGAAAAATCTTCTGTAGGAGCCTGTGTTCTGCAGATCAGATATTTTCTGTCTTGTAACATCTCTGTATGAAATTACTTTAATTCCTATCATACAGACTCCAGTATTTATCTCTTCTTGCCAAATCTCTTATGTTCTAGCTGTACAAATGCACGTGCCTATGGAGATGGGGCTAGCATCCATAAGAGATGGCTTCACATCTCCCACTCAAAACTAAGCATCTGGGTCCTCTTGCTCATTTCCAGACATACCTTTTATTTCTACACATGGATCATAAATCTGATAGTTCATATACTTGTGGAGATCAGAGACAGCAAAATGCAGTCTATGCAAGAAACCTCCAATATCCTTGCCTTTCTTGAAAATCTGAGATTAAAAAAAGAATGGAGCAGTGCTCAGTAGAACATTCCTGATGTACACACTACAGCCACAAAATCTATAATAAACATCTACTAAGATGACTGGATTCAGGGAGGACAGTCTGGACTGTGACCCGGTTTGAACAGTGAAGGGCTCTGTTTCTCCATCTCTGAACTGATGGAGAACTGATTATTGTGAGTAAAACAACTCAAATTGCCAGAGCAATGTTGGTTTAGTTTAGGTTTAGCCCCCTTCATAAGACACAGATTTGTCCATGGCAAGGCTCGAGGTCAGGCTGTCCTTCTGCTCTGCAGGTGCTCACAGGGATATAAATTACCCCTTGGCATGTAAAGTAATTGGGAGTTAGCAAATGCCAAATGTTTTGATATATAAACCCCTCCTTATCAATTTAATCCAGAACAGAATCAGCTACTGCATGAGTGCTACCTCCCTGGTAATAACACTAACTGAAAAGCAGATTAATGTGTTAATTATATTCCAGGCCAAGCCTCATTACTGTTCCATCCAGTTCAGCCAATCTTTGGGTGATGTCACAAAAGCAATGTTTTACCACCACACAGTAACTCCAGAGGGTCCATCTGGGCTGTTCCCAGCTCCAGAAAAGGCCCATGCATGCAGATGCAGCACCATGGAGAAAAGGTAGTTATTTCAAGGAGCAGTCTGAAGTATAATTCAGCTAACACACCATATAAAACAGGGGTGAGTAAAATTCCCATCCAAATGTCAATGTCTCCCCATTGTATAAGTGACAAATTTGTGCACACAGGGTGTGCTCAGGGCACGTGCATGCCACAGACAGAGCTGAATGCAAGTTCCCTGACTTCAAGAAAGAGAGAACTCTCATTTAGTGGCATTCAGACATTAAAACACAGTATGAAAACCCCTCTGCTAGCATGTGCTACTAATGTTTTCAGTAGTGTTTTTCCCTTGGGAATATCACACACTAATAAAGACCAACAGTTGCTATTCAGAAAACAAAACCTACTCTGCAAATGGAACTCAGATTGCACAGAAGCTATGGCTTACCTGGTCCATCTCCTTCTTGGCCATGCCAAATTTGTAGTGACCTAACAAGAATGGCCACACTTCCTTCCGAATCTCATGCTGGACCCCACCATAATAGACTCTTCTTAGTAATTCCAGTTCCTTGTAGTTCTACAGTGGCCAGGAGAAAGAGGTGTTGAAGGCAATACATAGTATTTAACCCAGGTACACTCAGATACACTTCACACTGAGTACAGAGACAGTGAAATACATGCAGGACACTAAATAAATGCTGCAGCTTGAGCCTTTAGGACCTTAGCTGAAATCCAGCCTAATACAGGCTGTCATGCCTTCCATAAAAATAATCTAAATTTGAATAGATTAGTTGCTTTGATAATAATTTATATCTTTGGCATCATCAGAGAAGCAAAGAGACTGTAAGAACTGACTCTCTCACGAGTTGAGAAGTGACCCTGGGGTCGAACACCTCCAGTATTTCGTGGGGCCCGTGCATGCCCACTGGGGATGTCACTGACCTTCCTGTCCTTCTGGTACTTGCTCCAGAGCTCCTTGGTGAGGCCGGCGGCGGCGCAGGCGGGGCGGTCGGGGGGCACGATGCTGTGGTTCACCAGCGCCGAGAGGTGCGTGCGCACCGTGGACAGGTGCCGGCAGTGCGCCAGCCCTGGGGACACGAGGGACAGCTCAGCCAGGGGCCAGGGACACCCAGGGACTGCCCTGAGCTCCTCTGCACCCGCCACAGTGAGCGGGTACAGTGGAGCCAGAGGCTGAACGGATTGACACACACCAGCAACATCCACGCCGTGCGTTACGCTGCCGTGTGCAACCGTGTTCTGTCCTCACTGGGCATCGTTCCTCACACTGCCAGCAGCAAAACCCACAAATACTGAAACCCTGCCACTGCAGCTACATCCACCCTACTGCCCTGAATTTAGGGTCACACTGCTTTCTAAGCCAAACATCCCGTGTTGTTTAGATAAACATATGGATACCACATGGGCCAGATATAAGAAGCTGCACTTACATCCATAGAAGGCTCTGGAAATGATCTGCCTCTTCATGCTTTCACACAACATCTTTAGGGGAGTTCTGTGGAGAGGCACCAACAGGATAAGAGCGGGTGGTGAAGACAGAGAGCATAAAGAATTCCATGCTGATCCCTGTGTCCTACACAGAGCAATTTTTTCTCTGCACCAAGATTTATTTAGTTAAAGGACACAGTAATAACAAACTCCACTTATTAAAGCATATCCCCCCACAACGTTTTGGCCCCAGGGAGATTTCCCCCTGGCACACATAGCCACAATTGCTGCAGGTGCACTGTAGAGGTCTGTGTCAAATGGAACTGTTGCCCTTCATTCAGTTGTGAATGACTTGTTAAAGATAACATTCCCAGAGCTGAAGTATTTTACACTAAACAGAAGAACTAGATGAAATTTTTCTATCAAAATGTGACTTGAGCACAGTTTAATAGGTTAGTCCTAATAAACTAAATTTCTTGCTGCCTAACGTCATCTTTTTATATTAGAAACTACTTGAAAATTGTTACCCTTGTCTTGAGTGCTGCAACCACCCAAGCGTTCCTGCTTTTACCCGTGGCGTGCACACAGTGCCCAGGTAAGCTCTGCACAGCCTGCTCACCTGTCGTGGATGCAGGTGAAGCAGCTGGGAATGTCGTAGGGAGAGCTGCCCATGGAACAGGAGATACAGGAGGAGCCCTGGCTGCAGTGCTCCAGCTGCCACGACAGCAGGTTTGCCCCAAAGCCTTGCATCTCTATCATCTCACTGGTGTCTGTGGAAAAACCAGACAAGACACAAGGACATCAGCCTCTTCCATTCTCTCCCTCTCCTCCTTCTGTGCATCCTGATGGTTCATGCTTCACTCCTCAACAGGCTCTGAGCCTCGGTTCCAGAAACAGGAGAGCAGCATCCTCAGAATCACTGCTCTGCACCTGCAGCATGCTGTGCAGGGTCCCTTCGCCATTTGCCCCTCTCTTGCCCATGCACATCCCAGTTCACATTTCAAGAGAATAGAGAAAAGGGTGCTGCAGTAACAACTAAACTGGTTCTTGTGTAATATTATGGAACTGTTATTTATGGCCAGAAGAGATAGTCTAGCCCAACCTTCTATTTAATTCAGGTCTCAGAATTTCATTTTACAGTTCCTGGAATCAGCCATAAAACTGCTGGTCCAGCCAGAGTGAAAGCTGGGGCATGAAAGAAATTAAGGCAGACTGAGTCAGTTACTTTCAGAAGATGCTTCTTTCCCCTCAGAACCAGGTTCTAAAACACAGCACAGAAGGACAGTTCCAGTCCTGCCAATATCCACACTATATTTATAAAAGGATACTCTCTACAGGAGTATGTGATCCAACTGTACAATGCAGCTTCCTGAGTTATCCCTGCTCTACCAAATCTATTTGCTTTTTTAACCAGCTTCAGAAAGGCAACTCAGAAAATCAGCAGCTCCCTTCAGAGAGCTTGGCTTCAGCTCTTCAGCCTTCCCAGCTGGCATTTGAACTCGTGGGGTTTTTGGTTTATAATAAATAACTGGCCTTTCAGCTCACCCATGATTAAAATTAAGGCAAATACAATAATGTATGTCATAAAGTATGCCACTAAATTAACATTTACAAGCAAAATCCAGTCCCCTGGGCCGTGCTTTTAAGACAGATATTTGTTGAGTGGTGGGGAGGGGCAATTCCAAATCATCTCATGCATTTTAAATCAAGGTAGCACAAAGCATTTTAGGAGTGCCTATTAGAAAGTGGGCAGAGGTGAGGGAGGAGTGGAGTCAACCCATTTGTTAACAGAAAAAGCACAGGCTCATGCGGAAGCAGTCATGTGTGTTTTATTTCACAAAACAAAGTGTGATGCAAAAATGCTCTTCACCTTAATTCTTCAGGAAGGAGCTGAACGACCCAGTCTTTATTACAGCTTCTTATTGGGTTCAAATAAAAACCACTGGATAAACATTTTTAGATCATTAGTTTTTGCCTCTCCTCTGTAGACAGGAAAATTGGGTTTTTAAATTCTAATTTTTTATTCTGTTTATTAGAGAAACAAGGAAAGAACCCCACAGAACCTAAAGATTCAGATGAAAGGTACCTGAATTAGTGAAGAATTAGAGTGAACAGCATCTTTTATTTAATTGTAGTGGTGTTATCTGTAAATTCAGCTACATGCAAAAGTCGAGCATGTTGCAAAATGTCAAAGCAGATGGCTGGCAAACCTGCTACAACAGTGTTGTCATTATGGGATGGGGCTGCTGGAGAGACAGCAGCCCAGACAGGCACATCCCTCACTCTACCATCCCCTTCAAGATTAAATAGCCAAAAGCAGACACCTGACAGCCATTCTAGCGGGATAACTTACATGTTCTATCAACTGACTAAAAACTAAGTTGTGTTCCTTATGGTTAATGTGTATGTGGCAGTTAAATGTCTTCCTTCCCATTTTTGCCCATATCCAGGCACAATCAGTTGGGACACACTGAAACTTCCTAAAACAGAGTCTTTTTTCAAGGGCAACACTATTTTTGGAACTTCTTTCCATCCATGCCTTCCAAGAACTCTTTATTAACTTGGGCTGGGCTTTATCAATTTCCAGGGGCTGCTCCCTTGGGATAAGTGTGTGGGCAGCCTACAAGAATTGAGGCTCTCCTTGAACACCTGTTCATACCCTGTCTAACCCAGAACTTTAGCACTGTTTGGCATCCAGTAGTTTAGCACAGAGCTAAACTACCGGATGCCAAATGCACACACATCTTGAGAATACCAACTTAAATAATAGGAAGAAACAGATGACAAATTTGTGGAGGGGTGGTGGAGCTCACAGCTGGTCCTCTGAAGCCCACCCAGCCTTTGGTGGAAGTGGAATGCATGCACTGAGCCCTGACAGGCACTGCATCTCCACACAGCCTTCTCTGCACACTCTGCTCCCTCACTGTGAGATCACAAGCTGTCACACTCCCTCCTCCTTCCCTGAGAACCTGCTCTGGTGTCCAGCCTGTATGGAGGTGGGGCAGGAAGCCCCCTGGCAGAGGAGGTTTGCTGCTCAGCAGCACACACATCCAGGGGCAGGGAAGATGGGAAGATGCTGTTCCCAGTCCCCACAGGCTGTGAGCCCACTCCCAGCCTCTCTGCACATCTCGTGGTGTGAGTGCAATGTCCTTCCCTGCAATAATGCCAACACTGTTGTATGCATCAGTGGAAGGAGCTGCAAGAGAGCTCTGGGACACAGGGGGAGGAGGATAAAAACCTTTCATCCTATTAGGAGCTGTGAGGTTCCGAGAGCAGATCATTGATAGCATTGCGTGTAGCTTATCTTCCTCCTCCTCATCATCGTCAACAGAGGTAGAGCGGCTGGCAGCTAAGTGGTGGTAGTTAATAGTTACTGCTCAAAGAAAATAGTGAAAGAGGAGCATAAGAAGAAAGAACTCAGTGCTGTGGGAAAGCTCAAAAGGACATGGTCAGCAAAGACAATGGACCTGAATCCTGCCCTCTGCTCGAGGGCACAGCTCTTGTAAATGGCTGTGAAAACTGAGTTTCTTACAGAAACAAAGCATGCTCCACCAAACCAGGCCAGCCTTTGAGTGTGCACAGGCTGTGAGAGCACACGTGGCACACCATGGCAAGGGACAAGGATCCCAGTGCCAGCCTGCAGCAGCTGAGTATGCTTTTGAGCAAAGCTCCACAGGAATTCTAGGCTCCAGCTAGCTTCTGTCCTTCCCTGTGCCCTAGTAGTGCTGTGGCCCCTTCTCTGAAGCCTGTGCCAGATGCACGTGGAGAGCAAAGGTCAGTCCCAGCTGTGTGTGGCTCTGCAGACAGGCAGAGCCCCTGCTGGCCCAGCACCTGCAGCCCCTGCCCCACGAGCCCCGGGCCCTGCAGCCCTCCCTCCAGCAGGCACAGGCACCAGGTGCTCTGCTGGTGTGTGCCACACTCACCTGTGCCAGCCCAGGAGCCCTGACAAAGCCCAGCACTGAGGCCCAGGCCCAGGAGGCTGCAGAGGAGACTTTCTCAGCTTTCTCAGCTGCACTAAGTCCCAGTGTGAGCAGTAACTCCAAATCCCCTGTAAACTTTAGGGTCTGATCTGCCCAGGAAGTTCTTGCTTCTTTGCCAGGGGAATAAAACTGAATGTGCTGCTTGAGAACTAGCTCAAATGCCTTCTTGCATGTAAGGAATTTGTATTCACTGATGACATGAGGTGGTTTGGTGCTTGGGAATTCATTGAGTTTCCTTGGAAGAGCCTTTATCCATTGTTAAGTTTGTGCTTCCAAGCCAGGAAAACTTAGCCCAGGGAGTTCTTGGGGTACTTTTAAGGGTTTATGGTTGAGGGTTTTTTTCCTAATAACAACATTATGAGCAAGCATTGTGGGCAGTAAAAATATCCTCACTTCAGGAGCAAAACTGCTCTTGGCTAGTCAAGCAATCTTTTTTGTTTCAGTCTCAGTTTGCAAGCCCAGGGGAGTATTTTGAAAACTTGCTCTGTAAAACACAGAGTAAATACAAGATTCCCCTCCTCAACTCCATTTCCACTAAGATAGCAATTCTCACTGAATTAAGGGAACCTAAGTTGTACCTGTTGATCACAATTAAGTCTCAGTTAAATTTATCAGAGGTTTGGTTTTTTTACCCCCTTACAAAAATGTGGCTTGTCACCTGCAGGATATTACTTCAAGATTTTCTCAGATGCCTGATTTGGTTTTTCATTTGGTTTTTTTTCCAAACAAAGCAGAACTGTTTCGAAACTTACTGTTATCATGCTTGTGTCCAGGATAAATAATTCTGAAGACATAATCTGTGGATGTGTCCTCAGCTGGCATCTCCTCCAGGTCCACTGATTTGTTGCTGTTCCGCTTTCGAAGCTTTGGAAACACCTTGCCCTAGAGAAAAGAATAATTCCATACATTCAGCTGTGAGTGACTAACAGAGTGCAACAAACTAAGTACTACAGTCCTTTGGCATCTTAAATCTCCAAACTTTCAATGTTGGGAGGAGGTGAGGGAGAAAACAGTGGAGTCATATACAGGTGGTGGTTTAGGGGTACTTAATACTACTTTTCTGTGTGCTGTAAACCAGCCTTTTCTTGTAATCTATGGGAGCTGGGCACCCCAAGCCTCTGGCAGCAGCTCTGTCCAGTCCATCTGAATCTCACTTCTATTGTGTGGGTTTGTATCTTGATGCAACAGCAGATTCCAGCTCATTGCTCAATGGGGTAATGAAGGTGTGAACAATTTTTACAGACCACGTGTATAAGAAGCAGACTGGACTAAATGGCGTTGTGTCCTGCTTTACCACAAAGCAGCTTGAAGTCAGTGCCTGGCCCTGAGGAGCAGAGACACCAACAGCAGCCTGACCCAAGAGCCCAGCAGAAGCACAGTACCTTGCCCTGCTGGGACCAGAGCGGGGGCTCCAGCTGGCCCCGGGGCAGCAGCCCGTTCTCCAGGCAGGACAGGAAGGCCAGCAGGTGCCCTCCCTGCGGGAAGTGCAGCGGGGGCCTCTGGGTCCCGTCCTGGCTCACCAGCACCAACGTCCATCTGCTTTCTGCTGCAAGGAGGACAAGGGGAGTCCACACTGTTACATCACAGCCTCAGTTTGCTGCTCTTACCTTCTAAGCAAATTTTATTTGGGATCATCTCTAAGTAGATAAATAAACCTTTGTGAGGCACAGTGTGATCTAAGGCTGATATCAGCCCTTTAGTCCTAAAGAAACTCAGGATACATGCAAACTATGAAAGCCTCATACAGTTGTCATCCTCTATGAGCTGGGACTGGAGATTTTAACGCTCATTCCCACATGGCCAGAACTAGTCAGAGATGTTCCTGACACTGAGGGAGGAAAAGCAATCATTCAAGTGGCTCTCCTGTTTATGTATTTTTAAGGAATATGCTTAAGGGTTATGCTTACGTTGCTGGTGGCAGTGGATGCAGACGATCTGGCTCAGTGGCACAATCAATGCGTAGTCCCAGTAAACACTAAAAAGGAAGGAAAATGCAGGAAACATTGTTTTTTCCATATTCAGGAATGCTTGCAGTTCCAAGCACCTGATAGAAAGAGCTCTGCTAAGTTAATAACTGCTTATTAAATTTGGTCAGTGAAAGTAAATTATTGGTCAAGTAAAGGGCAAAGGAAAGCTAGTTTCTCCACACTGGATATTCTGGTACTAGGTTTGTACAACCTCTGCTGCCCTCTTCCCCTCCCCTTCCTCTTTCCTGGTGTCCCCCAGCAGGTTACACAGTTCTTCCCATCTTTCCTGAATGCAATGAGTACCTTTTCTCCAGTTCTGAATCTCCAAGGGTTCCATTCATCAGCTGGTTTGGAGTCCATTTCAATGTCAAACTATCTGCTGATTGATGAAGAGAGAGATATCCAGGAATTGCCTCCAAGTCATCTTTCTGTTCACAGAAGCAACAAACAGACAACCCAGGTGACTCAAGTGCACAAAATATCTGCATGAAATATATGCTCCAGTCTTTCTATGCCCTGCAAGTTCCATAGCTGCAGTATCTGGGAAGTGTGGAGGGAAACCCTAACAGCAGAAGTACTGCTATACAATATTGCTATAGCAAGAGGGGAAAAACCACGGCACAGTCAGCTGGTTTATGAAATACAGTCCAGTATGTTTGCTCCTGCCTACAGCCCAGTGCTTGCTGACAGTGGCCAGGCAGTGAAAGCATTTGTGAGGTGTCAAAAGTACCCCAGCCCAGGAGAGGCGAGCAGAAGGCAGCTCTGTGCTAACAGAACACAACGAGCCCTTGCCAGGTCGGAGCTCTACCCCAGCTCCAGCCCTCCTGCCCCGGTGCCTGCCCCAAGTGCTGCTGCACTCACCGGCTGCACCAGGACGTTGTTCTTGCCATAGAGAAGGTGGGTCCTGGAGTTCTGGTGCAGGGACTCCACGTACTCCCGTGCCGAGGCAGCAAAGCGATCTTCCGACGTGCTGCCGCTGGAGTGGCGCTTGCGGATCTGCACACACAGCGGGCGGGTCAGCCGGGGCACGGGCAGCAGGGCAACTCCTGTGCAGCCAGGGCTTGGCACAGAAACTCAGCCCTGACCATGGCACCTCACAGTTTCTTGTGAACTACCTGGTCAGACCACAACTGTCAAATGCCACAGAACATAGTGCTGGGTCCCAGACTTTTCTACGTACAGATAAAGAGGGCACTGTGGCCCAAATGGAGTTCTAATCTGTGATAAAGCTCCGTTACAGAAGAAAGGCTGTTCCAGGTCCAGGTCCCTCCCTCAGGGGGCTGTTGTATTCCCAGCCCGTGCCCAGCCAGGGACTGGCACAGAGTTAATACCTACTCCCAGGGCCGGGCGCTTGGAGGGCGAGTCCTGGCGGCCGTGCGCGCCGTGGATGCGGTGCCGCTGCACCAGCTCGTCGGCCGACGGGTCGGTCCAGTAGTGGTCAGCTGTCTTCAGCTTGGTGTACTCCAGAGCACACGGTCCAACTAGGAAAAGAGACCAAAGGAGGAACCCTCTGAGCTGTTCAGAGACACACTCACTGCTGTCCTGCTGGCTGAGCACCGAAGGTGAGATTTCCTTCTCAAGCCAAGTGAATAACAATGGTCACTGATCCCAGGGGATCAGCCCATAATGCAGACAATATAATAATGTATCACTCCTATTATCCAGGGCTGTGTAACAGTATTCCTGTAGGAAACAGTGCCCTGCCACAGCAGCATTAGCAGTTACAAACTGCCAGCATTTAGTAAAAATCCATTCCCATTCTGCTTTCAAACTCCACCAGATGATCAATCTCTTCTGGTCTTGTAAGGAAGAAACATTGTCACTGTTGCTCTGTTAAATAAATAGTTAACTACATACAAGATACAAAATTCACCTGTTGTAACACTGTTATAATGCAAAATGCTTTAAGAAACAATTTACTTTCTTCAGCATAAAAAGTAACTTTGCAAGAACTCACCTAGCAGAGAAGCCAGTATTGGGCCACAAACAGGATCTGCCAGTAAAGCTTCCTTTTCATAGTATTTACTGCAAATAAAAGATCAGAACAGTAGTTGGTATGAACCATTTCAAAGCTTGGGTGTAGCTACAGGTCTAACACAATGGGCCTCTTGATATGCTCATTCTGTCTCATCTCTTTTCCAGCTGAGCTCGGAGAGGCAGGAGCTTGCCTTGTGCTCAGTGTGTTTACCCAGTATATTTGATTTGGGGCTTTGGGCAGAATTGCAATATGGGAACAAACAATAGTTCTCTGCAAGCAATTTTGCCCATTTTCCACAGAGACAAAACAATCCACACATTCTTAAACATGTCTTCCATCTGTGAGGAATCATCTTGAAACACTGTGAAGAACTATGAACTACTGCATTGCTCTTGCAGTGACCCCCAAGTCTTGCCATTGCAGCAGGCAAAGCTGCTTTCCAAAACCACACAGACAAAAAATCCAAACACCCACAGCTCTGGAATGCCACTGTCCTCTGTGGTCTGTTCACTAGATGGGGCTCCAACTCTAAAGCACCTGCTCCTCCTCCAGGACAGAACAGCTGAAGGATGTGAACATGGAGCATTTGAGCAGTAATGACACAAAAATGCATGGTAACAAGCCTTATGAAAAGGTTTGTTTTATTCACCAAGTCAGGTTCTCAAAATCACACACCTGCAATGAAGGACCTGATCCTAACTCATCTGAAGGGATGGGAAAGGCAGTGAGGTGATGGAACAACTGAGAACAAACTCCCCTGATGTGTCTCCTGTGGATTGTGTGGAAAAGAAATTAAAACCCCTTGTACCCATGTATCTGCAGACACTGAGGCAGTGGACTAAAATGCTTTCATTAACTGTGTCTCTGGGACATGGCCAACCCTCCCTCTGTCTCTTCCACACACAGCTCATAAAATCCAAGCTGGCATTACATATCCCAGAGCAACAGTTTGCTTGAACAGCACAAAGACCTTTCTTCCATTCTCTTGCTTTTAGTGGCAAGATACATCATGAAAGCAAAGCTGATGACAAGGAAAACAGTAACACAAACTTGGAAAATACTGTGAAAATAAGCTGCTTTGCCCTTAGCTCTCATCCTTGTTCAGACCCATTGGCTTTGGATGAACAAGAATGTGTTGCAAGCGCAGAATGACAAGAGCACCCTGCCAGCAAACTTCCCTTGTGGGACCACACCAAGCTTTAGGGTCCCTTCCTTTCTCTTTTTATGGGAGACTGTCCTCAGTGTGCCCCATTAACTCTTCTGTATCATGCCCATTACAATATGGGCACCTGATATACTTGAAGTTACATTTGTAGCTGATTTCTGGAAAGCTGAATGCCTCTTAATGTTTTTTGTAAGTCTGAAACACTGTCAGTGATGAAAAGCTAAAGTACAATTTTTCTAAATGCCTATGTAAGTGGTTTCATCTTACCAGAAGCTTGCATCACAGGGGTTTGCCAAAGACTTTCGATGAAATCCCTTGCTGCAGACACCTAAATGCATCAATCCAACAAAGCCCTGTGCTTCTGCTGCTTTCCTTACCTGCAGTTATCAACAATGTACTGCACTATCTTGTCCAGCACCTTCTCAATCAAGGCTGTCCGAACCCAGATGTGCTTGATGGCCTGAGGTGTCAGGACAGGTGTTTTGCTCGTGGTTGATCCCTGCCTTTTGAGGGGTTCCTGCCCATTTGGCTGATTTTTCCTGCAAAAGGTGATAAAATAAAAGTAGTCAGAATTTGCACAGCTGCATCATCCAGTGAAAGCCATCCTCCTGCATCAGGTAACACAGCGCAGCTGCAGGAGAAAGGAGCTGCAAAGCACAGGGGCACCTGCCTTGGCTCTGCACACACTGCCCTGGGCTGAGGGGAACAGGAACCCCCTCAATGTCTTTTCCAAAAACCTCCCCCTTCAAATAGAAGAAGATTCCATTTTGCCTCAATGAGGAAAGGAAACCCTGACATCTTCAGGTGCTTTGCCAGCACTTGGGTTCCCTTTCAGGAAACTGTTCAGTTACACAGAGTCAATACAATTTGTTTGGGTGAGATCTGTAATTGCCCCCTGCACTGACAGGGTCCCAAGTCCTGCAGCAGGCTATGACAGCACCCCACCAGAACAATTTGGGTGTTTAGCTGCATCCCAAACAGGGCTTTTCTTAAGCCACAGCCTCAGAAGCAGTTAAGCTGTTACAGCCCTTCTGTCTCATTTCACATATCCAGCAGAGCGAGTCCACCCCCTGCAGTATTTCCCAATAGTATCTTTTCTGTGTGTATTTTCTACAGCACTTAAATTTTGTGGCTGTTAATAGCTGAAAAACACACAAAATTTGTCCAAGAGAAACCACAGAATTTAAGTTCATTGCTCCTTTCTGTCAGAGGATACAGCCAAAGTTCTCTTGTGGTTAGAAGGGTGTTTGTGTGGGCTCTTAACCAGGAGAGAGGCTGGTGAATTTTCAGTAGAAAGCATCCTTCTTCTCAACATTTAAAAAACTAATCTTAATAAAATCCCTGTCTGTATCAGTAGGCCCAACTAAAAATATATCAAAAATAGGTACATATCTGTCAAAAACTACATAACAAAGTCTGATAATTATAAGTCTAATAAAGATAAATGTCAGAAAATTACACAGAAATATAAGTGCTAATTTAAATAATTGTCAGTAATGAAAGACAAGCTCTCTCACAAAGCCCTTCTTTACAGGAAATTGATCAGAAGCTAAAAGTTCCTACAGTGTGCAAAGAGCTCTCAGGGCACAGCAGTGCCTACAAACAGAATTAAAAATGCTCCTGTCCTGAGCTTATAGGACAAGACACTCATGCACTGTGATTTCATATACAGAACCACATGGAAAATTTTAACTTTGCTACTCACCACCAGCAAGAAGTCTAAGACTTTCAGTAACCTTGACTCCAGGATTCTGTTGTGCTTAAGTCCAGTCTGTACTGAACAGCTTTCCTATACCATCACTCTTTGTATCCATTAATTTAACTGTTTCTGCTATGATACCTAGAAATTTGCTCCTGGTTTGGCAGGAGCATGCCAAAACAGCTTTTCCAGTATGTCTGTTCTTGAGTTCCTCCTTCCACCCCCTCCCTTCCCACCAACAGTCCAAGCTGGTCCACCATGCCCAGACTGTGAGCCATCTCTGCAATCACCAGTAATTAGTCACTTCTGCTGCTGCGTGTGGGCTGAATGTGCTCCTCTGCTGTACTGAGAGGCAAAATGAAACCCCAAAGCCTCAGTTCCCCACGTCTGTCCCTTTGCTCACTGCCAGCTTGATCAAACACCAACACCTACAGGTGCTGACAGGACAAAGCTGCATCACCTGGGCCAAGCCCCTGTGCACTCACGGGCAGCCTGTGTCAGCACCTGCACACACACCTGCATTGGCTGATAAACAGAGCCCAGCCTCACCTGCTCTCCACCTGCTGCTGCAGCTCCTGCACCTTCCTGCACACGTCCCCAGCTATGGCACAGGTCTTGCCCACCTTGGTGAAGAGCGCGGCCACCTTGTCGGAGCGCAGGAAGCCGGCAGCCCTGCGCTTCAGCATGTGCAGCAGGCACGCCTCCACCACACCTGTGGAACGGGACACAGCGTTATCCTCAGCTGCCTCCTGCCTCCTCCTGGGCCAGCCAGCCTGCTCACGGCCCCTGGGCAGGGCTGTGTCAACGGGAGGGGACAGACAGACAGACAGAAACCCAGATGATGTCAGCATGTGTATAATCTGCTACTACAAGCACCTTGTAAAGTACAGGTAATGGCAGTACTTAATAAACTGGAATCGGCCCATGGTCTGACAGGAACAGGAGCCCGGTGCTGATGCCATCTCTGAGGGGAGCCAGGCTGGTTCATTTCCTGCCAGGGGAAGGAGCATCCATGCAGGAACACCCATGGCACTGATGCCATCTCTGAGTGGAACCAGGCTGGTTCATTCCCTGCCAGGGGAAGGAGCATCCGTGCAGGAACACCCATGGCACTGATGCCATCTCTGAGGGGAGCCAGGCTGGTTCATTCCCTGCCAGGGGAAGGAGCATCCATGCAGGAACACCCATGGCACTGATGCCATCTCTGAGTGGAACCAGGCTGGTTCATTCCCTGCCAGGGGAAGGAGCATCCGTGCAGGAACACCCATGGCACTGATGCCATCTCTGAGTGGAACCAGGCTGGTTCATTCCCTGCCAGGGGAAGGAGCATCCGTGCAGGAACGCCCGCGGCGCTGCGGGGGACAGCAGCGATGACAGCACGGCCAAGTTCTGCACAGCACGGTCTAGCTCCTGTCTAGCAACCATCACAACAGCTCTTAACCCAGCAACTGTTGTGCTCTGTCTTTCAATTAGAAATAAAGAAAAAAGAAAAGCAGCTTTCCAGATGCCTGGAGCAATGCAGCAATTTGATTCCAAATCTTAGATGAAGCAACCTGCCTTTAAAAATAACTGCAAAGAAGTGCATTGCTGTTGCTTAGGAAACAGACTCTCTTCCCACCTTCACTGGTTTTTTTTTATTTCTTTAAAACAATAAAATATTAATGAAACAAATTTAGTGAAAAGCACAGCAGGCACAGCTTTAATTATTAATAAATGCTGCAGCTGCCACTGAGGGCAATTTCCCCAGTGACTGTCCCTAGAGCCCCAATATTTAACTATTCCATTGTGACATTTCTCATCACAAGAACTTGGGTAAGATCAGTCCCCAGCTGCCTATAATGCACACATAGGGGTCATCTACAAGGGGCGAGACATTGAAATTTCTGCTGGATTGCCTCAAAATGTATTTTCCACAGGACAAGAGATTAACACGTGTCCAGTGCTATGTGTAAGGAGCCCTTGGATTGAGGGGCAGGTTACAGCCCAGCCTGTGTGACCCTCAGGTCACTTCATTCTCCTACACTTCAACCCCAGAGAGAGACTAACTGCACTCTTCTCTCCAGGCTCCTTTCTACAAGAATTACTCCAGAACAGCTGGAATACATTCACATCTGACTTGATCTGAATGTGCTTGCAAACGCACCACAGCTTTTGCCCAGTTAGACTGGAAAACAGGCAAGCAGGGCAGCACACCTTGAGACACAGGTGCCGTCCCATTGCAGCCCAGGGGACCGTGTGGGTGCCACCCTGGAGGCACAGGGCAGCAGAACAGCAGCAGGGATCCCTCCCAGCCAGCAGCAGAATGGCACAGCACTGCAGGGAGGGAGCAGCTCCTGGCAGAGCCCCCAGGGCTTCCCTTTGGCTGCGTGTCCAAGGCAGGCACTGATCTCACTGCACCTTGCCAGCATCGCCCACGGCCAGGCTGAGTCACAGAGGAAACCTCACACATCCTGAACAAACTGGCACAGGAGCCCCTCACGCTGCAGAACCTTCCCAAAGACACGAGGGGACCTTGGCCGTGGTGCTTTTTGATAAACCCAAACCAGCTGATCCCCAGGAGTCACAAACTGCACAGCTCACACTGCTGCCTAAAGAGACAACACAAACTATTTCAGGGGTGGTAGTACAAGAACCTTTGGGACAGGGAAATGGGGTTATTTATTAATTTCTGGGAAAATGAACCATTTCTCCCTTTTTGGAATCTGACACTCTAAGAAGACCTAAAAATAGATGATTCAGCTGTTCCTGGAGAAACTGCTGACATCAGAAAGGCATCACTGGGTGGTTTTGTGTGCACACAGGTAGTCTGTGTGAATGTACACATGCCTTTGCCTACAGACGTGTGCACACAGGTAAGTAACTACTGCACAGCCCAGGGTGATCCCCAGCCTGCCTACTGTCACTGTACCTACAACAAACACATACAAAAACCCACCAGACAAAAAGGCAGCAACTCATCACACACACAGTGGAAAAGCAGCTCTGCACTGGGAATAAATCAGCACAGCTCAGGTAATTCTCTTGTATGGTTCAGCTGACAGCAGCCATCTAGAAATTCATTAACTCCAGACAGTTTTGAGGAACATTCTCTGCAGTATTCACTGCTGAATTTAATTAAGTGCAGATATATTATTGATTTACAGTTCAAATAATCACAGTGCCCACTAGGCTTCAGGAAATGTCACCTTTTTATGACTTCACCACAGCTACTTCTTCCAGGGTCAGGTGAACAGGTTTGGTTTTGTTCTTTTTTGGCTCTATGAAAATTCTGATATGACTTAATGGACTGTGAAATGAAAGTTCTGGGGCTGGAAGGGTGGTGAGCAGAGAAAAGAAAGCCTGTGGAAGAATTATTTATGGGGTGTACTTAGCAGATGAGATTTTCCTTAGACAGGAAGAAATACTGCAGCTAAATACCTTGTTTTCATGGAAACTGTGCACGGGGAATTGAATTCATGAGGCTGAAGAAATTAAAAACAAGTGAAAAGAGTAGGATGATAAAGAAGCCATCAGATGCTCATGATCTCCAGCTGCTATTGCTTTATCCTAGTCACAGATCTGCCCAGTTTGAAGCCAGTTCAGCCTGCTGTGTCATTGGGAGATGATGGAGCCTGAGTGCAAAGGGCTGCAGAGGAACATCCAAACCTGCTCCTGTGCCCCTGCACTCAACCTGCTTCTGTGGGCTGTGCCACAGAACACCCCATGTTCAGTAACTCCCTAGAAAATAATAACTTAAAAAGTATCTAAATGGACAATTCCCAGTTCTAAAGTGGAAACTTTGGGGCTGAAATTTAGTGACTGCTCCTCTTTAAAATCGTGATCATTAAGCTTCAAGGATCTCAGCAACCTCCAGAAAACAGAAGTGTTTTCATTAAACACTGTTAAGGGCAAATCAAAAGTACTGAAGTTTCTCTAAATATTGAAAATTATCCAATTTGATGACCCAGGATCAAAGCAAAATGTTTAGCAGAGTTCTCTAAAAAGCACAAGAGATTTTATTTCACTTCTCAAGCTAAAAACACATCCAGTTCAAAAACGGTTTCATTTCACATCAGAGCTAATATTCACTCTGTTTTTTTCCTCCCCACCACAGCACACCATTCATTAATTCAAGCATCATCTTTGGAGCACAATCAAAAACCTTCTAAATGTGCATGAAAAAATATTTGCTTCCCCCCAATTATGATCATCTCTGGTACACTCTCTGGGCTAATGTGTTTATCAAGTGAGGTAGAATCTCTGTAAACTATTTTTTAAGCATTATTCATCATTGAAAATGTTTGTTTCCCAAATAGGAGCAGTAATACAGGGAGACTTGTGTTTTGTTTGTGAGTGATCTGCATTTCCACAGCAGATAATCTTCATTTTTTTAAAATATCAATGTCAAGGGTAGAAAGCCAAAAGAATTAAGATGATAAACTGTCAAGTTGGGCAGTGGTTATTTACATCTGTTTCTACAGAAGTTGCATTTCTGTGAGCTAAGGAAAAAAGAGAGAAAACTGAATTCTTTGTTTTCTGTCAAATCTGAATATGGTGCTATTTAGAAGCCTCAAGGCAATCAGCTAAAAATCCCAAAGCATAAGGCATCTCTTCCTAATGGGGCTGGTTTTCAGAAGAATTGGAATGCTGTCACTCCAGCTGAAAATGATGGGAACAAAATTGTGTTATCTTTCAAAGACAATTAACTTTGTGCAAAATGGGATAACAAGTCATCCTGAGGAAGGAATTAACCCTGGGTGATTAGCAGTGGGACTGTAAAGCAGCCCTGCTGGGCACTCGTGCAGCTCAGAATCAACCATCCCAGATGACCCTGGGTACCTGCTCTCCAGGTGTCACCAGCCACATTCATGTTCCAAGGACTCCTGGCTTTCCACTGCCAGCGTGGATGGGGACTGACCCATAACCTCAGCTGAAGTTCTTTGTGCTCCTACAGACGTGCAAGGCCCTACAATTTCACACCTTATCAGATCTCAACTACTCCAGAAAATGCAGCCACACAAGGGCTCTGCTACTGCCTCCCCCTGCAGAGTGAATGGAGTGCTCATCTGCTGGAAGTAACTGCTGAACTGTTCCACACAAAGTCCAATCTTAGTGTTTTGCACATTCATTAACGACAATCCTGTCATACACTGCATTGCTCTGAACTGTGAGGAGGACCCAAGAGCCACTCTGATTCTCAGAACACACCAGTCCTTCTGCTGTGAACAGATACTCAGTGACACAGACCTATTTCAAACAACAATTCCCTCTACTTATTTTTGAAGAAGGAAGCATCTTACAGGGATGATTATCCAAGTGTAGATGCCCCAGGGCTCTGTGGAAGGAAGCTGCAAGGATGGATTCGGGGCCCACACATCAGATCTGGAGTGTGAATTACAGCCTGAAGCACAGACATCTCAGGAGCACTTGTGGGTGACAGCTCTCCTTGCTCTGTTTCTGAGAACAATAAATGCTCACGCAGTCCTGATGTACACAGACACTGCAGGAGAGCAGAAGCACCAGCATAAGACACACATGCCAGCTCAGGAGTGCTTCACAAAAGCAGCCATGGAATCAGGCCACAGCCTGGCACAGCCTGGCACAAGTCAAGGCTGTGTTTGAGTCTCCGAGTGAAGGAAACGCAGGAAGCTGAAAGAGCTGCTGTACAACTTACAGGAGCACCCAGGAGAGACTGTGTGAGAGGAGGTAGCACCGTAGCACTCCCCTACCATAGCACTCCCCTACCACCTGGCACATCCTGCTTCTACTCCTGAGGTCACCACACAGAAGGACAGACCCTGCAGAGCTGGCCAAGGGCACTGACAGCACTGCATGGCTACTGCAGGGATCTGTTTGTGCATGGACCTCCTCAGCCACCACGTCCAGACCCACCAAAGGCTCACAGGCTGCTCAGCTTTCAGACAAGACTGGACTGGCAGCAGGGCAAGCCAGCACTTGGCTGTGCTCAGGCAAGTGTCCCTTCTCTCTAGGTGGCAGATGTCTGCTCAAAGGCCTCAGGCCACCTCTCTGATGTATTATTCACACAGAGAAAGCACCAAGGACTGCTTACTAATGGGAATTCATTACCTCCCAAGCTCCCCCAGGCAGGCACCACATCCTTCTTTTGTTTGAAGGGCTGCACATATGACTAAATGCAGTCACAGACCCCATACAAACACCTTCAGTTAATATCCAGATCCAGCTCTGCAGTCAAGCCCTGTCATCTTTCCCAGTGCATGACTGGACAGATCGTGATGTGGTTTTGTTCTTCTTTTTTTTAAGATCTGTGTTATTTAAACACACCATTACCTAGAAAAAAAACCAGTCATTTTCATCAGTTAATAAGAGAAGAAAAGCAATAGGCATAATGGGGATGGAAAAAGAAAAAACTGAGGTTAATGCAGCTAAATCAATGGGACTGGCTCATCCCCTAGGGGCTGAGCCAGCCCAGCTTCCTCAGCTCCTCTAGGAGAGGCTCTCTGCTCCTCTTCTCTGCACCTGGAATTGCAGGCTCTGCAGCAAAGATCCTCAACAAATCTATCAGGACAGAGCAGTAAAATAATATCCAGAAACGGCAAATTTTCTCCTTGGGTTCAAAAGGAAAAAAGCATTTCTGGTCTGGTCTAGACACAGTTTTAGAACATATTTGGAAGGCAAAGATTATTCAATGACACGGAAGGAAAGGAAAACCAAGTACCTCCGATTGTCTTTGAAGTGAAGGACTGTAACCAATTAGTAACTGAAGATGGGAAGAAACAGCACATGCCAAGTATCCAAAGTATACCAAAAAAGCTACAAAGCATCAATAAAACAAAAAGAAGATGGGGATTTTTTTTGTTTTCATTCATAGAAGAGCCTCAATGTCTTAGAGGATTTGAGTTCAGATTCAGGAACAGGAAAGGACCTGCCACAAACCCACCCACAGCTGCACAGCTCAGGTGCATCCCCCAGGAACAGCAGTGGAATCCCCCAGCTCCCTGCTCTTCCTCACATCCCAAGGGACACGTGCAATGCCATCCTCAAGCAAGGCTTACAAGAAGCCCCAAGCACAACATTAAATACCATTCTGCAGCTCAAATCAGAACTGGTCTTTTCAGTTCAGCCACAAAGGGATTCTGCACATTTTAATTAATGGGTTTAATTACTGGTAGCAGGTTTATTATTCAGGCCAAAAAAAGCTTTCCATGCAGTTCATCTCTTCCTTAATTTGAACTGAAATCTCATTGAAAAGCCAAATTCTGCACGTTTAATAGTGCCCAAGTTACTATTTTTACTCACATTTACTACTAAGCTTTCCCAAAACCATAGTAAGTATATTCCCTCTGCCAAGGTGGCATGCTGGATTTATTTAAATAACATATATTTTGATTGTGACACACGCTAACTCTCCATAACCCACCTGAATTCTATGGTGATTAGTTTATAGCATGGGGAATTCAGGATTATTTAATTTAATATACTCAAAGTACTATTCTAAGAGAGCAAACTACTAAGACTCATTTCAAAGTAGATATTGGAAATGTAGAGATCATCTGGGTAACCCTGTCTGAGGCATTCATGAATAAACCCTGTTTGCAGTATGAAGCTCACTTAAACAAGTTTTTTAATTGCTTCAAGCAGCATGTTACTGTCAGACTAAAGGTGGTCAGCCACACAGAAAAGGCTCAGCAAACTGCAGGCAGCTTTTGGACAAACACTGTAGGCATAATGTGCTGCACTGGAAACCCTGTAAATACCCTTGAGGTGAGTGCAGAAACAGAGATGCTTGCTTTGCCTTCCCCTTCCCCTCAGAAAGGCAGAAGGGGGCAAGGGCTGGTGCAGCTGCAGGGCAGGAGGAGCTGGGGGCAGAGAGAGGAGCTCAGGGCAGAGAGAGGAGCTCAGGGCAGAGAGAGGAGCTCAGGGCAGGCCGGGCAGGAGCAGCTGCCCTGGCACAGAGAGAGATGCTCAGGGCAGGCTGGGCAGAGGAGAGGAGCTCAGGGCAGGCTGGGCAGGAGCACAGGAGCAGCTGCCCTGGCCCTGGCGCAGGGCTGGCTCCACCAGCCCCACGTCAGTGCAGCTGCTGTTCCCAAGGAAACGTCTCCCAGAGCCCGGCTGCAATCGGCCACAGCCAGCTCCCAGCAGAAGCTGCTCCAGCTCCCAGCAGAAGCTGCTCCAAACACCCTCAGTGCTGCACTGTGCCCTGGGGCTGGCTCCACAGCAAACCTAGCCCAAAGGAATTCAGAAGTTTGTCCCACAGCGGACAAATCAACCACAGGCCAATGGGGCTGCTGTGGCTCTGAACCACAGCCAGATCTCCTGGAAACAGAGGGGTGGCAGAGCCCTGGGATGTAACCTGGGTTGGTTATGCACCAGGTTGGGAACAAATACAGAATCTCCTGCACTCACTGCTTCTCCACAAGGATGGAAACATCGGCAGTGCTCTCCTCCTCCCAGAGCACCCAGGCAGGGAGCACAGGCTGGAGCAGAGTCCTCGTGGTTGCAATCCCTCCTGCTGGATGGATGAGCACAGCTGACCTGCTCAGAGGCACCATTCCTCCAGGCCAGCAAGGGTGGCACAGAGCTGGAGCACCTCCCAGGACAAGGGGCACATGACATTGAACTGGCATCTTGCACCTTCAGCCATCTAGCACCTAGGGCAGCTATGACCTGTTCAGCTACTGATGCAGAGAGACCCTGAAATCAGCCATCAGGTATTTAAGAGGCTCTTGCTAAACTCAGCCTAGCAGGAGAGTAAAATGATTCACAAGAATTCTATATTTATAACGAAGATTCACCAAAAATGACTCATGTACTGAACCAATCTAATTTTAAATAGAAGGGAAAAACCTCTTGAAGAGTCACACGAAACTGGAGTGGGGGAGGGAAGAGAACTGTACACACAGGAGAAAACCAGCCAGGAGCTGTTAGCCAAATCTGCTGGAAGGGATTTCTCCATTCAATCAGCCAAAGTAAAAACAGAACATTCAGCTTCACCTTCTTCTGGTTTGGCTCTGTTCAAAGCAGCAGCAGGCTGGAGTCCTGCTTCAGGACAGGTAGGATTGCTGGGCAATAATGAGGCAGCTCAGTGCAGAGTCATTAGTCCTTCAGACCATGAAGAATTTAGAACACAAAACCAACTGGAATCACAGTAGGAGGACGAGAGAAGTATGAAGACTTTAAAGTATTCCTAATTTTGGCCAAGCAGAGTCTAACAGAAACAGCTGCCACCCTATCACCTGTAACACCAACAATGCAGCACAGCTTCCAGGACAGGATTTCAGGAACAGAGAGCAGGCAGACCACACTGGGAGCTCCCTGGAACACAGAGCCAGCCTCCAGCAAACCCACCTGTCATCTTGGCTGGGTACTTGGATAATGACATTTTAGTAAGAGTTACATTACAACTTGTAATGTAAACACACACAGCAAATACAGAGGTTAAATGGGCCTGAACACCATGATTTCTAGTATCTAAATCCCTCCATTTACCTCTGACAGCAGAGAAAATAAATGTCTAGAGGAAAAGCAAGGTTAGGTAGCATTAGCTCTTTGTGTGACATTTACCACATAAGGCGATGATGTGACTGCTGTCTTCATGTACAAATTTCCGGGTGACAGCTTCTTCCATGATCTGCTTTACCTAAAATGAATAGAGAGAAATGATTGCACGATCCCAACAAAATCAGCACAGCACTTGGGAGTTTCAGTTTCAACCACTGCTTGCCCCTTCCCCCTCACCAACAGACAAACAACTCCCTCACATCACATTTTGCAGGGAGGAATGGATCTAAGGAGGGAAGCACACACAAACCTCAGGGGCCTATAACAGCATGAGGAAACCTCTGGCAGAACAAGGACAGGCTGTTTGGGGTGTGCCCCCATCAAAGGCAGATTTCAGTGTGCCCACAGCACCCGCCAGAGAACTTCTCCAGCACAACTTTTGAAGAGCTGTGAAAGACTTTTTATATGATTCATCCTTGGCCTTCACAGTCTCTTCTGCTCATGAAACCAGATTGTGTAGCTATGTCCCATTTCCACTTGTGCCATTCTGCTCTTTTTCAAGCACAAAGCATCACTGAGCGACATGGGCACACATTCCCAGAGAGTTTTAGGGCCTCCTCCCTACCTGGGAAACAGGGAGCATGCCACAGCAATTAGAAATGATTCGAAGCTCTGCTGCACCAGACAGTATACAAAATTATTACAGTACCTACAGAGAAGGCAGTGCCTTCAGTTATCACTTCAAGACACGATTCAGCAATTGTAGCAAATAAAATTACACTTATCACACTTTTTAATGAATTAAAACAAAGTTCCTTTCCAGTTTCAGGGTTCAAGATGTATCAAGCTCCAGAGGGAAATAATTGCAAATTACTGACTTTCAAAAATTAAAGAAGAAACAGACAATTCTTACAATGAGGCTCTTGGCAAGAGGCTGTAGTCACCCTCCATTCATCTGCCAGTGATTTCTCCCCAATGGCTTCCTCAGCCTGACACCACATGAAACCTCACTGGTTTCCAGCTCATCACCAACTCATTTAACAGACACTCATTTCCTCCTGGCCGTGGAGAGCTCGCTCTCTTCTGTGTACAAATTAACCATAATTTTTGACTTCTCTCATTTGTGAGCTACAATTACAGGGTTATGACACCCTGACTAAACATATGCCAATTCACTTTTAATACGTGAAAGTAAGTGCTACCATGGCAGAAGACTCGACCAAACACTCTCTTCCAGCATTTAGAGCTAACTGGGTACCACTTCATGGCACTGACAGGTCCCAGGGTTTTGGGCTTTTCCCCTTGGTGCTGGACCAGGAGAGCTGCAGTGCTCCATTGAGAGCTGGGCTCTGCAGCTGCCTGTGGAGGTGCCTTCTCTGCTTTGAAGGGCTTCCTCCTCCAGCAAGACCATCTGTGAGACCAATTCTGGATGCTGTAATTAAACACCCCCTCCCCCAGAACTCCTCCTGGGGCCTCTGTGCCCACTCGTACACCCCCAGCCCGGCTGGCAGCAGGCTGCAGCTCTGGCACTTGCTGCACGAGCCTCTCAACACGGCATTTGCCGCGCTCCAAGTTCTGGATCAAATGGATCCTCCAGAATCTGTGCTCCTTATCAAACAGGAGCCCTCTGAGTCGCAGAGAAAACACTGGAGGGGAAAAAGGAAACGTGTAAGAGGATTTCAAAGTGTTTTATAGCTGAGGATTTCAAAACAAGTCATTTGCACTCTATAAAACCTGGCTCGCTGCTCACACCTGAGGCCTGACAATATAAACTTTGAGCCAGGCAATTTGTTTCTTTCCTGTGGCTTTTCTGACATGGCTGTTAGAACTCAGGACCTCACAGTGAGGCAGCTGGAGGTGGAGGAGTAGGAGTGTATCAAGGGAGAAGCAGGGGTGTGAGGAGGCCTCGTGAATGGGTCTCACATCTGGATTATCCTGTGTGCTCAACAATCCCTTTGGCACAGTTTCATTCACCCAAGGAAAGGGCTGGTGTACTACTGGCAAAAAGCAACTGAGAGCCCCTGGGCTGAAGGCAGACAGACTCTGCCCTGGTGCAGCACAGTCACAGCAGCCTGAGCACACACAGCTCAAGGGCACAGACAGGACTTCAGCACTGCACACCATGAAATCGGTCTCAGCATCCCAGAGAACATTAACTGCAATTCACATCCTAACAACGGGGAGGAAGAAGAGTAGTTTCAATGAGCAAAAGCTCAAGTGCTCAGCAGCCAATTCATTGCGACACACATTTCCCAGGCACACCCCAATCAGCTCAGTATGCTATTGAGATCCCCAACAGCTAAAATTTTAAGTGTACAAAAACTGAGAAAGAAAAGTGTTTCAGATTTAATAATCAATGCTACTTTTCTAGAGCAGCACCATCCAGTGTCTCTGAGGAGACTTTAATCCCCAGAGCTAAGGACACAGAGTAGGCTCTCTGTGTGTTCCCCACTGCCACCAGATGCCAAGCAAGCTCCCTGCATTTTCTGGAGAGTGACTGAATGTTATTAGAAAACATTTTTAAGGCATAGACAGGATATGAGAAGATTCAAAAGCAGGAATGCAATGTTCTTCAATCCCACGTCATCCCTCACTGCCACGTAATTCATGGATGCTCCAGGCAAGGAGCTAAAGCAAGTGTTTCTGATCAAATGGAACACAAGCTTTTTTTTTTTCTTGTTTCCTTAATTCCCTTGCAATATTGCACAGCTCTTCATAGGGAATTCTGCTGCTTTGTCCCTGTTCTCAGGAGGCACTTGACAATGGAGCTTTTTGAGCACAAGCCCCCACACACACCCACGGGCAGCTACCAGCAGACCTGACCAAACTGCAAATTAATCTCTTTACCAGAAGCGTCCCCACCTGCCCCCAGAGGGAAAGGATGCACAAGGGATGCAGGGCTGCTCCCAGAGCCCGGAGAGGAGCCTGCACAGGGGGAGGGAGCGCTGGGGCCGGCTGTGGCACCGGCGCAGGTCCAGCCCTGCAAACACCATCCTCTCTCTGCGCCTCCCCTGCAGAACGCAGGAGCCGCTTGCCCTCACCAGGCTCTCCTCTGCACCTGCCTGCTGGCACAGAGAGGCGCTCGTGTCACTCAGTGTCACTGCCCCTGAACCAGCTGCAGCCCTGGGGACACCTGCTCGCCCTGGAACAGGTGCCAGGCTCTGGGGACACATCTGCCCCCCCTGAGAGCAGGGACAACAAAGCTCTGCCCAGCCAGGTAAAGATCTCAGTGCTGAGGAAGGTCCTGCTGGCAGTGTTGTACAGGTAAAGCAAAGCAAACTCCCCAGAGAGAAGTTGCTTGGCATTTGAAGGATCTTCTAATGGATCACTGCTCTGACTTTATCCCACATCCTACAAGGGCTAAAACTTTCAGAAGCAGTCAAACACTGAACCCATACTATAATACATGGATTATTTATTAAGTTTCACTCAAAAAATACACAAGAGAAATGCCTCTACGTTTAATTTTTTTAAATTTTATTTAAGGAAACTTTAAAAATTGTAAAGAAGAATGCTCTTAACACACCACAATAACCAGGAACACAGTTAAAGCCTACAGCATTTTTTCCTTAAAGGAAAAAACCTAATGTCCACCATCCATATCTTCTTCAGCTTGGGCAGCTTCTGCTCACCTCCTTTATCGACAGCTCCTACTGCACTGACTCCTCACTCCTGATGAAAGACTGGCAGTGTAATAAAAGCTGTTCAATAACTATTGCACTTCTGCTCAGAAGCCCTTACATTTCAGCTGCAAGTTGAGCAATTGAGCTTCTGAAGTGCTCTGAAATCGTTCAGGGTAGAACTGCTAAGGTTATTGTTATCCTGTTTGTTTCACAGCTAGAAAGTACTGTTTAAATCCAGAAATGGCAAAACCCTCCATTTCAGGAGGCAAAAGGAAATGGCCAGAGAAAAAAGCCTGTTTTATGAGTCTGCTTGTCACAACAGATTTTCCTGCAGAGAGAGATAAATGCTTGAAACGTGAACTTCCAAGCGGCCTCAGCATGAATCCCAGCAGTTACATTTTCGAAACACATTACATGTCTTCCTTTCTGTGAGAGCCAACAAAACACATTCCCTACCAATGGGAAAGTCCATCTGAGGAAAAGCAAACAGCATCAAATTTCCCAAAGGAAAAATGCAGAAGTTTTAGCTGAGAGACTGAGGCAAAATAAACTAAACACTTTGGACCAAATTACTTTGGAGATAACTGTTCTACACTTTGCAAAGACAGCTGAATTTTACCAGGCTTGGTGGAACAGCCCACAGAAACAATCCACTGCCTATGAACTTTGGCTATTGAGGTTATGGGAAAATCACTCAGCAGGAAATAAGAGTCTGGGTTTAAAGGACAAGGGAAGGGGACCAGGGCTCTGAGAACAGACATGGACATGGAGTCAGGTTTTCCCAGCAAGCAGGCAGAAGTGGCTGTATGAAGTCACACATGATAAAAAAAATGAGGTTGAAAATTCTATTGGAGAAAGTTACATACAATCCTTAAGGGCAGCATTATCTGGTGGGCAGTTACCCGTGGCTCCTGTTCAATTCCTGCCTCTTTGTCAATTGATTATTGAAGACAAATAAAATCTCCATCTCAGGGTCTCCAACTGTGACCTGAGCCATTTTCTGACTGTGAGCACAGACAGGGGCCACAGGTCTGTGAGGGCACACGTGAGGGGTGTTACCTCAACCTGCTTTTAATCAACAAAGGCTTTCATGGCTATTTTAGACTGGAAAGCTCTGGTCAACCCTAAAAAGCCAAGCCACTCTAAGTGCTCTAAAAGAGCCTTGGTGAGGACTTGGGAGAAGGAAAAAACAAACAAAAATGCAGATGACACAGAAGGTACAAATAACACTTTCAAGCATTATTCAAGTAATTTAAAAACCAGAGTCCAATTAAAAACATTTTAGAGACTTTAAAAACAAATTAGCCTCAGATTTTTTAATTACACACCACTACTTCTCCTCAGCTTGAGCTGGCTTGGGTTATGAAAATCCATTTCACTTTTCATCTCATGCATTAGCACAAGATTGCAATGTTCACACTTGGAAAACATTTATCAGATTTATTTATATATTTAAGCATCACTCAGGAGAGCAAGCACACCCACTTCTAAATAAAACCTTGCACTGCCTCAGCTCAGAGGTTCTGGTTCAAGCAGAAATTTCTAATCGAAGTGGCATGTTTGTGGCAGCATTCAGCAGGTACCACCTGCCCAGAGCCAGCTGCTGGCTGGGTCATCCTGGGACACAGTCCTTGTGTCTGTCCCAGCTCTGCCCTTTCTATACTCCCTACAACACCTGATGTGTTCTGAGTCCAGCATTAATGAGTACCGGGACATGGCAGCCGGGCTCAGGAACCTTGGCCACAGCAACAACTTTACATCTGAACTTGGACGGCTCCTGCTGCTTCCCCAGCAGTGAACTGAGGAGGGAAAGAGCAGGAGGGCAGGTATCTGTTAGAAAAACTTGTTACTGCTGTGAGGGATAAGCATTAAACCCCGCTTCACTGCCGTGTAATAACCGGCAGCGACACGCAGCTCACCACAGCCAGTGCCACAAGCCCACAAAATCCGGTATGGGTGCAAGGGGAGAGGTGGCCGCAGGGAGCCCCAGCAGGAACGCGCTCCAGAGGCGCCCACGGCCCTTGGGCACCACCGGCACCTCCGCCCGCCCCGGCAGGAGCCCTGCTCTGCGGCAGCAGCCGCTCCAGCGCGATGCCATCCGTCCGTCCTGCCGAGCCCCGGGCAGCACGGAGCAGTGCCGAGCACCGCCCCGCAGCCGGGGAGCGCCGTGCGAGGAGAAGCGGCACCGAACACCTCCGCTCAGGTGCGGGGCTGGGCTCCTCGTGTACACACGGCTCTGGCTGCCCCAGCCGGCAATGTCACACAGGTGTGTACAGAACAACCACCCAAATTAACCCTTCCCAGGGCACAGGTGCTCTGGCACCTGGGAGTCAGCTCGGCTCATCCACGGGCACCTCAGATTACCTTTCTTACCTCCGATTTCCCTCCCTTCTCCGGTAAAGCTCCCAGTTAAGGAAAAAGTCATAGAAAACGAGTGCTGCGGGAAACACAAACGCCGGGCGCGGGAGCCGATGCCAGCCTCCTGCCGCGCACAAGTCCCGCGGGCGGCATGCCGGCTCCAGGTGCGCCCGCGGGAAAGAGCGCCGAGGTTCCCCGGAGCCGCACGGCCCGCACCCCGCCAGCCCCGCCGGGGCACAGCCGCGTCCTCGGCGCCCCCCGGGCGGGCGCGCACGGCCGAGCCCGCTCCCCGCCGAGGCGCCGGCACCGGGGGCGGCACCGGGACCGGCCCCGGCCCCCGCCCGGGCCGCAAGGCGTTCCCCACGCGATGCGACCCGCGGCCCCCCGGGGCCGGACCCCGGAGCGCGGGGCTCTGCCCGCCGCACAGCCCGGGGCCTCCCCCGCCGCCGCCCTCACCTCCTTCTTCACGTTCCACAGCAGCTTGTCCTTCACGGCGTCCGCCGAGCAGCTCATGTTGGCGGGCCCGGGGCGCTCACAGCTCCCGACCCGGGCCCGCCGCCATCTTCACCGCGGCGTGACGTCAGCGGGCGGGGCGGGGGCGCAGCCCGGCCGCGGGGGGGCGCTGTGCGCGGGGAGAGAGCGGAGAGAGCGGAGCCGACAGGGGGACAGCGGGGGGACGGGGGGACAGAGGGACACGGGGCACGCGGGACAGAGGGACACGGGGCACGCGGGACACGGATCCCCGCTCCGCTGCCGGCCCCGGTCCGGGAGCACCAACCCCAAATCCTCGGTGGGGATCGCATCGGCAACAGGGAACTAAAGTTACACAGACCCACACTACCAATAAAAAGTAATGATGCTGGAGAAAAATCACAGAAGACAAAATATAACACTTTATTAAAAATTAGTGTTCTGTTTCGTTTTAATGCACTGGTGAAACACTTTAATCAACAGATAATTGATTAATTACTGCATTATCTAGGTACTTTTTCTGTAAAACTGACCCTTAAAAGTTAGACATGAAAATAAAACAAAGACTGAATCTCTAAGAAAAAAACTTGATCACAGAATGTCAATTTAAACAAGATCAGCAATCATATTTGTTATCCTCTGTATATAAAATATCATAGAAATCTGAAAGAATCCTTTACTCCCAATAAACAAATTAAGTGTCAGCCACCCTGTGAGGTAGGGTAGGGTGTTACTCGTTCCATAGGAGGAGGAGAAGTGACACACATGCAGAAAACAGAGCCTGTCCCCTGGGAGGGCAGGGCTGGAACAGGACTCTGTCCCACAGCACGGGGGAAGGTGGCTGCGAGGTGAATGCCAAGGATTGTCACAGAACACAACCTCAGTGTGTAGGCAGGGGCTGCTGGGCAGACCCATCCAGTTCAGGTCTATCCCCAGTATTGCCTGGAGAGAATTCTGTCCGAAAATGAAAAACCTCAAGAAGAACAAAATCAAACAAAGCCCACAGTAAGCAATGCCCATTCAAACGCAGCTCTCGGTGACAGCATGGTCCCCCCAACACCCTCCCTGTCCATCACTTATTTTCTGTTTTAACCAACAAGTGCAAAAGACCAAAGTCACTGGAGTGGAACATTGCAGCAGGATAAATGTCTCCTGCTCAAAAACCAGAATGTCAGGGTGAAGGTTAAGCAGTGCCTCTGTCTGGGCACTGAGCAGCAGCCGGAGCTGAGCCCTGCAGAGCTCTCCCCTGTGCCCCTGCTGCCCCATCACCCCGAGCCAGGGCTCCCTCCCTCCCTCCCTGCAGAGGGCCCGAGGGCTGGCAGGGCACGGGCACTGCGTTTGGGAAACACCCCAGAGCCCTGGGGCACAGGGCTGGGCACTGGGCTGGGCACGGCTGGCACACACTCACTCCCTCATTCAGGGCACTGCCTGCATGCACAGGGCTTGGACTCAATTTAGGAGTGAAGAGACAGTGAGTCCTGTAAGAATGACAGCTGATGTAGTTTACAATTCACACCCTACAAGTGGGGCAAAAAGGCTCTTTTTTCTCCCAAAGGCTGCTCCAAATTCCTGTTAATGCACCCACTGGTGATGGTCTGGGCGGAAGCCAGTACAAGTCTCAACTTGCAGACAAACACATACAATTAGAAACCTGTACTGTCTTAATCTGTGCTTAATTTGAGCTTAATTTGAGCAGAGATCCTTGGAGAGCTCACTGCAAACCCACCAATGCTGCCTCTAGACTGCATCACCCTGCTCCCTGCTGCTGCTTCTGCACTACACTGGCTGTAATCTTATGTTCTAGAATGTCTAGAACATTCCTGCCACAATAATTAATAGCCTTCAATCACGTAAAGAATGATTAAGGTGAGAATACAAAGCATGTGTTACATCTCAGCTCCAGTACTCGAAATGAGCAGAACCTGGTGGGACAGAGACTGGAGCAGGGCATGATTTGGGCAAGGCAGATTCAGTGACACCCGTGCTGGAGCAGCTCCAGACAAGCAGGACTCAGGAGAGCCCACAGTGAAAGGGAAAGGATATCTGCACGTATTTCAAACCTGAGCACAACTGCTGACAGTTCTTACTGATATTCCACATTCCACAAACACCCAGAAGATCCTTCACACTTGGTAAAAGATTCTCACAACCCAGATGGTTCTCAAAACTGTTTGCTTCCCAGGTTAATTAATCTAAATTCAAATCAGAAATTAATACTACTTGTTGGCTGTGGGAAATAGGGAAAGGAAAACCAAACCAAAACATGGGCTTTCCTCTGCTTATTACAGTGTAACAATTCACAAGTTGGGTCCATTTTGTTAATGAATCTGTGAGTACAGAAAGCCTCTGGAGTAGCACAGGGATCTGACACTCTCGTTCACACACTCCTTCCCACACCTGTCCTCCCCAGAAAAAATAAAAGCAAATATGACATTTTTCTGCTTATAACTTCATTTAAACACAGTTTTGCAAGGCTATCAGCATCACTTACTTACTCTGTTAACATTCACTATGATAGTAACAAGAAAAAATAATGTAAATCATTTGCCAAGAAACAGAAGTGCCGCGTGTTTTTTTTGAAATGGCATCAGCCTTTGTTACAAGACAGAAAAAGCACAAGATAATAACTTGAAGCTATTAAATGCAGCACAAAGACCCCATCACTGCAGCCTCTGCTGGTGGCTTCTAATTAAATAGCATCAGTGGAGGGAAAAATTTTTTAAAATCCACATCACACTCTAGCAGAATTAGAGAGAAATATCACAAAAATCTTTGTTGAAACTAAACCTCAACAGCTGTGTTTTCCCTGGCACAACAGAATAACCAGCTGGAAAACAAAAACTTACAGAAATAAGTATAAAAGAGATTGCTAGGATTATTAGAAATTTCAAGAGGCCTTTCACAAGAAGGCAGGTGCATCCCTGTGCAATGCTGCTTCCTGAATGGGAGGAGAATTAAGTGAATCCTGCCACGTGTAGAGGCAAGAAAATCCTAAGTCTGTTAGTGTTTTCTTACTAACCCACAATATTTTAATTTTCAAAAACCTAAATGAGTGCAAATAATTTTTTGCTCCCTCCCCTGCTTCCATTACTCCCAAACCATCTAGATCTCAATTCTCCTTTGGAACTCCCTGCAATAATTTGGGATCATTTTGTTGTCAGGGTTTTGCAGTAATTTTCTTTAAATCTTACAGGTGGATTTGGCACTGGTCAAAGCAGTTCAGGACTGACCATTGTGGAATCTGGAGCTTCGTGACCAGGAATGATATGGGAACACAAAGGCAGCTGTGGAATATATCCAAAGTATCCCTGGCTCCAGTGGGCAGCCAGCAGGAATTACCATGACAGTGGCAAAACTGCTACCTACATGACAGTGGCAAAACTGCTACCTACAGCTCAAACATACAAGCAAATGTTTAAAAGTACAACAATGGCTTTTCATACTGAACTTGAAACTGTTTCCAGAAAAATTCCAGAAATTTCCAAATTTTCAGAGCAGACTTGACCTCCACCTCCTGAAGTGCCCTGTAAATCAACACCCAGCCAAGCACTCAGAATAAAAGTGATTATTTCAGTTTAAAATCCAGTATAAGCCAACTCTCTGCTATGCCCAAAGCCTCTCACAGTTCCATGCTAGAACAATATTTTCACAGCTGTTTTTCTTCTTCAACTTCTACCCTCTAGAAGGGATTCAGGACACAGAACTTGAAGTCACATGTTCTAGCCTTAGAAAACACTGTTTAGCCTGTACTTCTCCAGCCACTGCAATTTCTTCCCTGCTGCTTGAGAAATTTAACATCAAATAGCACTTTTAGGCCACAGGAGGAATGTAAAAGCAATTCCCCAGATTGCCCTTGTTTATATAAACAGGATTTCACAGTGACAAGCTTCAACCAGGGCAACAGTGCCACAATCTGCTCAGGTTTGCTTACTTCAGGTTTCTTCCCTCACCATACCCATTTCCCCCTCTCCCAGGACAAGTCACTACCTACACATTTACATCTTCAGAGACTTCCACTTTTCACATGGAGAGGCTGATGACTTGATTCTCACCACTTTGGAAGAGCTTGCCTAGGAATCAACGAGTTTTAAAGACACCATCCTGGAACACAAACCTTTGCAGGTGTTCTGGGGACAGGCCTGGGAGAGCACAGGTGCAGCTGACTGGCCAGCCAAACGTTTCTGCGGGGGGTCATCCCATGTAGGGTCTGCCAAGAGCAGCCACATTCAAGTTCTCTCTTCAGTATCTTGATTTAATAACTGCAAGTTCCATTGTACAAGGCCCTGGAAGGGGAGCTGTCTGGAAAGAGCTTTTCAAACCGCCCAACCTCACTCAGGAAGAGCAGTGCTGCTCACGGCAAGGGGGAAACTGGCAAATCGTTAGCTAGGAAAGAGCAACCACAAACCGAGAACCAGCATTCCACATCCCCCTCCCAGCAGGAGGAGGGGCCAGCCTGCAGGTACGGCACAAGGTGCACAACTCACACCTCAGTTCTGCAAGGCCTTGGCCTTCAGTGCTGCTCTGTGCACACAAATCCCCGCTGCCTTTCCAGGGGCCGAGGCGCCCCGTGAAGATGGCTGTCCAGGGATGCCCCTCCTGCCCAGGGACAGGAGGGGAGCTGCAGCTGCCGCAGGCCCAGCCCAGCTAGTGGCCGAGCTGGCGGTCGTCGTAGGTGCTGTACCTCTTGACGTGGATGCGGCGCACGCGCTCGCGCAGCTCCAGCCCCTCCTCATCCTCGCTGTGCGAGGCCTGGCTGCGGCTGCGGCTCGTGGCCTCCAGCAGGGAGTTGTCTGGGACCCGGGGTGTCTCGTACAGCAGGACATTCAGGGTCTCCTCATAGATCCGTGCCTCAGGGAACTCAACCTGCAAAACACAGCACGTGTCCTGTTCCTCAGCCATGCAGGGTAACAACTGCAACACACACCCACACGTGAGCCACAAACCCACACATCATAAAGAGTAAAAAATTTGTGATGGAGGGTTACTCCCACCAGGTCACCTCCCTCACCTTATCTTTTAGATTGCTCTAGAAGGGAATACAGTCTCTCTAATTCTTAACATTGGACCCTGCTAACCTCAGCTGCACCACTGCAAATTCAAAGTTAACTCCTGAAGTGAGAGAAGCTCTGCAGACTCCTGAAGCTAATCAGGACCGTTTGCAACCCGCAGCACGGGCAGGTGAAGCTCCATTACCTTGGTTTGCTTCTTCTCGGTGGCGTAGACGATGGAGGTGCAGCACACCTCGGCCAGCTTGCGGCCCTGCCCGTAGAAGGACCAGCAGCAGATCTCGTCCCCGATCACGTCCTTGATGAACAGCACTCTGCCGTTGAACCGCAGGGACAGCTTGTCAAACAGCTCGATGTTCTTCAGCAAGTTGTCATCAGAGTTACTGAAACACAGCAACAAAAGCAGGAACAGGGCTTTTCAAGCAGCCATCTCTGCCTGTTCCGCCAGCTTTCAGCACTGATCCAACTGCAGAATACAAATCAGTAGTGACTCACTGCCGCATGCTGCCAAGAAAAGAGGGGTAATAGCCCATTTCAGATACAAATACACTGCTCTGACCCCACGAGCAAACACACCAGCCTTTAGAGGTCAACTTAAACAATTAATAAGGACAGCACAATGTCCCAAAGCATTACATGAACTATCCATGCTCGAGATGATCAAACCCCACTTCACTGAAGTTCTCTGGCTTGATGACAGCAGAAGTCCAGAGTCAATGTGTCCTGGAAAGCCATGTGCTCTGCATGCTGCACAGCACAGACACACTGCCAGAATGAATACATTATTTTTTTTTAAAAAAGTTTTATTGTCAGACATGCAATGTAAGGCCCTACTTACTTTTCAAACCAAGATAGTTGTCAAAACCCAAAACAAACCAAAAGAAGTGAAGTTAGATCATTCATCATCATCTTCCACTCCCACAGTCAAAAAGCAACTTTTCCACTAAAGTGAGGGGAAAAAAGAAGGGACATACCTGGTGTAGGAGTATTTATTGTTGCTTCTATTATACAGCAGTTTAACAACAGGCTGTTGGGAGTGAGAGAAAAGAAGAAAAGGTAAGTTCTGTGTTTCAATACATTTAGAATAAATCCACAGTTGAAAAGAGCAGTTACTTTCATTGATGACTCTATCAGTCTCTCCTCTTCTTTTGGAGAGGTGATAATAGGGATGCTGCAGACAGGTTCATACAAGTCTTTCTTGTCCTGTTTTAATGAAAGAAGAAAGAGAGGAAATAAGAAAGGAATGCTAAAGCTGATGTTGCTGCTGCTGCCTCCTTCAGCCCCTCCAGCCATGTTTCCAAAGGCTGTGATGCACAGGAAAAGAGCTGGGTTGCTACAGCAACCACCCAGCTTACCTTGATCTGCAACCCAGAATCACAGCACAGATTTCCCATCCCCGGAAGGCAGCAGTAATTGAAATACTGGGGTGCAGGTGGATGTCCTCAGCTATAGCCAGGACAAGGTCCAGTCATACTTGGTTTAAGTAGGTTTAATATTACATCCTTTCTTGAAGAAAAGGATAGAAGGAGTCTGCAGTAGTTTTAATCAACTCAAACCACTGCACAGATGAGCATCAGCCACTGTGGACTGAGCACGTGGCAGAACAGGATGTCACCAACACGAGCCAGCCCTCAGGGACACAGAGCACAACCCAAGTGTGGGCAGGACAGGCCGTGTCCCCAGATCCCTCACCACCTGTTTACTAACTCATATTTTAAAAATGCCTTGCACATCTCAGACTTGGTGCCATTTCTAAGGCCATGAGATAATCTCTCAAGTTGTCTTAAGTAAATTTTATAAGCAAAACACCCGTGAAACACTTCACAGGATACTTCTGTTCTTACCTGCAGGGCTGCCTGGCACATGTCCACTAAGCCCTGGATAAGATAGTATTTGGCTTCTGCCATCAAGGCTTTGATCTCCTGCCTGTGTTTTGGAAGTGCAATTGTGTCATCTCTGAGATAGTTTAAAATTGTTCCAAAGTGCTTCCCACAACGGTCTATAAGGATCCAGCCTGAAAAAGAGCCAACACATTTCAGCCACCTCAACACAAGAGGCAAGGAAAAGCTCCCTGGAGAGGTTAAACAACACTGAGGTTTCCTGACACTGCTCAGGATGCTTCTCCCATTTCACCCAGTGGAAGTCCCTACTGCCTTTGAGCAAACTGAAGCTGCTTCCAGAACAGAACCTGACAGTGGAGCCCCTTGAATATTGCCCAGATGTTCCCACTGCTTTCCAGCACCCCAAAAGCACAGCCCCAAGCTAAAAACACTCAGCTTCCAGCACAATGCACTGAGATTGCTGCAGGAACCCAACTGCAGGGCTACACTGTGATGCTGGGCAGTCAGAAACCTCTGAGAGCCAAGGAAGGACTAGAAGACAGAATTCACTATTGAGTGCAACAAGTAGATATGGATAATTTCTATGGCCTAATAAGGAGCATTTGGCAATTCTCCAAACACATCTGCTGCTGCTGTTTGGAGTTCAAAAGACAGAGAAATGTTCTGAAGATGCTAAAAGGCAGATCGGCCCAGAAAACCCAGTGTGGGGGAAAAGCTGTTCTAGTCCTCAAAAAGGGGCAAAGAATAGGACAGACAGATCAGGAGGAAGCACAGAAGGGATGAAGCAGAGGAAACAGTAGCAAATGGACAAATTCTTGCAATTTTACAAAATCCCTGAAGTCACATTCCCTAAGGAAACAGGATGTCTGATTGCTGCCAAACAATAGCAGTGTAGGATGCACGCACACACAAGGCTTAGTACGGTGCCAAACCCTTTCCCATAACGTGGAAGGCAGGAAAAAAGTGTTATTTTGGAATCTAGGCAGAGAAAACAACCTAGGAAAGTAAGCTAAACCCCTGCTGGACTCTCCAGCTGGAGCTATCAGAACATGACTCTCATTTTCCATCCAGGCTGAGGCTCTTACACAAAATTGCGTGTTCTGCCCTTTATAATGTATCAGGGATTTAAAATATCCTGTGTCCAGCTGGAGGTGACACACTGCCTGACTGATCCCTAAATGCTGCCATGGCACCGTGAGCCACAACTGAAACATGCTGCTCAGGAAAAGGGAAAAAAAAAAAGATTTTTCAACAAAGCAAGGCAGGCTATTCTGAGCCTCAAAGCTGAAAACCGTACGTCCCTCCTTACGTGGATGGTTTGAATGATGCCACTGCTTGATGTGACAGAAATGAAAACCCACAGACTGTCTGTTCAGTCTTTACACCAACACCAAGCTGCTCACCAGCACGAGGGCAGGAAAGAGGACCAGTCCTTCCCCAGTTCTTTTGAGTAACAAAACCAGGTATTTCTATAAAGCCAAAGGATTGCTAGCACCAACAGGACTTGGCTGCCTAATGCTCCCAGTTATTTTTGGCATATATCATTCTCTACATCCTTAACGGAGTAAAACCACCACCAAACTCCTGCTGTTTTACAAAACTGTTAGCAATGAAAGCCACATCCTTACCTTCCTTGTCGGTGAGCACCTCCATCCTGCCGCTGAACATGGCCTTGAGCATGGTGTCGTGCCTGGTGAGCACCTGCACCGTGGTGTAGTACAGGGAGCCCCCGACGTTGAGCCGCACGTACTTGTTGCCCAGGCTGCCGCCCTTGAGCGCGCCGGCCTTGGGCTTGTGTCCGGCGGCCGGGCACAGGGCGCTGCCCAGGCACGTGTCCCCCGACATGGCCTTCTGCAGGTAGATGACCACCCTGCAGCGCGTGGGCCGGGCCGGCCCCGCCGTGGTGCCGCCCTCACGCCTCAGCCCGCCAGGACGGCGGGGCAGGGGCCGGCATCACCCAGGGCTCAGCACGGTGAGGGGCCAGCACGGCGTGGGGTCAGTGGTCACCACAACGAGGGGTCAGCAGTTACCACGGCGAGGGGTCAGCACACGGAGTGTGGTCAGCACGGAGCCCCACGGCCACTCCACACACAGACGAGGATGTCACTCTGCGGAAGAGACACTTCCTAAGGACACGACTACGCACATCCTGACAAAACACGATTCAGCCATTTTTCAGACAATTGATGCCGCCTGTGCTGTGTCACACTTCTGAGGCACGTGAAACTCTCCCGACTTCCTGTTGTTGTATCTCCAGCCAACACTGCAAACACCACACGGCAGGAGGGCCCGGCTCAGCTCCCCCTCGGCCTCCCAACAGAGCCCAACTCTCTCTGAGCCCAGCTGAAATGCCCTGAAGAGCCTCCTGCCCCTGCATCCCCCTGAGCGGGGCTTGTTGATGTTGGTTTGACTTTGAACTGGAGACACAAATGTCTCTTCAAATGCCTCAACACTGAAAAGATGGATCACAAGGTTCTATTTTCTGGTAACTCCTTTCATTCAAAACTCTCCTGCGTCCATCCTGGAGCCCCGACCAGTGAACGTAGCTCTAATTTGAAAAGAAAATAAACACAACTCCCCACCACGTACACCACTGTTTGTCACTGATGTCCTGCCTTGCTTTAAACCCTCAAAATCCCCTTTTTAGAACAGTGGCATGTTTATGACAGCAGCCAGACCGAACCCGTGAGGAGACAGGAATCCAGCCTGTCCGACCGAGCTCCTCAGAAGGGTAAGCGGTCAGTTCCGTCCCCCCAGGCAGTTTCTCACTGCTCTGACCAAGAACGAAGCTAAACACGGGCAAAGAAGCTAAACCCCCTGCCCCGCCAGCACAGGCAGGAGCCAGCACAACTCCTGCAGGTGGCCACGGAGGAGCTGTGAGGCCTCTGTAAACTGCCAGAGATCTCTAATTACCCCTTTTGACACGACCAAAAGCTCCCCACATCCCTTCCCGTCCCTTCCTGCCCCGCGTGGGAGGCAGGACGGGCTGCGGAACAATGGCCCCGCAACGGGACCCGCCCCGGCCCAGCACGGCCGGAAAGGAGGGACCCGAACGGCCCGGTGGGAGCCGGGGGAACCCTAGGGTACCGGTGCAGAACGGGAGCCGGCCCCGCGCGGGTCACACCGAGCGGCCCGCGGGCCCTGCCCGGCCCTGCCGCGGGCCCGCTCCGCCCGAGCCCCCCGGGACAGGCTCCGTCCGCCCCGGCCGCGGGGGAAGCGAACAGAGGCGGCCCGGCCCGGCCCGGCCCGGCCCCGCTCACGGCCCCGCGCACCGCCCGGCCTCTCTCACTCACCCGCCGCCGCCGCCGCCGCCGCCGCCGCCGCCGCCGCCGCCGCCGCCGCCGCCGCCGCCCCTCACCCCCGGCCCGCCCCGGGAGCCGCCGGCCCGGAAGAGTTTCCCCGGCTCCCGGCGGGCGCAGCGCTGGCGGAGGCGGGGCCGGGCCGGGCGGTGCCGGAGGAGCCCGAGCCCGGCAGTGCCGGCTGAGGCCCCGCTCCGTTCCGCTCCGTTTGGCTCGGCTCGGCTCGGCTCGGCTCGCTGCCCCGGCCATGGCGCAGGCGGCGCTGGGCGCGGCGGGGCTGCACTTTGACGAGCTGAACAAGCTGCGGGTGCTGGAGCCCGAGGTGGCGGCGCAGACGGCGCAGCTCCGCGAGCAGTGCCGGGCCTTCGTGGACAGTGAGTGCCGCGCCGGGCCGGGCCGGGCACCTCAGGCCTTCTCTCGCCCCTTTCATCTGATCCCGCCCGAGTCCTAAAACCTTCCTGTTTACTGTAAACCCTAAACGTACAGCTTCGTCTAAAAACTGTACGGCAAAGCAGGAGCGGTCGATCTTTTTAGGGAAGTTGTGAATATCACTTGACAATTTTTTCCTTTACAGAAACAGCAGAATTTCAGAACATAGTGGGCAGCTTGATTGAGCTCGTTGACCAACTGGCCAAAGCTGTAGAAAGTGAGAAGATGAAGGTACTGTGCAGTAAATTCCTCGCTTCTCGTGTGCACTGTCCTGTGTGGGGCCTCTCTGTCCCTCCCTCCCTTTACAGCAGAAGCAAGGATTTTCTGTCAGTATTCTGCTGGCATTCCTCTGGGATTAACTGGGCCTTTAAAATTTATATCAATGATAATATTAATCAATAGTAATGAATTAATGAAACTTATGACAGTGTCATATTGCTCACACATGAACCAGTCCCGCTCTCCCTGCTTGTCTGTATTTCTGCACAGAAACAGAACGTGTGCTTTTTAATCACTCCATCTTGGTAGAATTTGTCCTGCAGAGGCAGGAGAGGCCTCTGGTAGCCTGAGCTTGTCAGGCTGTAGGGCCAGTGCCCAGTTTGTGTATCCAGAGGAGTCGCTGACTTTGTTCCTCGAGTTTGGGGAACACCAAACTACCACCCACCCCTCAGGAGCACAGCATCACCCTCTGGTATTGCTGGCATGGCTGAAATGCCTCACAGTCCACCTGCTGGGAGGGAAAGGGGCTAAAGGAGCGAACCAAAACCCCTCCACACATCCCTGCCCTGTCCTGCCAGGCCATCGGGGCACGGAACCTGCTGAAGTCGATTGCAAAGCAGAGAGAGGCTCAGGAGCAGCAGCTCCAGGCTTTGATAGCAGAGAAGAAGATGCAGCTGGAAAGGTGAGTTTTGTGTTCAGTGCTCTGGGGTGTTGTGCAGGCTGGGAAGGCTCAGGGTGGACACAGGGCTGTCTGCCTGTGCTGTGGGACCCTGGGCTGGTTCAGACAGCCCCACCTGCATCAAAGGTGTGTCCTGGCCGGAGCACATGGGAACAATGCCACAGGCCTGGAGTTACCTTCAGGCCCTGCAGTGACCCAGAGAAGGTTCATCCCTGAGGGCTTCAGGGCTGAACAGAGGCAGCACGGGCTGGGGCGGTGCAGAACTCTGAGAGCTGCATCAGGCCTCGTGTCTGGCTGATAAAGAGCTGTGTGTGTGACTCAGGCACCTGCTGCTTGCAGGTGACTCACACGGGCAGCCCAGCTCCCCTCCCAGCTCCCAGGGCTGCCCTGACCCCCTCACACGGGGTCCTGGACCCTCTGTTTTGTCTCGCAGGTACCGGATCGAGTACGAGACCCTCTGCAAAATCGAAGCGGACCAGAACGAATTCATCGACCAGTTCATCTTCCAGAAATAGAGGATTTTAAGATAAAAACCAGCTCACATGGAAACTTGACCATTCCAGAATCTTGAGAATTTCAGAAATATGCAATTTCCACTGTGCAGGAGTGCAGATGGTTTGCACAATGGAGGGGCTGTGCCTCGGCTTGAGTGTACCATGGCAATAAGAAGGGCTGACAGCTCACAGCTGCACAGACTGTTCTGGCCTTTGATTTTATACCAGTTTTGTACAGTCAGTAGTTCTAATTCAAATTCCAGTTGAATTACTGCTACTGGTGCTTTGTTGTGTCGCTTTTTGAAGTCTACAGCTCTTTCATAGAAATCAGAAAATAAATTATTGTTCTCAGACTGTCTGGCTGTACCAGAATTAGTTGCTCCTCCTCTGTTATTTTTCAATGTAAAGGTTTACACACAAGCAGCAGTATTGAATCTATATCTGCCTGTTACTTTTTCTATAGAATTATTAAAAAAAGACAGAAATGTATGATTTCCAGAATGGACCAATTACAGATACAAAAAAGCAGAAACTACATGAGAATTTAGAACTTTGAACTGTTCCTGAGGAATGTCCATTCAGGACTGTCATGAGAGCTGAATCCTTTTATGGGCATTATTAGGATGGAACACCAGACTGATGAGGGAAACCATTCTGAGTGTCAGTGACACCAGGAGTGCACAAACTGTAAACTACAAACCCAAGTGTGAACTCAAGCCTCGTGTTGGAAGTGCAAACAGATGCATTTTGTGTATGCCTGCAGCACTTCAGTATGGAAATGCTGCACTTTCCAAAGCCTGGGGAAGGCTTTAACTTCACACAGTTAATAAAATGTGCCAGCAGTGCCCGAGCAGCTTCACGAGCTCATCACCTCACCAGGCTCCAGATGAAAACCAACCCCAACCACAGAACTTCTACCTGTAGTTGTAACTTACACATGGATTTACTCTGTGAACTCTCCACCATCTCGTGGTCACTGCAGGTTCCTTCAGCCATTCCTTGAAGAAGACTGAATGCAGTTTAATGCGTTTAGTTATTTATTTCCATACCTGAAGTGATTTTAGGGAAGAAAGAAATTTCCAACTCCTTGGTTACAATTCCTGAAGTACTTCAGAATCCTCTGGGCAGTACTCCTGGTTGTCAAGGGTAACTTTAAGCATTCATGAATCCAGATTTTGGCACATTTATCATTGATCAGACATTTATAATTAATCAAAATGAAGCAGAGCAAAGGCAGTGGAAATTTTAAAGGAAGGGGCAAGGAAGTTAAGAATCATTATATGATTTGGAATGCTTCAAAAGAACAGCTTTGCAAATCTGTGTGTAATGGGTTGGGGATTCTTCAGAATATGTGGTTGGAAGACAGATTTCCTACTTGAGTGGTTTCCAAACAGTCATTTTGGGAAAAGGGACCTTGGAAGAACAGTATCAGCTGCAGGGTGTGAGTGTGTGTGTATGTCCCCTCACAGAGTTACACATCAAAGGGTTAAAAGACCATTTTCCTGGGAGACAGGCCTTGCACAGACCTGACCCCAGGCTGGCCCAGGCCCCTGCCAGAGCTGTGTGTGGTCAAAGCAGGGCTGTGCACTCCACCCAATTCCATTTTTCCTTGCAGCAGCCAGTGCAGCCAACACGAGGGAGATGTTTGTCCCAGAGGACTCCGCCAGCGCAGGGTCGGAACCAGGTGCAGCACAGGTGTGTGTACGACCTCCAGAGCCAGCTACTTCCTTTTCCTCTTCTCCACGTGTTTGTAGTGGGGGTTGCAGAGCATGGTGAACAGCAGCAGCAGTGGGATCAGCAGGTAGGGCAGGTAGATGGAGAGCAGCGCCAGGCGCTCGCGCAGCGTCTGAGGCCCCGCGTGCTCCGCCTTGGAGAAGTCGTGGAACAGGATGTGGGCCAGGATGGCAAACAGAGTGGTGGCCACGTGGGTGGAGTAGATAATGGCAGGAGTCCTGATCCATCTGCAGCCACCTGTACAGAAGCAAAAAGGAAACAATATTTAAGTATTTTGAAACACCCAGAATTCCGAGTGACAGAACACTGACTGCTGCCTCTCTGCCAGGGTAAGCCATCGCTCAGATGGAATAGGGAGCAGAAAAAACCCTCAGTACTAGTAGGAACCAAGGAAATTTCTCTCCCCTGATGGCAATTTAGAACAAAGGGGTGATCCTGAAAGATCTAAAGTAACAAAATGAGTACACAGGCTTGACCCAGACCTTTAGCTGGCCTGGAAATTACCCAGATGTCAAATGCTGATGGTGGTTACACAAATGGCTGCACTGCACAAGGACCTGTAGTTGCAAGGTTTTGTTTATGACAAACTTTATTCTGTGCTGCTTTCTTCGGTAGAACACTCATGTGGGCCCTGGCAGCCCAGCCCTCCACAGTAACTCCCTCAAACCCCCTAATCATGATACAGAAACATTCTCTGCTGCACAGCAGCAGCTGTCCTGCAGAAATGCCCCCAGGACATGCCCTCGATCACCCTGTTTCCCCCCACCTTTCAGGAAGGCGTAGGCAGCGATGGGGAAGAAGGGCAGCTGGAGAAAGGCTTCGCAGTAGATGAATGCCTTGAACCACTCTGGGGGCTGCAGCATCAGGGGGTCCCTGAAGGAAGTTGCATACTGCTGCAACAGGTCTGTCAGCTGAAAAAACCCAAAACGACAGTCAGTCACTGAGCATCCACCAGAGCAGGGCAGAGCTTGTGGTTCTCTATGGGATGAAGCCACCAGGCTGTGAGCCCCTGGTCCTGAGCAAGGCTGCTGCAGGGGAACAGCTTAGCACCAGGATTTGGAGTCAGGCAGTTGCAATTAGTTTCTGACAGAAATGTAAACTCCAGCATGGCTTTACGCTGGACTTTGAACAGAGAGATATGCATTGAGATCTGCTGGTTAACTATTAATTGGAAATGGTTCCTATACTGGAGTAATCCTACTGGCAGTTCCGATGGCAACAACCAAGTCACCAGCTGTAAAACTCAAGCAGGAGGTGACACCCTGATGATGAGGGCTGAACTAATCATCTGCCATCCAACCGTTATTTTAATTGATTTTATGATATTGTCTTCTATGATTTTGTTCAAAACCCAGCAAGCCAGAGATTTTTACGAATAAATTAGTAAATTTGGCATGCCTGCTCCTGCAGCAGCAACAACTCCCTGTTGCATTTTTGGCAGGAATTTGAGGAAAGCCCGGGATCGGAGAATGCCCGGGCCCGCAGGAGCCACGTCCGGGGCACGTGGCGCGGGCCCCGCGCTGCCGCAGCCTCCGGGCGCCGGTGCCGAGCGCGACAGCGAGGGGACAGCGGGGCCATGGCCACGGAAAGGATGTCCACGGGCAGCGGTGGAACAGCCACAGCCCGCTCTGGGCACAGCAACATCCCCACCGCCCGTTCCGGGGCGAGCAGTGACCTGCACCAGTTCCCCGGGGCCTCCGGGGGACACGGAGCGGCCGCCACATCCCCGCCACAGCTCTCGGCAGCAGCACCGGCCAGAGCCGCGGGACGCGCGGGCCGAGCATCCCTCTCCCGTTCTCATGCCCGCTCCCCTTCCCGCTCCTCCCCAATGAATGACCCGGCTGTGACTCATCCCGTGGCACCAGCACCGCTTCTCTCCCAGACGCTCCCTCACACGCTCGCTGCAGTTTCTCTCCCCCTCTCCCCCCCCGATGTCTCCACACACGAGATTCGGCGCAGGCCGCCCCCGGCCCCATCCAACCGGCGGGTGCCCCTCACGCATCGGCGGAACGAGCCCCAGCCCGACCCCCGGCCCCACTCACGGCCCGCGGCGCGATCCCGGCGGGCAGCAGCGGCTGCAGGTCGATGAGCGCCGTGATCGGGATGTGCGAGATAAAATAGAGGGCGAAGAGCCGCTCCCGCCACCGCGGAGCCGCCGCCATCGCCGCGCTGGCCCCGCCCCCCGCGCAGGCCCCGCCCCGCCGCGCCCGGCGGCGGCCACGTCCCGCGGCACGGCCCCGCCCCCGACCACACCCTGCCCTGCCCCCGCCCAGCGGCCACACCCTGCCCTGGCCACGCCCCGTTCCCCGTTCTTTCCCCTTTCCCCGTTCTTTCCCCGTTCTTTTCCCCCTTTCCCCCTTTCCTCCGGGTGTCGGCAGCCGCGCCCCCGCCAGCCCGGCTCTTGTCCCCCCTGGTCCCGCACCTCGGCCCCGCCGTTCCTCCCCCGCACGCGTGGACGCGGAGCTCCAGAGCCCAGGGGTGCCCGCGTCCCGTGACAGCCCGGCCCGAGCGCAGGGCTCCGGTTCCGCCGGCCCGGTGACAGCCACGGCTGCAGGAGCCGCCCGGAGCCGCGAGCGGAGCCGGGAGCGGCACCTCCGCCCGCTTACATCCCAGAGGAGAGCGGGACGGGACACAGCGGGCAGGGAAGAATGACACCACCGCCGCATTTTCAAATGTCACATTTAATGTTTTCACCACTGTACTCCAAATCTACATTTTACAAAGTGACCAGCAAGTGTGCCACATTAACTGACCAACCTCTGAGATTTTACCTTTCATACCAGTGTCTTCTGGGGCTCGATAATTAAACACGTTTTTCATTCAAGTGAATTGAAATGCTTCAGTTGGTTTTATTTCTAGGAGCCTCATAAAAAACAAAGATATTGCACCATCTTTGTTCAGTTATTCAATGTTTGTCTCTTTCACAGCAAATAATTACTTCATTGAAGTTAAAACTTCCAAACATAACTTACTAATAGTCTCCAATTCCAGCTCAGATCACTCTTGTTGAAAATACTCTGCTAAATACAGATAACTTACAATAACTTTAACAGTTAATTGTCCATAACAAACACCATGGTTTCTCTCCAGACCAAGGCTCAAATTTTAAGACGACCTTTTAGTATTCCTTTGTACAGGTGAAAAACAGTCTTCAATTTTCTAGTCTTGTTTTAAATATAAAAGTTGGAAGGGACATTCAAGTTTCAAGTCTCCACACTAAACTTAAAAAAAAAAAAAATCATGTGGAGGTAAACAAACCAAGTTGTATACTCCAGGAGGTAGAGGCCTTCAATTTGTGTTCATATATACATATGCACAGAATTCAGTGTTCCAACAGAAAAAGAATTAGCCAAAAAGTAATAAAAGTTATTTACTACTGTGACATTTCAAGACTTCCACAGCTCTGCCTAAAGACACGAACACAATTAACAGAATTCCCTATGTGCTTTTTTTTTGTCCTTTTCTTTTTTTTTTTTGTCTCAACTGTCCAGTGCAGGAAAAAGTTCTCACAAAATTTCACAGACCTAAAATGTGCAAGCTAGTTTCTCTCTATACAGCAATGATGTCAGGGATCTCTGAAATTAGCCCATAAATTGAATTATTTACACACATAGAAGATGCATGCTGGGGGGTTTTATGTAAGAAAGAGCAGAAAAACTTCTAATAAAAATAGATTAAATATATATATATATTTATACTGGGTAAGGAAACAGAGGTTTAGTCTCTCCTAGTCACAAACTCATTCTCTCTACTCACAACATTTGATTTTAGAACAGCACACATCACCATCACAGCTCTAGTGAGAAGCTATTTATAGGGTTGGGCATCAGGGGCTGTGGCCACTTCCCACGGCCACGGCCACCCAGAGGGACTTCATGATTGGTCGCAGTCAAGTTTTCTGTATTCCTTAGTTTTAGAAAACCCAAAATCTTCAGGAATGGCTCAATATCAAAATGTATGTCTATCTGTTTGTACAATCTCACTTCAATAAAAAAAAGGAAAAAAAAAGGAAAAAAAAAAAACCTCCCCGAATTTGGTTCAATTCTGTTTGTTCTGAGCTGAGCCATCACAGCTGCACTAGAATTCATAAAACACGTGCAACTCTGGGTAAAATATTTTCTTCTAAAAGCACAACCACTTTACAAGATTAAAAGTCTAGTACATTTCTAAGTATTATTCATATTGTACAAGTAGTGGTTGTTAATTTAAAACTTCATTAGTAAAATTACAGTACAAGCATGATTAACCTCCAGAATTGCAAATCCCAGGCTCCAGTGGAAAGCTACATTACATCTTCAGTAGTACGGGGCGCTCGGGTCACTCCCACACCAGCGGCGACGGCGGCATCTCGGAGGGCTGGGCGACCGTGGAGCTGCACGGACAGACGGACACACAGACACAGGGACACTGCTCAGTGCAGGGCCAGGGACAGGGACACTGCTCAGTGCAGGGACAGGGACACTGCTCAGTGCAGGGCCAGGGACACTGCCCACTGCTCAGTGCAGGGCCAGGGACACTGCCCACTGCTCAGTGCTCAGGGGGACAAAAGCTCCCGGGACCAAACCCCAAACCCAACCCAAGCCCGGGGGGATCAAACACCCCAGTACCAAACCCCTAACCCAAACCGAGCCTGACAACGGCCACCAGCACCCACAGCAAATATTCCTTTATCTGTGCATTTTCACCCCTCAGTCCCTCCTTGCAATGCCTTCACCCTGCAGCTCCACAACCCAAATTCAACTTGCCAACCTTCACAATTCCAGTTTCAGTCTGACTTCTGTTCTTTTGCACAAAATGTTACTTGGAAGTTTTGCATGTTTTACGTAAAATTCTAGAAGAATTCACAAATACAGTTCACAAGGGTTTTATCTATGGGCCCTTGCTATCTCAGGAACCAAAAACCTAAAACATTCTGGATGTGTGACTTCTGTACTACTAATAAATGGGAATTCATATCAGATGTGATTACATACAGTTACCTAATAAAGCTCTTAAAAGCAGCAGACTGAGGGTTGATGCAGAGAGGCACTCTGTTTCCTTTCTGCTGTTCCAAAATGAACTGATGAATTATTTCTGTACACAGGAGAAAAATACAAAACAACACAGCATTAACACTTCTGGCTTCAGTAAAATGCAATGTCAACTGGAGGGAAAGAGAACTTCCCTTATTGAGAGTACATTTTAGGGAGGATAGAAGAGCTGCAGCTTCCCTGAATCTGACCACTCAGCTTCAGCTCCAGGCTGCAGGACAGCTGTGGAGGTCACACCTCACAGCCCCAAACAGCCACAGACACCCAGCGACTTCCCCTTCCCCCAGAGCCCCCCTTCAGCAAAAGGATGAGGAACAGGGTGCCAGGGATGGGCACTGCTGAGATCTGAAACCCACAGACTTCTGCAGATCAGCTCATGCTTGTGCCACTGCCTTATCTCAGAACACTTACAATTCTGTTCTTTTGGTGAAAAGAAATTATTCCCAGTGTCTACTATGGAAAAATAACTAAAAGAAACCAGCACTGGGGTCACTGTGTGGATGCAGAGCACAAATCCCAACCCCATCCCAGCTCCATCCCATGTCCCTCCAGTGCAGGGGGACAAGTGCACGTGCAAGGTTAACTCCTGCTCACCTTTAACCTGCCGAACAGAACTGAGGTTCTTCTCAAAAGTGTCATCGAACTTGGGATTAGTGATGGGTTCAAAATCACTGGTATAAACTCTGCCAGTCGAAGTGGAGAAACAACACTTGCACATACAGGTGTGGTACCGCAACCGGCCCTCGTCCAGGTAGGGGTGAGCTAAGGCATCCTTAGCAGATATCCTTTTGGACTGCAGGGAAGGCAAGAGAGCAGGCGTGAGGTGAGGAGCTACTCATCACCTAATCCTCGGTGCTTAACAAACCCGCGGTGGTGTGGAAGGAGCTGCCACTAGAGGGGAGCTGAGGCTCACAAACCAGCCTGGGTGGCACCGACCTGGCTCAGCCACCACGGCAAGCGCTGAGCACACGGCTCTTAGGAACGTGCCTCTTGTTCAAAGGCTTTTTCTTCAGATAACCTTACAATTATGACTCCTGCAATAAATCAAAACAAGCTGGGAAAGACAGCATTCTAACTGTTGAGGGAGTCAGAAAGGAATTTTTGTTTTTTAAATGTGGAAGTTATAGTTTAACATTTCCATGGTTCTGCTCAGCAAAGCAATGTTAAGGTTTAAAAAAAATACACTCCAAAGGCAGTGCTTCTAAATGCTTCATCAACCCCCAGCCTCCTCCTTTGCACTGCAGTCACTCTGTTTCACATTTGCAATATTGGGGAGTTCTGTAGGAACGAAATAACGAAGATTATCAATTCCAATACCATATTTTCTTGTGACAATTCTCTAAAATGTCCCAAGAAACAAAATCCAAAATCCACAGCAGCACATTTTTATTAGAAAAACAGATGCTCAGTGGAAAAACGATCCTGTTCTGTGATTGGGGATGCAGGAGGAATTTTTTGTGTGTTGCAAGACCAGGAACACCCCCGTGTCCCTAATTAGAACTGCATCAAAGTAGCTGATGTTCTGCTACCTACACCCAGCTCGGAAAAGAGCATGAGTCATGCACAGCCTCATCCTTCCCACTGCCAGGCTTCCTTCCCAGGACCACTCAGTTTGAAACCTGAAACCCCCATTCCAGGGGGAATTGATCAGCCAATTATATGATATTTTTACTTTTTCATGGACCAGAAGTACTGCAATGCCATGTAGAAGGAAACCAGCTAAAGCAGTCCTTGACTTACAGCACTCAATTTAAGCACCAGACAACAAAAACCGTTCAAAGCAGAAGTATTAGAGGCGATTTTCAGTCCTACTTACTGGATCAAAGACCAACATCCTGCAAAGGAGATGAACTGCTTCATGTGTAGCTTGACTGGAGAGTGTATATAGGACAGGAAGGGATGGCTGTAGGGGGAATGGGAGGAAGAGAAGCACAGAGTGTCCTGTCAGATCCATCAGCAGGAGAGCCCTGTTCCCGCACGCGCTATTCCAGTCAGCAAGGACAAACTCCTTGTTACAGGGGACAAGTGGTCCCTAACGCTTTCCAGCATGACAATAATCACCACTGCAAAACCCAGCAACTGTAATAAAGGTCCAATTGATCACTGCTCCCCTTAGTTCAGGTGTAATTCCTGGAAAAACCTGCTTTTCTTTCTGTATTTTTCTCTACAGACACCACTCCCACCAGGGTTTGATTAACTCCATCATTTCCAGTAGTTCACTTGTCAATCTCAATCCCTCCCAAATTATGGATTACTTTGCTTTTCCTTGCCCAGGCGATCCACAGCTGACTGACAGTGACAGAAGGACTGTACTGGATGTCAGAGTTGCTGTAAATTTCCCAGAATAAATAAAACTACACCTCCAGAGTGACATCAGTCGAAGTTAACCCTGAAGTGCCACACAGAGCCCTGAGCACTCCCCAGCCTTGGTTTCTCAGGGCAGCCTATGGAATATAAAGCTGCAGTGTTTGGTAACTCTCCTCCTCCTGGCCTGCTCTCCCATAGCAGAGGGATCACAACAGGCAGGGGATGGACCCCACATGTTTTCCTTTGGGAAGGGGGTCAGCAGGGACAGGGACAGGGACAGCTCGCTCACCCTGGGGCTGCCAGGAACAAAATTCACTTGAACTTTTAAATACCAAACTGACAAAGTCTACAGAGTATGTAAATACCCATTTTGCCAGCACACAGTGGGGTAGGGGGGGTTTAATCAGAAACTTCTGGCATTAATCTATTTTTGCACAGAGCAGCAAAATGCCTCACCCCTCTCTCCCACTGCGCTCACCTACGGCGAGTAAAAATAGTCGGTGTGACAAAGCAATCGCCCGTTTCTAACTTGGGCTGCTCTCCCTGTTAGTCTAATTAGGAAACCAGCAACGTTTAACCACTTACAACCAGCAAAAGCTCCATTTCAGAATATGAAAAGCCAGAAATTTGCACTCAAACATGAAGTGTGCTTCAAGTTGAAAACAAAAATACAAATCATCACCTGGATGCTCTATATCCCCTGTCTCCAAGGTGCAATGAGCACACCAGCTCCCATGGCACTCCAGGGAGAATGAACATTGTTTTCCCCAACACACACAAAACTAACTCTTAAGAGTGTATTTCTTACAACTTTGTGGGTACAGGACATTAAATCTGTAGTGCAAACTTTTTATACCATTTCACCTCACTAGCTTTTTAGGATTCCCATCCTGTGGGTCATAAGACACCAGGTTTAGGAGTCGCAACTCTTCTAGCACATGACAGCAGAAAAATAAACTTAACTTAAAACTGGCAGAGAAAATGTGAAGGAAATCCTTCTGTTATTAATGCTCAAATTAAAAAATCCTGTCATGAAATGGAACAGCAACAACTTTATGTAGTGGATCCAAAGTGCCAGGGAGGCAGAACTCCCACATGTCAATAATAAAGCAGAATATACATGCAATGCTCATTTCTATGGTAACTACTATTGTAGTGAGCAGACGTGAGAAATTACTTCAACATGCAGAAAATAATGATGCAAACTTAACTACTGGAGCAAGTACAGGCCAATAATTTTGTTAATTTTGTTAGCAATCATAAAAATGACCCTATAGGAGAGCCACAGAGCCTCATCCCCGCACTAGAGATGCCTGCACAAGCATTTCTTTGTATCTGTTAACACTACATTGCATTTGCCCATTTTATTGCCCAGTCAGCACAATGACTCCATCCTGCCTTTTTCCTTTGGTTTGGTGTCTTTTTCCAAGCTAATTTTTACTCCAGTTGTGCAGAATGCTGTATCTCAGCTTTCAGCCTCCTGTTGGGCCTTCCTGAGCAGCTCAGGTGAGCAGGGACCCTCTGGGGTGGGGTGCTGGAGGTTCTGCCCCTGGCTCTGGGCAGGGAGTGGATTCCACCTCTAGCACTCCTGATCCCGGCAGTGCAGCAGCCCTCCAGGGCTTTATGAATTATACTGTCAATTCTAATTTATGTCTCTTGCCAGTACCAACTCTTAAATTTAACATCTTCATTCAAAGTAGGTATCAAAACACTGCTGCCTCAGAAAGGGACTTTCACCTGGGGCATCAAGCCCAACAATCCCCCAGGGCAGAAGCCAGAACTGCCCCTGACTAGTGAAAAGCCCCCTTGTGCCCAGAGCAGGTGGAGTCAGCACAGATCAGCCCCCGTCCCAAGCACCACAACCCCCTGTGCCCACCTCAGCCCCGATCCCAGGCACAGCTCCGCGAGCAAACATCCAGGCCGGGTGTTCTGAACCAACAGGCCATGGGAATTCAGTCAGGATGTGAAAGGCCCGCCCTGCCCAGAGGAAGCCCTGCCTGGTGGGGCTGTGTGGCTGCAGGCAGCCCTGCAGTACCTGTTTATGAGGACCCCTGAGTATGTGTGCCTTGGCGCCTTCACAAGCCGTCCTCATCGCCTCCAGCGACGGCGTGCCCAGCAGGTCTGTGATCAGATCCAGCTGCACAGAGCACAGGACACAGCTCAGACACGGGATGCTCTCCACTGGAGCAGCAGATTCCCCAGCTACCACGAACCAACATCCTGTCCCTGTTCCTGGAGCAGAGCCCGACCCCCCTGGCTATCCCCTCCTGGCAGGGAGCTGTGCAGAGCCAGGAGGGCCCCCCTGAGCCTCCTTCTCTCCAGGCTGAGCCCCTTCCCAGCTCCCTCAGGAGTTCTCAGCCCCTTCCCAGCTCTGTGCCTCCCCTGGGCACGCTGCAGCCCCTCCCTGTGTCCCCCGAGGTGCAGCTCTGCCTGCAGGAGCAGGGGCAGCAGGAAGGCAGCCAGGGAGAGGTGAGGTGGGTATATCCAGAGATACCTGCTGGATGGGACTCTGTGCCTGGAACAATATCCTTCTGCCAAGCAACTCTGCAAAGATGCAGCCAACAGACCAGATGTCGATGGCATTGCTGTAGTGGCGGCTGCCCATCAGGATCTCCGGAGCACGGTAATACTGAGTGACAACTTCCTGAGTCATGTGCCGGGATTCGTCTAACTCTTCCACCCTGGCCAATCCAAAATCACAAATCTAAATTGAGAAGGCAAATAAGAAAATTAAAACAACCAAAACACCTTCTGCGTTTCAAATAGGCAGCCTTCTGGGAAGGAGGCAGGGGATCCCCAAGCAGCATTTAAACACCTCGATAATCTGCTCTGACTGCACAAGCCAGGGGAGAGGGGATAGGAGGAAATCATGTTGCTTTGCTCCACAGCCATTTAAACTTCCTACAATTCGATTGGAAATCACAGTACATTTTAAGTTGGCATTACAGTATTTATAATCTGGAAGATTAAAAAGCTTTGCACTACAAAAAACTCAATCTCTGGGTATGGAGTATTTAAACTCAAACAAATTCACTTGCTCATGATATGTCTCAAAATATTAAAGATTCAGCTCTACTCATTTGGGTTTAGGGAATTGTTAAAAATGTCTTGAACCAGAAGGGTTAAGAAAAGTGAGCAAACTTTGCCAATTTGAATTCTCAGCAAATCCCTGTAAACAACACTGAATTTTTGTGTTTGGCACAGCTGTACAACACACCTCAGTCCTCCAAAATTCCATATACCCAAGGTTAATGGAGGTGCCTTGGGCATTTGGTGTCATCTTCCCCTGAGGAGCACAGGGACACTGAGAACCCCCTGCCCCTCCCAGGCACAGGACATCCCACCCAAGCCAAACTCAGGAATTCTCTCTGGCTTTAGGAGATGTGGGGAGAGGCAGGGAGAAAAGGGGAAAGGCAGATGTTTGCTTCATTTCCACTGCTTAAAAAATCTGCAGGATTTTTTTCAATTTACATGGACTTTCAGGGAAAGCATTCACACTGAATGTTTTTGTTTACAAATTAACAACATACACACACAAACATCTTCAATAAAAGTAAGCAGCACCTTAAGGACACAGTTGCTGTTCACGAGTAGGTTCCCTGGTTTAATGTCTCGATGTAAAATGCCAGCAGAATGTAGATATTTCAGACCTGAAATATTAAAGAAAATTAATTTTTTTTTTCTCTTTTAGAAGAAGTTTAAGGCTGACAACATTTCCCCAGAAGGTCTGGCAACTCCTGATCAGCAAAGCTTTGCCTGTGCCTCAGTTTTTAAATGAGTAACTCCCAGCCAGTAATGCACACTCAGTCACTTAATGACAGGGCAAAATTTTGGAGTATAAAAAATAGGCAGAAAAAGGAATTTAGCAGTGTTTTTATAACCCCCCCCCCCAATCCAACAAACAACAAATCAAAAGCAAAGCGTCATCTCTCTGATTATGGCATGGATGCCCTGCTAATCCCCACTCTGGAATTTTCAGATACCTCTTACTGCTCTGCTTTTCAGTAACAATTTTTGCCTTAAGGGGATATAATTACACATATTCACCCATCTGGTTCAGTCTAAGTGTCCTTTTTGTTCCTTGATTCTAAAAGCATGACTTTTCTTTCCCTGACAATGCTTTAAGGCAGCAGGGGTGCCATGCTCTTGTAGGTACAATAATTCATGCTTGGTATTTATTCAAATATGACATTAGAAGAAGTTCCTACAGGAAGCTTATTCAAGATGAGAATGTCTTGAGAATAAACATCAAGGAAAGAAATATTTCTACTACACAATTTTCATTAAATTTAGAGGAAGAAAATTACCTCTTAAAATCTGGTAAAGAAAAACTTTGACATGATCCGAGCTGAGAGGCTGAGGAGAGACGATAATCTTATGGAGGTCACTCTGCATCAACTCAGTGACAACATAGCTGCAGTTCAGTGGTTAAGGAAAAGCACAACAGGCACACAATCTCTCAAAACATTCACTAACTCCTACTTACTTGAGCTCGTACAGGTCACAACCATTAAGTTAAAGAGAGGAAAGCTGCTTCAGAGGTCAAATTCTTACAGGAATGAAAATAAAAAACATCTTGTGAAAGAAAACAGATTAATCCATGAGAGTTTGCATTAAGGTAGTTGCACAAAGTTACTGAAAGGCAAATTACCAGTGAGACTGAGGGGAGGTGGCTCCAGAGGGGCCTGTGTGTGTTCAGGGGGTTCAGAAGCAGCAAAATGGGGTGAAAGCTGCACCCTATAGGATGGAGACCATCCTGACAATGTCCTGGCTGTGGGACAACAGTAACACACACAGAAATCATCACAATAAATACTGGGGGAAATACAGGCATTAACTAAAAACATCACTGCTTTAAAAGCTTAGTTTAGCAGTCACATTTGAAACAGGAGTGTGCTATTACCACATTTGTGGCTGAAGGAGGTAAAACACGTTTGCCCCATGTTAACTGATACAGCCAGGTATTGAATGCTCATTTTCTTTCATCTCTACCCAGTCAATGCTCTGCTTTCATCTGTTGCTCTACAAACCCTCTCCAGCTAAATCCCTGTTGGCCAAAGGGTTCATCTGCCAACAGAACACCACACAAAAACTCATTTTATAAATTAAATATCTCCAACTTTTTGAGGAAAAAAATATTAAAATTGCATTCATAAAGAATTCATAAAGAAAAAACCCAACCCTGCAGCACCATAATTTGTAGTCCTCTAATTTTTCTTTTCCTTTAGCAAAGACCCTTTTAAATATTTATACCAGACTTTTAAAATCTGCGGTTTACCTTATACCTGCAACAAATCTTTACATTCAATTGAATGCAAAATACTTTTAAAAACCCAAAAGCATTACTCTGCACTTTATCACGATAAGATTTTTGTTTTGCTACGCCACAAATCCTCCTAAATCTCAATCCCGAGCATAATGTCTCCCAGATGTCTCAACTAGTTGCCATGCCAACTAAAGCAGCTTAAATTAAATGAGGGCCTGAAATGGCACCTGCACCAGTGCAGGTCTGGGGCGCATTAAATCAAGCCCTTGACAGGCTCAGAGGTGCCATTAACCCCAGCAGCAGCAGCAGCAGCAGCAGCCGCCATCTGATTATTGTCTCGGGGTGACTGAGCCCGGGCTGGTGGCAGCGTGCTCTGCCGTGACCCACGGGCTCTGCTGCTGCTGCTGCTGCTGCTGGGACCCTGCCTGCAGCAGCCACTGCTGGGGACACCGAGCAGAAGGGACCCCAAACCCGGGATGTCGTGCCCTGCTCACACAGTACCTCAGCTTGCTTTCCTCAGTGCCACCGCGGGCGCGGGCGCTGAGCACGGCGCTGCTACCGGAGAGAAATTGCTCCTGACAGCAGTAATTAGTTAAGTAGCTGTATAAAATTAGATCTACAAATGTACCAATTTGCTTCAGAGTAATTATCAAAGCAAATGCGCGGCACAAAAGAACCCGACTTGCTCTGCTGGCTGGGACCTGCTGAGTTGGTGGATTTTACAGAGCGACAGATAAACGTTAGGAAGGGATGAGGTGCCCTGGGTGATGTGGCACTCTCATCGTGGCTTGCACTTGGTCTCTGCACGCCTCAAACCCCAGCTCTGCGGCCCAGAGGGACCCTGGCAGTCCCTGCGCAGCTGGTTTGGGGGCTGGCCCAGAGGAACTGGCCCCGGCCATGGATCAGAGGAAAGCCCTGTCCCAGGGCGAGCCCGTGCTGCTGGTCCAGCGGGGCTGGCACTGCCCCTCACTGCCTGCAGCAGCCCCTCACCCTGCTCCTCTCCGCCCTACAGACACCAGGGACCCACCCAGAACCCACCAGAACACAGCTCTTCCACCTCTCTGTGAGTTTACTGCACATTCTTGCTTTTACTGCTATTCAAACCTTTTCCAGACCCCACCCCTGAAAAGTGGCGACTTTTCAGCAGCTTCTGATATCCACTTTAATGGGCAAAGTTTTCATAAAGTTACTACAGAAACTTTGGATAGTTCTTAAAGGAGAATATTCATGGATCTGCAGTTGCTGAATTCAGTATTACAATCAACTGTGGAAGGTTCTGTAATTGGAAAAAAGAGCTATCAATCATTCATTTTTGCACCAGGTGATATTGGTAAAAACATCAATACCTATAAGATTCAAAATGGCCACAAAGATTTTCAGCCGAAAACCTCATTATTAATTCAAATTATATCTTAATCTGAGTGTTTGGCAGGAATTTTCATCCTAAACAAAAATCTCACTAGATCAAAATTCCTTTATTCACCACTAGTTTCCTTAGAAATCTTTTAATTTATCATTAAAATGTTAAGGTGGTTTTATAATTAGTTCTCTTTAAAAAATACACTCTGCAATTCCTGCTGTACCTACGAAACACTGAATAATTGAAATGAACTCTACCAGCTCATTTGCAACACATCATTCATATCATTTTAGTCATTCTTTTATTACGTTTCTTTCCCCAAAAAGGGCACTACAACTCTTTGGAAAGAACAAAGGAAATCACTCAATACCAACTCCAGCCCTTTACACTTTTATCACTGTTCAATATGTCCTTCTGTAAAAATGGAACAACCCTATGATATCTTTGGGAACTCTATCAGTGGACCAACAAAAGAAGTTTTGACATCTACATCCCCCAAATATGAAACATCTTTACCAGATCTTCTTCAAACCAGTCTCAAGAAAATTCTCCTTACACTACAGTAAGCAGAAACACATGCAATTAAAAATAGGTATTAATTCATTCTTTTAAGGAATGTAAGAATCCTAAGTGCACTTATTGTAATTATTTCAAAAGAAAGGATAAAGAAGATTACACATAATCTTCTGTTGTCAATATTAGAGTCAAGAAATTAACAAAAATATAAAAAAGGCAGCCCTATAGAACACAACTCAGAATGACTTAAAGTCAGTTAGCCATGAAGGAAACTAACATTTTGGTTTTATATTCAAAACCTGGCAGTAGCTAAGCTCATAAAAATAAGCTTATCCCATTTAAATATTCTTGATTGTACAATTACACGGAAGGAGTAATCCTTAACCTAGATCTGATTTATAACTCATATGACTTGTTCTAAATGAGGGCATTGAACTAGTGCACATAACCAAAATCCAGTTTCTGAAGACTACTTATATGCTCTCACGTGAAAGAAATATCAAAGCAGAATTTTAAAGCTTTACCTAAACTCATATGAAAAAGCCCCAGTACAGCACAGCAATATTTTCGACTAAATAATGTGTTTCTCCACCAGCAAGTTGTGCTGTACTTTGGTTAAAATTACCACGTTGATTACACCTACTTTCTTCACCAATCAATCCAAGGTATTACATAAATAGATGAAACCATACTTCAAAAGTTCAGGTTTCCTAAAAATAATGACAATTTCCCACCCATTAACTGCAAAGTGGGTCATACAAAAAAGCAGCTTAGACCCACCAGCACCAAAACCCAACCTGCCCAAGTCTAATCACAGGAGTGGCAAAGAACTTCTCCTGCCATGAGAGTCAGAGCCCTCCCACCGCGGGGATTCACTTTTCAGTATTGCAGAAAGCAGAAATTCCCTCCGTCACGACTAGAAGACAGCCCAAGTCAAGTTAGAAAAGGAAAACAACCAAACCAAAACACGACCCTCACGTGAAGTTCTTCCCTCAAATTCACTGCTAGAACCCAGTTCCACACCGGCAGCTGTACCTGTGCTGCACCAGTGGCACAGAACATTTGTAGGACACAGCTCTGGGCAATGGGCTCTGCACCAGGACAGAGCTGACCAAGGACAGCCACAGCCCTGCCACTCCTGAACCCTCTCTGCTAACTCCCAAAGCCTGTGAAGGCAGAGCTCTCTGAAACCACCACAACGTCTTTTAAAATACAAATAACTGAGAGGAGATTAATTACTGGATATGGTTTAAAAAATAATGTTCTGGGGGGATCCCTGTGAGCAGCAGCAGCAGGGCCTGCTGGTCAGTCCCACACTCCTGCACACACTGGCCCAGGTGCAATCGCAGCTCAGTTCAGCCCTGCACCATCCCACCCCAAAGCTCAGCCCTGCACCAGCCCACCCCAAAGCTCAGCTCAGCCCTGCACCATCCCACCCAAAGCTCAGCTCAGCCCTGCACCATCCCACCCAAAGCTCAGTTCAGCCCTGCACCATCCCACCCCAAAGCTCAGCCCTGCACCATCCCACCCCAAAGCTCAGCTCAGCCCTGCACCATCCCACCCAAAGCTCAGCTCAGCCCTGCACCATCCCACCCAAAGCTCAGCTCAGCCCTGCACCATCCCACCCCAAAGCTCAGCTCAGTCCTGCACCATCCCACCCAAAGCTCAGTTCAGTTCTGCACCATCCCACCCCAAAGCTCAGCCCTGCACCATCCCACCCCAAAGTTCAGCCCTGCACCATCCCACCCCAGCACCACCTCACAGCTCGGGATGCTACAGGTTCACTCCTGGAAATAAAACTGTCCACATGCAGGCTCGAGGCTTCTGTGGTTCCATTTCATAGATTACACCACACACTGGCAGCTTCTAAGCTAATGAAAATCACATCTACCTCAATTAAGATGTTCTATTTTTATATTTAGGATACATTTCTTCAAAATAGTCGATGTGTGGAGGCTGGAGGATGTCGAGGGCAGAGAGTACCTAGGAAACACCACACAAGGTCAAGGCCTATTCCAGAACAAATCCCTTTCCAAAAGACATAGACTGCACATTTCTCACATGGCTTCATTTTATTCTATCCCACAGACAGACCAATGTTCTGTCTCACCAGGTATGTAAATTTAATAACCCACCATGTCAGATATTCTGTATATTCAATGTCTCTCTCTTTTCTAACTCAAGACATTTTTTCCAGCTGTTGGAGCAGTAGTTTGAAAGCACAAATTTATCTATCCAATAAAAAGTGGTTTCTTTACAATATATATGAACATAGAATCTTTGAAAGTAATTCCAGCAAAGAAATGTAAAAGCAGAAGATATTACACTTTGTACTGCCTTTAATCTTTCAGAGTTTTGCGATTCACTGCTTCCACATGGGAATTGCAAACCCCAAAGATGTTCCCATTCTGAATAAGGAGCTCAGTGGTACAAAAAGCAAAAGGTAAAAAAGGTAGAAAAAAGCAAAAACGTAGAAAAGCAGCAGCAGAGACAGATACTCCTTGGTGTGGTCATTTGGATCCTATCCTAGGAAGGTTCATGACATTTGGGTGAAGCACCCAAACTTCAGATGCACTTCAGACTTCATGGGTCAAACCAAATAGTGTTTAAACGTTTTAAGTTAAGCTGACTGATTTTACCTAAAGCAGGTTTGGGAGAGGACCAGCAAAGGGGACAGAACAGCTCAGGAGGAAGTGTCCAGCTGACACAGCTCTGTGCAGCCTGACATTTACCTAAAGCCTCAAAAAAGGCTGGGAAGAAGTGTACTGACTGTCTGTTTGCAAACACTTTGGAGGGGAAATTATGAGTATCCTTAGACTCTTGACAGTTTCATTTTTATAGTGTCTGCAACAGTAATATCTGAGTTTCCAGAAAATCTGATCACTGTAAATATTTTAGATATTCTGTAACAAAACACACTTTTGTTACAGAGAGCTCCATTTTACATTTAGGTTTTCTCAAAGATTTCAAGATTACTTTGAATTTACTTACATTGTCATGCTTAAAAAAACACAACATCTTCAACTCCCGGAAGACCCTTTTACAAGAGACCAAATTTTGGAAGACGTTGGGCATCTTTTTGAGTGCAACTCTCTTTCCATCTCGTGGATCTGTTACCGACCTACAGGAAAAAAGACAAAGAACATCACATACTCCTGTTAGACAGTTTGCTAAAGAAGAAAAGAGTATTTTAAAGTTTCTTATCATTCTCAGCTCAGTGAGTCAGAACAAAGTGAAGCCATTTCTAGGGAAAAGAGCACTAATGTGAGGGCACTGAGCAGTGTCCCGCAGAGCCCGTGCCACACAGATGTGACCATTCTGTGGATGGAGCACACACCCAGCCCAGCAGGGCCACACACTGAGCTCATGGTGACATCAACACCTGCAGTGGATGTCAGGATAAACATCCCCTTCACCTCCCAAAAACACCTCATTAAAACGCTCTCAGTTACCCAGATTGGATTTTACCAGGTCTATCGCTCACTTCTTCCTCTCCAAAGAATGTAAAAGATCTAATAATCCTATTCTGACAGAACTCTGGCAAGTGTAAGACTATTTATTGGTATGTCACCAAATCACATCTGGAGAAGCAACAGCACGTGGTATCCAGGTTTGCACCAATGTAAAACAGGCATGATACTGGTCCTTCTCCCACACAACTTATGGAATGCAAGTATAGTAGCTCAGGAATTATAAGGTGCTTTGCACATGGCAAGTATTTTAATTTAAAATAATTGGATTCTGAAAATAGAATTTTATAATGAGAACCATAAAACTAGAGCAAGGAGATTATGGTGCCTCAATTCCCAATCCCAGTTTTTAAGGTGAGTTTCTCAAACTACAGAATAGAGTATATGCATATTTTTACTGGGATGACCAAAATAACTTCAATCTCAGTGCAGTGTTGAACCCACAGAAGAATCCACATCCAGCTACGCACCCTGATAACTACACTTGTCCTTAAAAAATTGCTGGTTTTCTCTCTCATGTGACTCCTCTGCTGTGCCAGGCCTGCCGTGGCTGCTCTGCTCTTCCAAATGTCTCCATACAATAACCATTGCTTTGGGTGAACAGACTTTTCCTAGTCTCTCATAGAGGAAGGAATTCAGTGGGGTTGCTGTGTCATTCTCATCTATGACCAGTTTTCTTTTTTCTTTTAAATAACCCACTTTCACAAACAAGTGATGATCCCCTGCAGTATCCACCTGGAAAGCAATTCCTCTGCTCTTTCCCCACAGCAGCAGCAATGCCAGCCTGCCCCTCACCTCCCTGCCTTGGGCTGGCAGCTCTGTGCTACTCACCAGCAATTTCACTTCAAGGGGCAGCACAAAACTAACAATCCAAGTTCTGAAGATCAGAACTGTCAGGCCTGCATTCCAAAGAACAGAAACAAGAAAGGAAGAAAGGAAACAGCCTGTCTGAAAACCTGGTATTTACAGCATCCAAAAAAAGATGCTGAAAATGTTGCTTTGTGTTTGTGTACAGTACCTACTTTGATACTAGTAAAATAATTATTTATAGCAATATGCTATCGGGTCACATATCCCCAGGAGAAACTAGAAAAGCAGGAAAATCTCCTAGGAGCTAATTGAGAGAACAGCTAGAAAGGCAGCTTCACTCACTGCTGCTCTCAGAAGAACACATCTGAATTCCCTGCCCTGCTTTGTGAGGCCATTCCAGCACGGGTGAATCCCTCAGCAAAGGGCCCAGCAGGCAGGAACCATCCATCACAAGGCACTACTGAAGCCTCAAAGGGTCCACTTACCAACCACCAACTGCAGCTGGGATAAAGAGATCACAGACCGGGATTCAAACCAAAAATAACCTAGCAAAAATTATATATAGGTATGGGGCAAAAAATAAGTGATTGAATCTTGTGCCAAGGCAGCCAGCTGAGCTCTAACCGTGCCTTTGGGAGTGACACTGAACAGTGACCCCGAGCTGGGGATCCAGCACTGAGCACTGAGGGTGCAGTGAGCCCAAACCCAGCCCTGCAGGGACACAGGGGAGCACACAGCTGGGACAAAGGGCCAGGACATTCTAGGGGGCAGATCACCACCAGAGCAGCTGAGGGACAGCAGCAGAGCAGCCCTGGGGCCAGCACAGCAATGGGATGCATCCCCTGAACTGCACTGGGTGCCCTGTGCAGCAGGGCCACTCTCCTGCCACCAGAAACCCTTCTGTTCTGCTGATTGTACATAATGTATGTATGTCTTGTTTATTTAAGAACTACATAAAAAGCTTTTAAAATAGTCTGACATAAAACATATAAAGAAAAAAGATACTTTACAGAACCTGCACCTTCTATTTACTTTGTAAGCTAATCACACCAGAAATAATACAATTTTAAAAAGTAATAGGACTACAGAAGAGATTAATGACACAATCCAGACCTCTAGTTAAAATGTTTTCAAAGACAATCCTTATCTCAAAGAATCCTTGCAGGCATTCAGCCGTTTCAATTACGCATTATAAGCCTTTAGCAACTCTCTGCCATGTTGATGGCAAATTTTCAAGGTGGAGTCTATGCCAACAGTGACTTTTTCTCTCCCTGAATCCAGGTCAAGGCATACACATTGTTCTGTAGTTTCAACTGGTAGAAAAACAAGTTTGTGACTGTTCCGTGTGCAATTATTACACAGGAGCAAGATAATGAAAGAATGTTCTTGGGGTGGTGTGGGAAAGTGCTGGTGGAGTTTGCTCTGTCACGGAAACAAACCTTCCTTCACATTTATAGAGAATATCTATAAATTTACATCAGGAGTTACCAGAAGGGAGGGAATTTAAAAGGATTACTCTGTAAGTTTTTCTTATTAGTCAGTGAACTTTTTTTCCTCAGTTGCTTGACTCTTAATCACACAGGCTTTTCCAGCAAGCCTTACTCTGAGATATGTAAGTGGCCTGGTCCCACAAGCATTTCAGCTGCTCACCCAGGCATGTTTGATGTACCACTTTAAAACAAACAGCACAGCTCATACTCAAGGGCATGTGATCCCTATATGCCACTTTTTCAGCACATGGTATTGCAATCAATCACATCTTGGCATATTTCAAAATATACTTGAGCATGGGATGATATTAAAAATCCCTTAGAAAAGCTCACAAAACCACAAGATTCCCAAGACTGAAGTGAAAGGGCAAGGAGAGGCTGTGCACTTATCAAATCTCTTATCTGGGAAATGCTTGATTGAGTACATAAAATTTGCACACAGGCACAGGCCATGAGACCGGGCTCTGCTCTCTGCAAAGTCACTGCCAGGCACTGAGCCCGACCAAAATGTGACAAAAACTGATCCACAACATTTAATGGACTGTAGGGTAGCAGAGAGGAGAGGTGAGGAAAATAAGGACACAAGTGTGAAATCCTTAAGAAAACAAACCAATATATATATATATGTGGATTTAGCAACAGATGTCTTACTGAAGGAAGAAAAGGAAACGCATCCACAGAGGCTGAGTTTTTACACAAAGCAGCTGCTTTAGCAATTTACCCTTATAAAGATTCAAACACCAGGGAGACAGGCCAGAGGTGATGTTCCAGGCCCTGCAGTGACCTTGCCTACTACCAGCAGTGTTTTCTCCCATCACAGACTGCAGTCCATGTCCCACACCGCTCCTGACCCGCACAAAACTTGTTCTGAAGCTCTGTGACAATTCCTAACGGAAGCTAAATTATTCACATGCTAAACGGTTCTAACTTTAGTAGCCTGAAAGTCAGTTCTGCAGCCCAAAGCTGCGAGTCAGGCGTTCCTGCCGCGGGCAGGGGCTGCTGCAGCTCGGGCTGGCCCCAAACAGCTGTGCTGGCACGGAGACACGGCCAGCAGGAACAGCCCCCGACAAAGGCAGGACACACAGACGCTTGTTCAGGAACAATGGCAGCCCGGGCATGTGTCAGAGAGCATCTCAGTCAGTCACACTGCCTCTGCCAAGTGAACAACGAGAGGGAGAGGTGGCATTAATCTCTTTTTGAGGGCTCTTGGGTAACACATGAGCTGTTTCTCTAGAGGTGCCTCACCGCAGCAGCGAATGCAGAGAACCAGCAGAGCCTCCTCGGAGATCACCAGGTTCCTGATCTGAGGACCCCAGTTTCCCAATTCCATATGAGTCTTTTCTCCCTGTGTGTGCAGCCAGGGCCGTGCTGAGTGTCACAGCCCCCTGGGCACCCTGTCCTGCCAGCAGGGTGACCTGGGCTCCCCTCCAGCAGTGCTGGGAGAGAGATCATCAGGAGCAAGGATTTGTTTTGGTTGGATTTCTCACAACAAGAGAGTTTTAGCACACACACTCATGCAATTAGCATGGCATTATAATGGGTTTTACCCTCTGGCTGTACATACATTGTCTGAAAGATGCAAAAGCTGATACAATCTGGTGTAAAGGAGATATTCATAGTCATTTCAGCTATAATTTTTAAAAGAAAAGCCACCCACAGATTCATTAGGAAAAGGAGGAAAACATTACAGCAGAGCAGTGCTCAGTCCTCTGCACTTTACTGCCATGGCCAGAGCTCTGGGGAAGGCTGCTCTGAACTTACAGCACGAGGCCTGTCCCCAGGAAGGAGCAATGAAACTGGAAATCAGGAGCCCCGACAGGCACAGCAGCAGGGAGGCTGCAGGAGGAGCACAAGCCAGGGAATCCCAGGATGACTCCAGGGAGTGAGGAACTGCACTGACCAGAGGAGGGTCCTGCACCCAGCCGCAGGCCAGGGACACAGCTCAGAGAGGAATCACACCATTCCCTGTGAAATCACACCATTCCCTGTGAAATCACACCATTCCCTGTTAAATCACACCATTCCCTGTGAAATCACACCATTCCCTGTGAAATCACACCATTCCCCTTAAATCACACCATTCCCTGTTAAATCACATCATTCCCCTTAAATCACACCATTCCCTGTTAAATCACACCATTCCATGTTAAATCACACCATTCCCCTTAAATCACACCATTCCCTGTTAAATCACACCATTCCCTGTGAAATCACACCATTCCCTGTGAAATCACACCATTCCCTGTTAAATCACACCACTCCCTGTTATCCCACCTATGAGTTACATTAAATACCCGCTCACCCCGAGGAACTCTGCAGGGCCCAAACACTGACACAAGTGTCTACCTATTCACATCAGCAGTTTGGGGACTTCAAAAATATTCCAAAACTTGCACTAAATCATTGCCTACAAAAAGTCCCAGTAGCTGCAGCACAGAAAAATCTGAAACACTGAGGCAGAATTGTCAGTGACAGCAGAATTTTTAGCACACAAGCACAGAAAAATAAGGTTTCATTGTTAAAAGACATTATCAAAAAGAACAGCTGTTATTTTTCGAGTTATTTAAGCACTGGATGTGCTGTTGATTTTCAGGTCACTATTGCTCCGTGGCAGCCTCCAGCTGGCAATACTTCAAAGATCCTAAAATGAAATATTTACAGTGGGGGAAAAAAAAATATCTTTGAGAGATATGATATGAAAGCAAACTGCAAAAAGATAGCTAAGGAGATACTAGTGAGCAAAACTTGGATTTCACTTGGATTGAACTTTGAGGCAGAGAAGCCAAGTCATAGAATTCCCTGTTTCACCCATCCCTGGGAATCAGCTGCAGGAGTCTGAGGGCTCACTGACACAACTGAGCCAAGGAGCCATGGGCTGATATGGATTGGCAAAAGCTGGGTGAAGGTGTTCGCAGGCAAAAGTAAAAACTTCTTACACTTTTAGACATCTGGGACCTCAAGAAATATACTCCACCTGCTAAATATTTTCTTAATATTTTGGCAAGTAAAGTAGGTTTCGCATGCAGGAATCTGCATGTGAACAAAAAATTTGTGTTTGTTGGAAAGGCACTGAGCAGAAAATAAGTTACTTAAGAAGATTACACAAAAAGACAATTTAATTAACTGACTACCAATGCGCATTCTCAGCATTTCATTAAGTTTTCTCAACATTCTCCACGGAATACTGTAAAGTAATCAAAAAATACCCAAAGGCACTTCAAGGAAACCTGTAAGTTATTCCAAATAGCAAAGTCTTTCTAACACATATCCTCAGGAGCTGGTCTTTTCAGTGGTATGAGATCTGGGAAAGCACTGGCTGAATGCAAGCTAACAGATTTCATGTAGAACTTCCACATGAGCCTGAAGAAAACATCCAGATTTCATTTCCACTTACAGGTGTTTTATGGGAAAGGGTTAAGAGACTTCAAAGGTGTGCTTCACTCCCTCCTGCTAAATGCAGACCTCTCCAGAGCTCCTTTTCCAGCCATCCATGTCCAAAAAAAGCCTTTTAACGTTGGTTCTAATCACACCCTCCAGCATGTGTGCCATTACCACTTATTCTTTACAAATCAGAGCTAAAAGCAAAACTGATTACTGCAAGAAATCTGTCTCCTTGAACAAAAAGTGATTCAGAGTATCTTACTTAAAAGAAAGGAGTGAAAATTAAAGGGATACTGTTATGGCTAATATCTTTAAAAATGTTTCATTTGTCTTCCTTCATGGAAGCTTAAAATTGAAACTGCTTTCCAAATCAAATTTATTTCCCCACTTATACAAAATTCTCTGACTCTGCTTCAGACCTTTTTATTCACTTCTCAACTGCATATATGAACCACAGCTACAATAAATTACTACACTACACATAACATTTATTCAGATAATTTTTAATATAATTTTTAATTTTTTTTCAGCCAATGGCATAGTTCTGGATGTGACGTTCACAAATAAATAACATGCCCAATAAACACACAGAGCTTCATGTATTTTTACAGTTCTTTCTTCTTTATTTTTAAACCTTATACCACTATAACATGCACATTCCTGCCCCAATTCACTGACCTCTATTCCCATTCCCACCAGCCAACCAAGAAAAACCCAGATGAGAAACCTTCCTCTCCACGTCCAACAAGCCTGCAGGCCTTGGCACAGTTCCTGGAGTATTTCTGCACCTCCAAGCAAAGTAGGTTAATAAGGTCTCTGGTCATATCCCCGACTGCCACCTCGCTCCTGCAATAACCACCCAGCTCCTCTCCCCAGGCCAGGACAGAACAAACCTGCAATGACCACCCAGCTCCTCTCCCCTGGCCAGGACAGAACAAACCTGCAATGACCACCCAGCTCCTCTCCTCACCAGCACTCTCCCTGCACCTCCATCCTCCCATCACCTCTCCCCGCGGGGGCCAGGGCAGAACAAACCCACAGGAAACGGGGCCTGAGCTCCTTTCTGCACAGCAATCCCTGTGAGGCAGCTCAGCACCTCATCCCAATCAATACCTCAACACTTCCTCCTCCAGGGGAAACCTGTCCTGTTTCAGCCAGTCCTTGTTTCACCACAATCATGTTTCCCGACTTAAAAAATCAGAAGCGGATTCAAACCAAAGTGTACAACAAATATTTGAAACTCAGTACTTCAAAGTAATTACACTCCAGTGTTCCCTGCTTCCACCAGGGAGATATTGGTATCTGTTGGTTAAGGATTAAGCCTCAGGACTTGGATGTATTTGAATATAAATACACAAATAAATAGGTATATATGTATGAGGCTGAGGGTACATTTTAATTTTATGAATTACTGCTATTTATATTCATCTCCCCAAATTCTGTAGTGATGATAAATACATGAACATTCATCAAGGTTTTTAGCTGAAAGAGTTAAATCTTATTTACTGACCTTTCAAGCTTCAACTTACTCCGCCCATTCCTTATTCAAAGGAATTCTGTATTCTACAATACAGAACACAGAATTGAAACCCAAAATGCTTCGTAGTTGACACTTTCTCTTTCATTCTCTTTACCAGAAATTATTTTAGATAACAGTGTTTTATTTGTTTTGCATAGGCATGCATGTTAGAATCACCAAACTTTAAAATATTACTTTAAATACACACTAAGCCTATAAGATGCTGTAATTCCCAAGCCCAACACTTCACAACGGCCAAAGTAAACACTGAGCAGAGACATCTCAATTGCTCTGCTGCTGAACAAACCCAACCAAGAGCTGAGAGCCAAAGGAGCAGCACATCTGACACGAGCTGTGCAGCTTTTCCCATGGTGGCAGCTCAGGGTCCTCCTTCAGGCTGTCTGGCAATGGTGGGAAAGGCCCAGCCACATTACAAGCTGTGTCCTTGTAGCTGCGCACAGGGCACTTCACATCAGCCTCTCTAAGGCTTCCTCTGCACATTTTACTCACATGAATTATTGCAAACTGCTGCCATTTTTTTTCTATGTAAAGATTTCTATGTGCTCAACCCTGCTAAGTCATTCCTTCTCTGAATTACTGTAGGAACAGAAGGGACACGTCAAAACACAAGTGTGAAATAAATAAATTCATAACCTCTACAGTCCCAAAGTCTAGAACATGTCTCAGATGGGATATTTTTGGAACATGAAAGAAGTGCTTTATATTTTATTACATGTTAATGAAGATTTAAGAAAGACCCATAGCCTTGCAAAAAAGAAGGGAAAAAAAAGGTAAAAATCAGTCTTCTATTTATTGCCAGGGCATTTAAAGACACATCAGTCTCCCATTACCATGGGCCAGTGAAGGGAATGATCCTCTGTCACATACCATCAAGTCTCACGGAGCTGTAAAAATTCCACCTATTTCCTTGACAGTCTCAATTACACTGGAGCCATAACCACTCCTTTTCAATAGATTCAAAAGGCAATTTCAGAAATCCGGAGACATTGGAGTGACACACTGAAGTGGAGAGGTGAACAGCACCTTTGAGTGAACAGCCTGCTGAGAGTGGGACGAGACTGCTCAAAATTCTTCCTTGTCTGCAGCAGCAGAACATGTAGCTGATGAATTTCTGTGAGAGGTCGTTTGGCTACTGTTCAAATGTCTGAAATCCTGTAAAATTTGCAAAATCTAAATTTTCAGGTAAGCCAGCCAACCCTGTCCATGTCTTGGTGCCAGGGCCAGGTGACCTGCACCAGGTGCTGGAGGCAGCACAGCTCCAGTGATCCTCAGCCTTTTCCCCCTTCCAAAACTCACCCACAAAATGTCATCTTACAGAACTGTTTAAAATATTACAAGATCTTCAAGGAAAGTGTGTCTCTCCCTCTTCCCACTGGAAGAAAACCAGCCTGAATTGTTATAAACCAAATTAACTGACATGCTACAATGCAGTTGGTTTGGTTTCACATCTTCATCCACAGAAACACCAAGGTCTGACCTGCAGGACTCCCTTTTGACCTCCTCCTTTCACAGCTGTATTTAGCTTCCAGTGATCTCCATGAACTGACAGGAAAATCCTAATATATGTTTCTCTATTCTGAGTCTGTCAAAAACCTTGTGATAACAGATGGAATCACTACCATGGGTGCAATTCCAGGGGAATGAAATTAATGACTCTAAAATACTTCAAACTCAAAATTTAAACAATAGTTCAGGATGAAATAAAATTATTACAGAAGAATTCCCTTTACTGGGTCATTTGGTAAGTGACAAAATCTCCTTGGGAACAACTGTGGGAGTGATGATATATACATTTAATATTCAAATTACCAAACACCTGTCAGTTCTCAATGTTTTAGATGAGGTTTCACATGAGTAAACAGTAGCTTAAAAATGATAAGGTGACATGCCCAAGACAGAGATCAGAAAAAAAGCCACAAGTAGGTCAAAGCTGGTCCTGATTCTGTCAACATTCACCTACTTTTCCTCAACTGCTTCAGAAAACAATAAGCAATCCAAACCAAAGGAGCATACATGCTTTGTCTCTTCAGCAGGGGCAGAAGGGAAGCTCAGCTCAGCTTACAGGCTTGGGTGAGGATGTGAATGCCCTGCTGGCAAAAGCACGGTGCAAGTCCTTGATCCTGACTTTTCAAGTGCAATCAATGAGCAAATATGCTCAGAAAAGCACTCTGATACCTTGAGGTATCTATAATAATTGAAAAACCAAATCAAATGTACTTTCGACTTCATAATTAAAATCTGCTTTTAGTTAAGCTCTTAGGTAGAACTCTTACTGTCGTCAATTAAATCAAGTGATCCATGGTAAAACAGATTTTTTAGAATACATTTTTGCCTCTCAGAGTGGCTGTAGGACATTCTCTTTTAGAACAGTGGTGCACAAAGACTGGCAGAGTGCAGGATCTGGGCTGGTCTTGCTTTAGTCCCTGACACAGGAGGATTCCCCAGCCCACACAGACACTCCCCTCTGCACACAGTCCGGATCCACAAGGACAAGATAAAATTCTTTCTCTGCCAAATCATAAATGGCAAGTTTCAATGGCTTTTAGACTTAAACATAGCAGGTCTTAATTTCACATCCTTTTGTTCCAGCTCATCATGTGAACATTCACTGGTGAAGCAGCACTGGACAGAGCACTAATGATGCAGGCCACTGTCCCTTTAAATTAACTGCAATTAATATGTGGGAGCTTCTGCCCCCAACAATTTGAATTTAGACATAAGAATAAAGTAGATGCTAATCATTACTCACTGCCATTTCACTTTAAAAGCTGGGTATTATTTTTATACTAGCCTTGGTGGGTTCTGTGTTTGGTAGTTGGGTTTTTTTTTTCATTTCCATATGCTAAACTACAGGAAAACAAAAAGCACTAAACCCCACTGGTCTTTACCTGTACATCATGTTAACAACAGTGACTCTGAGTACAATGACTTAGAAGACAATTGCCCTTGACAGAACTATGGGCAGATCTCCATTTTTGGGTCCATTCCTACCTGTCCTTGCAATTGAGATATGAGCTGAGACTTGAAAAATGCGAATTGATTGGGAGACTCCCCACCTCTGTCCAAAACCAGAAATAGTATCTCAATTCCCCTGGCGTTGTTTTGACTGCCTTTATTCTGTTTTTCCAAAGAGCTGAGAGCAGGTGTGAGGTGCCCCCCTGGTGCTGGGCAACCCTGCACACAGCCCCCGTGTGACCTTGGGCATGCTGCTCTGTGCAGGTTCACGAGAGGAACACACGGCTCCCTGTCTGACCCACAGCCCTTCCTCTGGCCACAACAACAACCAAAACTGTCCTTCTGCTCCATCATCACCCCCACCAGCTACAAATCAGCTGCAAGGAGCTCTGGTCTCCGCTTCAAACACAACACGGACAACACAGGGGAGCCAGAAAGCACTGAGAGGCTCAGGAAATTCTTTTCTTCATTTTAGCAAGAACACCAGCCTAGGAATTGATAAAATTAAGAAAGATGGATGGCAAGCAGCCCAGAAATAATAATGCCTTCTCTTCCTTGTCCTGAAAAGAAATCCTCCTTCCAAAGACTGCTCTGAGCGAGCCAAGCAGAACTTACAGAATCATCCAAAGAGAAGTTATACTGCAAGATGAGAACAGCCTTTAAACAATGCTTTTGTGCTGTCACTATGCAATCTCTGGGGGGAAAAAGCTCTAATTGAGGCTTTCAAATAGTCTCACATGGGCTGCCAAGGGCCTTTACAAACGAAGGCAGGAGGAAGCCAAGCAGGTCCCCAGTTAAAAGGCAGAGGCACACTTGTGCTCAGAAGGCAGTGACCTGCAGCCCTACTCCAGACAGGAGTGCCCTACATCAGTCAAGGGCTTCAGAATGGACTGGGAGAGAACTTCTCCTGTATTTCCTGTAGTACACTTTAACCCCTTAGGAACCAAACCAGCAAAGGCTGAACAGAATGGTTCTCAGAGAAAGCCAGAGCCCGTGCCAGGCTCCCCTCCCTCAGCCAGAGTGCCAGCACACACTCAGCAGCTGTGCACAGGAGGAACACTGCTCCTTGCTGAGAGCTGCTGCTGCCTCCATGGAGCAAGTTTTGCTATTCTCTAAATTCATGTAACTCTCCCATAGTTACATGAATTTATATCAAACAATATAGTGCGTTACCATCAATAGCCAACTCCACACACACAGCCAAGGAAGAAGGCGGAGTCAGTCACTCTTCAGAAAAAGCATAATAAAGCATCTCAAACCCTGAATAAGTACCTGGCCACCAGCTCAGCACCATCCCCAGCTTCACTGGTCCCACTGAGCAAACACTCTACCCTGACACCACAAAACTCAGCAAACCCTCCTGGTGGCACCCAGATAATGGAGACCAACTGCTCTGAACCAGGAGCAGATTGGGGATCAGCACCACTCCAAAAGGACAAGGAAACTGAAACACCAGCTTCTACGGTGAGCAATTTTGGGGTTCTTTTGCAACTATTAAAATGTGTTTTCATGTAACAGAGAAGGGAGGAAAGAAAATCCTCCTCCGAAGTCCAAGGATTACTACAGTTCCCAGTATATTTCACTTTTCCACAAAATTTCCTGTAACAGTTTTTGAACAGAATGCTCTGAAAAAAACATTTCTTTTTCAAATCCCACATAAATACCATCATATCATGTTCTAAGAAAATGTAATGAAATAAGAGAATATGTATTTTACACAATGATCCTGCTATAACCATTCTGATGTTAAATCCAACAGCATTAAGAGCATAAAAATTCCACTCACACACAAATGCATCCAAGCCTTTATAGAAAAACACCACATCAGGAAATTAAAGAATGATACTACTAGGACACACTGATTCTGCCACAGCCCTCAAGATTAAAGCTCAAATTCTTACTAAGCACTTTTAAAGACTGTACATGGCCATGTTCCAGAGCTGTAGCCATGGAAGTTGTTTCATATCAAGGCTGGTGTAAGTCTGCCTTCATTTATCCGTCACGATTGCATAAGAAAAGATGATGCAGCTTTAAATACTGAAATGAAGTCCAGATTATTCTGGTAGGTTTGGTGTGTTGTTCTGGTGCATTCTGAGCAGCATTTTGGTAGCTGGCTGTCCTCCCCTGCAGCTTTCTGCCCTCCTGTCCCCGCTCAGGGCTGTACCCACACCAGCCTGAACAGCACCACGGGCACTCACTTCACACACCTGAGTTCACCTGAACACCACTGGCATTTTTCCACAATTACTGAAACCCCCCCCGGCAATTAGTAGCAAAACCAGGGAACTGTGAACCTAGAAAACTGAGCTGACAGTTTCATTGATCGAGGCTCCCAGCAGACTTACAATACAAAACTGAACCTTACAAGCATCAGCACCTCAGTGATTTTAAGGCATTTGTGACCCTGGGCAAGCTGGGGATTTCCCCAAATGAGACTCAGTTCTGTGACCCACATGCTGGAATCACAAGTGTTCACCCAGCTGGCACCCACAGGCTGCAGCCCATCCATGTGCCCACAGGACACACTGAGGAAGGCCACGTGTTTCTATAGAGGAGATGACTTTGCTCTTTTCCAGGCTCCTCCTGCAGTGCACTATGGATGGAGCTACAGTGATTTCCACAGAGAAATGTTATTTATTTTCTACAATTTACCCCTCGTCTCCAAACACTACTGTTTTCATTTAAGCGTGTGCTGTTGGTAAGCTGCACTTCATACCAAGTACCACAGACAATGGCAGAAAATGAGAAAAATGGGCAGAAGTGATGAAAAAGTCAGAAAAGACAGTGAGGGAAATAAAAATTAAATAAAATATATGACCTATGTTACTAAAAAAAAAATACTGCTACAACAACATTTGTTTTTACAACCCCTCTTAGGGAGGTGATGGCTGTGGTTTGTACCACCTGTAGCTACCACCCATCCAGTGCCCATCCCATCCACTTTTTCCCTGTTACTGCTGATTATGAACAAATACTATCATCAATAAACAAAGCACTGATCCCAGAAGTCTCTACCCTTTTCATACACGTTTGTACTGCCTGCCATCTGCCACTTTGATTTAAGCATCTCCCACCCTACTCAGGGGTCTACTTTTACAAAGCAGGTGCAGTAGTTACTCTGACTACCAATAAACCAAAACTTACAGCATCTACAGAGAGATTTTCTAGCACTTGAAACCCTTTGTGGATTTTTAACACACCTTTTAAAAAACATCTCCAATTACATTAATGAACACAAATTCCATTTAAGCAAACTCGACACACCTTTGAGCCAGCTTTTCTCACAAGAACAGCTGCACATTACCTACTCCAGACCAGGAGGCAGAACTTTCCAGAGGATTAAAGATACATGAGACCCAGATACAACCATTACAAGTAATCAAAAAACACTTCAAACATATCCCCAAGGCTTCCTCCACTTCACCTGCCCAAAGCTATTCTTTCTATGCCATTGTTCCCTGAGAAATGAAGCAGCCCAGGCATATCCAGCAGCCTCCCCCCAGACCCTTCCATGGCCTTTATCTCCTGCCATGGGGGCACCCACACTTTGGGCTGCACCCTCACTCCTTCACCCCCCCTAAACACCAACAACTCTGTTTGGGATTAGGGAATTCAACAACTTAAATATCCGCTTAAAAAGAGGTGAAAGAGTCAGGGGGAGAGAGAAAAGAACATCAGAAATATGTCTTCTGGAAAATCAATATTAGACTGCAGATCCAGTCACAAGCTGTAACATTTGCAGAATTCAGAGGAAGAAAGAAAAAACACTGAATGCTACCAGGATCTAACTGGATCTAACTGTGTGGATACAAACAACATCAAGGTCTGCAGGTGCTGCAAAGCAACTTGCATTTCAAGTGACCTCTGAAATGCTGACCTTGGCATAAATTACAGTGAACTAATTTATCCCAAATGCTCCTTGCCTAACTTTGAGAAAAAAAATGTTATTCACATTCCTTCTTTCTTGCATCATGTTACAAGACAATAATGAACAACTCGTATATTACTTGGATAGAATTTCACCTAATCCCAATGTCTAATTTGAATGCAAGGAGTTATTATATCCATTTCATTTAATTCACTCCGTTTGGGAAACAGTCAGTTAAATGTTAACAGAATTTTTCTTTTCAGGAAATTTGAAAAAAAGCCCCAACCTCAAACACATAAAGCTTTGCAAAATTTCCCATACAAAAAAACCTGAATAAGGTCATTGTTCTACTACATTTCTTCACAAATAAGGTCAGAATCCAATTTAGATAAAGCAATCCTATAAAAAAATGCTGATGTGGGGATCTAAGATCATCACCTGCAGCTCCTTCCATTGTGATGGTGAATGTGAAACCCCATCCCCACTCTACTCTGTGCCCACTGCCAGTGCTGCCTCCTTTGCCTTAGGCATCCTCCTGGTTCCCTCCAATAGCTGGATAAAAACGACTCTGCCTCCTTCTTATGAAATCAGTGTCTATCTGCATCAGACAACAGCAGAACTCACTGAGGTAGAACACAAAGAGTGGGAAACTCATGGTCCAAGCCTGGCCCCACAGAGCTGGGGGAAGGCTTGGGGAGACAAACACCCCTGGGCCATCAGCCCTTCTGTGCCCTGGTGCCATGAGGCTGGAGCTCCCCAGTGCCATCAGCCCTTCTGTGCCCCTGCTCTGTGCCCTGGGCACGGTGCCATGGGGCTGGAAAACACCCCTGGGCCATCAGCCCTTCTGTGCCCTGGTGCCATGGGGCTGGAGCTCCCCAGTGCCATCAGCCCTTCTGTGCCCCTGCTCTGTGCCCTGGGCACGGTGCCATGGAGCTGGAGCTCCCCAGTGCCATCAGCCCTTCTGTGCCCTGGTGTCATGGGGCTGGAGCTCCCCAGTGCCATCAGCCCTCCTCTGCCCCTGCTCTGTGCCCTGGGCACGGTGCCATGGGGCTGGAGCTCCCCTGGGCCCCCAGGGACCGAGCCCCTCATGCACCCCAGCCCTCTCCTGTGGGGTGGGTGAGCAGCAGAACAGCACCAGCACTGCCCAGCAGTAACAAAATAGTCACTTCAGAGTAACACAAAATGTCACATTACACAGGTCAAAGCTAACCACTGTCCACCTGTTAATTAACAGAGAATACTTCCTGATGGTCAAGTACTGTCTTCTGGCAGGTGAGGTTTGAGGGACTGGAAAAAGATTATATAGACAGCTTCAACTTCAGAACAAAAACCTCTCTCACCAAAAGTCTTAATGAATTTCATAAAAGAAATGTCTACAGTTCAGCTTTTGCTAAACGTCTCTCACTTTCCAGTCTAGGCATCGTTAATAGAATTAACTATGCCAAACATCATTGTGGTTTTCAGTAGCATCAGATAACAGAAGGGGAACTTCTGCCACTTCTCAGACTTCTCTGAACCCATAACACCTTCTTTTCCTTAATATACATTCTGGCAATTTTGTCCCAGACACATTATCCCCACTGCATCCTTGCTCAGCAGGACACATTCCTTTAAAGGAGAGGGAGATTATCAGTTTATCCTGGGAACGTCTTTCCTGCTGCTGTGCTTAGTATCAGTGCTGGGATAAAACCCTCTTAAAATAGTTCCAGGGTCCAGGCAACAACCCATTGTATGCAATATTCTTTTGGTTTTTATGGAGCAATGACTTCGGCATTTTCAGGCCTTTGCAGGCCAGCAATGAACAGTAGATTAAGGCTAAATTATTTCTGCCCTTAAAGTTACGACAGCCTGAACATGATGTCCTGTCTCAACACCAACAGCCAAACTGTTTAGAACGCTGTACTGTCATGTGACCTCCTGAATAAAAAGGATTAGAGGCAAGTACTTTAACCCACACACACAATTTCAAATGGAGTAAATCAGGAATTTAAAAAATATTAATTCAAATACTTTCTTCTATTGTCAATTGTAACAGCTTTCCCACAGAGATGCATTTTAACACGGATTTGACAATATTAAGAGAGATTGCTTGGTTCCACAGTTTTTGATGAACGACAATAACTTTTCAAAATTAAGAGACACAAGGAAGACAAGCAGAATTCCCCCATGTCTTACATTCCTATCCCACTGGAGTAGATATGTCCCAGCCAACAGGACATTTCCACATTTCAGCAGCAGTGTTACCACCATGAACCAGCAGCAAGAGTTGTCATTCCCTATCTCCCTCCTGCAGCTGCAGAGCCTCTTCACCAGCTCAGGAACCCTGCATAGAAACAGCACCACCACCTCTTGCAGCAACACTGAGGCTTCACCCCTCATTTCAAACCTACCAGCCTTGGCAGGTTCAATTGATACAATTTTTTAATTATCATTATTATTATTTTTTTAGGAATCCCACCAGATGGCAGCAGCATGTCTCCCCAGCAAAACTGGGAGCACTTCTCCAAAGGACAGCTCCTCATTCTTGGAACAGACACAAGGCTTCCCAAACTCAGCCCTGCTCAGTCTGAACCACAGGACACAGACAGAGCTTGTCGCTGACATTAAAATCTGGATATTTTCAGCACTTCAGGAAGATGAGAGCAGGGAACACTCCAAGAGCGAATCACTCTGCTTTTGGCAAATGAGGAACATGACTGGGTTTGCAGCAATTCACCATACCAGAGCGTGGGGAAACAAACCTGCAGGACCTGGGGGAAGCCCCTGCACTCCTGCCCCTGCTCAGCAACACCCTCCCTGTCCCAGGGCAGCAGGCAGAGCTGATTCCACACAAGAGGTGCCCAGCTGAGCGAGGACACAGGAATTAGGGAATGTGCACAGACCCCAGCAGCAGCAGCACCGCCCGCAGGGGTCAATAACCAAAGTGCTGAAGCACCAGGCTTTGGCTCTTCATGAGTGAAAAACTCCAGCAGCACATCAGCTACCCCGAAACATCACCGAGCAGCAGACAAATGAACTAATGACAAATGCTAATTCAACTGCCAAGAGAAAATCTCTCGGTGAGGTAACGGGAAGTGCAACGCCCCACGCTGATCGCTCGTCTGATGCACTGAACTGAGCTGCAGGTCAGCTGTGCCTCCAAACAAAGCAGTGACACACCAGAGCACAAGATGAAAGACTTCTGCAAATACCCCAACTGTCTATGCAATAACATCCATTTCCCTCAGAAGCACTGATAAAAACTTTTCAGTTACTTATTAGCACAAATAACGTTCAGACAAGATACTGAGGAACAACAAATCCTCCTTCCAAAGTCACTCAGGCTTTGTGAATCCTGCATCACGCTTGAACCCAAGAGCACATTGCTCATGTCCAAGTCACCTCAAACTATAAATACTCAAGTCAGTGTTTACTTTATCTCACATAAAATTCAATTACATAGGCATTCTTCCACATTTTGAATGAAACTAAAATTCAGTTTAATTACTGCTTACAGACTCCTAAATTGAGCCTGCACTCACCAGCAGAGGTTAACATGAAATGCCAAAAGCTGAGCAGTGACCGCTGGATTCAAACACACGTGAGCAAAGAGGAACTCACTCCCACCAATGACATCCTGAGCCAGTGCAGCCGGAGGGATCCCAGCTCCCAGCTTCTGCTTTTAGCTGACACCCTCCCGCTTTGTTGTCTTCTCTTTCCCAAGCTGTTGTTACCTCCAAGCAGAGCTGTAGCTGCAGCTCTGCAGGCACAGTCCCCCAGGGGCAGGTCCCACGGGTGCGCAGCCCAGGGCTCGGGATGGGCAGAGGCTTTGGCACTGCCTTTCCTACCTGATGTCACTCAGACTCTTCCCTCTACACCTCCTTTCTCCCCCCTGCACCCTTAATGATATTATATTTAAATATGCAAGCGTGACCTTTCATTCTACTGAATACTGTGGAAGCAGATCTCTCTCTGCACCTTGTTTTTTGGCAAACAGAGCTGGGAAAATAAAGACCTGGAAAATGCACAGGCAAACAAAACACCAGTAAAAAGGGCTGATCTTACATAACGACATGAATTTAAGCAAAGACCTTAACAAATAAATTTATAAAACTCCATACCTTAAAAAAATATACAAACTGATGGAAATACCTTCAGATAATTTTTTACAGCAGATTCCTTGTCAGTTTTCATTCTTTTACACCCACTTTTTAATGCTGTACCACAGCCAGAGCACGGCAGTGCTGACTGCACAACAGCTCCCCTCCGACGGGGAGAACTCAGCGTTTAAATGAACTCCCCAGCTCTGAGGGAAGGCACACGAGAGCAGCCCCAGCACTGACCTGCACCTCGCTCCTCAGCTCCCTCGGCCTCCTCAGACAGCACCATTTGCTGCCAGCACTGGGCTGGTGACGCGTGGCCACCCCGAAGGGCTGGGCTGCAGGCAGAAGGGGCTTTGCTCTCCTGAGGCCTGCCCTGCCGAGCCCTCTGCCTGTGCCTGGCACACTCCGTGACCCGGCCACTCCTCTCACTGAAGCTGCAGCTCGGCCAGCACCTAAAGCAAAACTCCAGGGGCACCCAGAGGCTGGGCTGGGAACGCTGCAGAGGGCTGGGACACCACGCACAGCTGCAAACTTTGCATTCGTGCTGCAGGAAGTGCGCTGCAACACGCCTGCTCTCCAAACAACCCCCTGCCAGCCTTCATGCTTCCCAGCACAGCTCCGAATAGGGCACGCTGACAAACATTTATATACAAATATATATATATATATACACTGCTGCCAGCTTTGTGTCAGCGCTCCTGAAGGGCACTAATTACATACATGGCTCTAAGGTAGTCACAAAATGCATTAGGAGAGATTCCACTCCGCTGACAGACTCCTCTGAAACGCGGCTGGGGGATAAAAGGGCCGGAGGCAGAGCTACAGTGAGGCAGGAAATCCCATTTCCATTTTTGAGAGGGGAGCAAAGTTCAGCTGAGCCGTTTTAGGTAGCACACAGCACTACCGCAGGTCAAACCGCCGTGAGACAAAGATCTTGACAGGTGACTGCACAAGGAAGACATTTTCATACGCTTTTCATTTCTGACTCTTAAGCCAGGTCAAAATGAATATTTTAATGCTCATTTGTTAACCTGAAATTTTAGGAAGCACGGCTTAGCTGCACGGATGCACGCTCTAATTAAAGGTACAGAAAGGGCACAAACAAGCTGCATTGTCTCAGAAGAGAACGGCAGGGTGGGCTGTTAGTCAGAGGTGGCTCCTCACCACCGGGAACCTCGTTCTGCCAACGCAAACAAGCGAAGCAACTTTCTAAGAACGGAGAAGAACCAGCAAAAAAGCTCTTAGTAAGCAGCTCTCCTGCTTTCTGATTCAAATGACAAAAACAAGGATGAGTTATGACCAGGTAAAGAATGACAAGGAGGTATTGGTTCACTTTTGTCTCTACTCACCAGACAACACCAAAGGCTCCATATCCGATGGGTCTGTCCGGCTCAATGTCCAGTTGCTGCTGTGGATGTTGTGAGTGCTGATGATGGTGCGCTTTGACTGCAGCAGCTGCTGCAGCCTGTACCTGAGCTGGGGCTGCTGCAGCCGGTCCGGGGGCCTGGCCCGGGGCCGGGGATGGGAAGTACGGCTGCTGCTGCCCTGGGTTCAACATCGCGGCGGCGGCGGCTGCAGCTGCGGCGGCCGCGGCGGCCGAGGAGGCATGCTGCTGCACGGGGTGCACCGCGGCCGCCGAGCCGGCGTGCAGGTGGTGCTGAGCATGGTGGTGGTGATGGAGGTGAGGAGGAGGGAGGTGAGGAAGGTGGTGGTGATGGTGGTGGTGGTGACCTGCTGCTGCCGCAGACGTACCGCCATTGTAAGCCGCCATCATTTTTGCGTTGGCTGTTGTGCCACAAAGAGACATTCAAAAAAATGCCCTTTGATTGGATAACAACTGGGTCAAGCTGTCATTTGGCCATAAAAATTAAATCTGCTACACTTTAAAAGAAGTTGGGTTTCATCATACACGGCCCACCTTTAAAAACATGGAGCTCCACTGGCCTTATCTCCTCGCGAAGCCAAACAACTCGGGGAGTCTCTTCATGTGTGCGGGCGCCAACCCCTTCCCCAGCATCCAGCTGGGCTTGGCTACTCCAACTCCATCCTTGGGCAGCTGGGGTGGGGCCGGGGTGGGTTTTTTCCTTCACTTTTGGTTATTTTTGTTGTTTTTCTTGTTATAAAAATTAAACACCGTGATCGATCCCCCTTCCCTCCGGAGGGAGGGCTCGGAGCCTCTGCCCTGAACACCCCGCGAGGGCCGGCCAGCCTAGCCCTGCCATTCCCGCACCCTCTCCATGTGTCCCCCGAACCTCCCTGAGCCCGGGCACCTCCTACATCGCTCCCTCCTTCCAGACACCTGCTCCCTCCTTCCAGGCACCTGCTCCCTCACAGCAGCAACAACTCGGGAGTTTGCAACTTTTCCTTGAAGGCCTGAAACACACACAAGGACCCAAAGAAAGTGAAGGGGGGGCGCAGGGCGAGGAGAGGGGGCTAAAAGAAGATAAAAACAGAAAGAGGAAGGGAAGGGCCGGGGCAGGACAGGGATCGCGGCGGGGGCGAAGGAGGGGGAAAAGTGGCGAATGAATGACGGGGCGGCGCGGGGCCGGGGAGGGGGCGCGGGGCAGGACCCAGCGGCCCCTGACAGCGCGACCCGCGGCGGGGCGGGGCCGGCCGGGCCGGGGGTGGTCGGGCCGGGGGTGGAGGGCAGGGGGCCCGCGGTGCGGGCGGCGGGAGGGTCTGGGGGCGGCCCCGGGTCCCCGCCCCGCCCGGCCCCGGCCCCGGCCCCGGCCCCGCTCTCACCTGGTCCCGCCGCCCCGCGCCGCGCCGCGGGCACGCGCTCCCCCCCCCCTGCGGGGCGCGCGCCCGACGCCGCCCGCAGCCAATCGCGCCCGGCCCGCTGGGCTGCGCGAGAGCCGCCCCCGACCAATCACCGCGCGGCGCCCGGCGCGCCCCGCCCACCGCGCGCGGCCGTGCAGAGCCCCCCCCACGGCGCGGCCCCGCCCCCGTGACCCCGCCGGCCAATCACCGCGCGCCGCCGCGCCCGGAGCCGCCGAGACCCCGCGAGATTCCCTCACCTCACACAACCCTCACCCCGGGCGGCCCCGCCTCCCTCACCTTCCTGCCACTCACAGCGGGCCGCCGGCCAATGGACTCTGCTCCTGAGCCAAGTCCCGCCTCCGGGACCCGCTTTTCGCCCAATCGCAGCTGCCCATCCAATCCAATTAGCCAATGAAGAGGAACGAAAGCCAGAAAAGAGGTTACTGGGCCAATGGCACTGGGAGGCGGGGAGGCGGCGAGACCGACGGCTTTCCTCACCAGTGGTCGGAGCCGGTGGGCGGTGAAGGAGCCGCCGCTCCACAAATCACGGAGCACGGCGCCGCGTGACGGATGAGGAAGCGGCCGTTGCGCCCGCCCACAGGCGGCAAGCGGCCAATGGGCGGAGGAGTTCTGTTGACGGGCGGTGGACGGGGCCAATAGCGGCCCGGGGCGGGTTGAGGTGAGGACGCGGCGCGCGCGGGGTCACTGTGGGCGCTGAGGGGGCGGCGGGAAGCGGGGCGCGAGCCGCTGTGAGGGCGGGCTGCGGGTCCTGCCGGGTCCCGCCGGCCTGGTGCCCTGCGACTGCCCCGTCCCGGTGCCCGCCAGCGGCTCCTCTGTGCCCTTTCTGCTCCCGCCCGGGTTACGGTGCCCTCAGGTCCCGCTGGCTGCGGGCCGAGCCTGCTCCGTCCCGCCGGGGCCGGTCCCGCAGCACGGGGGCCGACGGGGGCTGCCCGCGAAGGGTGTGAGGGTCTGTGGGGCTTTGGGCCTGTTTTTCGAGTCTCTAAGGACCGGAGAGCGGCGAATGCGGGGCGGGCAACGAGGCCCCTGTGCTGTGGCAGCAGCTGGTGGCACCTTGTCACGGCGCGCGTGAGCTCCCCTTGGCAGGACAGGGAATAAAGCGCTAATGAGGGTGTAGATGCTCCCAGCAGCGAGGCCGTGGCCCATTGCCCGAGGCAGTTCCTGCGAGGCTCCCTTCAGTGTGCTCAGAACACGCTCAGGGTGTTCACACTGCGAGGTACGTGTTAACCAGGACCGAAATATTCTTTGGTTGTTGTTCTAGTTCCCTCACGTTATGAATCTGCATGCCTGGGGACTGCAGTATCTTTGTGTAAGGCATCAGTGTTCCCTAAAACACAGGGGTGGGTAAAAACTCGACAGTTTTAACACCTTCCATTTTCTCATGTGAATATTAATCATATCTGATTAATAGTTTTACCTCAGAAAAACTCTCCCAGCTTACTGGAGCCTTTCCCATAGTGGTAGAGTTAAATTACCGTGAGGGTGATAAAGACGTTCCTTCAGGTAACTGAACGGAGCTGTTCAGAGGCAGTCAGGGACTGAGGGGAGATCTGCTGGTGCTGTGCTGGGAGCGAGCTGACAGCCTCTCCTTCGCTGCTCCCGGCTCCTGTCCTGGCAGAAAAGAGCCCAGCAGAGCTGTGCCAGGACAGACGCAGTGCTGAGGTGTTACCAGCAGGTCCCCGAAGGTGCAGTCCTGTCCCCTGTCCTTTCTGTTTGTCTCTGAAAACTGGACAGCATCGGGTTCCTGTGCAGTGGGAGGAAGAGAGAATATAAATGTGACAGTCTGTTGTGATTCCCAAAACCTCAGTGCAAAATATTTGCAAGAATGGGTTTGATACCTTGGGGATACTTTATAACAATGGGGTTTGGTAATTTTTGCCTGCTTTACAAGAATATAATCAAGAAAAGTCTTGCAGGACTGAAGATGGGCTCCTTAAACCTATCCCTGTTGCATTTGGAAATACGGTTACTAATAGTCCAGTCTGGAATTATATCAGAGTTTTGCTGTCATGTCACCGTTTTAAAAACAGAGACTGCACTTAAGAAAAAAAAAAACAAGCAAATTTTGATTTACAGCCATTTTATATCACCTCTTGGAAGAGGAGACAGAATACTTATTTAGCACTCACATTTGTAGCTGGTTGATGTTTCTGTGGGAGCTGATAACAAGCTGGGTCTGAACACAACGCACCCCAAGGATTCTCCTGGTTTCTGCTTCCCCTCAGGCTCTGGGGGTGTGGTGTGGGGGAGAAGGAAAGAAGGGGTACAAAAGGGCATAGGGCTGTGTTGGCAGGACTGGAAGGCGTTTAAAACTCTCCCACACGTTTTCATTATGGACTTTTCTCTTCTGCAAAACCTTTTCAAGTAGTAAAAGGGAGCAGTGGCCTAATAATCCTTGTATGGGAAGCTGGGTTCTCAGAGTATTTGCAGGTCAGTGTCTCAGTGCCATTATTCAAGTCTGAGCACACAGTGTCACCTTAACTGTTTGTTCAGTCAGGTACTTTACTGGGTAAAGAAGTGTCTTGCTTTAGAAGTACCCTGAAAGTGTCGTTAGATGCTGTCATGCTGGTGGATTCTCAGCATCAGCAGTGCAGGGTTTGCAGTCCTGGCACTGGCACGTGTTTCCTGACAGTCCTTGACCAGATCACTCCAAACTGCACTCCCCAGCTTCCATCTGTGAAGTGTTGGTAAAATCTGGGACCCACTGTATTGATTTCAGAATGCTGCAGCCACGTTGTTCTGTTTGCCCTTGGCAGCTGCACCAGCCCCGCTCAGTGAGGTGAGGCCTGGTGAGGGATGAACTTATCTTGGTGCCCAGATGGAGTTCTGTCAGGTGCCACGCTGGGTGGCCCACCCTGCCCAGTGTATCTGCCTTGCACACTGCGTTCACAAACGCTTCAGCTGGTGTCCCTGGCCTCTGTCACACTCTGAAACTTAACAGCTCTCCCTTCAACTGCTTTTAGGCTGCTCATGCTCTGAAGGTTAAGGAGGACAAGGTCAAGTTGATTCATAGGGAAGTATGTGTAAGGAAAAAACAGAAGAGTAGTAAAGAAAACACGAAACTTGCAAAGTGCTCACCTAATAGACCCTTTGTATCCTCAGCAGAGGTCTGTTACTGCGTGTAGAAGTCAGTACTGTGCGTCAGAAACACTGGGCTCACACTTGTTCATTTTTTAAAATCCACAGCTTCAACTCTTGAGAGATTTATTTTCCTCTGGGATTTGACACTTGGTTTGCAGGGGTATAATCTCCTTGACAGTGCTCTGCATACAGGCAAGGGATGGTAGACACTTTGTAATCAGCTAGTCCTGTTTCTTTAATGCTCCTCAGCAGTGTTTTAACCTTAAAATTCTACACAAAAGATTGTATCATCTTGAACAATATAAAATGTAATTGTCCAGTTCCAGACATAACTTGTCAGCATTTTTTTCTTATCCCACATGACCTAACTGTGAAAACAGGACTTGAAATATTAGAATAAGTCTTTTGATCGTGTGTTGTGTATGAGTATCCTTCAGCATTTAGGCATGTAGGGGTTTTGTGAACCTTTAATGCAGAAATAAATAACATTAAGCGGAACAAAGCATAATAAAATGCACAGATTTGTCTCTGATCCTCAAAAGGGGTGCTCTGAGCTGCACTATTGATAATTTATCATGTGGGTGTTTGACAAGCCCACACATACCCTGATGTAACACTGCAGATACAGTCCTCAGTGTTCTATAACACCCTGGAAATATTTAATTCATAAATCCTGATGCTGGAGCCCTTAAGGTGTCAGAAACGTGGTGCTCATGCCTGTGAATCTGAGCAGGTTTGGTTAGTCAGATAAATACCACGCTCCAAATAAACTGTGATCCTAACGTGCAACAGAATAAGCATATACACGAAATATCATGGGATTAAAATTGCTGTTAATCAAGTACATTAGAACTTTTCTTTGCAAGGAATAATTTTCCAGAGTTTTTGTCTTTAAAACCTTTTATCTGTTAAACTGGAAAATAATAAATTCCTCCATTAATAAAATTCAGAGAGGAGCAGGGGAAGGAATATTTTGGTTTAGCTTTGGTAGCGTTTGGTTTTGTAGCTTTGTTTCTCCTAACTTTTGAAAGGATGGCAATATTCCTTCATCTAGGAGGAGGGCAGGATCTGCTTGTCTTGTGAATGAGAGACAAATCCTTGCCCTACTCAGGGCAACATTTTAATAAGATAGAGGGAAAAGAATGGAGTGATCCAACCGAGCAGGTGACCCCTGATGAGGCTGGCAGTCAGGCCAACAGGCAGGGTGACTCTTTGGAGCAGCACTGGGGAATGTGGCACTGCCTTGGACAGCAGTGAAATGATGGGATGGTGCTTCCTGCAGCAGGGCAGCATGATGTGCCTGGGATGGGGTAGGGGACAGCTGGTGTGAGTGACAGATGGTGTCATCCAAGACTGAGCTTCTCCCTGATGTTGGATATCAGACTCTGCAGGTACCTCTGTTGCCTCCCTGGCCCATCAGCCCCTCTGGCTCTTGCTGAGCAGTTTTTTGTGGTGGGGTCACAGCCCTGCCCCAAGTCTGTCCACTGTGCTCCATCTACAGACATGATGGTCAAGATTGGCACTGCAGCTTGAAATCATCCCAAAAATGTCACCTCCTAAACACTGAGCTTGTGCTCTGCAGAGCTTTCTAGCCACAAGTGTTTTCTTTTGAGAGTTCTGAAGGACTTGCTGAGTTCTTTGCTGACTGCAGCATTTAAGCATGAACTTGGCTTTACCTGGGAATGCTCAGGGGCTTACAGTTGGTTTGTAATAATTAGTCATTTACAAACTTAAGCCTGATTGTTTAGTCCCTTCCCAAACACCAGTTGCAGGAGGCAGAGGGGACATCTTTATCCCCTGCTGCTTTCTGGAGAAAGTGTCAGTTCTGTGGTTCTCTCTGTTCTATATTTCTTTGCACCAGAAATGACCCTGCTGCTCTTTGTCGACAGTGTTTCCTTTTATCCCTCTCCTGGCAGCTGCTCTTGCTCCATTCTGATGTTGGAACAGCAAATGAATTCCCTCTGAAGCAAATGTCAAGCCAGTAAAGATGTTGAAGCAGCAAGAAAATCGTCTCTGTCTCTGAAGACGGAATTGGAGACCTTTGTGAATGAGATGTTCTTAAAATAGTTCCACAGTGTGTTATCTTCCCTAGAAGGTGCAGAATTGAAAGCATCACCACAAGGCACTTGTCCTTGTGCGAGCAGCATCCCTAAATGATGGGTTTTGGAGAGGGGAGAGAAGCAGGCTATTTCCTTTTCCTCCTCTCCAGGCAAAAAGCAATGCATGATTTTAATCTCTGTGTGATGGTACATTTATGTTTTTTCCAAGAGTTGCATCGCTGTTTGCTGCTTATTTAAGTATGTCCCATGTTGATTGACCTTGTTCTCCAGGATCCACTGTTTCTGGAGTAAACTGGTAGGCGAAACAATGCCAAGCCACAAGTTGAGTAGAGGTGCTCTGAATTACCCTGTCTAAGGTTCAGGGTGGCTGTGGCCCCTGTGGAGAGCAGAGATTCTCAGCTGGTGGGGTGTGCCACAGCCTGGATAGGCTGAACTGAGTCACATCATGCACTTCAGTTCCTGTCTCAATTCAAACCTGCTGTCCAAGGAAGATGGCAGCTTTGGAAATCTTCCCTTCCATGGAACTTTGGAGTCACTGGTTCCGGTGATGGAAGCTCTGTCTCTGTGGTCAGACAGAAAAGAGGCATTGGTTGGACATGGAGAATTTGGTTAGTTTGAGAGCTCTTGCTGAGATTTTTCCACCCTCAGCTAGTTTGGGGTGTTTGGTTCCCTGACAGCCTCAGGAGAGCGTTGGGCCCAGCAGCAGGGATGGCATGAGCTGCTGGGCTGTGACATCCCATTGTCCCTGAGTACAGCGCAGAGCTCACGTCCTGAAGTCCCACAACTTGATGAGCCAATGCTCCAGGGGTTGCAGGAGCATTTTGAGAATTCATTGTTGTGTTGTTGCTTCATAATCCCTCATAATTGAAATCTGATGTTTTTAAGAAAGTATATCTTGCATATGTGCACTTCGGAGCAAAAAATGCAGGCTGCACATATGACGTATGTGACATGCACATGAACTGTTGTTATTTTGTTTATCAAAAAAATTGTTGATGTAATTAATGGAATTGAGGGTTTGGGCAGTAAAATTAATCCAGAAAAAGTCTGATACAACTTTTTGCCAGGATCATTAATAGAATCTTTGACATGCCTGTGAATATCTGAATACTTATATTTTTCTTCAGCTTGGTGAAAGGGGAATTGATAAGTAAAAATACTAGATGCAAAAATTAAATCACTAATTGAAGAGCAGGGATTTTTATAGCAGTTTCATAATTATATTCATAACATAAGTTTAACTAGGAGAAATGTTAAAATTTTGACATCTTCAGTTTTTCATCTTTTGTGTGAAGGTGGGAATAATTAGCTGTACTCATACAAACATAGTTTTCAGGGTTTTCTCAGTTGTCTTAAGACTCTTAATATTTTTCCTAGTCCTGTTTTTTTGACATGATAATATCGCTTTAAGGGCTTTCTTTACCAGATCAATTCCTTTCCTACCAGGAGAACTAAAGCTTTTCAGCTGTCTGTCCAATTTATCCTTCTGGACTAAATTTCTCATCTTGAGATAACCAGCAGCAATTCTCCCCTCCGGAGATTTGTATCAATTAGTTCTGCATCACTAATTCCTGTGGTATTGGGGGACCAGTGGGTTGTAAGGAAGCTGCTCAGTAAACATTTATGGCTGTTGGGGGTTTGTCTTGACGTTTTTTGTTCAGAGGTTGTGGGTGCCATCACTGGAGCTCTTGCTCGTGCTTGCCCTGTCCTTGGCTGCCAGGCCGGGCACTGTTCACGGCAGAGGGCGTGCAGGGCTGTTTTGGGCTCTGCTGCCTGGTGGATTCAGGGGATGTGAGCTCTGTGAGCTCTCTGGCTGCAGCAGTGGCTCCTTGGCCACCCCTGGTGTCTCCAGCTCCTCGCATGGCCAGGTGGCAGGTGGGAAGTCACTGCCACTGTTGGTAACGGGAGTGGCAGATGCAGTCTGGCAGGAAAGCAGGTTAGTCTGCAGCTGGAATGCAGGCCAGGCTTCCCCTAATCCCTCCCTTAGCCACAGAAAGGTGGCTTTAATCTATTTGTTCTGCATTTGGTTGTTTTTTCAGCACTGATCTATCTGCAAATGCCATTGCACTGTTAGTCTGTTTCTATCCGTTTGCCATTAGCAGATGTGTCGGGACATGAGGCTGTTTTCAGTCACTCAAAGTCTAATCCCAGCAATGCTGTAGGATCTTGGGAATCGCTCTGCATTTATACACAAGTAAATGATGAATAATGTGTCATTTTTAAGAACTTGCTACCAGCAATTTTAGGATTTTGTTAGACAGCTGATTTTCTTTTTGCTGATGTTTTAGACAAAACTAATTTGATAGGATTATTAGAAGAGGAAAATTAAAAGGACAGAATCATCCAGGAAGCTCATTAAAATGGAAACCCTGAAAAAACTGGGTAATTGGGCATTGATTCTGTCCTCCCCCCTCACTTTATGAGCAGTATTGTATTAAAAGTAACATGTCTGCAGGATGATGCTTCAACATCTGTTACTGCTGAAACAAAATGATTTGCTTGTTTTTTCCTCTCTATATTCTCCCAACATCTGCATGTGTAGATCTATCCTGTATATTTTTATCCCATCTAACACAACTCCTTTCTAGGGAAAAGGCATCAAAGGGAACAGGATCCTCCCTCTGGTTTGGAGGGGGATTCTGCATTGCCGCTTGCTTGCATTAGCTCTTGGGTGAGTGGCTGTGAAATGAATCATGTGAGCGAGGACCCAGGGCTGCTCAGGAAGCCCAGGCACAGGTTTGGTGCTCTGAGATGTGTTTTTGTGGAACAAAGAAGTTCACAGGCTGTCGGCTGTCTGCCTCCTGAAATATCACATTATGTGATTAAACCCATGCAAATAATTGTCCTTATTTTCTATTCTCAGAATATTTGCAGGGAAATTGCATTTTTAAAAAAGTATTTCACTCTGAAGATGCTTGATAATTGTGCTGGGATTTAGATTTTTTTTTCTTTATAGGCTGATTCAATAAATTGATTATAAATCTAGCTTGCTGAATGTTTGCTATTTTCAATCACTCTAGCTGTGATTATTGTGATAGTAAGCAATACACTTTCTTTGGTTTACGTTTTGGATATTTGCTAAAATATACATAGTGGCATGTGCCAATCTTAAAATTCAGTTTATTTACAAGTGTGATGGTTTTATTTCTCTTCAGCATATGTACTATAAAAATTAAATTGCATAAAGGTTTGTAGCAAGAAAATAGAAAAAGCTGGGCAATAGATTTGAAATAATATCAGGAAATATTTTCTGATCTCTAATAATTATGATGTTTGGTCTTCCAGACTTGAAAGTAAGCACAAGAAATTTAAGCATGGTAAAGCACATGATTAAATCCATTTCTATCCAGCAAAATTCTTGAACTTGATTTGAAGCATGTGCGTTAGTTATATTAATAACTCAAAACTATTCCTTAAACCCAGCCAACGTCAGACTGACTAAATATTAGAATTGCAAGGTAAATACTGCAGTAAATAAGATAAATATGGATGCTGGCTTTGTCAGTGGTTTTGACTTGTACAGTCATTTTTGTGGCACTTGAAATCAGAAAAGAATGGAAATTTCAACTAATTTTTTAATATGCTGAAATGTATTAAGTTACACAAAAGAATCCATATTATAGTAATCCTGCATATATACAGGGAAAGAGTACCCAGCGTGCATGGCAGATGGTTTCAAAGGAAATCCTCGAGAGCTAGGATTAAAAAGCAATTTTCAGCAAGTTTAAAATGGGTCTCCATATTTGGGTCACAGATATTAACTCTTTCATTGCAAACAAACGAGGGAGAAGTCTGGTCAGACTGTTATGGAAATGTTTCTCTCAGTAGAAGCTGACCAGTTTGTGCTAGGGAGGAGAGGTGTGAGCAGGGCAGTTGATTCTGCTCCTGGTCCTGTTCTCACACCAGTGGGAAGCAGAGTTGTGGCTTACAGAGACAGGGCTGTAACGCAATAAATGGGATTCATCATTCCATGAACAAACATTGGCAGCCCTCTGAAAAATAATGTGTGTGTGGCTTTGATCTTTGCCCTCTGAAACAAATTTCCGTAAAGACAAACGGATAAATACGTTTTAGCATGCTAGAAACAGCAGATTTATAGCTGTTTACCTTCAGTACATTATTACCAATCACTTTATTAAAGTGTAAAGACTTTACACATCACATTTCTTTATTCCTTTTGGATATGGCGAGCATGTACGATACAGGATAAATAAGAAATTGAACAGCAATATTGTTGCTCCCTCATAGAAAGGAATGAACACGGGCTCCCAAGTTTTGCTTGGAAGTATGTCTGTGCATGGAGTAAGCCTGTTTTTCTCAAACATGTTTTAGAGGCACACTAGAATGTTATTATCTGTTTCTAAAGGTTATATAAAATCAGCATTATCATGCAGGCATTGTTCCAGGCTGCAGCTGTTTGGAGGTGGCATATGAAGATGCAGGAATCTTGTCACCAGTCTGATGCACAGAAGGGATTGAGTGCAGGTCAGCTTTGCACTGGAGGATCACAAGAAGGCACTGGGCTTTTAGTAGATAAAAATAGGGCAGCAAGTTGGAGATTATTGGCTTTAACTAACTTATACCAGTTAGTAACTGTGTCAAGAGTGTAATTCACATTTACATCAGTGCTCCTTACACATTTTGGCAGCACAAAGGAACCTCAAATTTGACATGAACTTTTCTTTAAAAGACACTTCCAAAGTGGAAATTCAAGTTAGACCTTAAGCACTGTTTATCACTGAACAATGAAACAGAGCTACTGTTTTGTTGTGTTCCCAAAGCTCAGCTGGGTGTAGTTGAGTAGGTTTGGAAAGCTTTCTGAGCCCAGGTGCTTGATGCTCTGCTAAGTGAATTATAGAGGTAACTGCTGGTTTGAATATCAGCCTAAGGAGAAGTTAATTGTGTTGCTCTCTGGGTATTACATTGGCTAGGAGTTAACAGAGGAGGACTGCACTTCTGAAAGGGCGTGGTGAATGTCCTGGTGGGATAGTAACTGCAGGTGTATCTGCTAAGTGCTAATTAACAATGTTTTCTGCAGCACTCAGCCAAGATCTTTATCAGAGGTCCTCTGCTCTCACAAAGGAAAATTCAGGTGATGGATGAAAAGAAGGTGTTTAGTTCTTGTACCAGAGCTAGGAAGTGTCAGTGGGCTCAGGATGAGCTTTTAAAGTTGAATCTGTTCTTCTGGGTTCTTGTTTCACATTGCCTATTACAGTAGGTCTGCCTGTGAGTATCTTGATATGGCCTTCAGAGGGCAAATATAAGTGCTGACATTAGATACCAAAACTTGAACATCCCAAGCTGTTGTCAATCATCATATGTCACCAAGTTGTGCTACTATTAAATACTTGGGGGGAAAAGAATCATCTGTGGCAACAGCTGTCTTTGATCCGTGTGTTTGTAAATGTGCTTGAGAGTTTGCCTTAGATTTTTCAAAGACTCTTGTCTTTTAAAGGGAGGCAAAACACATCAGTTCAGAGTCTCTGACGTTGTTATCTTCCAGGACTTTTGTTTTAAGTAGTTTTTGAAAATCTCTGTGACAGGATCTCAGATAAAACCTGATCCAGATGTCTTTGCATAGCCAGAGAAATCTGTTTGCTTGACTTCAACAAACTTAGAAGAGGTTCTGAATAAACAAATTGGCTTTAGAGAATGAGTTGCTTTGATTTACTCACTGTACAGTCGTGTATTTGAGAAAAAGCAGTTTCTTGTGTGCCGTCTGTTGTTGCCTCGGTCCAAAGCAGTTTTTTGTAAGCAGAATACTGTAAAGTAATTATTATGTCATTGTACAGAGTTCTGAGTGTGAGGTTTACCTCTTTAAAGGAGGTAAATGCTTTCTTACCTCCAGTAACTCTTATCAGGAAATATTGAAGGGTCAGTTCTCCTCAGTTAGAATTTCTCTCTACTTAAATCTTTTTGTAGGGTATATTTTTTTAAGCTTTTCAGAGTAGATGACTGAAAGCAACAGCCTGTTCATGTTAAAGCCATACATTCCTGTCTGATGTAACTGGTCAGACAAAAGTGAAAGCTCCCATAGGGATAAATTGAGCTGTGGATGGGCTTCTCAGCACTTCTTTATTAATGGCACTTCAAGTAGCGAGTTGAAGAGAAACAGATAATGAAAATTGATTCTTCTCTGCAGGTCTCTTGCTTACTTTTGGACTTGGACAGGCCTAATCTGTGAAGATAATTAAAGTTCCTCTGCTGTGGATGCTGTAAGTGAATTTTTCATTGTGTGTCTTGTATCTGGTTGAGAATATGCACCTGAAGTATCAGCATTGAGCAAAATATCATGTAGAGAGGCTAGAGGGCTGAAAAAAAGTGTAAATGAAGGATGTTCTCATTGGCAGTGTGAAACAGGGTGGTGGCCCTGGCCATTAGCATGGCAGTTGAGTTCCAGGTGCCTGGTAACATAGTCGGACATTTCCAATACCCTTTACTATTCAATAGACTTCTCCCAGAAGAGGCCTGCCCACTTTAAACCCTGTCCCTGTGGCAGCAGAGTCTTTGGAGCATCTGGGACAATGCCCTCCCTAGAGCAGGGCATGGGCTGTAGCTGGCACTGCAGGAAGGCAGAGGATGTGGAGGAGGCTGGGAACAGAATGCCATGGCTTTGACCTTGTTGTAGCATCCCTTTGGGATCCATAGGGCACGGCTTTCTGTGGGTTAATTGTCACAAGTGGGGGAATGACACGTTTCTTATTTCTGAGAGAGTTTCTTTAAAACATCTGATGTTCTTCCATCAATGAAAGCATGCAAAGAGCTCTTCAGATCCCCGTTTTCTCCCCAAAGCTGTGGGAACAATTTTCTGGCTTGTAGAACAAAGAAGTTGGAACAGATGACATAGCCAACATCTGCACCTGGCTCACGGAGGAAGCGAATATTTGGCATAGAAGCTGAGCTCCCTTCTGCCAAGAGAGCCGTGCTGATGCAGTTGTTCAGGGATGAAGATGGCAAAATGGCTTTTCCTTATTGACTCACCAAAGCAATTTTATTGGTCTGTCAGAGTGAAAAAATTCTTGGGAAGGAAACTGTCTTTACTTTTAAATATCAGAGTTTAGTCAGTGGTTAATCAAATGCTGTCTAATCAGCCCTGTAAGATTTTGATGGTGTATCACTTCAGTTCTGATGGCAGACACATCACATATGGGTTGCCATTTTGATGGCTTTGAATGGTAATCTGACCCATAAAAACTGAAGCATAATATGCAAACTGATTTTTTTCTGGCCTGCCCTGTTCTTGGTGCCATCTGTGTTAGGATGGAAACGAGCCTGCTCAAAACGTGGGCTGCCGGTTTTGAGCTGATCACAGATGGGTTTGAAAGAATAGCCTTGTGTGCACAAGGAGAGGGAAGATGCTCCTGAGCAGGAAGTTTCCCTTGAAACCATATTATGTCTACTAAATCCTGTGGCCTGTGGAACAACTACCAGACCTTTCCCTGAATTCTTCATATGGATTAAGTAAACTAAATTTACTTCTCAATATCAAGAAAACCCCCACAACTTCTAAATATCGCTCTTCTTCCACTACTTTGTTCTACTGCTGTCATCAATAATGGAACAGAGTACAGAAAGCTGACATTACCTGACCCCGTTGGGTGTTTGCTATGCATCTGTTCAGCAAAACTGGACATAGTAAATTATTTCATGAGTTTTGTAGATTAATTTTAATCTGTAATGTGAATCCTGTTGAACTTACAGGATTCAGGCTGCTGTTCCTGGATTTCTGTCTTTGAGAATTAATAAAAGTCTGTGTTGTAAGTGAAGGTGAGTACCTGTCCTCTGCTGTTTCATCTCAGATCAAAAATTCAGATATTTAAGTGCCTAATTCTTAATGTGGTCAATGAGATCTTGGTTTTCCTCTCATGTTTAGAGAGCCTTTGCTCTAAAGTTAGAGATTGACTGGCCTTGTCTTACGTGGAACCACAAGTGCCCTGGTACTATTTATAATCCCAAGAAACACATGAAATAATTTTCACTGGTTAGGAATATGGTGTACAAAATCTGATTTCTGTTTTTACTCTCTTTAAATCAATAACATTGTTTGAGTGACCATTTCTTTGTCAGAAAGGAAGCCTGTAGAAGGCGGCACTCATTGATGAGTTTCATGGTCGTGACACACTTGAACATCCCTCTCAAGACATCTTGAAGCCTTTTATTTCCAGGCTAAATAAACACCAATTTCAGCAATGTCTCATCTACTCCCTTTAATTACTGCTGCTGAGAGAAAGTTTCTGCCAATGCAAATGTGCTATTTTGTCATGTCACATCAAATTGCATCAGCCTTATATTTAGGAACAAAAAGAGGGGGAGGCTGAGACAGGATGTGGCTACAAATGGAACCAAAGGGTTTTCTTAAATACAGGCTGAAAATAGACAATCGAGGCAGTGATGCTTTTTCAAGCAAAAATCCATGAAAGGGAAAATGAAGGCTGTGACGGCAGAGCAGGGCTGGGGTGGGCAGAGGGAGTTCTGGGGGAGGCGGGGTGCTGGCAGGGAGGGGCTGCCGAGCTCCTGGCTTTCGCACACACCCCTGTGTGTCAGATGGGTACGAGGTGCGTTTGGGCTGGCTGAGCCCGCAGCTCGTTCCTGTGTGCTGGCTGAAGTAGGGGGAGCTGTGCTTCTCTCCAGCCTGTGCCTGCCCTTCCCCAGGATGCGTCCCCGTGCAGCAACAACAGCTCTCTAAATGAAAGAGATTGTAGGAAAGAGGCATAGACAAAATTTCAGTGACTGTCCAGATAAGTGTTGGAGCCTTTGAAAAATCCCTCACGCCACTTTAAAATGTGGTGTCTCTACAGAAATAATATTTTTTTAAACTTGTTTTTAAGAAAACATTAGCATTTTCCCCATGGAAAACACTTTTTGCCCCCTTACTATTGGGCACAAAAGGATCTGTTGAAATCAAATACATAAATTATGGATGTAATGGAGCTTGCTTTGAACTGATGAGTCTGATCAGAGCCTGGTGGCAATTAAATCGAGTTCTGAAAGATCAGCTGTGTTTGAGAACCAGCAGAACTCAGGGAGGAAGTGATCTGGGGGCGTGTGAGCAGCACCTACTTAGCAAATTGGAAAAATATTATTCATTTCTTACATCGAAGCACTAGGAATCTCTCCTCAGAAGCAATTGGTGATGATAGAGGTAATATTTTTATTCTTGTCACCAAGGATAATAAAAATGCAGTAGAAGCTTGGAAACTTGTGTATTTACAGCATTGTGACAGGGGTAAGTCAAGCAGCATTTCAGGCTGAAGCCAGAGAGCAAAGGCACCCAGGTCTCCTTGGGTGGATGTCACTGGTCCTGCAGGACTGTAAAACGTTAAATATAGTGATGCTGCGGGTGTTAAATTGCTTGCAACAGGCAGGGACTATCCGTGGTGCTACATCGGTGGCTGTGTCCTGCTGGGGTGCACAGGGACAGGGACAGCCCTGGGGCTGTGTCCTGCCAGGGTGCTCTGCCCTGGGGGGGCTCGGGTGCTGAAGGCTTTGTCTGACCCTGAAACAGGCCAGGGGTGCTTCCTGCAGGCTGAGGCAGCTGGGCACACTCCTGAGACGTTCTGGTGCTGCTTCCAGCAATAATTGGCATAGAATTCTTTGGATTTCATTGTCATTTAACCCACCTCCCAAGACTTAACCACATCTGATTTTTGCTTCCACTGACATTTTCTGTTCTTTTTAAACACATAAGCATTAAAAAATCCTCAGTAAAAATGTGTGTATTGTCATAGCAGGGAAGGCATTTCTGTAATACTCTCAAAGCAAATCACAGAAATATTAAATGGGGGAGGAAAAAGGTAGATGTTTGGTTTTTATAGCTGGGATTTGTTTGTTTTGAACTGAATAAGTCTGAAAATACTCGATAAAAACTGCAGATCAAATGAAAAGACTCCATAAGCAGCATCCTCCAGATTGTTCCTCAAAAAAAACACCCAACTGACAACAGTACAACAGAAAAGTGTTCCTAATTAACATCTTCAGTTAAAGGAGAATCATTGTGGATCTCTTAAATGTATTATTAAATCTTCATTGTTTAGGTAATTGGATGGGGACAGACACTTGTGCTGAGTGCTATGTCAAATTCGTCAGGGCCTGCTGTAATTCTAGTGCACTTGCTGGATTTCACAGCTATTTGTCTGGGTACGGGGGTAATTTGGAGGGTTGAGTGAAGCCAGATGACTGTAATGAACTCATTTTGTGTCTTTGACTCAGTTTGGAGGGAAAAAATATGCTATTAATAGGGTATTTTGTATTGTTAGGACTTCTGTTCTTCCTGTCTCTCAAAGTTTCTCTGGGTCGCTGTCTTTGCTTCATCACCAATAATTATATCAAATTAATTCAGCATAATTGAGTTAATTATTAGCGCTGGAGGTTACCACCAGGACTTCGATTGAACCAAAGCTTTTATCCCCCTTTTCCTGAGGTTTCACCAAATGTAAGCAGACCAGAATCATGGGTGAAACCTAAGGCAGCTCCATTTCCATCAAATGCTTTTGCCACTCAGAATTGTCCTGCCATGCTCGTTCACTCAGATGAGTATTGATAAATGCAAAGGGAAAAGAGTTCTCTCTCACCCCCTTCATCTCTGCCAGAGCTCTAAATTAGTGCAGTTACTCAGTAGCGCTCTAAATTAGTGTGGTTACTCAATAGAGGTGGTGTGTTGTGCGTAATCAGTGAAGAGCAATCCCTGTACCACCGAGAGCAAATGTCCTGTGGGGTTCTGGGGGATGTCTGTACTTGTGAGAGCTTCTCACTGCCCATACCTTCCTTTTCGTTAGATTGCCTTTGAGCTAGACTAGGCCTTGGAGAATGACAGTGAAGTTTTGGGGGAAACTTGAGCTGTGGCTTTAAGAGCTCAGAAGTGTCCCGAAGACATGGCAGGATCTGCCCCTGATTAGCTGTTGGTATGGAAACAATCCCTGATTAGTGAGCTGGGCCAATCCCCCTAAGAGGCTAAAGGCTCCCAGACTTACATGTCCTGTAATACTGCTGCTTGTAAACACTGCTCCAGGAATGTGGATTCTGCTCAGGATGTGGTGGGTCAAATTCATCCGTGGTTTAATTCCACCACAGACAGGGCTTATGCCAGGAAAGGGGTTGGCTCAGATTATTGCTGTGATTGAGAGTGAAGGATTGGCAGATGCTAAATTTCAGCAGGTGTGGATTTGGAATAATAGACATTGAGTTGTTCCTGACACTGCAGTGAAGGATAATGTGAGCTGGGAAGGACAACTCCAGGATGAGGTGTCAATCCCTGGGCAGGGCACAAGCCCCATTGTCACCATCCAGGGATTATGTGCACAGCCAGGGCTGGAAGGGATGTGCTGGGGGAGCAGGAAAAGGAGAGGTCACACTGCACAGGGTTTATTCCCTTGTAAGCTGAGTGGGATGTTTGCAATTCTTGTACTTTCCTATGAGCTCTTTCTGCACTGACAGCTCCTTGATTTGTGTCTTGACTTTTCCTTGAAAAAATTATAAAGTTGAATTGCATGAGCAAAGTAAGCATGTGTTAAAGAATAATGGTAAAATAAACTTTAACCAATTTCAGTCCTTCCTGAATAGTGAGAAGCCACTAAAAAACCTTATGTAAGACTTACTATTCTTCCCATGCTTGTCTGAGCCATAGTCCATAGAGTTAATGTGGTCATTAATCTGACAGCATGGTTTTGCCCTTCAAAGGCACTTCCATGCCTTATGCTGCCAGCTGGGTGTCTGTCTGTCAAGAACAGTTGTGGCAGCTTATTTGGTGCCCAGTTGGATGTTTCAGAAGGTGATACAACCTCAGCCAGAAAGCTGTTGCACTAACTGACATGAAGTAGTTGGGAGAATCACAATTGCTGAAATGGAACTAAGCACTGGATCGTTTCAAAATACAATATTTACAAGAAAGGAATGAACAGGCGGTTTTGGCTTAAAGTTGATAATTCTTATTCAAGCACGATCCCAGAGGTAAATATGTACAGATTTGGCCACTGTGAACAAAATTAATTTTGTTCAGTTGAACTGAGCAATTCAGAGCTGAGAAGAAAAAGTTCTTTTGAACTTGTGCCTTTCAGAATTTCCTTTAAGCCAGGAGAATAATTTTCAGGAGAAAAAGTGGAGAAGTTTGAATTGCACCTAAACCAGGAAGGTTCCTGTCCTCACTAGTGAGTATGCACCAAAGAATGTTACTCTAATTAGTCTGATCATGCTTATTAATTATACAGAACAAGGTAATCTGGCCTCAGCATGGGCAGCATGTTTCCTCATTGGTATAGGATTGCAAAAGCCTGAGTGTTTTATTTGCAGTATTGCATGTCTGTGCTGTGTGATACCAAACCAGAGTGTAAGGTAAGACATCTGCCCTGTGGCTTTGGTTAATTTATACAAGTAGCCATTATGCCCAGCTCTAGCCCTCTCTGTCATTCTCAAGTTTTATCAATTACAATTCTATATTTTGTATTTATATTATAATTTATTATGTTTTATATTTTTAAACTGGTGACATTGTTGAATAGCATTAGGCCGGGTCCTGATGCTGTAGAACTGCATGAAGGGTGTCCAAGCAGTGGTGATTCCTTGTCAACAAAGACATCTTCAGGATCTGTCATTTTCCAGTTCTTAAGTCTTCATGTGCTCTACAAATACTGTGTAAAGCAAACTTTACACCGCAGGGCTGTGCCCCCCAAATTGTTCTGCAGAGCCACCTGACATTGCTTCTGCCTCGTGCATCAATCAAAGCATAAAGGGCAGAGGAGCAGAAATAGAAGTGAACAGGCCTGGCTGCCATCACTCATGCAAGGGCACTCTGCAGCTCGTGTTTAGAAAGGACAAAACCCCAACAATGCCCGGCCCCGGCTCGTCAGAAGCGATCACATCAGAGCCAGGATCTCAATGAGAGCCAGCGAGACGTGGCTGCTGGAAGTGACTGCAGCATTGTCCGTGCTCACCCACACAGCAGGGCTGGGGCTGCAGGGAGCTGGGGCTGCCAAGCCCTCTGAGCCTCTCAGTGCTGTGAGCAGGCAGGGACGCATGGACAGACAGACCTTGGCTGCTTTGCCTGGGGCAGCAGAGCCCCTCACGCTGCCCTGGACGTGCCAGGCGCTCCCGTGACCCACTGGGGACTGAGGGGAGGTGTGACAGTGCCATGAGCAGGGAGGGCAGCTGTGGCCCACAGGGGGGAGTTCTGCCCCTGCTGCAGGCACGTGGGGCTGGACTCACAGACCTGAATCTGGGAAACCTGCAAGGGAGGACAGATGTGAGCAAAGAGGAAGAACCTTCTGGGTAGCAGCAGTTCACTTGGGTGCCTTCCTGGACTGATGTCACAACATGAACTAAGATGTTTTGTGGTTAAAGAGGTTTCACAAGGCTTCAAATTTCTTTGTTATTTTGGCATTCTTATTTTTCCTGAGATCGTGAAGTTTGACAAGGATGGGGAATCATAAATTCCTGAGTTAAGACTTCTGAGGGTGTAATACTTTAAAGTAGTAAAACACATCTCTAGCCTGTATACTGGGGAAAGAGAGGGCTGAGCAGGAAGGAGGAGCCAACCTGTAAATAGCAACAGCTCAGGTAACTCTTGCAGTCCTTTAATTAACACTTCTAGTCTCTGGAGCCCAGCTTTGGTGGCTGTTTAACTAGTTCGGAGGGATTGGGATCATGACTGTTGAACTGTGGGGATTTGCTTGAAAAACACTCACAATAGCAGGGAAAAAAGTAAACTGAAAGCAGTGGCATAGTGTCATCTTAGCTTCATCAGGGTTCTGCTGTGCACAGGGTCAATTGCCAAACCTGCTAATGCAGAGTGAAGATTAATTGGCTTTAGTCAGCCTTTGCTTCACTATCTGAATATCATTATCAGGAATATAAATGATTATGCAATGCAGAGAAATGCCACAATAGTCTCAGTGTCTCCTTTTATACTTGTCTCTTTGTGAACAGGGCTTTATCTAAATGCAAATGTGATTTCAGCCTTCTGATTAGGACATTATACAGTCATCCATTCCAGAAAAGCACAATTAGCGGATTATTTTATTTCTGACTCAACAGTTCTTGGTGTACATAGTTTGTTTGTTGTGCTGTGCACGATATTTAAGTTATCAGAGGGAGATTTACATTATTAGTCAGGATTATAGCCAGATTTTATGAGGTTGAGTGTTTTTGCGTGGCAGATAAAATTGGTAACATTTGTGGGATTCGAGGGGAGATGTTTTCAGAACAAAAGGCAACAGTGCAGATTCTCACTGTGCTTCATTGTCCTCTTTGTGCCGAGGAAGGGGCACATCACAGTAGAGGCTGTGCAGATTCCCCAGTGCATCAGGGTGCACAAGAGCAGAGGGTAGCATTACCTGTTGTCAAGGTCTAGTCCCTGTTGAGGTGTGCTTGTACAGGGCACCAGCATCTTAGAACTCAACAATGGGCAGGTCATGAGATTATTTATTATTAAACAGCCACTTTAAAAACAGCCATGAAGTTTTCCATGTGCTGTGGTAGATTTCCAGTGAAGTTTTCAATGGATGAAGCTACATCCTAAGAAAAACATAGATCTTTTGTGATAAACTTCCCTGTGAAACTTGCCCATATCACAGCATTTGAAGCATTTTTGGAGCTGTGAATCTGTTGGAACTCAGGTAGTTTGTTTTTTTAATTTGAATATGAGAGCCCCATAGGAATTTAAGTTTGATAATAGATGCGGTGAAGATTTCCATCTTCAAACCTTTTAGAAAGTCCAGTATTTATGAAAAGCGAAGGATGAAAAAAATTCATCCGTGCAAATGTATTTGTCACACAATTTGAATTCAACAGCTCATCATTTTCCTATGAAAAATTACTGCAGTGGAAAATTCCTAATTATCTGTGGTGAAACGTTTTCAATTCCATTGATCAGCTTCATCTTTCCATATCCATATGTTTCCATGACTGGTTCCTTCCTCTCTCCCAGAGCTGCTTTTCTGTGTGCTGGAGCAAGCTGCCCTGGACAGTCCCAGCACGTGAGGGATCTTTGCATTTGTGACAGGAAATCTATTGCACCCCTTAGGTTTAATTAGAGCACAGTGACATATGATGAGTTTACACATCAAAGCCTAGAAACAACTTCACAAATTGGCTGTGGTCCCAAAGTGTATTTTGGGATCTGTATTGAATTTTGGGATGATTCACTGTATTAAGTGGGAATATGTGAAATGCAGGGTTGGGTTCTTAGGGTCAGTGGAATTATACAAATTCTTACCAGCCAAGAATATGCGCCCAAATACACGCCCAAAAAACATGTGTAAAGTTAAATTTGGATACAGATCAATTTGAATCCAACTACATATTCCAGTTTTCTGTTTTGGATGATAAAAACTTCTCTCTCATGGAGAGAAGGACAGGGAATGATTCAGTCTGTGTTAGGAGTCACATTTTGGAGTTGCTTGTCTTTCTGCTGCTTGAAGGGGAATCAGGGATCTCTCAGCTGACTGTTGGACGTGTAATCACCTCCCCAACTTGAATGCCAAAGTGAAATGAATCCCAACCAAAAATGCATGGAGCTGATGGCCAGCATAGGTTTCACTGCAAAGAGAAAAGGGTATTTTACAGAGAAAAACATTGGAAGAAAACAAGAAAGGAATGTTTGAAGCTTGGCGGTATTTGGATCCCATTATGATGGACATTTATAGGTGCATAGAGAGGAGATTTTCCCCACTGCAACAAGATTGAGTCTGTGCAAATATACAGCCCAGGCATGTAATAGCTGTCGTGGTGTACTCTGAAATACATTTGGCTAAAGGACTTAAATTACTTACGAAAGAGGAAAAAATTATTTCATATAATGAGTAGGTATCATAATGGTGCTAAAACAATGGCATGAACCTACTTCATTATTCAGTTGTTTATTTATTATCTCTATTCTTAAGAGTAATGATGTAAAAAGTGCCTTTTTCCAAATGTTAATTTAGTTCTTTGCAGATGGCAACCATCTGTTAAATGACAAGGCATTTACAGTCTTTGATTAGCACTTTATAGGACTTGGATGGACTTACTGTTACGACATGTAAATATAGTTATGGAAGTGAAACTTGGTAAATTTGTTCTTTTCCTGTTGCTGTTACCAATACATGTAAAATTTCAAACCTAACAATGTTTCTTTCTGTCTTCTCCTATGTTTATCTGTGTTGTTTCCATCTGAAGCCTTGAAATTCTTGACAGAATGACAAAATAGGAAATATTGTTAAATTCCAGCACCATTTGTAGTCTTTATAAGCATCCTCATTCTAAAAAGGCACCATGTGGATGAACTGCTAGGGATGCTCAGGGAAAGCGCTGGCAGTTTGAAGGACATTAAGGATCCTGGCTGTGGGCTGTGATACAGGTTTGGGCACTCACCGAAAGTCACACTGGCAGTCTGGAGCGATCCTCTGGAGTGAGCTCTGCGCTTTGTGCTTTGCTCCCTTGAGCAGTGACAGCCAGCCCGCGTCTGTCCGTAACCTCAGCAAGTTCTCATTCATTTCATGTTGGGGTTTATTCTAAAGTTTCTGCCGGGCCTGTTCCGTGCTGTCGGTCACACTCACGGTGTTGTGCTCGGTTCTCTGTGTGTTGCAGAGCCGCGGGCCCGGCCATGTCCCCGCTGCCGGAGGCGGAGCTGGTGCGCAGCTCGGTGCAGCTGTACCGGTACCTGCTGCGCTGCTGCCGCCGCCTGCCCCCCGGGCACATCCAGCAGCACTACCGACACGCCATCCGCCAGGTGCGTACCGCGGCTCCTCTGCCGCTGAGCCAACAACAGCGGCTCTCCTGCAGCCTGGGACCTTAGTGCATCTAAGGGTTATAGTGGGAGCGAGTGCAGGACCGATTCTTTCTGTTTGCTTTGAGTCTGAAACCTATTCTTCTTGGCTTTCATCTCTAATTCTGCTAGTCAAGAGAGTGAACAGTCATTACTTACTCCATAAACACATATTTTATGGTAGAACCTACTGGTTGCATGTCAGTCATTTATATACCCCCCCCCCCCCCGGGTAAATCTCATCTGACTGTTCATATTCTATGCTTCATATGGAAGTAATTTCATGCCTTTGATCATACTTGTTGTCCTCTTTCTAGTTTTAACATACCAGGCGATTTCAGTTGTTCTGAATTGAAGCTCTCTGGGGTTTTTGTTGTTGATGTATGAAAGGAGTAGAATACTTAACATAAAATTCCATATGGCCAGGTGTTACAATGTGTAGTTTTACCTTTTTAGACCATCCATTCATTTGCAAGAAATATTTTTCTGAGATTTCAATGCTATCTTTATTTTGACAACTGTTGTGTTGACAAGTCAATGACACTTGGAATGTTGCAGAGTTTCAAAGTCCACGCTGATGAAGATGATCCTGTGCGAATCCAGCAGATCATTAAAAGAGCCATTGAAGATGCTGACTGGGTGATGAATAAAGTAAGTGCTTGGGATTGTCTGCATTTTGGTTTCAGAACAAAGAAGAAAACATTGGAAAGCAAGTTCTGAGTAGCAAATTGTTGTCCTGGATTTTGAAGTGTCTGGGTGAAAGGAAATACCCAGCCAGGAGGGATCTGTGATTGACAGTTTTTGTTTGAAAATTCTCTTAGTCAGCATAAACTAATAGTGGGTTTTTTTCAGAACCAATAACAATTTAGGTTGGTCACTGTGTAAGTCTTTGTCTCCATGTAGAATTCTATTAATTATCAGCAGTGGTGGCTAGTATCACTGTTGTAGGAGAAAAAATTAAAATACAGCATTTTGCAAGCCACATCTTGCTATGCATCATCTGCTTTCCTAACAGCATCTATCCTCAGACAATTTACATGAACTTCCAGAACTACTGTTGCTTTTCCTTGGACCTTGCCCATGTCTGCAGAGATCAGGGATAGACCACACAGTGGCCAAGCTGTGGTGCTGGGCCCCCAGTGCACAGTTGTCACCCAGTGGGTCTGCCCCTGGGCTGTCAGACTGTTTCTCAGATGAAAGAATGAGAATGGTTTCCATCAGACAGCTGAGAGTCTGTGACTACGTGTGCTTCCTGGGATTTCAGTCTGGCTGGGGAGTGTGATACCTTAACACGGTGCATAAAGAAACAAGTCAAAAGTTCAACTTTCTCTCTAAATATCTGTGATTTAATTTACTAAGTGACTGTTAAGTCCTTCTCTCTGGCAGTCCATGAGAGCCAAATGAGAATTGTTACAGGAGCAAACACAGATTAGTCCCAGATTATGATATTTTAGCAGTAACCAAATCCCAGCAGGTACAATCTAGTCAATAACTGTGCCTGATTTATTGTTTTATACTGCAAAGGGAAAGCCTACCAAATTTCAATCTAACTTAAAGAAAATGGACATAAATTTATGTGGATCATGAAGAAGAGTTGTAAATCCTTGTTGGTATGAACTTTTACATAGTTATGTGCCCTTTCCCACAAAAAAAATTCTTTTTTTTTTTCAGTATAAAGACCAGAAGTAGAAGAGGAAGGATGAAACCAAGGAGGACATTGGTAAACATCCTTAGAGGACTTGCAGTCAAGCACATGCTATATTAGAATTATTGCCTGAAGTTTTGTCTTGGATAATATAAATACAATAATTTATATTTCACTGGGATGTCATGAAGCTAAATTAGTATTTCTGAAGAAATTTAATTTTGTAAATTGCTTTGTATAATTGTGAACTTCTATGTTAAATCCCAAGCTTGCCTAACATTTGAGTAACTTATTCCATTATACTGTTAGGCCTGGCTCAACCCTAGCAGTGTGTGATAACGCTTGTTGTGCAGGTTCTCTGGGGACAAGGTGCCCGTGCATGAGACACCGTGGATTTGGGGACTGAGCATTTCATCCTCTGTGTGTGTGACACTGGTTATGGCTGGCACTCTGCTGGGTCACATCGGCCTCTGCTGGGATGGTTGGTGTTGTCAGAGTGCCGCCGAGTGGGGTCTGTGCCCGCCGAGTGGGGTCAGGGCCAGCTGAGTGGGGTCTGTGCCCGTTCAGCTGGGTCTGTACTCTGTGCGATGCTCTGCAGCTCAGAGGCTTCACAAGGCCTTGCAGCACATAATACATGTCCTTTAAACAGTGGGTCCGTGTCCTTGTGGAGCAGCCCGCCCGCCGTGCCGGGCTGTGTTTCCCAGGGAGGGCAGCGGGGCACAGGCCCGCGGTGTGCCCGCAGTGCCCGCCCGGCTGCAGTTGCGGCGGGCCGCCGGCAGGTGGCGGTGCCGCCCGGCGCCGCTGTCCCGGGGCAGGGCGGGGCAGGGATGAGCTCCGGGCTCGCTGGAGGCGAGGGGAGTTTGGCAAGACTGCACCAGAAATGGGGTCGCCACTGAAATCCACAACGTATTCTATCAAAAAACTTCCTTCTCTCTGCTAGCCCGCCTCTCCTGGAATTCCTGCTCTCTGTTACACTTCCCTGTGCCATCGCCACTACGGTTCCTCTCTCTGCTCCCGTGTCTTTCGCATCACCCTTATGCACCCTTAACTTTTGTTGTCTTTGTTTTACCTATTCCTTAATGCTGTTCTCATCTTGTCTCTCTACCCCCCTTATTTCTCCTGCTCAAGTCCTTTTCTGCACCAGATGATACTCAGTATTATGCTGGAGCCAGCCTTCTGCTTAACTTCAGATAAAGCAGGAAGGTAATGGACTTTCTCAACAGAGTAGGTGTTTCTCCATGTAAGGAAAGCCGCTTGTCTTTTTACCTAGGTACATTTTTTTTGAAATTGCAGCCATTCTGGTTTAAATTTTCAAAATAGTTTTGTGCAAGGTAGAGCACAGAAAGCTTCAACCTTGGCAGTTGACAAGGAATATCCAGTATGATCTTGAACACTAATAAAAAAGCTCAAGCAATTTTTGGTAAAAGCTCTCTGAATGTGCTGCTTCTGATCAAGACCAGCAAACAGGTGACCTGTGCTGTTCTCCACGTCTGTTCTTTGTGTGTGGTCTGTAGCACAGAGATGCACTGAAATTTGTATCATTGCAATAGTGATTAAAAACTCTCAGATTTAGTGGGATTAACAATGTATGGAAGTACAGCAGTTTCCTGAACTTTAAAAGTGGAGTGATCACACCCCTCTATGGCTTTAATTGACTTTTGGTAGTGTGAGATGTAATATTTTGTTCAGTTACAAAAAGGATAATTGCAAGTGTTTAAATAATTCTTACATGCCTGTTATTTAATTTATGGCTAGTTCAAGAGGGAAAGGACCATGGAGCTGGAAGGTACAGCTATGGCTTGTCTGGAGCTCCAGATGTCTGAGGTGCCAGCTGGGATATGGGAACATCAGACCAAAGGTATGGTAGATGTGAATTTTAGGGTTTGGAAAGTGATAGAGCATTCAATTTTTAGTAGGGTACAGATGGGGAACATGGTTGGTGAGGCAGGAGACTTCATGACTAAATATTTTGATAGTAGTGGTTCAGCTGGAGGCATGAAAAGTCTGAAGGACTTTTTTACAAACTTAATCTGGTTTTCAAAGTAAAAAGGCTTTTAATAGAGTCAAAGATAACTTTATTTACTCAATATACAAGTAATTTTCCTGCTGGTGAGAAGATATGATGCTAACAACTATTTACTTCCTTGTAATAGTAACCCCAGTACCTCAGACATGTTTCTGTGAGGACTGAAGAGTCCTTCAGCTGCAGAGCTGAGGCTTTAATCTTTTCAGAACATTATACAAATTCTATTCTCCAGCAGCATAATTTGAGACCAAAGATGTTATAGTAACCCAGATGTAGATGAGAACTCTGAAAGGGGTTTTGGGCAGACCTTCAGTACTTTCGACCAAAATTACTGTTCCAAAAATTTCTGCTCAGAAGTCATTTGACCCTGGAGTTGTCCGGATTTATCACTCACTGACCTGCCTGACCTGAGAGTTACACAGTGAGTTCTCTTCAGCAGTGTTTGAGCAGCTCTGTGCCTCTCTGCCCCCCAGCCCTGCTGAGCCTGAAGAGCTGTTTCCTATTCCCTTGGTGCTGCTGTGCTGGCAATTACTGCACACAGGGACAAAGGCAGCGTCCTCCCAGGTTCTGCTGCGGCAACTGGGGAGAAAATAGCAACTCCAAATTCACTGGTGCACCTGTGTTCCCATTTCAGTCCTCCAGAATCTCTGACCATAAAGATGGTGGGGAAATGAGGCTGTGTTGTGTTCTGTAATTGTTTTTGAAGAGTTTAAAAAACTCATGATGCTCACGAGGCTGCTGACAGAGCGAGGGATAATGTGAGTAAAAGGAAACAAATGTCAAAGGCTTCAGTTTCTTTTACTGCAATGAGGAACCCATTTCTGTGCCAATTCTGGTAAGTGATGAGCCGTTGATAGGTAATTGCAGTAACCCCAAAACACTGCCAAAACCACTTTTGCAGCTAGTTCCAGTAGCATCTTGAGTCACTAACTTCTCCTGGATACTCCACAGTTAGGAGTTGAGTGAAGATAACAGTTCAAATGTTATGTGCGGGCAACTTTTGATTAAGGTAGTGAGGTTTCGCTGGAAACTTGTTATGCAAGGGCAAGACAAACATTAGAACAAGGAAAGACTTGAAGTGGGAGACTTCTGATTAATAGAGTGATATCATGCTTTACATTCTTGAAGTACAGAGAATTAATGATTTAAATCCCTTCACAGACTTACCATCATCCAGTCTAAGGCCAGAACCAACACTGGTGCTATACTTTCTGTTTTGTGTATTCACAGCCTTGGAAACCTAAAGCTGAAATTATGTGTGAATAATCTGTACATTACAAATATGAAAGCAACATGGCAAAAGACTGAGAAGTAGCAGTAGGTTGGTCAATGTATTTTTAATGTTTAAGTCCACAGAGAAATGGTAAAGACCACTTTGGTTATGACCACCCTTGGAGCCTCATGCAGAAGCTTCCTGTGTAGTGCAAATCTTTCCCTTTTATTTATTTTTGTAATTCATTTATTCATGTCAGGTTTTGGTACGGATGAGATTATAAATTCCTGGTTTATGTAATATCCAGGATAGCATTCCACCCTTTATGTGACCAGAGACAAATACACTTCTGATCACATTCTTGTGAAGAGAGCTCACTGTGTAACTCACCAGCAAAGTCATTTGAGCCTGGTGGGTACTGAATAGAATATTTACAACCCAGGCCAGGCCTTGCTTAGCACCATTTGTCAGTAATGAAATATTCTTTAAATCATTCTTTAGCACTTTGTAAACTTTCTCACGGGGTGGGTTATGTCACAGGCTTTTTGTTTAGGGACACTTGAGCATGAGGACTTGATGCTAAACAAAAATCTCTCCTCCGTGGTGTTTGGCTCATTTTCAAATGTCATAAGGAAGTAATCCTTACTGTGATGCTGTAAAGAAGAGGAATGCACGCTGTTTCTGGGAGAGACAAATAATATTCTCTCATATCTTTTTTAGAGGAAAGTTTCTTATTTGTAAAAGCTTTTAACGTGGCATTATAAATTGTGCCTTCATATAATGTTTTGATAAGCTGCAAACTGAACAGGCAACAGATCTTTGAGTCTTAAATACTCAATATCATAATATCTATTCATTGTGAGAGTCCCTGACCTTAAACTGTAAGAATGAGTTGTTAGAGCTTTATGCTCCACAGTGTCATGTCCCTCAGTGTCACCCCAAAGACAGAGATGGCTTGGGGTGAGCAGTGTCTTGGCCAGAGCAGTCTAAAGCAGGTCCCTGACCCACAGCACTGCTGGACACAGACCTGCACTGCCCACTTGGTCTGTCCCTTTCCTGCAGCATTGCCTACTGCTCAGAGCTGATCTGCCTCTGCGGGAGCACGAGCCAGCTGGTGCATCTTTCAACTTTTGTATTATTTGATTAATTTATCTTATACTTCTGTCAGGCCAAGTTTTATGAAATAGTGTTAACTGAAGTATACACCAGTCATCAAGTACTCCTTTCAGCTTGTGATTAAGCAGGGCAGACACATTAACTTTAAAAAAACCCTGTTCTTTGAGGACTATTTTCTGTTTTCCTCATAATTGTGTTTGATATTTTAAAATAGGTTTTTAAAAGTTTAGAAGCAGAGGGAGGCGTCTGTCACTTGCACCTTAGAGCTTGACAGTGTTTGTGTTTGTCTCTGGGGAGAGGTCCCTGGCATTGCTCAATGCACTTGTAGGGTCTGAGGAGGAAAGTTCTGGGACTGCTGTTTGCTGCGCTCACCTGTGGACACTGAACTTACCCCTTCTGTAGCTATCAACCTGGGTGACTTTTCCCCCAGAAGAATCTGCCTTCATGTTCTGCATGAATCCATTCTGAAAAGGATTAATTTGATTTTTGTTTATTTAATCAGCAGCTTCTGAGCCAGCTTGGTTTGGGTGCTTCCAGAATCATTCAGGCAAAAGTCTTTCAAGCCCATGGAGTCCAGTCTGTGCCCAATCCCCACCTTGTGCCTAGCCCAGAGCACATCCAGCCCTTCCTTGGATACCTCCAGGGATGGGCACTCCAAACCTCCCTGGGCAGCCCCTGCCAATGTTTGACAACCCTTTCTGTGAAGAAACTCCTTCTGCTGTCCAACCTGAACCTCCCCTGGCACAGCTTGAGGCTATATCACTACTCCATATAAAATATTTTCTTTCAGCTGCAGCTGCACAACTTCACACTGAGTGGCCTCATTACCTTTGGGCTTCCTTCTGCTGAGGTTCAGCGTCATCTGTTTAAAAAACACTGCACTTAATATCTTTTTAGTGTTACACCTTATATTTTGCACCATCTCTGGTATTCATTCTTGTTGAGAGGAGTTTAAAACTGCTGGTGTTTTGATTAATATTCTCCCCTTCTACAGAATGGATTTTGAGAGATGCAAAATTGACAATAAATTCTTGTGGCTGATGAGGTTGACTTACATTCTGCATTAAATAAAATCACACAAGATCTGGGATTTTCTCAGTCTTGCTTCAATTTCTTAGCAGTCATTTCATTTACAGAAAGTGGTCTGTGTCTCAACTAGTGTGAAACAAGGAACAAGGAAAACTGAAAACAAATGTCAAACAGAACTTAGTCTGGAAAATATTGTGTCATGATGGTGGGCAGAGGCAAAGGTTGTATATTTTGGAGCCACCTTCCTTATACTGAATCAATCTGGGGAGTGACTTTTCATGCTTAAAAATAGAGTATTTTGGTTTCCACAACTGCAACTGCAAGGCCTGCTTTCTCTTTTATTTTCTGTTTTTCCCTCTTATTTTTAGAGGTCACAGAAATGGTGTGTTAAACCACAGTTTACAGTACAGAATGCAGACACCTGTTGAGTCTTGGAACTTTCTCTACCCCAAGAGCTCTGTTGAGTTTGTCCTTTTCCTAGCTGGAAGTATCTCACAGAATACATTGCAGCTTTCTGACCAAGATTTCAAAAGTAATTCTCAGATTGCTTTTGAGGTGCTTAGCTCAGGAGACCTTTAAAAGGCACACAGCAGCTCTCAGACAGGTTGAGACTCAGGGGACAACCAGCAGGAAATTGCTTATTCTCTACTGGCATGGCTCTGAGGTGGGAGGTATTGACATGGTAATGATCATTTTACAACTGTTTCAGAAACATGGTTTAAAAATACTGTGATCTCCAAATCCTGCTCCCAACTGACAGAATAGAGCCTGCAGGATGTCACAGTGACACTATGCCAGGTCTGGTTATTTCTAATTTATTAAATGCAGTGAAAAGGCATCCAGGGTTTATTATGAAATTTGAGATGGAGAGCCAGTCCCTGCACTCTAACTTCATTATCCTCATAAGCAAAGGTGCAGATTCTATAGCTGGTAATTATACAAAGAATATACACAATATGAGTGGTATTTAGCATAAAAAGTAACTTGAATGCAATCCATGTCTGGTTGAGAGAGGAACAGAACCACAAACCCTTTGATGTAACAATGAGGCTTTGAAAGGAATAGATTGGGTACAGTACTGAACCTAAAATCTGCTCACTTTATTGCACTATATGGGGAGGGCCTTATTTATTTACTACATTGAAAGTGTTTTCAATATTATAAGTATCTGAAAGAAATCGCAGCACATAATTATGTAGTTTTGCTCCACAGAACTCTGGAACACTTGTAAGAACCTCTGGAATTCATAGGGACTGTCTGTTAAATGGGAGATACCAATCCTGCCTTCCTTCTCTATCAAATTCTGTCTTGGTCTGCACTAACAGAGGCAGTCTGGATATTGCTTATCAGGATGTTTACTTTCCATGCTGCTCTTGGGTTCTGAGCTGCAGCCACTGGAATCAAAGGCAAAGGCTCCCATGTACCCTCCATGGCTTCAGTAGTGTTCACCATCTTAAACCATTTTGCACTACCTGGAATACTCAGAGTGGCCTGTGCTCAATCATGGCTACCAGAATTAAAAGTGAAACAGTTTTGTTTATTCAGTTTTACAAAACACAGTGTCTGCAGTTACCTGGGTGGACAAGTTCAAGAGGTGGGTGTGATGCTGAAGGCAAATATATTCTCCATAAATCAGCTTGGAATCTGGGCCCAAAGGCATCACTTTATGTGAGGGGAAGGTAGAAAGAATTCTGAAGTTTTTTGTCCAGTAATTAGTTGCTTTCTTTTCCTATGCTTATATGCTCTTTTGGAAAAATAAATATTAAAATTCTGCTGCTGCCTTTAGTGCTGAAGAACTGCCTTCCTTTTTTCTTGTTTTCAACTTTATCACTGTTAAATCCAGCAGTCTGTTTAAAATGAGCTGGTGGTTTGCTGGGCAGTGGTTTATACCCTGCTCATTTGTTTCTCTCACCAGTGGTCTGGGTCCTTCCTTCTCCACGGTGCACTCAATTTGCTGGTTAGTCAGGGATGGGGTGATGTGTCTCCTGCAGAATTATCATCATGGGTAAGAACTTATTACAAGACCCTACCAAAACCATGCACAAGCTCTCATTTCTCACATCCTTTTCAAAAGGTGGCAGAGACTTGAGAAGTCACCTTTTCTGCAATGGTCATTCTACCAAATCAAGACATTAACTGCGAGCATTTCTCTCTTCTAAATGTGGAGTCATCGCAGTCATCTGTCTTTCACACATGCAGCTTTGCTCTTCCATTAAAAACAAATGGGACTTCAAAAGCAAAAGCATGGGAGAAAATCGGGATCAGAGATGTTACGGTGAACAAGGACTTTGACACTTCATGGAAGAACAGAAACTATGGGTCCTCAAAAACACCACTAGGAAGAGGAGAGGTATGTTCTTTGGGAGAATTCTCAGATTGCAATTAAGTCTTTGAAACTGGTACACGAGAAGAAAGAAGGAAATGTCATGGTGGTGTTCAGCTTGTACTGGTCAGAGAGGTCTCTTGAGCTGCCCAAGCCTAATGGACAGTGTTGTAAGTCACAGAAAATTCCCCTTTATTTTCCCTTCTGCCAGGTTTCAGATGACTAAATCAAAAGTAATCTTCATAAAAACAAGGTGATGCAAGAACATGATTTTGACCAAAAAAGATGCTATTTCTGTCCTGTAAATAATATACACATTTACATCAGCTCCTCTTGCTTTGGAGGCTGTGGTCCAAACACTCCTCACTGCAAGAGTTGTGTGAAACATTTAGACTGAATGAAGTAATTGTTTTGCATCTTATCCGTTCAGAAATTAAGACAAAAATTGTTATGGCTAATAATAGCACCTGCTAATTAATCTGTAACAATCCTTTGATGTGTGTACTAGGACAGTTTATTGTAGATTAACCCCTGTGACTTAACCCACTCCATAAAGCCATCACTTTCTAGAACTTGACCTTGTCAACATATATTCCTCCACATCTCTTTTTTATATTTTCAGTAAGTGACTTTTCAAGCTCCCAAGTGGAGTCCTCCATTCCAAATATAGCTTCAAAGACCATCCTCTCTGTCACTGTGGCCAGCAATGAGTTGTCTCAGTCAGCAGCATGTTTGTTCACTGAATGAAAACCAAGCTAAATGGTATGTCCCTAGCCTGGAATTCCTATAAAAGGAGAGAAGGAAAGGCAGCACCATTGGAGTATCTGCATCTTTCACTGGTGAGCTGCTGAGTGCACTTTGGGCCTCCAGTGCACAGAGTGAGCTCAGTGGAGGTGTTTGGGGCTGGGACACGGTGCTGCCTCATGAGGAGAGGCTGGAGGAGCAGGGCTTGTTCAGCCAGGAGAAGAGAAGCAGCCTTCCAGTGGCTTTCAGGTCACTGAGGAGATGGAGCCAGGCTCTTTGCAGGGGTGGGAAGATGAGAACCAATTGAGCTGGACTTGCAGCTCCAAGGCAATGGAAACTGACTAAAAATACTCTGAAGAATGTGCCATGGAAATTGTCTTTTTCAGTAGGGGAAGGTAGATAGTTGCTGGAGAAGGAGCTGTAAGCTCACACCCCACACCCTCTGGCACCACTTCCCTGTCAGGAACAGCGGAGGGGAGGCAATTTCACTCTCAGGGAAAGTTTTGAAAGTGTGACGTAATTCATGCAGACACTGAAAGTCGTGCAGGCATAGGCAAGACTGGCCCAACTGTAGTGCTTAGCAAGAAGTCCTTAAAAACAACTAAGGTAGTAAAACAGTATTTATAGATAAAGCAGAGCCATAAAATTACCTGAGAAAACCCGTCTCCATGCAGGAAACATGGAAAGCAGGTCAGCATGCTTTGGTTTTGTGTAGACTAAGGTACACTGTCCAAAGTGTGACACCTGAGTGTGCAGAAACAACTGAGTAGATAAAGGCAGGTGTAAGAAAAAGAGACTCAGAGGTTACCAATAAACGCAAGCACATACATTTTACTGAAGTTGTTCCAACAGTGCTGTGTGTTATGGAGTAAAACACCAAAGTTTTTAGATTCAGAACTCAAATTACTTCTATATTTCAATATTCTGTTCTTCATTTTGGCCCAGAAATGTATGGGTTGTTTTTCCAAAACCAGTATTTAAATCTCTTCTGTTACTTGTCCTTGGTTAGAGATTCTGCTGGCCTCAGCCAGTGCTCTGTGACTGAAATTGGAGTTTCTTTTTCAGACCATGATTTTGCTAAAGAAGACATTTGCAGCTTTGTAGTTCACTGTTATTTTTAAATCATAAAACTCTTTTTGCACACAGTAATCTCACAGTAATTTTTTTCCCTGTTCTGCTGTGAAAAGCATGGATTGCAGGAGCAGAAGTACCAAACACTGTTCTATACTTTTTCCAGATCCACATGCCAGCTTTTCCTTATGCTCCACACAGGGACATCTCAGTGTGGTGAAATGATGTCCAGGAGTGCAGGACACAGAGCCTACCTTGTGACAGCCACATGCAGGACACCAAGGTTTAGGCCCAGTCAACCGTTAATTGCTTTTGCTCATTTTTTGCTGTAATTTTGTCTTTGCTGCTGCAGCTGTGGCTGAGGATCTCAGGGGTGAGTCAGGAGTGTCAGCAATCACTTCTGCCCGAGCCAACGTGCAGCCAGGCACAACAAAGCCTGGCTATTGACTGCCTTTGGTCCTCCCTCACTTCCTCATCCCTGGGAGTTTTGGAGAGGTGACTGATGAGGGAATTCTGTTCTTTCTGCATGTCTGACTTTGGCCTAACTGACAGCGAGCAGACAGGAAGGGATGGGTTTACTGACACATCTCTGCAAATTTAGCACTCTCCTTAACTTTCGTTTTCGCCCTCAGATGGTCAGACTGAGAAATTTTCCACCCTGCGCTGCCATCATTTGACAGTCAATCTTCCACTGGAGAGCAGGACATGGTGAACAAAACATTGCACTTTCCACACTAAACTGGTGCTTTAAACATACCTTAAATCTGCAGAAACTGAAAAATAGTCTAGACTGGGCTGGGATCCTACTTTTATTTGCATGTTTTCAAGTGTCAAGGCCTGGATCTTTTATTCTGCTTTTGGTAGAGTTATTATCCCCACTTTATCAGGAACATTTTGAAATAATAAAGAAGCCAATGAAGAAGGGGCTACAGTTAATGGTGAATATCTTAAAGTCCTTAAAGGAATAGTCAGCAATCAGAACACAAACAAACAAACAAACAAAAAAAACAAAAAAAAACAAAAACAAACAAACAAACAAACAAAAAACCACAAAAAAACCCCAGAGTTGCCATTGCAAAGTTTGGGGCAAGATTCAACCAAACAAATATTTTTCGGGCATGAAAAACCAAACCAGTGTAAAAGAAGATGACTTACAGTAGTCAGTGAGAGGGAATATTTGGGAACAGCAATAGTTATTATTGTAATTAACTGTATCTTTGTCAGAAACCACCAGATGTGAGAATAGTTCTAACAAATCTGAGTGTTTACTGGGGTTGCAGTACTGTATTTATTGTGCTGTCACATGCAGCATTGCTGCAAGAGACATCTTAGACAATAGTTACATTAGTTAGGGAAAGAGAGTTAGAAGGAGTTCACTGATAACCTGTGAAAAGTTGGGACAGTTGAACATCTCCCTGGCTTTCCATGAAGTTGGGAAGATCAGCCCTCCTTGTCATCAACTTTGCCTCAGTGTCCTGGTTCTTTGAAGACTCAAAATGCCCTGATCTCAGAGGATCAACCATACAACCAGAGCCTGATTTGTAAATGTTTTCAGGAATATGCCTGCTTGAGCTCATGCAGAATCTTGCAGATAGGATGTATATTATAATATCAGACACAGAATGTGACTCGCTTGGAAGGAGATTGCAGAGAGCTGATTGTTGAAGCTGCAAACCATCAGACACTCAGAAAGAAAACAAAATTTAAGTCAAGATGACAGCATTGAATAGGTCAAAGTCTGCTCTGAAAGGGCAGCTCTTTCATCAAAGTTAATGCAAGGAAAGCAACCAGTTTTTGCACTCTGATATGGCAGAGGAAGAAGTGTCTGTTCAAATGGGCAGAATTGCTTTTCTAAAGGAAAACCCTTCCAAGCCTTGTAGAATATTTGTAGAAAGAGTGCCCAGTGAGCTTGTTTAGTTAATCTCTGATCCACCTGAGGATTGAATGGTTCTCTGTTGTTCTTACTATACAGAAGGAGTTTTATTATTGATTTCAAGTGAGTAAAAAATCAGGTCCCATTTGAGCAACTGCAGTGATTAAGCAGTTCCCTGAATGGCTATACCTGAGCCAATCCTTTTAACAATTATCCTAAGGAAAGATGTTTCTCCTCCTCTGGTTATCCCAAATCTGATTTTTCATATCCAATCCCTACATGACCTTTCCTAGATTTCAGCAGTTCCAAGCACAGGGAAATAAGGAGGGTGAATACTAAAAGCTTAGAACCCACTGAATTCAAATAAACTTCTAAGATATGTTCTTTCTTCCAGTACTAGACATTAACATTCCCCATATTCTATAGAAGAAAGAGGTTAATAAGAAAGTAAAGGATGAAAAGAGAATTTTTTAAACCCTGTTGCAAAGTAGCAAATGCAAAAGAAGAATGTAAAGGCAGAATTTTCTGGCATGGCATTGAGTGGCACAGTTCTCACAACATCGTTTCTGCCTGCTGATTACATCTGCCTGATGACTGGAATATTTTAAACAAAGGGATTCACCTGCTAATTCTGGTGAGAAGAAAGTCACCACATTAAAGAAAAATCCAACTGTGGAAATTCATGAGCAGTGGATGCTTAGCAGCACAGGCTTGATAAAGCCAAGCAGATGAATGCTCAGAAAACTCAGGTCTGTTTATCAGGAGGTTCATCTCTAGCAATCCTGGATGGGATGCATTCAGGGGATCTCGTGCATGACCACGTGTGCATAGCACTTGTTTTGCCTCTAGAAATGCTTTACACAATCATCTAATATTCATTTTCAAATAGACAAGCTAGACACAGAGAGAAGAAAACACCTTGCCCAAGCTTGCCCAGTAAAAGAGTGACAGATGAGAAAAGAACACACATTTCCTCATTTCTCTGGCTGCCTTATGCCTCATTTCTGTAGATCTTTGGTCAGCAACTGTAAATCTTTCCCTAGTTATCAATGTACCTCATTTGATTTGCATTATTCAGCAGATTTATTAGTCATCTTTAATTTGTAAACAGTTTCCTTAGAATAGCTGTAGATAATATCAGAAACAAATAAGGCAGGTCAAAATCCTTGTTGGGGCACTATCTGGCACCCGACTTGTGGGCTGCAGGTGCCTGACAGCCCTGGGAGCTGCTGCCAGCCCTGTCCCGAGGGGGTTCTGCCTTCCAGACTGCAGGGAGAAGCCTGGTTCTGTAAAAGGTGCGTGTCCACGTGTTGTCTGGGACTGAAAATCAGCTCAGCAATCCCATCTTCCTCATCCAGCTGTCCCTCTGGTGTTCCCACGCACAGCATGGTGGGATGGTTTGTACTTCAGAAACTTGCAGTTTCCTTCCAGAATTTCCAATACTTTGGAAAGGCACCAAGGGACAAATCTCACAGGCAGCAACAGGCAGAACAGGGAGCTCTGGAGAGCAAGAAATTCTACAAATACTCTATTGAGAAAGATCCTTTAAAACTTGATAAAAAGTAAGGAAGTATGTGTAGGTGAAACTTAAAATACCTGTCCTTAGTTATAAGCACGTGGTTAAATGCTTTCCTGGCCTGTACTGTAAAGCTCTACAGCTCTGTAACATTTCTCTAGAAGTTGCTCACTCTCTTCCTACAGCCATGGGTGGTGTACAGGAGGGTGCCTGGACACTGACCACACAGGGATAAAAGCTGTAAGAAGCCCTTCAGCATTTATTTCTTTTAATTTGAACGCTGTGTGCAAGGCTGCAAGCAGTGTTTGGTGTGATACCCTGCCCTTTCCAGGAGCACCTGCAGGAGGGAAGGCTGCAGCACACGGAGGGAAGGAGGGATGCTGAGAGCTGCCTCCCTCCTCACACGGGTTGTGTAACGCTGCTCACACAGCAGCACACACCCTGCACTTCTCCAAGTGGACAGGACAGGAATCAGGGGAATCCCCAATTACACTATCCGTGCCTTGCTCAGAGCTATTTTGCATAGATGCTCTGCACTATAAAATGCTTTTGCCTCCTGGGAGGGATGCAGAGCCTGAGAGCTGGAAGGCAAGGAGCTCTGAGAGAGAGGGAGGAGTCTCTCCTGGCAGGGCTGGGACACCTCTCACAAAGCACGGTAAGCACCACCATGTCCAGGTGTTGTTCTGTCATTCATTTACTGCCTCTCACAGGCAGTAATTATATGGCAAACTGTATCTTTTTTTCTCTGTTAGGAGCAAAGTGTCAGACTCCGTCTCCTGCTCCAGTTCCAAGCTGTCCAGCTGCTCTGAAAACTTTGTCCCTCCTTTCTGGTGATTTAAAGGTTTGTGCGTGTAACTGGTAACACTGACAGTGCAACCCACAGAACCCCACGAGGCTGGACACAAAGCAGCTTCTTGCTCTGAGCGCCAGTGAAGGGAAATGTGAGTCTGCTCTCTTTCTTTATGTTTTTTCTTCTTATTTTTTCTTTTTGCCATTATCTTTCTTTTTTCCTGTTACTGTTTTTCATATTTTTCCTCATTATCCTCCTTTTCTTCCTTTTTCCTCCTTTTTCTCCCTGTGTATTTTTTTTATGTTTGTTTGAGGTTCCCCCTTTTTCCCTTTTTTTCTTTCTTTCCTTCTTTGTTTCTTTATTTTCTTCCCCCTCTCCATTTCTTCTCTCTTTCCCCCTGTACTTTACAAAATTGGCACCTCACTACATTTTTTATTACAGAAAAATAATTTAGATTTTTTTCCTATTTTGTAACCGCAGAGAAATTCTTATTACACATTATTTCTCTCACCTGGAGTAGCAACCAATCCTAACACCTTGCAGTTTCTGCACACTGATGGATGGATTTCTCTTCTTGTGTGACTTTATAGCAGACAGTATCTTCAGAGTCCAGCATAAGTTTAACTTTTACTGTAAAAGTAATATAAATATCAAAATAAGAAATAATTTACAAAAGGAATATGTGACAATATCTATTTTCTCCCTTTGTCTCTAACTTCTTGGAAACATCAGGTTTTGATTTCTGTTATGAACCAGATTCATATGCTGGGGCTAATTCTCTCTAACCCTGCAATTTACTGGCATGATCTTTCTCTTCTGTCACACCTTCCCTAGCACAAAATCCATCTTATGTTCAGAAATGAGCGGAAAATGTATGTTAAAATGAATAGCATAAACTTTGTACACCCTTATGTAAATGCTATGTGTTACATTGAAATAAGTGCTACAGATCTTAGACACTACCGACTTCAGCCTCTCAGAATCCTGTTTGGCAGGTGGATGCTGCAAAATGGTTAGGTTCATATATGAGCAAGATTTTTTCATTAATGTGTGAAGAACACAGCAACACTTCACATCCCTTTTCTAAGCTTGTGGTCTGCTCTGACACCAATATTTGCTGCTTTATATGACTGGGGGTCATCTGAAGTTCTCTTGCAGTGTTTTAGATTAGTACATGGATGCACATTACACTGGCAATGTGTTAGTTTTAGTATCACTATCCCAAGAATATTCTAAGAGCAATTTTCATTTTAAACACAGGATGTTAGATCAGATCAGTTAGGCCGGCGAGTTTCTGAAAGATGCTAAAGGGAGTTGCCCTCTTGGGTAAAAACTGACCTTGTTGGTTTTTTATGTCCTTAGAAGTGTTCCCACATCACACAAAACAAGGTTTCAGCACAGTGAAGTAAAACCACCAAAAAAACCCATACGAAATGCTGTGCCCGTGGCAGTTTGTGTTCAAATCTCGTACTGCCAGGAGCCAGTACCCCAGGGAGAAGGATATCAACAACAACGTGAAGAAAAATAGGAAGATCCATGGGTAAGATCCTGGTTTTAATGGTTTCGCAGTTTATCTTTGATTTGAAAAGGGAAGATATTAAGTGATTTGGGTCCTGGAGAAACCCGTAATGTGTTTCCAAAATACTGATATTAACAAAGAACTGTGGGTCTCTGGATGGTGTCACTTGGTAATGAACATTAAACACTTGTGTCAAACAGTCATTGAGGATGTAAATCATCTTGCTTTCTCTTTCAAAAGCAGTCTTAAATTTATTTGGTGTGCTAACATGGTTTCATGTATTCTAAGTCTCAGAAGGTGTGTATGCTACAAAAATAGCAAAGTGATTATTTATGCTGTAATTAAGTTATACTGTGATGCAGTTCATACCCAACACTTGCATACAAAAAGTTGCACATGCATCTTAAATTTCTCAGTCTTCAGGGTGCTACTTATTTCAGGTTTCATACCTTGCCTTCCTTCCTTTCCTTCCACACAGCGCTCTGGGAAGGGGGTACTGTGGCTTTTCTGCTGATTGCTGCCCACTGCCACTGCTGGGCTATGGGCTCAGTACATATTTCAGAGACAGCACCGAGCATCTCCTGCTGATGCTGAAAGCAAATCCTGACATAAAGAACGCTGCCTTGTGCTGACTTTTCTTTGTCTTTATTGAAGCTCAGAAAAGGATGATGCCAAATTGCAGAATCCCAGCAAGAAGCAGATGGAGAGGCTGCCTGTCATAACTTCAGTAAAGCCCAGTGAGGGAGGAGAGGTCTGTTCCCAGCATCATTGTTTGATGGTAACAGTTCACATGAGTGGTGCTTGCTGCTCACAACTGCTCCACGCTCTCCTGAGAGGTCTGACTGTGGTTGCAGGAGGTTGGGACTGCTGGGACATCTTTGGGTGAAAGCTCTTTCCTGCAAAAACAGAGCACTGATAAGACTCAAAGGAAGAGGTGACCCCACAGGGACTGGGATGCCTGATTCCTTTATATACCTTTGCAAACCTTTGGTAACAAACCTGTCCTTTCTCTAAACTTGGTTCATTGTTTTCCTGAGACTGTGACTATAATGCTCAAAGATAGTCAGAGGACTTACTGAAATTATAGAGGTATTTGCAGTGGCAGACCCTGTTCGATTACTACAAAAATACTTTTTTCCCTCATTTCATATCAAACTGTAGATTAGCTCAGTAGTTTTGTAGTCAAATAATCATGTTGGAGCAGATCACATTTATATCTAGTTTCTTGAATATAAACTGAAATATTTTGATGTTAACATTAAATCTAAAATGAAACTGAAAGATACTCAATAGGTCTGAAGACAGTATGCATTTTTATCTGTTCTCTGCCCAGAATCTCCCTCCAAATGACATGAAAGTTTCAAACCAAATATCAGGATGTCTAAGACATGTAAGAGTAAGAAACTTGGAAAATGGATCCAGCTTTCTTGACACACTACACCTGACTGCAAAAGAGGTAAAATACAGAAATATGAACAGGGTGCTTTCATAAATTTTAAAATACACAGAGTGCAATATTGTTTTTTGACATTTGATTGGTTTTCAGGTTATCAGTTGCCAAACCAAAGCCTGCCAAGGGTCACTCATGACCCCAAAGGGCCTGGTGAGAGGTACCAGAGATGGACCAGTTCCACCAGAGGATCTTTTACCTCAGGCAAGAGACTTCCTCGAGCAATATTACAGTTCATTTAAAGAGTAAGTCAACTTGATTTTTGGGTATAAAATCCTCTACCTACCTCTCTGTGAGCCTCCAGGGGGTTTGGTTTCTTCACAGCTCTTGGTAACTGTCCTGTTACATAGCATGCATTCAAAAATACATAAGGACTGTTAAAAATGCCAGATAAAACTGTCATTGCACTTCACGTGCTCCATCTGTCAATCCCAGATCTTGGGAACACAGGGAAGGACTCTGAACCATGCACTGCTCAGCTCCATCCCTTTGGAGTATGCTACATTCCAGTACATTGAGGATCTCTGCCAGCATTATCTTCTGTTTTCTTGGGATTAGCTGCACTCAGATCAGTCTCAGTGTGGATAATGCCTTTTGTTTGTGCTGTTCCAAGTATCTTTTCTCTGTGTCCCCCTCAAGGCTTTAGGCAAAGATTGGAAGGCCAGTGTTGCTTCTCAGCCTTGCTCTGTGCTATCGGCATAGGCCCAGTGAGCATCCCGAGAGGGGTTTGTGTTTTCACAAACATGGCCATGGTGCAGAGGCATCTTGTTGCAGGAAATGCTGGAACAGCTGGTTGATGTCCAAGGGCTTGCAGTGACATTCCACATGATGAGCTTTCAAGTAACAGTTCAGTGTTTGCTCATCCCATTAGAAAACATTATCAAACTATCAAAGGGACTTAGCCACATAATGGCCACTTCTTTAGACACTTTGAACTCCTTTCAAATCTTTCTTCCCTCTGAATCTTTCTGAAAGTCCCTTTCTTACACACAGGCTGTCCTCACCAGCCTATTGCATTTGCATATTCCTGTGTCTCTGCTCATGGCTGTTTGATCACATTGATTTACACTATCTCATATGCTTGCCCTTGATCTTTCATCTTGCAGAAAATGTGAAAACTCTCAGACAGTGCAGGCTATTTTCATTCTGTCTGTAAGACAACAAAACAATTTTTGTCTCTGCTGTAATAAATATTTTCTAATGTTTTGACTTCACTCTCTGTTATCAAACTCAGGAATTTTAGAGCTGGTTTCCCTGACAAAGGAATTGCTCAGCACTTCCCTTTAGGAATGAAAATCCTACTTACTTTACTCAGAAGAGCTGTGGCCTTGTAAACATGATGGATCTTTGAGAGGACAGTCACTCTCAGCCTACATATGCCCTGAAACTCACCTGTTTTCTGGTTTTTATTTCCTTGTGATTTTTTTCAAATTTGTCTAAAAAATCCAAATTTAAACCAAAAACTTACACAGAATAACTTGTGGCCAATCCATGCATGTATTGGGTGGTGAAAGGATTGTACCACTACTAGAATTTCTAGTATGTTAGTTTCTTTATGGGGCCAATAAGCTCTGTCCTTGCACTCCATAAGGACAAGTCGTAAATTGTGAAGCCAAAATATAATGTCTGCACTTTGAATGAAATTTTCATTGTTTCTTTTCATGGCTGTTTCCTGTTCAAAAGGCCAAAAATCAAAGAACAGCTGGGCCGGCTGGAAGCAGTGACCAAGGAGATAGAAAGAACAGGAACCTACCACCTGACAAAGGATGAGCTGAACTTTGCTGCCAAGCAGGCCTGGAGGAATGCACCCAGGTGCATTGGGAGAATCCAGTGGTCCAACCTGCAGGTGAGCTGTGGATCTACACCTGAGCTGTAGCCACATAGTCCTCTGTGACTCAGAAGAATGGCCTTGCCGTTGCTAGAACATGTCACCGTTTCAATTGAGCAGCACTCCTTCCTGTCCATATCAGGAGATTGGTTTCTTTGTAGTTCTCTGCTTCATGGCTGAAAGAAAATGTGTAGCAGTGTGAGTGTGGAAACCAGGTGTGTCATGGAACCTGGTACATGTTAGGTCCTTGGTGGATTGTTATGGGTGAAAATTATGCATATAAGAACTAAAAAAATGAACCTTTGCTGGTGGAGCCACAGTCTTTCCATTCCTTAAGTGCATAGGAAAAATAACAACTTTGCATAACTGTTTCAAAATTAGTCCTCTTTACATTTCTGTTGGAAACACACAGGTGTTTGATGCACGGGACTGTAAAACAGCCAAGGAAATGTTTGAGCATATCTGTCATCATATTCAGTATGCCACAAACAATGGCAATATAAGGTAGGTCTCTCATTTTAATTTTAAACAACAACAATTTTAATTTAAACAACAAAAATCATATCCAGAACTGGCATAAAAAACCATGAAATAGTTTATCTAAACAATTTTGACAACTTGTTTCTGCTCTTAATTTTCCTGGTACTTACATTTTCCTCTCATGTGTTCCATCAACCATCTTGAAAATTTATAACTTTCATGGCTGATATTACAAAATCTTTTGCAATTCCTTGGGAAAAGAGATGAAGATTTGGGGAAGTGGGTAAAGAGGACAAATGATTTTATTTCTACTGATGTTCATTTTAGAAATGCAAAACATTTCCTGCTGGTCCCAGTTTCTGTGTGGAGAGTGAGGATGTGTTTGTATGTCCCGGGCAGGTCAGCCATCACGGTGTTCCCGCCCCGGACGGACGGGCAGCACGATTTCCGCGTGTGGAACAGCCAGCTGATCCGCTACGCTGGCTACCACATGCCAGATGGCTCTGTCCTTGGGGACCCTGCCACTGTGGAGTTCACTCAGGTACAGCTCCAAACTCACTACCACAGCTGCTTCCCATCTTGGCTAACCCACCTCCCTGGGGCTCCCTCCTCGCACCTGTATGCAGAGTGGTGGGAGGTGAGGAGTGAATGGGGTGTTCTGCCCCACAAGTTCCAGGTGCAGGCTGGAACAATAATTCCCTACAGTTCTGATACACAAGTGCTGCCCTCCATCTCAGAACATGGTGAACTAATCTTGTCAGGGGACACAAGCAGGCACACAACCAGCACTTCATCAGCATGGCTCAACATTATTTGAATGGCAAAGAGAACCTTTTTCACTTAGAATTTACTTCAGCAGTTTTCAGAGGGTTAAAATTCTTTTGTCTTCAGATCTGGAGGGGAAACCTGAAAAGAACACAAAATGTGCTTTCTGTATTTGCAGTTGTGCATCGAGCTTGGGTGGAAGCCGAAATATGGCCGCTTTGATGTACTTCCACTTGTTCTCCAAGCAAATGGCCAAGACCCAGAAATATTTGAATTACCTCCAGAAATTGTCCTCCAAGTGCCAATGGAGCATCCAAAGTAAGCACACAGGATTTAGATAATTGCATTTTTGCCTCTGCCTCACCTTGGCAGGTTATTGGTCTGTGCCTGTGGCAGTTGTTTTATGAGTTCTTTGTCAGGATGAAACTATGGTAAATCATCCTGAAAGATAAAATGCCTGTTAGAACGATGAAATGAGATTTAAATTAAGGAAGCAAATGACCATTTTGTTGGAAAACTTTTCTCCCAATCTACATTTCAATTATATTCAGAATTTGAAAAATCCTAATTTCTTATGCTAGTGTAATACACATGTAACACTGCACTCATAACAGAGTTTATTGCCTTTCTCTCATTGCTTTTTTCTTCCTGTTTGTTTTGGGACTGGCCTGCAGACTGCAGAACTCTGTAATATGGTTCTGCAGTTGCTGTAGTAGGTGATTCCCAAATACTGCAATAAAAACTGCAGTGAGTTTCAGCAGACCCTGGTCCAGGGGTTCCTCCTAGAACTGGTACTATTTATCTTCCTGGGCTTTTCTGGTTTTTGAGAAAAAGACACACAAATAGCTCCAGCTGCTTGTTGGGCAGGTACGAGTGGTTTAAGGATCTGGAGCTGAAGTGGTACGCGCTGCCTGCGGTGGCCAGCATGCTGCTGGAGGCGGGAGGGCTGGAGTTCACCGCGTGCCCCTTCAACGGCTGGTACATGGGCACCGAGATCGGAGTGCGCGACTTCTGCGACGCGCAGCGCTACAACGTCCTGAAGGTGACTCTGCAGGGAGCTGGGCTGGCTGCAGGGGAGGGAAGGGGCAGGAAGTTTTGGAAAAGAGACACTACCAGTGTTCACTGGGGTGGGAGAGAACCACTTCCTGCTTTGTGAAGCTGGAACATCCTCAAGAACCAGAACTCCAAAATTCCAGTTTACCTTTAAGCTCAGGTGTTTCTGCTGCCATCACTTTCCCCAGCATGAGACTGACTCTTTCCCCTTCTTCTTCTGCACAACTTTTTCTTGATACAAAGCTGATGAGGTTGAGAAATCATGGGGTCTCAGTTCCATATAGTAAATTTGCTTTTTCCTCATGTAGGAGGTAGGAAGGAGAATGGGACTGGAAACAAACAAACTGTCATCATTATGGAAGGACCGAGCTGTTGTAGAGATCAATGTGGCTGTGCTTCACAGCTTCCAGGTAAGTCACTGAGTGTGGGATCTGGATAGACACTGAACATTCACTGTCCCCTCTTCCTCTCACTCAGTGGAGATGGAATTATGATTCCAATAGAGTTATTCTTGATTTTCACACGAGAAAGTGGAGGAATCCATATTTCCTCACAGGTAAAGGCAGAAGAGAAAGAAGCAAAGAAAGTTAAGGGAAAGATTTTCCATCCTTTTAATGCATTTATCTATGTCTCAAAACCTATGTAAAGCCATTGGATTAATATATTTTATTTTTAATTCAAGTTTAACGTATCATGACAATATGAAAAGTGGGTAAAAGTGAGTCAGCGGCTTTGCAATATGCACTCCCAGTGCTGCGGAGGTAAAATGCTGATGTTAAAGAAAAGATCTAAGAGTTCCTAATCAAAGGCCCGCGCCTCAATCTGTATCTTTAGAGTAACTGCTGATAGTATTTATTTCCCATAATACTCCCTTTACTCTGAGTAAAGTCCTTGAAATATTGACCAAAGCAAGAAGATTACTTTAGCTACCCTGGGTAGAAGGGCAGAATAGGGTTTTTAATGCACGTTTTTCTTTGTGCCATTGTTCTAGAAACAGAACGTGACCATCATGGATCACCACTCTGCCTCCGAGTCCTTCCTGAAGTACATGCAGAGCGAGTACCGCACGCGGGGCGGCTGCCCGGCCGACTGGGTGTGGATTGTGCCTCCCATGTCAGGCAGCATAACCCCTGTCTTCCACCAAGAGATGTTGAACTATGTCCTCACTCCCTTCTATTACTACCAGGTACACATCATCAAAAAGAAAAACCGACCCTAGCAGACAACCTCAGCAGTGCAGATGTGATAGGGACGTGAGGGAGTCTGGGTGCCAAGCCCTGGTTCATGAAAGGTCACTAGACAGATTCAGAAGTAGCAGACAGGAGCTGTTTTACATGGGAGGTGCTGTTAGTTCTGTTGAATTCTCTGACTTTAAATAAAATGCAGTTTAATGCAACAGAGACTGATACCATATTTTTACTCAGTGGATTGTATATACAGGTTCTATTTGATCTGGCCGCTTAACGATACACAAATTGTTTATTTACCATTTTGCATTCCTTCCCTAAAGCATAACTTCTTTTTCTTTAAAGGTGGATGCATGGAAAACACATGCGTGGCATGATGAGACCCGAAGGCCAAGGAAAAAAGAACTAAAGTTTAGCATCTTGGCAAAGTAAGCTGTTCAAATAAGATTCTTCATGCTTTGTCCAACTATTCTATTCTTGTAATGTTTGTTCTCTACTTCTTTAAAAAACATTTTTATAGTAAGGACCACTTGAGTGGTTTGAATCATAGCCTTATCTGTCCACCCTGAGGTAACATTCCTATCTAAGGCTCTTGCTCAGCTTCTGAACGATCTTCCAAAGAAAAGCCATACTCCAGCTCAGTCTTTCCTAGCTTGTTTGTGAATCAGCCTGAATTAGTGTAGCTCCATGAAAAGTTGTGTGTGATTGTTCTTCCCCAGGGCTGTGCTCTTTGCATCCTCGCTGATGCGAGGGGCAGTGGCCACCAGGGCCAAGGTCACCGTGATCTACGCGACAGAGACGGGCAAGTCGGAGACCCTCGCCAACCACCTGTGCAGCCTGTTCAGCTGTGCCTTCAGCACCAGGGTGAGCAGTACAAGCCAACCACGCCTCCTGGAGACAGGAGTTTGGCTTCTGCAGGCTTTTCCACTCTCCAAACCTGTGTTTGGAATGTTCTGTAAATACAAGATGGACTAGAACTTTGATTTTGTATTCATTTAGCATAATGCTGTGTGAGTTTGGTCAGCGGTCATCTGAGATATCTAAGGCTAGTTCTGCTAGTGATGTCTCATGAGCTTTATTCCTTCTAGATCCTGTGCATGGATGAGTACAATATTTGTGACCTGGAAAACGAAACACTTCTTTTAGTGGTTACTAGCACTTTTGGAAATGGAGATTCTCCAGGTAACGGAAAGGTAATGTTCACCTCAGAAGTGTGTATGAGACTCAGCTCAAAGGCCAAAGACAAGCCTTTCATTTATCTCATGTCCTTCAGTAAGATATGGATCAGGTTTCAGATCAAAGTATTCTGTCTTAAATCAGAGTATTTTTCTAACCTTAAGTATTTTGTGTATTTTTCTGCAGGCCTTGAAAGACTCCTTGCTCAGACTGAAACTGCTGAGAAACAAAATTAGGTAAAAATACTTTGTTGTTTGGTTTGCATGTGATTGAGTCCTTTAGCACTCCACATAGCAGACCACAGCAATCTTCTATTCATCTCCTGCAGGTATGCTGTGTTTGGTCTGGGGTCCAGCATGTACCCAGAGTTCTGTGCCTTTGCTCATGCCATTGACCAAAAACTGGCCCAGCTTGGGGCTTCCCAGCTCACTCCAGTGGGTGAAGGGGATGAGCTCAATGGGCAAGAAGAGGCATTCCGCAGCTGGGCAGTCAGTGCTTTCAAGGTGAATATAGAAATACAGCTCATATTCTACCCACTCATCCATTCACTTTAGTTCCCATAAAAATGAGAGAAAATGAAGGAAACCAAACATCTGAATTTATATCTGAATTTGGAACTCCCTTCTTCTCTACTGCTCACCTAACAAGGAGAGGGAACGGAGTCCCTTTTTTATTATTTTTAATATCCACATAAAATTGTGTGAACTCTTTTGGATAATGGAATGCTCAGTATGAACAAGTTTGGCATCAAACATATTTTACAGTAGATCCTTTTTGGCTATACTGTTATAGAAGTGGAACCTTACTGAACTCACTGAACCCACACACCAGAGGCACTAAAAACCAGCAATCTGTGAAACTGATAGCTCCTTATTAGGATTATGACAATGCTAAGAATAGTTTTTTTACTGTGGATAGCCTTTATTTTTGTGGGTTTTTTATCTAGGCTGCCTCTGACATTTTTAACATCCGTGGGAGACACAGTATTCAGTTGCCTGAGATCTACACCTCTGAGGAAAGCTGGGACCCTACCAGTTACAGAGTAGTGCATGCCTCCCAGCCCATGGACCTGGCTAAAGGTATTGCTCCCACCTTCCCCTCCCTGTGCCTTTGCTGCTTCAGAGGGGCTCACTGTGAAGGTTTCTCAGAAGTGCTCTTGGCCCTGCTGGATGCTAGAATGCATATAATGAAGTGCATGGTCAGATTTAAAAAGACACTGGTTTACATTGTGTAAGTTATCTTTTCCAGCACAGTAACACTGGAACTATCACACATTTGTACAGCCCCAGAGGAACAAAAGCTGAGATGAACTGCTTTTAGTCAGGGAACGGGGCACACATAACTGAAGGTGGTTGGTCACCTTCTAGGGCAAGCGTGGTTCAGTTCTCCTCTGCATATTATTTGAAGGCATTTTAAACAAACATAATCACAAGGTTACCAAGAGTCATATCTTATTTTTTCACCAGCTCTTGCAAACATTCATGCCAAGGATGTAATTCCCATGAAGCTGAAATTCAGGCAGAATCTTCAAAGTTTGAAGTCCAGGTATGCCACCTCATTCTTTTGAATATTGCAATACTACATTTTACTAAAATCTTAAACATCTGAAGTGCCTGGTTATAAACATCTTCTCCCTGCAGTTATTACAAAAGATAATGGATTTTTGTACTGTCCTTAGTAGAAGCACGTGAGCTGTGCAGTCTACAGTGGGACAGCACTTCCACTGGCTGATTCCAGGCATGTTTATTCTGTACTGGACAGACAGGCAGAACTTCAGCACCCAGTTTGTTTGGATACAAGTACTTCACATGCCTAGAGTCTGATTTGTTTAAGTCCCTGTGAAGCCCTAAGCTGGTCTGGTATTTGGTAATGAACACAAGGGAGCCCTTGCCAAGAGCCACTGCAGATTTATTCCTTTCCTGTGCAATCCAAGGGAAATCCTGTCAATGTAACCAAGATCTGTCTCATTTCTCTTTCTTTGCTATGCAGTCGTGTCACCATTCTGGTTAAACTTCACTGTGAGACTAACCAGGAAGTGCACTACCTTCCTGGGGAGCACATTGGGATTTTCCCAGGCAACCAGGCAGAATTAGTCCATGGCATCATTGCCCGTGTCAAGGATGCCCCTCCAGCTGGTCAGACCATCAGGCTTGAAACCTGCATTGATGGTAAGTTGAGTCTCTTTAGACAAAACAACAGAGGATGTTGGACAGATTCCTTTAAAATTCCTAAGAATTTTCACTGACTGAATTTGATTTTGTGATCTTTTTCTCAAGTTTCAATAGGATTTTGTGGCTGCTTTTTAGTTATTCTTGGTTCTGATTTTGCCCTTTCTGGAAAATCCATGACTTCTCCAGGGTTTGCAGAGGTACCCGAGGTGACACTGTAATTCAGTTGCTGAATTGGCCATTGACTGCAATTAAATTAATCAGCAGTTTGCTTATTGCTACATGTAAAAGTCCTAAAATAGACATATATGTCCTGCGCATCTTTCCCTTATTAGTAGGAACAATCACAGGATTCTGGAACACAGAAAGATGATTTTCCCAAATGAAAAACTGTGCGTTTCCAAGCAGTGTCTTGTTGTCATGAAGTTTTCTGTGTCAGATCCTCCCCTTACAAAACATTGAAAACCTCACAATAACCTCTTTCAGAAGGGCCCTGTGGTCTGGACCTGCTGCACCCTCATCTGAAGGGGTATTTTGAAGGACAGTGAGTTTTGCAAAGCTCTACAGCAGTCAAATACCACAGGTGTTGCTAAGTCCTTTTCTTTCCCTCATTTCCAGGTGGGTACTGGGCAAGTCACAAAAAGATTCCAGCCTGCACCCTACCTGAGGCTTTGACATACTTGCTTGATATCACTACTCCACCCTCCCAACAACTGCTAAAAAAACTCTCTCAGCTGGTGACAGCAGAAGGAGACAAGCAGAGGCTGGAGGTGCTGTGTCAGGTGAGCCTTAGGGCTGGAGTTTTGTTTGCACTACCGTCCACTGGGCCCTCTGATGCCCTTTGACTCTGTAGCAGAAGCTAAAGAATTTTTGTAGTGATGGATTTTTATGCCTCTGTTAGATATTCTGTGGTCTTAGAAAGCCAGCCACAGCGAGAGAAGGAGGGGTCTGAGGCTCAGCTTGGGTGTGGGAGCCAGCATCGGGTGTTTCCTGTGTGGTTCTGGGTGGGTCACTTGCCTGCCTGGTTCTCTTGCCTCACGGTGGTTTCTGATGAGACATCCCTGAAGACCTTGCCTTACACCTTGCATGTGGAGGAGCTGCAGGGGAGCTGGTAGATGTTTTTGTCAGAGAATTTGCTATCCTGAGAGTCAGAGGGATGTGGCTTTAAGTCGTGACTCACAGGTGTGGTGAGTGCTGGCTCCTCCTACCAGGTTCAGGGAGAGTCGGGAGGGCTCAGGACCTGGGACTACACAATTTCATGGATGTGCCATGACAGGGAGCTGAGAAATGAATTCTACTTCAGTTTCTGCATCCTCACTGAGAGAACAGGTGTCTGAGAACATTGTAGTGGAGTTCTGAACTTCCATGTTCAAAAGTAAATTATTTTAGGAAACCCCAGTATTGGTCCTGGCAAAGTTTTGAGAACTCTTTGTTGATTTACCTGAATATTTAATTGACTGTAAAGCAGGAATCTTGTTTATAAGTGACGTTTCAAATACCCCTGCTCTCCTGAACTCAGCATGACGTGGTAATGTTGTGGTGATGCCCTTTGGCTTGTAGTGCACAGAGGAATACAATAAATGGAAGTTTTACAACAGCCCAAACATCCTGGAGGTCCTGGAGGAGTTCCCCTCTGCTGAGGTCACCACGGCTTTCCTGCTGACTCAGCTGCCACTTCTGAAGCCCAGGTACTATTCTGTCAGCTCCTCCTGTGACATGACACCCAGAGAGATTCATCTGACGGTTGCAGTTGTAAGCTACAGGACAAGAGGTAATGAACTGCTGTTTTCATCTGTCTCTTAATTAAATGGTATTTAGACTACATTGTGGTTCAGGGGAAAAAACCTGTCTGCCATACAGCATGAAGCATATCTGTAATAAAAAATTTGCTTTGTCATTCCTGCAGAATAGTCTCTGCAGAGCAGGTGTTCCTCCTGGGCCAAGATTTGCTAAAATCCTGCACCATCATCAGTGTATCCATGTTTTATAAATCATTACTAGACATACATTTATTTTAAAGCTATAATTTTAAGTATAAAGTGTGCTTTTTTAAAAACAGAGGGCTTTTGGGTGCTATCAGAGGTGTTCTGCCTTGCTCTTCTTTTAGATGGAGAAGGGCCTTTGCACCATGGAGTCTGCAGCACGTGGCTGAACACAATAGAGCTCAATGAAACCATTCCCTGCTTCATCCGCAGGTAAGGAAAATTAAATAAATAACAGCAGCTCCTAGTTCAGCTTCCTCTGTGGGTTTTCCTTTGGATATTTTCAAGTGATTGGTGAGTTGAAGTTGGAACAGCTGAGTCTGAGAAGAGAGGGAATTCCCTGTCTTCCAGAGATTTGACCTTTTACCATGACTTTCCTTTAGTAAAATTACACATCATTAGAAAGTTCTGAAATAATTCTATTCCTATGACCCCATTCTCCACTGCAGAGCAAGGAAAGGGGAGGGAACAAGGAGCACCCAATTCAGCCCCACTGCTGCTTTCACACTGGGGACTTGGGCTGTGCTGCTCAGTCATTCAAGCAACTCAACAGTGAGTTTCAGTCTGAAACCAGTTACCTAATTACCATCTTCTTGCCTTTTAGTGCTAATGAGTTCCACCTCCCCGAGGAGCCAGCCAAGCCCTGCATTCTGATCAGCGCGGGCACGGGCATTGCTCCCTTCAGGAGCTTCTGGCTGCAGCGCCTCTATGACCTGGAGCACAGAGGTACCTGCAGGGCCCTGGGGCAGGGCTGGCTCTGGGACAGCCCCAGCCCTGCAGCCATGGGCTCTGCAGCCACAGGCACCCCCAAAGGTCAGCCCAGAGCTCCTGCAGGGATCAGCATCCCAGGCTCATTGGGCACTGCACTGGCACAGCCAGTCCATCCCCCAGGGGCCATTCCCGTGGGCAGGGGTCCTTTGGGGACCAGGAGGGCACAGCCTGTGTGCCAGTCCTGTGTGCCACTGGCTGCCCAGGCTCTCAGACTGCCTCTGTCCCTGTGGCTTTCAGGGCTCAGAGGAGGGGACATGACCTTGCTGTTCGGCTGCCGGCAGCCAGACCTGGATCACATCTACAGGGAGGAGACTGAGGAGATGAAGAGGAGGGGAGTCCTGAGAGATGTCTACACAGCTTACTCCAGACTGCCTGGCCAAGAGAAGGTAATGCTGGTTCCTTTGTTCTTTAAGGTTAACTCCTCCACAATCATCCCCCAAGTTAAGATCTGGGCTCTTTTTGTTCTTAAAAAATGTTAGCATTTTGCTTCAGTGTATTGTGAGCAGGCTTGAGATTCTTCAAATGAAGGAAAATCTCCCTGTGCACTCCAGCACAAGCAAACTGTGCTATAAATTGCTATAAATATAACCCCTCACTGACATAGAGAGGCATATCCAGTGCAAACAGCCTTTGAAACTAGAACTGGAACATTTTCAGAAACCTTGTATTTTGCAGGATTTGATTAGCCTATGAGTTAGAAATTAGTTGGCACTGGCCATTTTTCCCCATTTCAATGACACAGTGACCATGGAAATTAATTTTATGTAGAAGAATCTTGACTGGGAAAAAACACAACAGAATAAAAGTTATCCACTTTTTAGCTCTCCTGGCAGTTAGGAGACACTGGCATGTACAAGAGTTTTTGTCTGCTCAAGTTTGATCAAGAGACAGGTCCAGCTTCCAAATCTGGGCTTGTAAAGGGCCCCCTGAAGGCATTTTTCACCCTTGCTGTGGTGCAGGACAGAGCTGGAGCAGACGGGGCACTTGGTGCTCAGACCCACGATGGACTCCAAAGACCCAGCAGCCAGAGCAGCGTTTCAGGAGCCGGGTGTGCTGATGGTTTCTGTGTTCCCAGGTCTATGTCCAGGACATCCTGCAGGGGCAGCTGGAGGCCCGCGTGTGCGAGATGCTGCACGGGCAGCAGGGCCACGTCTACGTGTGCGGGGACGTGCGCATGGCGCGGGACGTGGCCGCGGCGCTGCGGGCGCTGCTCGCCCGGGCCCTGCACCTCAGCCCGCAGCAGGCGAACGAGTACCTCCAGCAGCTCAAGGTAGCTCTCGTCGCCGGCCGGTCCCTCCGGCGGGCGGGGCACGGCCGCCCTCGGGTGCTGTGGCTGTGGTGAGCTCCTGTGTGTGCAGGCACAGGGCCCGGGCTCTGAGGGAGCAGCACAGCTGTGCCTGCCGTGGGCTCTGAGGGAGCAGCACGGCTGTGCCTGCCGTGGGCTCTGAGGGAGCAGCACAGCTGTACCTGCCGTGGGCTCTGAGGGAGCAGCACAGCTGTGCCTGCCGTGGGCTCCCGTGTGTGAGCTCTGAGGGAGCAGCCGGTGCCCCCGCACTGCCAGCGCAGCTTCTGTTCGGTCAGGGTGAGAGAGAGACTCTGCTCTTGCACGGGGGGTCCTGGGGATCAGCTTTGCAGGGTGTTGGGATTTGAGGTTTTATTGTACCAACAGAGGAAAGGTGAGTTCAGGAATTTCGTGGGCTCATCACTAAGAACCCCGTGCCTGGGGCTGCTGCTTTTTCAGACCCTCTTGTTATCACAACTCATCCTGGTGCATTTGTGCCCCGGATTCAGGGAGCTCCCTTTCACTGGCAGTAACAAAATCTACAATCACAGAACCAGTGCTACAAATGCAAAAGGCCTTTTAGTTACTGAACTGATGGATAAGGAGTAGCTGGCAGCATTTCGTTCATCTCTTGGGTGTCCTTTCTTTTTGCAGAGCCAAAAGCGATACCATGAAGATATATTTGGGGCTGTGTTCCCACATGAAGTCAAAAGAGCTTTGCAACCCACCAGCTGAAGAAGAAATCCACTTGTGCTTTAGACAATACTTGCACATTTGTTGTTATTTTCAAAAAACAAAGAGTCAAATCCTCCTTCTTATACTTGTTCAATCATGCATGGGTATAGGATTGTAGGATTTGACTCATAAACCTCAGCCTTAATTAAGTAAAATATTAAATTTAACTTTTATTGCTATTTATTCTGACATTTTAATACATTACCATAATAGTGAAAGTGCAAATTATTTTTTTAATACCATCTATGCTAGTATAATCTGGTGGTTTTTATACATACTAGGAAAATTACAGTTTTGTACTAAGTTACCTGGAGCTGAAATCTTTTTTTTAAATGTACTGTTTATCTTTGTGACCTTATTTATATCAGATTGGTTTACTTGCATATTATCTTCACTTGAAAGCAAGTGAATGCATGGTTGTGTTGCTGGGAGTTGTCTGGCCACGTGCCTGGATCTGGAGCAATGTTTGCAAATGAAATAATAATGCGCTGGTTCCCAAGTGGCACCACCTGCTGCATCCACCTCATGTGTCTGCTCAGCAGGTAGCAGTGGGGAGTTGTGCTTTGTGGGACTCAGGTGCACGAACATCAGCTGTTGTTACAGAGCCTATAGCAGGAAGGTTCCAAAAACTCCAAAGCACTTTGTACATTTGAATTCTATGCTCTGGTTTACTTGATTTGTTTGTAATAAATCTGTCTTTATACTCACACAAAGGATGTGGATCAGTGAACCTCTTCTTGCTCTTGGCTCCAGCCTGCAAAGGCAGAGGTAACAAGCAGCTCCCAGGCTGTGGTGAGGTAGGTTTGGCTCCTCCCTGATCTAAGGGCATCTCCAGCAGTCATAGCCTGCCTATCAGCAGTTTTGCATTTTTGTTACTGCCAGGCAAGTGTGAGTTTGCACCAGGGAGTGAGACTGGCCTGAAACTGCCCTCGTTGTATTTGGACTCGGGCTCTTTCTAGGTGTTGCAGTTACATCAGAAATAGTTCCTTCTCTGAAATTACCAGGACTATTTGAGCATATTAAAACGGTGAGATTTTCCTGCCATCCCTCATCTCCAGGAGCTGGAATTGATGAAGGCAAAGTTGAGACTCTAAAGTCAGCAGTTCTGTGTGTGAACAGTGTGTTTCATACATGCTTCAGGACAGCCCTTGGCCCCTGGAACTGGGCTGAGGTGGTTGTGCACCTTGCTGGGCTGGGACTGGACTGGGAGTTGCAGATTAACACTTTCTGAAGCAATTAGTGGCTTGTTTCACTGACATTTAAGCCAAATTTATATGGCTTTAAGGGAATGCAGCATCCATAACAGGCCGTGTGCCAGGGCACTGAGGTGCAGACAGACTTTGCTCTTAGTCTGATTATGTACCTGGTTTTGGGTGCTGGTAAAACCCCCAGGAGCTGGGCTGAGCTGGGGCAGCTGGAGAGTCCTGGGCTGGCAGCACAGGAGCACTGCTGGCTGCCCTCCATCCCTGAGTGTGCCGGGTGCATTCCTGGGCTTTGAGGGGCAGTCTGACATTGGGATATACTTGGAGCCTGATTTTCATTACTCTATTGACTGAAGGAAAAGGAAGGGAATGTGTGGACAGAGCCCATGAGTGCAGGGAAGTGAGAGAAGGTTGGGCCCTGCATCACGGAAACGCAGGAAAGCTAGGTGCTGATAGGGACAGGCAGGGGCTGGGGGATGATGGATGGTTAAGGCTCATTGGAAACACCTGCGGCTCGTTAGGGACACCTGCGGCTCGTTAGGGACACCTGAGGCTCGTTAGGGACACCTGAGGCTCGTTAGGAACACCTGAGGCTCGTTAGGGACAGCTGAAGCTCGTTAGGGACAGTTGAGGCTCACAAGGGCCAGCAAAGGTCTGTGGGGCAGGGTCTGGCAGATGCTGCTTGTGTTGGGGTGGTGTGCAAGGCTGTGGCGCTCTGGGCCCTGGAGACAGTGAGGCCAGGTAAGTGAAAGGCTTTTTCTTCTCCTTGGTGTTTTGGTAATGCTGTGTTACATTGTCCGTGTGCGCAGTGACGCTGCTGGGAGCCAGGGCTGGAGCTGCTGCCTCGGCTGGGAGGAGCAGGCTGACCTCCGAGGCTGAGGCTGGACGTGGTGTGTCCACTTTGCCAGACCCTGCTGCAGTCTGTTCATTTGTAGCCTGAGCTGTGCTTTGTGAGTTGTTATTTGGTGTCTCCTCTGAGTGAACCCCCATTTCTGTGGCTGCTTTGGGATGTTTTGCTGTCGAGCACCCAGCTGGGTTGACGAAATGTTCCTGTTGGGTGTGGGGGTTTTGGATGCCCTCGGGCGTTGCAGTGCAGCTGGCAGGGGCTGGAAACGCTCCCTTTGTGCTGGGTTTGTCTCTGTTGGGGGGGTGTGTGCTGGCTGCTCCTGTTCCTGTTTGCTGTGGCTCTCCCAGGGCAGAGGGCCCCCGATGTTGGTGCCTCCTGGGGCAGTTCTGGGGTACAGCTCTGAGCAGGGAAACATCAAACTGCTCCAGTCACAGCCAGGGCAGAGCCTTTGTGCTGGGGGACTGCAGTTTGTGTGGTTTGGTTTGTTAAATGAAACATCTCTGCCCTTCAAATATAATTGAGAATTAAATTTATTATTTCTTATTCTTTATAAAAGACAACAAAGCTCAGCTTATCTTAAGCTTTTTATTGCTTGCATGTGAGATGTAGATAAGATGGATGAGATGTAAGGCTGTGCTTTTATGATGCCCTGGCCCATTCCTGGCAGGACAGCACAAAGCTGCCGTTATTCTGGGCACAAAGCTGCTGACAGCAGCAGAACCTTCCTGAGATTAATTAACACCCGGTAATTGCCCTGCAGTGGGGAGGGCCGGGTTTGTGTGGCAGAGCTCTGCCCCACTGCAGGTGGCGGCAGGACCTTGAGCAAAGGACAGAGAAGGTGCTGGGGGGCTCAGAATGGCCTCAAGTGCTGCTCTTGGGAGGGAAGCAGCTTTTTAAATAGTTCAGTGCCTCAAGAAAAGTCCGTGGTGGTTGTATTAACCATTTAATATTGTAACTCATCCTATCTGGGAGGGTAAACTTTGGTAATTGCAGGGGGAGATCACCTGGTGTCCCTCAGGGAATGGGCAGGGAGCAGAGGGGGTGGAGGAGCTCCTGTGCTGGGGGGTCTCTGTGGGAATCTGCTCCTGGTGTGGTTCAGCTACAAGTCAGTGGGAGGAGAGGTCAAACCAGGACTCAGTAACACTTGCTTTATCCAGACCAAAGATTTATTCACTGAAAAGATTCCTACATATCCAGAATTCCAGTAGCATGGAGTGCACTCTTTTTTTTCTTTTTTTTTTTTCCTGGTTGCATAAACTAATACAGAAACTGTTGTTAATTCTAACAATTTGTAATTAATTTAATAGCAATTCTGGAAGACACTCAGTTCATAGAAAATATAAAAAAAAATTTGTACTGTACAAAGTTTACATCACATTTGAAAAGAAAACGTGTCCATGTTCACCATGTAACGACCATTTACATTCACTACTGACATGTGGCTCCTGTAGCAGCATTGCACAGCATTGTCACATTGACAGCTCCACGGGGTAGGACGTGTGACACAAACACAACCCAGGGACAGCTTGGTGTGTGGGGCTGGGGCAGCTCCATGGCCCCAAGCTCGGTGCCCACAGCCCTGCTGGGCTCGGCTGGATGCCCCTGGCTGGCCAAAACTCAGCCACTCACTGAGGCTGGCCAAAACTAAACCACTCACAGAGGCTGGCCAAAATAAAACCACCCACACAGGCTAACCAAAACTCAACCACTCACTGAGGCTGACCAAAACTAAACCACCCCACAGACACTGTCAGCCTCTCCTCTGGCTGTGCTGGGGCAGAGGATGAGCTTCGTGTTCAAGGGCAATTTATGGGTGTCCCACACAGCACCCAGGCCAGGCTGGATCCCGATCCCCCTGTTAAGGGCAGGCTATGAACAAGCCCCTGTGCCAGGACTGGGCACATCCCGCAGTGTCCAACACCCCGACCCAGGGCAGGGCAGGACACAAAGGGCTCCACAGACAGGGCCTGCCCTGCACGGGAGGGACCAAGGCTCAGTCTGGGGCTGTAAGGAGCCAGGGCCCGTGCACAGCCAGGCCACTGATCCCACACAGAACATTCTGGGTGTCCCAGCTCTCAGGGCCTGCTTTATGCACCCAAAAACTGAGTGAGGAGCACCCTGAGGTGCCCTTGACACTGACTGAGCTAAGGGCCAGTCTGCACCCAGCAGCAGCTCCTGCCCTTCCCTCCTAAGGCAGGGTTCCTGCCCAGGGGCAGCACCTTTCTGCCCTGCTTTGGGTTTGTGTTGTGCTGCTCTTAATTAAGCAGCATTGGGGGGAAAACAGTTTCTGCTTCAGGCTGCTGACACACCATCAGTGAGAACTGTAGAGCCCGAGGGGGTCAGGGATCAGGACAGCCCTGCAGTGCCCAGCCATGCCAAACCCATTTCTCTTTTTGATCTGAGACACATTTAAAAAGTCTTTGTCAACACTTGTAAGAGGCTACAATGGACTTGCACACAGGACTGAGGCTCTCTGCTCAACAGGACTCCGGTTTTGTGCCACTTAGTTCCTCACACAAGGCAGCCAAACTGAGGGCTGGTGCTTTGGCTGCTCAGAGATCTGGGAGCTCCCCTGAGCCTCAGGGATGGGAAAGGGGAGCCTCTGGTAATGGGGCCTGCCATTGATTTCCAAGGGGGATGATGCATCTGTCACCTCAGTGTGGTCACTGGCTGTCACCTCCATAACCTCCACACTGTGCACTGGAGGAGGAGGAGGTGGGTTTCGATTTTAAAACTAACTTCTGAAACAAGTCTGAGGTGTTGGGGTCAGGCAGAACCTCCAGGCCCAGATACTGCCTTCTTGGTTACAAGATTTGTTATTCTTAAAGGTTTTTTTCCTCAAAGCAACTGCTTTGGTCCTATGTTTCTCAAAGAACTTGCAAGCTCAAATGTGGCCAACTGTAGGCAGTGGCAGCACTCTGTGTGCGTGCAGGGACACTGCAGCTCTGTGCATCAAGGCCTTAGTTAATGCATTATTTAGGAACAGCTTTTCCTTTGTCCTGTTTCTCTTGCCTTTCCCTGCACTCAAACTTGTGTCTGAACCAAAAGAGGAATTTGGTCCCTGTGCAGAGCTGTGACAAGTCATGAGTTTATTTTTTAAGGCCAGCAATTCTTAATTCCTCTGGGATTGTATGAGAAGGAGCAGGTTTTAGTGTGAGTTCTGTGGAGAAGAGCCCCTGAGTCACTGAGAGCCAGCCCCCATGGCCAGACACTGCGCCTGCAGCAGCTCTGTTGTGCTGTAGCTGAATTCAGGGTGAGCCAGAGCTGGAGCAGCCCTGCTGGGACAATGGGTGGCCTGGGCAATGCCAGTGCAGCAGGCTGGGCTCTCCTTCAGGAGAGAGCTGACTCTGCAAGGCCACAGCTGCAGGAGCCGCGTCGCTGTTCCACTGCTCTGAGGGCAGAGTGGCTCCTGCAGACCACGGACACGAGGAGGAACCAGAACAGCTCAGCTCTTTCTCAGTGCCATTTGAGAATGGCTGTATTCAACTTAATTCACTGTTTATTATGTTTAAAAAAATATAGTTGACACAAAAGTATCATGTAAACATTGTTAAATAGCTGCTGGTGCTCAGGCGGGACCCGGGGCTGGGCTGATGGTCCTTCAGCCTCGGCGTGGAGCAGCCAGGGAGGGTTTCTGGTGCTGTGTGGGAGCAGGCAGCCAGCATGGTCACAATGACACCGGCCTACAGCTTTGGGTTACTCGGCTCCAGGATTCCCAAGCCCAATCTTTCAAAACGCAGGACAACTTTGCTACTGTTAATGCTGCAGAGAGTGAGGAGGGAGAGGAGAAGGGAGGGGGAAACAGTTACTGAGGATTCATCTTACAAAGCTACTGCCCTATCACAGGAGCTGCAATGAGTTTGGTTCTGCTCTCACATCACTTCAGCTCACCCAAAGAGATGCTCAAGTAATTCAGCAGCAAACACATGAAGTTATTCATGCAAACATTATCAGTGGGAAGAAACTGCACAATCTGATTTGCCCAAGGGAGAGGAGCAGGAAGTTTTCCCACGTCTCTACCGTGGGTAGAAGCCTGACACTGGTTTTCAGTGGGCACTTCCTTCCCTTGAAGTAGAAGGGAAGGAAAAACTGACAGAATTTTCTTTGTAAGAGAAAGGGGAGTTTTGACAAGGTACATGAACAGGCTAAGAAACCCCAACAGAACAAACCCAAGCCCATGTGCTCCTCCCCAGGCTCTAAAAACAAATAAAGGGATGTCTCCCCTTGCTCTCACACTGCTGGCAGAGCCAGAAGCACTTTCTGCTCAGAGCTTTCCCGAGAAGGCTCAGGGAATGATGTGGGAGCTTGATGTCAGGCAGCAGAAACCCCCTTGGAGTGTGCTCTCCCCGTCCCTGTCCTCTCCCCTCCAAACCAGTGAAGACAGACCTTTTCTAGAAGGCACGTGTTTGCTGTGGTAGCTGTGACTCTGCCAAGGCCCTACATTGAATCCTCCTGCTGCCCAGCGATGTAAACAGAAGCAAACTGTAACATTCCAAGGCCTGGATCTGCAAGGGGAGGAGCTGAAGGCTACTCTTGCTTTCCTCCTCTTTTACACAGCTTTGTAGCTGATCCCAGCTGACCCACGTGGACCTGCCCCGGACACTGCCCCAGCCTGGTTCTCAGTGGGCACAGGACCCTCCGAGCAGAGCAAGGACCATCCTTCCTTCCACTCCACAACTGACCCTGGCTGCAGCGCTGGCTCTGTGCCTGAGGGAGAACCGGCCTGGCCTCAGCCCCTGCTGGTTTGCAGTGCAAGGGCTGTGACGGTGTCCCTGTCACCGCAGGCACAGAGCTGCAGCCCAAGGACACAGCCCCAGAGGGGCTCAGGGACATGCAGAGGTGCAGCAGTGTGGGACAGCCCTGAGCTGCAGGCAGGACAGGCACCCTGCCCTGGAGGGCACCTGCTTGGGCACAGGCCCGTGCCCTGCCCAGAGGAGTCGCAGCTGCCGTGGCACAGGAGCCCGGTGTTAGCCACGAGGGTCTCGCAGACACGAGTGGTTATTGAAGCTACAGCCCACACCAAGCCAAAGGCAGAGAGGAGAATCGGATAAAGTGTTGATTATGTCCGTGGGTTAATTTCGTGGTTTGTTTTTGCTTTTTTAATGGAAGGTGATTGTCCAAGTTGCCGGTTAGGATACGACACATGGAAGCATGCAAGGTGGAGCCCGTTATTGCACCAGTAGCTACAACCTACAAAGAAATACGGGAGGGAAGGGAAAAAGACACCATGAGAGTTAGTTTTCAGTTATTAAAAGCAAGCCCTTGAGAACTACACATTGTACAGCTTGAGCAGGCTGCAGCAGGGTTAGTGCAGTGTGTGAAAGGATCTGGGTGAGGTGGGGGAAGCTCCACTGCTCAGTGCATGTTCTTTGTGTGAGGATGAGGCCAGAGTCTGGGGGAAGCTTTCTGCAGTTTAAAGTTTTTGGACACCACTGGTGTGTCAAGGATCCAGTACAAATGGGGGGGAAATTGCATAGGAGAAGTGGCAGAATTTTCAACCAAAACTCCAAAGCCCCCACACCCAGCAGAGACCAAGCTGCCACCACAGTTCCTGTGTCAAGAATTTGGGTGGTTCTGATCAGGAGTTACAGGAAGAAAGTGAAGGATTATAGGAAGGGAAGGGGTGGGTTAAACATCAGAACAAAGAGAAAGTAAATATGAGCAGTTGAGGAGATGAAAAGAAACACTGAGCCAAGGACACGGTGAATGGGCACTGGGCACAGATGTGTCTGTGGCCTCAAACCCACGCAGTCTGAACCACTTCAGAGGGAAACAGTTCCTGGGTCCTTCCCCTCCTCAGGCAGTACCTGCCATTACTATCACTGGGGAAGTTCTGACCACTCTGGGGTCAGTGAGGGCCCTTCCCAATGCTGTTGTGGATATTCTCTGACACAAACAGGGGAATCAGTCAGCTGCTGGAGGGAGGTGAATATGGTGAAGTTGGAAATTAACTGTCTGAGGCTCATGGCTTAGTCACATCATTTCCCAGGAACTAGAGAAGCACAGGAGCAGTGCTCCCACCCTGTCATGTCTGACAGCCCCAGGAAAGCAAATAAAGCTCAGAAATGACCAGTTAGCAAATTGCATGGCATCAGTGTTGTGAGCAGCAGCAGGTACTCACTCAGCAGACTTCCAGAAGTGCCCTGGGTGGGAGAGCCGGCGGTTCAGTTTTGGCAGTTTTTCAAGCATTTCCATGAGGACAGTGAAGCTGGGCCTCTCGCTGAGGTCAAAGGCCCAGCAGGCTGAGAGGATTTCCTGCAGAGGACAGTGGTGGCTCATTCATTATCTCAGTTCATGGGTCAACTGTGCAGACCAGAAAACTGTCAGAGCACTGGATGTGTGTGAGCCCAGGCAGACACTGCTCACAGAGGGCCTGGACACTGCCAGAGCCCAAGAATGTCCCATGCTGAGGATGTTCACTTCTGCACCACAGTTACAGGCACAGGCTAAACCTATCCCATTCTCCTCTGTTCTCTTTCCTGCCCTTTCTCTTTTGAGTTCTGAGTATAATAACTCTTGAAGCAGCCCCCTCTGTCCCTGACAAGCAGCTGTGTGAGGGGCTCCTGCAGCTGAGGTACTTACATTGACCTCTTTGCCCAGGCTGACAGTGGCAAGGACTTGTCTCACTCCCTCTCCGCTGCCGATCTGCCAGATGAGAGCCTCTGCAGGCTGGCTCCTGAAGGGCCACTCCCGTGCCTGCAGCTCGTACCACACGGTCCTGCAATGCCAACACACAGGTCAGGCCTCTGCTGCTCCTGACAGACAAAGTACCCAATGCTGGCACTGCTCCAGCTGCTTCAGCTGAGCTCTGGGAGGTGCCTAAGGCTGTGCAGCAAACCCTTTCCACCCATGACTTTTGGAATAGGTGAGAAAAATGTGTCCCAGCTGGAATCCTGAGTCTGAGAGAAGGGGAGCACTGACTGAAAGGCTTAGGCCAGTAGCCAGCTTCACTTAGCAAGCTCTCATGGTACTCCTGGGTGTTCCTTTCTTACCCAAAGGCATAGATATCTGCAGCTTTGGAGAAAGGCAGCTTGTCTTCATCTTTCCCTGGGGCCATCTCACGGACAATCTCAGGGGCCAGGTAGCACAACCAGTCATGAGGCAGCTTCAGCTCATTCTCTCTCCTGAGTGCAAAAGAAAGAAGCAGGACTAAAACATTGGTGTGGAGGCCATATCTGTGCTGTACCTGATGCTTTGGCTTTATTTACTCCAATGTTTTTGCTGATGTTTTATTTCTAATTTTCTTGCCATGTTAACAAATACGCACGTGTCAGCCTGACACTCACAGCTCCTTCCTGGCATTAAGGTCTTGTTTGTTCTGTGCTCTGAGGCTTAATCCAAACTCTCTAGCTGTGCTACTGCAACTGTAGTAAGAACTCTGCTAAAAAGGAAAACAAAGCAAACAGGCACAATGCAAACTGAGTGTGTACTAAACCAATGGATGCTTCTTGTGCACTGCAGGAAATGTTTCCCTATGTGACCATTTATCATTCCAGAGCTGGAACCAAGCACTGAAACCTCCACTTACCTTCCTTCCTGAACCACACCCGAAATTCCAAATAATCCAAAGTCGGTGATCACAACTTTCCCATTGTCATAGAAGACATTTTTGGATTTCAGATCCTTATGTACAATCCCCTTTGCGTGGAGATACCCCATGCCCTGGGAAACACAGCAGAGATGGAAATGTTTTTGGGGTTTTATTCTTTCCAAGCATACTCTGCTTTCTAACATATTTCCCCTTCCTACCTCCAGTGTCAGGGATTAGCTGTAACTGGGGGCAGGGCCCCTGTGGGACTCGTGCAGGAAGGTGTGGGGAGAGGCTGAGGGAGCAGCTTCCAGTGCTGTGTGCAGCTCTGAGCTCTGCCTAAGGCCCTACCCAGTAGCTCCCTTGGCATAATAAGCTCTTACCTTAATGATCTCCTGTGCTATCTGCCTGGTTTTGTTGATGTCCAGGGAGATCTTGGGGTCTCTCACAAAGGAGTGCAGCGTCCTTCCTTTGCAGAAGCTACAGGAAATGTTTATATATGAGAACATTGCTAGCTCTACAATACATATCCTGTAGAACCAATAGAAAGATCTCTCTCCCTACCTGGTAATGATTGCCAGGTGAGGGGGGTTCATGCAGGCTCCCATGAACAGCACCACGTTCTCATGCCGGGTCTGCCTGTAGTTCATCACCTCCTTCTTGAAGAGCTTCAGGTGATCCTGGTTGTTGCCATCGATCTCCAGCAGCCTGATGGCCACCTCCCCGTGCCACTTGCCCTTGTAGACCTTGCCCCAGCGGCCCTGGCCAATGGGGTCCCCCAGCTGGATCTGCTCGAAGGGGATGTCCCACTCCTGCAGGTACACGCTGGTCTGGCTGGGTTTGCGGTAGATCATCCCCTGCAGGTGCGGCCGCCGGTTGGGCAAATCTTCCACCTCATCCTCATCGTCCTCGGGCTCCGACTTCCCCGCCTCTGCTTCCTCCACCTGTGCCCAGCAAGGGAAGGGAAAGGTGTGCTCGCAGTCCCTCGGGGGTGGCAGAGCAGCACAGGCTGCTCCAGAGAGCCCCGGGGCAAACCATAAACCCACCTGTGCTTCCCGTGCGCCTCCGCCCGTGCCCGGCTGCTGGGCAGCGCTGCAACAGCAACAGAGAGAGCAGTTGGACATCACTGGGCAATGGGGACCCCTGCTGCCATTGGGGAGCAGAAGAAGCCAATACAGAACAGATCCTGACAGTTACAGAAGCAGAGAAAAATACAATTCCTGCTCCATGTAAAAGAGAAGGACTCTAAGCTCAGTTTGGCAAATGTAAGACAAAGATTGGAAGTGATTCTTGTTAATTAAGTGGCAGGAATTGATTTGGCAGTTGCATGGCTCTGTTATTACACTGTGTTCCAGGAATAGATGCTCCCATTCCTACCCCTGGAACACCTGTAGTGGAGCAGCTGTCAATGCAGGCTGGAAGCTTTTCCATGCCCTGAAACTGGGATCCTGAAAGACCTGTTTGCTTGCAGCTCAGTGGGCCGTGCCCTTCAAGTTACAGAACTCCAATTTCTGTTTCATCTGACCCTTCACACAACCAGGACTAGATATTAAAGGCTTGGACTCCCTAGTGTACCATTTAAAATGTCATATTCAGCTTTATAAAACTGGCAATACCAGCATCACCCTCACTGACTAAAGTTACCCTGGGAATTCTCAGGTGTTAAATCTGGTTTTGGCCATAACACAGCACTTCTGGGCTGACACGAGGATTACCACGTAAATGCTGTGCAAATGAAAAGATTTAAAACTCTACTTACTTAGTGTCTGCAGCAGTTTCTGGAAGCTGTGCTGTTTGTGCAGGACTGGGAATTTCTGGGAAAGTAGAAACAGTTATGATACATCTTCTACACTTCAATCTCCTATGGACTGCAAGTTTTAACACTGCAATAGCAACTACTTGCTTCTTGTTAAGGAATTATAAACTCAACCAAAGACAAAGTGATTTTATACTTTTACGGATTTAAAACTATGCTCATCTCTCCTATGCCTGCATGTTGGCTGAGCCCAGTCCTCTTCCATTTCCCCCACCTATCTGTGAAGTCCTTTTGGCTGGGCACAGAGCCATAAAAGTGAATCTTTAGAAAGGAGGAACATGGATGTGAATAGAATCCCACATCAGGAAACAAATATTCTACAGCTGAATATTCAAAGTTCCATCTCAATACATAAATCACACCTCAGATTAGGGGAGAGAGGCCTGAGTACACACGGAGGTAAGAGAAAGTCTGGATTGTTTTAGACAGGATTTTTAAAGCAGAATGATTGTTCTTGGGCAGCATGCAGAGGTTTACAAACAAGTTATGTTTTGGCAGTAGAAGTTGGTTAGTAGAATTAAAACAATCAACTCACCTGGGAAGACAAACTGTTGTCTATGCTGAAGGTAGTAGGCAGCTTTTTAATTAATTGGGGTTTTGTAAGAAAGGAACAGCGAAAAAAATACCAGGAGAAAAAAAAAACAAAACAACACAAACAAGTTAGAGGATCATCAGTGAGTGCCTCATGTGCATACAATGCATTAGTCCCAGGTCACTGCTGGGAACAGATTAGTGGATTATCGGCCTGCTGGGGGGAATTTCAGCACATGCATTTTGGGAGGGCCCTGACAGATGACAGGTATCAAACACAAGCTGTGCCACCTCTCTCAAACAGCCTGGTGGGCAAAGGGAAAGCCCAGGAATGTGCAAGGCAGGCCCACATCAGGTGTGGTGTGATGTGATGTGCTCTTGTGTCTCAGCTTTGCAGAGGTGTCCCCACAGAAGGTGAAGCTCATGAACCATCTGCCTTTTTTATTTTTTCAGTGAGTCTGAGCAGTTTGTCCCAATGCAAAGTAACTGCAGTGGAATCCTTACTGAACTGCCTCTGGTCCTTTTTAGCAGGCTCAAACAGCAACTTGAATTCACAGGTCAGAAGCTGATGCAAAATTCAGCAGTGTTGAAGGCCAGATGTAGTAGCTACTGAGCACCATGTGACTTCAGGTCAAGGAATTCCATTTATTCTCACTGTTTAGATCTTTGCCCTTGTCAGAGATACTTGCCCCTCTCAGCTCTGGTTAAAGCTGCACACTGGGGCTCTCAATCCATAGGGCATGAAGGGTGAACTTCTCTCTACCAGTTATGCTTGACAATGGTTTAAAAGTTGATGTTGATTGTGGGTTATATTTTGGAAAGGTTTGGTAAAGTAATTCATTCCAGTTCTCACTTTTACAGCCTGCTCCAGCAAGCACCTTCCTCCTGACTGAAAGCCCCTGGTGAGCACACATTGCAGGCAGCATGCATTGTACAGCACAAAGGAGAAAGGAAGAGAAAAAAATAGCTTTTCTCTTCAGTCCTTTTCCAAAAAGGAAAAGGAGAAACTTTCCTCAATAATCTGTTCCCTGCAAAGATATCTTGCTGATACCCTTTAAAAATCCGTAAGGTACTTTTCCACCTTGTTTAAGGCAGAACCATGTACTCAGAAACCCACAAGTCCCTCTGAATCCCTGGCCAGCTCCTGCAGAGCCTGCTGGCAGGGAGGCTTTACCTGGGAAGTTGAACCGCCCGTCCCTCTGGCCCATGGGGGACGCGTTGGGGGGCGGCGTCGCACTGGGAGGGTTGGAAGACTGGAAAGGTGCTGGGGAGGAGGGAGTGGATGAGGTTGTGGAAGAAGGATTACTGCTGGAGTCCAGGTGGTTTATTGCTGGTGGATGCTCCTGCAAAGCAGGCAAAGACACTGTGAGAGAGCAATAAAGAGAAAGGAAGAGTTCCCCTGTGTCTGCTGCACAACAGCAGAGGGAACTTGTTCCCAGGCTTGATCGTGGCATTGCTGTGCTGAATAAGCACCTGGAGCTCTGCCCAACCCCTGCTTTACAGGAACAAAATGTCTCATATCCAAGCCTTGCAAAGGGAAAGCTCACTGAGATCCAGCCTCTCCCTACTGCAGCTCCCCAGGGACTCTGGACATGCCTCAGCCACCTCGTACCTTTTTAGTTAGTGCTTTGGGAAGGGTTCCAAACTGGGGTTCTGTGGGTCTGTCTACTGGATTATTGATATCAGATGGGACAGACTCTGTTCTTCTTATTTTTGTTACTGAAAAACAGGTTGGAGAAGGGAGAGAAACAGCTTTAATGAGACTTTTTATTCTTTCCATACAATCAATTACATTGAAGTGCCAAGAATTTGTAGAAAATTACTTACTGGGAAGGAAGGATATTCTACAAGCAGGTGCCTCTTTAGTACATTTGTTGTGACATTTCAATCTGAAAGATAACCATTACATGTTAAATAGCAACTTGTTCTTCCCCAAAAAGAGGAAGCCTACCCTTAATTTGTAATTCTTATGCTAATCTCAGAAGGAGTTCTGGAATGCTCAGCCCCAGAGCAGCAGGCATTCGTATGGAGAATTCTATTATTCAGGCTAATGAAACCAGAAACATATCTTAGCATCTGATTTATTTTTAATAGAATTACTTTCACTGACTCTCAGCCAGCAACCATGAAGTAGTAAAATCTCAGTCCTCTGGACTAACAAGCCTGAGAGAGAAACAGAAATTAATATCCTGGCTGTTATTTAGAGATCCATCTCCCACTACAAGATTTGCCCAGGATGAGGTGGGAAGCCTGTGGCAGAGAAACTAATTTGGTTCATTCATGAGTCAGGCTGCCACCTTCAAGTGTGAGTTGTGCCAGGAGCATCCCTTTGCCAGGTCAGAATGACTGAAAAAATGATGCCACTGCCAAAAGTGCATCACATCAAGAGACAGGAGTTGCTGCAGGCTGGGGTGAGTCCAGTCCCAGGCTGTTCTGAAGGAGACCATCCCCGTGTGCTCACCTGCAGTACTTACACTTCACCCCGAACATCATGCTCTTCTGGCACACTTGGCAAATCTGAGATAACCAGGACTTTGTAGAGAACCTGCCAGAGACGAGAGGGAAAACTGACATTAGCTGGTGTCAGAGGGAAAATGAACATTGGTAGGTAGCTGAAGTTGACAGTGAGACACCTGACCCGACTCCAAAATCATCTCAGTGCTGTGCCACCACAGCCCTGCCTGGGCTCTGTCCCTGGCTGCTCACCTGTGAGTCACAGCCAGGCCAAAGTCTCTTCGTACCGTCTGGGGGGATCCCTGGGAGAGCTCTGATGGAGAACAAGAGGAGGGTTTAGGGAAGCATTGCTGACATGTGCTCACCACCCTGCACAGAAACTGAGCAGTCACTGCCCCAGCTCAGCACCTCCAGCCACCATGAGGAGTCACAGGAACACAGCTCAGACTGATTTGCCCCCTGTGAAGTTGCCCTTGTATTTGTTTCCATATGACTGGATAAATCATGATGTTTTATATTTAGGGATTACAGAAGTCCATCTGATCAGGTCTAAGCCATTCTTAAAGTGGAAAGTCAGACTTTACTCCTAATTGATTTACCACAAATTGGTTTACCATCACCCAGTTTTCCTGCAGTGTCAGTAGATTTCAGAATATTCTATTTCACTGAAAATTATCTCAATTTTCTAGACAGGGCCAGCATGACCCAGAAGAATGAAAACATACATGTGAGCTCACCTAACTTTCTGCTAATTGCAGGAAGTAAGATATAGACTTCCATATGCCAAACCAGCATGCCAGTGGTTACAGCACATAACTTCCTGAAAACTCTCCAATACTCACAATTCTGGCATTATTTCCTGAACAAAATCTACAGAAATTTTGCTCATGTGAGGCAAACCCCAATGTGCAAGTGTCAGCACAGCAGCAGGGCTGGCTCAGAGCCAGTCTCCTCACTTGACCATAGATGGCACCACAGTCTTTTTTATCATTAGTCCAGGGAGCTCCTAGAGGCATCTGTGATCCTCAGCCTCTTGGAAAAGGCTGGAATGGCTAGCTGCTGTTCCTAGAAATGCTGCTGCCTAGTGTGGCCGCCCAAACAATCCCAGCACAACAGTAAAGAAGGCTGTGAATGTCGGGTCAGACGGTTAAATCCTCACTGAATGAATATCAACCAGTCTGGGATTGTCCAGGACTCACCAGAGCCCACAGCAACAACTTCACCCCAGCCAGTTGGTCTATATGAAAAGGAGCACCAAAATCCTTCATTTCTGTTTGAGTTTTTTCTAGTGCCTTTTTCATTTATTGCACCAATTATCTCACTCTCCTCAGGGAAATGCTCAGATTTCTGCTGGCACTTTCATTTTACAATCTTTCTATTTCTGAAAGTAATTCCTGAGATTTTTGTTTCAAAGGGCATTAGCTTGGACTTTCATACTTGCTTTTAATACTCAGATGCTTTTGGACACTTTGCAAGCTGCTCCAATCTCTCTCCACTAGCTTCCAAGGTTACAGGTGGTGTCTGGGACACACCTCAGGATGGCCAGAACTCCCAGTGGCCCTGGAGAAACCCAGCCCTGCTCCTGCCAGCCATCACCCAGGTGATCAGACTCCTCAGCACACAGGGAACACCCCCCATTCCAGCACATGCTGCAGCTTCCTCAGAAAGCTGCACACAAGTGTCTTAACTTCACTGCAAAGACGCTGGGCAATGCATTTCCAAATGGTTAGATGTGAAATTCCTGTACCAAGAGGCATCTGTGCCAGCTGTCTGAGGTCACAGATAAGCCCCCCTTGGCTTTAACCCTTGAAACATCAGTATTCCTTTGCCTTGCTTGTGTCATCTTAGAAAATACCAGGTGCAACCAAGTAAAACCCTGTGGTTCTGTGGCAGGCCAAGCTCCTGCTCAGTTAACAGAAGCTCTGGGATAGGAGGGCCCGTGGAAAACCTCCAGAGGCTGCCCAGGGATGGCCAACAGGGAGCTGACAAGCACAGGTTCTTCTCTCTCAGCAAGGCACTGCAGACACCCCTGTGAGAATCTCTTACCGAACCTAGAAAGAAGAAAAGATACATTTTTTTTAGGCTCTGATACTCCTGTGACAGGTACACACTTTGCTAGAGCAGGAACTGCTGCCTGCAGCATGTGCTGTCAGGTTTACAGACACGTGTGGCTTTGCACAGGCTCCTGAGGTCGCTGCATTGCCAATATTTTCCTGCCTACCTAGGGCAGCCTTTGCCGGGGAGAGCCCCAGCTCCAGCCCGGGAGGAAACTTACTTTATTGGAGGAACTTCGTCTATCCTGTTGCCCAGCTGAGACTCGTGGGACTTGCTCCTGGTGAGGGCGGGGAAGTTGGGCAGCAGCTGGAACACCTTGCGGCAGGGGGGCGGCGGCGTCCGCGGCGGCTTCAGGCGGTGCCGGCGCTTGGGCTGCGGCGTGGCCGGGGGGGTGACGGTGATGCTGTGCGGGGCGCGGGGCCGGCCCGCGGGCAGCACCAGCGGCTCCAGCAGCGCCTCCGCCGCGGGACAGGGCTCGCAGGGCGCGGAGCGCGGCTGGCCGCCCTTGCCCGGGGCGCACGGCGGGCACGCGGGGTCCGGCTGCGGGCAGGAGCTGTCCCGGCGCTCGGGGAGGGCCAGCGGCACATCGTCCCTCGGCTCCGCTCCTGTGCAACGAGCGGCGTTAGTGCGGGCCCGCAGCGAGCCGAGCCCGGGCCGCTCGGGGCTCCGGTGCCCGTTTCACCTGGCAATGATCTCCCCTGAGCCTCAGCAGGGCCCCAGGCTGCGAAAACTCAGACAGAGCCTGATCTGAGCTTTTCCGAGACATATATCTGGGCTTTTAAAAATGCCATTTCTTTCTAAGAGGTGAACACCATCATTCCTGAGCAATGGCTGGTTTATACAATGTTGGATGGGAAATATCTGACAGCCTGGGACAAGAAAGATTAGAAAAAGGGAAAAACATGAGACCGAGCTGCTTGCTGATTTTTTCCATTAACTAATCTTTACCATTTGCAAATGGATGAACTGTCATAATACCAACAGGAAACATCACCTTTCAGTGACAGATTGATAACTGCTACAAAGAAAGATGTGGTGCATGTGAGTCCCAGTCTGCTGGGAGAGGCTCTTGTACAAACAGATTGTACAGTGCCTGTGGAAGTGCTAGGGGAAGGTTTCTCTCTGAGCTGGCAATATTTGGGAAAGGCAGCACCTAGAAGGAATCTGGTTGTATTTAGTAAATCAAGGATGTGTGTCACTGACCCATGGAGAATGAACTGGAGCATTAGACACAACTCTGAACAGAAAGGGTTAATAAGGACATCATCTACTGAGTAGGAGAGGATTCTACATACATTTATTTCCATTTCTTTATCTGACTTGATGTCCAAACCAAACCCAGCTGACAGCTCTAGACAGGTTTGATCAGCGCACATCCCAGAGCCATACACTGCTCCCAGAACATCCCCAAGCAGTGTCTGCAAGGCAGCAGATGGGGCTGGGCTGGGGACACCAGTGCTCCAGGAGAAGAAGGCAGTGTGTACCTGACTCCGTCACCTTCCGCAGGCAGCTCAGGGCCCCGTTGAGCCTGGAGCACTCCTCATCTCTGGCTCCACATCTCTTCATCGTTTCTTTCACCTTTGACTCATTCATTTCTAGTAAGGCATCCAGGGTCAGCTCCTCTGGTATTCTCTGCAGGAAAGCAAGAGAGACCCTTTTGTTGCTCTGTGTACAAACAGCAGTGTCACCTGTTGTGTATTTGAGCAGTGGCACTGTCTCGCTGCCGGGGCTGACTCATGGCTCACTCCTGTGGGCACTGCCCCTCTGGCATGGCCAGCAGTGCCCACAGCTGCTCTCCCCCCTGCCTGGGGTGTGAGTGTGCTCTGCACCTCCAGGGCTGCTCATCCTCTGCTATTCCACTTAGCATTACAGGGGATCAAAATACTCCTCCCCTTGTGGAAAATTTTTGCAAAGCTACTAATAAACCTTAACTTTCTCATTAAAAATAGGGTCAGAAATAAAACAGGTCTAAAACCGGAAAAAGAGTCAGATAAGGATGTTTGGATTTTCAGTATTAAAGTGAACAGCAGAATCAGTGAGGAAAATTACTTCTTTATTTGAACAAAAAGAAATGTTTTGACAAAGATAGCGGCCTCCTCCTCAAGCAGTCTTTCCTTCATCAGAGAACCAGCCTTACCCATATCCTGCCTGGAGAGATATCTGTGCAGAACTCCTTCTACATCTTAATGCACCAAAGCCCCACAGTGATAAGGCTCAGATCAGGCAGACACAAAAGATACAAGAGCCTGGAAAACACAAAATGATCTGGTATTTCCTGACACAGAACTGAGCTGTGCCTCTCTCTCCTCCCCCATTCAAATGTTTCCAGTGTAAGTCTGCAGCAATTGTGGTTAATAAACAAAACCAGGATACTTAGCCCAGTTACCCAGGAATTTCCCTGTAAAGTTCTGCCTAAACAAACCTCCCTGTTGCCTATTCTCACAATGAGATCACAAATTTCACAATATTTGGCCTTTATCCTAAAGTTTTGACTCCTGGAATCAAACTATATAAAAGGCTTTGAACTTTATTTGAAGGGGAAACTCAGAAGTGTGTGTCACTGCTTGGTGAAACAAAAAGCTTAGAATCCTCTAGTCCTTAAAGCCCACTTCCAACTCAGAAGCAGACGTGAATGTGCTGAATGTCCTTTCACAATTGCATCTTTCTTAAGCCAGACTCTGGCTTTGAGAGCTGACGCAGGACTTTCAGCTGTGACACTGCCCAACTGCCCCAACCTTTGGAGCTCTGTAGGTGGCAACACAAAGAGTTTCCAATTTTAGTAACTGTGGCATGGAGCAAACAAAAAGAATAAATTTAAAAAGGGCAGAAGTCTAAGAAACACATCCTGTATCTTCTGTCACATGCCCTGAACTGGATGAAACACAAAACACAGCTGACTCAAGGGAGGCCAGGAATTTAAATGAGCAGTAAGCATGAAGCAGGAGCAGAGCAGAGCCAGAGTTCAATGAAGTTTGGGCAGACTTTCTTTCTTTTTCCCTGTAACTAATCTTTGCAGAATAACAAGCGCACAGACATCACAACTGATGCTGGGTATTATTAATTTTTCTGCACATCTGCATGCACCACCATGATGCAGGACACAGGACTGCTCCATCCCTTTGTGTGCCCAGTCTCTCTGTGCCCAGAGCTGACTGATGATGGTCCCCACAAGGCCCAGCTCTGCTCCCCAGCTCAGCTCTCACACAGACCCTGCCTGAGGGGACTGCACCCACACACAAAGCCCAGGCCCCTCTTCTGCTCAATAGGTTAATTTTAGAAAGACAGAATAGCAAGTTGTAGGAAAGTAGAAAGTACAGAAAAGGAGATTATATTTAAACAATCCCAATGACCTTGAGCTGGGAGAGCTCAGACTTTCTGAACCTGCTGCCAGCCCCCATGACACGCGACAAAAGAAATAAGCCTTCAGAGAGGGGGAGGGAGGGGAAGTAAGAGGCTTTCTTTAAACAGCCACTCATGTGCTGCACATATGTGGTGGCTTAATATAAAACTGGTCAACCTGATCCCTGTAAGATTGGCCTGCTCTGCCTTGGCTGTGTGTCACCCCCCGGCAGGCAGTGTGACAGTGACGAGGGTCACTAGTTCAGGGCGGCTCTCAAACAGGTTCTGCTGCTGCCCTGCCTCAGCTGCTCTGGGGGCAGCAGGGCCCCTGCTCAGGGGCACCTGGGGGGCTCTGGCCCCTCAGTGCAGCTCTGGGCCCTTGCACAGGGGTTACTCCAACTCTTCACCACTGAGGGTGAGACGTGGGCCCAGCTGACCTCTCTTTACCTGCTTCTTCAGTGGGTGCTGAGGCTTTTTTTAAAAACAGCTTTAAAAATGCAGATTAAAGGCTTGCATTAGGACCAAGCTCAACACCACCTCCCTGGGCACACCTTGTCTTGACAGGGAGAGCTGCAAGATATTCAGACAGTACTCTATTAATAAGGTCAGATTTAAAAACAGAGAAAAAGCAAAAGACAGAATCTGCTTTCAATCTTCAGCACCTCATAACTGCCAGCAAAATCTAAAGCCTAACCATGCACTGCTCAGCAGAAGGGATGCTAAAAAGTCCAAAGCAGGAAATTATTCCTCCCTACAACAGGTAAGAGGACTTCTCCCTGAAGCCCTCGTGCTTATCAGACAAAGACTGCACTTCATGGTGCACGTGTCTAAAGAGAGAAAAGTGAGCACCAGTGCATCCAAGGGTCAGTCTCAATTAGCCTGGGTGAAGAGTTCACAACCGTCTTTAATCTTGTCTGGTGTCCAACTTAAATCCCTGAAACATGGCAAAAATGCTGGTATCTAACACAGTGGAGGGGTTATTTTTGGTAAAGATTCCACCCTGCAGATAAGCCTACGTAGCTAATGCTGCTGCAGGCACTCTGCAAAATCAGCCTGACCTGCTCCTCGACCCAGTAGCCACAGCTCTTCCCGTAAAGCTGGACAGTTGTCAAGGCCCCAAATGCCTCCTCTTAAATCAATACATTCCCTCTCCAATCATCCTCCCGTGAAGTAGCAGATGCTAGAAGAGAAAGCCCATTACATAAGGTGCTTAAATTCCCACTGATAGCTCTAAGCAAAGCATGTAAAGATGATCTTAAGAACATCTTGTGCCTGCTAGTTGTTATTTTGCAGTGTTTTTCTGGTGCCCAGCAATGAAGGCACTGAAAAATTGCTGTATTATTAAATTCCTGGAGATTTTATGGGCATTCTGGAAAGCCTCTCAATTGAAATTTCCAGCTTGCATTAAGCTGTGAGCATAAACAGGCCACGGTTCCACCTAACACTACCCTCCTCACTGTTCCACCTCGCAGCAGAGGCTGCAGAGGAGCTGACAGCTCAGGAACAGCATTGTGTCCAGCTGGCTCTTGGGGACAGGAGAGCTGCTGTCACAACTCTTCTGTGGCAGACAGGTGCAGCAGTTGCAGATCCCTCGGGCTGACCTCAAGGCATGAAGGGTTCACAGTGCCCAAAGCTGCCAGGGGCACCTGGAGCCCTTGGCAGGGAAGGGGAGCCCTGGCAGTGGTAGGGACTATCTTCCAGGAGCTGTTTACACTGGGGAGGGCCTTCAGCTGGAACACTGGAGGAATTTTATAGCTCTAGGAAGCCTGCAGGACAGAATTAATTTGCATACACACAATTAGCACATCCAGGATCTCTGCTATCTGGCTGGTCAGCCAGAGCTCCTGCTGCCAGACCCATGGAAATCCCCAAGAGCCAGCCACGGTCCTCATGGCCTGTTCATGCAGATATGCTGACAGAAAAAGATGAGAGGATACAGCTGGGGAAACCTGATAGGCATAGGCAGATCTGCCTCTTCTACCCCCCATCCAAAGGATGCACTCACCAAAACCCCTCACAGCCCCTCCAGTGACAGATCTGCTGTGGGCTGGGGCACCCTGTGCTAACAGAACCCTCTGCCATGGGCTCACAGCAGCAGCCCCAGGCCCTGGCTCACCCCTGGCAGGGGCATTTTCACCGGGCAGCACAAGGCTCTGGGCACACAATTCCTGGTCAAGGCATGAGCCCTTCCTGCTCTGCTCCTGCCCCTGCCTTGCTCAGCTCTGCAGCTCTTTGGCATCGATGCTGGCTGGGGGTGGGTTTCACAGGCAGGCAGGAGAAAAGGGCACAAGGGTACAACTGGGACTCAAATCTGTTCCCAAAAGGAACAGCCTCAAAGCAGCCCCAACCACAGCCCTGTTCCACCTGCTCCCAGTCTCCCTGGTGGCACAGCCCTGCTGATGGCCAGACCCCAGGGCAGGATGTGCCCCTCCCTGTGCAGGACAGTTATCCACTCTAAAAACAGCTTTCCAAGCTTGACTGACTGGCACCTCTGCTCCACAGCCAGCAGGGCTGGCCCAGACATGCTTCAGATGATGATAAGAAGATGACTCTGTTCTTAAGTTAGTTTTTAAGACAGTGACAAGTTACACGTGGGAACAAATACAATAGTTCTGTTTCTGGGAAGCACAGTGATAAAGGCAGAGAAAATCACTTTCTAGGCTGAAGAAAATAAGCCAACAGAATTTTTTTAGTCTCTTCTATTTCACAGACATAGTCCAAGCTCAGAACCCAGTAAATAGCTCTGCAAGAGACTTCTTCCATCAGCTCAAGAGTGGAGAGAGCACTCTGTTCCCATCCTCCTTCTCTCCCATTGCCATCCCAATTCCTGACTCCAACTCCCAAGGCAAGCAGGACAATCCAGATCAATGTATTTTTCTAGGACCATTTTCAGAGCAATTTTTATCCACTCAAGATGACTACACAGCATGCACACAGCTTCTGTCTGTAAGGCTCCTTGCCCTGTCTTTTCTAGGTCTCAGTTCAAGTTCCTCTTTGCTCACCTTCATCCCACCATATTTAACCATTTATACATCATTTTTGGCAGTAAACCACACATACAATCAGTCTCTAGAATTAATCAATCTCTGGAACTGATCAGATTCTAGAACTCCTAAGCAAAAGCAAGGACTCCAGCATTCCCTAGAAAAACACGTAAACAGCAAGTTACAGCACCACGTTAGCCCAGCTCCAAAGCAGAGCCTGCTGCCACTTTCTATGATAAAAATCTGTCTGGCAGCTGATTAGAGGAACAGTAACAAAGCCACAGAAATAGCAAGGTTGGGGTGGGGGCTCCAAGCTCCCTTACCCCTCTGGAAGCAGCAGTGTATTGCCAAGGAGGATGCCAGGCGGGGCTGGCAGTGCCCACGTACCTGCAGGCCCGCGAGGTCGCAGCCCAGCCCTCGCACCCGGCGCAGCGTCACCGGCTCGCTGCTGTCCGTGCTCTCGGCAGCTCTAGCTGTCGCCCAGCGCCATAAACACTGCATTGTTATTGCTGTAATCTCCTCCACAACTAAAGCATTTTACAGGCAGTCATTATTCTCGTTTTAAATATAGGTTTTCAAAGAAATAAAGGAGCCCAGCAATTATAATCACCAGAGCTTTCGAGCTTCACAATGTCTAGAGCAAGTCACTGAGCAAAAATAGTCTTCACTCAGGAGTGGAGGAGTCAGCAGATATTCTAAACTGGAGCTGCTGCTCTATTTCTGACAGGAGAGCCTGGGAGCTTCTGTGCTTCCCTGCATGGCAGCTTTATTTGGGAGAGGACTGGGGGGAGCGAGGGGAGGGGAGGGGACACAGAGAAACAGAGCATTGTTCCTCTCACTGCTGAGCTAAAGAACTCCTGCAATTAGGCTGCTTTTCAACAGTGTTATGTCACAGATTAGCATAGTCTTGAAAATACTCCCTCCAGTAGCACTAGAAATGCAAAGGGACTCAGAACCATTTAAAAAAGCAAAACCCCATCAACCCAGGCCTTTCTCCTGATTTGTCCCTGAGAGGCAGCAGGCACGGAGAGCCCTCCACTGCACCTTCTCCTGTGCCAGACCTGCTGTTATGTTCAGCTCTCAGAGGTGCCCAGGGCAGGGCTCTGAGGCAGCTCTTCTGAGACTCCACAGGTACTTGGCAACCTCTCCAGTTTCAGAGCCTGAAAGGCTCAAGAAGAGAGGGCTGTTCTACCATGTGACCACACTGTGACACTTGTGCACTTTTCCTCCTCTCTGCACCATTTTTTGGAAGCCTTAAGGAAACTCAGCATGCCTATTTCCATTTTACAGCGACCTAACAGTATCTGAGAGATGGAAAGCTGTTCTCCATTGCCCAGAGCCAGAACCACTCGAGGGTCCCCATTTTCACAGCATGACCTGCTCAACTCTGTCTGCAAAGGCTCCTCCCCATCCTGTCACATGCAGTGTGCACAAAGCAGGACACCACTCTAGATTTTGTAATAACTAACCTATTAAAGCTCCTTCTGTCAGTGATTTCCATTTTGAAAGCTTTCAGCTGAAATGCAGTTCAACGTGCTGTATGAAATCTAAACAACAACAGGAATGATCCCATGATACCTGAGACATTTCTGAAAGGTAACTCATCCCAGACAGCTCAGCACTCTGCTGATGTCAGTGTCCAGCACCAACAGTGGCTGCATGGCTATTTTTTGAGCAGTGAAATAACAGGACCAAAAAAAAAAAACCACTGCAAGAGCAGAGCACTTAGTTTATTAGCCCAGCTATTTCCACTTCCCCCAGCTCACAGCCTGTTCCAGCATGCCTACTCAGAAATTATTTTAATGACCCACAGGGTGTTGCAGTTCTGCTGTCCAGCTAATACAAGTGCTACAGAAGCTGCCTGCAGCTGCATGAAATGGATGCAGAACCCTTAAAAGATAACCATACACTCAGAATCCCAGAGGAGTTTCAGTGCTTTGTACACTTCTTACAGTTCTGTCCCAGAAGGACCAGAGTTCATTTATTTGGACACTGCTTGGGACAGGGCAGCAAGAGAGCACAAATCAAAATAATACAGATCTGGGAAATTCTTTCTGCCTTAGACCAAAACTGAACTTGTTCACCCCTTTTAGTGACCACACATACAGAAGGGCAGTCTCAACCCTCTCTGCTTCCTGAATTAGCAGGATGTAGCAGATTTGAACTGTCCACCTCCCTCCTCCCTTTCCTTCACCTCTTTCCCTCTCCTTTCTGTAGGCATCACAAAGGATTTATAAAAGAGCTACAAAGACATTCTTTTAGACTCAGGCAATTCCAGTAACCTTAGAAACCAACACTAGCTGGGAGCCTGGCAGTTTGGCCACAGCAACAGGCTGCTTTTGTCCTCTTATTGTCAGTGCTGCACCTTTGGCTGTGCCACCCAAAACCTTGCTGGGCTGGAAGGCAACACCAGCACCACACTCAAAATGAACAGTAGGAAATAAAAGGAACAACTTCGTCCTGAACCCGTACTGTTTAACTAAGAGACCACTTAGTTACATCAGAACCAAGCTGGAATAACTGCCATGAAAATTTGTGGAATTTTTCACCCAGGCAGATTCCTGCTGAGGTCAAAGAAAAATTGTGGTTGTTTAGCGATCAAAGGAAACTGAATGAGAACATTGTGACCTGGCCTGCAGAGGCAAAAATGGGAAAAAGAATAGAAAAAGCCTTTTCTGCCTTGTTTAACTGTCAGTGAACTGAGCTCTGTGTGTGCGTGTGTGAGACGGTAACAACAGTCCTGCTTTGGCTAATGCTGGACACAGAACACAGTGCAGCACAGCACTGTTAGTATCACAAAGGTAGTGAGTGATTAAGTCCTGCCGTGGCTCCCAGAGCCACAGGCAGCTGGGAATGCACTGAAGGGACAGGAGGGCGCTGTGGGGGCTGTGTCCCCTCCTTACCTGCACCACCTCCTTCCTGACGTTGACGATGTCCAGCCAGTCGTTGAAGCGGGGGTAGCTGTTGAGCTCGGCGGTGCGGTCGCTCAGGGGCACGCTCAGCTTGCACTGCCGCTGCCGGTGGATGTAGTCAATCAGCTTCACCTGGGGAGCAGAACACACACTCTGAGCTTCCTGGGCACGGGCTGACCTTCCCAGGCTGTGCTTGTACTCGGGGTGTGCTGGCTTGTGAGCAGGGCTCTTACATGACACGGGAGTGACATCCTCCTGTGAGCTCTGGGGAAATCCACGCAGTGCATTTCCCTCACACTGAGCTTCTTTGCTCTTCAGCATTCCAGCAGAAGGCAGGGCCTGCTCTAAACCCCCATCAACAGCAGTTCTGAGGCAGGAATAGCCAAAGTACCCAAAGACTCTGAGGCCTGTTATCTGATGGGCATTTCTATTACAAAATCAACATTAAAACCAGCTAACTTAAAAGAACAAAAATTCAGGCAGTTGGACTTGATGATTTCTGCACATCTTCTATTCTAAAGTTTTATTCCAAAGCTTTTATCTCCTGACCATCTCATGGCAAATGCGCTACACAGAATTCTTCACTTAAGGCACAAAAGAATAAAACAGCAAAAAGGAGTATTGTTTGTGCCTTATGTTTGCTTATCAAAAAGAAAATACTCTCCAAAGATTGCACACTGTGTCACACATTCCCACAAGGCAGGCTTAAGCTTCAAAACCTTCCTAACAAAACAATGCCTCAAAGCAAGTTAGCTGATCTATGATTTATAAACCAAAACATGTTCTTAGTCAACAAATTTTAGCATCTGGGACATGATCAGACTGCAAATGTAAAGGAAATAACAAACATGGATTCTTCAACCATCATGTGTCTCCTCTTACAGTTTAAGTGCTTTCCTATGAAGTTAGTTAAGAGCATGTTTTATGAGCAATCTATTCCTTACAACTATCAGCTGTAACAAGTTTGTCCCTGCCCACATACCAAATTCTGACAGCAGTGCCATGCAGTTTGAGATTTGTCAAAAAGTGTGTGAATACTGAAGTGATTCCAATTCCTGTAATGCCCAGAGCAATGCAAAGCACTGCCATTCCCAGGAGAGGCAATCCAGGACTGCCATGTCCTAGAAACTCAGCCATCCCTTTGCATTCTCACCCTGACCACCCCTGCTGAAACCAGAGGAGCCTTTTCACCACAACTTCCCAACAGGGCTTTGGAGCCCCAGCCCTACAGTGAACTGGAAATCCCAACCATTCATTCTCAGTACCACTTTTTATATAAAAGGGCTCACAGCACTTCCTTTTTTCCACCCCTGCTCTGCTTCCTCGGCCAGAGCAGGGCAGGGCAGGGACTGGCTGTGGGCTCAGCAGTGCCTGGGCCCCAGTGGCTGCCACGCTGCTGCTGTGTGCCAGGCAGGGCCCAGGGGCTCTGTCCCTGCCCTGTGTGCTCTGTGCTGGGCCCTGTGTCACCCCAGGGGCTGCTGCTGCCTGTGCTCTGGCTGCCCTCTCTGCACCAGCCCCTCAGCTGTGCCCTGCCCCGAGTTCCCCTGGCTCTGGAGCAGGGCAGCTGGGATCCTGCAGGCAGCCCTGTGCACTCTGGGGCACACATGTGTCACAGGCTGCCTCAGTGCTGACCTTCTGCCTTTCCACTGTCACACGTCCTTTCCCACAGCAGCCTGTCCGCAGGGCTCTCCTGTTCACCGCCATGGCAGAAAGCAGCTTGCAGGTGCTGTCCCAAGGATTTTCCTGCTCGGTGCTTGGTTTAAATTTTCTTTCTTTCAGCGTGCTTTTCCCCTCTATGGACACTGACACTGGGATGAGTGGATGGGCAAGGGCCCCTCAGGACAGGCAGAAAGAAGAGGCTGCAGGAAGTTTGTAGACTCAACAGCCCCTGGTATGCCAAAAATCAGCTTACACAAATGACAAACAGCTTCCCAACTGTGCAATAGCTATGTCATGGAAAATAGACGGAAGACAGAGATCACCCAAGCCTTGTCTCTTTGCAGAGGCCACTCGAGGGAAGGGCCAATGACGATATGTGTTCTGATACACAAACTGCAACCACAACATCCAGCCCAGGCAGACAGCTCAGCATGTTTGTGAGCCTGTCCATGGAATTCCCAGGGCACTGCAGGATGTAGCTGCTGCTGCCCCTGGCTCACCTCACCCCTCCCCATTCCTGGGAACGCCTCAGGGCTGCAGAGCACCTAGGGACAGAGGCAAGATTGCACAGTGATTTTGGAACTGGTACAGCCAGCCCTGATGGGCCTGTGTCTAAAGCAGCAGCTGGGATCTGCAGTCTGACTATAATCTGTTATTTTAGTGTAGGATCTCCCATCAGGCAAGATTTATTTTTCCTGGAAGAAGGATGAGTTATCAGCATACTCTGTAAAGACAGAGCTCCATGCTTCGTTATATAGAACACTAATTACAGGCAAATGCCCTAAAAGTAGCACATGCTCCAGAATAAAGCAGGGAACTGCAGGCATTGGAGGTGTCAGAATCTGTTCTAAAAACCACAGTGGAAGGAAAGGAGGACTTAGCATCTATTTATAAATGAAAAATCACAAATTATGTAAAAGAAACTATACAGAAAATGTGTGCCCCACGTTACCCAATTCCAGCATGCAGTGTCACGAGGACAGCATGCTGCTCCAGGCAGGATATGGCTGAGGTACAGCCACTGCTTTTGCACTCCTCACAGAAGTTCTCCTGGCCAGCCCCAGAGTAACTCCAGAAGCATCACATGAGTAAGAGAACAGAGCTGGGCTGCACTCCTGGCTCTGACACAGACTGGTCTGAGTGATCAGGAGCAAATGCAGTCATCCCTCCCCTTCTCCCTGCACAGCTCTGCCTGCTCCTCCTGCAGGAGCTCCCTGGAGCAGGCACCGGCCTCAGCTGGTTCGGTACTGCTTAAAAAATACTGGTTCAAGAATTTCCCCTGCCCAGGTGTCATCCATAGCACAAACTCCTAAAGGACACTGCTGGAAGGGACTCTGTGCAGCATGGATTTCAATGTGGAGCTTTTCTCCTTTGCTGGAATGTAACGAATTCTCCAAAATGGATAAGCACTCTGGCAGCACAGGTCTGAGTGTCTCAGAGGGCCAAGGCTGGTTTTTCCCGGATAACTCTTTCGCTTTTACTCCTCAAGTCCAAATTTGTTTTCCCCTAGTCCTATAAATAGTGTATTTGCATTCTCGTCCCAGCCTACATGCACCACGCTTCTCCCCTAGGATGAATTTAATTTTGTTGTTTCCTGCCCAGACTTTTTACTAAACTACATGGTTTGGCTTTAATAGCTGAGCTGTTGCAAAACCCTTTTCTGAGAATATAATAAAATTTCTGGGTTCAGTGACGCACATAAAAACCCACAACCAGCACACAGGTCTCCAACCACAAACTAGACTGAGAGATAAAGCCAATAGTAGCTACTCACTGCCTGCTTGCTAAATGGCACGTCCTACTCATCACAAATGGCAAACCCCACACCAGAAGCAGCAGTACTCCAGCTGCCTTGAACCCACAGAGATGGGAAAGGGCAAGAACAGAGACAGGATACGGAGCAGCTGGAGCACATCACTGACTCCAGGGCAGAGCCCTGCTGCTCTGCCTGGTGCAGCTGATGGCCAGGACACCAGTCCTCACTGCTCTGAGAAGGGCACATGCTGCCAGGGGCTCCTGGAGTCATGTTCATCTCCTTACAGCACCTTTAAAGACCCCTTTCCAGCACAGATGAGAAGCAGGTCCAAGAAGTTTAGGAGAAATCTGCCACGCTTGTACTTTTTAATTTATTTCTGCAAAATAAACAGCAGATCTCTTGAGATGCAAGTCTGCCCATATCCATGACCTCCAGCCAACAGCTGGGACTTTAGAGGACGATAAACAAAAAGCAAATGCCCACAAGTTTTTCAGCTGCACTTCTGCAGACATGGCACAGAAAGGCATCTGAAAAACCAGATCACTGACACTGGGGTGCAGAATTCAGGAGATACTAACCAGATAAATCAAGTTTCATGCATTTGGGCATCAACTCTCCCCAAGCTTCTTGTTGATTATGTTTTATTTGTGTTTAGAAAAGTGGCATCTTGTTCCAGAGTCACTAAAAGGCATTAAACTTAGACCTATTGCAGCTTCTGCACTTTGTCAAAACCCAGTCTGAATCCAATGCACTTGATCCAAATAAACATAGAAAAAAGAGCAAAGGCTAGAAGACTCCCCATTTTTCTGAAGCCTTCTGTGGCTTAGTTTCATGTTTTTAATCTGCTTATCTTGAAATACCCTATAAATGCAGCAAATATAGTAATTTTCAACTCACAAAAAACAAGGGAGACTTGGAAATTATAAATTAAACAACTTGGAGACAGGCAGAGGGCGGACTCTGCTATACCAAGGTGCCAGCCAAGATTTCTTCAGAATATCAACAGTTGGAGACCAAGTTTGATTCAATCATACGTTTCACAACCAAATGCCATGTTTTCACACTTTCACAAAACTTATAATCTGCTCAGTGAAGCCTGCAACTTTTCTTGTTGACTTGAAACATACGCAATGTTTAGAAGAGGAGTTTTGCAATACCCAAAACAAACAACTGTCATGATTTAATCAACAAATCAAGCACATGGTCAAAAGCAGATCCTATTGCTCCTGTGCCCAGAGATGAAATCTCTGGGAGCCTGGCAGCACTGGAGGAGACGATAAACATGAGCTTACACGGAAACTTCCAAGGCTACAACCAAGTCCTACCCTACAATTTACCCAGCTGCTGGCTGAGGCTTTAAAAGGATCAGATCGATGTATGGCCCAGCTCTTGCATGTGGTTAAGAGAAATGCAAATCATCTATCTTGCCTCAGACAGGAATTAATCAGGAAGGAACTCCTCTATTAAGCTCCTGCCAAGAACCAGCCCAGAGGGCAGGGAGCACTCCCTGCAGCACCCCAGCAGCTCCTGGTGCAGCAGGACATGCACTGGCCAGATCAGGATCACAGCGTGAGGGATGTTCTGCATTTCTGCCTCCTCAAACAAACTTCTGAGCCGGAGTTTATCTGCACAGGGCACTGGGGAGAGTCAGATGAGTCATCTGAAGGCATCCAGTGAAAGTGGATTCCCTTCACACCTTTTGCTGACTCTTATCTATTCTCCCCAGTGCCATTATATATACAAATGCTATGTCAGACCAAAAAACCTTCCAGGCCACCTGAGAACTGAAGAGAACATAAAAGGTCAGAACTGGACTTACCAAATTTGTCTCTGAAGTCGTGCTTGACAACCATGTGAGAAACTGATAAAGATCTCACCAGCTACTGGGAGAGCAGCAGCATGTGAGGATACTTCAGGGCACTTTCTCAAAGTCATCCAGTTTAAAGTGAAAAAAGGGTGCAGCAGGGTTGATCCTTGCAAGGGAAAGGCCTAGGATGTCACTGTTATACAGCACACAGATCTGGGGCAGAGCTCAGAAAGCCCCTGTGCAGGTGCCCACACAAGGCTCAGCTCTGCCAGGGGTCTGCAGGCACAGGACAGGCTTCTCTGTGCTGTGCAGCCAACCATCCAAACCAGTTCTGCTCCATGTGAGGGTCTGCAGGGCCCTTCAGCTGACAACAACCCAACCGTGCCACAGCTCTGCCCACAGAGCACTGAGCTGCTCCTTTGTGAACCCAAGCTCTCAGCGGCTGACTCATCTGAGTGCCCCCAGCTATCTGGATGGTAATCAGCCTCTGATCACAGCATCACCAGCACCAACTGCAGCCTCAGAAATTCTCATTTCCCCCTCTGTTCAGACAACTCCTCCTTGTGCCTGTAGGTATAAAGATACCTGATGGCAGTGTGAAGTGTTCCCTTTCTAGTACAGGGAGAATTGAACTGCCTGGTTTTGACTAGTTTAGAACCAAATCTGCTTGCTTAAACTGAGAGAGTGGGTCTGTACCCTTTTCACATGACATATGCTCAATTTGCAGTGAAATCTGATCCAAACCTGTTCATAGAACACTTCGTTCAGCCACAGAGAAAACCATCCTTCCCATCTGTGCTTCCATTAGGAACAGTCACATAATGCAGGATTCAGCTGGAGAGTCTCACAATCTCACAGATTTCCAAACTACCTTGAGATCAGCAAGAAATTCAAACAGCTCTTTCCAAGGCAATCACAGTATCTGCACAGGACCCAAAGTACAAGGAAGAGAAGCAAAACAGTTCATTTCGAGGAATTATTTGTATCCTAAAAAATTAGGTCACTCCATTTGCCATCCACATGGCTTTGCCCTCAAAACCAATAGAACCGAAGCTACTAAAGGATGATATTGTGACCTGTATTTTCACCAGCCATGCATGGTAAAATAGGTGTCAAAACAAAATATTACAGAGAAATAACTGGCAGCAAAGTCATTTGCTTTATTTGAGGTGGCATCCGAGAAATAAAAGGGGCTCACTTACTTCCACGTCAGCCTCTGACCTGCAGCCTGTGGAATTCATTCTCTGCTTGAACCCAGCTGACTCATTCAGCAAGAAGCTTGGCAGTGAGCAGGACACCTGTCCAGAATGGGAGGCCTGGTTTCTGTAGCTTTAGCTGTGCTGAAACAGTAGCAGAGCTCTTGCTCGCCTGGCACACTTGCTATCCCCCCTGCCCTGGCCTCACAGGGGCAGTGACAGGCCCCAGGTCTGGGGTGACTGCTGTGCTGGGCCACAGGCACCATGCCCTTGAACAAGAGCGGCTGCAGAACAGTGGCACTGCTCCGAATGCCACAAACACCTCAGGAACATCAATGCACTCAAAGGACCCCATGCAGGAGCAACTTGTTAAAAACAAGAAAGAGGAAGAAGGATTAAAATAATTTGCACAAAGTGAAGGAGCAGCTCTGAAGAGGGGCCACAAAAGCTCTCTCAGTGCTCTGCTCTAAGCAGTGGCTCCCAGCAGCAGGGACTCTGAAAAGCAGAAGGTGTCAGAAGGGATAGAACAAGCCCTCAGGTGGCAGTCCCACCACGGAGCCCTGGTGCCAGCCCTGCTGCTCCTGCAGGACCCAGCTGTGCTGCTCAGGGACTTTGGGCTCACTTGTAACAGAAAAGGAAATAATTTCTCAATGCATTGCTAAACAGACCCTGCAAAACAGGACCCAGCACAAGCCAGCAGGAAAGGATGGTGGCAAGGTGTGCTGGGGGGGAGAGGCCTTAGGAGAAACTGGTAAATACAAGCACAGAGAGGTAGAGGGGTAGGAGAGTTGGAACACCAGATGGATGGATTTTCCTTTGAACCCTCAGTCATGCCTGAGGCTGACACAATAGCCACTGCCCAAACACTACAGTATGTTATTTCTGCTTTGTCAAATGATGCAGACAGCATCATTTCTGGGTCACTTGAAGGCCACATACCACTCCTTTTCTTCTCCACTCTTCTCTTTTTCACAATCCCAGCAAGTGAGGCTGTAAACATTCAGCTGAGGCCTTCCCAGCTAAGAGTGGGAGGATGAAACTGCACAATCAAGTAGTTCCCTGAGCCTCATAACATAATTCTCTTCAAAGATTTCGTCCCAGCGAGGCATCCGAGCCTAATGCAGCTACAGGAACAGTGCTCTGCTTAAAGATCAGAGATTTCACACCCACTGAACACTAAAAATGAAAGCCCTCCCCCTCCCCTTGCAACCCGAGGACACACAAGTGTAACAGAATGACTGAGAGCATTCTGCAAGACTAAGAACTGTACTTGCCATTTGCTGAGCACAGCCCTGCTGCTGCCACATGAGATCTGCTGCTCTCAGCTCCCCTGCAGCCAGCGGGGCCTCTTCACCTCGGCCACGCCTGATCGGGCTCAGCTGTGCCTCCATAGGGAGCACAGCAAGCTCCTCCTGCCCAGCCTCTCCTGAAGGCTATTGCTATTTCACACTGCCCTGCAGACCTGTGCAGCTTTCTCCTCCCTCATGGAGTTGGGGCACGGCCATTGGGCAGGCCAGTGGATTTACCCAGCTGTGAAGAACACCACACAGGCTTCTCCAAGCAGTGCAGGTAAACCAGTACGTGTCCAACCCTGTGAAGTCCTACAGAGGCAAATGCGGCCCAAACATAACATTAATACTCTGCCTCTCTCTATAATTATTCAGTATCTTGGCAAACCCACTGGATCTCTCCTCCCATGAAGAAAACAATTACCCCCCACCCCTGGGGGCTTTCCAACGACTGCAGCAGAAGGCAGCAAGTGACAGTGAGAAAGACTATGGAAGGCTCAGAATCTGGAAAGGAAGCACCAGGCCATGCTCTGGGGATAGGAGTTGTGTTACAGCCCATGGATCTCTCTGTAAAATTCAAAACTTTAAGTGCCTTTAAAGAGAATATCCTCCATAGTTTTTATGGCACTAATCATTCTCACACATCTCTGAAAGAACTCTCAGGTATGTTTGGCTGATGGTTCAGGAAGTGGAAATAAAGACACCAACAAGCTGTGCATGTGTAAACTTAGAGCCTAAATAAAGGCAAGTTTACAGCAGACAATATAAAGCCAGACATTTCCTTCAGCAAGGTCAGGAAGAGAATGACTAATTGTGGATCCCCGTCATATTCCTGCACTTCCCTTTCCTCATTGCAGGCCTCATTCTGCAGGTCCTGAGCACCCCGAGCTGGCACAGAGTGAGCTCCAAGGCAAACACCTTGGATGGGGTCTGAACACTCCCCAGGACAGAACTGAGAGGTCTTGGAAGGAATCAAGCTCCTTCAATGGAGCATTTAGGTGTCCCTAATCCCAAAGGCTTTTTCCCATGTTTCTTCCCCTGCCTTCACAGCGATCTTCCTTTTGTCTTACACTTTTCTTTTTCTGTAGCCTCAATAAAATACAAGCACAAACCTCCAGTCTCTACCATTCCCTCACGTACTGGCTGGGGAATGAGACAGATTAGCAGTTTGTTCTCAGGCTTATTAGCACACCAAGGGAAGGAAACAAAAACACAACAATATCAAATCCTCTGCTTGTTTGACTCAATTATTCGAGCACTTCCAGAGTTCACCTTCCCCTCCTCCACGGCACACACGGTTCCCCAGACTGCTGCCTTTGGGGCTGGGCTTTGGGGAAGAGGTTTACACAGAGAAGTGTTAAATCTCTGTAGGAGCAGGCTGCAGGTCGTGGAGCTGAAGATTTTCTGTCTCTGCACCCCGGGAAATCTCAGCTAAGAAACTGTATTCTCTGAAATGCTCCCAATTATTGGGTTTCTGCTAGAAAGAACTGAGCTATTTTGGCAAGGACTGGGGGTCACATTTCTCTTTTCACAGACACTGAGTGAGAAAGCTGTCATGGCTCACTGCTCACATTTTGTTTTTCAAAAAATCTCCTTGGGGCTCTCTCTTACTGGTTCACATTTGCCTGTAGCAACCACGAGGGGTTTCTATCATTAGTTAAATACAAATAGAGGATTTAGAGTGCAGACACCTGAACCCAGATTGCCAACCCCAAAAAGAACATTTTTTCCTTATGACCCTGAGACTTTCACCCAAACCATGTTGTGCCCACTTAAAAAGTAGAGAAAAATACAGGTGATGACCCAGTAATAGTTGTATGAGGAAAAATACAGAGGAGACTGATAAGCAGCAATTGGCCATACAGCAGACAGTTCTGCAACACCTACCTGGCATCATTGAGCAGCCTAGAAAGATTTTAATCAACACTTGATAAAAGATCACAGATACAAAGATAACAAGCTCCAAGCTCAGCATCTTTCAGGCAGGTACAATATCCATTACTTTTGTGAATTTCCACAGAAACTTCACACACCACATTTGTCTCTGTACCTAAGCAGAACAGGAGGTTGGGGTTGGGGCTGGTTTTCCTTTGGTTTTGCTCATTTAAGAGAAGTGTACTGTGACAGTTGGCTAAAACCAAGTTTCTCATTTTCAAAGCATTCTATGGAAGCAAATTAAAGTTCTCAAAACATATTCTTCTAATAAAAACCAGCATTAAATGTACAATGGAAGAAAATGTGCCAGTTTAGAATCAGAGTTTAAGCATTTTGCTTGTGTGTCCAAAAATTATTTTATGCAGAATTTGTGAAAAATCTGAGCCTGACATTTTTGCTCCAGTTGGGGGTTAGAAAAAGGCCTTTAGAACAGAGCAAAATCCTCACACTTGCCATCACTTCCACAATTCAGAAAAAAGTCCAGAGCATCAGCCTCTAAGAAACATTCTAAAACATTATTTATGCACTTGTATGGTTTCATTCCATTTCTCTTTTCATGCTCTACAGGCTCTTTAGGAAATACTCTTCAGAAAACTTCTTCATCACCCCTTTGCACCCGTTGTGCTGAGTTACATGTCTTTTGTCTTAAAGTCTGTCCTTGGATTATGTGCTGGAGAGAAGCTGAGCAGGCTCTGGGTTCAGGGTCGCCACTGCCCCTGCTCAGCCCAGAGGAGGGACTCACTGTGCTGAGCCACATCCACCAGAAACACACAAAACCCAAACTGCTGAGGAGAAAAGAAAAAGCCATTGTAACAGCCTGTGTGCTAGTCTGTCATGGAAATACTCTCCTCCCAAGGAGCAGGGGAAACACAAAGGGATTCTGTGTTGTATTTCTCTGCCTGCCAGCGGACAGCTCTGAGTGCTGGATGCAAATTCATGCCACAGGAGTTGAGATTTTTCACTGCAGCCAAGCAGCTCTGCATCATTATACAAAGATCACTCATGGGTTTGTCCAACTCCATTTACAGTATTTCACCTTGATCTCTCCAACAGGAACATGGATAAGTTAGGCATTACTGAAAATCCTGGATCCTGAGGATGCTGTAGAAAACTGCAATGCCACACCTGTACAGTGGCAGACTCTAAATGCCACTGCTACTCAACTACACCTCCTGCCAGGTGTGCTGTAAAACACTACTGGGAGTAACTCTTTCTAGCACTCCTCGAGAATACCAAAGCCAGAAACACAGTGAAGGCCTACAAATGGCCAAGGCATCCAGCAGATCTGCAGACAGCTTCTTACCTGTCTCACAAGCACAAAGTCAGTGCCCACACTCAGCTTTCCTAATACTTGGCTTGATCCAAAAGAGAACACAAGCTGTCCTTCCACAGCTCAGTCACTCTGAGGATTTCCACAAATGCAAAACTTACAGTGCTCAGCCATCACAGGACGAGCAAACAAAATAGCAGAATTCCCTAAGTACCAGCAGTCTTGCTTTAGAATCAACTTCTGAATCCAAAAATGTCTTGAACAAAAAGAAAAAAAAAAACTTTTTACCTCCATCCTTCCTTCATAGTCTTATTTCTCATTTGTGTTTTGGCAAAGGAAACTTATAAATTCAACTAGATTGTTTACAGTATAATCTTGAAAGTGCAAATAATCAGCAGCACATTATTATTAGCTTTCCAGCTGTGATCTCATTCAAAGAACACTGAAGTTATCTGAAACTTCCAGATGCCCTGATTTCCCCGAATGCTGGACGAGGTCCTGCCCGTGCTGCCTGTCACCCCAGCAGTACAACTGAGCCTTGTGCTGGGTTAGGTTACAAACACAGGCATTTGGGAGCTCAATAGAAACAGTCTGGCTGCACAGGCTCTGGAGCCCATTTCCATGGCCTGCCTGCAAAGCCCCTGCATGTCCAGTCTTGCCTCTTCAGCACCGCCACTGCCAATCATTTCCTTCAGCTGGAAGGAGAAAGGGAGCGGGCTGAGCAGTCACCCAGAAATAGGAAGCTGTAGCATTACTCACTACCTTGAGGACTTGCCTGCTCTTCCTTTTCAATTACTCAGCAGATGTTCTTCAATCAGTTACGGGGTTTCTGCGTGCACCTGCCAAAGCCCGATTTCGCAGGACACGCACGCACCCACTGAGCCCAGGCAGGCACAGCCCGCTCCCCTCCCGGCACTGGGAGTGAGCCTGGGCTCTGGCTCCGAGCCGCCGCCCGCTCACGGCCGGCACAGCCCGGCGTGCCCACGGCAGCGTTCCCATCGCCGAGCTGCTTCTCAGGGCTGCTGCAGTCAAAAACAGCAAAGCTACCCCAGGAAGGAAAATGCTGCTTCCAAAAAAAGCCACAGTTCTTAAAAATTCCAGTTTGCCACATACACTACAGTCCCCTGTGCCAAGGCTCTGTGTTCTGTTCTCATGATGAGACTCAGGAGGGGGGTTTGCTTCAAGTATTAATGCAGAGTTGGGGGCTTCTGTCTTGTCTGGGGTATTTTGTCTTCTTGCAGAGAAAACAGAGTAGGGACACAGCTGAAAAAAATGTGCATTTAAAAAAAAGTCAACTATAGGAAATTGCTTAACTGGAATGTGGCAACTTGCCACAATCTCTCTTTTAAAACTGCAAAACAGCTTTATTTTAACAAGCTGCTATGAGATTGTACTTTGGGATTGTCAGTAAGAACAAAATACACTAAACCCCACTCTGTTCAAAATGCTTTGAACCTATAACCCAAGATTTTAAAAGGGAAAAAGAAAAGCTTTGGTATGTTCTGCCATGCAGCAGGATCCGAGATTTTCAGTTTGCTCACCAATTATCAGAATGCTCCCAGAGTGCTGTGTACAGGCACTGAGACACAAAATACAGGACTGGAACAGCTGTGAGTGTAACTGAGATTCAGCTGCCAGGTTAACTGGGTCCCCCACAGCTCAGCTCTAGGAGACACTCCTAAAACAGTTAAAAAGTAAAATGGTGTCAGTGGACTGTCTGAGCTTTATCTTCCCTCCAGGACTGGTGATGCCATTTGCCAGTGAGTCTGCTTCCAGGGTCAGCTCTCTTTCCTTCTCAGCAACCAAACGTTCTCACCAGCACCTGTCCAAAGCCCCCTCTCCCTGCAGTTCCACATCCTCGGGTTAGCCTTCCTGCTCTCTCAAGATCAGGTACATCACAGTCCCAGACAAACCTCTGTGCAGATCCTTTCTGAAAGCCCAGGACCATCCCACTGATGGAGGCAGTATAATTGCAGTGAGAATTAAGGGTTACTTGAAGAATTTTGGGTTAAACGTGGGCTGTGTGGAAAGGCTGAGACAGAAGATGGTGTTGCAGAAAGGTTTTATTTATGGCCTTTTCCCTGGTTTTGTTTTGAAGTTACTGGGATGAGCTGTGTGTTCTACTCTGCTCTAAAGTTGCTGGTCAGTTGTTGGGTGTCTTTGACTGTTCAGTGAGGTTTTGTGCTGGATTAGTTCTTCCTTCCTACTCCTCTGCTACTCTGCAGGCCACGGGCAGAGCGAGCGAGGCAACAGGAAGAGCAGGAGTGCAGGAGTCACCTCTACAGAGACAGAGCAGGATGTGACCTCTGCTCCCTGAAGAGGGCACAAATGGTTAGATCCTCATATCCAAGCTGGTCTCTCCCTAAAGGAAAGGCTATAGCAAGGACCAAGTGAAGCTGTTAATCTGGAGTCAGAAATTAAATTTAGTTGTATCAGTGGTGCTTTGTAGGAGGAACTTAGTTATTAACTGCAAAGAAGTCAAATTATTGACTATTCAGATGGATGCTTGCTAAACTAAGCTTAAACACTCTAGTACTTGATGGAACTTCAATTCTGACAAGCTTTTATCTCACAAAGCGCTGGTGCTGCTCCTACCTGAAGGCATCCAGTTCCTGCAGCCTTGGAGGTCTGCTCAGGTAGGACAGAGCTCTGGAAACCAGTGTGACCTGTTTGTCCAGCCCAGAGGCTCCCCTTCCCCACTGGCTGTGCAGCCCTAGTGCACTCTGAATTGAACAGCCTCTGACCCCAGTTTGCTCCAGGAGCTGCCTGAGCCCCGTTTGCCAGGGTAGTACAAGTGCAGCTGGAATGGGCAATGACAGCCAGCCACCACAAGTTAGTCTCATCTAACATACAGACACTGAGCTGTGCAAAGAGTCTTTTCAGCCTCAAATCTTAACAGAAGGCTGTATTAGCGTGCAGCAAAGTACAGTTGAGGGAGGCTTTACTGCTACTAACTTGGTGCTCCCATCCTGGCTGTAGTTACACACGGATTGCTGCTGCTGGGTCTGCACAAACACCAGGCATGGATCCCCAACACTACAATTTCATACTCTGAGGGTAATGATTCACCTAGTTCAGCCCCTTTAATCTCCAGTCTCTCTAAGAGACCGTGGCAATAACTTCTGAACATGCCTGCCTTCAAAGCTATCCTAGATCCTGTCTACACAGGGCTTCTGTAGGATCCTGGATAATGAGAAAAAAGGCATTGCAGTTAAGATGACCAGCTCAAAAGACAAAAACAGGGAGCTCCCGCTGCTGCTTTAGAGCTTAGTCCTCCATGTATATCTTTTTCTACTTAAAAAGGGACCTTACTTAGTCCAGTATGGATGAGCGCTGAACCAGCTTCTTGCAGTGCCTTAGCTCCTGCTTGCTCTTCCTGTTTAGCTGAAACCCTTGTGTATGAAGCTAAGCAAAACTGACCTAGAGGTTGTTTATGCTTTCAAAGGGTATATGGTCTGTGCTGGAAATGAGTACCTCGATCCAGCCTGACTCCCTACTACAATAATAACTGGAAATGAACTCTGGACCATCAGTTCCCAACCACTCTGGGTTAGATCACGTTGCACAAGGAATATCCCAGCCTGGGGGAGGGGAAGGCTCTCACTGACACGAGCAGCACCTTCTGCTGCAAAGGCTCTGCCAGCAGCTGCACAAGGCTTGGGACCAGGGAGGATCCATATGGAACCAACAAACAGCAATGGCAGACACAGAGAGGAAAACACCTGTGGGTTCCACAGCAGCTGAAAGGAGAGGAACCACTATAAAGCCAACTACTGTACAGTGTCACCTGAACGTGAACCTTGAGACTCGAAGGTAACCTGTCAGGTGTGTGCTCCAGATATCCAACCCAGATAAGCAATGCTAAGGCTCCCTTTGTCTCCCAGTCAGGCCATCTGCAGCAGCAATATGAGAATTACAGGGCAATAAAGGTGCAGTTAATTCCCCTCTTATCCCAACTTCCACATTGTCCTGGCCCAAACACTAAATAAAATCAGGACTAGAAGCACTTTCTCTGAAATGCGTCTGCCCTTGCTACTTGCCAAGAGAAGTTAGGAAAGCCTCTCACGAATAGGCCGACTGCTTTCAGTTCCTCACTGCGACTGTAACTACTCAGCTTTCACTGGCCAGCATTAAAAACTCCCTCCTCGTCTTTGGTCATTCTAGCGAATGAGGAAGGATCAAAGCATGGGTTGAGTGTAGGCAGTGTCTCTCTTACGGCAGAGGGAACTGCAGAGTACACAACTTCTCACCCTTTTGTCCCTTCTGAGGAGCCTGTGAAGCATGCTGACACATCCAGGATTTCAACACAATTAAATTGTAAATTAGTCTTGTCCTTCACAAAAGGCTCATGACACACAATGATCTCCAACGAGCTACGATGACCTGCTAAATTCTCTATTGGTCTCTTGGGGGTTTCCAGGACCTCCCTGTACATCATTCCCTAAAGCCAAACAGCTGCACTTACCCACTGAAAGAACGCATAGATTGGGCAATGGTAGGGGTCGCTTTCCTACATACAGTTCTTGATTGCCAGCTGTACTAGTAGTGCACTATCAGCCCCAGGAAAAGGTCCAAGCACTTAAAAATTCAGAGAAGGAGCTTAAGAGTAGTTGGACTTTAAAGCATTCCTGTAATCATTTCAGTGGCAGAGATTTCAGAGATAGATGTGAGCAAATTAAATCTTCGTACAAACACTGAATACTATTTAGGCCGTGGGCAACAGCACCGTGGGCATGAAGAGACCACCATATGGTATGTGGCATTTCTTGCCACACACATGGCTCAAAAGGGACAAGAACAATTAAGTGTCAGTTCTGGATGCCAAGAGAGAGCTGAACAGTTATTGCTATAAACTTCCAGGTGTACTTGGGTGGATGGCAGCCTCATGCTGGGGCTGTCTCATGCAGAATGGGAGCTGAACTGGCAAAAGAGCAATGTTGCTGAAACATGCATTCAACAAGATGAAAAATGAAAGGTTATCTTGTAACTGTAGAATTTCTACTAAGAGTCAGGTGAAATAAGGCACAGAAAGAATCCTTCTGAATTCTAAAAATATCCCCTTTCTCAGTTGGTTATCCTTTGCTATGTGAGTGTTGTTTTTTAGTCCCTTGCTCATTCAAAACACACTTTAACATCAGACCAAGTCTGAAGACAGTACAACAGTACTCGTGTTTAAATAGCTGGAGCTTCAAGTGGGGTCAAGGCCATGCTGTTTAAGGTATTCAGCCTTGAAAGGCACTTATAAAAGAACTGAGCCAGCAGAGACTAGAGCTAAATTCAGCTCTTACCCTAGTTTTAAACTGCTTCAACTCCTTTGTTTTCAGTGCAGTCACATTCAATTGCTACTCCTGTAAAGGAAAGTGGGCTCACATAACCTGACATTCATCTGATGTCAACTGGACAACCCCAAGGAACATAAGTGGGGTTCTCGGTCAAAACCAGCTCTACTCTTTGCTACAGATGTCACTTACATGATACCTTCAGCAGACCAAGTGTTCCATCAAATGATACGGCTGTAAATAATTCACCAGCAACCCCATAACACTTGATTAAAACCTACTGAAAGAAGATCTAATTAAATTGTCTTTCAAAGAACAGACATGATATGACGACTGTGTGAAGGGCAGATGGCAAGCAGAAGCTCATTGGAACATGAGAAAATCTTTGGAGGACAGTACTTGGTAGCCAATACTACAAGCTTTGCAAGGCTTTTGGCTTTACAGCTGTGTATCTGCTGTGCTGTGAAATATATGTCTTATTGATTAAATAATAGTTGGACAATACATTACAGGAATGTAACAGCTACCTTGCTGGAAATGATACATGCTTTGAGATAAAGCACCACAGCTCACAGAAGGTTTTCCATGTCTTTCAACTTCTGAGGAATAAAAGAGCTTTATTTCATACCTCAAATCTAAGAAGAAATATGAAGATAAAATTCACATCAGAGCTCAAGTATAAATCTAAAGTAGTCTCAAAGTTCAAATGTGCTATCACCCAGTTCAAAGTTTTGCATGAAAATAAGAATTTACTGAAGAAAACGCAGACTTTTGTCCTCTGTATAATGAAGTCCATCCCAGTTGGGGGAAGAGAATCTACTGCTCAGAGACAGGCTTTCAAAGTAATTAAATGTGATCCTGGTGCAGCTACCTGAGATCAAAGCAAAGCTGTGCCATGGTACCCACCCTGACCTCCCAGAAGCTAGTGTCTGTTTGCAGTCAGTCAGTCATCTTGGAGGAAAAGCTCCCAAAATTATTTTTCCCAAATAAATGAGTGTTTCTTACTGATAAATTTCAAATCCCCCGTGCATCAGGGTGGCTCTCCAACTTCCTCCCCATTCTCTCTCCCAGAGTTTGAGGTTAGATAAATCTCAGAGCCACAGCTACTTGCATGAAGAGGCTGAAGGCTCAGCACTTAGAAGAACTCTTAAAGAATTCTAGCAATGCAGAGACTTGCAGAGCTCACTGATGCTGTTCCCACACCACTGAGGCTCTGTGAGGGAAGCTGACAGACCATGCTGCTAACCCACCCTGTAAAACACAGCCAGAATGTGGAGACTTTATTCTTTGCAGTATGAAGGGGCCATGCCTGCAGTGGCAGCGAGCTCACAGCAGGCTCCTCGTGTCAGGAGTACAGGAAGACTGAAAGGGCTGAGCCAGCCTGTTCATGTGGAGGATCCACGAGGAGTGAAAGGGAGAGGCAGGGATCAGACCATGCATTTCCTCACGTGTTTCCCCTTCCCCTCTGCACCTTGGTTTTACAGCTGCAGGAAAGATCAAGGCAGAGGTGTGAAAATTGCTGAGTCAGGCCATGTCTGTGGGGCCTCAGAGAAGCTGTCACAGCACCAGGGCCAGAGGACAAAACCTTGTGCTGAGGCAGAGCTGAGCACACACTGCAGGGTGGGGACAGGCAGGACACAGCCACTGCAGGCAGGAGGCACAGGCAGCAGGACATCACAGAGCCCTGCCTAGCAAAGATGAAGAACCTGAAGCATTTTGCATTAAGAGAACTGTGGAAAGTTTCAGTTTTGCTCATAAAGGCAAAAGGCCTGAAGTCTTTTGCTTGGCAGATACAGAAGAGTTTTTAAGGAGACATCTAAAAAAGTCAGGAAGCTTTAAAAAACAAAATCTCCCCACTTCAGCTTATTTCAGAGGAACTATGTAACTGTATTTCAAAGCAGGATTTAATCCTCTAGCTTACTCTAGAAATAAAAGGGAAAAACTGCTCTGGAAGAAGAAAAATGTTGCTAGAAAATTGGTAGGAACCAGGTGTGGAGAGGTTCTCCAAGAGCACTGTAGGCAGCATAAGGGGCATGGACACACATCTCCCCATGAGTGCACCTATCGACAAACCCATCACCTCCCCTAGCAGTGTCTTTTACTGCTGATGGCCAAAAATCAATGAGCAGTTCTCAATCTGTAAAACCTACTAATTATTTCTTCTCTTCAGTTAATAACTAAAACCTCACATTGGAACCTGCAGGCCTCAACAATAACCCATACACAACAACATGGAGCTCAATACTTCCTTTCCAAATTTACGTTGCTTCAAACAGAAGTGAAAGTTCTTTGATAAATCAACAAGCCTACGTTTTAGAAGCACGTAAGGGGAGTAGAACTGGACAGGAAGGTACTAAACTCATTGCAAAAAGCTTCTGAAGATTTCCAAGGCCTCAACCCTGAGGCTCCTGGCTGCATGCTGAACACTGGGGTCAATGACCTGTTCTGGCAGCATCAGATCAGACCAGATCAGAGCCTGGATCTGCTGCATCCCAGCAGCATTCCTCAGTGCCACGTTAATTACTGCTCTAAAGAGAGCTCACAGGCTCTGCTATTAGAGCTCTTCCATGTGGGATAACTACTAATCATCCTATCAGGGCCACTCCATACCCCGACCAAAGCGTGATTCCTGACTCTGTGCATAAGTGTCCTGTGACCCTTCCCTGCTTGCCCAAGGTGCACACAGAACCAGCTGGATGTTCTCACTAGGCATAAGAGGAACGAGAGACCTGGCCTCTGCTCACTTTAGAATATATACACAAATGATAACTGTACTGACTTTACCTTTAAAGACAGATTTTGAACAGTCTTGAGCTCAGGTGTGCAAGTCCAATGAGATTTGGATCTTCCATCTGCCTCCAGCCCCAACAGCTCAGACTTCAGCCCTCTGTGCTGCACTTAGAGCAGGATAAACACCAGACACCTATGATCAGCCTGGGCTGTGATTCCCTCAAACCCAAGAGCAGGGCCTAAGCAAAGGATTGAGATTCCACCTCAGGAATGCTCCAGGGTTCAAGCAGGTTTCCAAAGAGGGCAGGGAGCCGAGCACAGAACAGGTGACTGTCACCTAGCACAGGTGCAAGTGAACACCACAGCTGCAGCAGTGGTTACCTCATGTCCTTGGAGGTGTGCAGTGGGAGCAGGGCTGGCTGGGACACGCCTCTGGGATCTGTAGGTGCCACAGGAGCTCTGTGCTGCTCTGGCTTAAGGCAAAAGGCCTCTCTGACCACCTGTAAACTTTGGTGCTTCCCAGATGTCCTCCCACAAGCAAGGCAGAGTTTATCGAGTTTAACTGGGGACTGATCCTGTCCTAGATTCCAGGGGCTATGCCAATGAGGACTGGTGCTAAGCCAGAATGCCAAACTGTTTCCTAATCATGTGCTAGTCTGACTAGGTGCAGATTCCCACCACAGCAGGAATGCCCACGACACTTCCACGCACAACTGCTCACAAGTCATGTGCTGGAAGAAGTCCCTGTTTCTTTTGGAGCAGGTGTGTTTCCAGATTCAGGGAGCTTCTCCTCCCTATACTTGCCTGCTGTGGCAACTCTGTGCTGCTGGTAGTGTCAACTGTGTGGGATTGCTCCACAGGAGTGAGAAATGAGCAGGGAGGGAAGTCTGAGAGCTGGCTGAGTCAGGATCATCCATACATCACTCTGTGCCTTTCACCACAGCAGTATTCCAGCCAATACGTTCTCCAACCCCCTAACAGTGGAGATAGCCAGGCTTGCTTTCAGCATCATTTTCCTTTTATTAAGGAGAAAAAAAAAAAGAAAAAAGAAAAAAGAAAGGAATCCCTCTAAGCTGAAAATGAGGGTAAGAAATATTAATCTTAAAAGAAAGGTGAGGGTTTATCCCTCAAGCATCTGATAGATTGCACTTAGTTGGAAATATTGTAACAGACACTATTCCTTAAATAATTTGGTATGTCACCTGACTTGTTTGTTAAGTGTTCCTATTTATGACCAAAGCAGGTGATAAATTTGTGTACCCAGTGCTGACTCATTGCTGTACATCTGTCTCTAGCATGCAGCTGGAACACTGACTGGGGCTTTCCTTGGGTGAAATGCAGTTCACAGCATTGGAAATGGAGCAGCAGCCCAAGGTCTGTGCAGGTGGGATCTGGGCAAGCTTGGTCACAACCAGGAGTTCAGCTGGACACAGCTGGGGCCCAGCTTGGCCACTTCCCTGATTAGATCAGCTCTGTGTCAGAAGCTGTGTGCAGAGACTGAGGCCAGTGTGGCAGCACAGGGTGTGGGTTCCTGTGGCTGTGTGCAGGCACAGACAGACAGACAGAGCTCCCAGCCAGGCTCTGCTGGGCTCCTGCCCCGCAGCTCCAGGGCTGCAGGAGGGTGAGCAGGAATAATGCTGTGTTACCAGTGACCACACAGGCAGCCCTAGAAAGGCAAAGGCAGCACAGAGCCTTACTCTGACACTTCCTTTCTTGTTTCCCAGTCAGCGCACCATGGAATCGAACACAAGGCAAGGAGTACACAGAGCCTGACAGAAAAGTGAAGAGTCCCTTGATGAAAACCTGCTCACCAGAGCTTGTCCTGGGAACTCCAGGTAAGTGAAAACACTGCTGCTGAGTTTTTGTGTCAACATTTATATAGAATCAGTGGTAAGAGATGTGCTAAATTCCATTATGATGTGGAAATTCTGATCATAACTGTTACAAAGGAAAGATGATGACTGCAGACTAGATAATAATATATGGTCTTCCCTTCTTCCAACTCAAATAGAATCTCTGTTGAAGACTATCTTGTACAAGAAGTGCACAAATTTTAGAAAGGAGAAACAAAAGACACTTTAAGAAAAACAAATGTGTTGCATATATGCAAAAAGTAAGATGAAGTAAGAGACTTTCTTCTTCTCTTACATAAGACCTGCCGGGAAAGGAAGTCTTTTCAGCTGAACAAAGCTCATAAACATGTGGCTACAGGTTGCAGTTTGGCCTGAAAAATTCACTACTCCCACTGCTTCCAATTTACAAACCCAGTTGTCCTTCCCTTATGCATGCCAAACTTCCAGTTTGCAAGTGTGGACTATTACAATCCTTCTTCCTCTTCTCTCATGCCTCCCCCCATTTTCAAATAGTTGTTTCTGTTCAGAGATTGCTTGGCAAGATAAGCCTTTTCCAGACAAATTGCCAAATGAATTGAGATAATGCCAAAGCAAGTTCAAACAGATTTAATGCACAGGTACCGTTCAGCACTGAACGGCTGATTTGTGGAGAGCAGACTGACTTTGTGAGACAGCCCAGCTGGAGTCAGGCTTTCTCATCTGGTGCTCTGTTTGCTGAAGGTGTCAAACAGAAGACGTTCCCGAGGAAGAGGCCAAACTGATCTTTGCACACAGGGCCAGGAGTGTCTCTACCATGGATCTAGTCTGGCCAGAGAGCCAGGACAGTTTTCCCAAAGAGCAGGCAGACCTCAGAATGTGTGCTACTGCCTCACCCCGACACTCCCACCATAACCAGTTTGATGCAGCTGCCATGCCAGAGCCACTGCAGTCAGCTCTTCTGAGGCAAGAACCCAGCTAGAAAGAAAATACATCTGCAGTCTAAATCCACTCCAGGTCTCACAGTTCAGCCTTCCTCTCTCATCTTTGCTGCAGTCAAAACTGGGGGGTGCTGGGGGAAGGTGTCCCCCCAGTCTGGGGACTCCCACAGCTCACCAAAGCAGCTGTTTCCAGCTGAGAAACCACAGGAACCTTTCCTGCTGCCAGCACCTGCGACTGCGTTCTCCTGCTCACCTCCAGCAGACTGGCTTGAGCTGCAGTTGGAAGTTGGATGTGCTTCACCACAGATGTCTAGTCCCACCAGCAGTTTCCCAGCCAGGGAAATGAATCCAGATAGATACTGCCTTCACAAAGAAATACAGCTAAAAATAATATGCTTCTAACTTTGCAAAACCAATTTGAGTCATACAAGGGATTAGTGTAAGGACAGAGGTAAAGACTGACAGAGCTATTTCTTTCCAAGGATGTTTGGAAACACACTGGATGCTCACTACATGGCAGACATTTTTTGCTCTTACATATGGGTTAAAATTACCATTATTTTCCATTTCAGTTTTGTAGTCAACTTGAGAAGTGAGTAAACACGCTAGGACAGAACTGAAAGCACAGACCAGCACTGGGTAAAAAGAAAAACACTCAAGCACTTATTGGGCAAAAGATATAAAGCTTAAAAAAACCCAAACCAGACCTTGTGGCATCAAAGAACCCAGTCTGCTAATAACCAAACTAACAGAACCTACTTTCCACTACAGGGAAACTCCCTGCCCTTCTAAGAAATGGCCTTCCTACCCTGAAACAGGGTCAGCTCATACAACACTTTACACTCAACACATCCTTCGCAAGCAATTCCCACAGCCCTTTCTTTCCTCTCCCTGTATCTCAGTTTTCCCTGAACTCTTCTGAGTCTCTATGAGTGCTTATCTGGACCTGCCAAGGTCCAGTTTGAAATCCTTATCTACTGTGTGTTTTATTTTGAGAACACCTTACATGCAAGAGGAATGAGGAAGGAATTAAAGCATTGCAGTAAATGGGGAGGGAGATAAGCTTGAGCCCAAGTGCCCTTGGTTAGGTTGGTGTTCTTCACCTGGCGACTGCACATCACTACACAGTGTACCAATTATATTAATGGAACTAAGTTTTCACAATTCTTTTTCCTCTAAAGTCTTTGCAGAAGAAAAGCCCTGTGAGCATTCAGCCCCAGCCTAGACAAGCTCCCAGTTCAGGACTAGTAATATGTATAGTACATATTGTGGATGTATAGCACAGATGTGGCTCACAGCACTGCACCATCAGCAGACACTAATCATGACCCACAGAGCCATTTGGTGACTCATGGAGGCCACCAGGAAAGCACAGCAGGCCCTGGAGAACTCTGAGCTCCCAGTTGCACTCTGGACTCTTCAGGAGCTGCCTGCAGAGTCCACCCACCAGTAGTACTCAGCTCCCTGCAGGACCAGAGCTCATGTCTGTGCTGGCAGGACCCCACAGGCAGAGGCACACTGCCTCAGTGGCACTGCTGGCACAGGAATCAGGGCACAGGAACTCCAGCTGGTACCTGAGACAGCTCTGGGCCCACCTCCCTCAGGGGCACCACAAGCAATGATGGCCTGGGGAAGCAAACACAGCCCCTGAGCTCCTGCAGTCTGGCTCTGTGACTGCAGCCTGGCACAGTCAAGCACAAGACTCGGGCTATGCCTGACATGTATTTTGGTACAGGCAGCCCAACAGTGCAAAGAACACGGAGTCTGTACCCATGCCCACAGCTCCATGTGTGGGCAGAGATCCAGCACTTGGTTGAACTCCCAGAGAAATCACACACTGGACTGTACATCGAAGAGATTTTCTTCTGAACATAGATTTTATGATCATTGGTGAATGTGGCACCCATTTATTTAAACAGACAAGTGCTGAAGAGGATTGTGTGCACACACTCAACAACTATCACTAGAAACAGCTTTCGTTGCTTTAAGAAGAGCCTCAAGATCATAAAAGGCCTTTACACTTTGTGAATAAGGTTTGCTTTTAGACAGGTCCACAAGCAAAATAGTGATGATCATTTTCCAAAATGATGCTGATTGACATTGTTTGGGCATCGAAAAGGCCCTCAAGTAGGGCTGCCAAAAGGCTCTACAAATATTGTTTCACAGAGAATAGCCTTTGGGATGCTATTTGGAGGTGATAGGAGGAAGAACAGCGCTATAAATTTTTGGGGAAAAAGAACCAACCAAAACAAAACACCCCACAAAACAAACCAACCAATCAGACAAAACTACAAAAAAGTCAGACAAAAAATAAAGGAAGAATGATAGATTTCCAGGAGACTGTGCCAAAAGCTACCTACCACCTATTGTTTCATGGTTTTCTTCCCAACCTTCATTTCTCATGCGATGGATTTTTCTGCATGTAGGTTTATTACAGTTACAGTGTTGTGATGATCCTTACTTCCTAAAAAGCCTAAAGCTCTGTTTAGCTCCACTGTCTCCAGTACCAGGTAGAGAAGAGGAGCATTAGCATTTGTATCAAACTTAAATCAAAGAAGGGAACAGTAGGGGATTGCTTGCTTAAAGCAAAACTACCTGCCAAGAAGATAAAAGGAAATGTTATTTAAGTTTCTAAAGGTCAAATTAACTAAGGAAAAATACATCCTATGCACTTATACAGACTTTTATACAGAAACAGCTCTTCTTTGAGAGCACCACAGCAGCGCATGTTTTGTGTTTGAAGAATTTCATATAATCTTTCTGTACAGCAGAACATCTCTCCAGCCCGGTCCATGATGCCGTTTGAGCCACAGCAACAGAGGGAAAGGGAGGATCAGATTAGATCAGTGAAACTGAGCCAGGGATAGAGAGACAGGCCTGGAGCAGAGGGCAGGAAGCATCAGGAGCAAACACCAAGGACCTGAGGCAAAGGGGAGTTTTCCCAGCACGCCAGGACAGCGGTGTGGGGACACACCTCCTGCCAGCGAGCCCGGAGTCACCTTTGCTCCGCGCCTCACATCGCATCCCGCTCCACAGGGACACGGGAGCCCGGCCCAGGCCCCGGGGCGCGGCGGGGCGGCCGCACGCTGCCTCACGGAGCTGCCGCGCACCCGCCCGACAGCCCGGAGCACCCGAGGGGCTGCCCCGCACCTGTCCGCGCTCCGCCAGCACCGCGCTCCGCTCCGCGGCTTCCCGGGCGGCGGGCCCCGCGCCGGGAGCGCCGAGCCCGCTGACAGCTCCGCGGCGGGGCCGGGGCGCCGCTGTCCCCGCCAACAGCGCTCGGCCCGCGGGAGAAGGAGCGGGCGCGGCGTGGCCCCGGAGCCGAGGGGACGGGGCGGCGGGCAGCGGCAGGCCCCGGCCGCAGCCCCGGCCGTGCGGGGCAGAGGCGGCAGCGCGGCCCCGCTGCGGCGCCCGCGGCTGCCAGACCGCGCCGTACCTCCAGCGTGCGGATCTCCTGCTGCGTGAGGTCGTTGGACGCGGCACACTTGGTGCGGAGCCCGCGCAGGTTGGAGAGCGAGATGTCGATGAGGTCCTGCAGCAGCCCGCACTGCTGCAGCGTGGTCCGAACGGCCGGCAAGCCCCGCGGCCCCGCCGCCTCGCCGCCGCTCCGCTCCTTCCTCTCCAGCATGCCGGCGGCTCGCAGGGCAGCCGCTCTATCCATCCCTCGGCATCAGGGAGGCCGGGAGGCGAGGCGGCGGCGGGGGAGCGGCGGAGGGAGGGAGGAAAGAAGGGAGGGAGGCGGGCGGGAGGCGGCCCGGCCCGGCTCGGCCCGCCCCGCTGCTCTCGCCGGGCAATCACCGCGCGGTACATGCGCGGCTGCCGGGCTCCGCAAGCGCGCCCGCTCCGCCCCTGCCGCCGCCCTCAGCGCCCGCCACCGCCCCGGGGCGCTCTCCTCAGCGCGTCCCTCACCCCTCAGTGCCCGCCTCACCCCTCAGCGTATCCCTCACCCTTCATTTCCCGCCTCACCCCTCAGTGCCCGCCTCACCCCTCAGTGCCCGCCTCACCCCTCAGCGTATCCTTCATTTCCCGCCTCAGCCCTCAGCGAGTCCCTCGTCCCTCAGCGCGTCCCTCAGCCCTCATTTCCCGCCTCAGCCCTCAGCGCGTCCCCGACCCCTCAGCACGTCCCTCAGCCCTCAGTGCCCACCGTGTCCCTCAGCCCTCATTTCCCGCCTCAGCCCTCAGCGAATCCCTCACCCCTCAGCGCGTCCCTCACCCCTCAGTGCCCGCCTCACCCCTCAGCGTATCCCTCACCCTTCATTTCCCGCCTCACCCCTCAGTGCCCGCCTCACGCCTCAGCGTATCCTTCATTTCCCGCCTCAGCCCTCAGCGAGTCCCTCGTCCCTCAGCCCTCATTTCCCGCCTCAGCCCTCAGCGAATCCCTCACCCCTCAGTGCCCGCCTCGCCCCTCAGTTCCCGCTTCGCTGTCTCTCTCCCCTCTCCGCGCCCGCCTCAGCTCCTCAGCGTCCCCTCAGGTATGTCAGGGCTCGCAGCTCGCTCCGAGGAGCCTACGGCCGGCTCCGCAACCCTCGGCGCCCGTGGAGGAAGCAGGGCCGGGCCAGGGGCGGCCTGCCCAGAACAGGGGAGGTGTGAGCGGGCATTAGGATGTGTTTTAGTGAATATAAGCTTTGCGGTGGGTGTGTGGGTTCATCCCTATCATGAGTAGGAGGGAACTTCATGATTCCTTGTGGAATCGCTGTGGTTTCAGTTTTCATAATGGAGACGTGAGAAAAATACTCTAGGTAACTGCATTACATTTGGTTTCATATCCAGCCTGTCTAATGGACTTGCACAGAGCTGAGCTGTCAGTGCAGGAACCACTCATCTCCCAATTATTAGAATTGGGACTGTTCATCTGACATGAGGGATCCAGAGAGGCAGTTAGGTTGTACCTTACTGACAGAAGAAGACAGCCTCCTTAATTTGCACTAAATTGATACCAGGTTTTAAAAGCTTAAATGACATCTGAAAAAAAAAAAAACAAACCTGAATTTAGGACATGAGGCAGTGGAGCAGGGCAAAGCAGCTGGCACTGAGCTGTTTTTCTCATGGTTAAATAAATACTGGTATCCACATTAGTTTGTGTGGATTTGCATCAAGTAGTGTGGCATATGCTGTTTAGTAATTTTCTTAAGAATGTGGGTCAGGTTAAGTATTTGATTTCATTGTCATTATTCACATGCTGTAAATTTCATACGCAATAAGGGCTTTGCTGGATTAGGGTTTAATTAGTTTGCCATCTGATGAGTCTGTGGTTTTGGGAAAGTAACTTTGCTTATTACCTCCATATTTCTGACCTTGTGAAAAAGCCTTTATCTATCCTGTCTGCGCTCAGGAGCACTGGAAATTTAGTACCGGAAATCTTTGTTTCTAGGACTCTGACAGGTTGAAATCCTCAAATATAGGTGGCTGTGGAACTCGGGAATGTTATTGACAGGATATTGTTCTCGTAGACATTCTCTGCTGTGCACCCACCTGAGAATATCCATTTGCTTACAGACAAGAGGCCGAGCGCATTGCATAAGAAAGCAACCTAGGAAACTTGTGGGCCGTGCATCACAGGATACTTGGCATTCCCTGCAGTGTTTGTGTGCTGGGAGTGCCGGCCTCATTACCCGGCTGCCATCCGTGGGCAGCATTCCAGTCCCAGCGCACAGGGCTGCCCTTGGGCGTGCGGGAAGAATGTGCTGACTAAACACTGCCTCTGCGTCCATCCCTGCTCAGCATCGCTCAGCATCGCAGCTTGTGGCGCTGGCGCCTTCCCAGGAGCTCAGGCTGCTCTTCCACCACACACCTGGTGTGCACTCCTGGTAGTTTAAGTTGTCTGAAACCACACCTTTCTGTCTATAAGGAGATGGGGTAAAAGCACTGCTTATCTGAGGGTTTGCAAAGAGAAATACCATGGCTGGGCTGTGCTAGAAGGACCATGTGAGCACACTGAATGAGCCCTTTTCCCAGAGATTTCAGGAAGTGACATATTTAATGTTGTACTTTACGCATGTGTTGATGCACTGTTAGGATTTTTCTTTTAATGTACAGTTTGTGTAGGGTGGACATAAGAACTGCATTCTCTAGACTCAAACAACTGTTTTTTTCTTGAATTGAGTGAACCGTACCCACATTGTCAACTTCATTGTACAGTGGCCTTTTTTGCCACCCTGTCAAATGCCAATAGTTTTGAAAACAATAAAATGTGGAATGCCTGAACTAGATTGGAGAAAACCTGTAAGTCCTTGGTTAAGCCACTGGCCTACAGATTGAGGGGATTTCTCTTCCCCACTGCCCCCATCTCTCTTGCCCACACAGATCAGGTTCTAGCTACCTCAATAAAACCCAAACCTTGCTAAGCACCCCTGGAAATCCTGGACCATAGCAATGGTCTTCGACTCAGTAAAATAAGCTCACTGGGGAAAAATACCTTTTTTTTTTGTTCCTGGAGAACGAAAAGCACAGATGCATTTCACAGGCTGCCTGTATGAAAAGCCTCTATTACCTTTTTAGCTATCTTGCCCCAATTTCATTCAGCTATCACAACACTGAATTTAGATGATGAGACTGAATTGCTCTATTTGATGTGTTTAACACATAATAGAGACCTGTTTTAAGAAAATGCAGTGTTGGGATTTGAAGAGCTGAAATGTTAGGTATTTCAGATAAAAGAGGCCTTTATTATCGGTGATTTTCCCCTCAAAGGCTTCCTCCTACACAGCCATAGGAGTATTCCTCTCCCCGGCACAGCACAGGAATACACAGTAGCTCTGGCATGCTCCTCTGCTGGGAAGCTGAGAAACTTAAGTCCTATTTTTAGACATGCTGCTGGATATTCTTGTTAGGATATACAGAGAAAGTGAGGATGGTGAGATGGTGTTCCTGGAACAAATCCTCACCATTCCCCAGTTTAGATATCTCCGTGGCTTGCAACTGAGCCAAACCGGTTCACACAAGTATAAGATATGACCTTCACCTTTAGGAAAAAGTTTATTCTAAGTGCGCTTCTTGCATGGATTTTTTCCTTTTCAGCTGTCTGTGCCGAATGGCACAGTCAAATGCCAGGGATGGACCAGCAAATCTACAGCTTTGGCAGTGGTGGATCCCAGTGAGTCAGGGATAGATACAGGAAACTGAACTGTGTGCTGACAGTAATGGGGGCAAAGATGTGAAAATTAAACACTAACTCCTTTTCTTAAAAATAATTGTCATGGATGGGGAAAACAGTTGTGTTTGGGCAACCTTGAAGGAATTTCTGCCCCACAAGTAGAAGGCAAAAGAAACTGCTCTGTAGCTTCACTCAGTGTTTTCTGTGGACAGGTGTCGTGGTTTAACCCCAGCTGGCAGCTAAGCACCACCAACCCCCTGCTCACTTCCCCTGCAACAGAAAGAAACTTTGAGATGGGACTGGGAGGAGGAGGACTGAAGTGATGTGTTCATCTTACCTTCTGGAGTCACGTGAGTAAACAAGCATTGCAGCTGTTACAGCAACCAGAAACTTTCTAGCTTTAAGAACATAAGAATTTTAGTTGTCTATAAAACAAATAAAACCCCCAACATTTATTTTTAGAGTAATCTCATGGGTTTTGCAGTCTTTCTTTAGCATCAGCTGTGTTGCAATAGTGCTGCCTTTTTGTCTGCTATTTATCACCAGTAAAATAAACTGTTTGGGCAGGAAGAGTCTTTTACTCTCTGCTTGCACGGCAACGCCTGAATCTCAGCGAGAAGCCTCTGAGCTCTGCTGTAATATAAATACTCAATAATTACAGGCCCAGAGGCTTTAGCCCCCACCCCACTTGGAGCCCTGCCAGCCCATGGGGTTTGTTCTAGCAGCAGACATGCCAACAGTGAAAAGTGACAAATTTTGTTGGCGAAAGATATTCATAGGTCTAACAAGGATAAGAAACACCCGCCTTTAGAAACAGAGGCTTATGTCTCTCCAAGGATAAACACACCCTGGATTGACTCATGCTGGCATAATCCCCTTGTGCAATTTGTATATTGGCATTAGATATGTGTGTGAGGCAAAAAGACAAATATTTGGTTAATGAAACAACAGAGGGATAATAAAAAATAATTAGACAGCTTTACCTCTCAGAACAATGCAGCAGGTGAGCTGCTGCTCTTCCCCTCAGACAGGCATATCCCTGCAAGCAGAGCTTCCTGATGTTTGTTTTATTTGCAGCAAAATAACCTGTTTATTTTGTTAAATGCTCTCAGAGTAAAAATAATTAATAAATAATTAAATGAATCAAGTCCAGTAGTGCACAGTCTGGTGAGGGAGGGGGCATATACTGTGGTGGAAAAAGCAGGCTCATGTTCCACAAGAGAGCTTTGTCAAGTGTATTGCATAAGGAGATTACAGGCCTGAGTCTGAAACAGGCTGAAGGTTTTAGTTGTGTTTGTCATTAGCACGCTGTGAACTGCAGCACAACAGCCCCTCTTTCATCTGGGTGAAAAAAGGCTCCAGGTCCATCATTATGATTCTGGAGCTGGGACTCCACATGGCTATTAGCTTCATTCCCTAGAGCCCTTTCTTGGTGTTTAAATAAAGGAGAGGAGCTGGGCGGGTTAATCATCTGCTGCCATTCTTCCCGTGCGGGATCCGTTTGATGTGACAGCCCTCTGGGAGGGCCCCGGGCCCAGGCTCTGCTCTGCAGCCCCGCTGAGCCTTGTCCTGTGCTCCTCGGCTTTGCCAACCGAGTTATGTTAATTAGCAAAGTGAGAACAAACTCCTCCCACCCCCGTGCCCTGTGCCTGTTGGCAGCTCTGAATCAATGCCAGTTTTTCTGGTGAAAGGAAAAAAAACCCAACTTCTCCTGATGCAGCCACTTCTGTGGGGAGATTTTACCACCAGCTCTTGTCCTGCTCTGTGGGAGGCCTCCTTTCCAGTTCTGCAACCCTTCCTCTGCAGCTGTGTGTGCAGTGCCTCACAAGTGGGCTGACCACAGCCATTTCTCAAGCACCACATTATGTCTCTCATTACATACCTAGCAGGAATGCTGTCCTGGGTTCATCAGGGTCTGCTGGATAATCCACATCCCTTCCCATGGGAGGAGCAGCACCACAAAGACCACTAGATCAAATATCCACATCCTTCCCAAGATCCACCTGCACATTTGATGTAGCTGTATCCCTCTGCTGTGCATGATGGGACCTGGGAGGATCTATTGCCGTCTTCCACCTGTGAAACATCCAGGAAGTATGTTTTTGTGAAGCATTCTGGTGCATGTCTTGCAGGTCTCAGTTATGTAGTGGTCCCTGGGGAGAGCTTGCATGCACTGACAGCTATGTTTTGGAAGAGCTGCAAGAACTCTGCCATAGAGAAAATGGAAGGAGCTGAGTTCTATAGGTTTCTAAATGTGGAGACACTGTAAAAGAGACTGGACCAAATGATATGAGTGGAGGGACTGCCCTGATGCATCTGAGGGGCATTGCCTGTGGCATTCCTTCATTGGAGATGGAATTCTGTGTGCAACTGCCTGTGTGTTCTGCTGTTCCTCCTGGCCTCACAGCCTGATCCTGCTCTACTGAGTCAGGCTCTTGGAAACCAGGTCTGTGAAAAGCCTGCAGACAGTCTAAAGAGAGCTTACAACATTCTGAAGAATATTTAGAAACGTAAACCTGTCTGCTGCTGCTGCAAAAAAAAAAGGCTCAGCAGGAAGTCCTTAGAGTATGATAATAGAAAGGACATTTCATGCAACTATCAATCATTCTCACTCTTGATGAGTTGAGAATTAATCTGCAGAAGGAAAAACAAACACAGATCTTTTGTTCCTTCCAATTCAAAGTCCTTTGAAAGCAGTGTCTTCCCAGCCAGTAAGTTTTGGATTAAGTCCTTGTTCCACCCTCCTTTCCCTTATCCCTACAGTACCATGAAAATTCAGGCTGTTTCTCTTTACTTCCTTCCTCTTCATAAAATGTCTAATAATCAGCCATCTGGTGTCCAAGATGCCTTGAGTATTAGGGCATTTCCTTTATCCAGGGGAGGCTTGTGAGAAGGAAGATAAATGTGTCCATGACCCATCCCTGCTGTGTGCTGATTAGAGTCTGGCAGTTTTTCTTTGTTCACAGTGATTACAGTAGTGCTAAGTTGTTTAGGGGAGAAACATATTTAAAGGGAAAATCTTGGTTCCTGATCTACTAGATTTCATGACATTACTTAATTATGCTTAATGAGAATTCTGTAGAACTGTATAATACTGGTAATATATGTTAAAGACAGAGTGGGATTTTCAAGGGAAGATGCAAAATGAGATTTATAGAAAACACTATGTATCCTAAAGAACTGCAGTCTGGATTCATTCTCATTTTAATTCTGTCTCACACTGGCACCCTATTTTTCAGAACTAGCTAAAAAACTTAACCCCTTCCTTTCATTTTGTATTGCAGAGACCACAGCTGCAAGACAAGCTGTGCTCAGAGCTCTGTTCAAGTCAGTGTCAGTCCCTGGGAACAAGGGTTCTGTTTGCCATGCTGTGTAGAACTGGGTCAGGTCTCAAGGTAGCCAATGGCTTGAAATTCAGGTTTAGGAGGAAAATACTGAAGGGCACAGAGAAGCTGTGACTGAGCTTCCACTGGACAATTGCAGTTTTTTAAAACAAAGCCTGGAGGGACAGGGCAAGTCATATACAATGAAAACAAAAGCAGCAGGAAGAATCTGCAGTCTTAGCTCTGAAGTTAAAGAGAAAAACCTACCCCCTATTATTCTGTGACAATTTGTAGGCCAAATTCATGACATAAAGGAGGTTTGTGTCTTGATTTGTGAGCCCTTGAGAGCTGCAAATTCTTGCTGCTTTGACTGTGGTGGTGTGAAGAGATGCCAGCAAGGTTCTGTTTGTATTCACAGAATGATGCTCCCATTCCATTAGGGTGTGGACAGTCACTAGACATTTTTACCAGGAGTCTTCACTTGATGGTATGTTTAAATAGTGAACGATTTTGGTCCAGCTGGAGTTTGTCAGGTGAAAGAGACATAAAAAGAGATGTCCTTAAAATACCTTTAAGCTGTTTCTGTACACCTTGGTTCTCAGCAAAGAAATATTTCTGACTTACTTTTTTCTGTTGAAAGTCACCTCACCTTTAAGGGCATATACTGCCCTAATCCCTGCTTGAACTCTGTGTACAGTTCAGGCTGTGGATTATGGCACCCATACAATACATAAGCTATTTAGTGCACCCATTAATTAACCAGCTAATAGCACGCATAGCTTGAGTGTGAGGAGTATGGTAGCCCAAACTTGCTGTGCAGGACTGTGCAAATCTTCCTCTAAATGGGGGCTCAGAGCTTCATGCATATGCTTATCTTCTCACAGAGGAGATAGATGCTGCCCAAACTACCCACCAAGAACAAACATACAAGCAGATAAACCTTTTTCTGATGATGCCAGAGAAAACAGTGAGCCACATACTTGCAGTTTACTCAAACACAGTAAAAGTCTTTGTCAAATCAAATGGGCATAAGTTTTACGTTAACTGTTGACTTGAGTTTCTCATTTTGAAAGGAGAAACTGTCAGTAACTGCCAGCTTGCTGGGGCTCAGCTGCCCCAGTTCTGCACGAGTGCACACCCTGATCTTGCTGAGAGTGTCTGAGGAGAGAATGGTCTTGCCTGGTTCTTGAGAGCATTTGAATTCAGTCTCCTGATTTTCTGCTCACTCTTCTTCCTTAGTTTCCATCACAGTCATTGACTTTCTCAATAGCACCATCTCTGGAAATAGTTTGCACCGGAAGCAAGATAAGAGAACTTGAATGCTGGCAGGAGCTGAGCCAAAGTTTTGAAAATTCTGGCTCTTACCCCACAGCACCAAATAGGAAACCTTCTGCATTCATGGTGGACAAATGGACAGGAAAGAACAAAGTAAACCCTTACCACTTTCCCTCATACTTGAGTTTAGTTTTCTCTGATCCAGGAGCTTGTATGTTTTACCCCTGCTCTGAGTGCAGAATGGGAGAATTCAGCAGCTAAGGAAAAGGCCGCTGTCCCTGGCCGCTGCTTCTGCCATGCAAAGGGTGCAGGTCCCAGTGGTTCTGAGGGGGAATATGGCCTGACAAGACCACAGTGTTTGATCATAGTAAGGACAGAAGGCTCAGTGCAGGAAAGTGGTTATATTCAGAATGTTGCATAAGCACAGAGTTAGTTTGACGTCCATATCCATACTTCAGTGCATGATTTCAGAAACCATTTCAAGGCAGGGAATGATGACCCTGTGGTTGAGACACTGAGACTGGACCGGTCTGGTTCAGTTCCTGGCTCTTTCAGAAAGTATAGCCATGGGCAAATCATCTCATCTGTCTGCCCCCCTGCCTGAACCAGAGATGAGAATGTTTCCTCTGTCTGACATGTCTATTTAAACCATGGAGAGCACTGAGGAATTAAACTCAGAAGATGAAAGGGGTCGATGTGATCCGCATCTGTGCTTCCCAGAACCCTTTTCAAAAGGTCAGATTTTGCCCATTACAGTGGGCAAAATAAAACATGAATCCGTGGGTTTAGTGGGGTTACTCCACATATTCACTGAGCTTAGTGAAGTCAGAACTCAGAATACTGCACTTTAATGCTTCATTGTGGTGTTCCTTTGATGAGACTGTGGTCAGAGCATTTGATGGAATGCTTCCAGCTCCCATCCATCCATGAACACCCATTGCAAACTCCTCCAAATTCAAGAGCCTTGTTCAATTGTATTGCCTGTCTTTTACCAAAACATGAAACAAAGCATCTCTCCTCAAACCATAAACACTGTAATTTACCCCCAGAAATTCACATTTAAAATAGAAAATCAAAACTATCAAACCCACAAGCATCCAAGTATTTTCATGAAGGATAATCAGGATTTTAAGAGTTGCTAATGATTTTATGTAGGTGTTCAAGCTATGAAAGAACCCATGTGGTCCTTTTCCATTCTGCATTTCTGTTAAAAAGTGAGACATCTGTAGAATTTTAGCAGTTGTTGGTTGTCCTAGATGTCATGCTGATCACCTGTGCTGTGAGGCTGGGAATTTTAGCTCAGCCAATGCTCCCTGTAGTCCCTCCACATCCTGACGCCTCTGGCACCCTTCAAACCGGGACAGTTTCACCATCACCAGTTGTTAGAGGGATTTGCCCAGCTGGGCTCATCAGCCATGGCCCACGTGGCAAACAGCAGCCCTGGGGCTGCAGGTGCCTTTGTGCTCACATCTCCCCTCTGCCACAGGGCAGAGCTGTTGGGAGCCCCCGGTGGGGTTTACCTCTGCCCTCTGCTGAGCAGACACAGCCATCTACAAAGAATTCCAGCCCAAAGGTGGGTGCCAGCCCCGAGCCTCCCAGCCCAGCAGGACGGTGCATTTGGCAGTGCTAATGCTCAGTGTGCTCCCAGGATTGCATCGTTCGGTGCTGCCAGCTCCCTCTCCTCACCCAATGTGGTTCAGATATTGGCTGCACAGGAGGTCAGCTTGTGCTAGGAGAACAAACTGCTGCTTGGCTTGGTGCAGCAGTGGGGAGGGCTGGCAATAGCCTCTGACAGGAGACATTTTGCCTTGTTAAGTGTTGTTACTGTGATGTGGTCAAAGCATTTTGACCCAGCTTTAGTAGGCCAGGCTTAATACACTTCTTTTTCCACACAGCGATGTGTAAAGGAACTAATCCAGATTGGCTTGTGATTGCTTTAGTCATTCCACAGACTGCTCCCAGTCCAAACCAGTGACTGTCCAGGGGCATGAGGTGTGCAGGTAGGGATGGGCTGTGCTCTCAGCACGGAGCTGGGGCACACAGAGTTCTGCTCCACATGCTGTGCTGGCTGCCTCTAGGAAAGTATTGGGTACAACAAGGCAGCTTGTGTGACTCCCTAATAAACTATTTATTTATTTCAAACAAATGTCATAGAAGGGTAAAGGTATTAGTGATAATTAAATCCCTGCCTGATTGGGGGAAATAATCTTACGATGGAGGTGCCAAGCGGTAGTGTGAACTCATTGCTGATTAGACACCACAGAAAGGTTCTCAGCAATGTCTTTCCCATTAGAAATGCTTTGTTTGGAGTTTGTTACCTCAGTCAGGTTATCCAGGCTCTTGCAGTCAGCACAATCTGACATTCCCAATCACAGTAGCTTTGCTCCCAGAGAATCAATTGGGAATTACAGAGGGGAAGGCAAAGTAAAGCTGTGCATTAGCAGCTGAGCTGAGAAAAGAACACAGAGGCTTGCATTTGGGCAAGTGAAAAATCCCCACATGGACTGCAGTGTGCTGGGTGTGCCAGGGGCTTTTGTGCCTTCCAGAATATTCCCAAGGGTCCCAAGTGTACATGGGGTTTTTTTCCTAAATGGATGGAGTTAGAATGACACAGCCTTGCCTCCCTGGGGGCACTAGAAAAGCAACCAAGAAGTGCCTAATTAAGGCATAATTTATTTTTCTCTTCTGCAGCAGCTATTGCTATTCAGTTAGACAGATAAAGCAGCACATTAGGAAGGCACGTAAACTGCGCTACCAGGGAAACCTGACTTTGGTTCTTGTTTCCTTTCTTCCTTTAATCCCACATACGGTATCCCTGCTGAGAGCAGACTGGCAGGAGCTTGTGAATAATGGAGAGGGGTAATACTGAGCAAAGTCATCCCAATGCACATCTGCTGCACACATTGTTTCTATTTAACCCTTTCTTTTTAACAGGTGCTTCTAAGGTATATGGATGTATAGAAATTGAAAATATACCACAAGAAGAAATAGTAAGACTACTAGGAGAGGTAGAAATAGTAAACACTTGCTAGGTTTGGATTTTTTCCCCCAGGCATCATTTTCTAGAATGAAGTGGTCACCCTAGACAGCCCCAGCAAGATGCAAGGCAGGGTTAGTACGTGGTGCAGCAGACTGGAACAAGGGCGGGCCCCTCAGAGACCAGTGCAGCTCAGGTGCCTCTTCCTGCACGTTAAAGAAGAAAATCTGCCATGTAGAAAGCTGAAGAAAAGAGGGCTCTGAGGAGAGGCTGTGCTGCCAAAGGCTGGGTTTGGAGGCAGCATGCTGTGGAGAGGACAGTAGAGAAGAGGAAGGCAGAACTGGCTGCCTCCTCCTTGCGTGCCACATGTAGCTCTGGGCACATCTCACAGGTGATCCTTTGATCTCCTTGTAAACTGGGGCTGATAGAACTTACCTAACTGTCTCTTTCACAAGGTTTTGGAGAAGGTTGGTTATTTTATTAGAGGTAATTTATCATGATGACTGCTATGTAGAGTACTTTTTGGAGGCAAGCCCTTGTAGGCAAGCCCTAAACTTGCCTTTAGACACGAATGCTGTTCAAAGTCCTGCAGGACCTGGGAAAGGCAGGGAGGAAAGTGTCTGCCTGAATCTGTGGCAGAACTGAAAAGTGGAATGCAGCTGTTTTATCTGGGAAATGCTCTGTAAGTGTGGAATGATATAAGAAATTGTTGACCCTGAAAATCAGGAAACAGGCTGGACTGGCTCATCCCTCACGTGACTGGGCACTCCCTTTTGATTATTACCCGGGGCTGTGATAGCAAAGAACAGGAATGCAGTCAGGGTGTCACAGAAGGCTCTGACCTGGGCTCTCCAGATGTGTGCTGGATGGTCTCAACACCTCCCTGCTGCTCTAGAGAGCTGCAAAAACTGAGATGAAAGGCAGAGTATCGTGCTGCAACTCCAGCAGAAGCTTATCTGCACACAGGAACAGTGCTTGTAGGTCAGCTCTTCATACCAGATTTGTGATTGAAATTATTTGGCAAAGAGGAAAAAACCAAGTGATTATACACGTTAAATCCTCCTGACCTGGGCTGTGGAAGATGTGTTTCAGTTGGTAACTTCTAATGGCCTCACCATGGAAGTGAGACTTGCAAATTGGGGCTGAAAGTCCCAAGGGCAGTACAGATTCCCTACTGCTTGTGGAAGCAGTTGTGATCACTGTACTTTTCCTCACACACAGAGCAACCTCAGAGAGCTTATACATAAAGATAGGAGAAACAAAAAGCCGCTGGCAAAAAGAGACAACAAAAGCCTTCAGGAGACACTCTCTTATCTGCAGTTTGCACTCAAATAACCCCAAATGGCTGCTTATCTGTAGCAACAATGGAGTTCTTACCGATTTAAAAGTGGGAAAAATAAACCCCAACAACCCAGACCTGGAGGGCTTTTCGAGTTACTCAGATAACTGTTCTGCAGTGATGTCAGGAAGAGAGCAATGATGAGGTCATAGGGAAAATGCAGTGCTTTTCTGTCACTGGGAATGAAGGATCGTCTTTGCTAAACTAAGGTGAAAATCTGAAATATTGACATGTTTGGGTTGTGCAGGGCTGAGATCTCAGCACTTGAAAATCACAGTAAAATGGTCACCAATATTCGCACAGAATGGGGCTGTTTAAAGATGCTGGGATAAAGGAGTGTGAGCACTGCTGTAATAGGAGTTTCAGAACGCTTGCCAGCTCGCAGTGAAGGCTGCAAACAAGGAGCACTGATGTTACAGTAGTGCTTATTTCCTGTTCCCTGTGGACCTCATCCAGTGCCTCAAAGTCTTGCAAAAGCTCCCAGCTGACTTTGTCTAAACCAATGCTGTTTCCGCCCAAACCAAGGCGTGGGTTTTATGCCGTTCTCCCCCAGTTATGTGCAGAGCATGCTCCGGTGAGCCAGGGAGGGACACAGACTCACTGAATTTATCAAAAGCCAAAGGATATGGTCTCAGCATTTTATGTCACTTTTAGTGACATCTCCTGTGCCTTGAAGTGACACAAGAGGGAGAAAACAGCTGCCCAGGAACATTGTGCAATTCTGCATTTTCTCCCAGTCCGGGAAATTACTTAAGTAAGAAACTGAGCCGGTTGGGCCAATGTGTTTATTGCTACTTGTTTTGGCGTGCAGCCAGTACCCAGATGAAGCCGCTCCCCCGGGGCTGTAAATCCCTGCTCTCCTCCTGGCACAGCGGCCGCGGCCCTGGTTCCGCAGCAGCGGCAGCGATGCCAGATGGTGCTGAGGTAACCGAGGGGGGCTGCCCCGGCAGGCTCGGGGTGCCCGTCACACACTGGGGGCTCCTCCGGGGCAGGCTCTGTGTACCTGTCACACACTGGGAGACCCCAGGGGCTGCCCGGCGCTCTCGGGGCGCTGCGGGGACCCTGGGCTGTCCCTTGTCTGTCCCTTGTCCCCTCGCAGCCCGGGCTGCAGCCGCACCTGCCCGGCGCTCTGGTGCCCTCTGCAGCCGCTGGCCTGGGGCTCCTGCGGGAGCTGCGGAGCATCGCAGGCAATGAAAATCGGTAATCCTGCCGGAGACAGCTGTTTTCGTTAGATTAATTTTCGGTAGATTAACTTCACACGCTGGTGCTGCCCCGGCCCGAGCCGCCTGTCAAAGCGAGAGAGGGAATCGTGCAGCCACGGGCGTGATTCCTGTAAACCAGCCTGGAGACTGATCCTTCTGCCCAGATAAGGGACTTGCATGCTTTGATGGACATCAATCAAGAGCAGTCCTGCAGAATAACAGCAGCGCGACCACGCTGAGAGCCTGTGCTCCCTGTCCTCTTGCCCCATCTGTGCAGAGGCTGTTTCATGCACGAGGAACACTTACAGTGGGGACAAATGCAAGCTGCTCCCCTCACAGAGTCCTGCTTACACAAGGCTCTTGCATCTCCTGTGGGCCTATCATTTATGAACCTGAATATTCTGCTCTTCATTGTGCTATGCATTTATTCATGGCTTTGCCCTGGGAGCCTCAGTTGTGGTCTGCCTCCCCACTGTTTGAATCACTAAGGAATATAGTTAGGGACAGATCCAGAATAAGAAAATTATTCTTGCCCCAAAACATTTAAAACCCATCCTTGTGTGTGTTATAAAATAGCAGAGGTGTGTATAATTTCTTAACAGACTCACTGCATAAATCTTTGTCAAGTCTACTTTCTCTCACAGCCTGTGAGAGTGTATGGTTTCTGGTTGTGGGCAAGATGAAATTAAATACATTCCTAGTGATTGAGAGCAACGTGAAGGGAATGGTGCCTATCCTTCCGCCTACCCAGTCCACCCCTACGGAGAGCTGAACTGGGGAGGTGAATGTGGGGAGTGACCTCAGACCATCTCAACTACACAGTAAGAATGCCATTGAGATGCTGTTTCAGGTGGCTGTTTTGTGGAATTGGGTCTTATGGCTGGAGTCCTGTGCAGTAACATAGTCTCTGTTGGAGAACTTTCATTTCAGGTCTTTCCCTTCCTTGTTTTCCTGTCATTGAAGTTGTTGTTTTTATTTTAAATGCAGCTCTTCTAAAATCATTGCTAATGTCCTGCATTGCAGTATCCTACTTTCCTCAAAGGTTCAGTTGCCAGTAGGAATTGACTTTGATGTTGGTGGTGCAGCTTTGTCTGGACCCCCTGTTGTGTAGGTCAGAGCATCTCTGTTCTGGAAAAGGAGCTCGTGGAGGTGGCTGCTGCTAAAGCCCAGGTGTTGTCAGAGGAAGAGGATGTTGGATCTCTTGGGCCCAGCTCTGCTCTTTGAAGTCACTTCAGGCTGGTGGCCAGCTGTCAGCCGTGCAGGGCTCTGCAGCAGTCTGTGTGTAGCAGGCAGATTCAGCAGCCACAATGCACACTTGTCCTGTGCCCCCAGGCACTCCTGGCATCCCCCCTTTCCTGTGGAGCCACAGCTTTGTGGGGACCCTGCAGTCAAACACCCTCTGTGTCAGTGCTGGGGAATCCTGATGGGGAGATGCTTCCTGCAGTGCTCTGAGCACTGCTTGAACAGTGCCTCTGCTGAGCCTCAGGCTGAGCAGGATGCTCCTGCTCCTGCCAGAGCATGGAAACAGCTCCTGCGGGTGCCTGCTGGGTGTGGGGGATGTGGAGCACACCCCCTGGGCTGGACATGGTCTGTGCTGAGTTCAGCCCCAACAGTGCTGGGGACAGCTCAGGGCTGGGAGGGGAGCACAGCAGCCAGCGAGGAGCCAGGCATTTTACTGCAAACTGAAACTTCAGGGCAGTTTTGCAATGCAAGAACACTGACCCTGCTTAGCCGTGAGGAGATTTCGTGCCCTGTAATCCCACATTGATCTGGATTACTTTTTTATTTAAAGAAACTGACCTCCAGTAGACACAGCAAGTCTCTCTGGCCCAGCAAGCAAGTCCTGAGCACAAGAACAGAAACAAAAGTTCTAAGTAATAAAAAAAATGGTGGAGACCACTCTTTGCCTCAATAAAAATGCCAAGGAGAGCAGTGTCTTCCATAGGTCCTGACATTTTATTATTTGACTAGTTTAGCTAGTCTTGTTAATTCTTTTTCTGAATTAATAAATTAAGAGTTACCAAATACTCAGCACATTTGCTGAGAAAGAGGGCATCATTAAAATGCTGCCTTCTCTTTCCAGCAGGCAGCCTCATTTCTTTTGGAGAACCTCCATATTGGAGTTTTAACCAAGCAAAGTTGTGCTTACATCTCTGGTGTAACACTCCATGTGTGACTCTGGGTAAGGTACCCAGCTCCTCTGTGTTTCAAACATATTCCAGAACTTCTCCACCTCCCAAAGGTGTTCTGGTGTCCAAGCAGGTGATGCTCAGGTGTGTTATGAGCGAGGCCGTGAGGGTCACAACATGCAGGAGTAAATGGGAGGTGAGAATGTCCAAGGCACAGTTGTTCTGAAGCTGGAAGCCTCTGAAGTGGTGACTGGCAGCTTTATTGTGTTTGGGACAGTTTCAGAAAGTAATTCTTCATTACTTGCTCGAAGAGCAGTTTTTGCACTCTTCCTTAAGCCAGGAATCAGTCTGCTCTTCCCAGAAGTGATGAGAATAAGCAGGTTTAGCTGGACCTCTGCTGACACTCCCCAGTGAAAGGACTCTGCAGTGCAGCCCCACCAGAGAGCTGCAGCACTGTTCACAGGCCCAGGGGAGCAGGGCTGCAGATGTCACGTGAGCAGCTCCAGCAGAGGAAAGCCAGTGCTGATGGATGCCTGGGTGCAGCCACTGCTGTCACGCTCTGGTGACTCACACCAGTGGATCAAGACAGGCCTGGAAAGCCGAGCTAATTTGTCACTTCCTTCCTCTTCCTCTCCCAGGGCAGCAGTTCACAGGGGCCCCTCTGACCTTTGGCCTCTGAAGGGATGAGAGACTGAAGAGCTGACAGAGGTGTGTGTTCAAGGGAAGAAAGCATCAAAGGCTTACATTTGTTTGCTTTTCTGGCACTCCTTGTGTTTCATGCATTGGCTCTTTTCTAATTAAAGCAGGAGGAACAAAAGAAGTCCAAGGTTTGTCTCCCGGCCTTGGCAGAACTCTTTCATGCTCGGTGCTGCTGTTTGCAGCGAACACTGATGAGAGCACAGCACCCTGATGAGACAGAAATTCCCAATCAGCTCATTTTCTGTCTCTAACGCTGACAAATTCGACCTGCAGCAGGAAGCAAGGCACCGATATGACTCAGAGTGGAGGTGCTGCAGGAATCTCCCCTCCAAACCCGGGCCAAGCTGCGAATCCCCCTGCAGACAGTCCCGTGGGGGTTATTGCAGGCTGGAGGAGCCGCTTTGCTCCTGCTCTTTGCAGGACACGGGGAGCCAGCAGAGAGCGCCACGGCCGCCTGCCCGGAGCCGGGAGCCACCGGGACCGGGATCAGGATCGGGACCGGGATCGGGACCGGGATCGGGACCGGGATCGGGACCGGGATCAGGATCGGGACCGGGATCGGGACCGGGACCGGGATCGGGGCGCGTGCCCAGGTGCGCAGAACTGCGCATACTCAGGTGTGCAGAACTGTGCATACTCAGGTGCGCAGAACCGCGCGTGCCCAGGTGCGCAGAACTGCGCATACTCAGGTGCGCAGAACTGCGCGTGCCCAGGTGTGCAGAACCGCGCGTGCCCAGGTGCGCAGAACTGCGCATACTCAGGTGTGCAGAACCGCGCGTGCCCAGGTGTGCAGAACCGCGCATACTCAGGTGTGCAGAACTGCGCATACTCAGGTGCGCAGAACTGCGCGTGCCCAGGTGTGCAGAACCGCGCGTGCCCAGGTGCGCAGAACCGCGCGTGCCCAGGCGCGCGGTGCCGCGCGGGGCCGGCAGAGGGCGCCGCACACCCGGCAGGTGCCCGCACGGTCCCGGAGCCCCCGCCGGGATTTGGGGCCGGTGAAGGATTCGGGATTTGAGGAAGGGGTTTGAATTTCCTCCCCCTGCTGCCCTCCCAGGCCTTTCTCTCCAGGCACGAGGGTACAGCAACAAGCCAAACCAATTCCAGCTTTCCAGGAGGAAAGAGCAGAACTGATTAGAGATCTTGTTCTCAAACATTTTTCTAGAAATACAACAGAATTTTCTTGCTCAAGGCTTCTCTTGCCTTGAGAAGGGATTCAGCTCCGATCCCTTTGCTCTGGAAACTGAACATTTAAGAGCATTGGTACTTGGTGTGAGACCACAAGACCAGAGTTTGAAAGGGCAGAGAAAATCGAGGCAGCAGCAGAACAGCATCTGTGCTGAATGAGGGCAAGCCTCTGGAGCAGGCCCTGCACACTGACCGTCAGGAACTGCATTTACATTTGGCATTTGTTTGGAAAGCGTGATAGGCCTGTGCCAAAGGGACTTTCTGACTACATCAGGGAGGAAAACCAGATTCTGAGGTTGGCCACAGTTTTCTTTAGAATCCCTTTCTGTGCCTCATTTATTTACTTCTAAGTGAGTGATTATGTTTTCTGCTCCCACCTTTGTCTCTTTTCTGTTTAACTTAGGAGTTGTTTGGATTAGAGAGACTTCTTTATTAAAGGCTTGGATGCTACTGTAGTGCACAAATGAAGATAATTCAAACATTTCCATGTTCCCATAAATACTCCAAATGTTATTATCCTTACATTTCTCCATGAGTGCTACTGAGTTATGTTTAGTTTAAAGTGTGATTTAAGATAATTGGTGAGTCAGAATACTGGTTTGTTTCTGAATAATAAGTAGTTAATAATATCTGCTGTTGAAGCCAAGAACTATTATAGATTCCAGAAAAGAATACACTAAAAAAAACCCTCAACATCATATTTCTTATGAATTACTAGACAGAAGTGATACTAAAAAGAGGAAACCCTTCTCACCACAGCACAGTGCACAGAATAATGTCTTCCCAGGCCATGCATGAGGATCCCTGTTCAGGGGAGTTTCCTTGGGCAAAGAGCTCCATAGGAAAAGTGTCATTTCAGAAGTTCTCCATGCACACAGATGGACATCTTGGGTTCCAGCAGAAGCTGCAACACTTGTGTTGGCCACATGCCACCCTGGCAGCTCTTCACCAAACACAAAGCTGTGAGCAGGTCAGTCCACTTCCAGCTTCTCTAATGTCTCATGATCCAGTGGACACAATCAATAAACGTGGGGATGCCAAGGGGCCTTTGCACCTTCCCCCAGCAGGTAAATGCCCTCCCAGTCACTGCCTACCCAGTGCAGTGTTGTCACTGTGCAAGCACCGAGCTTTTCCCAGGCTCCAGAGTGACCCCTGGCAGGGAGTTACACTGTGTGTGATTTACATACAGGCACACCTGGATGGAGGCACTCACCCCCACATCGACCCACAGAGATGTACATGTGTGTATCTCAAACTTCCCCAGCTTTATTGCAAGCCTTTGCTATGAATATGCTTCATTAGAGCCTGTTGCAGATGATTGCCATGGTGGAATCTGTTTAATTAGATTTTTATTTGTAATGCTGTGCTGGAGTAGAGTCAGGAGAGGATTCTCTAGGCATCAGATCAAATTTGTCTATGAGAGCACTGAGGTCAGAGAAATGGCCAAGTGCAGCCAGATTTGGTGCTGATTTATATAGTCACAGAGGCAGCATGCCACCCCTAGTTCCTGTTTGCTCTCAGAGCCTGCCAGCTGGAGGTGCTTCACCTGATGATCAGAACTATCTGAACTTCTGGGATCAGTGAAGGAAACCACCTGGCAGGTTCACACCTCCCTTGGAGGCCAGGTGGCCTTGGGGCTGTGTCACAGACCTCTGGAAGGCAGGGAGGAGACTTTCTCAGCTGCTCCTTTTCCTCCTGTGCCAGTGAGCTCACAGAAACCAGCACAGCTCTCTGGACCGGGCAGCAGCACACCCCTGTCCCAGTCTTGTGACATGCCACATCAGGACCAAAGTTCTGCCCAAACTCTTCTCACTGCTCTTATCTGCAATGGACCTTGGAATTTTTTTTGGTTTTTTTCCTTTCCTCTGATGCAATTAAGATGAAGCAATATTTTAAGTCTTTCTTCTGGGCTTGTTCCTTCTGCAGTGACCACAAGGAGCTGGTCATAATAAATATCATCAAACACCCTAATGGCTCGTGGGCAGTTGCCCCAGGTTTGAATTACACTGTTAATAATGCATACTGATAGATTTTTCCCCATCTAATTTCAGTTGAAGTTTTCCATCCTAGCATTTATTCTGGTACAAGAGTTTTACTACGATTGCTGTTATATCAGGAATCAGATTAAGATAGTCTTCCCAAAGAAGTGCTTGCCTTTTGAAGCAGGAGGGGAGAGGAGCACCTGAAGAAGTGGGCAGAACTCTCCAATTAAATGGGAGAAGTTCCTCCCATTAGTGTGCAGGGGGCAGCAGGAGCTTGTGTAGGCTGAGAAGTGAACTCAGAGAGGGAGAGGGATTATGATTTCTGTCAGGGAACCCCAGCATAGCAACTCTTATTAGAGCCCATAAATAAATATTTTTCTCCTCAATGCAACAAAGCACACAGCCAGCTGTAATAGAAGTGAGCATTCAGGAGCTTCTAATCTCATGTTAGAAATAAATCATATCTGCCTCAGAACTTCTGTCTGGATTAGCTGGTTACACAAGGCATAACCTTGCTGATAACTACCAGTGTTATCATGACTTATCTGAAGTTTACTCTGGCTTTCTTTTGGTTCTAGTACATCAATAATTAGGGCTGTTCTGATCCAGCTCATTGCAGTGGGATTTGGGTGTGGAGCAGTGTTTATAAAACAAACTCGTCCTTGTGCAGAAGCCAGCATCCCACAGAAACCCACTGCCTGCCTTACTCAGGTGGTTCTGATCTGAAATAATTACTTGGGTAAACAGTTTCTGCCTGACACCTCTACCAGATTTCCCATGGGATCTTACATAACCCCTGTCCTTTATGAGACTATTGTAATATATAAGGAAAAGGTCACAGGATTCATCCACCCTATTTCCAGAGTGCTTCAATGGAAGTCCTCATCCAGCACTGAAACAACAAACCCCACACAATACTTAGCAGTGTTATTCACTCATGATTCAACTAAATGCCATATGTGAATGTGGAAAATAGAGCTTTCAGAGCACTCCAGAGAAAACTGGAGCTTCAGCCAGCAGGAAGTTTCTCCACGGTGTTGTCCTTTGCTTGTTCCCTTTCCCCCAACAGTGGTTACTGAACACAGCTGGGAGGAGCCGTGTGCCTCGCCCTGCTGAAGGGCCCAGCTCTGTGCTGTGCTCACAGCTGGGACCTGCTGGGGATCAGGCCTCACATTGTGGTGTCCCACCATGGCAGGAGGAGGCTTGTAAACGTGGTACATGATTATAAATAGCCTCACTAATGAGGAAAGCTTGTGTACTTGGTCTGACACTATCATTTGTGTCCTGGGAGAAAGGTTAGAGCAAACAGAGGACCTCCTGCAGGCAGAAGCAGCTTTCAGAGGTGGTGAAAGGCGGAGCTGGGATGTTGTTTTCTTCCTCCACTTGCATAAATCAGAGCTTTTGGTGAACACAACCTGAGAGGACCTTTCAGTAAGGCTCTCCTGCAAGACCCCCCTATTGCTGTTCCAAGGCTGGAACTGTGATCTTGCAGAAACAGGCTCATGGCAAGCCTAGCTTTTAGCTCAGCTCATGAAGGGGCTTAAATAGGCAGATTTGCAGCTCACACATGCCTATAACACTGTCATGGCTTTAGAGAGCTCTGTAAGCATCTGTCTGGGAGCACAAACCAGGCCTCACCAGCTCAGCCTGGAACGCTGCAGCCACACAGTGCTGATAAATCAGTCACCACATGAGACACCAAAAAACTTTTATACAAGTTTTTAATACAAAATTCAACAAAAATATATATAATCAGGCATTTTATGCAATGCATACATTCTTTATATCTGCAGGTACAGATAAATAACAGAAGGCAAAACCAAGTATTTTGCTTATCTTTGGCCATTAACCAATAATCACCCCCAAACAGATATTACAGGGTTAAAGGATAATAAACTGAGTCTGCAAATGTCTCTCATTACAGACACAGTATCAGGCAAAAATACAGTAGTCAGATTTTCAGAAATGTAAGGAAATAGTTCTCTAACACTGCCCAATACTGAAATTTCACCTGGTTTGCTGCTATGGAGCATAAGGCCTTCAGCTGACTCAGGCATGGTCCTGGGTTACATCAGATACACTGCACTCCTTTTAACCTCCTGCCCTTTCCCACACACTGCTCTCTACAAAGCTGTACCTCTCACAAATAAACTAGCACAAAGTCTGACCTGGGGGGCAGCTTTCTGCACCCCAACCAATGTACAGAAGGAAGCTTAACTGCTGTTTAAGTCAATAGTTTTCCTACCTCAGTGTGCCAGAACAGCTGTCCTTCCACTTACAGCTCAGATGCATCATGGCTCTACCAAAGCAATATATACATGAGACACATGAAAAATCATACAAGCAATTTTAAAGGTACACTGATAACATGTAGCAGCTTATGTCTATATATGTACATGTTTTCACAGTTACATTTTAGAAAATTGAGAACACCAGAATACTTCTACTGTGTTTTCTATAAATAGTAAAAAAAATTACCTGTCAGGCATTTTGATAAAATAGTATTTAGGTTATCACTTTAAATAGCTCTTGAAAACCTGTAGAGTTTTAAGCTTAAAGGCTGTACAGTTTGAGGATTCTGTAAAGTGTTTGTAGCCAGTTTCAGCACCTGGGCCACCTCCCAGTTGTTGGTTTCGTTTGCTTGTTTTCTTCTCAAATAACTCAGATCTGGTAACAAAGGAACTCCACCACTTTGCCCGGGATAGGCAAGTTCCTGACCTGGCTGGTGGGCATCACCCTGCGGATGGCCATGCGACACAGGTGCTGCAGGCTGGACACCTGGCTCGGGGTCGCCCAGAAGTACAGGCTGCCATCCTGGGTCCTGCACAAAACCCACAAAAGCCTCCAGGTTATTCCACAGGAACCAGCTCAGCCTGCTACCAACTCACACACACGCATGACTAGGTAGGGGACTTGCTGGTGCTCAGTTCCAGCTGCTCCAGGATCCTGATTTACTCCAGTTCCTATTGTAAGCTGCAGCAGCACAATAAGCAACTTGTCTATGCAAAGGGAACAGATCTCCCAGCAGCTACTGCTGTGCCACCTAACACACAACAACTGCCCTCAGCTATCTGATGGGCTTCTTCCAATCCTCATGTTCTGGGTCTCTCACATATTTATTTTTAAAGATAAGAAATGAGTTTATCAGCTGATTGATTTTACTGCTATTCCAGGCATGTTTAAACAAACAGTACCAGTCAGAAGCACCAGGCTGCAAGTCACAACTGAAGATTTTCAGAACACTGAGCCACTGTTTTCAATCTCTTGTGTTACCTTCATATTTTAGAAAGGAAAAGAAGTCTGTACTTGCCCTGCAGCCAGAACACTGCCATCAGTAGAGAAAGTACAGCAGAGTCCATTGTTCAGAGGTGCAACTTGTACAGGGTATTCTTCATCAATTCTCCAGAACCTCACCATTCTGAGGGGGAAGGACAACAGAGGAAGTTATCAGAGTGGGTTTTTAACTGTGCTAGGTGTTTTCTGTGACAGTGCTGAGAGGCTCCTGTGCCAGGGCAGAAGGCAGGGGGGCAGCAGCCCCGTGCCCACACTCACTTGTCATCGGCCAGGCTGGCCACGTGCAGCCCGTCGTGGCTGAAGCACACCGAGCGCACCCAGCGGTCGTTGGCGCCGCCCGCGAAGATCGGCGTGGGCGGGGGGAACAGGTGCCTGCGGACAGATGGACAGACACACGCTCAGGGACACAGCCAGGACAGCAGAGCTCGGGCACTCACAAACAAACACCGTTGGACCGGTTCACTGCGGATTCAGTGGGGACTGAACTGCCGCGTGCTCTTCAGTGCAATTCAAACCTTAAAATACCAGTCCTGTAAATTCACTCTCAGACGGAAGAACAACCTCTAGCCTCTGCCACTTTACAACTTCCATCAGCCACTGCTCATTTCCAAGTCCATTCTGGGAGACAGTTCCCAGATTTGAGTGCTTTACTTACCCAAACTCCCTAAGGATCACTCCAATATGTGGATCCCAGAGATAGACTCGAGTATCGTAAGATGCAGTAGCCAGTAACGCTCCATCAGGAGAGAACTCACAAGCTACAACATCATTGTGATGGCCTTCAAGTTTCCGTAGCATGGAGTATTTATCCATATCCCACAGGAAAACCTGCAATTAAATCAGCTGATGTTATAGCTCTGCTCAGAGAGGCAGTGAAGCATTTAATTTGTTTTTTAAGTATAGCTAGTCTTATTTAGGATTACACTAAAATCAGGTATTATGAATTACTACAATTAAGAAATATGCTCAGTGTCATATTCAGATTAAAATCAAGGTTTTTTAAAAAATAATTAAAGCAGACATGCAAGTTCTAACTCAAATTTGTTAAATGTTATTAACAAAATAAGCCAAAATATAAGATAAAGGCAACACAATTTAACCATGTAGCTTACTGAAATTCATATATTACAAAACTATTTTATTAAAATATTCAGAAATAAATAGGGTTAAACTCTACAGTCCCCTCTTTTCAGTAACTACCAAAATTTTAAGAAATATACAGACAGAAAATGTAAGGTTAACATATTGTTACTCCAGTGGCATCCCTTTGAGTTTAAGATCACTTGTTTACAATTGCTTGGATCACCAACGTCAGCCTAGGAAGAGAAACAGATACTGCAAGCAAAAAGAATTTTCACAGCCAAAAGTTATGTCTGTGGCAAAACAACAGGGAAGTCTAACCACATTATTAGAAAGAATTTAGTCATTTAAAATCAAGTCAACAGTAACAAACAACATTAATATTACAATTTACCCAACTAATTGCACAGTGTATTGTAAGAATTCATGAAATATTACAGTATTTTACATGCAGTTGTATATTATATATTATCAAAACAAGGACTGTGCAGAATGACTTAATAGGAACTATCCATGCACTGCAGCATGGTTTTACAGGAATATAAGTCTTTAGCAAAGGCTATTATGTCCCTCAAAGAGCTCACTAGTGGCCTTGATTTTACCCTTGACAGTTTTACTGCACAGGTTAAATTCTGACAACTTGGACAAATTTATGTTTGACCAAAATAAACTCAACCTGAGTGCCTCCCATACCGCCTAACTCTGAACCATTTTACAATCAGTTATAAACACTAATAGTTCACTAATTTTTCCAAGGAGACCCCAACATTCTACGAAACTGGAAACTAAGTTTGAGGAGTCAGTGTGTTTCACTGCTGTGAAAATTATTAAAAAAAAAAAAAAAACAACAACAAAAAAAAGCAAGCAAGCAAGCAGACAGTGGACATGGAGCAGCACCTGCGTACGTACAGGACCCCTTGCAGCCGAGGGCAAGGTTACTTCGTCCTACGGTACAGACGGTACAGCTCGCCGGGCTGGCGGCCAGAGCTGCCACTCTCTGCCCGCCAACACCACTGTGCTCCTCAGAGTGGTGCCAGCTTAACTCAATCACACCAATATTGCTGCCACCACCTGTGACAGGGAAAGCAAGAAGCTTATGGAAAACACACAGCCTCCAGACAGCAATGTACACATCCCCCTCTGCTCCACTACAGAGCCAAACCCCAGAGCTCGGCTGTGCTCACCGCTGTGGACAATGCCTCTGAGCACTCCCACAGGAGTGATGGCCAGTGCCTCAGCTGGGCTTCTGAGGCTGCACTACACTGCCTACAGAGCCCCTGGAACCAGGCTGAACTCCCTTTCTGGTCTGCCCTAACTCTTCAGTGCCAGGAGTAGCTTATGGCATACATGCATTACCTGCACTGCTTTCAGTTCTCTAGCAGAGCATTAGGATTGAAGCAAAACCAGTGTGCTCCTCTTCCCTCTAACTCTCAGGTACTACTGCCATTGATAGGAGAGAAATGTTTTTGTTCAGCAGGAGATGCCCTGTCTGGCTACAACTTTGGGAAGTCTTTCTCATTGAGCACGAAATAGGAAGGACAAAATCAAAACCAAAATAGTTTTATGCATTAATCTAAGTATCTTTTAACACTGGCAGCTTTAGTGGTCTTTGTTTTATGCCATGACCCTGTGCAGACCTATTTCTCCACACTCACAGCCTCCTCAACTAAAAGCAGTGCAAGTTCCATTCACAAATCAGGGTCTCAATGCACCATTTGCCAGTTTAATTTCATGCACTTTCACATCATCATCAAACATTAGAAGTTCATGACACCGAGCACAAGCTTAATGTTACTTAGATTTAAAATGATTATGCACACAATTCAGGAGAATTAAGGAACAAGAAACTCTGACACATACTGCTTTACTAGCTCCAACAGAACAGAGGATGGAGGAGTCTGGAGAGAATGCACAGCCATACACCCAGTTCGGATGGCCTCTCAGCACCTTCATCATGTTTCCTAAACAGAAAGGCATTGCTGTAAGGATTGGTTAATTTTCAGATGGGAAATCTTTTCCAAGTTAGTTATTTATTTGCAAAATTTTGTATTATTTTCCCAAACTTCTTGCAGAGTCATTCTACACAGAAATAAAACCCCTGGGATGCAGCCTCTACTTCCATGTCCCTATTCAGAAAGGTTACTTCATGCACTCTTAGCCAAAAACCTGCTTCTGCCTCCAGGCTTCAGACAGATAAGGAATTCCAAGGGGCTGCAGAGTGAGTGACTAAAGAATTCCAAGTGCACAGTGAGTGACTAACCGAACACCCAGTTTTTAAGCAATCCTGACTAAACTGAGTCTAGAGCAATAAAAGAGGTGAGTACATGGGTGCTTCTCTCAGGTACTGGAGCAGATAAAGCCCAGACATTACCATCATCTTTCAGGTCCCACACTCGCAGGGTTTTGTCTCTGGACGCAGACACAAGAATCAGGCTGCCATCAGGGGCAAAGGTTAAATCTCTGACAACTTCTGTGTGGTCCATCAGGTTAAGGAGGAGTTTTCCTGTTACATGAGAACACCACAATTTAACATGAGGACTACTGCACCTAAATAAAATGCTTTATGGATACAAGTACTGAATATAAAATTACTGCATGTAGATACAATTTTCTTTGTAGAAATGGTCCCTACAATGAGCAGCACATGGATCCTTTCACTCTCCTGTATCAGGAGGTAACTCCTGGAAAAGCTACAAAATCTACATACTAGAACCTCAGAAATAAGGTAAGACATGTCTTCTGATGAACATACCTGTTCCAAGCTTCAATTTACAAGGACAGATTACTCAACAGTCATTATTTTTTTTAACTGTGTTTTCTCCAACCGAACAGCTGTGCTACCAGCAAAACTGAAAGTCCCTAAGTTCAGATTCAGTCTTTTTAAGTCATTCATTTTCTTTTTAAAAAAATTAAAGGTCCTTATCAACATAAACCAACAATTTCATGCTTTTAAAGCTTGGTAAAACTAGGAAGACTATTGAGTAAAGAACCAATGTATGTATGCACCCATTTAATTATTTTGCATCTTCCATCTCTCACATCTCAAAGCGTGATGTGCCTCTCTTGTTCCTTTGGCAGTTTCTTGTTACTTCTAGTTGCAGGAGCTCATGCTTTTTTAATATTTTTAATTTGTATTGAAGGTTCAGTTCCCAGTTACAATTCTATAACCAACTCCTGGTGTGTACCAACATTATCACTGCAAGAAGTGTGAGCTGGCACCTGAGTGTGACACGGAGCATCTAGACAAGGCTCTGAGGGACAGGGTGGCAGTGCTGGGGTGTCCTGGGGCAGGCCCGGAGCCGCACCGGGCGCTCCCCGCGTGTCCCTGAGCTCAGGATGCCCGCTGTGCCCTCAGCTCCTCCGCACTCACCCGTGTACACATCCCAGATCTTGATGCGGCCGTTGTTGAGGCCAGTGGCGAGGAGCAGCTGGTCCTGCCCGAACTTGAAGCGGTGCCACTCGATGTTGACGCAGCGGCTCTGCTTCTCGGGCACCGAGGAGCCGAAGGCCAGGCTCCACACGATGTCCCCGCAGTCGATGACGTGCTCGCAGGGCTTGTTCTTCTGGCTGGCCTCGCTGCTCTGCCGCGGCAGCCGCGTGCCGGCCGCGTTCGCGCCATTCTTGGCGCCGTGCAGCAGGCTGAAACACAGCACAAAGCACGCTGCAGCACAAGGTGCAGCCAAAACAAACCTTTCTTCTAATGAAACCCGGGAGGCGTCATGATGTACATCTCTGAGGCGCGAAACGGTGCATCTTTACTTTAAAATTATAAAAGCGGCTTTTTCTGGTAACTGAGAAAAACGACCAGCACCTGGAAATCTTCCAACACAAAATAATACTAATACTGTGTATACAGTTTTACCTCCATGGAGAGCAGGATACTAACTTAACCTACTAAAATCGAACAGTTCTGAACAATTTACAGAAAAATGAGCCACAAAATTTCTAGGATTTTCTGCTAAAGAGTTACTGAGTGTCCAGCACATGGAAAACAATTAACCACCCTCAAAAGGGGGAAAAAAATGGGTCAGAGAAATATAACCATCTACAAAACTGCAGTGGTGAGCTACCAGCTTTGCTAACATGCAACCTGCATGTAAATTCCTAAAAGGTAAAGCCAAACAGCGTTGTGATAAGAAGTGTAAAGGGCCAGATCTGCCCACATCTCTAAATTCCCTTTTCATTCAAACTTCCTCTTATTTTAGAGTGTGTGAATTGATTAACAAGTCACTCCTCCACAGGCTTTGTGAGGTTGCAATAGTTGTTCCTCTTGCTGGCCACATAGGAAGAGAAAGAACAGCTGTTATTTTAAGGAATTAATTTCTCCCCAAGGTGTCAAAGCTTAGAAGACCAATACATGCGTTTTAATCGATCTGAAGCTATCTCCTGTTTTCCAGGTGCACCGAAAGCCATAGCGGTTTGTCTTACAAGTTGTTGAGGCACTGTGCCCAGGGGACCAGCTTCACTATGCGATGTCCCTGTGACCACGCCAGGTACGAGCCATCGGGAGCGAACGCGACCGTCCAGTTCTCCCTGCCGCACTTCTTGTCGAAGGGAGACGTGGGGGCCAGGAGCTCTCCTACCGTGCGCGACCGAGCTGGGGGGACAGAGGAGAGCCGTGAGGGGAGATCCGTGAGGGGGGGGAGAGCCGTGCCGCGCCTCGCACCGGCTGCACGGGCACCCGCGCGTCACCCCGCTGTGTTTCACGGCGGTTACCGCCATCGGGAGGGGGCCCGGTGTCACCGAATAACCCAGCAGGGCTGAGCCCCCGCAGGGAGACACGCGGTGCTGACCGAGCTGTGCGCGATACCGCAGCCGGTACGGTACGGGCGATGCCGCCAGGCCCGCGCCTGCCCATGGCCGCGAGAACGGGCCGGCGGCCGGGAACGGCTCCGTGTGCCGGGAACGGCTCCGTGTGCCGGGAACGGCTCCGTGTGCCGGGATCCCGCCCGTTCCCCGCGGGCAGCCCCAAGCGCGCTGCAGCGATGCGGGATGGGCTGAGCGCCCGCCCGCCCGCGCCTGGGCCCAGCCTGAGCCCGGCCGCACTGCCCCTGCCCGCCCCCAGTCTCACCGATGAGCTTCTCGTTGACACTCGGAGGAAAGCTGGCCATGGACGGGCGGCCTGAGGAGCTGCGGGGCTGCCACGGAGCGGGACGGGCGGGCGCGGGCTGGGCAAGATGGCGGCGGCGGGCGGCGGGGCGGGGCGGGGCGGGGAGCGGAGCGCTAGCGGGGCCGGGCCGGGCTGCGAGGGAGCGGCTCTGCCCGCCCTGCCCGGCTCGGCCCTGCCCGGCTCGGCCCTGCTCGGCCTCTCGGGACCCTGCCCTGCCCACCCGCGGCCGTTCGCGCTCCTGCCCCGCTCCGCTGCCCGTCCCGGCCTGGTTCGCAGCCCGACCCCGTCCTCCCGCTGTGCGCCTCCCTGGTTCAGGGGCTGGAGGAGTCTCCTGCTCTGTAATGTTACTTTCTATATGAGTGTAGTTCAGCGTTTAAATCCAGCAGCGTCAGGTTTGTGATAAAATTTTGCTGTTAATGAAGTTGTTCACAAGGAACTTGGGGAAAGACACCCTGAGAGCCCCTTGCTCTCTGTGATTTTGTATTAACATCTCTATACATCCCTCTCTCCTTCCATTAGCTCTTTTCTCCTTTTGCATATCTAAATTCTGCCCCTCTTCTCAACGTAGTGACTTCCTTGCTCTGCCTATGGACTCCAGAGAAGCACGCAGTAGGATAATTAACTGCAGATAATAACTGTGATTTCATTCCAAAGCAGTGGCCTCGCTGGCAGGCACGTTACAATAGCCATGGGATCAGCTATTCAGCTATAGCAAGAGCCAGGAATTACCCCAGCGTGAGCTGGGCCAGCAAAGCATTTTTTTAAATTATGCAATGATACAATGTCAAAGAAAGGAGCGGGGAGAAGTTCGACATGTTCTTGGTGATGTGAGCCCTAGCATGGATTAGTGCTGGTTTGTATAAATTCCCCTAGCACATCCTAGCACTTATTTGAAACAGCACAATCCTGTTCCTGCTCTGTCCGTCCCCCACTGCCCGCTGAGGGAAGACCCCTGAGCAGCTCTCTGCAGCTAATCCCTGGACAACTCCTTGGAGCAAGGCAGACTTGAAGCCAGTGAATATTGTGAAATGCTGCTTGGAATTGCTCATGGGTTGTGGATGTTTGAGCCAGGCCAACCCAGAGCTGAGCTGACTCACGTAAGGATTCTCTGGAGGGTTTGAGCTTCGCTCAGAGCCAGCACATGCTGCTCACTCTGGGGGCTCTTACAGCCAGCAAACTGCAGCTTTGGCTTACTCAGCTTCACTGGGGTGTTACCACCCTGCTGCCTTTCTCACTTCTTTTTCTCCAGTCCACATTTTGTGCATTATGGACACAAAGGCAGAAAGGGATATGTAAAACCCCAGGGGTTTGCAAGTGTGTTAGGAATTGTTTGTTGTCACAGGCTGTCCTGGGGACCTTGGCAGCACCTTCTCTGTTTGGGCAGGGCTGGAAGGGCTTGTCCTTGTGTCTGAAGCCAGAGAGGGAGGGGTGAAAGCTGTGCTCTGTCTGCAAGCTGCCAACTCATCAGCTCTGCTCAGTAAAATGTATCTGTCCGAAATGCAGTCTAAACTTGAGGAGATAAAGAAACCACACTTTCCTTCCTGGGGACTTGCTGTGTTTATTTTCCTGGCAAGTGGCATATGCAGGGTGATTTTTCAGTTCTTCCTGGGTGAGGTGTGGCTGTGGGATCCAGGCTGTCACACACTGCCAGGGCCTGCAGCGGGTGGCTCAGGCTGATTTATGGGTTTTCCATTATCTTCCTTTAGGGATGCAGCTGCCAAGCCTCCACAGGGCTGCTCAGCTGGGAAGCTCACAAACTTGGTGCCATCTTTCTCCATCAAGTCTTTGCTCACTCCAGTAAGCTTTCACAAGTGAAGGGGCTTTTGTCCTTTTTGCCTGTCCTGGAAATACCTTCAGGGTTCCAGGCTATGGAGCTTTCCCCAGGCTGCTGGAGCACCAGGATCTGCTGGTTTCACACTCCTGTATTCTGACATGGTGAATTCAGTTCTACACGTTTTCTTTGCTTTGTCTTGTCTTTTTCAGGCCCACAAGTGATGTTCCTTCTCCTCACAGCTGTCATTCTATAAAGCACTCCTGGCAAATTAGTAACAGGTCCAGTCACACTTAAATCCAAGGTAGCTCATCTGTGCAATAGTGCTTGCCATTAAAAATTATGCTATTTTTAGTCTACACTGTTAATTATTCACAAGCTCCTGTTTGAGAACCTCTTGGGGATGGAGGAAGTTCAGCCTCAGGCCATGGAGGCAGAAGAGAAGGTGAAAGGAAAACACAGAATGGAAGAAAGAAGGAGATGGCAAAGAAGGTTGAGAAGGAAAAGGGCTCGCAATGAAGTGAATGGTGAGCAGCAGAGGATTGAGACAGGAAAGTGCTGCCAGGAGCTGGACTTCAATGATCCTTGTGGGTTCCTTCCAGTTCAGGACATTCTGGGGTTCTGTGATCCTAGTCCAAGTGAAAGCTGCCCCCAAGCTGAAGGGTTAAAAACTCAACGTGCAAGTAAAGCAACAGCCCAGCCCCTGCAAGGAGCTGTTAGAGTGCATGGGACCTTGTACACGAGGCTTTGCCAGCTCTTGGTCTGTAAATACATTTTCAAAACTCTCAGCAGTTTTGGCCCTGAGTGCCTCCTGCCCCCCTTGTGCAGCAGTGCCCTGAGGTGCTGCTGGGCTGGCACCAAGCTGTTGGTCCATTTCCCCTCCGTGCTGTTCTGTGCCTGCTGACTGTGAGCAGTGTTGGCACCATGGTGGCCCTGGAAAGTTTGCAGTCTAAACAGACAAGGCAAACAGCAGCTGGGAGGAGGAACAGGGGGATGAGGCCACTTTCTCAGGGTCATCATGGAGCAGTCAGGAGCATGACTGTGTGATTTTCCCACAGGCACCAGATAAGGCTGCCTCCCTTCCTGGAATTCTGGGCTGTCATTTCTCCCCTTTTGTCCATTGCTCTGTGATCTCTTTACCATTGCTTCTTGTGAAGAATTTTAGGTGATTCTAAATTGATGTACATCTAGTACTTAAAGGTTAATTTCAAAGGTCTGCTGGAAGAGTGTGCAGTGGAAAAGTTGCACAGATGGAATATCAAACCATGGGAATTTTTTCTCTGGTTTTTTTTTTGGTCTCGTTGGGATGTTACAATTTTTGGAGCACGTCTTTGGATATAATAAATAGAGCAGATGGCTTAGTGTATCTGGGGAATTCAGTGCTTCCACGATGAGTAGCTGCACTGAAATAACAGAGACAGAAGTTTGGGTTTATTCCTTTTAGATTCAAACCATCCCTTCTCTGTAAGCCAGCCATGGGTGCCTTGTAAGGGAGCTGCTTGCAGAAATATCTGTGCTAAATTTACCCTCTGAGGGTACAAGAGGTCTTATCCCAGATGGCTGAAGTGACACTGAGAGTTTTGAGCTGTCCTAAAGAAGGGCAGGGGCAAAGGAAGGTCTGCGAGTGCTGAGGAGCCGGGTGCTCAGCTCTCCTGGGCCCATCAGGCATTGGCCAGAACAGGCTGGGATTGGGAAGCTGGTGTAAGACCAGAGGAATTCAAAGCAGTCACATAACAAGTTAGAAAAAGGGCTGTGTCCTGGCCAGCTCTGAGTGTACAGATCACAAGGCAGCAGAGAATGTTCTGAATTGTTCCAAACCCAAATGCTTTTGTGTTAATATGAAATATTTACCTTTTTATAAAATATCTGACCCATGGCAGAACTCTACAGCGATTGCTTCCAACCTGGGGTGCAAGCAGTAATAAACTGCTGAACATGTTCACAATGGAAGGGAAAGATTATTTTTGGCTGTTGGTTTTTTGGGGTTTTTTTTTAATGCTTTGGCATTGAACTATCAGGATTGCTCAAACAGAGGGAAAATCAATGGCATGGAGGGTGTAAATGTCAATAAGTCATCTATAAAGTCAATTTATAGGAAACCAGGTTGTGTTTAGTAGGAAGAACAAATGGGATGGACTCCCTACATTCTGTAGAGCAGCTCAATAAAATAGCCAGGACAGAAGAAGTCAGCTTGTAGGGAATTGCAGGGCTGTGTGAGACAGCCTCTGCCTGGAAACAGCCTAGGCTGCATTCCTGCTGCGGGCAGTTGGGAAAGAGCAGGTTGCTTATAGATAAAGAGTGTTTGCTCACAGATCAAACAGCTCCAGGTGGGCCTGAGCTGGTGTTGAACTGAGCTTGAAAATATTTGGGTGGCTTGTGTCCAGCCCTGTTGCTACAGGGAACGCAGGCAGAGGGCTACAGAGGAGGTGCAGAATCTGAGAGAAATGGACATTCTTTGAAAGTGGAGATTGGACAAGCAAATTTCTCCTAGTCCCCATTTGTGGGCTGTGAAAATGCTGTAAATAGGAGTAAGAGGAGAGAACACAGACCCTTCCCTTCTTTAGTACCCTGAGAAGGGTGGCTGTGCTTGCCCCGTGTGTGCAGGTAAGGCTGGTGTCACCCTTGGAGGGGACACCCCGTGCACAGACACACAGGAGGGAGCTGCCAGCAGAGCTGGCCGTGCTGTACCTCTCAGTGATGGCCTCTCCGGTCTGGCTGAGCCCAGCTCTCTGTTCCTCACACTCCTATGCAGTGCTGCTCTGCTCACAGCTTTCTGGGGCTGCCAGACCACTCTAGGAAGAGACACAGTTAAACTCATACTGCAAATGGATCTGTGACCATGTGCATGTGCCTTAAGAGAGCACAGCCCGTTCCACAGGGTAAAGGAATAAGCCACAGCACCACAGATCCCACTGTCTGGCTGCCCCACACCACAGCACAGGCTTTGTTTCTTTATGTGTGTTCCTGAGCAGCCCTGGGTGCAGAGGCTGTGCCTGTGTAATTCACCTCCTGCATCACCTTTCTCTGCACTGCACGTCTGGCTCTGCTCAGCCAGCCAGGGTCACGCCAGCCAGTCTGAGAGCTCTTAAGGGAAGGCCCTGCCCTCTGCATTAACGTAATTGCAGGTTATTTGTGAGATTCCTCCCATGGCTTACTTCCTGAAGGTCTGGCACAGAAATCCGGTTTTGTAATTTGAGCTCTAACGAGTGGCTGGATGTAATTATGGGCTCCATTATCCCAGCAGCCTTTGTAGCATGGAAAGTAAAAGCTCAGTGTTGCCACTAGCACTGAAAATGCAGCAGTTGGCAGCTAATAATTGCCTTGTGCAAGCAGTCTGTGGGCAGTGTGTACACAGGTAGGACCCAGGTTCTCTGGGTCTGTTTGTAAATGTTTCCCAAAAGAAGCTGACGAGATTTCTGGTTATACTGTCATTATAGTTCTCCTGAAGGCACAGATTGCACACAAGATGTGTAACAAGTAAGATTAATAGGTTCCCCACTAAAGCAAAGCAGGATATGGGGGAGCACAATGAACCTTTCTGCCAGGTGTCATAAATGGGGGATGAGCTGGACCTATGGACACAGAGATCAGCTGCAGAACAAGGAGCTCATGGCTGGCTGAACACTGGGAATGCTCTGGGAATGCTCTGGTCACTGGGAAAAGACTACTGAGAACTAAAGGCATGGACAGAGAGCACATTCCTGCCAGGCCTGACGTGTAAGGCAATCTGCTCCCACATGGCTCAATCCAGGCCCTTTTTTGGGCTGCATTTGAAAGCTGTTAGGCCATGACTCTGTCCAAAAAATGGTGAAATTTTCTTTTTTTGATTTGAGATCCATATATGGAAGTAAAAGATGAATTGACCACTTGAATCCTGCCAGTTTAACACAAGAAAATATTTAAAATGCAATTCCATTGCACGATTTAGCTGGAGGAAGCTCGTGTGCTACACAGGTGTAACCTTTTCCTTTCCTTCCTTACTGAGCCTGGGAGTGTTGCCCTCTTGCCTTTCTTTCTGTTGGAGCTGGCTTTTCCCGTCATACTGCATACTCTGAGAGAGCTTGGCATTTTTCCCTGCCCTCTGCAGCTCTGGAATGCTTTCTTGCTGTTTCTTAATGCCCGTTATGACTGCAAGTAAGGCAGAGGTGGTGCCTTTGTTTCACTGCTGCTTTTGAGTCACATGCTGATATTTGGGGAATCCGTGGACCTGCAGCACTGCAAAATCACACCCACAATGAGCAACGAGTCCAAAAATGCAAAGCAGGTTAATGAGCCCTTACAGGGGCAGGGGCAAGGACAGTTATTGAATGGCCAGCAGTGTGAGTCTTCAACATTGTCATTGCCCATGTGGCCAGAGAATTAAAAAAATAAATACAAGGGCTGGATCTGTGTGTGGATACCAGCTGGGAGCTCACCAGGACAGTGCAAATGTAACCCTGGTGTTCACAAGAGCAGCATGGCCCTGGGGTAAGCTTTATCCCCAGTTTCCAGCTCCATTTATCAGCAGCTCAAGGACACCGTGACCAAGGCCTCTGTGCTGCTCAGCATTATTTAGAAGCCCAGCAAAGCAGCATATGTTTTATCCAAAGGATATTGCCATGTACCATCCATCCAAACCACTGGATATCTCCTGCAAGTAAGCTTTTGTAAGGTTTTATTTTAGAAAAGCTTGTGTGGGCTTAAGCAGCAGTTGCAATTAAACAGGGCAGCATCAGCTAATGGCATGAGTCATGGGGAGGAAACTGAGCAGCAGTTGGGGAAAAACTCTTCAGTAACAAAGAGTCTTTATATTCATAAATTCATACAGGCTGACACAAGGCTTACACAGAGGTTGTTTAAGAAGTAGAAAATTCAATTCTGGTCTTGACATTTTCCCAATTCTTAAAGACTTACCTTTCCATCAGACAATTCCTTTCCCTCATCAGTCCCTCCCCTAAGCTCAGTACTTCAGGAGACAGAGCAGGAGGGAAGGCAATCTCTGATGGCCAGGCTGCTCTGATGGCTCTTCTCCCCAGTGCACTGCACCTGTGTTTAAGGTAAGTTAAAATAAAGTCCAGGTGTCCCATGTGTGAACCTGCAGGTCTTTGCTAAGCACTGACTCCAGCTGTGCCAGTAAATCCCATTTCTGCCCCAGCCCCTGGGTCAGGGTGAACTGGCAGGAGCAGTGCTGTGGTGCCTGCAACAAAGGCCATGCCTGATGGGTGTGCTGGTGGTACTGAACCCAAATCCTGGCTCCCAGACTGTGTGATCATGGTCTAAAATCAGCTGATCTGACTGAGAAATCATGCCTCTGAACTGAATGGGACTTGCACAGTTTTTTTACACTGTGCCAGGGGGACAAGTGTCAGGCCCAGTCCCATATTGTACAAACTGAGACTGGTTTTAATTCCAGGGGTCCCCAGGTGATGGGCGTTGCCTGGGGCTCCTTGGGTGGGTCTGCCTGGGGCTGAGCAGCCTTTGGGAGCTGATCTCCAGGCACTGGAAGGCTTTCTGGAGACACGTTTAATGTGATTTTAGGAGAGTTCTGTGTTGCTTGCAGTGGTACCACTGTAGGATGCAGAGATAGAGACTAAGAACAAGCTGAAAGCTCCTCTTGCTGACCCTGTGGTGTGATAAACAAGAAAGGAAACAAAATGTCAGGCAGAGGAAGTGATAACCTCGAATTATCCTTTGGGGCAATGTTCTAATCTAGGCTGAACTGATTAGTCATCCAGAACAATTAAAATACTGCTTTACAATATTTAAGTAACTTAACCTCTGCAATGACTGTTGTATGTGGGGATGGCATTACTCACTAAGGAAGGGAAAAGTAGATACACAAAATGATCTCATTCTGCTGAAGTCTTTAGAACATGAGCACGTACACTGGGAGTGATTGTGATCAAACAAACTTCAACTGGGACTCGACAAAGAGCTTGTTTCTAGCTCCCAGGCAAATGGGCAGACACTAACGGGGCTGTGTCCCTTTGCCGTGCAGGCATCAGCCTCCATTTCAGAAAACATACTGTTCCATTAAGTGCAATTAGAATATCTGAGCTCTTAGGGGCCCTGATAAGAGACTGTTCCTTTTATCAGATCAAGTACCAGGGATTAAACTCCTGGTGTTTTGCATCCAAATGAGATTTCTACTGGAACAGAAATATTTGCTTTTAGAATTGATTGTGTGAAACATCGTGCTACAATTTGAATGATCCCTTGATGACTGGACTTTCTGGGATAGAAGTTCCCATGTGAGTGTTTTTTACAGAATCCCTAATAGTCAGATCATTTGCTGACACTGCTCTTGTTTAACAGATCCCGTTACAGTCAGGAAGGAACTGGGAAGCAGAGAACACAAAGGAAAACCCGTGGTTTGCTCTAATGAAAAGGCTTCTTCGCGTTTTGCTGTATATCCACGGGTGCGGGGTGAGTCCGTGACGCAGCTCACGGCAGAACAGGAGCTCACAGTCGGCAGGCAGCCCGGACCCGAGGTATTTCAGCGGCCTCTAATGCCCTCTCATGGACGAACGGCGGGGAGCTCCCTCCGGGCTGTCCCGGCTGTCCCGGGGCTGCGGCTCTGCTCGGGACCTGCCCGGGTTCTGCTCGGGACCTGCCCCGGTTCTGCTCGGATCCTGCCCCGGTTCTGCTCGGGACCTGCCCGGGTTCTGCTCGGATCCTGCCCGGGTTCTGCTCGGATCCTGCCCCGGTTCTGCTCGGGACCTGCCCCGGTTCTGCTCGGGACCTGCCCGCTCTGCCTTAAACCCGCGGGGTTCGAGGGCTTTGGAGCTAGGAAGGTTAAATCACCTCTGACTAAAACCTGGCAGATCCTTTCCTTCGTCCCTTCCTTCCTCCCTTACTCAGGTTGGTTTGTTTGGCTTCTCTCGAGAACAGGAAATATTTTTGGATGGCAGATTTGGCCCGGTTCCCCCCCAGTGACACCCCGTCCGTCAGGAATGGTATCAATCCTGTGCCTTACAGAGGGATGCTTCCAGAGTGGAGCTTTCTGGACCAAAGCAGATAAATAGAAATTGAAAAGTATCACTCTGCATGTTTGAGCCACTGCTGCAGTGTTTGGAAAATGCCAGTGAAAATGAGAAACTGGGATGGGAGGAATGGAGAGAAAAAAATCAAAGGATGAAACAGCCTTCAGGAAGTCAGAAGGAAAAAAGGTTGATAAATAATTTGAGTTAAAACGCAAAATAAGGAAAGCAGAAGATGTGAGAAAGGAAAAACTCTGTATTCTCTGGCAAGAAGCCAAGTGTCACCTCCAAGAGCCAGTTCAGGTGTAATGCCAGAGAGGCTCAGATCTCCTGGGTACAGTGTGGGTGATGTTCATGAAATTAGCTGAATCTGAAAGGGTAAATGCAGCAGAAAGGAAGGAAATGCTGCAGAGCTTCTGCCTTTGAAGGGGACTTGATTGGAGGTGGGGCTGTTAACTGATGGTATCTGTGACACAGGATCAGCACCTTCACTCCCAGCAAGGACAAAGGGTGAGCTGAGAGCTCCCTGAGGTTTTCCTGCAGGCCTGGCCAGGTCATTTCCCATGCATGCCTCGATCTTCTCTGCCTCCTCACCCTCTAGCTCAGGCAAAAAGCAGAAGTGCCAGAATACCTCCAAGGAAGTGATTCAAGGGGCGTTTTTGGCTGGATTGAAAGCATCCGTGGCTGGAAATTTCACAAGGGGGACTCTTCCCACGTGGATAAATTTCCAACTCACACTTTATGGCTTGGCTGCGCAGGCTCTAAACCTCTGCTGAGGGGGAATGGAGACATGGCAGGGACTTCCCTGTGCCAAGAGACTCCTACCACTAGTGCCACTCTGACAGCCACTCTGGGAGAGTCTCAGTGAGGAAAAGCCATTGGCATTCACAGCAGAACCTGACAACACTCTGTGGATGCCTTAGGCTGCAATTCCTTATTTTAGTTCACATGGAAGCTTAAGGAAGTGCATAAAAAGCTCTTGCTAAAGTGTCCTTAAAAATCCACAAGCGGGAGTTTGTGAAGAGCTGCAAAAGAAATGGTGCCACCTCTCAGAGTTCTCAGGAGCTGGGGAACTTGGAAAGGCTCATTCTCCAGCAATTCCCAGCTGGCAGTCACAGACTGTCCTGTCTCTGCCTGGGGAGGGCACAATCAGGGGGGCTCTGGCACAAAAATCAATAGAACAGCTGTTGTGGGGCTTTGGGGACAGCAGAATGGGTCTCCAGTACTGGCTGGAATTTTTCATGGAGTTTGGGGGAACACTATGAGAATTTCCAACATTGCCATTCTACCCCTGTGTCTAAAATCTGGGAATACTGCAGCAAATCTTGTTTGCTTTTAGATTTACTATGGGAAAAGCACTGCCAGAAGCAGGAAGAAGCAGTGTTTGTTTTGTTTGGTACGTTTTGAAGGGAAGAAATAGCCTGTCCTTTTCTACCTCAGTCAGGAGTTCCTAGGATGCTTCTCTCTTATCTAATCATATCACCCTGATTTCTTTCTGGCATTTAGGGACATGTTTTTCATAACCATATCAGTCAGCTGAAGCCCTTTCCTGCCCCTACACGAATTATTATTGTTTAGATTTTGGCAGAACGCAGAGATCCCTGCGAAGATTTGGCTGGATTGCCTTCAGTGGAGATAATTCCAGCCTGGCTGCTGTGGGACACTGAGGGCTCAAATCAGAAGCAGCTGGAAAAGGAGATGTGACCAGGAGGGCCCAGTGGGGTCGGCTCTGCCCCAGCAGGGAGACCCAGCCCTCAGTTTAATGTGAATTACTAAACCTTGCTGGGGAAGGGCTCTGCTCCACTGAACCCTTGGGGTTTTGTGTTCATCTCTGCACCTTCGCTGTTGGTGTTTTGTGTTCTCTGCCTTTGCACTACTCCCTGGGACAAAGCCTTATTCTTCAACCAATTAATTGGGGTTTTTTTCTTAAGTTAAATATTTGCAATTGATTTTTGTCTTTTTATAAAACATCTGCTCTTAAAAAATTTGCTGTCACCCAGATTCCTGGATTTGATGCTGGAATGCAATGGAACTGCTTGTCCTGGAAATCCAAATTACAGGATTTTTATTGCTCATTATTTACAGGGAAAGTTAACTCAGGATAAATTTGATATTGCTGTTGCTGGTAATAATTCCTGTGTGCTGTGATAACAGCAAGAGTCTCTGAGTCACATCAAGGCCCTGACTGAGTGGGGGGACAGAAATTTCGTTTGATTCTCCAGTTCTTCTGCCAATTTTAAATCCACTGTTCCAGAGCCCTCACCTCAAGCTGCGTCTTTATTCACATCATCAGAATTTCAACGTGACTCTGGTATGAAAGAACATTATTTTGTGCTTCTGTCTACACAGAAGGAAAACAAATTAACATTCCCAAGAAGGAAAGTGGAAGTGGATGTTTATTTGTGTGCATCCTCCTTTTCTGAGTCACCGAGTAAAGAGCTGGCAGGGGCTGGTGGGACCAGGCTCGGATCTGCAGTTAGTGCCAGAGTGAAGACTCGGAACGTAACAGAATAAGTGAATTTATGGAAATACCCGGGTTTATGTTGGAAGGTAAGATACAGCTGTGCATCCCAGAGCCAGCGAACCTGCGGGGGACGTGTCACGCACAGCGCTCGGAGATGGCCCCGCAGGGGGAACACGGCCCCAGCCGAGGAGCGCTCTGAGGGGAGCGGCCTCGGTCCGGCAGGGGCGCGCACACGGAGCGCCGCGGGGAGGGGCACGCTGTGTCCCCAGGGCCGTGTGTCGGTCCCACAGGGCGGTGTGTGTCGGTCCCACAGGGCGGTGTGCCCGTTCCCCAGGGCGGTGTGTCCGTCCCGCAGAGCGATGTGTCCGTTGTGTCCGTTGTGCCCGTCCCCAGGGCGGTGTGTCCGTCCCGGAGGGCGTTGTGTCCGTTGTGCCCGTTCCCCAGGGCGGTGTGTCCGTGCCGGTCCCCACGCCCCCGCCATGCCTCCTCCTGCCCCGCCCACGACGGCCCCGCCCCGCCAGGCCCCGCCCCAACCGACCCCGCCCTCTTCGGGCCCCGCCCTGCTCCCGCCCAGCCCCTCCCCTGCGCAGGCGCCGCGCAGGCGCAGGAGCTCGCGAGCGCGGGCGGGGGCGCCGCGCAGGCGCAGTGCGGGGCTCGGTGTGCCCCTGGCGCGGCGGGCGCGGCGGCGGGGGCGGCGCGCGCTCCCGCTTCCGGTGAGGTGTCATGGCGGGCCCCGCGCCCTGAGGGCCCGCGACACCGGCACCGCCCGCGCGCACCCGCCGCTCCCCGGGCGGGCGGCGGCGGCGGGACATGGCGGCGCACAAGCCCGTGGAGTGGGTGCAGGCCGTGGTGAACCGCTTCGACGAGCAGGTAGCGGGGGCGGCGGCGCGTCCCTCTCCCCGGGCCGCGGGGAGGGCCGGGGGCGCGCGGCGGGGGAGCGGCCCCGCTCCCCGGGATGAGGCGGCCGTGGCAGCGCCGCTCCTGCCGCCCCCCGCCCGTGCCGGGGCCGAGGCCCGGGGCCCCGGCGCCCTTTGTGCCGGGCGGGCCTGGGGCGGGGCCGCGCTGCCCTCGCAGCCCCTCGCAGCCCGGCGCTCCCGCCGCTCGGGGTCCCGCCGCTGCCGGCCAGCCGCTCCAGGTGCGGCGCATCCGTCCTTGTGCCGGCAGCGGCCGTGAGGAGGGGCCTGGCTCCCCTCGCCGCTGCTCCCCCGCCTCTCCCGGAGTGTCCCTGCTCTCCGTGGACAGTGCTGTGAAATTCGCGTCCTTGCTTTGCATCATCTGCCTCTCCCGCGGGGAGCCGGCCTCAGAGCGGGGTTAGGAGCGCTGGAGGCGCTGCCCGTGCCCCCGGTGCCGTGGGATGTCGGTGTGCGGCCCCAGCCCCTGAGGCGTCACGAGGGGGTTCCGGCCCCTGGTTTCCATTGCAGGGATGGATATTTACATCTCCTTGCAAAAGTCAGCGCTAGTAGTTCCGAGAAGGATTTTCTGAATGGAAGGAAGAGGGATTTGTTGGCCTTAGACTTTACATTTCTCTGATCCACCAGCAGGAACTGCTTACCGGGATTAGGTGGGTGACTCCCCGTGGGGCTAAGCTCGGAGCTTACACTCCTTCCCTGCTCCCAAGGTGCTTTCCTGACTGAGGTAGCTCCCCTGAGGCTCAGTGATCAGTTCCTGTGGTGTTTGTCTCATTTTGCCACACTGCGAGTGCAGCCCTTGTGTCACAGGAGTCCCAGCTCTGTGAGACCCTGCTTGCTGTAAATCCATCAAAAACGTGGAGCTGTTCCTCCAGACTGAGCCTTGTTCTGTGCTGCATCTGTCCCTCAGTGCTGCTGGGCTTCAGCACCCTGCAGAAAGATGTGGCCTGGTGCAAGAAAAGCAAGCTGTTTCTTTTCACATTTTTATGAAGTTTATTTTGAAGAGGAAAATATCAAACTTTATCTTTTGACATTATAATGAGGCAAATTTTTGCAATATATTATAGACACATTTGCATAGTTACCTTATTCTCCTCCTTGAGTCATGGATCATTTTTTCCATAAGCTTAGAAAACATAGGATTCATTGTGTTCTCAATAATGCAAGAAAATATTTCTTGATGTACTGGTGTTTAAAGGAGCTGGGCTTTCTCCTCTTCTTTGTTGTGTATATTGTGGAATTGGGCTTGCCAGCATCTATTAGGAGTTACAAACTTAGAATTATTTTTCTGTACTTTTTGTGGCATGGTTATGGATAATGTAGGGGAGGAGTCCTATCTGGTTAGTAAGAAAGCTGAGATGCTGAAATAGTGGAGTTACAGTGATAATATGCATCAAGTGCATCGTTGTCAGTCACAGTTGTGGTGTCTCATCAAAATACACTGAATATATGCAGATTATTTCAGTGGTTCATGCAGCTGTGAGGGTTTGCATGCTCTGTGTGCCTGAATGCAGGACCTGTGGGTTCAGCACCAGGAGCAGCTTGGCATGCCAGAGTGGGTTTGAGTGAGGAGGGGGAGAGGGGCAGCTCAGCTCCGTTGTGTTTTGGTTTTCCTGTCCAGCAGAAGACAAATTTTCCAGGGTTTCTTCCTTCCTTTGCAAAGAAGGAAAGTGTAACCGTCTTTCCTCCCAATTTACAGATGTAGACAGGCTTTTCATTCATTTGCTGAGTGCTTGAATTCATTTTAGGAAAGATGAAGCAACAAGCTGAGAGGATGCTAATCGGTATTGAAAACAAGGGAAATCAGGGCAAACCAGTCTGCTCTGGTCTGCCCTTGTTTATTGTTAAAAATGCTGCTTTAACCAAAATGTGCTTTTGTGTGTACAATTCTGTGGGCCTGCAGTGACTGGCAGGCAGAGTTTTGTGAATTAACCAGTGCCTGGCTCACAGAATAAATCCTGGAGCTCCTGCCAGTCCTGCCCTGTGCTCCACTGAGCCCTCACCTGCAGCAGGTGAGACCTGTGGGACCAGACCACGCTGACAGAGAGTGTGGGGACCCCTCTCAGCAGGGCCTGCCCTTAGTACTAGTACTAGTTTCTAGTACTAGTTACTGCATTTTTCAAAACTTGGGGTGAACAGGATAAAATTAGACTGCAGTAGCACAAAGAGCCTGGAAATTCATGGAATTCCCTGTGATTTCAGACATAGTCAGAGCTTTCGAAAATAAAATTCTCTCTGTTTTTCCTATGGAAATACTCACTTCCAGTTTTATGTTTTGTGTTTTCCTAATGCTTGAAGTGTGTTACAATGTGAAATCACAGGAGGGCTGGCATTGCACTGAGTAGTTGTGAGCACAGTTGGAGGAGTCTGACTGCCCAAACCATTTATATCTAGATTGGTTTAAAACTATCAGATGCAATAAAAACTATTAATCCTTTATAAACTTGTGGCCATGTAAGTGGTTGTTGTGGTGGGGTGCCCATCCCTGGAAGTGTTCAAGGAATGACTGGGCTGTGACAAGGCGGGGATCAATCACAAGGTTTCAGCCATCTCAGAGGTCTCTTCCGCCATTAATCATCTGTGGTTCTGTGATTCTGATATGCTTTAAAGAAAGAAGACTTCTGTTATGTGGGTTTTGGTTTAGGCTTCCCATTTGCAGTTCATGAGGTGTGATGGCTGTCAGTTAAGTGCATAAAAACTGGAAGTCAGTAGTAATGTTCCATTTTCCCTTTAATTAAAAGGTATTGAATTAAAGCAAATATTCCCTCCTCCTGTTGATTTTTCTCCACAGTGTTTGAAATCTGTGCAGAATCAGAGACCTGAAAAGGCAGCGGTTGCAGGTACCAGCTGTGGTTTTCCTCCTGCCTTGTTAGGACATCCCTGGTAGTAATGGGTGTACTGTGAGATGTTTGCTGTGCTGTGCTGGCTGTGCCCCCAGGGCCGCCCTGTGCTGGGAGGTGAGGCTGGGCTGGGCTCAGCTGCTGTGTGTGGGGCAGAATGCCCCAAGGGCTGGGGCTGAGCCCGGCTGGAGCCCTGCCTGCAGCACAAGGTGTGCTGTTCCATCTTCCTAGAGCACAGCCTGCCGTGGCTCTGGTGTGATGGCTCTCAGGGTGTGTGCAGGGATCTGCACTGAGGTGCTGCTCTGCCCAGGGACAGCAGGGAGATGCCCAGTGCCACAGGTGAGCCCTGGCTGCATGGAGAGCTGCTCAAAGTGTCCAGGTGAGCCATGGCCCTTCCTCACCTGGCACAGTGTTTGTGTTGGCAGGATGGGGAAATACAGGATTGGTCACAGCACCGACTTCCAGTCACTTTCTGACAATGCTTTATCTTTAGAGCATCATATATAAAATCTTCTGAAAGTTTTGAAACTTGGGAAGGCTGGGCTGTGAGGTTCTTTTCAGGGATAGTGCCTCTTTAGCAGGTGTGTGTTGATGGAGGGGGGAAGGTGCCTGTTGATTTAGAGAGATTTGTGTCTGGTTCTGACAGTGCTGATGCTGAGGAGGGGTGCTGCTGTGGGGATTTTCTGTTACCAGTAGTGTGTGTATTATGTTCTGCTGAAAAGTTCCAAGAGATTGTTTGGAAGGGTGAACTGAGGTGGATTTTGGGTCTGTTAAGGATAGCAGTAGGGATTTTTTCCTGGATATTGTGTGTTTCTCCAGACTATGAAGTACCAACTAACTAGACTTGATTTACCTTTGTGTTCATTAATTACAAGTGATAAAGCAAAATCCATGGCTCAGTGTAGTTTTTGTCAACAGCCTGAGTGCACAACTTGGAAACACTCAGGCCTGTCAGCAATTATGGTTCCAAACCAATGTCCATCTTCATATAACAAAAGATTGGACCTTCTTGCATCAGACTAGAGAATCAAAAGTCAATGAAAGTAAAATTTCAGCTTTCTCCCACCCCCAATGTTTAGATTAATGGATATTTGTAGAGAAATAAAATAGATTCTCTCTAGTTGCTCAGCACTGTCGCTGCATTCTGTGAGGGGAAATAAAATGTTCCAGCATGTCAGAGTGCACAAAGAAAAGAGCCGAGTAATAAAAACCCCCAAAATAACAGTGCTAATATTTCCTTTTTGTATAGTTTCCTTTTTTAAATGATAGTATAAAAAGCAGTTTTACTTCTAGGTGACCTTGTTGTAGTGGCTGTTGTGGCAGGAAGCTCCAGAAGCGTGTAATGTGATGTTTCTCTGGCATGGGAGCACACAGAACTAGATCTATGACACAGTTTCTTTGAGAAGCTCTTCTCAAGTGTTTTAGCACTCAGTGGTATTGAGCTTTGCTGCTGCTGTCAGCACAGAGACTTGAAAATTCAAATAAAAAGTACTAGCAATAGTGAACTTTTAAATTAAATGTATCTATCATCCTCCAATGACTTCCAGAAATGTATTGTAGAAATAACATCTGACAGTGAAAACAAAGCTTGAGTCATAAATGCTGTTTATTCTGCTTTTCCAGGGGTAAGGGAGCACACTGGCGCCTCACGCTGCTGTGAAGCCCTGCAGCCCAAGCTGCCAGGAGTCACAGATTCATTGACAGTCAGCCATTCTCTTAGGAAAGACCCAGCCATGTCCATAGGGATCCTAGTCCATGGTACAGAAGAATTGAGCTTGAACCCACACCAAAGCTCAGCACACACAGAGAGGGAGTCACCCACGGCATCAGAGCAGGACCGTGTGTCAGTGCCCGTTTCCCTCCCAGGGCACAGGCTGGCTCAGGCATGCTGCATTCACAGCTGCTGGACACAGGTGCTCCAGGTCGGGGCTCTTCAGTGCCATTCATCTTGCACTTTGATTCTGGGCATTTGGACCTTCCCCAGCAGAGGGTGGGGGCAGTGGGGAGGGTGCCCTTCCAGAGCCCCCAGCCTGGCAGGGGCCCCCTAAGGCACTTTGCTGCTGTAAAGCTGGTTGTAATTCCTTGGAATCCTTCTTTTACCCTCTCTTAAATTCTCTCTCTCTCCGATAATCTTTTCTAATGCACAAATATTACACATGGCCTTTCCATTGAGCTGTTGCTCTCTTTCAGAATACACCTTTATTCACAATTCTGGTCAAAATTGCTTAAAACTTTTAGTGGCAATTCAAGCTCCTATGGATAGGGAATTCCAAAGTCACGCTTTCAAATACAAATGGCATAAATGTTCCTGTATTAGTTTGCTTTAAAAAATATAAATCCTGAGTAAGGGATTGTTTCTGAAGAGTGGCGGCTGGGAGCAGGCAGGGGGAGTGGGCGTGTGCCTGGGAAGTGACTTGTTTGTGACCCCTGAAGAATTTGGGTGCAGAGGAAACAAAGTACCCAGTGTTCACACAGCAGCAGGAACATCTCAGGCCGTGCGGTGGCTCTGAATCTTCTCTTTCTGGGCAAAGATGGATTTCAGGTCTAGTTCTTACCACTGGCTGATGGGCAGGGACAGGTAACGTGTGGCTCACAGGTGCTCCAAGCGTGTTTGAGGCTGAGATTGAGCACTGGGGGTGTTTGTGGGGGACCCCAAAGGTACATGTCCATGGGGGCTGCAGGGCCAGCACTGGCTCCTCCTTGGGCAGTCCTGCCCTGTGACAGAGCAGGGGACACACATGGAGCAGCTGCTGCCTTCCAGCTCACCTGCTCTGGAACCTTCTGGGGTTTCCCTCCCCTCAGGTCCCAGGATGCATTTTCTTCTTGGAAGGTTTTTGGTCTTTATTAAGCCCATTTTTAAAATAAAGGCTCTTTTCTTATAATTATGTCTTATATTTTTTCTGCTCCTTTTGATTGCTTTGACATCCAGGTTGTAGAAAATTTATCACAAAATAGAGGTTTAGTTTCAGTTCAGAAAAAGGAACAGGTGAGCTTAAGTGTTTTGTTTTATAGATAACTAATGGAAAGATGAATGTAGAGAAGATGAAATAATGTGTTTGCTGTTATCTCTTGTTGAATGTTTTTCAAGGTGGTTTCTGGTGTGTCTCAAGTTTTTAACCCACCTTTAAAGCTGTCAATTTCAGTGTGAAAAAGCTTATAACAGTTCTCTCTTGTAGCTTCCAATAAAGGCTTGCCAGCAGAATACCCACACCAAAGTCAGCACGGAGCACAACAAGGAATGTCTCATCAACATTTCCAAGTACAAGTTTTCCCTGGTCATCAGTGGTCTCACCAATATATTAAAAAATGTTAATAACATGGTAAGTTTTCTAACTTGAGCTATTTGAATTTTCCAGGCTGCTTAGGTGTTTCACTGTGTGTCTGTGTATATATAAAATAGATGTGTTTTTTAACAACCAGATGAGTTTCAGTCAGAACCTTTGCCATGAGAAAAGTTTAGTTCATTGAGTTCTGAATCAATGTAATTTGGGATCATTTGGAATCTCCCCAGACAGGTAACAGAACTGGCCAGGCTCTGGCAGTGCTTTCTTTATGGTTTTAGAGACATTATTTAGAGTGAGCCCTTGGCTGTCAGTTGTACAGGGATGTGCATCTGCTGGAACTGCAGAGGACTGATAAAATGAGAAAATAGGTTGCCCTGCTGCTAGGGATTTTAGGCTGCTTAAAGCTACCTGTAATCCCTTTGGAGAGAGAATTTATTTTAATTAAACTCTACAGGCATGAGGGAGCATGTTGATGTGCAAGGTGATTGGCTGATAAATGAGAAAACTGTACAGTTTAAAGAAGTTTCTCTATGTGATACACAGATTTTGAGAGGAAAGACCTAGCTGAAAGTGTCAATTAAAAGGTTTGCCCTGAGGACCAAGTCTGAATGATTGTCACATGTGGTGGTGTGAGCTTCTGTGGCAATCAGCAATAACTGGGGAGGGTTTCTGTGGCTGGAACAGACCAGGCCAAGAGACACTCAGTCATAGCACTCAGAAAGAGTGTCAGCTGAAACCTGGGCTGAGGTGAGCCATCCCTGCCCTGGGGTAAGGTAAACTTCTCTGGGTGGCTGTGACAGGTGCTCTGCCTGTGGTTTTGGTTGAGTCTGTCCTGCTGTATTTTGCTGTTTCAATGTTGCTGGAGGCAGTGCCTGTTCTCGGCACAGGGCTGGGTGCAGGCTGGAGCACCCCAGGGAACCCTGCCTGTGTCTGCAGTGGGGCATCCTGTACAGAGCTGCAAGGGAGTCAGCACTGATTGATACCAAAATAGGTTCTGAAAGGTGAACCCACACTTCTGAGCAGCCAGTGGGCCTAGGGGAGGTGAGGGGCTGCAGGGCACCTCCACTCTTACTTTGCCAGGGCTGTTGGTTCCTTATTGCTTTTGGCATTGCAGACTGGACAAAGATATTTCTTTAGTGATAAGGTTTTGCTTCCTATTTTAATTTGACTTTTGCTGGCTTTATGTCTAAACTCCAAACCAGAGCAGTAATGGAGCCATGATTTACTGTGCCACTTTGCTGCTTCCCTTTCATTACATCACAAGTCAAAGATCTGTGTCTCAGATGAATCCATTCTTCTTCTAGAGAATATTTGGAGAAACTGCTGAAAAGAATTTATATCTATCTCAGCTGATTATCTTGGATACACTGGAAAAATGTCTGGCAGGGGTGAGTAGGCTTGCTTAAGTAATTCTAACTTGGAATCCAATGGGTTGGAGAATACAGGTCAAATGCTTGTGTATCTGTTATTACTGGTACTAAAAACTCATCAGATTTAGAGCAAAATAGGATTAATGCAATTTAAAAACACTAAAACTTCCTATAAATGCAAGTTGTTGATGTAACTGATGCATTAATGATTTGGAGGGTGCTTTACATTGCCTAAAATTAATGGTCCTTTTTCCTGTTAAAAGTAACAGAGGATTCAGTACAAGTTTTTCATTTTGTGCTACTTAGTTCTCTGTATACAGGGCTGAGTTTTTTTAAAATGTCTTAAAACTTTCATTTGTTGAAGTAATTTTCCATGTGCTTTTATACAGAGCAGAAACTTTGCTGCCACTACTCTAGAGATGATTTCTGCAGGTGTTTCCTAGATTACATTAGTTAACCATGTCCAAATCTCCACTGGGAGTGCAGGCCTGAGCTTTCCAGTCAGAGCTGCTGCGAGGCAGTTTGCTGGTCCCTTTGGGAGGAGAGTGCTGCTGCTTGTACAGCTTACTGTGCTGAGCTGCAATTGCAAAGCCAAACTTCACTGAGAGTGAGATTTGCAGTGGTTTATTCTTTTAACAAGAACATATTTTATTTTTAAGCTGTATTCGATTTCCAGCTTTTACAGCTGAGGAAAGCACCCCTTTTTGGCACTTTTTGTCTTTGATGTGTTGAGTCAAAAGAACAGTTTGAGTCAAAGAACCAGAATTTTATCTTCAGAATTTGGTTATTTTTAAATATTTCTACTATGCATAATATTTGAAACAGTGGTTTTCCTTATAGATCATCATATTTAAATAGCCTAAAATTGTGCTGAATCTTTCTTGCTCTGTCACTTGAAATGAGAGCAGTTTGAGGGCAGAATATGTTAAATCAGAGTGAGCCAAAGCTCTGTACAAAGCATGTTGTGTTCTGTGGTATCTTCAGATGGATTTCTTGCTCAATGTTTCATCAAGTTCTCATGGCAACAGGACGCAGGTCAACTAAATGGGAGTCTCTGAAACTTCCCAATTCCCTATGGAAAACTCATTGGTAGAATTTTAGAAAGCTTTAGTGCTGACCCTTCTGTTAAAACTTGCTCTTAGTAGAGCAAAGTTTCACTTTGAATTCTTCTGTAAATAGTTTCCTTATGTCTCACACTGTGCAAACTGGCAAAAATTAGATTTTTCTTTTGCAGGGAAGTTAAGCCGTTTTTGACTCATATAGAGCAATTCCCAGAAGGAACGAGGAAGAAGCACCTCTTTTTTGTTCATTTTTAATATAAAATACTCACTGTCAAAATATGGCCAGCAAGCCCCTACCCCAAGGGAAGTGAGGGTGGGCTTTGCTCTTTAGCCCTCAGGGCGAGCCGAGGCAGGCAGTGCTGTTCTGATCCTCACCCAGAGCAGCAGGGCACGTTCATCAGGGCAAAGCGTGTATTGCTGCAGAACCTGGTTTGATGTTTGCCTGGGGCCCAGTGGCATCCATCAGCCTGGTGCTGCTCTGTGGGATCCATCAGCCTGGGGCCCAGTGGGATCCATCAGCCCGGGGCTCAGTGGATCCATCAGCCTGGGGCCCAGTGGGATCCATCAGCCTGGTGTCCTAGGCTGGAGCTGTGGGGTGGTTTGGCCGTGCTGGGGCAGGAGCCTCTGTGTGCAGGTCGGGAGGTGGATCCAGGCTTTGCCTCCCGAGCAGAGCTCAGGGGACGCTGTCTGCCCGCAGCAACCGAAGGACACCATGCGCCTGGACGAGACCATGCTGGTGAAGCAGCTGCTGCCCGAGATCTGCCACTTCATCCACACCTACCGCGAGGGCAACCAGCACGCGGCCGAGCTGCGCAGCTCCGCCTCGGGCGTGCTCTTCTCGCTCAGCTGCAACAACTTCAACGCCGTCTTCAGCCGCATCTCCACCAGGTACGGACTGCTGGCATCTGCACTGCTGTGTGCAGGCAGCCCCCTGGGGAGGGCAGCATCTGCACTGTGCCTGCACCCTGGGGAGGGACAGCATCTGCACTGTGCCTGCAGCCAGCCCTATGGGGAGGGACAGCATCTGCACTGTGCCTGCAGCCTCTGTCTGCCACCAGCTGTTCAGAGGATCCAATGCTTTAAATACTCTTTAATGGGGTAGTTCTTAAGTGGAATGCCCTCAGCCTTTCACTGGGCAGAGTAAAAGGTTTACTTGGGTTTCACATTATGAAATGAACCCATTTCAACCCCATCCTGGGTTACTGCTGGCTGCATTTATTGCTTTTTTTAATCTGCTTTCAAAAGTACCACTGAAAATGGTGAGTGAAGATAATGCAGCAGAAGTTGAGTAAGTTATTGTGGGTGCAAGGTGTCTTGGAAAAAAAAAAGAATGCCGAAGCTAATGGTTGCATCCATTTACTTACAAATTTGGAAGGAAAACTGGTGATTGTCCACAACTCTGCTGGAGCCCCATGATTGTTTTCCTGCTAGGAAGCTTTTATGTTAAATCTGTCTTATGCCTGAAGGGGACAAACAGCTGGGCTGTTTGTTACTTGTTGGAAAAGACCCATTTGTCTTCTGATTTGAGTTTCACAGCACATCTACTGTAAAAATAACTGGATTTTCTGCTTTTCTAAGTAAGAAGGGAGACAGGCCCAAAATTTCCATCTATTGTCTCTTTTTGCTGTGTTCCAGATCCTTCTGATGCTTCAGCATTTGTCAGTCCACTAGAGTGGTGTGCTAAGCTTTTTATTACTGAAGTACTTTGATATTTTTGAAAGGTGCTTGAAGTGGCTTAGCTCTTGTCACACAGTGTTACAGTTGACATCATTCTTGAATTATTAGAAATGGAGCTTGGGCAGCCTTACATGGTCACATAGCAATGAGCGAGCCAATTTAATTGAAACAAAGATTTATATTTTCCTCATATGTTTATATATTTCTTTGGGAAATGTTTGTGTTTTAGAATTCAGTCTAAAATGATTGAGTAATTTGAAATTTAAAGTATTTTCTAAGTTGTTACAGAACATTTAATAACTTTATTTCAAGAACATAGACTTGGCAGCTAGCATGGGGAATGTTGTTTTATTCTGTAGGTTGATAGTGTTTTGTTGCTTATGGAAATGGAAACAATTTCTTTTGCTCCTTCTATTGGAAACATTTTTTGGTTGAAACTTTTTGAGAATCCTTGAATCTAGTGGCTGGATCTGTGTGAATTTGTATGCCTGTAGCATGGTTTGTTGCCCTGCTCCAGAGCCCCCCTCAGCATCCCTTTGAGCTGGAGCAGAGTGCTTTTCCCCTAACCTGCTTTCCCTTGCAGATGGCTTGTACAGCAACAGTTAAATGTTTGACCGATTGTTGCTGGTCTCCACAGGGGTCAGCCTGCTGCCAGTCAGCACTGCTGATCCCTGACCTGGGTTTCCTGTTTAGGCATATTTCTGGGCCTTGCACGGCAGCTGGGGGATTTTTGGCATGAAAAGCACAGCAGTGGGGACCTTCCCATTCCCAGCGAGGGCTGTTAAGTTTCCTTGGCGCTGAAGACATGAAGAACTGCTTTTGTGTCTAGTACTAGAAATCACATTCCATGTCTGAAACACATCTGTAGCCTTGGAAGGAGCCGTGGCACTCCGAGTTTGTGGGAACAGATGCTGCAGTGATCAGTGGCTTGGTGTCTGGGAGATGCTGAGTAAATTCTCTGGCACAGCAGTGTGAAAAGATGCTGTTGTGTTTAAACGGGTGTGATTAAACTTCATCCTGTGTGCCCAGGCCAGAGAAATGTGGAGCAAGAATGGTTGTAGCTCACTGCGGTGATACCCAGTAGTACCCTCAGTCCCTGCTGTACTCTGAGGTCTTATCTGGGGCAGGACCTGCTGGGAACCAACAGTAGCCTAAAGGTGTCAGGAGTCCATCACCTCAGTGTGTAGTTGAAAGGATGACAAGGTTACTGCCACAGGAGGGTGGATAACAGGAGCATTTGGGCAAATCTTGGGCACAGTCAATTCACAGAAGGTACTGGCATCTTGTAAGATCATCACTGGTTTTCTAGCTCCATTTTCAGTATGAGGATGGCACAAGACTGTAATATTAAGTCTTAATCGTGCAAGATCTTTTATTTCTAAATCTGGAAATGTTCATCTGAGATGATGGAACATTCTCCTGCTATTGAAATGTATAATCTCACAGGTGTGTTCATACCTGTCTGGCAGGATCTGATGGAAAAGTTTGTTTACTTTGTGTATTTTTAGATTACAGGAACTGACTGTTTGTTCAGAAGATAATGCTGATGTTCATGATATTGAACTTTTACAGTACATCAGTGTGGATTGTTCAAAACTCAAGCGACTCTTGCAAGGTATGGTCTGAGCCTGTGTTTTGGAATATTTCTATTTTAATCTGATTAGTCAGAGATGACACAGTGCAATTGATATATCTGGGTTTATTGCTCTGTTTTACTCCAAGCACTCGTGTATTTACTGAAGTATTTAAGAGTAGTTAAGTACTATTAAAATATTGATTTGAAAATTGCTTTGTGCTTCAAATATCTTGTATAACCTGTGTTGTTTTTAGAACAAGTTTCTGTTCTAAATGCAGAAATATTTTATCTTTACAGAGACTGTATTCAAGTTTAAAGCTCTAAAGAAAGTAGCTCAGTTAGCTGTTATCAACAGTCTTGAGAAGGTAAGTGTTCAGTACTTCTGTTTCATTGCTTATTTGTAGACTTCTAGTTTAGCAATAGTTGCAATTCAGTAATTTACTATAAAATAAAAATTGCTGCCACCCTTTGCAAATATGTTTTGCAAGAAATTTTGAGTGATTAGAATTAAGAATAAAACCTCTCTTTGTTTAAATGTGTAATTCAGTAAAATTGTTGAAGCTCTGGAATGTGAAGGTGTTTCCCATTATCTGCAGGCATTTTGGAACTGGGTGGAAAACTATCCTGATGAATTCACAAAGCTGTACCAAACCCCCCAGACTGACATGGCTGGTAAGGCATAACACATGACAGTGTTCACGGCTGGTTTCTCAAATATCACCAAATGCATTCACTTGCATTTTGTGCCCTCTTTGCTCCTTGTGCAGCCTGCAAATAAACAAATTTCTGTCAGCCTTTGTCAGGGCAGGCAAGAGTATGTTCCTGTCTGTTTTCTTTCCTGACTCCCCTCTTAAATGAGATTGATTTTGTGCTTCACAACACAAAGAAATAAACCCCAAAAGATGGAGACGCTTTAAATTTATATTTTTCATCTTGATACAGGGTAAAACTTAGAGAACATCACCTTTACTTGTCTCTAGTGAAAAAGAGAGGAGAATTTATATTTTCAGGTAAACTATGTCTTTAACTGGGTTGAGACCATTTGATCCCCAGTAGCATGTCAGTATTGTGCAGACCAGAACTTTCCTTCTGTGTAGGTGGAACCATCCCTCTGCTCTTTTATACCTGTTCTTTACCTCTTCATAGTTAAAACTGGTATTGGACTTGGGCTTATGTTTTATGCAGATTGTGCTGAGAAGTTGTTTGATTTAGTGGATGGCTTTGCTGAAAGCACGAAACGTAAAGCAGCAGTGTGGCCACTGCAGATCATCCTCCTGGTCCTGTGTCCAGAGATAATCCAAGATATAGCAAAGGATGTGGTAGAGGAAACTAAAATGAACAAGGTAAGAGAATGAATTCTGGCTCTGGTTTTTAGAGTTGGCTTGGTTTTGCTGATTCTGTATTTCAAGGATGTTTAATTTTGTCTTTCCTCCTTCAAGAGCACATTGCAATTCCATATGTAAATTTATGCACTCTTTTGAAGTTCTCACCTTACATACGTTCTTTTACTGTCAGTAATTCATACAGATAGTATGTCCCAAACAAAGTTATTTCAGAACTTTCCATTTCCTTGGAGATTTGAATCTCTGTGCTGTGATTTCCTCTGCCTCCACCCTCAGCAAACAGCTGTGCTGAGAGTCTGGGGTCTGCAGGGGGCTGTGAGCCCCACAGGTGCTGGGTTTGGTGTGGCTGCAGCATGAGGGCTGAGAGTGAACAACCACCTCTTGTGCCATTCTGATTGCCCCAGCTCTGTCAAAGGGAATGTCTTTAATAATGACAGGATTTCTCTAGGGTGCTGCATCCAGTGGGTTTTTGCCATCACAGTGTCTGGTTATAACTATCCCTGCTTGGAATTCTGCAGAAGCTGTTCCTGGACAATCTCAGGAAGGCCCTGGCAGGACACAGTGGGAGCAGGCAGCTGACTGAAAGTGCTGCTATTGCTTGTGTTAAACTGTGCAAAGCATCTACGTACATCAACTGGGAAGATAATTCTGTCATTTTCCTGCTAGTGCAGTCCATGGTAGTAGATCTTAAGGTAAGAATGTCTATTTCCTAATTGCAGTGAAGAAATTTGAAATAATGAAGTTAATTTTGAATTTCTTAATTGAATACCAGTGGTTTTCAATTGAAAGTTTTGTATTAAAAGTAGCCAAGAATAATAATGGTATCTGATTTATCTATTTATATCTTTCTGAATTAAATAGAATTTGCTGTTTAACCCAAGCAAACCTTTTTCAAGAGGCAATCAGAATGCAGATGTAGACCTGATGATTGACTGCTTGGTTTCCTGCTTCCGCATAAATCCTCACAATAACCAACACTTCAAGGTAAGAACACTGCTTATGGTAAGTCATTCTCTGCATACTATTGACAATCTGTCAGTTATAAAAGCTGTGCTAACAGCAGCTTGAAGCTCATAAATGAGTTCAACTGTATAAATATCCCTTAGTAATAAATCCCTGCATGTTTTGATAAATCTTTTCACAGCTGATTAGGCTTCTCTTGTTCAGATTTGACAGCTTTGTCAATTTAATAAAAAGGCTCCAGAATGTTTTTCAGGATGATAAGAAAGATGGCAAAGACAAAGATATTCCTAAGTGGCTTTTATGTATTTTTATTGTAGATCTGCTTGGCACAGAATTCCCCATCAACATTTCATTATGTGCTGGTAAATTCACTCCACCGAATCATCACAAACGTAAGTTCTGGCAGTATTTCATCAGCCCAGTGTCTGGGGCTTCTGTTCAGATCAATATCTGCTTAGTAAATACCATTTGGATGGCAGGCTAGATCTTGTGAGTGCAGAACATCTCGGGGTTGGTGCCTGTTCAGGAGGCAGAGTGTTGTAGTGAGCAGCTAGGTCGGAATCGTTGCTTCAGTTGCAGCCTGTTTAAAGTTATAGGTTTGATAATGGGCATGCAGGATGACTGGGCATACTGGTACAATGTAGAGGGAATTTGGGGTGAGGGCCGGGGTGAGGGGTTGAGAGCCATGGCTCAGGGTCAGCGCTGCCCTTGCCTTGCAGTCGGCGCTGGACTGGTGGCCGCGGATCGACGCCGTGTACTGCCACGCCGTGGAGCTGCGCAGCATGTTCAGCGACACGCTGCACCGCGCCATGCAGGGCTGCGGGGCGCACCCTGCCATCCGCATGACCCCGGTAAGCCTGGGGCACCTGGGCCTGCCTGGGGCAGCCGGCCCTGCCTGCAGCAGCCGGCCCTGCCTGGGGCACCTGGCCCTGCCCTCCTCTTCAGCGCTTTGCGCTGGACACCAGAGGGGGGAAGAACAGAGCAGCAGGGAGCCACATGTGCTCTGTAGCCCTGCAGTGATGGGGGATTGGCTGTTCCTAGTTCAATGTCTCTCAGTTTTCCTGGTGCTTTTAAACTGGCTACATACAAGTATTTGTCCTCTAACTGTCCTCTTTGGCTAACTGTCCATTTTAAGCTTTCTGGCTCTGTGAATAGCCAGCTAACATGTCCATCCCTGCTTAATGTGGAAAAACCAAAGCATTCTGTATGTGAAGGCAATCACTGAAAACTGTGATACTTTTACCATGATTGGCATCTTCATTTGTCTTCCTTTATGTTGAGCAAGTTGACTGTTTGGTCTTTGTGACAGCAACAAAGTAAAAGATTTTTCAGCCATTATGAAATAAAGTTAATATTCTTGGCTGTCTTGGAGAAAGTCTTGAGTAAATTCAGATTTGTAGTTCGTCCAAATTCTTCCAGTAAGTCCACACACAGCTGTGTTGCTGCATTCTCCTCTGAACATTCCTTGAGGACTTCTGCTGTCGCAAGTGGTCTTGGTAGGTTGGTTTAGAGAGCCTAAAATGAGACATAAAAATATTCGCTTTGGGCTTCTCAAAGGAGAGCAAATGAGCACAATGCTTTTGGTTGAAAGCTACTCCATGTTTAACTTGCTTTTCACCTGTGTGTATTCATCTGTTGGAGATAGTTGCCCTGACAATACCCCTGCTCTGACTGGTGGTGCTTTGTCTTCTGCTTCTCACTTTCCCTCTGCCTGGCTGCTGTTGCCCACGTGCTCAGACGCCCGCCAGCCCCTGCTTTGCATGGCCCTGGGCCTCTGCTGCTGTAAGTATGACCTGTAACTACCGCAGAAAAGCCCTTCCTTGCGCTGACTTTTCTGTGCATAGTTACCGCAGAGCCCGCCAGCCCCGGGCAGCGCCAGCGGAGCTCCTTCCCCCAGGAGGGCACCGTTGGTTCTGTGCCCAGCACGATGCTCTTGCCCCGTGCCCCTGCTCTGCTTTAGAGCTGGTTCCTCATTTCCAGCCTGAACTCACTGATGCTGAACTCCTCCACGTCTGTCCTTGTCCGTGCTGTCTGTCAGTGTCCTGCTGCTGTTGGTTCCTTGGTGCACTGCACAGAGCCTGGCCTGTCTTTCTCACTGACACTCTGTACTTTGGATTGTGTGGAGGCAATAAGTGCTTTCACAGAAACACATTTCCTTTCGCCACGTGCCTCTCCTAGAAATCCCTGAGCTGTGGCAAACCAAGGCTTAGCACAGAGTTAGCTGCCTCTACCACTGGGCTATCAATTTCTTGATCAGATGCTTTATGTGGTAGGTTTTATTCCATATATTTGCACAATAACTAATTATTGAAATAACATGAAGACCTAATTTCTTGTAGAAGTTAGTCATACCATGTCATAGCTCATCATTTACCTTGAATGGTAAAGGCTTTCTCCTTTTGTTCAAAACTTAAAAGTAGTTCACTGGTTTTTCAGCTGAAGGCAGATTTTTATATTTAAGTGATGCCCTGTGTGTCTTATAGAATTGAAAGGTTCATTTTCCAGAGGCTGTTGAGGTGAACATGCAAGCATCTGGCCTGGGGCTGTAGCAGAAAATAAAGACATTACTTTGCCTTTAGAAAGAATTCCCTCTCATGTACTCAGAACAAGTTGTAAACATTTATTTTTATTTCTGTCTCAGGTCAGAGACATAACCAGTAATTCCTTTTGGTACTTTTTCCACTTTTCTTTCGCCACAGTTTGTCTCTTTTGCAAAAAATTTTCTTATGTCTTCGTGCAGCTTACTGAAACAATTGTTAAGGGAACTTTAAAGATACAGTAGTGATTGCCTGTGAGAGGGGATTTTGAACTAGAAGGCTATGTGACTATACTTGAGTTTTGTGTACTTTTAAACTTTTTCTTGAATTATAGATGATAAAAGCAATATATTTCATAAGATGTTTAATTGTAACTGTTAGGTTTGACTACTTTCCTGATGAAGACTGTCATTTCTTTTTCCTTCTATCAGAGCCTTACATTTAAGGAGAAAATGACAAGCCTTAAATTTAAAGAAAAACCTACTGATTTGGAAACCAGAAGCTACAAGTTCTTGTTGTTGTCCTTGGTGAAACTGATCCATGCAGATCCAAAGCTTTTGCTGTGTGTAAGTAAATCCTACTGTCATGCTGTTCAGTCATAGTGGAATTTACTTTTGAAGCTACTAAATGAGTAAAAATTAATGGTCACCTGACCATCTAGGACACTTCCTACTCATCTTTTTCTCTGGTTATGATGGTCCTGTGGTTTTAAAGGAAAAAGAAACTGTAAGAGACTTTACAGAATCAGAGCAACACAATGAGGGGGAGCATGAAGTTCTGTGACTCTGAAGGGGAAGGTGGGGGAAGGAGAGGGGAATAGAAGAAAATTAAAATAAGGAGGTTGGAAATTAGTCATCATTTCAATGAGTACTGTCTTAGATCTTCCATTTTCTCAGGCCTGTGATGGTTTAATATAAAAATATTCCAGTTCTGTCAGAGACATGATATGCAAGGCGTATTATGGATTAAAAATAAAATAACAGATTCTCTGAAGGATCCCCAGATCCTCCTAGTTCAGCAGCAGGAGTGCTGCAGGAGCTGTCAGCAGTGTGGTCAAGCAGGGAAGGCTTTGCAGCTGAGCCTGTGTTGTGTGTTTCTGTGCAGAACCCCAGGAAGCAGGGCCCCGACTCGCAGGGCAGCACGGCCGAGCTGATCACGGGGCTGGTGCAGCTGGTGCCGCAGTCCAGCATGCCCGACATCGCCCAGGAGGCCATGGAGGTGAGGGGCACAGCCCTGGGTGGGCACTGCTGCTGCCACAGCCTCTTCTGCAGAAACAGAGTCTGTCTGTGTGTGTGTACAGCATGGCCTGGGACAGAGATACCAGGGAAAACCTCTGCGCCTGCAGTATGAGCGTGGAGTAATGACTAAACTGAAATGCTGTTGACACTGACTAACAATGAACTCCTGCTGTTCTATGGAAAATGCTTTTTATATCTTTTGTTGTTCTTAAAGCAGTTAATGAATATGACTGCACCTGTTTCTCTGCCTGTGCTCAGGTACTCTGTAAAGTTCTGTCTTTAAGTGTAACTGTCTTTGGCTTTAGGCCTTGCTGGTTCTGCACCAGTTGGACAGCATTGACTTGTGGAATCCTGATGCTCCTATAGAAACATTCTGGGAGATCAGGTATGTAAATTAACTTACATAAATGAGAGAAATAGCTGTTTTGATTTGTCTTCTCTTTTGAAATAGCTGTGAGTATTTTGGGAAAGCTTTGCAACAACAGGGAGTTCACGGTCTCTTCGGGCGGGGGGAAAACCCGTCACACTTGACACTAATTTGGACCCTTTGGCAGTTTTAACAGAGAGTGTGAGGCCTGACGGGATGTGAAGAAGGAACATCCCTAGATGTGTTCCTTCCAGAGCAGAGTTGACACGTTGTCAGAGCAGTGTAGGTAACTCGTGCTGCCCTGTCTGTGCTGTCTCTGTCCTGGGCAGAGCTGGAGCTCCAGGCCGGGCTGCCCGCGGGGCTTCAGCTGCTCCAGGCCGTGGGCGCTGGGAAGGGTCCCAGGGGAGCTTGGCCTGTCCATGCACACTCTCACCTCTCTGTTGTACTGCTGGAAGCCCAGGGTAGTGTTTGCACAGGGTGTTCATGCTAAGTGCCTATTTCTATGTGAAACGTAGTGTAATACCTTCAGAAGTGTTGGTGTTCCATCAGAAGGCTGATGCTGAATTTCATTTTGCTGCAGTTCACAAATGCTTTTTTATATCTGCAAGAAGCTCACAAGTCATCAGATGCTCAGCAGTACAGAAATCCTCAAGTGGCTGCGAGAGATTCTCATCTGTAGGAATAAATTTCTGCTAAAAAACAAAGTAAGTGAACATTACCATCTCCCTGTTAGGATCATTAACATGAATTGTTCCCTGTTGGTGTCACTTCCTTTATTTACCAGGTTATTTTTGATTGGAAAAGATTAAGTAGCTACTCCTACATGTTCTGTTCTCTGATTTCCTCTCTGCTTTGTGAGGCACCTTGGTTAGAATGGGTAACTAAAGTTAGGTTTGGGATGTTTTTTTTCCTCTTTGGCTGCACAGGTTGCTGTACTTGCCTGGAAAAGGAATGTTTCACAGAAACATGTGCCTTGTGCCTCTTTGCCTAAAACAGGGAAATAGTCCCCAAGGTGAGAGAAAGGGAAGGTAGTTAATGGTAAAATACACATGCTTATGGATGGAGGAAGTTTCCTTTTGCATCTCAGGTTCTTCTGAGTCACAGAATTCTGACTTGCTTCTTTCTGATATTCTTAAAGTATCAAATAATGTATTTCTTTTGGGGAAATATCAGTCTAGGATACCATTAAAATAAGGAAATTGGTAACACCCTGAGTGCAGCAGTGGAAAAAGTACTGTGTAAATGTCCAAGAGCTTTTTACCTTCCTCAGATCTATGCCTTTTACTCTTTTAAAGTTTCAATTGATATATTCTTCTCGTCCCCTCTCTTTATAGCAATCAGATAGGAGTTCCTGCCACTTCCTTTTCCTTTATGATGTCTCTGGAAGTGGAACTAGTCAAATTTCTCTTGACCATGAGGAAATGATGCGCTGTGCACCAGGGGCTGCCCTGAGGAAAGCGAAGGGGAATTCTTCCATAGTAAGTAATACATGTTTATAGTTAATTTTAACATTTGAGAAAAACCCTGTGGGCAAGTAGAAATTAAATTACCTTTAGAGTTAATGTGCTGGTTAACAATGATGTTTCAGACTTTACAAAGTAACATTTTTTCAGTTTAAATGTTGGCGGATATTTTTTGATTACAATTGCAAACAGCATTGTGGCAGCATATATGAGCTCTGATCCTTTTTAGGATGGCTTATTCCTACTAGAACAAAAGCAGTTTCAAACGCAGTGTGGCCAGGGCTGAATGTTCACAAGCAGTGTTCCCCACTGGGGATTGTGTGTTTGCCAGGAGAGCACTGCAGGCTGCAGCGGAACCCCGATCTGCCGCCAAGCCCAGACCAAGCTGGAAGTGGCCTTATACATGTTCCTGTGGAGCCCAGATATCGAGGCAGTCCTGGTGGCCATGTCCTGCTTCCGTCACCTCTGTGAGGAGGCTGACATCAGATGTGGAGTAGATGAGGTCTCAGTGCATAATTTTTTGCCAAACTACAACACTTTCATGGAGTTTGCATCTGTGAGCAACATGATGTCAACAGGTGAGAGTCATGAGTCCGTTAAAGTAATTTTGTACCTGGACAAAAGGCTGTTACCTGTGCTTGAGTTCTTTAAACAGGTTGAAGTTCTTGATTTCATGCTGCTCTGGCTTTTCCTGGAATGTCTTAGTTATTAGAATTGCTAGAAAGTGTAAGGAATTTGGGTGACTGAGCTCAGGAGGATTTTACAATTGTGTAACAAGAAGCTACCTTTCTAAAGACTTTAAGGGGGATATGTTCCTCTTAATTCAATAATTACTTTCAAAGATCACAAATTTGATGTAGGTGGATTTTCAAAAACTGAGTTCAATGTTCTGTGCCCTTTGCAGGGAGAGCAGCTCTTCAGAAGAGAGTGATGGCGTTATTGAGGCGCATTGAACACCCCACTGCAGGCAACACAGAGGTGAACTAACTTCTCACTTCACGTGCTCTGTGTGCATATTAAAAAAACAAACACAGAGATATTGTCACTACAAGTAGTTTTGAAGTTAAGTCTTGATATATCTTATTTTCTTTCAGGCCTGGGAGGATACTCATGCAAAATGGGAACAAGCTACAAAACTAATCCTTAACTATCCAAAGACCAAAATGGAAGATGGGCAGGTGACTATGAATTTTTCCATTGGTTCAACATTTTGAAATTGAAAACAAGTCTTTAGGCTTATATATTTTAAAGCATTTGAGTTTTAACTCAGCAAACGACCTCTGTGTGCAGGTGACCGAGAGCCTGCACAAGACGATTGTGAAGCGGCGCATGTCGCACGTCAGCGGCGGCGGCTCCATCGACCTGTCGGACACGGAGTCGCTGCAGGAGTGGATCAACATGACAGGGTTCCTGTGTGCCCTGGGCGGGGTGTGCCTGCAGCACCGCAGCAGCGCGGGGCTGGCCACCTACAGCCCCCCCATGGGCCCCCTCAACGAGCGCAAGGGCTCCATGATCTCCATGGTCTCCACCGAGGGCAGCGTGGAGACCCCGGTCAGCAAATTCATCGACCGCCTGCTCACCCTCATGGTCTGCAACCACGAGAAGGTGGGGCTGCAGATCCGCACCAACATCAAAGACCTGGTGGGGCTGGAGCTCAGTCCAGCGCTCTATCCGATGCTCTTCAACAAACTGAAGAATACCATCAGCAAGTTCTTTGATTCCCAAGGACAGGTGATTCGCAGTTTTGCATTTGATACTATTTGACACTATTTGATACTGTTTACATGTGATGCTATTTACATTAGTGTCTGTCCTGCCTTTCCCCCCGGTGACTGAAATGGATCCCTGTTTGTGTTCTGTGCACACCCCCTGTGAGCAGAGCGATCATCACAGCACATGTTAATGATTATTGTGGTTGTGATTCCAGGCTGTATTTAACATTCTTGAATAGTGAACTCTTGAGTGCAGAATCTGTGAGATTGTTTGTGGAATCCTTATGGCTGGCAGTGTTCACATATTGAATTGTGACGTGTATTGGAATTCTGTTGGCTTGGTGGTAACTAGAAAAATGCTTGTCCATGAGATTTTTGAAATGTTGCAGTATATTTGGCAAATACTCTTTCTTTGGTTTTATGTGTAAAAAATTAACCAGAAATTGTCATCCTGCAGGTCTTGTTAACTGACACCAACACACAATTTGTAGAGCAAACCATTGCTATAATGAAGAATTTGCTTGACAATCACACAGAAGGGAGCTCAGAACACCTTGGCCAAGCAAGCATTGAGACAATGATGCTGAATCTGGTTAGGTAAGGAGCCCTCTTGACCTTCTTATACACAGGCATTATGTTTAAGAAGTGAGTTGGAGCCTTCTAGTTTGTCTTTTTGCTTGTGTCCGTGGAGAAGCAGCAGCTGATTTTCTTATGGTTCTGACAGCTTCAGTAATTGTGGAAGGTGTGTAGCATAAAGTGCATTGCTGAAGAGTGGCTGTTTTGTTTTTTAGAGCTGACCATTCCATAGCTTGGCCCTACTACCATAGGCATTCCTGGTTACTTTTCTGTACATTGATGTTAGTGGTTAAAAACCAGCTGAAGGCCAGATTTTGGTTCACTATTACACTGATAGAAAGTTTTGGCCAGAAGAAATTTTCTACTGATGCAGGGGATTACTTGGAGCAGAGGAAGTGAAGTAGCATGAAGTAATTAACTAATCTTTTTTGATTTTTTCTTCAGGTATGTGCGTGTGCTTGGAAATCTGGTACATGCCATTCAAATAAAAACAAAGCTCTGTCAGTTGGTAGAAGTAATGATGGAGAGGAGAGATGACCTTTCATTTTGTCAAGAAATGAAATTTAGGTAAGGATGGCATTACCTAACTGATAGGGTAGAGTACTGTGGGCAAGTGTAGTTTTCTGTGGTTATGTGGTTAAAAAAGAACCCAAAGCCCTGGCACAGCAGTATTCCTGGTACGGGGAGAGTTCCCTTGTCTGTCTTCAGAATGATTATGAGCCTGGTGCTGCATCTAAGTATTACTTAGTTTGTGGTGATACTGAACACTTGTAACAATTTATTGTGTGATAGAAGACTGGTAGAAAAACCCCAACGAAGCTTAAACAATCTGTGTATGTGTAACAGGAACAAAATGGTGGAATATTTGACAGACTGGGTAATGGGAACTTCTAATCAAGCAACAGATGAGGATGTGAAATGCTTGACCAGGTAAGGGGCACTCTTCACTGTAACAGCATTTGATTGCAGGTAGAGCTATAAGTAAAAGTGACTTATATTTATTAAATTTTATTTTTCAGAGATTTGGACCAGGCGAGTATGGAAGCAGTGGTCTCTCTTCTTGCTGGGCTTCCACTCCAGCCTGAAGAAGGAGATGGTGTTGAGTTGATGGAAGCAAAATCTCAATTATTTCTCAAGTAAGTAGTGACTTTTAAATGTTTCTCTATATAATTACTCTGAAGAGAAGCCCTATATGACCTTTATTACAAACTGTGCTTTTCTTCCAGCAGAAATAAAATTATTATCCCAATAGGAATTACCTCTTTGGCCCATTTCAAAATCTCTGCTTTGTAGGTTTATGGAAACATTTTCATTTAAAAATAATTAGAAAATTTGACTTTGTTTTTGCTTAATGCAGATGTGTGTGTTTCAGTCATGGCAAGGATTAGCTCAATTTGATACTGTATTTTATTTGTTTTTATGCACAAAACCTAAATTCTCTTTGAAGACATTTGTTGATAGAGGCACACCAGTGTTGGGGAGAATGGGCACACCAGATTTGGTACAAAGGGAGGTGGTTGGAGCACAGTTAAGGTTTGAGCTGTGCCTTGAGGAGGCTGCCTGGGGAGGGGATGAGGTCTGGGGGGGTTTGTTGTGTGATTGCTGTGGGTGAGGTTTGGGAGATTTGTTGTGCATTGGCTCCCATGGGTGAGGATTTGGGAGGTTTGTTAGCACGCATGGGTGAGGATTTGGGGGTTGTTGTGCATTGGCTCCCATGGGTGAGGGTTTGGGAGGTTTGTTAGCACCCATGGGTGAGGATTTGGGGGTTGATGTGTGTTGGCTCCCACGGCCGGGCACCTGTGACCGTGAGGGCTGTCCCCAGGTACTTCACGCTGTTCATGAACCTGCTGAACGACTGCAGCGAGGCGGAGGAGGAGGGCGCGGCGGCGGGCGGGCGCAAGCGCGGCATGTCGCGCAGGCTGGCGTCGCTGCGGCACTGCACCGTGCTGGCCATGTCCAACCTGCTCAACGCCAACGTGGACAGCGGCCTCATGCACTCCATAGGTAACGCCCCGCCTGCCCGGGGCCCGCCCCCTGCCTCTGCATCCCCCTCACTGCTGCTGCCTCTCTCCGCAGGCCTGGGCTATCATAAAGACCTCCAGACCAGAGCCACCTTCATGGAAGTCCTCACCAAGATCCTGCAGCAGGGGACGGAGTTTGATACCTTGGCAGAAACAGTGCTAGCGGATCGCTTTGAGAGATTGGTGGAGCTGGTTACGATGATGGGTGATCAGGGGGAGCTTCCCATTGCTATGGCTTTAGCCAATGTGGTGCCTTGTTCTCAGTGGGTAAGTTAGTTTTATTTCCTACATTTTGTTAAAATAATAAGGCGTGAAATAAAAAGTGCCACAACAGTCTGGTACAGAGTGAATAGAGCTGCCACTGACAATAGCTAGCCTTCCTTTGTGTGTTCTTAATAATGTACTGAATCTAAGTTCAGATCTTGGTGATAAACTGCATTTTAGTTAACGTCTAGGAACTATTTATATACATTTATTATAGTAAATGCATCTGGGCTGGTTATTTATTACGGGTGGTGTGTGCTGTGATGCAGACACACAGAATTGTGTTTGCTCTTCTAGGTTTTAGCAAGATGAGTTGGGCTTTGTTACACAGCAGAGTAACTGCTTGTCTGTCTGGATAACCATTATGAACTTGTAAGGCTGGATATCCTGAGGCAGATTTTGAGACAAGCAGTAGCATAGCAAACGTTTGCAGAGAGATTGTTTTTGTGTAATTTGATATTTACCTGCCAGAGCCCATAGCAGACATAAAGCTTTATTGCAAACTGCTCGGTGGTTTTGTCATAGTGCTGGCATTTCATACTTGGCTCCCTGCGAGTCAGATTAACTCTTCCTCCTCCCTTTAAGGATGAGCTGGCTCGTGTCCTGGTCACACTCTTTGATTCCCGGCACCTGCTCTACCAGCTCCTCTGGAATATGTTCTCAAAGGAGGTCGAGTTGGCAGACTCCATGCAAACACTCTTCCGAGGAAACAGCTTAGCCAGTAAAATAATGACTTTCTGTTTTAAGGTACATAATCTCTTTTTTTTTTTCCCTCTGGTACAGATCTCTTCAATAGCAGGAAATCTTTTTGTGTTTTAACACTTCATGAAGTGAGTCTTGTAGAACACTTATGTTCAGGCCCTTAAAAAGTAGGCATCCCTCTGGCACTAAACTTTTGCCTTTCTGACTGGTTCAATTGTATGAGTGATTCTGGGCCAGTGCCAGCTGGAGGACTCTTCCTGCTAAATTCTGAGGTCTTGTTTGTGCTCCCATTTCAGTTCAAAAAGTTGTGTACAAACAGAGGTGAAGTGTGGAGTCAGTGCTCTAAGGAAGAGTGTCTGCTGGTTAATGCAGTTGTTATTTTTTTCTAATTGGAAATTAATTAAAATAGCTGTAGAAATTGATCTTGGTTGTGTTCCAGAGGTGAGACTATAATATACAAACCCGAGTTTTACAGAATTTGGCTTATGTCCAAGTGTTTCAGGCTGTTGAAAGCTTCCAGAACTTGCAGGTTCCTGTGTCAATCTGGGCTCTGTCCTTGTCTCCCCTGCACACAGGTCTATGGTGCTACATATTTGCAGAAGCTGTTGGAACCCTTGCTGCGGACTGTGATCACATCCCCTGACTGGCAGCACGTCAGCTTTGAGGTGGATCCAACAAGGTTTGAGATTCAGGGCAGCAGAGCAGCAATTGTATTTATTTGTAAACATGATTTCCACTCATTCTCTGTAATAGCATTCCTTTTTCCTTGTTGCAGATATTTCTCTTATGCTTTCATACTGTTGTACCTCTCACTTTTCCAGACACATTAATTGTCTCTGCAGCCCTCTTGCTCTGTTGCTTTAAATTATTTCTAACTCTTAGAAAAATCAAAATTATTTCCAACTCTTAAACCATCATGAACTGATAATGCAGTTATCAGTTGGAATTGTGCATGCACATGTTTGTATAAAATGGTCTGAGAGAATGCCACCTATATCTGTCTGTTCATTGCTGAGTTTTACATGGCCTTTTATTTGTTCCTTATGTGGTTTAAAATAATGATGGAAACTTTTGTGTAAAAGATCACAGGTATTTCCATAAGAAAAAGGGGAAATGAGGTCCTTACCAAGGATGTAAGTGCAGCTTGTGTTGTGTTTGATTGCTGGTCATACATGTGTGGGTCTGTTTCAGGCTGGAGCCCACAGAGAGCCTTGAAGAGAACCAGAGGAGTCTCTTGCAAATGACAGACAAGTTTTTTCAGGCAATCATAAATTCCTCCTCGGAGTTCCCACCCCAGCTGCGCAGTGTGTGCCATTGTTTATACCAGGTATGCCTGCAGTGCTTGCCTGCCCCTAAGCTTTGGGGTTGGTTTGTGAAATTCTAGCAGTTTGGAGCTTGGTGCTAGACACAGGGGCATCTCTAAAGGCTCTTCTCAGATGTTTGATACGTAACACCAGTCTGATCACTGGGGCTAGGGGTGTTTTAAGGCTTGTGTTTGCAGCCAGCAGGTGACTGAAGGTACCCAGGTTCCCTGACCTCCATCCCCAGCTCCTCTGCTCTGTCCTGTGGCTGCTGAGCCCAGTGTCCTGCTGGATCTCCTTGTGTGTTTCTGATGGATTCAGCTGCTGCTAAAAATCTGAGTAGCAGTTCCCTTGAGGCTCACTGGAAATACAGTTTCCAGTCCAATTGGAGCATGTCACAGAAATGCTGTGCCTGGTGGAATGTTGGAGCTGTGGTCTCAGTGAGGTGCTCTGGAAGAGCTATTTCTGCCTTTTCAGCCAAAGTCTGTATTCAGGTCTAAAGCAAAGCCAAGCAAATGGGTTTTCTGACCTGTGTGAAATAATGATGAGTAACAAAAATCCTGTCACATTTGCACAGGGAATGCTGGGGTGATCAGGACAGCTGCTGCAATCCCCAGAGTTTGGGAGTGAGAGCAGGGAATGTGTGTTGGAACTGTTGTGGTCTGGGGTTGTTCCTGTGAGCCCTTGCACTGAAGCCGGTGTGCAGATGCTGAGCCTTGTTCCTGACTGAGAGCTCTGTAAAAGCCTCTGAAGGCTTTTGGTTTCTCTTCCTGACAGTGGCTGTGTTTGGGTTGGTGGCAAAGTGACTTTGAGGTTTTTTGATTTGTTTGGGTTTTGTAATCAGGAAATGAAGTGGGCAGATTGGTCTCCTTCATGGCCACAGTGTCACACATCAACTAGAAGAATATTTGAGTGCTCCTGAAAGTATCACGCACAGCCTTGGTTGTTCCTTCTGTTATTGGATTTTACATTCTCCCACACCTCATCCCTGAACTGGGTTTATAGGCTGTTTCCAGGATATGTCAGATTATTACCATTTCAGTGCTCCATTGGTAGCAATTATTTCTGTGCAAACCATTGATAATTCCTTCATGAAATGGAATTTTAAAAATGTGCTCACCAGCAGGCATTTCCACAGATTCTTCTATGGAAGCCTTTCCAAGTGTGTTGGCTTTATTCTTGCCTTTACTGTCTGTGGTAATAAGGGTAATTTGTTCCCAAAAGAGAATATTTACTGGCAGATATACAAGTGGTATTAACTGATATTTAGCTTCAATATTTACTACTTTAACTGTTTCTAGTAACAACTAGATTTCTGTACAAGTGTTTGACTAACACTATTTGTGATGAACATTCTGTACTTAAAATTTCAGGGAGTTTTGAGGTCTAGCCTTTATCTGAAAGAAAGTACAACCAGGATCTGATTTGGGGGCATTAATCCATTTTTATTGTATGAACCAAATAGGTGATTTTTATAAGATAACTTCCCTTTTAAAAAGGTGAACATGTTCCATCCAAAGCACTAGTGTGAGAATACATTATACCTAATTTTGTGGTGGTTTTTTCATGCTTAGAGTGTTAAAGTAACTGTGCAAAGAATGCTCACCAGATGTGTTCTGTAAATGATTAGTAGCTAGTTTTAATCACTGTAGCTACCTCACAGAAACGGTGTCTTTGGTTGGATATTGGTGGCTTTGCTGGCTGGTGTTTCTGTTTGGGAACAGAGCCCAGTGAGTGTTTTCCTTTGGAAACATCAATAGCTGGCTACTGGGACAGATTCACCTGGCTCCTTACAGGTAATGTATGTTCAGGAGTGTGATGTGAGAACAAGCATGCTCACAGTACCTCCTCAGAGGATCTGTGCTGCCTCTTCCATCAAGTCCCCACAGGCATGCATGGGTTTTCTTGTGAAAGGAGGGTGGAAACTTTGCTCTCGCTGCAGTATCCCAGTGAGTAGAGTGTGTGTACAGCTGCTCCAGGAGCCACTCATGGAAATTTCACAGGGAAGGTTGGCAGAGGTGCCACTGTTTAAATGTTCATAGGTCCTGCACAGGTTTCAGTTCAGCTTGCTTAGCAGAGGGTTTTCCTGGCTGCTTTGGGTTGGGTGTTTGCTTTTCATCCTGTGCCGTCCTGGACGTGTGGGAGCTCTCAGTGCCAGGGTGACCCTCTGGAGGTGGCTGGGTGCCCCTGGCACCCAGCCCTGGGTGCTGCTGAGGCTCCCAGGGGTGCCCAGCCCTGTCCCAGCTCCCAGGAGTGTTGATGCCTCTGGCTGGGGAGCAGGGCACGAGGGCTGGGGCTTTGCTCAGGTGCTGCTGGAAGTAAAACAGAACTGGGGCCTTCGTGGTGGGTCCCTTTGCATCTCACTGAAATGCAGAAATAAGCACAATAAGTCAGATCTCTTGACTTGGAAATCTCTAATAAATTAACTGTAGGCTGTAGCTTCTTTCTTCCTTTGTCCAGAGAGTGTTTTATGGCAGTTACCTCTCACAGTGTAATAACCCTGATGGTTCACAGGTCTAACCAAATTGAAGGACACACAGAGAAACATTGGGAAGATTTAAAACTCTAAATTTAATTTTTAAAGCAATATGTGTTTCAAAGGTATAACACTACTATTTGTACTGTTAAAATTATTTGGGGATGGTAAAATACATTTGAAAGCTGAATACACCATTTAAGGCCCAAGATTGTGTATCATGAGCACATTGATGTGGTTTGACTTTTAATCTAGCCAGAAATAGTAGAAATGATTGAAATTCAACATTTGCTTGTTTTGTATTTAGTGCTTTGTAAGTAAGATGTAATAAAACTGTGGAATAAAAACTCCATCATCAGTCTTTAGTTTATATATTTCATTTTCTGTTGGTTATGTTTGTTACATTTTACTGTGTAATTTATGTACAAGTCAACATTGGTTTTTTGTTGCTGTATGTAGTTGGTGCTGTGACTTGTTTGTGCTCATCTCTGTTCTGTAGGCAACTTGCCACTCTCTACTGAATAAAGCTACCGTAAAAGAAAAAAAGGAAAACAAAAAATCAGTAAGTTTGGAGACCTTTTTATTAGCCATTTCTTTCAAAGCACAACAGAAATCTTTTGCTGTTTGTTCAAAATATCTTCACTTCAGTCTATTTGACCTCACTGTAAAATCATTCTACTAATTCTGGCACAAAATAGCTTTCATTTCAATTAACACTGGAATTAAGTTAGATTTAAAATATTCTCTGTGTGCCTATTTGAGTAAATGAGACATTTTTAACATTACTGCTTAGTATTTAATATTCTGACTCTTCTAGTCTTGCCACCATCTTCAAATTAAAAAATTGTGGAAGAAAAATGTTTCCTTTGGTTTTGAGAAAAATCTGGGTCTGTTGAGCTGCTTTAACACTCTGGCAGATAACCTGAGCTTGCATCCTGGGCAAAGAACACTTAATATTTGTGGGGTACTTGAAAGAGGCTCGTGGGACTTGTTTCTGACATGTTGTCTTCTGTTTCCTTTGTGATGAAGTGAGAAAACCCCAGTTTTAGCACTTGTATTATTTCCTGAGAAAAGCAAATTTTCCATTATAAGTAACTTGCTGTGTTACGGTTTAGATCTGTGGGTTGCTTTAGAGCATTGTCTTTAAAAGTTCAGACTTACTCTTTTCTTTGGCAGTGACCTCAAAATACAAAGTATGAAGCAACCAGAATGGAAATCTAGACTTTTATTAAATACTGTTATTTTTGCTGTAACTGAGCAGAATAGTAATCATGTTTAAAATGCAAAAGTTGTGGACAAACCAGTATTTTACAAGAAAATAGCAGTAATTGCATCACAAGGTAACTGACTGGAGTTGCTAATGAACCAAAGTGATTTTTGGTGTATTTTGTACTAATGGCTTTGTCTGGTTTGAGCAGCATGATTTGAGATTGCATTAGTTATGTTTTGAAGTATTTTACTAAACTGGGATTTGTTTGGAGTTTTTTTATTTTAAACTATACAGGACAATATCAAGTTTGCTAATTTTATTCTGTGGAAAAGAAGAATTTGACTCCTTTTGATTAACCATTGTTACTTGTTACAGTATACACATAAGGACAGTGATGTTTTATAGAACCACATGTTGAATATCTAAGAACTTCATTTTTGTCAGAAGCTTTGTCTTTAACTTTTCAAAGTTAAATCAGAGACATCCAAAGAACAACTCTCCTCTTAGTAATGCATAATTGATTTCCTAAAAGAAAAGAGATTTCTTGGGAATTTATTTTTTTCCTGGATGGCAAAGGACAATATTTTAAATCTGCTCAGTGGTTTTATACAGTGTATGTGTAGGCAGAGGAGTGCAGTGGCCACTCAGCTCTGGCTCCTTCTGTCCTGCTGTGGACAGATGATGGTTCTGAAGGGTATTTCTGCAAATAGCTCCTCCTCACAAATGGAAAATGACTCCTGAAGCTGTAGAGTACAGTGTTATTGTTGGAGAGGCTCGTGGCTCAGTGTGCAGTTACAAACGCACAGATCAAAGACCCAGTAGGGGGAAGGTGTTCCCTGCCCTGGGGGACGGCACTGCACACCTGAGGCACCTGCGGGGTCCCTCCAGGGGCAGGGCCCTGCGTGGGGCCAGCTCTGAGACATGGCCAGGAGCTCTGGCAGCCGTGTCCCTGCCACGGGAGCAGTGCAGCAGCTGAGGGAGAGCCAGCTGCTGTCTGAGAGCCCCACTCCTTCCCTCTCGTTCTGGTTCTCTGGGATGCAAGAGAGTGCCGCTCCAAGGTGCTGCGCATGGTCGGTGTGGAAGGAATGCTTGGCTTGGCTTGCCACGCAGGGCTTGTGGCAGCCCCTGGCCGGTGCTAAGTGCAGGCTTGTTGTGTGTGCTTGTCCGTGCACAGGTGGTGAGCCAGCGCTTCCCCCAGAACAGCATCGGGGCCGTGGGCAGCGCCATGTTCCTGCGCTTCATCAACCCCGCCATCGTGTCCCCGTACGAGGCGGGCATCCTGGACAAGAAACCGCCGCCCCGCATCGAGCGCGGCCTCAAGCTCATGTCCAAGGTGAACCCACCCCCTGTCTGCCTGCCCTGCTGTGTGTGTACCTGCTGCTGTGCTGCCCTTTCACCAGTGTGAGAAAAGGGGAGAATGTGGAGGTTTTTGTAGCAGCCAGCACGTTTATTGAAGGTGCAGTGTCTGTGCTGTGTTTATGCATCGTGGCATTGCTCGGGTTCTCAGCAGTGTAAGGTTGGGGATGAGCACTTGGCCAAAAGGATGGATAAGAGAGTGGAATTGCAGCCCTTCACTTGAACTTCTCATTTGGGTAACAAAGAGACCAATGTTCCTATGAGCACAGTGAGGGTAGCAGTGCCAGCATTTATCAAGTTCATCCCACTGCTATAGAAGGGATTTTTCCCGTCTTTTATCTTATTTGGTCATATTTCTTGTAAAAAAAATTTAAAAATATTTAATGAGGGCACACAAATTCTGTGGTCTGTCTATATTATCCATTGTAAGTGTTGGGAAATCGTATTTTTCTTTAGATGTGCTACTGCTTTTTCTTACCTGCCTTAAGTTCCAGGAGAAATACTTAATAACTCACTGGTGGTTTGAAAGATGATTTATTTTCCTAGTTTAAAGTTCATAAAAAAGTGAATTGGTTTTTAGTATTTAAAAGTATGAGAAACAAAAACCTTTGAAAGTGAGTGTATTTTAAGTTACTTGACTTACTGGCTTTTTGTTGTAACACCTCAAGACAACAAGTGAAAATAAACTGTTTCTGCCAGTTTAACTTCACAGGCAGAAATGTTTGTGTCAATTGCTGTAACAGTAATGCATTAAACCTCTGTGTGTCCCTGCCATGATTTTCCCTTTAGATCCTTCAGAGCATTGCCAACCACGTGCTGTTCACAAAGGAGGAGCACATGCGGCCTTTCAATGACTTTGTGAAGAGCAATTTTGACGCGGCGCGAAGGTACGGCCTGGGGACAGCACCCGGGTTGTGCTGTGTGCAGGCAGAGCTGGGGTGCCCCTGCAGGACAGCCCTTCGCTGTCCCTGCCACCCTGATGTGTGCTCCTGGCTGGGAATTGCAGGTTTTTCCTGGACATCGCGTCCGACTGCCCGGCCAGCGACACCGTCAACCACAGCCTGTCGTTCATCAGCGACGGCAATGTGCTGGCCCTGCACCGCCTGCTCTGGAACAACCAGGAGAAAATCGGCCAGTACCTGTCCAGCAACAGGTGAGCCTGCAGCCCTGCGTGGGGCGTGTGCTCAGGGGAGAGCCAGCACAGTCCTGGAGTGCCTTGTGTTGGAAGGAACCATAAAGCTCGTCCCAGCCATGGGCAGGGACACCTTCCACTGTCCCAGCGTGCTCCAAGCCCTGTCCAGCCTGGCCTGGGACACTTCCAGGGATGAGACAGCCACAGCTTCTCTGGGAACCTGTGCCAGGACATCCCCACCCTCACAGGGAAGGATTTCTTCCTAATATCCAATCTAAATCTCCCCTCCTTCAGCTGAAAGCTGTTAAAAGTTGGAAATACTCCCTTCTGTTGCTTCTGTTATTACTGAGAAGAATATCAGTAATCATTGAAAATTTCTCATAATTACTTTAATAAAGAAAATGCAGCTTGTTCCAGTTGAGGAAGGATAGTGGGAATTGCTGAGTGAAGGAGGAGCTTCCTGACAGAGAACATGTTGTTTGTAGGGACCACAAGGCTGTTGGACGACGACCTTTTGACAAGATGGCAACGCTTCTTGCCTACCTGGGGCCTCCTGAGCACAAACCTGTGGCAGATACACATTGGTCCAGCTTAAATCTCACTAGTTCCAAGTTTGAAGAGTTTATGACAAGGTAATAAGATTATTGTGGTGGGGACACACAATGTGGGTTTCTAGACTTTATCATGTGAGGATATATCAGTAGTTCTTAAGACTCTGCAATCAAGACTGTTTTAAAAGAGAATTAAAAAAGCTGAGTCTACACAAACCTTTTAGGTTTCTGAGTAGATTTTAATTTAAAAAACTAAACCAAGTATGAGAAATGGTGGTAATATATGTGATTTAAGGAAGACTCAGGATTGTGTAAAATTAATACTTTTGTTCAGAGATGGAAGTAAAGAGGGTTTGGGATTTTTAAAATTTTTTTGAAAGGCAGTTGTGAAAGTTGATGTCAATGTATTGCTTTTTAGGCATCAGGTACATGAGAAAGAGGAGTTCAAAGCACTGAAAACATTAAATATTTTCTACCAAGCTGGGACATCCAAAGTTGGCAATCCTGTTTTCTACTACATCGCTCGGCGGTAAGAAACCTTTCACCTTCCCAGTCTGAAATGAAACTGTCACTCAGAGGTGTCAAGAGACACCAGCTTGGTAACAAACAAGCGTCTGAAAATAGCTTATTTGTTAATGTTTGCTGATGGTATTTTTGAGTTTTTTCCTAAAGCAAGATTGTCATTTCAAGTAATTACACTCATGAGAGGAGTCATTCCTGGAGGTGTTGAGGAAAGGGAGATCGCTGTGCTCACCCCCAGGTGTGGTCAGAAGCAGCTCTGAGGGTTGGGTGAGCTGCTGAAGCTGCTCTCTGTGCTGAGGTGCTGCTGGTGGGGGTGTGCTCCAGCCCTGGGGAGGCTGGTTTGGCCTGGGGGGCCATGGCAGTGCTGCCAGGGCTGGGATTTCTCCAGTCCTGCCATCAGCAGGCACTTTGGGGTGCTGGCACAGCCCCTGGGCTGTTCATGGTCTGGTCATTGCAGGTGCATTTTGTGCCTCTGGGAGCAGAGCCCTGCCTGGGGCTGCTGGGGTTGCTCTGTGGTTGTGCAGTGGCTCTGGGGGGGTACTTTCTGTGTTGTCACGAGAGGATGTCATCAGTGGTGATTCTTTGGATGGAGTGAAAGAGCATAAGATGAGGAGCATCATTTTTTAAGCAAGATCCCTAATGTTTAATCCCCTTACATGCACAGAGTTAGAATCAAAGGCAGTCTTTTGAATCCTCTTTAAAAAACTCTGTTTGCTTGCCACATTTTCCTTCTCCATTTTGTTTCATTAGACACAGTCTTATTTCATGTCAAGTAAAACAAAATGCCTGCATTGTTATCCTGCCTTGTTCAGACAAGAAATTAGGTATACAAATGCAGAGAGTAGTGATAACCCATCTTAAAAAGTGACTGTGCCTGGCAGTGATCCGAGGCATCGTTATGTATTCTGTGCAGACCTGACATGCAGTGTTTCCTTGTTTGCAGAGCAAGAAATGGTTATTTCATCTGCAGAGAAAGAGTTTCTGGAAGTAAATCAAAACAAAAGTTTGCACCACATGTTTGCTAGGCCTAGCTCACCTCCCTCTTCTTTAAAAGCAGAAAGATTAATTTATCCAAAGATGCCTCACTGGGCAAAACTGTCATGGTCCAGTCAGCCAAGCATTCCTGCCTTCAGAGAGGGTGGGCAGGAGCAGATTTCTGAACATTTTATCCAGGTATAGGATATTCCTGAAAATATGGTTGGAGTGCAACATGGGCCTTGCTGCTAGGTGAGTTATTACCTTTGTCTTCAGCAGCTGCACAGTTCAGGAATCCTGGTAGGGCTGCCTGTCAAACCAGCAGGAAGGGCTTTGCTCTGGGACGATGCTCTGGCATCATCTCTTCTCACAGGGATGTGGCTAAGTGGAGCTTATTTGGGGTGTTTGTCTTCTGGTTCTGAGACAGGTGTTGTGTTTGTTTTCAAGGTGTGAAATGTGGAAGAATTGTTTAGATTGAAGCTGCTAGGCTATTTGAGGGCTTGTAGCAGGCTGGGGTTTTTTTGGGTTTTTTTTTTCTCTCTTTTTTTTTCTTTTTTTTTTTTGTAGTTGAAGATCTTGTTGCTAAGGCATTGTTGAGTCATTTTACTGATATATCTGGATCAGTTTATGTCCTCCTTGTGCTGTGAAATTTAATTCCTTCTGTCATCTGTCTTCACATTTTGTTTCCTGGGCAACAACCCAGCTTCTGGAGCCAGTGCTCTTCTGTTTTTAATCCCTATCCAGTTACAAAAATGATCCATAAATCAATGAATATTGATCCTGAACTACTGCCATTAGGTTTTAAGGCTGATCCCAAACTAATTAATAGGAATAAAACCTCTGAGTTATTGCTGCAGACCGCAGCAATCCCCACAGCAATTTTACCCTTTCCAGAGCGAGTACCCAGCTATTAGGGGTGTGCCAGGGCTTTTCTGGGTATTTTGAATATTGCCCTGAAACGCTGAATGGTTGTTTTGGATAGCAGTTTCAGCGGGAATAGATTATTTTGTGTTTCTGGAGGCCTGAGTGCACAGGGTGTTTACAAGCCCCGGCCCCGAGCTCAGCTCAGAGTGGCTGCGCAGTTGCCCAGCAACAAGTGCTCGACTCCCACACTCCTGCCTCCTCCCTGTGCCTTATCGACTCATTCGTATTCCAGAAAAATACCAGGAAGCCTCCATTCCAGTCTGCCTTTCTGAAAGCAGTCTGAGCAGGCAGCCCTGGTGCTGCAGCAGCTCAGGCAGGGTTTGGGAGGGAGCAGAGCCCTGGAGTGCCGTGGTCCAGCTCACTTCACACCCAGCTGTGGGTCTGCATCCAGCTCCCCAGTCCTGCCTGTGCTTTTGGGAAACCCCAGAGCCCCATTTCCCCTTCCAGGCTTTTCTTAGCCTGCTGAGCAGTCTGAAGGCTGAACAGCATGTCCTTCAGGATGGGGGCTTGCAGTTTGCCCCAGATAACCTCTGGAAAGCAGTGTTTCCTGTTGCTGGTCATCACATTGTCTCATTATGGGTGAAACATTCTCAGAGCCTTAAAGTCAATTCCCTGTAGGTTTTTTAATGCAATAGAATTTAGCATCCTGTACTGATTCTGCAGCAAAGACACATGCAGTATTTCCTGTAATTTCCTCAAATCAAGCAGTTTAGCCACAGCACCTCATTTTGTAATGAGTCCTGCCTTGCAAGCCCAGCTGCTCCCACTGTGTGGGATGAGGCCAGAGAATGATGCAGTTCTGGGAATTGCTGAGTTCTGAGCTTGGGAAATAGGTTGGTGCTGTGCTACAGTCAGTCAGCCCTTAGCAAACCCAGGGACTGTCCAGGGACTGTGGCAGCAGGGACTTCTTCAGTGTTTCTAAGTTCTAAAAAGTAGGAAGGGGAAGGATAGTCACAGTGTTGTGTCATCAGCTTATTGCTAAACAATATTAGAGATACATCAGTATCTAAATAGTGCAATTTAATATAACCATAATTTCCCCCCATAAGACTGCTTCAAACAGGTTTGTATAATACAATGCTATCTATTTATTCATTTTACTCTGCTTATTAGAAAAGAAGCACAGTCACTAGTTCAGTTCAATACAAACATAACTTTATTTTTATTTAAATGCCAATGAAATAACTGTACAAATCCATTGTGTAACATTTACTGTTAGAAATTAAAACACGTATCCGGTTATAGAAATACTGTTCACAATTGGAAAGTTGTCATTTCTCTGATACCAGTAGTTGTAAATGATCTACAGCCCCCATTGACACCTTAGGAGAAACAGGTAGAGGACTCCAGTCTTGGTTGTGAGGTTTTCTGGGTTTTGCAGCACCTTCATGCTACAATAACTGGAAAATAAATGGCCTGGAATGAATGGAAAACATTGTATAAGATCTGTAATATTAAGTGGATAATACTTTTTCAATTAACTTGTTCTTCAGTTTTCATTTCATGCTGTTTGCAAAACTTCATCTGTAGTATATCAGATACCTTTGCCATAATTTAAATAGTTTTCCTAGAGTGGACAGAACCATGCGTGCAGCTATTTCTACTGGCTGGCGGAGCAGATGTCGAGGAGAAGAGCATCCATGCTCGCCCTTAGAAAGCAGGGATGTGGGCATGTTCAGTGCCATGGCCTGCATTCCTTCTCTCTGGAGTCACAAGAGTCAGGAGTGTTTCAGTGACAGCTCACCAGCTAACTGCTTAATTGATTTGTTACATGACTTGTGTTAGAAATCAGCTGGTGTTTCATTTTACTGATAGTAGTTTGCTACGTTCTGGCTGATTTGTGGGTATTCTTTTAAGCAGAACATATTAACATTTCAGGATGTCACTTGACATAAAGTCAAGGAGTTCCAGGTCATTAATTTGGGTAGATAACTCCTTGGTGTTTGACAGTGTCATGGCATTGAACATCTGGCATTTTTCGCTACTTTTATCTCTTTTTTTCTTCTTTTTTTTCTTTTTTTAATATGGAGAGAGCAATAACTTGCCTGCGGTCTCTAAGTCAAGCCAGAGCAGAAGGATACTGGCCCCTACCACTGTCCCATGCTGAAGTTGGACCATGTTGCCATCTCGGTTTACACCCTCTTAGCAGACATCATGGCATTGTCATATTTAATTCCTAAATTCAAAACTGTTGTTCTTCATATTTAAAATGCTCTAATACATATGAAGCAAACGTAGATATACATGCTAGCGATTTTGCTCAGGAATAACTTCTGATTAGTGAAACAGTTCGGTTTAGTTCCTTTATTTTTTCCCTTTCTTTTGCATGTCATCATAACTTACAAAGAATCTGTGCTGCTATATTACAGGAATTGCTCACTGGCAAGTCAAGCAAGACAATGCAGATATGATACAGGCCTTCTGTTTTTTTCCAGTTGTTCAATGACAAAATCATACGTAAAATCAGTACTTAAAATTCTGATGTGTTTATTCTGTGCAAGTAAGATGAAAAATTTAAATACAAAATAAGCACATTTTTAAAAACAAAATAATAGATTAGTTGTACTCAATTAAGACATATGAAAATAAGTAGCAGCTTAGTATCAAGACATTAGTGTGCGCGTCTTTAAGAACTGTTACTTTCTTTAGATCAGAGTCGGGACTTTGAATTTCTTTCATTCATTATTTCAGCTGGATGTGTTAACTCCAGCTGTTATCACAGGAATAACCCCAGTAATTTCCATGGGGTGCAAGCCCTTAGTCCATAGCCAGGGCCAGGGCGTGCAGCAGTGCCAGGCAGAGCAGCCCCATCGGCCAGCGGCTGGCGCGGGAGGGCACGCTTGGCGTGGCCTCCTCCTTCCTTAAGGTAGCGGTTGTGCTTTGAGGCATCTTGGAGTAGTTAGTTGGCATTCCACTGGTGATGCTTAAAGTCATGGGAGTGGTGGAGGATCCCGTGGCCGGGGCCAGGCTGGCGTTGCCCTCGGTGGAGTCCTGGACGAGGATTGTGCGGGTGGCCGCGGCCTCCTGGGGGCCATCAGGGGAGTCCGTGCTGGGGAACAGGGCCGGGGGGCTTTGGCTCCCCAAGGGAGGGACTTCCTTGGCTTTCAGTTGTTTGTGTGTTTTGGTCACTTTGGTGGGCTCGGGTGCCGCGGCAGAAGCCTCCCTGTCGGCTGCCTTGGTGCCTTTGATCATGGGGCTGGAGTCCAGGGCCGTGGGCTGGCCCGGGGCCGGCCCGGTGCTCACCCAGGGCTGCTCAGCACAGGGGGCCCCCAGCACACGGGCAGCTGTGCCCTGCACCCACTGCAGCACGTAAGGGATGGTTTGGTTATCGCTGCACGACCAGGGGTTGTTGTACAGAGTTATTACCTGCAGCTGGGAGAGCTGGTCAAAGGCTTTGTCAGGAATGTATGAGAACTTGTTGTTGTGCAGGTAGAGGCTTGTGAGGTGTTGCAGTCTCACCAGTGTTCCTGGGAGTATCTGGGACAAGAAGTTATTGGATAGATCCACTGTCTCTATGTTGTAGGGCATATTGGTTGGAACTGTCCAAAGTTTGTTGCTGCTGAGATTGAGAAACTTGAGACTGCTCAGTGTGTTGTTGATCAGGACAGCTCTTTCCACCATATTCCTGGAAATATCGAGCACTCTAAGATTCCACTGGTAAGCTGTATCAAGTTTCTGAAGAACTTTAATGTTGTTGTTTGTGGCATATAATTCCCATAAGGACTTGGGCAGATGAGCAGGAACATTCTTGAGCCAATTATTTGAAATATCAAGGGTCCTCAGATTGGTGAACCTCGTTAGCTGATGATCGAGATCTACAAACTGGTTAAAGGACAGGTTTAAATATGTAAGGTTGTCTTGAAGTCCCTGGGGCAGTACAGTTAAGTTTCTGCCTGAACAGTCCACATTCCTGTCGTTTCCTGAGCACTTACAGCTAGAAGGACAGATACCCAAACCAGTGGGTATGAAAACCAGAAGGACCAGCAGACAGGTAGATGTATTCAATATCTGGTATTCCATTGTTGCCTGGAAATAAATATACCAAAATGACACCCTTTAAATCCATGTAATACATTTTATCTCCGTATAAGGGTTGTCTTGGCAATGGCCACTTGCAGGAGAAATTAAGTAAAAATATCAATAACCCCCTTTGTGGCACGGTCCTTTTTAGAATTGTTCAAGAGAGACTTCACAAAGCATCCCTTCAGCCTGTCATGTTGTCTGGCAGAATGAGACTTGTTTTTTTCATCTCCCTTTCCCCCTCCAGCTCAAATGAGGGCTTTCTTCCGAAAACGCAAGTCTCTTCCAAACGTTATACAATGTCTGCTTCTTGTTTTTAGTGATTTCAAGCCTATATTATGTTTGGAATAATGTGTTCATTTATAGAGGATGAAAAAATGGCTGTCAACTGGATCTTCACAAATCTCTGCAGTAATGTAGCAGTCCCCCCCATCCAGGCATGCTGTTTGCTTAAGTAAATTGGTTAAAATACATCGTAGGAATTTAGCTTGAACCCCAAATTCCAGTGTTCATGCTAACATGCACTGTAGCATTTTTTCCTCCTTACAATGTTAATTACGATCTCAAAGCTGGAAACACATGTTTAGAACCCGAGTTACCGTTAGTAAGAAATCTCAGACACTGCAGCAAATTTCTGGTGCAAGCATCTGTCATCAGCTCCTAATTCCATTCCCGTTTCCTTCTCTGATTTGGTAGTAGGATTTTGTGAGTAAAATAAAAAAGCACAAACTTACCGTGGTGTCCTGCAGTATCAGCACATCGTTTCTGTGATGGATTGGAGCTTAGAGGTCGCCTTGTTCTGGAGAGCAGCTCCAGAGGCTGCCGAGGGCTGTGCTTGTCTCAGCTGCATCGTACGGCTGCGCCCGGCTCCGCAACCACCTGATCCTGTGGGCACTGCAGAGCCGGCCCTGAGCCCTGGCAGGGACCTGCTGGGGCAGGGAGTGCCCGGCTGCCCCCAGCCCTGCCAGGGAGGCACCTGCTGGGGCAGGGAGTGCCCGGCTCTCTCGAGTCCTGCAGGGACCTGCAGGGACAGGGAGTACCCGGCTGCCCCCAGCCCTGGCAAAGAGTGCCCGGCTCCCCCGAGCCCTGGCAGGGAGGGACCTGCTGGGGCAGGGAGTGCCCGGCTGCCCCCAGCCCTGCCAGGGAGGCACCTGCTGGGGCAGGGAGTGCCCGGCTCTCTCGAGTCCTGCAGGGACCTGCAGGGACAGGGAGTGCCCGGCTGCCCCCAGCCCTGGCAAAGAGTGCCCGGCTCCCCCGAGCCCTGGCAGGGAGGGACCTGCAGGGACAGGGAGTGCCCGGCTGCCCCCAGCCCTGGCAAAGAGTGCCCGGCTGCCCCCAGCCCTGCCAGGGAGGGACCTGCTGGGGCAGGGAGTGCCACCAGGAGCTCCCCAGCCCTGCTGTGCTGCTGCTGCTCCCTCCCAGCCGGGGCTGCCTGCACTCTGGGCTCCCCCCGCAGGCTCAGGCTGCCACCCCACTGCACGTTTCTGTTTGAAATGCCAGGTTAGCTTGGCTTCTTTTTGCCTTCTGTTAACCTCTCCTCCTGTAATAGACGTTAATGTGAATTTAGGTTTTCTAGCTTAAGCTTTTTAAGCTACGCTGCCAGAATATATTGTCATAATTTTAAAATACTGTTTTCCACTCTTTGGATCAGGCAATTGCTGTGTTGTCAGGTATATTATAGCTCAGCTCGTAGGATTTTACAGATTTCCACAGGAAATCTTGATCTGATTTTCTCAAAGCAATATGAGAGTGAGAGTGTTTATAATGTTTTGTTTATAGTGCTGTTAATTTTAACAGGATGTCATGTGAACGAGCCTTGCAAAAGTCTTTGTATAATTGTAATGCTATTCTTTAGGGATACCCAATCATACAGCTTATGTAAACAGTAAAGAAAATTGAAAATATATTTTCCTATGGCCATTGTATACACAGCAGCCTGGAATTGCATTTGGATAATGTACTACTCTTTATTAGTGATAGTTTGAAAATTCTGAAGTTTTTTGTGTGCAAGTCTTAGTTCTGTGCTCCATCCATAAACCTATTCCCTCCTCAAGCAAGCTGCAAACTCTACCATTTTGCAGAGCTCTCCTGGGAAGCTAGCTTCAGCATCTAGCAGCTTCTTAATATGTATTCAATATTGGTAAAAAAAAATCTGCTTCTGATACCAGCCTGCTGCTGCCCAGCCAAGGCTGGTGTGGGGGAGATGAGCTGTGCTGGTACTCAGGGCCCAGAGAGGAGCGTGTAAAGTGCTGGGACGCCAGGAGCTCCAAGGAATGTAGCATCCATGAACCACTAAATGAGTTTGTGTTAGTGACTGAGTGCATGCTGTATCTAAGCAAATATTTAGGTGAGCTTTAAGTGACCAAAACGTCTTTGACTGAGAAAGCTTTATTGAAATGTCCTGGAAGTGATTGCCTTCACTTGCACAGCCCAGGGGAGCAAACCCAGGTGCAAAGCTGAGTCCCTCTGACGCTGGGCTGTCTGTGACATCTCCACGTGTGTGTTACCTGTGTCTGGCTGTGCTGGCACACACAGCTGTGTACTCTGCCTTCTGGAATCTCTGGTTGCAGGTGATGACTGGGCACAATTTGTTTTGTAGTCAGAAATTTGCTTCAGGCAGAAGCAGGTTGTTCTCTCTTGTGAAAGCCGAAGTTGGGAAACACCACGGAAATGTGAAGGAAATGCTGGGGCCTCACCGTTCTTGCCTGTGTCAACTTCTCCTTTTTTACTTTATTGAAAATTACTCAGTTTAAGAAAGATATAGAGTATTCTGGAAATGAATTTGGCAGTCTACAAAGGGTGTTCAGGCTGGGGCAGTGTTTCATGGATCTCCTGGATCAGTGGCTCAGGTGGTGAGGGCTGTGGTTCCTCTGCTTCCAAGTGAAGTGCCGAGTGCTTGCTGGGGTCTGAGCTGGGCTCCTCAGCGGGTTCCCTGAGCCAGTCGGGGGGTGGTGGCAGGTCGGAGCACTCGGGTGGAGGGTCTGGGGGAGGGCAGCACTCAGCTGCAGTGTTGGCTGGCTCCTGCTCTGGGGCAGGGCCAGAGCTGGCTCCGGAGCAGCCCGCGGCCGGCGGAGGCGGCTGCCCGTTCTCAGCACTGCAAGTGTGCTGGGGTGGGTTCTCTTGGACAGTCGGGTCCTCCTGCAAGTTTGTGCCTTGTTTCAGTCTCCAAGGCAGCATAAATAGGACAGAAGAGCGCTTGGTGCCGGGGTCAGGCTCCATGCAGAGGTCTGAGGTGTCCCCATCGGCGAAGGGGGAGCGGCCTGCCCAGTGGGACTGGGCCTGAGGAGGCCTCAGGCAGCATTTCCACAGGAGAATCACCGTAATGGCCAGCGCCATCCCAATCAGAATGCTGCCGAGGATCAGCGCTGCCACCCAGCTGCCATCCCCAGCCTCCTCCTCCCCTGGGAAGGCCTGGGGCTCTGTGGCAGCCTGCTGTAGGCTGGGCACAGTCGCTTGCAGGTGGTGCAGGAGGAGGCTGTCTGCCCTGGGGCTCGTGGCACTGGGGCACATGTGGCTTTCAGTCCTGGCAGCGTGCTGAGGTGCTGCTGCAGACAGGGAGCTCCAGATCTCCCCACAGAACACGGCCAGCATCACCTGGTGTCTGGCCATTTCCCTCCAGCCTCTTTACAAGGGTCCTCTGCTGTTGCAGGGAAGAAGTAGAACGTGGTAACTTGTACACTGTATTTCTGCACTTTACTGCCACCAGACATTCTGTGTTAATACCATCAGACTGAAAATAACAGTCTCCCCAATATTTCACATTTCAAGCCTGTTCCCATCTGCATGATCAGTGGGTTTGGCACTGACTTTACAAATAACAGCAGATTTTCAGCATTATGGATCATATTAATAAAGTGGCTTGTTTGAAGGTAATGGCTTATTATCATCTTGTTTCACCTTATCAGAAAATGGCATTGGCAGAGCAGTCCTCACATGGTTTCAAAATAACATTTAACTATCATGTAACTGGTTATGGACCTGGAACAAACTCTGCAGCTTTGACAGACAGGACTGTCAGAAGTGAAGCAGTGGCTTGTTGTGATATAAGCTGAGACAGAAGTAAAAGGCTTTTTGCAGTTCTCTTAAACTTTTATTTCCTGTTCTCATATTTGTTCAGCATAGCAAAATATTTAAAAGTTTTCCAAGTACTTATGCCATAATGACACAGCATTCTAATGGTAAAGTATTTTATAAATAAATTCCTGCATGCAGATTGTGCAAATGTTGAGTTGTTGGCATGAAACAGACTTTTTTTTTTCCTGTACTGATTAGAGTTCAGCTCTCTAAATGTCTTCATATGAAATAAATTTTATAAAAATTCATCCCCTACGCAGCTCTTTTCCTTCTAAAGTCACTTTCATGCAATTTGAGCTAATTCATTAGTTACTATAGTGCTAGTCCTGTGAAGCTATTTCTGGGAAATTAATATGCATGAGTCTTTGTGGGTTTACAAATACACAAAATTAAATTTTAAATGCAGCAGTGTAAACACACATGAGCAGTAAGTTAATGACTAGAGAACATCCTGATGTAAACTCTGACAGATTTGTAATGGGTTAAAGTGATTCTATTCAGTTTTTATCCTGCTCCCCTCTTCTCAGAATAGGCTCAGTACTTGAATGTGATCCTTACCTGCACATTTATCTTCTCGGAAGCAGGCAGCGTCTGCCTTTGTTGTTTGGAGGCTCGGGAGGGCTGTGTGTGCTCAGAGTCAGGCTGGGGAAAATGGCTCTTTTCATGTAGAACTTTGTGCAAGAGGGAGGAAGTTGCCAACCCGGCAGGAAGCGTCTGCGCCAGCAGCTCGGGGCTCCTATCTCAGATCAGATCCTGTGTCCCCTGTCCCACGGGCAAACTTCTGATCTGCCCGCCCTGGCTTCTGCACAAAGGTGTTTGTGGCTCCTGCCACATCAGGCACCTCTGCGTATTGATGTGGAAATTCTCAAATACCTGTTTGCCTGTCTTTGTAGAAAATAGTTACGGTTTCTTCTGTGGGAATCAAAAACTCTTTTTGCGAGTTTGGGCTGGATTGGAGTGGCTGATGTAATTCAGTGGTGGGTTTGCTGTGCTCTCAGGGTTATTAGTGGGAAACCACCGCTGGGTTCCTTGGTGAGTCATGGAAAGCTCTGTGGTCATGGGATGCTGGCTGCTTGCACATCCTCCCTTGTGTGGCTGCAGTGAGAGGCAGAGGGCAAAATCTGATTTCACCCTCAGCCTGTCCCTACTTGCTTGGTTGTTTTTCTGTGTGGACAGGGTTGTGACCAGCTGCCATCGCTGGTGGAAGGCTGTGCTCTGCTTCCCCTGTCTGTCCCTGTCCATACCCTGGAGTGTAACCCAAGCTGCTCTCTTGGGTCTCTGGGAGCATTTTTGCCTGGAAAGGCAGCGTGGAGGAAAGAAACCCACACCAAATATGTCTCATGGCACTTTGCAATTGTGTTCTGCCAGTAGCTACTGACAGATTCCTCTGCAGCCCTTCCTGTTGTGCCTCTCTGACTGCACTGCTTCTCTCTCTGACACTCTGCCTGCTCCTGCAGCACACACACATCCTGATCCCATACTCACACTAACCCAGTGTTTCTGGTCTGGTTTCTTTGTCTCCTCCCCATTCTCTCCAACCCCCACAGCTGATTCCCAGTTCTAGGCTAAGCATGCAGACTCCTTCCAGCTTTGTTTTCCTCACCACACAGCCCACCTTTGAGCCTGGCAGTTGAATTTTTTGAGCTCTGTCTCTGTCCTGGCTGCCACAGTGCCGTGGTCCTGCTGCTGCTCTATCTGCCCTGCCAGCCAGGCTAATGGGTGATCCAGTGGGACTGGGGTGGGGGATTCAGTCATCCTGGTCCTCTCAAACTTGTACAACCATCTTATGTGTCACAGCTGTTGGTTACAGCTGCACAGGATGTTTGGAGCTTTGGCACTGTGCAGCCTCAGCACTTGTAACCGCAGTGCAACAGAGCTTCTTCAGCCCGAGGGGCAGCCTGTGGAAAGCTGCTCACGTTTCCTTAAAAGAGCAAAGCTCTGCTGCAGGACAGCAGCCACAGGCACCTCCCTGGCACTGGAGCAAGGTCAGGTCTCTGAGAATAAAGAAACTAAAAGTTGTTGTGGTTGAAAGGAACTCCAGGCATGTTCTGTTTGGTGTCAGGAGAAAGTGGAGTGTGTTTCCATGATGCAGGAAATCACAGCAAGTCATCAGAGACCTTTCCTGAGCCAGCCAGTGTTACAGCAATAAAACATTCCAAGATGCCTGGTCATAGTTTTTTCTAACATCTGACTTAGAGAAATAGTAACTTGTAAGCAATTAAAAAACTCATATTGCAAGTTTATTGAAGATAACAAATTGCACAAGTTCTCATATTCTAGCAAATACTACAAACTTTATCTACTCACAGTCAATGTGGGAACATAGTAATTATGGTTCCAATCAATCTGCTTCAAAAGTAACTAAGCTGCTTTACGAAGTTCTTGATGGAAAATCCAAAAGGGCATTTTGAGGCATTCAATCCTGGGTTAGTGGTTGAATCAGAGTTTTGACTAATGTATGTTTTCCTTTGAAAAGCAACTTGGTTATGCCTGTGCAGCATCTTAGTGTTCAGAGTGTTGATCAGACTGACAGTCTGTTCCTTGTTCCCCTCTGTGCTCTTGGAGCATGGGCAGATTCTGTCCTTTAGGTTTATCCTGTTCAGCTCCTGTCACCCTGACTTCTGGTCAAAGGAGTAAAACCAGACCTGACACTACTTACAGAAAGCTATTTAACACAGTGTTACTGCCTTCTGGATCCACACATGGCTGCAGCATTCCCACTGGCATAAATGGAAAACCTCTAAAATCTGGATTTAGCTTTCCAGATTTTTTGCTGTTACTTGAAATACAAGGTTTTGCCTTACATTAATGGTGTAACAAAGGCAAAAGATGGATTTTTACCTGAGTGTGAATTAAATCTCAACTACAAAATTGGTTAAGATGGGTTTGTGTGACTGGGATGGTTCTTTGCTTTCTTGTTCATTTTCTGCTGCTTTGGTGAGTTTCTCAATAGTTTCATCTTCAGTTTTCCTTTGGTTCACAGCATCCCTCCCTGACACCAGCTCCTGCATTATCAGCTCAGTTCCACTTGTCTCCTTGGGCATCCTCTGCCACGTTCCTGCTGCTGTGGGCCACAGGCTGTTGGTGGCCAGGAGGTCCCCATTGCTCCTGGGCCTGCGTTTGCCCTGCTGGGCTCTTTTCAGATAGGAGATTTTGTTGGCTGCTATGACTGTGGACAGAAACAGGGAGATGCACATGAGCACAAGAACTGCAATGATAATGAAGCAAATCAGTATGAGAGACTTATTGTCTTCACAGGTTTCTTTGGTCATTGGGCTCTTGGGTTTATTGCTTTTCTCTAATCCTCCTGTGGTGGAAACTGCACTTGGGGCAGGGGAAATCAAATTTTGAGTCATTGTGGAGGAGAAGGATGGCGGGGTACTTCGTATTTTGGCACGGGAAGATGTTGAATTTTGGGCCATTGTGGAGGAGGAGGATGGCAGGGTACTTTGCATTTCAGAAGGAGTTGTTTGGCTGCTGAAATTGAGGCTCAGAGGAGAATTTGTGCTTGCTTCTGTCCTGTTCTGACTCTCACTGAGGTTTTGGCTGATGGGACTCCAGGTTTCTTCTCTGAGGTGAGGGTAGCCTGTGTGGTTTGCACTTGTTTGCAGCCACAGGGAGAAGATGATCATGACAGGAAAGGCCAGGCCTGGGTAACTGCATCTCGTTGTCTGCATCTTCCTGTTGAGTCCCCTGCAAAAATACAAATTGGGGTGCTAGTTTAGCAGATGCTGCTTCTTAGAGGTTTGGATTGGATTTCTCAGGGAATAGCAGGATTCTTGGTGAAAAATACACGGCCTCATTTTGGGGGATGTAGGAGGGCAAGTTCAAGTGCCCAGATTGTGAAAGAATAGATTGTCTCAAACTTCTGACAGTTTGAGGTTATAGAAAACTTACAAAGATCAAAAAAGAACACGGAGAGAAAAAGAGAAGTGTTTCCTACTGGGGGCTCCGTGATGTCAGGGCAGACTCGGAGAGTTCCTTCTCTCTGAAGCTGCCCACGTTACACCCGGTCATCACTTCTGCTTTACACAAAGGCCCTGTGGAGGTTACACATCACTGGCTGCTTCTCACCTCCCTGAATTCCCCTGGGCCAGGCAGGGGAACCCTGCAGGGAAAAACTTGAACCCAAAATGTTCCTGTAAGTGACAGCAATAACTTAATGTGAACTGTGTGTAGTTCCTAGCACAGCTGTCTGGGGTACTTTAAAATGCCCAGGAAAATCTTTGTTCTCTTGTTTTTCTGCTTTTTTGTACAAAAAGCTCTTCATCACAAATGTACTTCTTGTATTTTTCTCCCAAACATTCTGCAGATTGTGACATTTTCTGTAAAACGCCGCCGATGATCATGCAAATGAGAGTAACCATTCATATGTTCTGTTTCACATTTGTGTGGCATTCAAAACTGTACCTGAACTTTTCTGGAGGGTAGGAATGTGAGAGTGGGGTTGGTCAGATATGAAGATAATATTAATTATCTCAAATTAGCAGTGACAAATCAGCCAAGCAGTGACCCAGGCAGTGGGCCAGGCTGCTCCTGCCCTTCCCAGGGCAAGGCTGTGTCCCACCAGAGGCTTTCTACTGGCTCTGGTAACAGACCAAAGCGTGTCCTGTGAGTGTGACACACTCTGCATAGTGCAAATTGAAATGCTACAGGGAGTGACCAGAAGTAACATTGTTAATTTTATGGTTGTTCTTGAAAAAATGTGTTTGTTGCCTGTAAAGGTAACAAAGTGTATTTGTGTGTGGGTAAATATGAAATGTCAGAGAAGTGATGTTCCTGTGTGTGAACAGGTGAAGGGAAGGCAGGGATACACCTGCTGTGTAAGGGGATCTCTCCTTGCACAACAAGCAAGCAACAAAAGATCTGTCTATAACTTTGCAGTTCACCCATAACATAAAATTGTTTTCCATCCTGAGATTAATCTTGTTTGTTCCGTTTGAACTGGAAACCATCTTGGTCATAAGCGACAACTCAGGTAGGATTTTTGTTTGTGTATGGTGGAAGTGACCTGGGTGATTCCTTGTAGCATACTTTGGAAAGGAGAAGGAAAGCAAACCCAGCAAAGCTTGGGGTTTGTAACATTTCAGCTGTTTGGAGCAGGACAGGCAGGGCCAGCACAGTGTTCCTGTCCCTGCCCAGGGTGCAGCTCCAGCTCTGCCCCAGCACACTGAGCCCAGTGTTCATTGTGGGCTCCCACTCCAGATGTGCTTTTCTTACAAATCAGCGGGCTCGTCTGTGAGGGGCTGCTCTTGAAACCATGAGAGCAAAGGAACTGATCTTTAAAGAGCTGGTTTTCTTTTTAGTTCAACCCTTTGTGTCTGGGTATTGACAGGGTCTCAGTACCCAGCGAGATCTGCACTGCAAGGACAACAGAGCCAAGTAGTGACTGTCACTGTTAATTCCTCAGTCTGACTGTGAATAACCTTTAACATGATGAAAAATTCAGTATATCAGCTTCCCTGATTCAGTTGGATATACTGTGTCTACAGTTTGTTGCTATTTTTTAATTACTCAAATTTCTGTAAAAATACCTTTTCATATATTTTACTACAAAATGTAAGTAACTTTAAAGTGCAACTTAAAATAGGAGAAGGAAAATGTGTACTTACCTTGCCAAGATGTAGTTGACAGAACGTGGATGTTTCAGATATTTAGTCCTTTGGCAATAAGATTTCTTTGTGCATATATTTGCTCCTGGGATGCAGGCAGCCATCAGTGTACAGCAGGGAGATTTGGGCAGTGCTGATGTTTTTTAGGCAAACCTGTAACTGCAATGACATGTGGCCCTAAGTGGGGAAATAAAACCACAGCTATGACACACTTCCTTTGGTAACAGCTCTGCCATGACATGTTGGGGGAAAAACACCATTTGCCCAACTTAGCTCTCAGAACCACCGGAGGTAACGGGGGGGTGGAAATCTCTTGTGCAGATGAGTTTTCTGTGTTCTGTCTCCTGAGCTGTCCTGCACTCAGGTGCTATCAAGAGAAGTGTCCCAAAACCCTTAAAGCTACACCTGTGCTCTGAGCACTTATCAGCTCTTCTGTAGCCTGTTGTTTGCCTTGGAAGAGTTAATGACAGCTCAGAACAGTGACAGGTGTTTAAAAATACCTTAAAATTTCATAAGCTGCTGATGAATTTATTTTTAATTAATTCTTACTAGAATTCAGTCTGCTGTGTGAACCCTGGAGATGTCGTTTAGGCTAATGCATTGCCCAATCTCAAAATTCAGAGAACTTTTAAGTAAGAAAAACTATTCTCAATTATGTGAATGTTTTTGAAAATAGGTATTTTTGTAGGCAAGTCCTCTGTCCTCCTCAGAAGACTGACCATTCTCAGAAACACCCCCAAGCATTGGAGTGCTGCAGGATAGAGTCACTGGAGTGGCTCTGGACCCTCTGAAAAAGTTGGGGTGTGGATGTTTGATTATTAAGACTCCTGAGACAAATATCTTTTTCCACATACAAGTATAGATATGATTTGAATGTCTAAGGCTGTCACAAAGTTAGAGTCACTCAGAGGTTGTGGGGCACTTGAAGATGAAGCTGGGTTGAATCCAAGCCCCCTCCTCGTGGGCACTAAACGTGGCCAGAGCACGAGGCAGTGCCTGAGCCGGTGTGGTGTCCCTGTTTGCAGGACTGGCACAAGGGTCAGTCTGCCTCGGGGCAGGACTGGGCTGCTCTTGGTGTGCCTGGGCGCTCGGGGTTTGTGCTGTGGGCCTCAAGCATCACCCAGCCGTGTCTGTTCTGTCTTGCAGGTTCAAGACTGGTCAGATCAACGGGGATTTGCTGATCTACCACGTGCTGCTGACCCTGAAGCCATACTATGCAAAGCCATATGAAATTGTGGTGGACCTCACACACGCTGGCCCCAGTAATCGCTTTAAAACAGACTTTCTTTCTAAATGGTTTGTAGTTTTTCCAGGCTTTGCTTATGAAAATGTTGCAGCAGTTTTTATTTATAACTGTAACTCTTGGGTCAGAGAATACACCAAATACCATGAAAGGCTCTTGACAGGTTTGAAAGGGAGCAAAAGGCTTGTTTTCATAGACTCTCCAGGGAAGCTGGCAGAGCACATCGAACACGACCAGCAGAAACTCCCAGCAGCTACCTTGGCTTTGGAGGAGGACTTGAAAGTGTTTCACAATGCTCTCAAACTGGCTCATAAAGACACCAAAGTTTCTATTAAAGTAAGTGCTTTTAATGCTGTTCCTAGTGATCTGTTATATTTGTTTAGGGATTGGAATATGATTTTACTGTCTCTTAATTCATACATACAAAATTTCCTACATTCATCTTTGCTAAAAGTAGGAGTGTGAGTGTTTTCTCTGTGTGATTACCCAGAGGTGCTGCAGCAGTTTTCTGTTGTGTCCCCAAGGTTGGCTCGACCGCGGTGCAGGTGACGTCGGCGGAGCGCACGCGGGTGCTGGGCCAGACCGTGTTCCTCAACGACATCTACTACGCCTCTGAGATCGAGGAGATCTGCCTGGTGGATGAGAACCAGTTCACCCTGACCATTGCCAACCAGGGCACCCCGCTGACCTTCATGCACCAGGAGTGCGAGGCCATCGTGAGGTCCATCATCCACATCCGCACGCGCTGGGAGCTGTCGCAGCCCGACTCCATCCCCCAGCACACCAAGATCCGCCCCAAGGACGTGCCCGGGACGCTGCTCAACATCGCCCTGCTCAACCTGGGCAGCTCCGACCCCAGCCTGCGGTAACAGCTCTGCTCTGCTGCTCCTCTGCTCCTCAGGGGCTCCTCAGGCTGCTCCACTGCTAGGGAGCCTCTTGAGCAAAACCACAGCTCCATACAATGCAGTTCTCAGTAAATAAAGATTGAGTTCCTGTGAGTGAAGAAGGGCACACACTGTCAGGGGAAGTGAAGGCGTGAAGGAAACTTAATTTCTCTTTATGAGAAGCAGTAGTTTGCTTTGCACTCTGTGTTTATTGGTACATACCATTTCCATGGTGTTGAGCTTCGTGTTTAAGAGCATGGGAGCTGTACCCCTTAGAGCAGCTTGTGATTTGAGTCAGAACAGGCTCTCCCAGGCTTGGGGCTGAGCAGGGGCACCCCTGGGCTTTGGGCAGGTTCTCTCCCAGCAGCTTAGGTACACCTGTAGAGATCTGGAATTTCCTGGAACTCCATGGTGTTCTGGGAAACCCAATACAAAGCCCTTCAAACATACTCTGTAACCTTATCCGCAATTGTTCAGAGCAAGTGGAGGAATCATTTCTTCTATTTCTATTTCTCCAAGGGAAGTTCTTTTTTGCTGCAAATTGTAGCCTGTCCAGGGGAAAACGTTTGGCAATTTAGATGTAATTTCTACTATAGCAGCACTGAATTGATTTTGAAATGTCAGTACTGTGATGTATAATATGTATATGTTCAGAAGTACAAGAAAGCTCTTACAAATCACATTGTTTGCTTTGTTACAGGTCTGCTGCCTATAATCTTCTATGTGCCTTAACCTGTACCTTTAATTTAAAGATTGAGGGCCAGTTACTGGAAACTTCAGGTCTGTGTATTCCTGCCAACAACACACTATTTATTGTATCTATCAGTAAGACTCTTGCAGCAAATGAGCCACACCTCACCTTGGAGTTCTTGGAGGAGTGTATTTCAGGATTTAGCAAATCCAGTAAGTAGCTCCAGTATGGTTAGTGCCATCCATTAATTTGAAAAGATACTACTCTCTAAAAGGATTTTAGATCTAGCTTAGTCAACTGAGCTTCCTCACTGGCTCTGTTGCTCTCTCCTTTTGCCATGCCTCTTTGAAGGCTCTCTGTTGGCCCAGTGTTCTTTGCTCAGCTGGGACAGTAATTGTTTCAGGCACTAAAACTGGAAGGAGGAGTTATTTATGAAGGGGGACAGTGCTGGCCGTGTGTGATGAGCATTTTGTTGCAGGCATTGAGCTGAAGCACCTGTGCCTGGAGTACATGACCCCCTGGCTGTCCAACCTGGTGCGCTTCTGCAAGCACAACGACGACGCCAAGCGCCAGCGCGTCACCGCCATCCTGGACAAGCTCATCACCATGACCATCAACGAGAAGCAGATGTACCCTTCCATTCAGGCCAAGATATGGGGCAGCCTGGGACAGGTACTGCTTCTGCATCCTCTCTAAACAAACACTTCACATCAGGGTTCTTCTTCCTGGTCAGCATTTTATAAAGAGTTAAAGTGGAAAATGAAATAAAAATAGTGCTAAATTTAGTTTCTAGTTCTGAATCACTGGTAGTAAAACCTAATGGAATTCAGCTTTATGCTTCTAAAATTTACATGGGACTTTTTGCCAGAAGGGTAACGAGTCCCTAACATGGATGGTTCAGTTTGTGATAGTTGTGCATCTTCAGCTAAAGAAATTAATTACTGCTGTTCAAAGGGTCGTTCACGGTGCAAAAGTCAAGTTAATCTGACTCTTTTTCTCTGTCAGATAACAGATCTCCTGGATGTAGTGTTGGACAGTTTCATCAAAACCAGTGCCACGGGGGGCTTGGGCTCCATCAAAGCTGAGGTGATGGCAGACACAGCTGTAGCACTGGCTTCTGGCAATGTCAAACTGGTGTCAAGCAAAGTGAGTTCTCTCTTTGCCTTCATTTCCTTTTAGAGAATTTCTAGTTATTTACTAATGTGACACTGAGATGCTTTCTGGTAACTCAGGACAGGCAACAATGCAGAAGCCGTGATAAAATAGATTCCAAGCAGTAGAGTGTTGATCGTTTTTATTGAAATTCTGAGCTGTGCTCCTGTTTGAGTAGAACAGAATGGTTGCTCTCTTTTCAGGTGATTGGGAGGATGTGTAAAATCATTGACAAGACCTGTCTGTCCCCCACACCCACGCTGGAGCAGCACCTGATGTGGGATGACATTGCCATTCTGGCTCGGTACATGCTCATGCTCTCCTTCAACAACTCCCTGGACGTGGCTGCACATCTGCCCTACCTCTTCCACGTGGTGACTCTGCTGGTGGCCACGGGGCCCCTTTCCCTCAGAGCTTCCACTCACGGGCTCGTCATCAACATCATTCACTCTCTTTGCACTTGTTCACAGCTCCACTTCAGTGGTGAGCTTTTTTGGATTTTCAATGAAGCTGATTGCTCCTTAATTTGTTTAACAAATATTTGAGTTGTCTTTCTCTGCAAACTATTCTGAGAGTTTGAAAAAAGTGGGTTGTAGTTCAGCATGAATACAAATCAGAATGAGGATATGATCAACAAGAAATGAGTATGGAATTAAAAAATATCCTACTTAGAGCAGGTGCGTAGTGTAAATTGTTTGTATAATGCGTTTTAGAAAAAGAGAAGAAAGTACCAGTGATTTTCTGGTAAGGCAAAGGAGAAAATACTAAAAATACATGCTAAAACTGGCTCATGTACATCTTGTGAAGGGTTGCATAACATGATAACAAAAATACCAATTACATAAGGGAATTGTGAACTTACAGTGTTAAAACAGGTATTTTATCTACTGCTGTATTTTAGCAGTCCTAAAATAATTGATATTGGCAGTTTGGCTCTTCTTAGCCCAGAAGCAGCACAATGTGAAACCAGGCTGAATTTTGTGCAGAAGAAAAATTCAAAGTTTATGTGATCTTGTCTTTTTTTTTATAGTCTCTCATTTTGTCTGTAGATATCAGCAGGGAGTGTGGGTGTGCACACACACGCACAGAGGTGTCTGTGTGTCTGTGCTCTCATGCACGGGGTGCTGAGCCTCCTGCTCACACAGTGGGTTTGAAGTACACTGAAATCAACTGAAAGGTCAAAACTGTACAGATAGTCAGTGCCAGAGCAGGGCCATCATTTTCTTCTGCTTTAAGTGTATTTCTTCATGTGAGTGCCAGATCCAAAAGCAGAGTCTGCTGCAGTTTGAACTTCCAGTTCTGTTGGTATTTCAGAGCAGGAACACTCTGGGTTTCCATTTTCTGAATGAATCACTGTGAGGAGAACAGATAGAGCCACCTCTTTACACAAGTTGCTCTGTAGAGTCTCTAGAATCCAGTCCTCGTGGCTGGTCTCAACAGTCAGGGCAGGAGAGCAGAGCTGCTGTGCCTGACCCGGGGCAGTGGCCAAGGGAGCGGTGCTGGAATGGGCACAGGGACCTTGGCTGTGTCCCTGGGGGGAAATGTGCATTTGAATGTCCCTGGAGTCAATATGAAATGTGCAACTTTGTTCTACAGAGGAGACCAAGCAAGTTTTAAGGCTGAGCTTGACCGAGTTCTCCCTGCCCAAGTTTTATTTGCTGTTTGGGATCAGCAAAGTGAAGTCGGCGGCGGTGATCGCGTTCCGCTCCAGCTACCGCGACCGCTCCTTCTCGCCCGGCTCCTACGAGCGAGAGACCTTCGCCCTCACCTCGCTGGAGACGGTCACCGAGGCCCTGCTGGAGATCATGGAGGTGTGTGGGGACAGGGGGAGCCCTGAGGGACACGGGGGAGCCCTGAGGGACAGGGCCCTGCTGGAGATCATGGAGGTGTGTGGGGACAGGGGGAGCCCTGAGGGACACGGCCTGACCCCTGAGGGACAGGGCCCTGCTGGAGATCATGGAGGTGTGTGGGGACAGGGGGAGCCCTGAGGGACACAGCCTGACCCCTGAGGGACAGGGCCCTGCTGGAGATCATGGAGGTGTGTGGGGACAGGGGGAGCCCTGAGGGACACGGCCTGACCCCTGAGGGACAGGGCCCTGCTGGAGATCATGGAGGTGTGTGGGGACAGGGGGAGCCCTGAGGGACACGGCCTGACCCCTGAGGGACAGGGCCCTGCTGGAGATCATGGAGGTGTGTGGGGACAGGGGGAGCCCTGAGGGACACGGCCTGACCCCTGAGGGACAGGGCCCTGCTGGAGATCATGGAGGTTGTGGGGATGTGGGGACAGGGGTGGGCCCTGAGGGACAGGCAGCAGGGGCAGGGGATGTGCCTCCTCCCTGCTGAAAGTTAACAGCTGATTTCTGAGAGGCAAACCTCTGCACATTCCCAGTTGTACAAATACATTTTCTCCACGTTACATCTATTCAAATAGTCTAATTCTCTTTAGGCTTGTATGAGGGATATTCCAACATGCAAGTGGCTGGACCAGTGGACTGAACTAGCTCAAAAGTAAGTCAGACTTCAAACCCTGAGCCCTCCCTGCCTGTGCAGTACACCCAGAGTTCTCATCTTTTTGTTATGTGTATTTTGTTGTATATATGTTGTTTAATGCAATGTGCTCTGTTTCTTCACAGGTTTGCATTCCAGTACAACCCCTCCCTGCAGCCAAGAGCATTGGTTGTCTTTGGCTGTATAAGTAAACGAGTGTCTCATGGACAAATAAAACAAATAATCCGAATTCTCAGCAAGGTATATGGGTCTGTCTCTTTTCCTTTGTGACTCATAAAGTAGCTATTTTTAGCTTTATTTTCCCATCAAATATAGAATCTGGCATAATTTTAGGATAAATGTTTTTTCTAGCATATTCTTGTGTAGAACTGATTGGAAATACACTTTCTGTAGGTCAGGCTTCTGAATTTAAATGGATTTGGTGGCTTCTGAATTTAAATTGAATGAGTTCCATCACTGCTGTGATTTCTAGAGTATCAGTAGGTCTCAGTATTGAGTTTAAAACTCCTGACACAGGTAGATCCAGCAGTCAGTATTTGAATAAATGAGAAATTTTCTGTTGAGGCATTTATCAGCATGCACATGATGCATAGCTTCCTTTTTCTTAAAGGAAGTGAATGACCTCATGTGTGGTAGGTAAATATAGTAAAGAGCTGATTTATATCAGAAAACTTTGAAGCAGGTGCCTGGCCTGACGATGATATTCCATCATTCTAAAGCAGGTTGTGTTCCACAGCAGGTTAAAAATGTACTAAATATGTGTCCTTTAAGCATTTCATTAGAGTTTTATAGACACAAACTTTGATTTAATAGTGTCTAAATGATAAAAGAGCTTTTCTACAGCTCTTACAACCCCCTGCAGCCTGACTGTTAGGGTACATTGTGCAGTCATACATTTATTTCTGCTGTTTAAATCTCCATTTGGAAAACTTCTTGAGAGTTGGTTTAAAATGAACTCAGGCTTTGTAAGTAATTGAGAAAAACAGTTATTGTGCAGATCTTTGATCTTCTTTTTACAAAGCAAAATGTAATTATGGTTGTATTTTTAATTACTCTCTTTTTTTTCAAACAGGGACTTGAGAGCTGTTTAAAAGGCCCTGATAATTATAATAGCCAAGTTCTAATAGAAGCCACAGTTATAGCCCTCACCAAGCTGCAGCCTCTTCTTAACAAGGTAAATCACTGCCCTTTTGAATAAACAGAGAATGTATTTTGTTAATTGTGATTATGGGTATGATCTCAGAAATACAAGTTAAATGTTGGGGTTTCTGAAGTTCTCACTTCACTGTGATTCATGCGTGGAAGGAGCACATATGGGAAGTGTGGCAGATTGTGGGACCAGTGCAAAAGCTTGAGAAATGCTGGGAATGTTCTGTTCTGTTCCCGGAGCAGGGCCCTGGCAGTTGGGCAAAGGCTGTGCCCAGGCTGTGCCCGTTCCTCCCACAGGCCCCAGTGCAGCTTGAGCTGTGAGTGCTGCTGCCCTGCACGCCAGGGGAACGGCCACGTGTGGGGGCTGCTCCTTCAGCCAGCCTGGGTCACTGCCAGGCTCTGCCTCAGAGCACTCGGGGGCACTGCAGGGACAATCAGCTCCTGGTGTGAGTGAAACTTGCTCTGCAAACAGCTCTGCTCAGGGCACCCAGCGTGTGCTCAGTGCCAGTTCCTCCTGTGTGTGGTTCTGGTGTTGAGGAGGAAGTGCTTGGCCAGTGCTGTGTGCAGAGCTGCAGTCCATGTTCAGATGGAGAACCACAGACCCATTTCTGCTCAGGCTGCTGCAGGGCAGGGTGGGTCTGACACTGAGCAAGGAAGGGATGGAGGTGAGCAGGAATGGCTTGGGAGTTGCAAACAAGGCTTGAAATTCATTTTCTTTCTACTGTTCACCTGTGAAGTGCATTAACAGGTCCACGTGAGCATCTGTTCCCTTGGAATGGGTGTGGCTGAGACAAAACCTGCTACAAGGGGGACAAACCCTGCCCTCCATCCTGGTTATTCCTTCACCTGCAGGAACTGGCTCTAAGGGGCAGTGGTGGCTCTTTCTCTCCCTGCAGGACTCCCCTATGCACAAGGCTCTGTTCTGGGTGGCCATGGCCGTGCTGCAGCTGGATGAGGTGAACCTGTACTCGGCAGGGACAGCCCTGCTGGAGCAGAACCTGCACACCCTGGACAGCCTGCGCGTGTTCAACGACAAGGTGAGCCCACAGCCTGCGCTCCTGCAGCCACCAGAGCTGCAGAAAAGGGGAAAAACCCAGCTTTGTCCTTGTGAACTAAACCTGAATTTGCATTAGAAATGGTTACACTCGAGTGATATCCACAGATAAAGGTGTGGAGAGAAGTTGTCATTACTCGGTTGGAAACTGGAACAGAAATGTCCAGATGTGATCTGTGAGAAAGTGTTTGATATTTTCCTGTAGCCTCTGAAAGAACTGTTCTGCCACTTAAACAAAAAACCCAACAAACTTGACATGTCCTGAGTAACTTCAACTAAGGTGCTCTTGTATTTTGTTTTTGTGGGTCAGAGCCCAGAAGAAGTGTTCATGGAGATCAGGAGACCACTCGAATGGCACTGCAAACAGATGGATCATTTTGTTGGGCTAAATTTCAACTCCAACTTTAACTTTGCACTAGTGGGACATCTCCTGAAAGGTAAGAGTGCATAATGCTCTTTGTTTGAGATGGCTCATACTTCAGGAATATAAACAAGTCAAGAGATAAAGGGGCCACATCGGGTGATGGATTTTGAGAAACTTGGATTACAGAGTAGGTACAGGATTAAACACTCTTGGATTAAAGGACTTCACCAGTTTTACTTTATATGTCTCCTGTGAAGGTCTTTAGTGCTACTGCTAAAAGTTCTGAACTGTCACAGGGTCCAGAGCTTCATTTGCTGCAGTCTTTTACTTCTTCCTCCAAGAATATCTCTCCCTGTTTGCCTGTGCTCAGGCTCACCGGGATTTTTAGAAGACTGATTTGTGAGATAACAGATATAATGTATGCACAGACATTTGACATTATGCAGTTTTGAGGGAGGAGTAAAAAGAATTAGTCTTAAATGTGCCATTTCTAGTAGCACTGTGCTCTCTTACCCTTGAGATGGAACGTCTGAGAACGTGCTGGAAAATATTTATAAATGCCTTCAAAATATTAGTGCTTCATAAATATGGATTCAGAAGTTAAATACAATCTTTTGTTTCTTAGGGTACAGGCATCCTTCCCCTACCACTGTAGCAAGAACAGTGAGGATTTTGCACACACTCCTTGCTCTGGTTAACAAACACAGGAACTGTGACAAGTTCGAGGTGAACACCCAGAGCGTGGCTTACCTGGCAGGTAATGAACCAAACCTCCTTTCCAGTCTGAGCTGACTGAAAAGGACTGGTTATTGTGGGATTCCTTCAGGTTCAGCTTGTTAAAATTGTACAGCACAAAGAAAACTTGTAACTGGTGGACAGGAGTGTGGTCAGGGTGGGCACATTGGGAAGGTTTTTTGGGGGCTGAGGGCTTTGCCAGCACAGCACATCCTCTACAGCTTTGGCACTTCTTCAGGGAGGCTGGAGGTTTCTTGGTGTAAATAATCCAGTGTATGCCTGACAGCCTTCAAGTTTCCAGTGGTCTGGACACAGAAATTGTGACCATGTGAGGGCAAATTTGTAAATCTTGTCATTGTAACTGGATGGGAAACAGAATACTTTTTAAATTATCTGGTTTTAATCTGTACATTCCCTAAGGTGTAGCTGCAGCTCAGTGGTGTTGGTGTAAAGGTACACTGATGCCTGTAAGAAATGCAGAAGGCTGGAATATTGTTTCACTGTTGACTGTGTTCTGCTGTGAAAGCTTCCCTTGCCTTGCCTTGCCTTGCTGTGTGTTTGCAGCCCTGCTGACGGTGTCGGAGGAGGTGCGGAGCCGCTGCAGCCTCAAGCACAGGAAGTCTCTCTTGCTGACAGACGTGTCAATGGAAAATGTTCCCATGGACACATTCCCCATCCATCACAGTGACACTAGCTATAGGTTGGTTGTCTCACTTTTAGATCAGTTACCCACATTGCAAAGCCTGGTTCCTGTAGTGAGTGAGCTAAGCCCCACTGATAGCGCTGAGTCCTTGGGCTGTGGTGGCTCCTGAGCAATTTCTCCTTACACTGGGGTCAGGAGTCACAGAAATTTGGATGTGCAATTCATGCAGATTTAATTTTCAGAGCTTAACTGCTCTGGAGGCTGTTAAACCTTTTGCTAAAATCTTTCTACGAGACCTGATTTAATCTCATTTATATTTTAGAGGAACATTTTGTTTGTCCTTTTAAGAGCTCCAGGGCATGGAGCTGTCTGTCCCACTGGGAAACCTTGACACCTTGTTACAGCCTGTGTGCAGCCAGAGAGATCAGCCAGGAAATCAACTGGAAGTGCCAAGGAGAGCCTGTGTCCTCAACAGGGAGCACTTCCCTCATGATCTCTCTTTTTAGCACTGAGATTGGAATGGCTGATGACAAAATATATTTCATCTTACCCCATAGGCTGATTTGCTTGTATTCTTTTCATGGCTTTATTTTTTTATCCCTTCAGCTTCACATTCACATCAGATTGTTTGTTTTCAGTAGCCCAGACATCTTTGCAAGCAAAGTAATTGCTATTTCTTATTATGTGTTTTGGGGAAATTAACCAGGTAGGAAAGATGGGTTTAAGAAAGGATAGTTTGGCTGCTTGAAAAACCTCTGCCTAAATAGCATAGTTTTAAGATTTTCTTAATTGAATTTCTCTGCACTTTCAGGACACTAAAGGAACACCAGCCCTGGTCATCCCCCAAGGGGTCAGACAGACACCTGGCTGCCAGTTACCCAACAGTGGGACAGATCAGCCCTCGCACCCGGAAATCCATGAGCTTGGACATGGGGCAGCCTTCACAAGCCAACACTAAAAAGCTTCTAGGTTATTAACATAACTAATTTATTGATCTGTCTACAGAATACCCTGGGAAGCGTTACTGGAGGAAAAATGTTCTTGTATTAGTTCTGGCTTTAAGGGCTTATTCCTGATTGAGAGGAATAAATGCAGTTTCTGCAAAATGCAAATTTCAGGGCACTGGACAGTTAAAGAGGACTCAGTTCTTTTGGCCATGATGGGGGGAGCAAGAGCGATGCTCAAGATGTGCATGTTGAAGTGGAGAAAACAAGATATTCCATTTCCCGAAGGTGCCTAGTGCCAGTTTTGTCCTCCCAGCCCTTTCCAGCAAAGCCAGGAGGTGGATTTTTAGCTGCTCCATTGAGTGCTCTGGTTGGGGCTGGAGGAGATGGTCCCAGAACATGGTAGATGTGTGTAAACAATCTGATTTGTACTCATGGCTTCTCAGTGCATCATGTTTACAACAAACTCATGTATCAGAGGAACAAGCTGAGTTGCTTTGCAGAACTTGTGGAAGCCCTTTGGCATTACACAGGTGGAAGAACAGGGGCATTTCCTTCATTCCAGCCCTTTCCTGCTTCCTTTTCAGTAACCACGTCCTGGCATGTGTATTCCGTGTGGGGGCCAGGAGTCCATGGCATGCCCCCCTGACTAATTGCATGCTCCCTCCTGTGTATTGTGAAGCACTCTGGAAGCTGTGATGGAGAGCGGCATGGTGTGATCGTATTTTCTGTCCCATCCCTGAAAATGGTGAAAAGGTCCACAGATTCCTGTCAACACATGGTAGATAGGGGAGTAGCTTGGCCAGAAAATCAGAAAAAGTTAGAATATGGATTTAGGTTTAATGTTTTTAATTGCTTGATAAATTGTTTTTAGGTACAAGGAAAAGTTTTGACCATTTGATATCGGACACAAAGGCTCCTAAAAGGCAAGACATGGAATCTGGAATCACAACGCCTCCCAAAATGAGGAGAGTAGCCGAAAATGATTATGAAATGGGTGAGACACAGGACTAACATTTTAAGAACAATACTAATTGTAAACGCTTTGTATATCTATACAAAGGGCTATTTCTAAATTCAGTGTTTACTTACCAAGGTTACTCCAAGGTAAGGGAGAAGCACTTTTCTTAGCAATGGCTTCTGCAGGGTGCAGCCTTCATATCTTTGGCAGCTGCACTGGAGCTGCTCAGTTTACAGGTGCAGAATCAGGGGCAGCTCTAAAGGACTGCATATAAGAGTGCAATGAAATAAATAGCATTTGGCCTTCTATAAGTTAATAAGCCCCAGCTGCAAATTCCTGCAGGAGATGGAACGTGAGCTGATGCCTGGAATGCCTCTCTTCATCTTCTCCCCCATCTGCTTCCTGTGCCCTCACCCCCAATTGCAATGCAAGACCAGGGTTCTTCTCTTGTATCTGCCTGACCCTAAATTTGGTACTTACACCCCTGGGCCTGTATTTCACTGAAGAGGAAATTGGGGTTTTTGTTTGCCATCTGATAACACATCCCATGTAGTGGTGCAGTGCTGCTGCACTCCAGCGCAGTCGTTGCTTTGACCTTTGTGACGAGGCCGGCGAGCTCTGAGGTTTGCACATGACTGACTTCGGTGTGCAGAACCTGACTCTGTCTTGCTTTGGGTTTCTTTTGCTCTGGATGAGTTGCTCTTTTTTATCTGGCAGAAACCCAGAGAATATCACCACAGCAGCACCCACACCTCCGGAAAGTTTCCGTTTCCGAGTCAAACGTCCTCCTGGATGAAGAAGTTCTGACTGACCCAAAAATTCAAGCTCTGCTGCTTACAGTTCTTGTAAGCTTTCTTCTGTGTGTTGTCTGCTATTTTCTAATGTCCTTTTACCTCCCAGCAAAACAAACATGTTCCTTGGAGTTTTTCCTGCCTGAGTTTATGACAAACTATTTTGTATAACAAAAGGTTATTAATACATTATAGTTTAAAAGAAATGAGCATTATTTGAATCCCAGGATGATCCAGTTTAAAAGTCATTAACTAGTCAGAGGTGCAGTCTGATAGCACTTTCTTCAGCTGTACCACTGCAGTTCCCACTCCAGCTACGCTCAGTTGTGTAAAACAGTGATGAGATATATTTATTGGCAAAAGACAAATTGTTGCCACCTGGTTCTGTTGTTTCTCAACAGAGACATAAATCAGTCTTTTCTAGCACTGCTTTCTGGTAGTCAGAAATGTTGAACCCTTTCAGCAAAGGCTGTAAGCACACAGGTCACTAACAGCTCCTTCCCTGGCAGGCCACGCTGGTGAAATACACCACGGACGAGTTCGACCAGCGCATCCTCTACGAGTATTTAGCAGAGGCCAGCGTTGTCTTCCCAAAGGTCTTTCCTGTTGTGTGAGTACCTGAAGTTGTGGTTACAATAACTCTTCTTTTACAATGGCTCTTCTTTAGAGCTCTCTGGTCCAGAAGCACTAGCTCTACAAGGCACTAGCTTACATGGAGGTTACAGACTGCAGTCTGTCCATGCTGGTTGATTTTAATTTGTGCCCCAGGTGTTTCAAATCTGATGTAAAGCCTAGTGCAGGTGCTCTTTGGATGTTTCTTTAGACACCTGTTGTAGTTTTGCTGGAGTGAATATGTGTAAAGGAAACCCAGCTGTCAGACGTTAAGGTGAGCAGGTGTTCACAAACTGACCTGAGCACATTGTTAGAGTCCTCGTGGAACAGAGTTGGGAATTGTGTTCTGAAATCACTGCTGGGGCAAAAATCCCACCTGAAGTGCTGGTTGCTAAAGTCAGTTGGGAACTGCAGGTTTATTTTATTTAATGACCAAAAACTAAGCCACTGTTCCTTTCCTCAGGCATAATTTATTGGATTCCAAGATCAATACCCTTTTATCGCTGTGCCAGGACCCAAACTTGTTGAATCCAATTCATGGGATTGTGCAGAGTGTTGTGTACCATGAGGAGTCTCCACCCCAATACCAAACATCCTATCTACAGAGTAAATATTTTTCCTTTTTTTCAAAAAAAGTGCTGTACTAGGAGCACTCTCTGTTCTCTGTCAGGTGAGAGCTGGGCTTTCATGGTGGTGTTCCATTTGTTGTTGCAGGTTTTGGATTTAATGGGCTGTGGAGGTTTGCTGGCCCCTTCTCCAAGGTAAGAGCTCTGTGGGGTCTGGGCTGTTTGACCTTTCTGGGCACATTGGTGCTGCAGCAAAGATGCTCATAAGGAGCATCATCCTCATATGAGTGAGGAGAGAGCATCAGGGGCACCTCCAGGGCTACAACCAGCCCTGGGCCTGCAGCAGGTGCTGTGATGGATAAGTTACCAAAGTGGGGTAAAAGCAGCCAGGTGTGTGAGTGCAGCTTTTCCTGCTCCCAGGGTCAGTTCATTGCATGTATCTGACAGGGTAGGGGTTAATTTAGTACGAGTGATGATTCCAGGAGGCTGAATTTTGTGTTGAAGCAGAGCCAGTGGAGCACTGCCCGTGTGTCCAGCCATCCCAAGGGAGGTGGCCCAGGTGTGGGGCTGGGGCAGGGGCTCTGCAGCCCCTTTTCCTGCCCTGGGCTCCCACACACTGAGATCACACTGACACCTGGTCTGCAGTGTGGACAGTTAGATTGATCTGGACAAGGCCACAAATTAGTTTTTACGCATACATCAAATGCTCTTGAAAATATGCAGGCAAAACAGAGGGACTTGAGAGTGAGCTCTGGAGCAAAGCTCAAACTGACAATGGAAGGAACAACTTTTTTTTCCCCCATCTCCCACAGCAAACCCAAATCCCAGACTATGCAGAACTCATCGTAAAGTTCCTGGATGCTTTGATTGACATCTATTTGCCTGGAATTGATGAGGAAACCAGTGAAGAATCTCTCCTGACCCCCACCTCTCCGTATCCTCCAGCGGTGCAGAGCCAGCTCAGCATCACTGCAAACCTCAATCTCTCCAACTCCATGACCTCACTTGCCACTTCCCAGCACTCCCCAGGTCAGTGCCTCTTTTGGTTCCATCTGGGTGGGGGAAATGGGGAATTTCCTGCTTTAGGAGCCTCCTTGGCTCTTTGGATGTGTTAATGTGTCAAACATTGGTGCATTGTGGAGTCAAACAAATATTAAATTGTTCCTGAGCTGTTACCCTGTTGATTCAGATCCTGGATTTTATCCAGCACAAAAATTGTCTCCCAGGTCACTCCATGTGAAGGGAAGAGAATTAAGGGCATCAGAACAGCAGCACCTATATTGGAACATGTGCCCTGCAGGGGATCCCTGGCTCACAGGCTCTGAGATGGTTTGTTCAGGGTTCAGAGGAGAGCAGGAGCAAGGCAAGGCTGTTGGGATTATTTGGGAACAGGGGTTTCTTTGGGAACATACCTTGCAGTCAGTGTGGAAGGACATTCTGGGCAGCATCTTTCCATTTGGAACACAGCATCGGTGGCAGCTCCAGCAGTTCCTTTCCAAGGATGAGGTGGCGGTGCAGGATTGGGCTCTCTGCAAGGGAAAGAAGCATTTTGCTCTGCAAATGTCCTCCTTCCTTCTGCCCCACTTTCCATTCCCTCTTCCTTTATAAGCTGAGAGAAAGGAATTAATCCAACTTGTCAGACATTCCTTCCAAGTGCTGTGCAAACAGATGGCTTTTGTCAAAGGCTGGTTAAGAGTCTCCACAAACAGAGTTGGGAACTAGGGAACTTGTTCAGGTTAATAGTGAGTCTGAAACAGCACACTGCTGGCACTATGAACACTGTTTGCTTGGAAATTAAATTTAAAACACCACTGTGAAGGCCACGTGTTCAGCAGCACTCCTTAAAAGAAACATTTTCAGCCAAGTGAGTTTTTTTTATTATGGCTACAAATACTAAGTTGCAGATACATGAAAAATTCATTTCTTGCATCTGGAAACAACTATGCAGGATCATTGTTTATAAATGTTTTGTCTGTCACCATCTCTGTTCCTCTGCCTCCACTTCCCAGTCTCATGGACATTATTCACTTATGTTTATTTCTTTCATTCTGTGTCTGTGAAGCTTCTCTGCCTTGCTCTAAGTCTGCAGTTTTCATGCAGCTGCCTCATCCAGGTACTCTCTTCTTTCATCATATTTGCACGAAATGCTGCTTGAGCTGCGTCAGGGCCGGGCTGTGGCATGAGGAGCAGTTTCTGACACGGGAATGGCTTCAGCAAGTGCTAAGCTGGTGCATTTCTTGGGGAATGACAAAGTCACCCACAGCCTTGAGAATAAATCTGGTAACAAGACGGATGCTTAATATGGAAATCACTCTGCTGCACGTGTGAAGCTGAAATGAACTGTTTGGTGTGAGCTCCTTAGGTTGGCCAGGACTCAGCTCTGACTGCAGGGACACACGGGCAAACAGACACGAGTTTGGACTAAACTGCAGCAGACAGTGGGGCAGTAAATCAGGAGCTGCATGCTTCTGCATTTCTGCTTTGTGTGGAGAAGTAAGAGAAAGCTGCAGAAGAGGGTTTTTTGCTCATGCCCGTGGATTGTCCCTGTCCTCAGCATAGTTTGGGAGTTTTGTGCTGCCACCCACACCAGGAAAGGAAGGTGCAGGCTCTGGCTGGAGCCCTCACATTGTCCCCGTGCTGAGTGTGGATGGTGTTCTTTGTTCTCACTAATGCCAACACCAATTAATTTCTTGCACATAATTGTGAATATGTCACTTACAATAACAGAGCTTTGTTCTAACCTTTCTATTTGCTGTCAGACATCCTAATTTTTGCTGCTGATTGTAGTTGTATCCTCTTGCATAAAACCACCCATCGTGCTCTTCATTGCTGAGGTGTTGGTGAGCACTCCCCAGACAGACTCAGTGTGGCAGCTGCATGGAGAGGCTGCTGCAGGGGTTAACTCACAGCACAGTCTCAAGAGCAGCAATTGCTCAGGAGCAGGGCTGCACTGAGCCAGCCCTGGGCTGTTGGGTGTGCAGTGACAGTGCCCAAAGCCACTGCCAGCTGAAGGCTCTAACGCTGGCATTGGGTGGTGCTGTTGTGTCAGTGTGGGCTCTTCACTAAAGCACTTCAGTTTTGAGGTTTGTTTGATGGGAGACTTTTAGCAAAGCATAACAGAGTTTTGCTCTGAAGGACAAGATCCTGCAGAGGACATGCAAAGCTTCTCAGAATGGTCTAAGTTTGTGGGCACAAACCTGTCTGGTGCCATTCTCATCCTGAGCCCCACAAGTCTTCCTGCCACTGGTGGGGCTGAACTCAGCACAGTTTTCATGAGGAGACCCAGCCTCAGTTTCTCTGTGCCTGTGTCCTTTCAAGACCCTCCTTAGGAAACTGTTTCTTTACTCATTAAGATTCGTTTCTTTACTCATTAAGAGTCAGTTTGGTGGTTTGTGTTTTCCTCCTTCCTTCACTTAAGCAGACTTGTTTCCAGCCAGACAGCCAAGTTTTCTTGGTTTTACTCTCCCTTTGCCCTCTGCCGGCCCCACAGGCTGGAGGGCAGGAGCGAGCGGCTCTGCAGCCCTTCCCTGTCACAAATGGTATTTGGTTCTTTTTAAACTCGTCCCGGGGGAGGCGGGCGGAGCTCGGCGGGGTCGGGCCTTCAGGGGGAGCGGCCCCTCCGGGATCCCCGCGGCCCGGGCTGCCGGCGGCGGGCTCAGCGCCGCGCTCGTGTCTCCGCAGGGATCGACAAGGAGAACGTGGAGCTCTCGCCCACCGCCGGCCACGCCAACAGCGGGAGGATGCGCCACGGCTCCGCCAGCCAAGTGCAGAAGCAGCGAAGCGCCGGCAGCTTCAAGCGTCACAGCATCAAAAAGATCGTGTGATTGTCGCTTTTTAATTTTATTTTTTTATTTTCGGACCTGACTGACACGCGCGGCCCCTCGCGAAGGGCCCTCCGCCGGGTGTGATGCTGCACTTGACCTGTACAGTTCCCATCCAGCCGCGTTGCCAGATGATCAACTCCTGACCCACTGCCTGAGTTAACGCCTTCCTTCATCCCCCTGCCGGGCTCCAGCCGTGTTCAGAGCCACGCCTGTGCCCCGCGCCAGGCTGGAGTTCGGTAGCGCTGCAGAGCCGCGTCCTGTTCCAATCCAAAGCCATTCCCCAGCCCTGCCATGTCTGCTCTGGCCTCAGGTGTTCCTGCTAAGGGAAGTGTTGATCCTTAACCCCATTTGCACGCCTCAAGGTAATAGTGGCTTCCTGAGCCAGGGAAGTTTCTCTAACCCTGGTTTTAATCCAAACTATAAGATTTTAGCTGTGTACTTTTTTTTTTTTTACCACACTGAGAAGAAGTTCATGATAGCTGCAGTACAAGGAGCTTAACAGAAGTGGTGGATTAGGTTAAATTTCAGGTAATTAGCAATAAAGGGGAGAGGAAAAGGAGGCTGCAGGAGTCCCTCATTCCCCAGACCAAGCTTCACACACTTGGACTGTACATGGACCAGACTGGACAAACTGGCTTTTTTCCAAAGCTTTTTTTTTTTCTTTTTTGGCTGTACTTTATCTTCCCTGAGGAAGTTGTACAGGGGAAAATCCCTGGGAACTGAGCCTCGAACTGTCATTGTAGCATCTGCTTTAGTTCTGCCCTTCCCAACAATGTGCACCTTCAAGAGCTCCTGGCAGAATATCCAGTGGGGAATGGAGGGAAAATGGGATGGATTCATACCCGGCTCTGGGGGATAGTGTGTGGCAAAGCTGCCCCTGTGCTGCCCGAGCAGGGACAGAAGCAGCCATGTCCGCTCAAGGTACATGAATTTAAATTAACTGACACTGTGTCCAGTCCCCGGGAGGTGTGGCGGAGGCGCAGTCCCCTCCCGGGCGGGTTCAGGGCTCCTGCGGGGCTCACACAAACCTGAGGCTGCGGTGGCGGTCGGGAGCCGCCGGCTGGCGGGGCAGGAGCCGGTGCCCGGTGCCGGTGGTGCCCGCAGTGCCCGGTGCCGGTGGTGCCCGCAGTGCCCGGTGCCGGCGGTGCCCCGTGCCGGGGCTGGTCCCGCTGCGGGTGCCAGTGCCCCGCGGGCTGCAGTCCAGGCAGGGGCTGTGTCCCTGGGGCTCACACGGCTCCTGCTCAGAAACAGATCCGCTTCCCGGTTTCACATCCCTCTGCTGGGGTAGGAGTTAACAATCCTTTGATGGCTTTAAAGGAAAAAAAAGTATATCCATTAGGTAAAAGCCAGTCCTCCAGTGCAATCGTTAGTGGCTTTCAGTAAATCAAACTCCACAGCTAAATTATTAGAGAATGGTACAATTCAGGGTTCCAATTTATTGCTATAGCACATAATTCCCATGTATCCACACAGTAACAATGTAACATTTATGTAAATAAAAATACCTTTATTGTATTGATTCATAAAATAACAATTTCTTTAATTTGTTTACAGTCCTGGAAAAACTATGAACACAAACTTCATATGCAAGTAGTTTGCCAAAACAAGAGGAAAACTTAGAATTACAAGTCATGGAATAAACAGGCTAGAAAGGTGAACTGGTGCAATTAACCAAATCCCTCACTCGGGTGGTGCAGGCACTAGGGCAGGAACGTGGTGACTGGTGACACAGAGTGGGGTCTAAGCAGGGCCACGAGGCTGAGCTGGGCTCAGGGACAGAGCAGGGGCTCAAGCCTTGGGTTTGGGGTCGCCAGGTTAGAAACCATTGTCATCTCACAACTCAGATTGTGAGGAGCCACCCCTGGTGTCACTGGGGTTTGCACTGGATTGTGCCCAGTCGAGCTGGTTTCAGCCCTTCCCGTTTTGCTGAGGACAAGGAATTGTAGAAGCCTGAGGATTTGTATGTAGGAGGAAAACAACCTCTTGTAAAGGTGGTGTGCTGTTTTCAGTTGTTTCTCATATAAGCAGGTCTCCTGCAAACAGGAACAGTAATTCCAGAGGAACTGCCTGACTGACTTTGTTTGGGCAGAGAGCAAGCCCTTCACTGTTGTGCATCGCCCATGTCAGAAGTGTCCCTCCATCAGAACTGCTGTGTTCTCTGCAGCACAGAGATGTGGCAGCAGAGGGGACAGGGATCAAAGTCACCTTCCCTGTGAGAACTACTCCAGCCTCTCAGTCCCAGCTGGAAAAAATGGTCTCTTCCTAAAGTCAGTGAACAAAACTGAATTTCCTCTTTCCTGGAAGGAGTTGGTTGGAGTTTTCCCTGTGTGAGAGGTTCAGTGAGAGGGCCTGGACTCTGGCAGAGGTATCAGACACCTGTGTCAGGTAATGGGTGAATTGGGGTGTAAGGACTGCTGCTGGCCAAGGTTGGATTTGGGATCGTGGGCCCTGATAGACAGGAACATTGTCTCCTAGTACTGGTGCTTGGGAAGCTTGTGCTTGGCTCCCAGGGAACCATGGCCTTTGTGTAATGATTAAACTCCCATCAGTAATTAGTTGTTGAGTGCCTTACTGTCAGTACATCGCTCTCCTGCTCCCTCCAGCAGCCACTGCTGGGATTTGCCTCTTTTTCTTTCTCACATCCTCCTTCGTTCTTTCCCTGTTTGAGCACTCTCCATCCCATCCCATCCCATCCCATCCCTGGGAGCTCTGCTCCCATCCCGGGCTGCTCCATCCTTTCTCCACCTGCTGCTCTGTTCTCTGGTGAGCAGCAGGTTGTTGCTGGTGACAGTGTGGGTGTGAGCCCTGACCTGACAGGGAGCCCCATCCCAGGGTCCCCAGTGCCCCACGCTCGGGGCAGCCCGCGGGCCACTGGCAGTGCCTGCTGCTCCAGGCTCTGCTGCTCCCGGCTCTGCTGCAGGGCTGGAGCTGCAGCCCCAGAGTCCCTGTGCTCTGACACGAAAACTTACAATTCAGAAAAATCCTATTGGAACACGTGGACCATGTAAGGCCCTCCCGGGGAGCGTGTGTGACCCCCTGGCTCAGAGCCCGTTCCCTGCCCCACACTGACCACAGCTCAGTACTGTAAGGACAATTAACATTCTGTTTGTGTTTGTATTTTCCCTGACTTAAAGATAACTCAGTAGTATTTGAATAGTGCATAACCTACCTGTAATGATGCCGACGTTTCTGCTTTCCCATGCATGAGGTTTCCCAGGACAGGGAACATTTCACTGAGTCTGAGGGCTGAGCCCCTGGCTCATGCCAGGGCTGGCTCTGACCTGACCCGGGTTGTAGGTTTTAGGGCTTTTTCTGTTTCATTCTAAGGTTAATTTTTTCCGAAGTCACAAAGCACGTCCTATTGTTATGCAACAAACCACAGACAGTCACTCAGAGTGTTGGTCCCACCTTTTTTTTTATGCAGTATATTCACCTGTAAATAGGTTTTGTGTAAAATTTGACAGAAAAGTATATTTACTACACTGTAAATACATGTGACAATATATTGTATTATTTTGCTTTTTTTGTAAAGCAGTTAGTTGCTGTATATGTATAACATACAAATTTGATTATTCTAGTGTTAGTAACTGTTAACTACTCCTCTCCCTCCTGCTGGTGCATTCCGTCATTTAAAGCAGAAGCTGTGTCCAACACACTCACCCTGTGTATGATCTCACTGCTTCCATTGGCCTCAGCTTCCCAGGGGTTTCCATGATGCCAGTCCTGGCCGTGCTCACAAAGCCAGCCTGGAGAGCCCGCCGGCCCCAGGCTGCTGGGAGCTGTGGGTCACAGTGGTGGAAACCTGCTTTCAGATAATTATTGTTCACCCCATTCTCCCCTCATGTATGTACTTCCCCCTTTTTTTTGAAGTAAAATGTAAATTCAACCTGCTCCCAGTTGTTTGAAGGTCATTCCGGGGCTGCAGGGTGAAGGTGGTGGACGCTGATGTCCTCTCTCTGTTGGAACAAGTTTGGGTGGGTTCTCTGGGGCTGAACCAAGGCACCCAGCCCAGTTACAGAGCCCAACACCCCAAATTTCTGGGGAAATTCAGATTCCAGTTAAAATTGAGTGTCTGGGGTTTGTCTTCCCAGACTGGTGCTGCTCTGGGTGTGGGATCCTGCACAGATCTGAGATTACCTGTGGTGACTGAGGAAGAAAAAAGCCCATTGTCATGAATTTCATGTCACTTTAATAAGATTATCATAACTGAATAATAAATCAGAATATTTCTTTTTAAAATGTAAATTTATAATTGTAATAAAACAGCTGCTTGGTCTTTAAAGAACAATTCAGTATAATTTGTCTATTTGAGCTTTTTTTGCCTAGAAGCTTGAGGTTTCAGTTGTCAGGCAACTTCTCTGACAAATGATTAATCACATCTATTTTTCTTTTAGGGGGATACATTACTTCCCCATTAAAAGTGTCTAAGTACTTATATTCTGACTTTGTGAATCGTAAAAGTATGTAAAGACACATTAAAGTGTGACTGCATTGACTTCTTCTGAGACATCTTATTGTTCCTGCACGGTGAACAGACAGACCTGCAGACACCTGGACAGGTGATTCCTGTTGTGCTGCTGCTGCCAGCTGGGGCTGCACCAGTGGAACAGCAGCAGTGTGTGAACTGTTACATTTCATTTTCTTTACTTCAGAGGAAATGTTCCTCAGTTCTGAGTTGGACCTGGAGTGGGATCCAGGCAGGAGCCATCTCCTGAGCAGCACCTGCTCAATCACTGCTGTGAAAAACGTTCCTAAAGTTCCTCTTTTGGACAGTGGAGCCTCCCTGCTACTTGAGATCACAATTACACTGTAGCCACAGGGAAGGAATGAAAGGAGAGTCTTATTTTAGTTATGTATGCAGTTGGAAAAACTGTATTTAGGGGAAAATTGCACTGTTGGATCAGGCAATTCTGTCTAAGGAAATAGCTTCAAAATCCCTGCCCAGCTGATGCTGCTGAAATATTTTACAAAGGAAAACAATAAAGTCAAAATGCAGAACTTACTTGCACTTGCGGAATGGATTCTGTTCTGGAGCTGAAAACTGCACAAGGAGGAAAAGCAAGCTGTTGATGGCTGAGCCCAGGATGGCTCAGAGCTGCTGGTGAAGGTGCCCCAGCAGTGTCCCAGGTGAGATTCCTGTTCCCTTAGGTCCTTGTGTAGGACTGCATTCTGCTTGGTCACACTTTGACCAAATGTGTGTCTGTCCTCCCCTCTAAGGCCAGGGACAGAACACCTGCACTCAGCTCTGAGTGGTGGATGAGCCACCTGTGTGACACAAGGAAGGGCCAGAGCTCTGCAGCTGGGCCCCTCTCAGAGCAGGGACCTGCCTGTCCCCCTGGCCGAGCTGCAGCTCTCAGGTGTGAGTCTTTCGTGCCTTGCAACAGGGGCTCCTGCTGGGGCTCCTCTGCTTAACCAGCTCTCAAATGAAAATCACTCCTAGGCTTGTGTGGGTGGAAAGGGTACAAAAACAACTCTCATGATGTGACTTGTTCAAATAAGTATGGGTTTGTTCTTCAAAGGAATCATGAAAAAAACCTCTGATGACAGGATCTTTTGGGATATTTAAATAACAGTGCTATAAATAGCCAGGAGTAACTATATGCTCAAGAAAATCCCCCTGAACTATTAAATAGTATTTTAGGTTTTTTTTCTCAGAGCATACTGTCCTTCAGACAAACTGGAAATATCTGTTCTGCTGCTTCCACCCCCAGTTAGGTACTGGCAGAGCAAGGTCTGCCCAGGAGAGCTGGCTGTGCAGCAAGACACAGTGCAAATGCTGAGGAGCTGCTCATCCAGCCCTCCTCCTCCTCCTCGGGCTGTGAGGAATGAAGCTGCAGGAGGTTCCAGCAGTTCTGGTCCCTGTGTGTGTGACACGGGCTGTGGCTGTGACCCTGACAAAGCCCTCTGCCTGACCACCAGGCGCTGCACACACACACTGGGATTGCCCAACACTAACAGCCAAGGGTGCCTGTCCGTTGGGAACTCCAAACGGAAAAACTTCTGAGAGCCTCAGATTAGGGACATCAAAAGGGCAAAGTCTCAACACCGATGGATTTTTCCACTTCATGTGTGACACAATTTGGAGTTTCTAAGTGGGTATTTAGTATTAATTCCCAACTGCTATGAACAAAAAGATAAGAGGCAAATCAGGAACTTTTCACAGAAAAATACTTGGACAAATCAATGATTTAGGAAGGACAATCCTGCCCATGACTGTGGTTTCTCCAAGTTACTCATTTACACTCTCACATACCCACCGCCTGCTGCAGGCACGTGTCAATAAGAAACGGGCAGGTTTGAAGAACATCAAATATTTCCCAGTCTCCTCCAAGTGCCTTGTCCAGAGCTGTCCTGGAATCAGCTGTCACACAGCCCACTGAGCGTGGCAGTGCCAGCACTGATCAGCCATGCTGCTCTACTGTGCATCCCCCCAAAACCTCAGAGCTTCCTTGGGACAGAGAAACCAGTCACACACACTGGATCTTCTGCAAGGATGCCAAAAGCCCTGGGGGGAAATGTCACAAGTCCTACACAAAAACATGGAAAGTCTCTATTAATTCCAACTTGGTGCTGCTGCAGCTGAGCAATAACGTTGCCTGAACACAGATTTGCATTTCTCATCTAGTTCAGCCTTGCAGTTCCAATCTATTGCTGCAGCTTCTGGCTAATATTTGCTCACTAATGTGTCACCACCGGCCAAACGTTAGTGTAAAACTCTGTCTAAAGCTCACATTCACCTGTTTGCGTGTGTGGCTGTGTTAGCAGGCAATGAGGTGCTCTGGCTCCGGGGCCGAGCCCGAAGGTGCCAGCAGAACGCAGAGGCGGGAGGCGGAGGGTGCTGTAGCGGCCTTGAGCAGCAGTGACAGCAGCCATTCCCAGCGACTTGTGGAGGTGCCCAAGGCCCGACCGGGGCACCCAGCACAAACTCCGGGGCCAGGCGGGGAGCGGGGCTGCGGGGACCCGCAGGGCTGTGGGAATCAAACTCCCCTGAGGGCAGGGGCCGGGAGAGGCCCGGGATGAGGGACATGGCGGGAGTGGGCCGGGCCGGGCCTCGGCGGCCCCACAGGGCCTGTCTGCGCCCGTCCTGCGACTACCGCAGGAGAGGGAGGAGGCGAAGAAGGGGGCACACGTCCGGACTCTCCCCGAGCCTCGGCCCCAGGAGCTCTCCCGGCCGGGCCCGCCCCGCAGCGGCCCCAGGAACGATCCCGGCCGCGGCCCGATCCCGGCTCCGCTCCCTCAGGCCGCGGGGCGGGGCTGCGCGCGCGCGCGCGGGGCAGTCTCGCGAGGCGCCGCGCTCTCGCGAGAGGGGCGGGGCGGGGCGGGGCGGTGTCGCTGCATGTCCGAGCCGGGCGGCCCGGCCGGGGCACGTGGGGCGGCACCGGCACCGCTCCGGACCGGGCCCGGCACCGCTCCGGGCTCTGCCGCCGCGCCGGAGCATCCGTAAGTACCGCCCTGGGCCGCCGCCCGCCCGCTGCCGGAGTGGCGGGGCCCGCGGCCGCGGCTGTCAGCGGCGGCGCTGCGGGGCGCGCTGAGGGTGTTCCCGCTCCGCGCTCCCCGCCGTGCCTGCCTCGGTGCTGGTGCGCGGGCCGGGGCGGGAGCGCTCCCGCGCCGCCCAAGGTCAGCGCTCCGGCCCCGCCGTGACCGCGGCCGTGGGCTGGGGCCGGCCGTGCCGCAGCGGGCAGGGGCCGTGTGTGTCGGGGTGCGGAGCAGCGAGCGGCCGGTGTGGGCCCCGCGGGGGCAGCTCGGTGTCCTGCTCCCGGCATGGGGCGGTGAGGGGCCGGTCCGGGCCCTTCAGGGTAGCTCCGTGTTCCGCTCCCGGGATGCGGGCCGTTCGGAGCAGCTCTGTGTCCCGCTCCCGGGATGGGGCGGCAGCGGCTGGTCCGGGCCCTGCAGGGCCGCTCCGTGTCCTGCTCGCGGTCCCGGGCGGCCGCGGCCGGGGCGGTTCGCCCGTTCTGAGGGCAGCGCTGCGGCCGGGGCTGCCCGCCCGCCGTGAGGGCCGGCGGTGGCGCGGGCGGTGCGGAGTCGCGGTGAAGATTAAGGCATCTTGTGCTGTCTGGTCTGGCGAGCCTTGCCTGTGTTATGGTAATGGCCGTAAAAAGTGTTATTTGCAAAACTTCTGATGTGCTGTAGTGACTCCTTTTGTTCCGTAAGCCAGCATGGAATACAGGTGGGAGCAGAGGAATTAAATTATATTGCTACTGAGGAAGTGATGTTTGTAGTCTTGCTTTCCTGGGAGAATCCTTGTTTGCTCTCTCGTTTTCTTCTTCCCCTTAATTGATGCAAGGGAGATCTAAGTAACTCCTGCTCCAGAAATGGGCAACTTGATCTGTGCCTGGCCGAGTTCTTTACTGCAGTCCAGTAATTCCGTGAGGCAATGACCGCAGAATGGACAGGGATCCCAGCAAGGGCATCCTCTTCGTGGATGTTATCCATAGCAGCAGGAAATGGCACCAAAAGCTGCGTTTGGCTGCAGCCCACCTGTTGGGCAAGGCCAGGGGCTGTGGGATGGCAGAAGTCGGGCCTTCCCGTGTTGCCGGGGTTGTGCTGCACCTGCCGAGCGTTATCGGGCCCTGTGGACTTTGTCTCAGTGAAAGGAATTGGCTGGTGCTGCGGAAGGTGTAGCGCTGGTGTAACGTTGTGGCTGTGAATGATCTACCGAGCACGTGGAGCGGCTCCCCGGGAACCCAGGAACGGGGCTCTCCCTCCTCGGGAGCGCTGGGCCAGAGCTGCCAGAGCAGCTCAACAGAGCTGGCTCCTCTGCTGGGATCACTGTGTGACCCACTTCGGGTCAATTAACCTCCTCATTCTTTAATGAGCTGCTTGTGTAAGGGCAAAGGGCTGTGCAGGCACCTGCTGACCTGCTGTACCTGTCACCTGGTGAAGGGCCTGTGATTCTGGAAAAGGGCAGCACAGCCTCACTGTGACTCGTTCTGGTGTGCTTGCATGTGCTGCACAGTGCAAATGACCCGGAGGAAATGACAGCTCTCAAGTAAGTGAGGAGGGAGAAGTCTGTAGGGCTTGAGCAGTGCTTGAAGCAGGATGGAATCCACTGGAATCCATTCATGCCTTGATTTCACCTGACAGTCCTTCAGCTTCTGCTTAAGTTTCATTGAGCTCTTAAAGGACTTTTAAAAGCTCTCATGGGGTTTATGCAGGTCAGTCTCTCACTGCAATTGTAGCAGTATCTTCTGCAACAGGCTGTTTGCTCTCAGACATGAAGCTAATGATATGTTGGGGCTGCAGGGTCTGTGTGGATGGCACTGCAGGAGCTCAGTTGCTGTGTGTTAGCAGCTGTTTCGTACTTGGGAGTGCTCTCCTTATTCAGCCTTGGTTTAGAAACCCATCCAAGGAACCAGATTCCTTCTTAAAGAATGTTGGAGATGCTTTGAGATCGTAATACTGGAAATTATGGACTGCCTAGGAAGCCTTGGCTTTAACCTAGACACTCCACAACGCCTGAAATGGGGGAAGAGGAATTCCCTCACTGCCCAGGGTGTGAGGCAACAGGACCTGCAGCTCGGATCCACCACAGTTTGTCTGTTCCCAAAGGTGCAGATTGCCTGTGGAGTTAACTGTGACAGGAGTTTGCTGCAGGAGTGCAGCCAGAGCTCTCAGAGCCAGCAGCAGTTGGATTTGTGGTGGCTGAAACTCTCTCTTCACTTTGAAAACATTGCAGGCTGGCTGCAGGGGGATTGGAGAGCAAGTGCACTTCTGCAGGAGCAGTTATCTGAAGAGCATAATGCTTTTAAAGCAACATAGCCCACTTATCTGTGCCTCTCCTTGTTCATGTGCACTTAACTCATGTAAAAAAAATGATTTAAGGTATTTCTAGCGTCCAGGGAGCCTGTAATAGGATTGGGGCTGATATCCCAGTTGCCCCTAGCAACATCTAGAGCTAATAAAAAGCATTAATTGCAGCATTAATTACTTATAATTGTTTCATGTTTCAGATCTAATGATTAGCCTTTTTTAAATCCTGATTTCTAACTGCAGTGCTTTTGTGGAGCTCTTAATGCAAATGGCTGGTTAGACTTCATGAAATGATGATTAAGTTCAGGCAGCCACACTCAGATATTCAGAAAAAGCTATTTTATTCTTCAGGTGTTTAATATTTCCTGGAAATTGAAGCTGTTGCAGTTGTTTCTCATGGGGATTGCTAGAAGGGGAGATATTTGCATGTCCCAAACTGCTTTTTCAGGTGTTCTGTCTTCAGCTGGTTCACTGTACATTTTTTTATTGTCCACTCTGTGGATTCTGGTCCTGCATTTTGTCAGCTGGAAGCTAACTGGATTTTTGGGTCCTGTACTAGCAGAGATGAATATTCCATAAAAGACCATTTAAAATCATTCTTGAGCAAACAAATCACTGCTGCAGACCTGTCCTGGTCGGGGTTGCTTTTGACCTCTGCTGCCACCTGGCACTGAGGATGAGAAACTTGCCATGTGCTGTGGCTGGTTTTTGACTCTGGGTATAAATAGCAGCAGTTCCTGGCAAAAGTTCATGATTTTCATGTGCCTCTGGTATCAGAGGCCTCAGCTTTGCTTGGAGATGAACCTGGGAATGGGGAACTCTGGAGATCTCTGTGGTGAGGCTGGCGTGTGCTGTGCCACTCTCATAGCCTTTGTTCATACAGGTGTCTTCTGCTCCTTCCCATGAGTGGCTCTCAGTGGAGCCGTTGCTGTTCCCTCCCAGCACAGGGGAACACAGGGCCTCTCCTCGCTGATTGCTGCCCTTCCTCTCTGAGTGCTTCTGCAGTTTCTCCTCCAGCCCAGCCTTGGCCACAAGGCTGCCAACCAGACTGCAGTGCTTTTTGCTCTCTGCCCAAGCCCAGTGCAGCTCTTGTTTTGGGAAGCTGTTTGTCAAGGTCTCGTGGCTGTGCCCAGCAAACATCCCATGAGCAGAGCTGCTGCTGCTCCCCAGATACCTGGGGACCTGTTTGGTCTCTGCTGCTCCTGGCTCTTGCAGCCCTATCAGTGTGTTTGCTGGAAACCTCCCTGTCCTGTCTCCTTGAAGATTCCAACTTGTTTTTGTCTCCTGTGCAGAGTGTATTGGAAGCCCTTGGTTAGTTTAGTCTGTGTTCTGTGGAAATTGATAGAGATGCCAGCCATCTGACTCAGGTGGCTGCTTTTAAATCTTCATTTATAAGCTGTGCGTGTAGTGGCCACTACTCTGTGTTACCCATAGCAAGGGCTGCATTGGCTTCCTTACGTAGAAGCAAACACAAAAGGCTGATTATTGTATGTGTTTATTCTGAAGCTCTGGAAAATAATTTCTTCTGTTCTCCAGCCTGAGTGAAAATGCAGAGAGAATGAAAGATAAAACTTTTCCCAGATGCAGATCTTTGTAATATGTTGATAGGTTATAAGGAGAATAACAGCTGCTTTACCTGTACTGTGGGGGTACAGGTAGAGTGGTACAGAAGCAGTTTTTGGTGCTTGCTGAAGTATCTGAAAGACTTTTCTGGGAAAGTGGAGAAAAAGCTCTCTGCAGTAGAGGATTCACAGGCAGACACCAACTTGGGTGAGGAAACTATAAATAATGAAACAACTGGAGCAGGGAGGTAATAAGATATCAAGAGCAGTATGGAGCTCAATAACCTAATAGGATTAATGTTAATTACAAACTGTTCATTCCTGCAGAGCAGGAGCACCCAAGGCCCTGCCTGAGTCCATGAGAGCAATGCTGAGGGTTGCTGGGGATTGGTGTTTGTGTCCTTGTGAGCTTCTTAATTTCCAAAACATGTATTAAAAAACCCTACAGGTTGGCCCAGCTGATTCTTTTATTGTAAAGCTCTGAGTGTGGAAATAAATAGGAGTGTTCTGAGTCCTGCATTGGTGCAAAGGCTGCTGCAGGAGCTGTGCTGGGCCAGGGCTGGGCTGCTGAGTGGGGGAAAGCACAGAACCAACAATCAGTGTGGCAGCTCCAGCTGAGGGGGACTGAGCTCTTGTAGGAACAGCACTGATGCTGATTACACTGAAAGCAGTTTTTATCTCAGAGATAAAAGACAGCCTGGTGTTAATGGTGTTTCTTGTTCCAGAGCACTAGTTTAATTCTACATCAACCAGCTTTTTCAGCCTTTTACTTAAGTCGCAGTTTATCCTTCTGCAAATAGGAGACTGCTGGTTCCTAAATATTCTAAGGTTGTGAAGTGGCTTCAGTGGTGGTTTTATTCAGAGAGGAGCCTGTTCCTTGGGCTCACAGCCCATGTTTACTGGGCTGTGAAAAGGTGGTGTTGCTTAAGGGCTATCTCTTGCTGTTCTAGTCTTTCAGTGCTACTGTTTGAAGCAGAAATTGCTGCACAGCACTTGCCTTTAATTAGTTAAGTACAGAGAGACTTCCCTGTTGGCTTCTTTTAAAACAAGTGCCACCCAGTTTGAGATCTTGCTGGCCTGGCTCCTACCTGTCTCTGGGTGTTGGTAGCTCCTGAGTCACGCAGTCTGAGCTCCTGGCTCTGGGTGCTGTTGGGTTTGGTGGGGGTACTCCAGGCTGGCTGCCCAGAGGGCTGGGGAGGCTGTGGAATCTGGTGGCCCATTGACACCCTGGTGATGCAAGGGCTGGCAGGCTGCTGTAGCTTCACAGCTCCCTCCTGTAAGCTCAGGCCAGGGCTGCTGCTGACCTGCATGGGAGGAAACCCCCTGTGCTCTGCAGCTGGAACAGCTGGGAGCACGTGCTGCAGCAGGACTGGCAGGAGGGCCCTCTGGTGTGGATGTTCTGCCTCCTGCATCTTGTGTGAAGCACAAAGAAGCTGCCGTTAGATAATGCAGTGCCACGTGCCAGTTCAGCTTTCGATGAAAATATGCCTCATGCCAAGGGTGGGTTATGTAAGTCCTTACGTCTGTCTCAGTGCAGCAATTTTTCTTATTTTAATCTCAACAGTAGGGCCCCCAGTTCCTTAGGTTTTTGTTAACTCCCGTTCTTATGCCTCCTATAAGGCAGAGCATGTGCTACCAGTTATTTTTAGCATGGAAAAATTTAAGAGCCCACGTGGTCCCATTTAGTCTGAACCATGCCAGCCTGTCCAGTTCTCTTTCACCCAGATAGTATTTATTTCCCAAGTGCTGCTTCACTAACTGCAGGGTTTGTCAGGAGGCATCCTGGCCTTGCTGTTGAAGCTGCATTTCCAATTTGCTCTGTGATCCTTTAGGACGGGCTTTAATTCCAGCCTTGATTTCCACAGCTTTCAGGGTTTGGAAGCCTCTCAAGTGCAGGGGCAGAGGGAAGCGGAGGAGCCAGGACCGGCTGAGGGCACGTCCCTGCAGAGCATGGGGGCTCAGGCACTTGGGAGTCATCCTGGCCTCTCTCCTGGTGGAGACTCGAACCAGCTCACCTTCAGAACAGACGTCCTTGTGTGTAGGAAGCCCTGAGATTCTGAGCAAGTGCTTGCTGAACTCCTCTCGGACCTGGAGAATGAATTATCTGGCGTCCCCGGGAACCTCGTGCTGCGAACATTTCTGACCTTATAAGGCTGTGAGTGCTGAGGGCTCTGTGTCCTGGCCAGGAGACAAGGTGGCTTAGAACTGCTCTGGGACCCTAATGTAAACCAGTAGAGTAAATTGGCTGTCCTTGGCTTTTTTCTCAGGTAGGTAATGTGTGCATTCTTTCTTGTCCTCATCTCCTTGCTCTTTACCAGCAGTTTTCCATAAATCAAGTCAGGACACAGACTTGGAGAGCTGACAGAGCCCTCCTCTCCCCTTGGTGCCTTGATCCCATCCTGACGTGTAGAGGCAATTATTTAGCAGTTTGGAGAAGTCTCATGGCCCAGCTGCAGCTCTCCAGCCCATGATAGGTGTGACATTTAGGCCGGATTCCCGGCGTGCCAGAGGGAAGTGGAAGTGGCTGGTGCTGGGCTGAGCGCATACAGTGCATGAGCTCTGCACTATTTATGGTGCAGGGCTGTTGGGGCCCTGCCTCTTGGGAATGGTGCTGGAGATGCAGTGTTTTCTGGGGGCTCTGGCTGCTGCAGGCTGCTCCTCTCCTGTCCAGAGCTGCTGCATTTCCCAGCTGGCTCCTCCTGCCCAGAGAGGGAGGGTGCAGGCCCTGCTGGGCCAGGCTCCCTCCCTCTTGGCACTGCTTGAGGGCATGTGATTTGACAAGTTGCCATTTTCTGTCCTGCTGCTGGCAGGAAAATCCCAGGCTTTCTTCCCCCAGTGTGTTAAAATGATCCCATTGCCACTGCAGTCCTGAGCTGGCTGTCAGACAGTGGGGGGATGGCTTGGTTGCTCTGGGACAGGTTGGGCAGTGGATTTGGGGCAGGAGTGGACAAGGAGCGGTGTCCCAGCCCTTGGGGTGGGCAGTTTGATCCGCTGTCCTCAGGCATCACGTGCAGCCAGGCTGTGACCAGCGTGGCAAGATCTGCCAGAGCTCCTGCCAGGTCTGTGTGAGGGGATGTTTGTTGGTGTTGAGCTGTTTCCCGGCCAACCCAGCACTCCGGGATGTCTGCTGGCATCCCGTGCACAGCCACTGCCTTTCAGCCTGCTCTAACCGATGGCCGGATGTGCAATTCCTGTTTCACATGATCCTGGTAGTGATGCAGCTCTGGCTTAAATAAGAAATCAAAAACGTGAAATCAAATGAGCATTGCAAGGAGCTATCAGCTAATCCAGCAGTCCCCAATCATCCAGGTATCATAGAGGAGTGAAGATCTATGTCCTAAATGATGATAATGTTCAGAATGACTCACAGAACTGTTTTGTCTGCCAGACTTCAGGACAGGCTTGTCCCTCTGGGGCATCCTGCAACCATCTCCCTGTGCTGCAGAGCTGCATGGGGCTATGGTTTGGACAGTTGGTGCAACTTAGTAGGGAATCAGATAATAATAGGGCTGTCTGTTTAATTGGGAATGCTTGCTGGGAATGGACTTATGTGAACTACTTTAATCTGGGTTTGTAGTGTGCCTGAGAGACAGCTTGTAGGGTAGTTCTGCATTAATTACAACAACTTGGGCACGCAGCAGATGAGCACTCACAGCTCACAATGTGCCATTGTTCTGGGCAGCATAAAGGGGAACCTTTTGTCTTGGGGATGTAGAGGCTTCACCCTTTCCATTTGCCAGCTTCCAAACACAGAACAGCCACAGTATTGCATAGGTTTGTTGGGTTTTTAATTCTAAGATCCCAGACATTGCCATTAACAGAGGGCTCACCTCTTAGTTACTTAGTTTATTTAATCAGATACAAATGTCCAGTGGACATGCAAGTCTCTGTGTAGAACAACATAAATGCCTTATTTGTGATGTACTGGGAATATTACTGAACTTAAATCGTCTCTGCAGCTGACCTTTAATTTGGGATTGAACAAGCAATTTTCTAGTCCCTGCCTTTGCCATGCTTTCATTCATTTGTGTGCCTCAGTGTCTGGGCCCTGCAGGAAGCAAGGCAGAGTCTGAGCTAGTGTGGGTGAAGTTGTGTGGATGCTCCTGTGGAATGGAGAGTGTGGCTGGAGGAGGTGAGAAATCTGGGGTGAATGAGATTATCTGAGGCTCTGACACTGGGTTTGAGCCCGAGGGAGGCATGGTTTTGTCCCTCAGTTAGAATGTCATCAGCTTCCTGTGGAGATTGTGGCCTGAAGGAGTGTTGCACTGGGAGCTGTGGCTGGGGTATTAGTTCTGATAACAGAAGGGGTTTTTTGGTTGAGACTCACTGGGGCCAACTGCTTTGGTTGTCCTCTCTTGTCATAGAAATATTATGCTTCTAAAGAGGAGCCAGATAATGCTCTCTTCCAGTGGGTGGCTCCCATTTCTAAGATTTTGCTATCTCCTGAAAACAATCTTTATTTTTGTTCCTTGCTGGCAAGAGTCTTGAGGGCTGTTTGGATTAAAGCCTGTCTGTGTAAGCACCCTCAGACACGTGGTGTTTTGCTTTAATTCCTGTGCAGTGAAAATATAAACTGTAAGTGCTTTGCAGCAAGGCTGTTTGGGATGTGGTAACAGTTTAGCTGTGCATTCCTGTTGCAGACATTCCTTAAGGAAAAGGGAAGGCATGGCAGCCCTGCCCCATGAGGCTTGCCAGTGAAGGAGGATGACTGGCTGTCCAGGTGGGAAGGAGGTCACAGGCCTTGCAGAGGAAAAGGGAGAGCTGTCAGCTTTCAAGTCAGGGGAGTGGCAGCTGTCAGTGTAGTGAGTTTGGATGTAGAATAAACTTTGGAGCTGCATTCCTAAGGCTTTAGAGGAGTGTGTGTTGTCAGAGTCCAGAGCCCTCGGGAATGGGGTGCTGCCTTTCAAGGGAGAGCTGGGAAGCCCTGCTGTGTGCCAAGCCCCTGCCATGGAATGCTGTGGTCCCCTGGGCTGGGAGCCCAGCCTGGTGCTGGAGGAACCTGCTGTGCTGGAGGCTGTCCTGGGGGCAGGACTGAGCTGTGGAGATGTGAGGCAGAGGAGGCAAGGGGAAATTAAGTGCAGAGGTGAGGAGGGGTGAAATCATTGAACATAATGATGAGACATGTCCAGATATCCCTAGTCTTGGGTAAAGATCTTGTTCTGTGGAGTGCTGGTAGAGCAGAGATGTGCATTTCTAGAGCAGCTGGAAAACAAGCCTGACCATGCTAATAGCAGTACCTCGGGGCACTTATGGGACCTCCTGCCACCTTCCCTGGGACTATTTTAATGCTATTTGTGTTTCTCCTAGGTGTAACTGCTGAAGCCCTGTAAGATGGCTTTACGCTTCCGCAACTTCGTCCCGTATGCCATTCCCGGAGTGCTGGCGCTTCTTGGCTGCTGGTGGATCTATTCCTGGAGAAAAAAGCACTCGGGCTATTGCAACAAACAAGCAATAGCCATTGCAAGGGAGAAGCAGGAGGAAGTATCAGAGAGCGATGCACGTCCCAAGGCAGAAGCATGTGTCCCTCGGAGAGTGCCTCTGTTGTCAGAAGAGGAGTGCCTGGAGCAGCCAGCCCCCAGCTCCCTGCTGCCTGCGGGGCTGACAACGCCCTCTCCCCTGCACCCAGCTCACGAGGGGCCAGAGCTCTCACGGGACCCCCCAGACCTGCCAGCCACAGCAGCTGGGCCCAGCCCCAAGGACGACAGTGAGCAGCTGGAATCGGTAGGATCTGGAGAGGGAGGCGGTGTCCCTGCTCGTGCCTCGCTCCCTGTGCTGGCTGGGAGCTCAGAGTGTGACCAGAACATGGCACTGGGGCAAGGCTTGGGGGCAAACCAAGGCCAGCAGCCACCCCTGACACAGGAGTCTTTGGGAGTCACGGAGGACACCAGCAACACGGAGCAGTCGGATGAGTCTTCGTTTAAGCCCCCTGAGGAAAAGCAGATGCCAGGAATTGTGCAGTCAGCTACTGGCTCTGTGACAGCCTGTTGCTTGGGATTGGAGAAAGAAGCCGGTGCCCCACAAGCCTTTCTGAATGAAGCTGAAGTATCAGGTCACAAGGATTCTGCAGTGAGTGTGTTACCAGGGAGTTTGGAGTCTACCTGTCCAAAGCAGTCCAGGGAAGAAGAGATGTCCGAGCCAATCACTGGTACTGTACCAGTGTGTCAGAAGGACACACAGCCAAAAGGAGATGAGTTGGAAAGAGAGAAGATTGGAGGAGTGAGTTTGGACAAGGAAGTAGAGAAAATTGAGCAGGTAGCAATACAGATAATTTCCAAGGTCATTTTGGCAGCAACTGAGGAAGTGCTGTCGGGTTCTGCAGGTGATGCATCCCCTTGGCTCTGCCAGGCCAGCCGGGCTGAGGCTCCTCTGGGAATGGAGAGTGTTGCTGCCTCTGCTCAGGCGCCTGTGGAGGGAGCCACAGCAGCTGATGAGGGTGTGGCTGCAGGGGAGCAGGGTCAGGGTGTGACAGGTTGTTCATCACACGGCTGTTGGGCCAGCCCTGTTCAGGGGAGCACAGAGGACTGTCAGGTAAAGAGCTGTGTGTGCAGGGAGTCCCAAGGATTTGGTCGGACTCAAGTGGAGAACTCTCTGGAAAAGTCACCTTTGTCCATGGAGGACTCTGGGTATGGCACACACACACCTGGAGGTGGGATGAGTGTGGAGGAGCCCCTGCAGAGCACAGTGCTGTCTGTCACATCAGAGCAGCACTCGGACTCACTGAGCACAGCCTCAGCCCCAGACACGTCTGCTGAGCAGCGCTTGGAACCAAGGGAGACCCCCTCTGCTGCGGGGCTGCCCGAGGGCAGCACGGTGCCCTACAGCAATGGGATCCTGAAAGAGGATGGGCCAGACCTGAGTCAGGAGTGTAGCAGTGCTCCAGGCACAGATGGAGATCACTCAGAAGGTAAGGGACTGCAAAATCCTCCTGCAGAAAATGTAGTGAACACGCATTGCTGGGGAGCACCTTGCAGGTGTGAGATCTCATTCCAGTGGTTTCTGGTGACCTCTGGGACCCCCTGGCTGCTTACCCCTGTTTGTGGGCTGCTGCTGACAGGAAGGTGAGGCAGGTTCTGAGGTGCTGCTGGAGGAGCCAGAGCAGAGCTCTGATGAATTCTGATAGAATCAGCTGGTTGCAGAGCAATTACCCTGAAGCCTTTTTGTTTGGAGGGGCAGGTGCATGCCAAGAAATCCCAACAGGGAGCAATATTCATGGAGTTCCCCCATCTGTCTGTGCTGCTTTTCCCTTGTAGATGCTGGATGATGTGTGCCTGGCACAGTACATGCAAAGCTGTCTGAGCAAACATTAGCCTGTGTGACCTTGGGGAGGGATATTAAAATCCTCTGTAGGACCCTGTGGTGCCAACAGCCCTTAATGACAGGGGATGTCTCTAGTAATTGCTACAAAGCAGTTGGAACACTGCTTGTTTCAAGACATGGGGGTTGAGTTTGCCAACAATGAAGGATTGAACCCACGGAATGTTTTCACTAGTGAGAGTAAGCCAGGAGGAGAAGGTATTGCCTTGTTGTGAGTGCTGGTGTGACAAGAAGGCCCAGGAATGAGTTGTGGAGCCTGGTGGCACTGAGACACTGAGGTGGGGAGAGGGGAATGCAGCGGGTAAAGCTGATAAGGTGGCAGTGCTGGACAACAGGTCACCCAGCTGACCTTCACGTCCAGGCTGTGAGTCTTAAATCTTCCCTTTGCCTACAAAGCCGATGCCAACAGCTGCACCCTTGGCCTTTCTCAGCCTCTGTGCTGTGTTACCCATTAAGATGTGGCAAATGTGAAGCAGCTCTTGGGTTCATTTTTCTCTTTGGTCTCACTGCATGGTCTGAATACTTGCAAGCAAGTGAGGATCTTCATGTTTCTGCTTGTTAATGGGAGGAAGGACCAAGGTCGTGTTACACTGGCTGTATCAGAGATGTGGTCAGGAGGAGGCTGTTGGAGTTTGTCCCTTTCCCAGGCAGAAATGTTCCTGGTATCAGCTGATGGTTTAGGAGCAAAATGCACTTCAGCTCTTGCACCTTAATTCTTCAAATATAGGGCAAATTTGGGCAAAAGGCAGCCCCCTACCATGCCTCACAGTGGGCACATGTAGCACTGGGGTCACTCTGCAGCCCTTCCCTTTGGGGTGGGAATGTAAGTGTGGGTTTTGGGGGCAGTCTGAATGCTTGTGTCTGTCTCGTAGGTTCAGATGTAAATAGTGTGGATTTTGTGGACAGTGGCAATGCCATGAGGAAGACGGTGGCTCGCCAGAACGCGAAGCTGGAAGGAGGATCCAGCAAGCCAGACTTTGTTATCTGGGAAATCGAGGTCCCAAAGGTAACCAGCTGCTGGCCTGCTCAGCATCCTGCCCTCCACAGCCACCTCCTGGTCTGCTGCTGGCTCTGTGCCATCCCAGGGAGATCAGCAGCCAGTCCAGGACAACCGGAGCATTCTGCTCCCGTTAGGACTCACAGGGGTGAGGAGCCAGTGCACAGCTGTAAACATGCAGCACTCCAGGGCTGCACCCAGGGAAATGGTGCTGGTTGAACTTGTTATTCTCCATTATCTTCCATCCAGCCTGGAAGTCCAGTGCTTTGAAAGCATCCAGGAGGCTTTGAGGGTACACAGGTATTCAGAACAGGGGATTGTCAAAATGAGCTGTGCTTACTGGTCTGAGCTCATCCCAGACCCCCTGAGCTCTGCACTGGTCCAGCACTGCCTTGTGTTTATCCTGCCTGTAATGGGGGAACTGAGAATGTGGGTGGTGTAACCCAGAGAGGGCAGAGATGTTTGATCTGTGTTTCCCTTCCTGACTGTTGCTTTCTTGTCCCTTTCCTGAAGGAATTGGTTGGCCGCTTGATTGGCAAACAGGGGAGGTTTATGAGCTACCTGAGACAAGCGTCTGGTGCCAAGATTTATGTCTCAACACTACCTTATTTCCGTGACTCCCAAGTCTGTCACATCGAAGGTGAGTGGAATATGTCTCTATTCATGGTCTATTGGGGGATTTAATTAGATGAGCAAGGAATTTAAATGGATTTAGTGGCTTCTGAGTCCAGTGCTTTTCAAAACTCCTCTGGGCAACCTCTTAAAACTTACACTGTTGAGGTAGTGCAGGAGGATCCTGGCAGTTGTATTTCTTCAAGTGACAGGACTGGAGATGTCCTCAGCATGCCCATGCTAGAGACTACCCATGGGTTTCTTGTCTTCCAGGGACCTCTCAGCAAGTGGAGAAAGTCCTGAGCCTGATTGGCAAGAAGTTCAAAGAGCTGTGTCTCACCAACATCTACACCCTCCCTCCGCCGATGCCAATGCCGCTTCACTCCCTGCTCGTGTCCGCCTGGGTGAGTCGCGGCTCTGGCAGTGCTGGGGCTGGAGCTTGCGTTGCCAGCAGCACTCACGACAGTTTTTCCTCCCCGTGGCAGCTGTTCCTCCCCGATGGAGTCACTGTGGAGGTGGTGGTGGCACACCAGGTGGACGCAGGGCACATGTTCCTGCAGCAGCACACGCACCCCACGTTCCACGTGCTGCGCAGCCTCGACCAGCAGATGTTCGCCTGCTACTCCCAGCCCGAAATCCCAACCCTGCCCACTCCAGTAGAAGGCAAGTCATGGATGCTCACATGTTGTTCTGTTGAGAAAGTTCTGGGCTCCTGTGCAAACCTGTTGTCCCTGAGTCAGGTGTGGGAAGTTCCCAGTGGATGAGGATGTGATAGCTCACGTGTCATCTCATCTTTAAGCTGCTGCCAGAGTACAGATGTTGCTCTGCTCTCCCTTACCCTGCTCATCCCTGGAGTACCTCCCAAGCCACGTAGCTGCATGTTGAAATTCAAAGTGAGATCAAGCCTGTCTCAGCTTATTTCCAGTCAACCTGGCATCTGGGGTATTTGTGCTGGTAGTGTGGATCTGCTCCCTCACCTTCATAGCGTCACTGTATCCGTGTCTGCACCTGCTGTGAAGGGTGCATCACATGGACAGGGGTTGTGTATTCCTGTGTGGAGACAGGAAGGGAACTGGGTACCTGGGCAGGGCAGCTTGGTTGTGGCAGACAGAGCTGAGAGTAAAACCCACCAGTCCTTTGTCTCAGCTGCAGGCCTGGTGTGCTGGGGCTGTGGGGGATGTTGCAGGAAGATGGAAGCAGCCTAAGAAATGCTGTTGGTTCTCCATAGATAAATGAGCAGCACTGCTCATGGCTGAAGTGCTGATTTTTGGAAATCCACTTATCCTGAGCCTTTCTTCTCTGCATTCTGGTGTTTTGCAGTTGGCATTATCTGTGCAGCTCCAGGCCTGGATGGGGCATGGCTCCGGGCTCAAGTCATCAGCTACTTCGAGGAGACCGATGAGGTGGAGCTCAAATACGTGGACTATGGAGGATATGATAAAGTGAAAGTTGACACACTCAGGCAAATCAGGTCTGTAGATCCTCTCCCGTGACCTGAGGCCATGTCTGCCTCAAATCCTAATCACAGGACTCTGTACAATTTGAATTCTTAAAGGTTTTTCACAGCTGAGGTGGGAAATGGTGGAAAGGTTCAGCTCAGCAATGAGTGTGCGTTCTTGGGAGCACCGCAAGATCCTGCAAGGCTTTTCTGAAGGGAGGGGAGAGGAAATGGCAGCTTCTGCCACTTCAGTGTGGAAGCTGAGGAAAAGGATGCCTTCAGGAGGCCTTGAAGTGTAATTGATTGAGCCAGGAATAAGCTCCTGATTCTCTGTGCTCCAGCCCCTCTGTCTGGGACAGCTGTGTTGGATCAGGGGTTTCTTACACAGGCCCATTAAATACTTGATTGTGCCCCAGAGCTGGGAGACAGGCAGCACAGCCTCCCTGGTGGAGGTGGGTTTTGCTTAGAGCCTGATCCAGCTTGGCATGTTAATCAGACAATTTATTGCTGCTCTTAGATTGCTGGGAGAATTGTCTGATTTGTATTTTTTTGGCTTGACTGTCATTAATTTAAAACTGAATTCCTGTAAGAGCAATTTGATTAATCAATGTCACATTGAAGAATGTAGGAGTGATTTAAAGCCCTGTTCTTACTCTGATCCTCTTTTCTTTAAGGTCTGATTTTTTAACACTACCTTTCCAAGGAGCAGAAGTTTTACTTGACAATGTGGTGCCACTTCCAGGTAAATGGAGCTCTTGATGTACTGTTGGCCCTTCTCCTGCAGGTTTCCATGGATGCCAGATGTGTCCAAGCCATGATTCTGTCTAAACCTTCCACCCTCTATTGCCAGTGCAGCCTCTGATGTGACAAGAGGAACGACTGGAAAAATTGTATTGTATTCTTCTAAATGTGCTAGCATGGCATAACCTGTCAGAATCCAGGGGAAAGATGATAAATGTTCAAGCTTTTCCCTGCTTGAAGGAGACAATGAATTACTGTCCTAAGCAGCAAGTTGGCAGGACTGGCAGGGTGTAGGTGCAGTAGCTGTAACTGCTCTAATTCTTCTGTCACAGAGCTGCTGTAAATGCAAACTTAGTTTTTAATCTGCACACAGATACCTGACATTTTCCTCCTGAAATGACTGATTTGTAGAGTTCTGTGTTCAAACTCCAAGCCTGCAAGCACTGGGAGAATGTCAGTCACTGCCTGGAAACACTTTGGTTTGCTTTTTTTGTCCTTGGGTCTGCTCAGGTGCTGGGCACCTGTGGTACAGACACTTTGGGTTCCCAGTGCCAGGGGTCAGCAAAGCCCTGAGGGACCTGAGCTTGGTTTATTGAGGATCAAAATGACAATGGCAGCTCCAAGGTGTTGCAGAGATGTACTTTGCTGTCTTTAAAGCCTCCTGATTCATCAGCTACTTGTTTACATGATTGTGGCTGGTGGCTGTAGGAAGCTCTTCATCCTTTCCTTTCCCTGCAGAACCAACAGCCCCAGGGATGGTATCAGCTGGCTGTGAGGGATCTCTGTCTCTAGGAGGACAGAGAACATTAACTCAGTAGTCCTTTCTGGCCTGGAAAGTCTGTGCAGGACCTCATGTGTTTCCTCTGCTCTGCTTTTCCCACAGATGAGGATCACTTTTCCCCGGAAGCCGACGCTGCTGTCAGTGAGATGACCAGAGGTGCTGTCCTCGTGGCACAGGTACAGCCCCTGTCTGGAGAAGCCTTGCTGCTGGTGGCACTGCTGGTGTCCTCTGCCCTGCACTGTGTGTTACATAAACCCCAAAGCCAGAGCCTGGCTCCTGGGAAGTGCTGGGGCTGGGAACTCCCATCAGCACTGCCTGGAACTGGAGGGGATGAGTGTTCCCTCTTGTTTGTGATGCAGGCAGGGGGAAGGGAACCTGGATATGGTTACAGAGCACAGCAGGGCCTGGTGTCCAGCAAGTCTGGGGTCCCCTGGGTGTGCACTGCTTTGCCAGTCCTCCCTGGTTTTACACCATGGACATGTGGGATCTGGCTGCAGCTGGCCAGAGGCAGCCCTGGGACGTCTGGTGATGTCCCAGAGACTTGCAGGCAGCACCTGCTTGCAGTCCAGAAGTGCTCACCTCTTCTGAAGTGCTTCTGGTAGTAGCTGTGGCTGTCCATGTGAGGGACTTGGCGCCAGAATTGCTGCACACTCACGTTTTTCTGTGTTTCCAGGTCACAAATTATGACAGTGTCACAGGGCTGCCACTGATACAGCTGTGGAACTTGATGGGAGATGAGGTGGGTATATGCTGAAGACTCTTTAATCATAAACCTTTTATTGTTGATTAGGAATTTTCAGAACCACTGTTTGTTGCTGTGGCTTGTTCACTTATCTACTCTTTGGGTTTTTTCCCCCTCCCTTTAGGTGGTGTCAATAAACAGGACTCTGGTGGAAAGAGGGTTTGCTCGGTGGCTCGACTACTAGCAATGTCCTAGATGCCTTGACTACTCTTTCTGCAGAGAAAAAACAAAAGACAAAATCTTGTTTTGCACTGTTACAATTCGGTTTGGCAACTTCCCCCGAGGAGACCCGCTCACACCTGCCTGCGGAGTTTTGTGGTCCATTGAAACACGTTTTGCTCAACTGTTACCATTTCACTAGAACAGATACCTCATCTCCTGGAAGGGGGTGTTCAAAGCCATAATGACAAATACTGTAGCTTTAAAGCAAAAAGTCCTCCCTGGCCTCTGCTCAAATTTTAAATGCAAAAGATGTCAAAGCCTTGGGGGTGGCAGGAGGCAAAGCCCCCAGAACGGTAACCGCGCTTTGGTTCCGGCTGTGTCGCGCCCCACGAACACGGTGTCTGCTTTTCCCAAAAGTTACATCGGTTGTCCTCTTTTTAACAGGCCCTGCCTATGAAATTAATGAATGTTATTAAGGAATTTAATGTTCAGTTATGGATTTTTCTGTATTGTGCCAGTAACCTGCACAAACAGCATCCATCTTGTGTCTTCCTTGCGCCAGGAGGTGGAGGAGTTGTGTTCCTGTGTCTCACTGCAATCATGGATTTTAGGCTTGATCTGCTCTCCCTGCAGGGGCTTGGAGTGCAGGATGTTACCACTACAATTTTTGCTCTGAAATGTCATGTATTTAAAGAAAAGAAACTGCTTGCCAAGCCCAATTGTAGTTTATATTTTTCTAGCCGTGCAAGTCTGTAAATATATATTAAAAAATCATTGTAATATTTTGTACAAGAAAAACACTGGAAACAAAGGGAACTTTACAGAAACTTTTTCACACCAAAATGTCCTATATAGGTAGAACTGGTATGGAGCTCATTAGGGTAGCCAAATTATTTGGAGCATCTGAATGTTGGGAGTGTTTCAGCTCTGCTGTATGAGGATTAGTGTCCCCTTAGGTTGCTGTCTGGTTGAAATTGTGATCGCTGCATCCTTTGCTATGTTGCTGTACAGATCTGTTAAAAAAAAAAAAAGTAACAACTTGGCATTACTCTTGCAGTGGTGTTCTCTCTCAATTTTTTGTGTTGCTCCTTTTTAGATTATTATTACGTATTTAAAATTTTGCTCAAGTAATTTAAGCTGACTTAATGCTCTTAAAGACATGCCCTCTAATGTGTATCATTTTAGATATGGATTGAGCTGGGATTTATTGCTGGCAGAGAAGACACTTGCCAGAAATTGTTGATGTAGTCAGTCCTCAGAAGCTACTTCAGGTGATTCAAGGATGTGCTCACATCCTGTGAGCTGACATGCCAGGGCATCACACATTTGGACAGTGGCCTACAGCAGCCTTTAGCCCAATCCCCTGTGCTAGGGAATGGTTATATCCTTTCTTGGAGTTCTCTCCTAGTCGATGCTTTGATTTAATGTTCATGTTTGCAGTAACATCCAAGGAAAACTAAATTGGGTAACTCAGATCTATAAAAAAATATATCCTTTTGGAATGTTTCTTTCCATTTCAATTAAAGCTCGAATTTTAAGCTGTCTTAGTGAAACTGTGATGACTTCAGAGCCTTCCTTTCCTGCCTCCATTAGAGCAGCCCTGGGCTCCTTGCTCTGCACCCGTGGGGTGGCTGTGTCACTGCTTATTGTTCATGGCAAAGTTTGACTTGTCTAAATGTTGGTGTTTTCTCTTCTTTGAGAGGTGTCAGAGTCAGGACTCTACAGCAGGGATGGGGAGCTCTGCCAGCACCAGCTCCGTGTTTTCCTCTGGCGCTGCACTGTGGAAGAACATCCTGTTCCTATTTGTGTTGAGAGCTGCCTGGTTTTTAAACTGCAGTAAAATAGAACATTGCAGGGGGAGAGGAACTGAAATGAGGAGGTGTTGGCAGGTAACAGATACACAGCTCTTTCTTCTTTAAAATCACAACTCTCAGCCTATACAGGAGCATAAATACAGGGGGCTATTTTAGGTTTGGGTTTTGTTTTGTATTGTGGTAAAAGTGAGTGGATTTGCTGAGCTGGGGAAGGTTGTAGTTGAATATGGACTGCTTGGAAAAGGCACAAGTCCAGAAAGGCCCAGGGGAGGTTGTGGCAGTGGGCTTGGTGCCCTGTCAGACCTGGGGATGAGCTGTGCTGGGTTTGGAGCAGGTCCTGCTGCTCATAAATCCAGCAGTGGCCCCCAAGCAGCTCTGTAATCCTTGGCTCGGCCTGAGGCTGAGCACAGGCCCATGGAGCTGAGCTGTCCCGTGGGTGCTGAGATTGAAGCCCTTCAAAGGGGCTTTTCCCTTTGGAAAGTGGTAATTTTATTAGGGGTGAAATGAATGAGGTCTCAGGAGATGCCTCATTCATACGCTCCTGGAGAGCTTCCACGGGCTGCACAGCACACTCCAGCACTCCCTGCCAAGCAGCCCCTGCCTGCCCAGATCCCCTCTCCAGGCTCTTCCCATGGAGCAGAGGTGCTTCCTGGGAGGCCTCCTTGTGGCTGCTGGCCCTTGTCCTCCTCCCAGGGCGGAGGATCAGGAGCCCATCCCTTCCTGCCAGAGCCTCTGCTGTGCCAGGGCTGCTCCCTTGCAGAGCCCAGAGCTCATTTCCCTCTGGCACACGGGTTTCAGGGCTCCTCAGGGAGGAGGAGGGCACAGTTTCTGGAGCAGATGGAGGGTAAGGAAACCCCTGTCTGACACAAGGAGCAGCTCAGCTTCTCCCCTCCCAGAGCCTGGCTCAGCACATCCCTGGTGCTTCACTGGCAGAGGTTTTACTCCATAAAAAGAAAGGAAATTGAGGTGCAAGCTGTATTATCTCTTCCATTCTACTGCATCACACAGATCCATGGGGTCCCAGCTCGGGGCTGTCCCTGGGAAGCCAGGAGACTGCTGAGCAAGAATCAGAAAACGTGTATTGCCTTTAGTTCATTGTCTCAGGGGCTGTGTTTTGGCTTCAGTTACCTCTGCTTCCTTCCCCACCCCGTTAAAAAAAAAAAAAAAAAAAAAGAAAAACCAGCAATGATAGAGGAAAAAATCTGGCTGCATTGGGCAACAGGGATGAGGATGGCAGCTGGAGGAGGACTTGGGGATCTTTGCCAGAGGAAGTGTCAGAGCAGTTTTGCCCTGACGCCCCTGGGTCCCAGCTCCTCAGCACTGCTGAGCCTGGTGCCTCACACAGCCCGTGCCTCATAGAGGAGCTCCCCTCTGAGGTGCTGCAAGGGCATTTGAGGCCATTTGTCCTTCTGACCTTCACAGCTCCCCGTGGCAGTGTGTCCCACAACTTAATTACCTGTGAGTGGGAAAAGTGCTTCCTGTTTCTTTTCTAAATTGCCTCAAAGCCTCCCCGGCTCATCCGTCATGCCAGTGCCCAGGAAGGTGAGTAATGGCCCTGCTGTGCCTTGGCCACACTGCCCCCAGCTTACAGCCTCCTCTCCTGCCCTGCCTCAGGCTGAAGCTGCTGAGCTTTGCTCCACAGCCTGGAGCAGAGGTTGCTGAGCTCCCAGCAGACCCTGAGCCCTGCAGAGCCTTTGCTGAGTGAACACCTGCTGCAAGCTTTCCTCCTTTTGCTGAATCAAGGCTGTAAAGCTGTTGCACACGCCCAGCCGTGAGTATTGGTGTCTGAAAGCAGGTTTGGATGTTTTTACAACGCTCTCAATCCTTGTGGAAAGCAGGGGAAGGCAATGGGAGTTGTGCTGCAGCTGTCACTACACCAAGGTTTTAACCTCCCCCTGGGAGAGGGATCAGAGGGACTCTGGGTTGTGCACTTCATGTCCCAGCTTCAAAACCCTGCGTGTTGCCTGGGGGATGTTACTCTTTTTTTGTGCCCTGACTCTGCAGTTTGGATTCAAGTACACTGAAGAGACATTTCATGCTGTTTCAAGTGAGGTGCCCTCATTTCTGGATAGCAGCACTCTCACAGTAATCCCTGGCTCTGGGCTTCTCTGATGTCTGTTGTTCTCCAAGTGCACCTGAAGCACTTCTCTGGCCCTCAAGTACTGTTCTTGTTGGCAGCCATGAGTGGCAGCATGGGCATCTCCTGCTTCTGTCACATCACCTGAGCTCTGCCTGGTGCAGGGACATTCCCTGGCTGTTCCACCATCTCCCAGTGTGGCTGCTGGGGCATCCAGCTTTCCTGTCCCCAGGGCAGGGGCACGCTCAGGAAGGATTCCTGGGATCCCAGCCCTAAGGGAGATGCTTGTTCTTCACTGAACAAGTTGTTTTGTCAGAGCAGGAAGAAATGTTTGGCTGCCCTGTCAAGCCTGTAGCTCTAATTCTGCTATGGACAGCTGCTTTTTTGTGGCACAAACAAGTGTTACACACTGTGAGGGGTGGCAGGGTGAACTGCTGCAGGTGCCCAGCCCTGCCTGAGGACAGAAAGGCATCACGCATAATGAGGAAAGAGTCGCAGTGGAGAAAAGTTGGTTTGCTGTTTTTGTATCTGCCCTGTCCCCCTCACACCGCACCCTCGCCGTCCATCCCTCCCTGCCTCCCTCCCTCCCTGCCCTGCTCGGAGCGCGGCCGGCTCGCTGCCGTGCAGAGGCAGCAGCAGATGGCACTCGAGCACCGGCCCAGCCCCGCCGAGCCGCGGCTCGCAGGCCTTGAGGGGAGATGGATCATGCCAGCTGTGCGCTGCGTCTATAGCACCGCGATTTACATGCCTGGAGTGTTCCTCTGTGCTCGCAGGTCCAGATTGTATCTCTGCTTGTGCAGGTTTGTCCTTACACTGTGTCTGGATGTGAGATGATAAAGGGAGAGTGTTACTTTTCACTCACAGAAACAGACCCCTAATTTGCTTGGATGTGTTTTGTGGTCGTGGCGTGCCTTTCCCTCAGAGCTGCCTCAGTACACAGAAGCAAGGTTATATTTTCTCAAATAAGATCATTTTGTCCCTCCAGCCAAAATTAAGTGAGCTTGTTGTCCTCTCACTGAAAATGGACTTGCAAGTGCAGGAAGTGAGAAGCAAAGTTCAGCATGATTGTTAGAGGCAACAGCCAGAGAGGTGTGAATGAGTCAGGGAAAATGTTCCTGTTGAGATGGTCACAGTGTGCTGGGATGCAGAGGGCTCCCCTGGCTCTGGCTCCCCTTGGAGTCCCAGCACTGCTGCTGCTCCTGGCAGAGCTGTCACATCCCAGGGCTGACTGTTTGCAGGGACAGCTGAGCTTCCAAGCACACAAGCTCTGACCCCAGATTCAGACCATGCTCATTCTCCTCTGGACCCCGGGACACTTGCCAGTGCCAGCTGAGGTGGCACAAGCCCCCAGCCCGTGTCAGGCTCTGTTTGCCCAGGTTTTGCCCTTGAACAGGGCAGGATGCCCAGGGTGGGTTTGCACAGGAATGGGGAGGAAGCGCTTCCCCCTGCATCTGCTGAGCACCCCAGCCCCAAGCTGAGTGTGCTGGACCCCCACTATTGAAAATGGGGGGGAAAAGCACTTGTGAGCCCCCAGCTCTCCCGTGTGTGAGAGCCATACAAATCCAGGGGCTTTGTCAGCAGCTTGACCTCTCGGGCAGCGTTCTGGCTCTGCAGTGAAGAGGTGCCCTCGTTCTTCCCCTTGCCTGACTCCTCTGTAATGGAAGGGCTAAATGCTCATTACTTCTTCTGTAGCCTTTTCCACTTGCCAATCAAACGTGTCTGCTTGGGGTTTGTTTTGTTTCCGTGTTGCTGGGGCTGTGCAGGACGCTCCATCTCGCTGTAATTATGGTTCCATCATTGTCTTGGCACAGAAACATCTGCTGTCTCCCTGCGATCTCCACTTCCCTGTTTCTTTGGAGAATTTCGCGGATCCCGATGACCTTCTATTTTCCACGGCATCTCAGTGTACGCAGCTGTTCCTCTTGCGTTCCCCTGTCTCCCCATCTACCTCTTTTTTTCCTATCAGCATCTCCAATGCATTTGGAATTTCAGCTCATCTGCTTATCAAATCAATATCTCGCTGTCGCCTCTGCGCCGCGGCCGCTGGGAATGCAGCGCTGGCCCCCCACTGCTGGGCTCCTTCCCTCTGAGCACAGACATGCCCAGCTCAATTCCCCTCATTTCCCCATTCCCCAGCTTAAAGTCCATTTTCTCAGGCTTTTTATTTTGATTGTGTTGTGCCCTTTGGCTGTCTGGGTCTGAGGCCCATCCGTGCTGCAGCAACGTGCTGATGGATGGATGGATGGATGGATGGATGGATGGATGGATGGATGGTGTTGCCACTCAAGGTGATGTCACTGCTGGTTTCTAATGACAAACTGAGCAAAGCTGGAGTGTGTGAGGAGAGGAGCTGTGCTGGGGCAGTGAAGAGACTGGAAAATACAGGCTCAGCTGCTGATTTTGTGTGACCTTGTTGAAAGAGCGTGGGGTCCATGAGAGTGATGAACAGAGATACTTCAGGTTTTATTCTGTTCTGGTACCTTTTATTATTAGGACTTTATTAATATACCTATTCTCTTAAAAATATTAATTAAAAAATCAGTCCTATAGCTGCTGCAAAATGACTAATAAAACTCTGGGATATGACAGGACCTTAAATCTCTGCTTTGCTCTCTGCCTGAAAAGTATGTATCCTAATTCTCCACCTTCCTCTTCTGTCTCACCTGCCTGCATGGCAGGACCCCAGCCTGGCACAGGGCACTCCATGAGACTGCAGCAAAATTAATCCTGAAAATATTAAAGGCACATGGATTTTTTGTTATTTTAGTCCCCTTCAACCTATGGTCTGTGTACATCTGAGCTAAGAATATCCCATTCCTGAAAGGTTTTACAGAAGTTGGGCACCTGGGAGGTGAGACAGAGGAGCGAGGAGCAGGTAGGGAACTGGTGGAGGTAAGGAATAACCTCATAGATGGATGGAAATAACACCATGTTTGCATCACAGCTTTTCCTCTTTCAGGGCTGTGTTTATGCAGAGCTGGGTTTTATACAGATCTGCATTTCATGTGGGTGCTTGTACCTAAGTAGGGCTGTGAAATCATGGATTAAGGGTTCTAGTCATCCAAAAGGAGGGATGTGGCAGTTGGAGTGGATAATGACTCCCTGATTGGGGAGGAGAAATGCTCCCATGGAGATGGGAAGCAGCAGGTTTGGTGAGGACTCAGCTCTGTATCCTCACCCAGGCAGAGCTGTCGGAGCATCACAAACAGCAATTCCTGTTCCCTGGGGGCAAGGCCAGGGCACCTTTCCCTGGGCTTTTGCCCCTGTACAGGGACAGGTGCCCAGGAAGGCACAGCAGCAGCCTGGCTCCAACACAGGGCTCAGGTGTTGGGCCAAATGGGGATCTGGAATGGGCCAAATCAGAGCAAACGGAGTGGGAATTGCATAGGGAATAAGTGTTAGGGGGAATAATCTGCATCACTTAATGCTCCAACAACTCTGAAATAATTGGCTGTTTCCTGGGCATATCCAGAAGAGCTAAAGTGTTCTCCCTGTTGCCTTTTGCCTGGTGATCTTCCAGAGACCTGATTGTCTGCCTCTCCCTCACCCTCTACCTCCTGGGCCCCCCTCCCTCAAATTTCTCCCAGAGTTTGTATTTTTCCCCCAACAATGTCTCTAAAGAATCTCAAATGTGTAACGTGTGTCCCAATGCCTGGATTTTAATAACGTGCAGCAACCCCCATCAGCACAGGCAATTTCACATTCAACACATTATTGCTATTTAAAGCGCCGAGGTATAAAAATGATTGGCAATCCAGCTCTGCCAGCCCGCGCCGCCGCTGCCAGATTGTGATTTTTAATATTGGCTGCTCTGCGCAGTCGTTCCCTCACCTTTGACTTGCAGATTTCCCAGCGTCAAAATAGCAAAATCATTTTGGGTTGTACCAGGCACATTGCTCGCTGCTGAAAAGAAGCAATTATCATTAAATATCCCCCTGGCTGGATGTACACAGACACACCCACACGGGCTGGGGCTGCTCCGTGTTTCCAGCCGAGCCTTGCTCCAGCTTTGCAAATATCCCTTACCTGAGCTGCTGGATTTTGTAGGGTGGGCTGTGCGCTGTGACATTAAACAGGGGCCTTCCTCTCTTCTGAAAATACCTTTTCCCTCTTGCTCCCCACAGCAGTGGAGGAAATGTTATGCCAAATACACCTGCTCCAGGCAGCTTTTGGGACAGGAAAGAGGATATCTTGGGGAAATCCTGATGCCCTGTGCAGATGTGGAGTGAGCAAAGCCCTGGGAAAAGGCGGCCCCTGGAGCCAGGGAGCAGTGGCAGCACTTTGTCACCATATTTACACTTCCACTTGCCCAACACTAGGCGTTTGGCTCTCCTCCACTGGCGGAAGGGCTTAGCTACTTCATAACATCTAGACAAGATAATCTCTCCAATTTTGCTTGGAAGAAGTCCCTGACAAAGAGCAGCAAAGCAACAATAATGCCAGATGAAACAGTAATTGAGTTTGCCTTCTTATTACTTTCTCAGCTAAGTTTGTGTTGGTTTGAATTTTATTTTGTTGTTGTTGTTGGTACAGAACAGCAAAACACTGTCCCTGAGCTGATTCAGACCAGCAGAGTCCCATCTGTGGTGAGCTGCAGCCACACAAGGAGGTGAGCAAAGAGGGGAGGGGGAATGACTGCAAGAAGTTCTGTGCAGTGTAAGTAATGCTACGCACTCCATCCTCACTGGAGCAGGGCTGCTCTGATGGTGCATCACAGTAATGCCCCACGAGAGCCACAGAGCTTTAGTGCTGCATCAATCCAAAATAGCCTCAGCCAGGAAGAACACATCCGGGAGCCTCTGCCCACTCCAGCTAGGTATTTTTCAGTTTCCCCAAGGTTTTCCTTCCCTTGAAAGAGCACCCTAGTATGAAATAGAAGGAAGAATAGCTGCTGGGCTCCTGAGGGCCTGCCGGCGTGGTTCCCCAATGATGCAGAGAGTTCCATTTGCAAAGGTGAAGCTGAGGTGCTCCCAAGTGCCCGCGAGGCAAATGTCACCTCCTGGAGCGCTGCTGGACCGTGGGCTGGGCACGGCTGCTGGCTCAGCCCAGACAGCCCCAGCTCAGCACCTGCTCCTGCAAAATTGGGCAAGCAATGGTGCATGCAGGAGGCGTTTGCTGGCACTGTGTTATCCCACTAATATTTCAAGGATAATGTGAGAGGCTGCTGTCAATCCTGGCCTCAAAGCAAAACACATCATCCTTGTTTCCTGTCTCTGCTCACTAAATGATAGCCATGTATATTTTTAAGGGGATTGTCCTTTGGATTCTTTTTATTTGTCACCCAGTATCAAAGCTCTAAAGGTCACATTTTTCAAGTTCTTTCCTTGGAGCTTCAAAGACTATACATTTACTTTAAACAAAAACTAAAAACCTGGCAATTTTAGAAAACCACTCCACACCCAGGGACTCGGGAAAGCTCTAAATATCACTGCCAAAGCCCAGGGCTCTCAGCTCAGCTTAAGAGCAGTTTGCTTTTGCTTCATTATAACCAGTCTGTAAGTGTATTTGCAATTAGAAATTGCACGTTTGTAATTGTGCCTGTTTGTAAGCAAGCTATGAGTGCCCAGTTCTTATTTCAGGCAGTTAAATGTTTGGTCCTGCTCACCCCATCTCCAGGCTCTGACCGACTCTGGGAGCACAAAGGCTCCAGGTGGAGCAGGGATGTCACTCAGGGCTGTGGCAGTCACACAGAGCACACACAGGCACCGGTGCCAGTCTGACCTGGCTGGGTGCCACCTCCAGGACAACACGGGGTGCCCAATCTGGCACTGAGCAGAGGGGAGGGAGTTGGTGCCTGACCCAGCTGAGAGCCTTCAGTGCAAAATTAACCCATCAATGTAATTTGGGTAAGTCTGAAGTGGCAGTGACTTCATTACAAGGCGCAGCTCCATGCGGGATCCCAGCCTTTCTTCCTTCCATGTCTGGAGCCTGGAAGCCACTTCTGCTGGGCTGTCAGCTGGGCCTCACACAGGCTTTCATACAGTTCTCAATGTGAGCCTTAGGCAGGTGGATGAGCCTGGAAGGGAAATGATGGACCTAAAGATCTGAGTCCAGCTCAGAAGGAAGGAGGGGAGCATTGTTACAGACCTGTCACCCAAAATCTCTTTTGGATCTTACTCTCCTGACAAAGCTTGTTCTAATTATTTGCATTGCTTGATCTTGACATCAATGGAAATTCCAGCTGAATTTTGGCCAAGAAAGGACGGGTATGTCAGGGCCAGTTGCTTAATTATGTTTGCAACTAAATTGCTGCAGTACATCTTCACTTCCTCGAAAGTCATTTTCCTCTGCTCTTTAATTTCATAGAACAATATGAAAGACATGAATCTTCATGAAACTCCTCTCCTAATGCAGCAGAGACTACACAGTGTTTGCAGGCTTTGCTTTTCATCACAAGAGGTCCCAGGGGAGGTTCAAGGTAGGATCCTTGCCATCCCGGCTCAGCAATCACAGAAAGCCAAATAAATAAAGCAGGAAGTTGGCAAAGCCCTGATTCAGCAAAGGCAGATGCACAAGTTCAGCATTAACCTCTGCTTAAAATGATTTGGAACAGAAGAGTTAATCTCATGGCTGCCCAAAAGTCAGACCAGGGATCCAGGGCCTTGACAGTCAGTATATCAGTGCTTTAAATCTAGTGGGAGAGGGTGCTTAAAGCTGAGGAATCTCTTAAATATGGGAAAAGCACTTTCCCTGGTAGGAGGTTGTAACTCAAAGAATGGTTTCCAGTCCATGGTGAGATGTAGTAGTTGGGTGTGACTGTGGCAAGGCACTGATGCCCTGAGCATGGTGATGTTGGATAGCAGGGGAGGCTGCCATGGCCCCAGCAGCTCCTCCTCACCCTCATCCCTCTCATGGGGAGGCCAGAGATCCCTGGGCAGTGGGGAAGGCTGGGGACTGGAGGGGTGTCAGGGCAGCAGCTCAGCCAGGGGCTGCAGTGCTCCCCCTGCTCACCAGCACCGCCCTGGTGAAGCCTCTTGGGTGCAGAAGGATGGTGTAGGATCGGGGTAAGGGCCCGTGTGGATCAAAACACCCTCCCGAAGAGGGATGCAGGCTCTGCCTCTGGGCTGCAGGGGTGCCACTGGGTCGGAGCAGAGGCAGGGAGTGCAGGACGCCGCCTGCAGAGGTGAGTTTGCGGTATAAACGTGTGGGGCATCCCTGCAGGAGGGAGCGCGATGCTCGCCAAGCCCGCCCGAGCGGCGGGACGCTGCTCCCGCAGCCCGCACAGCCCGGCTCCCTCCTCTCCGTGCTTATCTGATCTGCACCTCCGTAATGATGTGGTTAGAATTGAATTATGGTGCTTTAATGTAGTTACAGCTACATTTCCCAGGCACATTTCTTCCTGACGTACAATGCTGGAATTTAGGATGTGGCCGGAGGCTGTGTGTGACTCCTTGTCTCCCGGGCTCGCTGCAGCCTTGCCACCGGCTGTGCCAGGCCCTGGCCGGAAAGGCAAACCCAGGAGCTCGAGCTGAAAATCAGCGAATGACATGGAAAGCCAGGGAACTGCATTAAAGGTGAGCCCAGGGTGAGAGCCCTGTGTGCAGGGAGTGAGGCTCCTGCCTGCACATGGCCGGGCATGGCTGGACAACAGCTCCTGACAAAGGACAGCATCCCACAGCTGGGTCTGTTTTGTCCTTGTTTTCCAGCTGCAGGAAAATACCTTCAGATATCCATGGAGGAAGGGGTGATCTTTAGCCAATACACATGGTAGTGTGACTGTGAGGATTTCGTGCCCATTGAAGATCTGGGCCGAGATAATCTAAAGACCCGTGGAAACTTTCTTGCGCCGTGTGTCCTTTGATGCGAACTTAATGGCCATGGAATTTGCTGTATCAGCAATAAGAATCATTTGATTAACTGGAGAGGAGCAAACAAAGTAGTTAACTCTAAAGTCAGACAGGAAATGATGGGTTTGCCATTTCCATCATGCCATAGGTGCAGGAAAGCCCAAACTCCAAAATGTGAGGGATCCCCACAATCTCCAGAGTGGGAGCTTTGCTTATCAACCTCTCAGGGTGTTTTCATCAATTCTGATCTGCCTGTTGTTAATTTAGAGCGATGGTGTCCTCTGGGGAGTGACTTGTTTTTCCTACCCCTGATTCAGCTCCACACTTGTGAATTTTAAATGCATGTGCATATATAAATGAGTGTCTGTATTTATCCAGATCCTGCCAGCACGTGTTTTGCAATAATTCTCCTTGGATGCTCTTGCTTTCTCCCACAGTCGATTTTTTTGAATGACATGGAACTGATAATGGATGTGGTTTCAGTGTGATCAGGCTGACTCGTCTCATTCCACCTCTCCTGCTTTTGAGCAAGAATGTGAGGACTTGCTGTGTCTATTTTAGATTCCGTCATGAAAGGAATAATTGAGATTGAGATTCTTAGTCACTCAATGCGGAAGGTCAGGGAATTAATGCTGTGTTACACCAGACCATTCATTTACTGGGCCTCCTTTTTTTTTCCCCTTAACTGTCTGTAGAGGAAAACAAATGTGGCTCAGAGAAGGTAACGCATCTTCAACACCGTACACAGCCCCAGCCTCTGATAATACACACTGTTTATCTTTATTTTGGGGGTGTTCCAGGGTAGTTTTATCATCGTAATTGATTAGTGGCGACAGGGAGAAAAAAATCCAAGAGTAGCAGGAAGAAATGATTCCAGTGAATCCATTGACTCAGTGGTAGCATTGATCTACTTCTGGGAATTATTTATAGGAGAAGATTCATAGTTAATAATATTAGTTTGGACTTTGGGAGCAGTTTATCAGAGGCTCTTAAAGGCCTTTGGTAAAAATTAATCAGGGAGAGAAATAAGGTAGACAGCCTGGTTTCAGGAGAGGGAAGGAAATGGGATTTCTGGCATAACTCAGTCCACCCCAGGATGAGAGACAACACAAGGGGTAACTTGGGGTGCTTGGATCTGTCCAAGCACAGGAGTGAGAGGCTGGGTTTCCAGCTGCTCTATCAGACAGCAGAGCTGGGGAAGTCTTTGGCAAATTCCCCACCAACACCCTCCTTCAGGTGAAGCCAAGGTGCCCACAGGACATGACCCCCCCAGATCCAGCAGGGAGAGCTGCCCAGGGACAGCACAAACCCTGCTCTTCCCCTTTCTCTCCTCCCTGCTTTGTTTTTGGCTTTAACTTAATTGATCTGTATCCTGCAATCCTACCCGCAGGAGGAATGACACATCTGAAAAAAGCAGGAGGATTTGTTTAAAGTGAGCTGCTTGGGTTTTTCGCTGTGTGTATATATAGAATTGCCTGGAAGTAGTAAATAGAATTAAACACTGTGGTTCTGAAAAACAGTATTCTCAGGGCTGTCTGTTGATTTCAAAGCTGACGAAAACAAAGCAGGCTTTGAAATCTTTCCTTGCAGAGCTTCCCCCTCCTCCCTTATCATAGGAAAGATGGGCCTGATAATATTTGGGTTTTATTCTTCTTTTGAAACAGTTGAAAAAAAACGCTGTTTTTTCAGTTAAGATGAAAATCATGATGTTTTTAATAAGGTCAGTGTAATGTCTTCATTAGCAAATGCTGAAATAATTTGATGCAGATCTGGAACTTGACAGGGAAAAACTCCAGTGTCTACCCAAAATATAGAGCCACGTTTGCACCAGGTGTGAACCAGTAGTGCTTCCCTAAAATTACTAGTTCTGGGATAACCTATTCCTGTTTAGGGACTGGCTGCTGTGTTTTTAGGTCACTCCCTCCTGCGCAGCCAGGCTCAGTGGTTTTTGTTTGTTTTCCTGCCTGGCCCTGGGCTGCTGAGAGCCCCAGGGCTGGGCAGTGCTCATGGGCGTTGGGTTTGGTGGTTTCCTTTCAGCTGATGCAGCAGGTGGAAACAGAGGGGCAGGCAACATGGGAAGAGGAGTAGAGCTCACACGAGGAAACGCAGGTGACATTAATGGATGGGCATTAATGAAATGAAAGCCTAAAATGAAATAAAAAATATCCAACGCCCTAAGTCTGCACTCTGCTGAAATTCTGTCTACAGATATCACAACCAAAGCTGCTGAGTGCTGTGCAGCTAAAAGCCTGTCCTCTGTTGTGAATCCCAGGCTCACACAGGAAGTCTTTGCCCCGCTCTTTGGAGATGTGGATGGTACCCAGACAGCCCTGACCAGTCTGACACCCCAGAGCCTGAAGACATCTCTTCCATGCCTTGTGCTGTGTCTCCTCCCTCCGAGGCAGGGCTGGCACAGCCCCTCTCCTGGTCCGGATCTGTGGGTAACACCCAAGGCAGAGATGCACCAAGAACACCAATTGTTTGCAATAACATATTCTGCATTTTAAATGATCTCTGACTTCCTGGCAGCTCCCCAGCATATCACCCCCTGGAATTCTGTCTAAATAATGTTTGTCAGGTGAAGGCACAGCTGGGCAGCAGGCAGGGCCCTGCTCCTCGCTGGGGACCTCGAAACCCACCAGCCGATCAATCTCCACAACCTGCTAAATGATAGATGGAATGTAATATAGGTCATTATTCCTTCTCTACGCGTGAAAATGAATTATTCAGTAAAGATTTAGATCCTTTTTATTATGACACTGAATTTATAGAGCATACAACACATAAATGCAGATTCCTGCAGCCCCAGATAGATGAACTCATTCCCCAGGCAGCATGAGGTGGATGCAGCCCCTTGGCATTGCTGCACAGCAAAGACAGGATGTCCAAGGAACACACTGCAGCCTGGGAGATTGGCACCTGCCACCTTCCCTACCTGGAACAGCATTCCCAATCCATGCCCAGCTGGTTTAGGAGCCTAAGATCTCTTCGTTTCAGAAATCAGGCTCTCAGGGCCCATGTTACCTCCAAGGAGATTTGGGGTTTCATGTCACTTTGGCCTTATAAATGCTGATCTTAACAAACTCTGCATCTCAGTCTCTGATATGAAACAGGAGTTGTAAAAATTGAAAGGAAATTGTTGAGGCTAAAACCTGCTAATGAGATTAGGGGCTACGTGAGTATATGGACAGGTGTGATTGTCCCAAATTCCTGTGTCCTGCAGAGCCACCATGGAGGATCTGGGCTGGTTTGAATCAATAGCAGTAACTTTCCTTGTTATTGGACTAAATGCTTCAACTTTTAATTGTGCAGCAAGGGAGAATGTTATCCCTGGCCGGCAGTTACAGATGTCAGCTTTGCAGTTCATTAGCTGCTTCCCAAATTCCACTGGGACTTTGGAGTTTTAGCATGAACATTAGAGGCTGGAGAGGAGGAGAGCAGAGGGCAAGCCTGCAAACTCTCAGTGGGCTGGAGAAAAATCCGGGATTGGGGCTGGAACTGCACCTTTGGGGCTGGGTGCTGTCGATTGCTGCCAAAGGAGCAGGACGGCAGCTCCTGGTTTGTCACCCCTGGGCTTCAGGTGCCCAGCGTGTCCCCAGAGCATCCCTGGTGCCGTGGGTTTGGCTTCTGCTGTGACAGCAGAGTGCTCAGAAAGAGCAAAACCAACTGAACAGATTGAAACCGGTCACATCCCTGAACCCAGTCTCAGCTCTGAGGGAGGTGGAGAGAGAATGTACTGATAAAGTCTTCCCAAAGCCGTTTGACCTGCAACGTTCACTGATGGAAGGGATAGCAGTGGAGATTTCCTTTTAATATATAGCAATCAAAATTTCTTTCTGAGCTATAAGCAGCTGCACTGAAGTTCCTTCTGTCCATCAGCACAATCTGTCTTGTGCTTGTTCATTCTGGAACCCCTTTAAAATTCTGCACCGCTGCCAGAGAGATTAAAGGGGTAATATAACCCCAGGAACCGCTCTCCTGACTAGTAATTTCCCGGTGATTATTACAAGAAATAGCTAAGATCTAAAGGAAGCTCAAAGCGGGAGAAAAAGACTGTTCTTTAATCCCCCCCATCCATTTCCTTTGCACCTTGGTGCTGCTCACTCTGCTGGGGCAGGGTCGGGTCAGCCCCTCTTCCCTGCCCACTCTGGAGGAGCAGAGCCTGCCCCACTGCTGGGCCAGAGTTCAGCACTTCATGGCAAAACAAACCAAATAAAGGGAATTATATCCTGTTTTACAGTGGTCAGCATCACAGCATGAAGAGAGGTGTTTCTCCAGTGGGCCTGACCTCCCAGCCCTGCACACATCCATTTATTCCCACCTTGTTCATTAGTCCCTGCTGGAAAGTATATCCACGTACTGCCCCCAGCCCTAGTGAAAATATTATAATCCCTGAGCTGGAAATAGCTGGCAATCCCAAAACAGCTCTTGCAGGCTTGGCTGCTGAGCTGGGAGGTCTTTGGGTGGGAGGCACTAGGTGCTGGACAGGTGGAGGAACTCAAAACCCACTGATGTCTCTGAAAATTTCCCGAGTCCCTAAAATTTAATTTTCCTCCCCTGTACATCCAGCAGGCACTTCCCAGCCCCTGGAATTGTCCCCTGACACCCGGCTGGGCTGTGTGGGGTGAGGAGCAGAGCAGCGGGTCGGCAGGAACAGCCAGTTTCAGCCAAAGGCCACCCCTCGTGAGGGTCGGGGGGCCCGGGCAGGGCGTAAGGGGCCCGGGGGTACAGTCCCATGAGGGGAGAACAGTCCCGTGAGGACAGTCCCGGAGTCAGTCCCATGAGGACAGTCCCGGGGTACAATTCCGGGCTACAGTCCCGTGAGGACAGTCCCGGGGTACAGTCCCGTGAGGATAGTCCCGGGGTACAATTCCGGGCTACAGTTCCGTGAGGACAGTCCCGGGGTCAGTCCCATGAGGACAGTCTCACGGTACACTCCCATGAGGACAGTCCCGGGGTACAATTCCGGGCTACAGTCCCGTGAGGACAGTCCCGGGGTACGGTCCCGTGAGGACAGTCCCGTGAGGACAGTCCCGGGTGTCGCGGACACGCGTGAGGGACGGACGCGCGCGGGGGGGGCGGGAGCTGCGCGGGGAGGGCGCGGTGACGTCACGGTGACGTCACAGAGGGCCACGCGCCGGCGGAGGCCCCGCCCCCGCGAGGGAGGGCGGGATGGAGGGAGGGGAGGATGGCGGCGGGGGGAGGGAGCGCCGGCGCGGCGCTGAGCTAAGCCGATCCCACGTGTGACGGATCTGGCTGCTGCCCCAGCGCCTCTCCAGTGAGATCCTCCGGTAGCGGAGGGAGGAGGAGGAGGAGGAGGAGGAGGAGGAGGAGGGGGGAAGGGAAAAAGGGGCAAAGCAAGCGGAGCGAACCGAGCCGGAGCCGGGCCGGGGGGGGCGGGTTGGGCGGGCGGGGGGGGTTCTCTAAGGGGCTCTCGCTCGGCGCGGCCATGGAGGCGGACGGGAGCCAGGCTACCTCGGGGAGCCCCGGAGAGGCGCAGCACGACCCCGGGTAAGTCGGCGGGGCGGCGGGGGCGCGGAGCGCGGCGGCGAGGGGCGGTCAGGCGGGCCCGCCCCGCTCCGCGCCGCTCCGCTCCGCGCCCCTCCGCCCCGCCGGGAGCTGCCCCGTCAAAATGGCCGATCCCGCACCGGCGCTCAACTCCGCTCTGCTCTCTCCCTCCAGCAAGATGTTCATCGGCGGCCTCAGCTGGCAAACCTCACCAGGTAACCCCCGCCCGCCGCCCCCTCCCCACGCGTGTCCCGCCCCGCGTGGGCCGCGTCCCGCCGGCCGGGCCCTGCCCGCGCCCCCCCATCCCTGACCCTCCTCTCCCTCTCTGCTCTCTCTCTCCGCAGACAGCCTTAGAGACTATTTTAGCAAATTCGGAGAAATTAGGGAGTGTATGGTCATGCGGGACCCCACCACCAAGCGCTCCAGGTAAAACCGCCGCCCACCCCGCTCGGGCTGACAAACTTCGCGAGTTGCGGTCGGGGCGGGTGGACCCGCAGCCCCCGGTGCCGGCCCAGCAGCCCGGCCCGCATCCCCCCGCACGCGTGGGGCGCTGCGGGAGGGCTCTCCCCGCCCGCATCCCTCCAGCCCGGAGCAGGAAACAAAGCGGCCGGTGGAGCCGGAGAGGGGCCAGGGGTCGGAGCCGGCCGCCCCTGCTCCCGGAGGCTTCGGGGGAGGGCGGAGGAAGGAGGGGGACCCAGCGGTTTATTTTTATGACTTCTCCCTTTGGCTCTAATTCTCATCACCACCCCCCCCACCCCCCCGCCATCCCCTCGCTCTTTGTCTCTCGCAGAGGCTTCGGGTTCGTTACGTTCGCGGATCCGGCGAGTGTAGACAAAGTCCTGGCCCAGCCGCACCACGAGCTGGACTCCAAGACGGTAGGTGCTGCTGCGGGGGCTGCCCGCCGCCCTTCCCGCACCCGCGGCCGCGACCCGGCCGCTCCGAGCCCCGCTCGGGCCGGTGCCGCGGGCGGTGCCAGGCTGTCATTGAACCGGGACCTTGCGTGCCTCGGCTTTGCCTTTATATTTTTTATAGACTCTGCCTTTTAACTTGCCAAAAGCGGTAACTTCTTTTTTTTTTTTTTGAAATCGGAATTCACCCATACCGACCGCTGGCTCCTCCCCCGGCCTTATATTTTATTGAGCGGTGACATTGAAAAAGCTGTGGAGTAAAATCCAACTTTTTTTGGTGTTGGGCTGCGGCATGCTTTCTGCAGGGAACTTTGTGATTCTTTTGATTGATTATTTATGTATTGTTGAGCGCGTTTCAAGGTGGGAGTGACTTACTGTCAAACCGAGAAAGCTGCTGCTCGTGTCATTTCCCAAAGTCATTTTTTGGAGAGGTCCCCTCACCTGTGATGGCAGGGCCCCGGCGAAACGCACGCGGTAATTTATGGGAAGCTCTGCCAGAGCTGGAGAGTGGATGTGGTAGAGAAACACAAGTCCTAATGTGTTGTTGTTTCTCCAGAGCTTTTTGCTGCGCTCGGTCTCCAGTGCATAATGTAAGGAAAAAAATGCTTGTGAGATGCAGCTGATTTTTTTTTCTTTTTAAATAAACATTACATTTTTGGGGTTTTTTTTAAACAAAAATTCCACACCCGAGTTTGCCCTCTGCCCCAATGTGGTGCTTTCAGTGTTGGGTCAAACAAAAGGTGTCGGGCAAGTGCAGCTCTGGGCCCTGTGTTCTCCCTGTGACCCAGGCCAAGCAAAAAGATGAAGTTTTGTGCCTCCTACTTGGTTGTAGTTTTGAGCCTGGGCAGAGCTGGGAGGGGAGGGGGGAAGGACACTGCTAGAGGTCATCAGTGCTCTGGTGCTGCTGGCTCGGAGGGGGCTGTGTTTGGGAAGGGAGCTGTCTGCAGAGACATGCTGCTGGGCACATCGAGCGTGCTCCTTGCTGTCACTGGGGTTTGCAGGCGGTGTTCTGGGGCTCAAGGGGTTTATTTTAACCTGAGCCTGGTGTTAGGAGCAAGCCTGTCTCGGTGCTGCAACATCTCACGGGTGCCTGTGTGTGCGAGATTATAGTTCAATGAAGAAAGGGAGAAGCAGGGAGCAAACGTGAGGATATGTTTTTTTTTAAATGTAATTTATATGGAAACAAAAAGCTTAAAGCTCTTGTAGAAGCAGGTGGAATCTAGTGTTTTAATTCGACCTACAGATTCTGCTGGGCTTGCCTGAACACGAAGCCCATGCTTTCACATGCCTTAATAATTTGATTTTAGGTTTAATCAGATATGGTAAGATAACTGATTCAACCGTGCTCCTGAAATTAAACTCACCAGACTTTTCATGTACAGCTATATTCTCTATGTGTTTTTAAAGATAAATTTAGATAAGAAGAACAAAGGCAAACAGTATCTTGAACGAGAGTTTAAAAAAAAAAAATCATGGGAGGACACCCTGTCATATTTCTGACTATAATTAGGTCCTCCCCCAGCTTTTTTCTTGTATCACAGTCTAGTCCCTGCAATGTATTAATTTGCTCTTCTCTGGGGGAGGGGTGAAGAGCTTCACCGGGGCAAATCTGCCTCGGTGTTGGTTGTGTGATAATGATTGAATCAATCCAAATACAAAACTGACCTTAGAATCAGTAATTCAGCCTAAAAGTGAAGCCCAGAGCCCGGCAGGTCCTTTCAGGCGTGTATTTGTAGAGTATTGTAGTAACTGTTGTGCAGTATAACAAGGCATTTGACTCTGTTTCAACGTTCAGCACAGGAGGCAGATCGGTTGGGTATTGGCATGGAAACGTCGCTCTTGTTTACAGTTACGTTAAAAGCTTTGTTTAGGTAATGGCCATTCATATCAGAAATAGTATTATAGTCATTTCCTAGAGGACTTGTAGATACAGTAAGTAGAATTGTACCTAACTAACTAATTTTTTTTTTTTGGTAGAACTTTGGTTTTTTTGTTTTTGTTTTTATTTTTTTTGTTTCCTTTTTGGTTGTTGTTTAAATAGTTGACAGGGTTATGCAAAAGGTATGGATTTGCCACATTCGTTGCTAGTGTTTGTTTTCAAAGGCTGGTGATGTTTATGCAAAAGGTTGTGGGAAGGAAAATTCAGTTCTTTTAGAAAATCTGTCGCTGTGGTGCAAGGGACTCCATGCTCTTTGAACTGACCTTCAAAAATGAATGTGTTGCTTTGGAGTTTAATGGCTCTCCCAGCTTTTTACCAGCAGGACTTTGCAGTGATGTCCCTCTGGTGGGCCTGGTGTTCTTTGGTGGGAAAACCTGTAGTTTTGGAGCAAACATAGAAAAGTGCATATTTTTCCACCTTTGGGTATTGCTGTGGAAAATCCGTACCTGTTGTATTTCCCCAGTAGACAAATGCCTAGTCAGTGCTGAATATATTTGTAGATAATGTTAATCTCTATGAAAAGGTTAGCTCTCTAGATAAATAATTTTACTCTTTATGCTTTTTGAACAATAAAATGGCATGTAATCGCTCATTTCTCAGGTGTGTCCTAAAAAAGGTACAATATTTGTATCTGATAGAGGCAAATCAGTTTATCAGTTGCACATCAAATGTCTGCGGTATTTCCCATTTTGACAAATTAATTGAGTAAAACTACTTTTTAGGAGAGACCCGTGGTTATTTAGCAGTGACAGGAATATTTATCACCGCAGGAATAACAATACCAAATGCAAACATCTCTTTTTCCTCAGGGTTTGCTTGAGGGGGGAGAAACACAACAAAAGCCAGTCCCAAAGTCTACAAAAGCCCGTCCTTCTGAATGTGCTTAACGCTGCCGGCGTCAGTGGCATCACTTGGTGGCACAGGCAAGGACAGCTCTGAAAGCAGCTGCAGGTTGCACAGTCCAGGCAGGATCCAGTACTTCAGAACATCCCTTTCCAGGCCCTTTTTGTGGAAGATGTCTGCGTGCAGGTGCTGCTGAGAGCCAGCAGTGAGGGCAGCAGCGCACGGGCGCTGTGTTGCGATTTAGGGGAGCTGCTGTTGGCAGGGCTGGTGGTTTTGTTTGCATCCAGCCTCCAAACACCACCGGGAGCCATTCCTTTGTGCCTGCGGTGGCGCCTTTTTGGTTTCGTGTAATTTTTGAATGGGAGAGAGGAGTCCCTTTTTAGAGATGACCCCGTGGAAGTTGTGTGAGGTTGCAGAATTAGCATTTTGGAATGCAGAGGGGACGTGCTAATTCATGCAGCGCAAGGGGAGCCAACGCTGCATCTTAAAACAGGCCAGGGGGGTAAAGCAAGGATTTTTTCCCCTCCTTTCTTTTTGTCTGTGGTGACGTGTATGAACATGGATAGTTTGAGTAAGTCCTTAATGGAAAACCTTGTTTAGGAAGTTGTTTACTTTTGAGTTCAGTGCGTGTATATTTCACACACATGAAACTCGTTTGTAACTTACTCCCCTCCCTTCCTGCCCCATCCCAGAAATGCCCCTTTGGAGTTTTCCATTGCTCACTTATTTTCTTTGAGAGTGAGTAAATCACATCAGTTGGGTATATTATTATGGAAGAGACTCTAGTCCTTCAAATGTTTCAGTTTTAATAATTGAAATGTGAATAATTTGACTTTGCTTTCCTTTTTTTGTATGGTGTTGCTTGTCAGTTAGCAAAACAAAGCAGAAAAAAAGAAGTAACCCCAAACCCAAGTGCAGGAAGGGGCAGGTGTCAAAGCCACCAAGTTAAGACGTTGGTCAGGAGTGCTGGCCCTCTTTCTGTGCAACCTCCAGGGCATGTGGATAGTCCTCAACATGCAGTTTTGGTGGTAGAGGCAGCACCCAGAGATTGATCCAGAGCTCCCTGAGCACTCATGGGGATTGCTGCCCAGAGGATGATGGAGGAGAAGTGCAGGAGAGATGTTTTCTTCCTGTCTTCCCATCTCCCCACCCCTGCCAAACTCCCCAGACTGTGACCTATCATTTCCAGAGTAGCTCTGGATGACCCGGTGTGCTGAATTGCAAGCCTGAGAAATGAGGGATTAATAATTCAGTGATTTAAAATCAAAATAATGTGAAATGACAACCAAAGCTACCCTGTTGATTTCCCCTTTCTTTTTCCTCAGATTGACCCTAAAGTTGCGTTTCCCCGACGAGCACAGCCCAAGGTAAGTAGGAGGATCGATAATAGGATTTCAGGCACACAGAGAATCGTTGTTGCCAGGCAGTTCGGGTTTCAGCCGGGGAATTGGCAATGAAAGCTTTTAAAGCTGCTGCTGCTGGGGGGGTCAGCGTGTGCCTGGGGCCCAGGAGCTGCTCTGTGTCCGTGCAGGGCTGCTGGGTCGGGCCGGGCAGCCTCAGCCCCGCGCCCGGGCGGCTGCTCTGGACACCGGGCTGGCTTCATGGGCAGTGCTTGGATTGAGTGCAGCCTTCAGGCTTGGTTTGAGCTGAGCTTTCAGTTCTGTGCTTGTGATGGATGGGGATCTATCTCTGCCTTCATTGTTTGCAAATTTCCTTTTGTGTAACTCAAGAGATGTGTGCGGAGCTGTGTGTAAGGCTCGCGTGGAGAGTTCCTGGTGAGGCTCTGGGGGCTGCTGGCTGTTCTGTAGGAGCAGGGGAACACAGAGCTGGGAGTGTCCAGCTGGTCAGGCTGGCCGGAGCAGTGGCCTGGCCGCCAGTCCTGGCCGTGGCACGGGGACCTGCAGGGACAGAGGCTCTTGTGCCCCTGCACTCCCTCCAAATGCCACTGGTGCCATTTCTCCTGCAGAAGCTGCCCGTGGAATACAAGTGATTGTTGCTCTTTAGGTTGTGCCTAATGAAAACAAATCAGTTTCAAAGCCAGACTTGCAGCGTGTGAATTTTGAAAGCCAGAGGCTGAAAGAAAACTTTTGCAATTGACTTTTTTTTTAATTTGTTTTTGAGAGTCTATTGGAAAAAACTTAATTTAACTGATGTATGGCACTTGTGTACACACTTGTCATGTTGGGTAACTTCAGTCTTCTGGTAAAAATGGGAGAAAAAGGCTGCAAAGTTGTACATGCAAGTCAATAAGGAAGAGAGGTTTAAAGTTGGTGGTGGGAAACTACCTGACCTGCAGCCTGAACTGTTATTGCATACAGCTCCTCTCGAAAGCAAGCAGTGTAACTGGGTGTGTTGAACCATGATGTTAAGTATTGCACAAAATAGGCATCTAGGAAAAACCCTGTGTCATTTCAAACCCCCAGGCATGGCACAGGAGAGGTGCTGGGGAGCTCTTAAAAAAAAAAGAGAACAAACCCCAACAGCCTACTCGCAGAATTTTAAACCAGACTAATGTAGGCAAATGTTTAGAGGTTCTTCTCTTCCTAGGACATATCTAATTACTAATTGGTGAATAATAGTGTGCCTGGCTTGCTTCTGCACTGAGCAAAGAGTTTATAGTGTGTGGGACTTGTGGCTTCTGGATTATGTTGTTGGATTGATGCCATCTGTAATATACAATTTAAAGTTAACAGAATTTTGATCATGAGCTTGATGGGCCTATCCTCCTTCCCAATACCTTTTAAAGGTTAATTTACATTTTAAACTGTCTTCAGTGCCAGTTATCTGTTTCTGCAGTGTTATTTGGAGAAGTTTGTAATGGGCACAACAGAGCTGTTAAGCTGTCCCATGTGATTTCTTCTCTAACAATTAAAAAAACGAGGACATGTTTTGTGTCGAGCATATTAGTGAGTTAAATTTTTGTGTTAAAGAATGCAAAATCAGGCTGTATTGACAAAGGGGATTTTGTTTTTCTACACGTAGGGGGTTTTTTCCCTTGGTTTTTGGTAACAGACATCTTTCAAGCGTGGGGCAAATGCTGGAATGGACATCAAATTCCACTCTTAGCAGGAGCTCGCTCTCTCTGGAGAGGTCAGCAGTGTCTGTTGCTGCTTTTTACACAGTTGTCCTTTCTAAAGTGTTGGGATTTCTACGGGGCACTTGAAAAAAATCTGAAGATTGAAAACAGCCTGATTTGGAGACTGGAGAAAATCAGAAATGCAATAAAGAGCAGATTTTACATCAATTATGATGTATTATTCTGGCAAGCGTTTCATAATCTGAATATTTTGTTTTCTGTTTTTTTAATTAGATACTGAATTAAGGTTTTGGACTTTAGTTGTTCATTTATCCCAGTTGAATAGCGAATGCTCAGCGTTAAAATGTGACTGTACTTTAGTCTAATTAACTAGCTAATGCTTGGGTCTGTGGAGATTAATGGCATTTAATGAAATGTCTCTGTCTCTCTAGGTGCAAGGGGAGAATTTGTTTTTTGTTTTTGTTTTGTTTGGTTTTTTTTTCCCTGAGTAATCTTGCTTCCTGGTACGTTTAGTAAAATGGGGATTTGTTTGGGGTTTTTTCCTTTTCCTGTGCTTTTCCTGGCAGTGATGGGGGCTGGGGTGAAGCAAGGCTGGGGGTGCATTCCCCCATCTCATCCATCCCTCCATGCCTGTCCTTACAGCTCAGCTTTGCCCCTGCCTTTTCCAGCCCACGCTCACTTGTTCCTCCCCTCCCGATCCACTGGAGCTGCCCAGCCCTGAGGCCCTTTCCAACCCCAGCCCAGTGAAACGCTTTATTTTGGGTTTTTGAACCGCATCTCCACGGTTTGACGCCTCTCTGGTGATGCAGATTGGCTCCCGAGCCGGCAGTGGCAGGTTGTAACAGCCCAGCGTGACCCTGCAGAAATCCTCCCGAGTGCCTCCCCTGGGTTACTGGATGTGGAATCCTGCCCTCCTTGGGAGGGCCAGCACCGCTTGAAGCTGTTGTTTCAGGAATTCTGCTGCAGGGTTTAACTCCTTGGGCTGCTGGGGAATATATGTCTCCTTCCTCAGGGCTCTGTTTCGTGATAAAAATCTGCCTTGCTCCCCGTGCTGGAAGGCAGTGTGTAACAGGAGATCGTTTGTAACTCTGCTGACTTAACAAGTCCTTCAAACGCAGCACTGATGGGGTGCCAGTAGTTTTGTGCCCCCTTTTGAATATTGGAGACTACAATAATTGAGTTACTGTTACACACAGCCTGCCATTTCTGATGTTCCCTGCTCTGTTAGGTTGGAGAATATTTATCACAGGGGTTGGTGCAGGACTGTCCTGGCCCCTGTGCCCCTGGCCAGCTGGGTTTCCCGTCTGCCTGGGCACGGGGGCCATGAGCAATTGGGCACATCTGGTACCCCCTGGGCAGGGGGCAGTGCCAGCAGCTCTCCTTTGGCGTGGGGCTGTGGAGCTGCCTGCTCCAGAGCAGCCAGTGGAGGGCATGGCCTTTGGGGATAACACCCAGGCTAACCTGGGATTGTGTTTTAAAGCTAACCAGTGGATTTGGATGTCTGATTCCAATTAAGTTAGCTGTGGGTGGGGTGTCTGCGTCCCTTGGCTGTCTGATAAGCCTCAGCCAGAGTAGCAGGGAGAGATTTCATTCCAAAGCAAATGATGGACCTTGAAAATCAAGAGTTCTGTTTGTTTTCTCCCCTGCTTCTGCCTGTAAACTCCTTCAGGTTAGTCCTGCTACTTCACATCTTATTTTAGGTGTTTACTTTGAAGTTTCTTTTTTTTTTTCTCGAAAGAGTGACCTGGACACAGTAGCAGAACTCAGGATTCTTCCTTTCCTGCCCACCCTTCCTTCCCCACCAGGCTGTAAAGAGCAGCAAGGACAGACCTTTACCCAATGATTTTTAAGCATTCCTTTTAGATTCCCCTGCATTTGCAGGTCTGAGTGGAGTAAGGGAGGAAGTATTTCCTGATCTTGACATCAGGCATGGATGAGTAGCTCGGTGATAATCATGGTACCATCTGTGTGCAGAGTAGTGTGAAGTCCTTCCCAGATGGACTGGGGGGGTTCTTTGGGTGGTCCATGGCCACTGTTTGGGTGTCTTGTTCAGCCACCCTCGATGTGGATCCCTGGTCCAGGGTAAGCTCCTGGAACCTGCTTCCCTCTGGCAGTGGATGGGGCTGTGGAAAAGTTCCAGAGTCCGAGTGAGCCCAGCCGCAGGCAGTGGATATCAGGGTTTAGGAGCCCTGGTCTGTGGGTTTGTGCTCTGTGCCGTGGCTGAGCTCTGTCCTTGGGTGTCACAGCCAGAGGAGAAGGGGCTGTGCAGGGCCTTCTATCAGGAACAGGAGCTGAGCTGGATTTCTGTGACTGCTGTATTTTGGAGATGTAAACATGTATTTCTTCTCCCCAATCACTCAGGTAGATTGTTCATGTTGTCCTGAATCCCCACAGACTGTCTTGTGCTTGTTAAAATGTCTGTATTTCCATTCTCATTGCCTAAGGATGTCTTTCATGTTAGGAATAGTCCTAATGTACTTTCCTTCCCTTTGACATGCTGCTAACTAAAAATTAAAATTGAACACTGTCTGACCTGGGATTTTTTTTAAAAAGGAGGTTCTACATTGCCTGTGTTTTCCTGAATTGTTGGATTATTTTTAATGGCATCTACCAGGTGACTTCTGTGCACTTGTAACTGCCAGGAAAGGTTCTGAGGTAGGGAGGTCAGGGAAATGGAAGGAGAGCAGCATGCTAACACCCCTGTGCATCCCCTCTGCTTCCAGATTGAGTACATCTCCTCTGCAAAGTGCTGAGCCTTTATCAGCCCGGGGGTAGGTCTACTAATGACTGATCTAAAACCATCAAATTCATTTATTTGTCACTGCCAGTGACAGGCCAGTTAATGCTAATGGATTCTTTTTTTAGCCTGTTGACTCTGGTGATAGTCTCATAAATGTTGTGAAATCCAGAGCATTAAAGGCAACTTGGAACTTATTTTTAGAGGAGAGCCACTGAAGCAGGGCAAGGTGGGGTGTGTGCATCAAGATGTATGTTGTGCTGAGAAGGAGCCAAGAACAATTCTGGTTCATTAAGCTCTACCTTGGGTCTTGCTGTTCCTGATAGTTATTTGACTTTTCAGTTGTACTTAAGTGTTCTCTTCAAATGCATTTCGGGTCATGCTATAAAGTGAGGAGAAGCTGTAAATAGTCAGTGATCTTAGGGAAAAACAGCTTGTTTCAGAAAATGGTTCATCTCAGGGCCTGAGTCTTCTCTGCCCCTATTGTGTGAAAGCACTTAAGCATATACTTAAGTTGGCATAAGCGTGTGGGTAAGTGCTTTGCTGAATCAGCATGGGCTCAAAGCACATTATTAAATGCTTTGTTGAACTGTGAAGCCCGTAGCAGAAAAGATTAAAAGATTACTTTGTGTATTTGACAGTACTTTGTATATGGTCAGTTCCATCACTTCTCCTTCAGACAGGCAGTTTTATCTCTCTCATATTCCCCCCTCCACTGGAGGATCTCACTCACAAGAAAATACAATTCTGCTGTTTCCTCAAAAAACTGATTACAGGTCAGCGTGGCATCAGACTTAAAAAAAAAAAAAGGTCATTATTGAAGCTTAATTTAGGCTCTAGGCCTGAAATCACACGTTCTGTTTGCCTTAGTCACTGGAATAATTCTGTAAACTATGTGAGCAGTGTTCAACGTGGCCTATGATTTTTACGATTACTGCTGCAGAAATTGTGGTTTGCTGAGTAATTTGAAAGTTACTGTGAAACTTTGTAGCCAGATCAGCATGGGGTATTAATAAGTTACTTCTAAGCTTTGGCATTTTACTGCTCTCCTGTTGGAAGCATTTCTTCTCTTTTTTGAGTGCAGAGAAAATCTGAAGAATGTTGGGAAGTTGTTCTGCCCTGCTCAGTCATTCCCTGTGCTGGGACATCTGCAGCTGGGTGTATTGTTGTGACTGAGTAGGCTTAAATGAGGACTGGGAACTTTTATAAAGAAGGACCCTGCTAAGGCTTATGCGATTCTGCACGTGAGGAATGGTCCCAGAGACCTCAGTGAGCACAGTGAGATGCAGACAAGGCTCCTTAATATGTTGGTGAAGTGTAGGTGGCAGGAAGGGTGAAGGAAAAGAGGTATTGACAGCAGCAGAAAGTGCCTCTGCCCTGCCCTCCCCCAGCAAAGACTTGCATTAATTTCCCATTGACTCTGATGTACAATAGGGAAGAGGTTTCAAGCTGACTGAAGGGGCAAAGGTCCAAGAAAACTGCTGTAGCAAGAACTGATGCAGAGTGACAGTAATGAGGTGGCCTGGCAGGTGGGAGGGAAAAATGGTGGGGTGGGGGAAAGAAACTAATATCTGGTGAATTAAGTAGTTCCCAGGGTTGGAAGTTAAGTCCCCCTGGTTTTGTTTTCCTTCGTGTGTGCCACACAACTGTGGGATGGGGCTGGGCAGGGCTCCTTGGGTCCTGGTGCAGCTCCAGGCCTCCTGGCTCAGGGCTGGGTCCCAGAGGGTGCAGAATTCCTCTGTAGTGCTCCCAAACCTGTGCTGTGCTCTTTTAATCAGTGTTTTGGTATTCCTGACTCAGAGCTCATCTTTATGTTGTTCTGTGGGTCAGTTTTGCATCAAAGAGAAGGTGAGGAGCACAGGGTGAAGAAGTGTTTTGAAGTTTGGATTTATTTAAAATAGGGACTGTGAAGTGCAGACAAGACTTTGAGCTTCTTGAATGCTGGTATAAAGAGAATGATAGCTGGATAGAGAGTCTGGGGAGGTTTAACTAGTTGCTGGATGAAAACTGCTCAGGAATCTTCCCAAAGGGCAGCGTGGTGTGAAAGGAGCTTGCAAGGAGCTGGGTGTTTGTGCTGAGTCTCCGTGAATCCCACTGGACTGGGAGATGATGCTCAAGTCAGGGTTTATGGCAGAAGCTTGCCAGCTGCAAGGCCTCAGCACTGGCAGGTTTGGTGGTTGTTGCACTGCTGGAAGAAGGTGTTGATGAAGGGGATGTTGCCAGGGATTGCTCTGCAGTGCTTGCTGAACGAGTGAAGCTCTTGTTTTGTTATCCTTTTGGCTGTGTTATCAGTCAGTTCTGTTCAGAGCTGTGTTGGTGTGATTCCCTGCTCCAGCCCAAGCTGTGTGCAGGGCTCCATATGTACATGGAGCATTTATCCTTTTGCCAAAGGTTTGCAAAGTGCTGTGAATGAGTGTAAAGATGTTTCTTTGCTGGTGAAATTCTCCTACTTCTGCTGTTGTATTTGGCAGACCTGCAGAGCCTATAGAGCATGGTGTGTTCAATGAATTGTGGGAGGGAACAGAAAACATTGAAAAGAAATCCAAAGGTGATGCTGAGATGGGAAATACGATAGGAATTTTCTGAAGATGTGGGGTATTGCCTCACCTTTCGGGACTGCTCTCAGCCACTGTGTTGGGTGGTGTCAGGTCTTGTTCCCTGCCATGTCCTCAGGATCCTGACAGATCCCTCGTGTGAGTACTGAGCGACCCCTGAGACCACTACAGCAAAAACTCTTGGCTTCTTGCAGGAGTTTCCTGTCCTCACAAAGTCTGTACTGTAAAGTGCTTGGGGTTGTTTTGATTGATTTGCACCAACATCTCATCTTCCTCCCCAGCCACCTTCTGTAGGTCAGCTCTGACGCTCCAGCCCTGGACGGCTGGCCTGCTGAACACACACCAAACATTTAACTGTTCCGTCTTCAAACACTGCCTGGTGAAAAAGCCCTCCTAAACCTGCTGTGGAAATGTCCCAGGCCCACTGTTGGCTGGGATTGTCCTGCTGTGGGCTGGGGCTGAGAGCTGAGGAAGCAGAGTCGCTGTTGTTCAGACTCTGGTGGTCCTGGCACAGCGTGTGGGACCCCAAGCAAGGCCCTGGTGGGCCTGGTACTGGTGCTGCCATTGAGCTGGAGATGAGGGGTCAGAGGAAGGAGGGCAGCAGGGGATTGTGCAGGGATGTCAGCGTGGCACAGAGCTTCCTGCCCCCGGTTTGGTGCGGCACTGAACGGCTGCTCTGTCTGAGGGGATGTTGGCAGCATCCCTGGGCTGGGGAGGAAGTGTGGGAGGCACGGCAGCACTGTGCGCTGCCAGCTCTGTGTGCCACTTGTCTTGGAGGGGTTAACCTGGGCTTTTTGTTGTTTTTAACGGCTTTTGACTGTGACATTGGTGAGGGAGGCCCTGCCTGGAGCGGCAGTGCTCTGCTTCAGGCAGGGGCTGTAACTGCTGAGGTTCCTGCGCGCGCCGGCACTTCCGAGCTGCAGAGAGGGGAAGCAAGATAAGGATGCACAGCCTCGGCATGTGAGAGGGAGCTGTGAGTTATGGCTCATGCTGCTCTCGTGGCTGCAGAGCAGCCTGGGGGCCGGGGCACAGTGCTGGGGCCAGGGGGGAGCCTGCCAGAGGGCTGTGCTGGGCTCAGAGGGCTGCCCTCAGTGACAGAGGAGAGGGGGAGCGTGCTGAACTGCAGCTGTCCTGGGGGCCTCTGCCTCCTGGTAAGCCTTGGCTGCTCTTCCCCACAGCCACGCCAGAGGCTCCTCTGGGAGCTGCCTGGCTCCTTTGGGCCACAGGCTGTGCCCGTGGGAGGGATGGTGCTGTGGTGTCCCAGTCCTGTGCAGATGGGGATCCTGGCCTGATGTGTTTGCAGAGCTCTGGGGACAGGCTGCCCCAGCATCCTGAGCCTCTGTCCCCCCCCTGCCTGCCTGGGGACATTTCCAGCCCACATGGGACCCCAGGGGTGGGTGGTAGTGGGGATCTCCTGCCACAGCACCTTTTGTGCTCCAAACTCCTGCCTCACCTAATCCCAGGAACTGGGATAGAGCAGCAGGCTCTGTGTATGAGAAGGGAATTGTGATCATCCTGTGCTTTATTTTTTCCCCTCTCTTTTTCATCTGGTCACAGCCACTATGTCATTAATCTTCCCGATCAAATACAATGATTATTGAAAGTCTTCCACAGTTATGATTCCCCCAAAGTTTTGCGAGCGTGGCTTTGATTTTGTGGCAGTCATAAGAAGTCAGTTCAGATTTGTGGACCTCTTTTTGTAGGTATTTCCAGTGGATATTTTAATAGAGGCATTTGTCTTCTCTCTTGATTAAGCATGTGTATGCAGTAGGAAAAGAATAAAATAGGGAATAGAAAAAAATATTAAAACAATTCAGTTACCAGTCCAAAAGCCTTAGTGCTAAAGAGCCATGAAGAAGCTTTATTGGAACTATAATTGCAGACATAAGCAGTGATTATCTGTCTTGGTGCCTTTATAGTCCCCATCACTGTCATCTGAATGCATGAAGCTGAGGATAGTGTGAGCAGAGCATTATTCAGCTGGTGCTGTGTAATCCTGATCTCTTGCAGTGTGTGGAAAGTAACAGAAAGAGTTGATTCACTTGAAAGTGGTGGGGAAAGAAGCAGGTAGGAGAGGACAAGTATTGTTGCAAGCACCTTACTCATGAATCTTATTTCAGCCTGGTTGCAGCTGAAGGAATGCAGGGGCAGGGTAGACTTCTTACATGGACATGGTCAGACAAATTTTGCTGCTTCTTAAATGTTCTTATAGGTCTTGGGCAGGTGCAGGCCTTGGTCACTGAGGAGTGCCTTGGTGTGTTTCCTTGAAATGCTCTGAATTGGCTCCAGCTGAGAGAAGGGCAGCAGCACCTGCTTGTCTCTCATTCCTGAGAACTGGAGAGTGTTGGATCAAGGCAGACAAACGAAGCTGCCAAGCACTTCTTGAGGTGGAACAGAGATCAGAGAGCAGGTCCTGAATTTCTTGGCTGATTATTGGTGCTGGTTATGCAGGTGAAAATGTGCTCTGGGCTGTGGAGAGGTGATTGGGTGGCTGGGCAGCTGAAGCAGGGGCAGCAGCAGCAGCGTGTGCAGTCTGGGTTTCTTGGGTGAGCCCAGATTGGGCACAGGTGATTTGAGTTACTCTGTCCGTTGCTCCCCTGCTGTGCTGCTGATTAGGCAGGTGTGTCCCTCACCTGAAACCAATTATCAGCCCCAGGTTTGATTGCAGTCACGTGCTGTGGCGAGGGTATTTACTGGAGGAGGTGGTGGGAGCCAGAGCTGCTGTGGTCTCCCCGTGGACAGTCCACCGTGGTCTGGAGCTGCTTTGAGCCATAAGAAGGTAATGCTTTGGGGGTGATTTGTGGGGTGGGGGAGGCATTTGTTTCAATGGGAGACTGGTGTTGTGCTTTTTTTCCTTTTTTTGTTGAAGTTTTGAGGTAAAAGAGCTGTTTTAAAGGAGGACAGTAGATGCAGGGGAATCCAAAACTTGTAAGCCTGCTTTTTTATTTACTCTTGCACTGCATTAGGACCAGGTGAAAAACAGACCTGGTCATGCATGTTTTTGATGGACTTTTCTTCATTTCTTAGTGATGATTGTGTTTGTGTTGGAGTTAGCAGGACATATTCCCCTAACTTTTGTCAGAGCAGCTCAAAGCAAAGCTTCTAAGTTGCTTAGTATGCTCCAAGGGCATTTCAAAAACAAAACCAGAAATCTGCTAGCAAAGTGCCTAGGTAGACAGAGAATAGGGAGTGCAGGTTTTGGGGGTGTGTGCCTGCCTGTCCACTATGTGAAAATAAAGTGAGATAGTGATGGTTTGAAAGTTTCTGGTCTTGAGCTGAGTGAGCTGTGAGTGAAAAACTGATTCTTGGAAAAGTTTTATTCAAAGGGTAATTGATAGTCTGTGGTATGTACATTGCTGGAGACATCCCCATCCTACTTTCACGAAAGACTTGTGTGCTGAAATGACTTAAACTAGTTTAAGTGTGGCCCTTGTTCTTACCACACAGAGATGAGGTAAGTGATTGTGATTGTCATCACCCTTGTTTCATGGATGTGCTAAACAGAAGTGCTGCTCACGTGTTCTGCAGTACTCAAAACAGGGAATTGCTGGTGCCTTAGAGGAGGGTTATTCCAAACCTGAGCTGTGCTGGGGCTGCACCTGCTTGCTGTGTGTCCCCAGGTGCAGGGGAGGAAGGGACAGGCAGGCTTTGGGGGCTGAGGTGTCCTGGCTGTGCTGTGGGCAGTGCTGGGTGAGGAGCTGCAGTCCCCACGAGTGGATGAGGCCGTGTGTGGAAATGGCCTGGGTGTTGCATCATTGGAGATGGGAGTGAGTCAGTCATGAAACCTTCTGCAAAAGGCTTTTGTAACTGGTACTGACTGACTAGAAACAGGTGTTGGGGATGGGCCTGGCTTCACTGGGCAGGTGAAGCCTCTTAAGAGTGGTGCTCTGAGTGAATGGGGCACAGGCAGACACAGGGAAGGCTGTGAAGTCCTGGTTCCATCCCCACAGTGCCCAGCAGCAGGGACAGTCCTGGTTCCATCCCCTTAGTGCCAGGGCAGCAGGGACAGTCCCGGTGCCATCCCCACAGTGCCCAGCAGCAGGGACAGTCCCGGTTCCATCCCCACAGTGCCAGGGCAGCAGGGACAGTCCCGGTTCCATCCCACAATGCCAGGGCAGCAGGGACAGTCCTGGTTCCATCCCCACAGTGCCAGGGCAGCAGGGACAGTCCCGGTTCCATCCCCACAGTGCCAGGGCATCAGGACAGTCCTGGTGCCATCCCACAGTGCCAGGGCAGCAGGGACAGTCCCGGTTCCATCCCCTCAGTGCCAGGGCAGCAGGGACAGTCCTGGTTCCATCCCCACAGTGCCAGGGCAGCAGGGACAGTCCCGGTTCCATCCCCACAGTGCCAGGGCAGCAGGGACAGTCCCGGTTCCATCCCCACAGTGCCAGGGCAGCAGGGACAGTCCTGGTTCCATCCATCCCCACAGTGCCAGGGCAGCAGGGACAGCCCTGGTTCCATCCCCACAGTGCCAGGGCAGCAGGGACAGTCCTGGTTCCATCCCACAGTGCCAGGGCATCAGGACAGTCCTGGTTCCATCCCACAGTGCCAGGGCAGCAGGGACAGTCCCGGTTCCATCCCCACAGTGCCAGGGCATCAGGACAGTCCTGGTGCCATCCCACAGTGCCCAGCAGCAGGGACAGTCCCGGTTCCATCCCACAGTGGCTCTGCTGGATGCTCGCAGGCTTTGGGCTCCTCTGGCAGCAGCAATGCTGCAGAAATGAGGAGTATCATTGTGTTTTATTGTGGCTTCTAAGAAACGCAGCGTGTTTGTGCTTCGGGGAGCCCCAGGGGCTTTGTTTTTCACCAGGCCTGAGCTATTCTTCAGCAGAGCCTTCCTGGAGCGTGAGCCAGCTCTGCCCATTAGGACCGAGAGACGGGCCTGACTGATTTCTGCTCCCTGCTGCATAATAAATCTGATACTAAAATTAGTGTTGGTCTCCCTAGGCCATAATTCTTGCTGAGATTATAGGGAATCGTGTGTGCAGAGAGGAACTGTGGTTATGTGTGTTTGGGTTTTTTTTATAACCTTGAGTGTCCAATTTCCAGGTTTTTTACTTAACCCCCCCATCTCTTTCCCCTTTTCCTCTCTTTTGGGAAGTGCTTAGCCTTTCTGTGTATTTTGGCTATTTAAGCCTCTGTCACTGCAGGCAGATGAGTTCCTTGGGAGCTCTTCTGAAGGTTTTGTAATTGAGTCTTTTACCACGGCGACAGGATATTATTAACCTTCAGTAAAGCAATTTATTTCATACTCCTTTGTGGGGATAAGCCTTTTTTCCCCCAGGAAAATATGTACGTGGAAAGGGTTTTGCGTACAGAGGTAGCTCGACTTGCAGCAGTGATTATGATTTTAGGAAAATTAATAATTTACACGAAAAACAGGCAGTTCTGTTTGCATCAATTTAAAAAAGAACCTTTGGTCCTGAATGGTCACACTCCTGACCAGTGTTTTATTTTCAAGAACAGACTTTTTGCCTGTTGGTGGCTTTGAAAAGAGGTTGTATTTCATGTTAGAGCTCTTGATATTTAGCCTGTGTGAGCAGTAAACCATTTTGTTGTGGTCTTTCAGATGGCCTTAGGAACGACCTGAGAGCTGCAGGGAGGAGTTCCTCACGGGGGCTCCCTCTGGGCATGGCCTTTGCCCTGAAATCAAATGCAGACTAGTCCAGAAGTCGTTAAAGATTGGGTACTGCCAGAATAGCAATTTCCAGCCGGGGGGAATGCTGGATAAGTGGGCAGCCTGGCTGAATCCCTTATGCTCTCTGTTGAGCATGGTGACAAAGGCACTGCTCTGGGGTTTGTGGGATGGATCCAGGCTTGGGTGTCACTGCAGCTCACTGCACCCCGGCTTTTATTTTAAATAGAGGATCAGAATATTTCTTTCTGCATGTCTAGTTGGACTTTTTACTTCAGTATTCTATTAACTTTAAAAAATTAAATTTACAATGCACTTGGCCTGTTGTTCAAGATGCTTGAAAACTCTGTGCCGTTACAGCGCTGCTTTCGAGGGAGTTCAGCACACCTTGCAGGAGAGCAATGTGTTATTTTGGCAATTATATTGGATGAAGTAGGGGTATTATTCCCACATTACACAACGGAGCTTGGATGAGAGGCAGAGTGCTTTGTCCAGAGCTTTAGGTTTATTAACACACTCGAATCTCTTGGTGCCGTATGGAGGCTCTAATTGCAGAGTCATCATTTCCCCACTCTGCACTGCATGCTGCTGCCTTGGAGTGAGATGGGCATCGTGGGCAGGGATGTGGCCTTGGGTAGGGCTGCCCAGCCATCTCTCTGCTGCTGCTCCTCCTGTGCTCAGCCAGGTGCTGCTTTTCTGCATGTGCTCTGTGGTACACACTCCCAGTGCCTCCTTGGTGCTTCCAGTCCCTTCCCGTGAGATCAGCGTTTCCATCTGGGGCAGAGGGGTTCCTGTGGAGCTGGGCAGTGCAGGCTGCCCGTGGTGGGGGCTGCAGCTCTGCTGGGGGATGTCTGGGGCTCAGGGGAAAGGATGGGCTCGCCTGGGCACTCTGGGGTGTCCTGGTGGGAGCAGGTCCTGCTGGGTGCCCGCTGTGCCTGGGGGTTCGTGGAATGGGCCTGTCCCTTCCTGGCAGCTCATGGATATTGCTGTGTTTTGTTGGTAGCAGTGAATGGAGACTTCTAAAACACAGATGAGCACCGTGGCTTTGCTTTTGTCCTGCAGCTCCCCGTGCCTGGCTGTGCTGCAGGGGGACACGGGGGCTTCTCCAGAGCCCCGTGGGTACCTGGCTGTGCTCAGCCCGTGGGAAAGGACCCTTGGCTGGGTGGTCCTTCAGCCTCTCCTAAAATTCCAGAGACCTGTTACATGCAGGAAAATGTTTTTGTTACAGAAAGACTTCCTGGCCCCTTCACACGCTGCTTTTGTAAAACTTTGCAGCTGGTAGATTTATTCTTAAATCTTCAACCAGAGAATCTTTCTATTTTAAAAATGCTTAAAATACACGTTCCCCCCTTTTTTGCTCTGTTGTTGTAAGTGAGCCCCACAATCCGAATTTTTTTTTTTCCTTTAAATCTTCCCCACCAGAGATTTAATTAAAATATTGTGAAAGGCAGTCATTGAAAATGAGAAACCTTTTGAGTGGAAGGCACCCTGATTTCCCTCTGCAGAGCTTTTTGTCACCATAGAGATGAAAAGAGAAGCTCCAAATTGCACTTTCCCCTTGTGTGTTGCTACTGAGGGGCCGTGGCTGCAGGTAGCAGCTGCACTAAGATCAGCAGGGCTGGCTGGGGCTGAGGTTTAACTCTTTGCAGGGCACGAGCTCTGGGTCAGGATTTCCTTCCCTGCTGGAGGCGTTTTTCTTAGTCTATTATTCTGTTTTAATTTCCTGTGCTTCGGGGCTGGAGTTTATCTGGGTTTGTGGAGGGAAGGCACGCAGGGGCCCATCCCTTTGTCTCCAGAAAATCAGAGCTCAGCACCTCTGAGCACAGCAGGGCCCAGTGGGTCTGCTCTGAGCACTGCCAGTGTCCTGAGGTGTTTGTGCACTGGGGAAATGTGTTGGAATCCCACTCGGCCTTTTTAATTTTCTTTCTTCAAATTTTTTAAATGTAAAAATTATAATTCTTCTATAGGCTTCAAGTCTATCTGATTCTCCCTTAAAATAGCTAAATGTTGGGCTTTTTTGTTGGTTTTCTTTTTAAAATCAACGGGTTAATGGTATCCTTTTTTCCTTCCAGTAACCCCTCTGGAAGTGTAGGGATTACTAAATGAAAAATACATGCTGTGAGTGGTAAAACTGCTCTGCTGCAGTTTCAAAGACAGTCCCACAAATTGAAGATTATTGGAGGGGACATGACACTGGGCAGTGTTATGCTTTTAATCATTTTAAAAACAAATTTTTCTCCCTAATCGAGTGAAGAGCAGGCTCAAGTGGATTCTTGGCACAAACATCTCAGACAAATGAAAGTAAAATGTATATTGAAGCTGTCTGCTGTTGTATATTTTATACCATACCTGTTGTGGTGACTGATCTCAAATGGGAGCAGTGGTTTAATTTTAAGCTGTTTGAGTGAGACCTGTTGTGGTTAAACTTTCAGATGGAAAGTGAACATAACCCATGCAATGGCATTATTAACGGGGAGTGTTACTAAATTGTAAGTTGCAAATTAATGGTTTAACTCTGAGCCTAAATATACAGCTGTGTTCTTGTGTAATGTTACAGGACAAAATTAGATCAAGTATTTAAAAGCAGAAGGGCCTCATCCAAACCCCGTGGGTGTCTTCCCAAGGACTTCACTGGGCTTTTCCACCTGCACTCGGGGTGCAGACCTGTAACCCCAGCACAGTCACTGAAATGAGTGTGTGCCTCCACAGTGGGCTGCTAACACCTGATTACCCAAGGTACCCATGTATTTGGAGCAAAATAATGACATTGCTTGTTTCCTTGGTGGTGGGGACTTGGTTGGGTTCAGCATGTACCTCATGGAAGTGAGGCTGTTGTCTGTGTGTATCTTGAGTTCCTGCAGGATTATATATTAATTTTGAAATGAAACAATGTTTGGGAGCTAGGCTTGGCTCTGATGCAATTTGCCCTTGTGTTTCCTTGACTGTTGCTAATAAGAAGTGCTGGCCTAAATCAGCGTCTTGAAGAATCATCGATTTGCTAATTGCAGATAATCAAGTCCCTGCTCCCTGCTCACGCTGAGACCACTTTTGTTTGCTGCCATTCTGGCAGGATTCAGGCAGCATCTCCCAGCCTCTGACGTAACCAGCAGAGTGGGTTTGGAGCACCCACGTGGCTCATTCTCAGAGGTGACAAAGTTATTGGTGTTCAGGCTTGATGAATGAGGGGCTGTGCTAGCACTGACCTTTCTGGCCAGAATGAGCTGTGGAGGTCACAGCTGGGGAAGGGGATGTTCACGGAGCTGTGCTGGCCCAGCTTTGCAGTGCTCACCTTGGTTAGTGCAGCCCTGGGCAGTGTGTGTCGGCATCAGCCTCCTGAAATTGTTCTGAATGTCTGTGCTAATTGCTTATTTTATTTTTTTTTGTAAATGTGCGTCCTCCTCCTCTGTGTTCAGCTAGGGGGTGTTCCTGTGAGCTGTAGACTTTGCAGAGTGTTAAAATGAGGCAGGGCTGATGAAAATTTGTGTCCTATGGTTAGCACTGTCAGGAGAGTTGAGGACAGGAGGTGATGCTCTGTGGCTTCTCCCAGGTGTCCTGGCCTGTGGGCACAGCAGGTTCTGTGGGTGCTCTGTGTTCTCTGCTGTCCCCCTGAGCCTGTCACCCTGTGCCCATCAGGCCAGGACTTGATCCTTCTGGCTGAATCAAGTCTCACTGAAGGCTGGTGAGCTTTTCTGATGACTTCATGTAGAACAGCAGTTTGTCTCAGACCATGAGGAAACGGGAGGGAAGTGAGAGCCTTTCTGAGGAGGATGCTGTTAGCTGATGGGTATTGTCCTTCCGTGGGTGTTGGTCCTCTGGAGAGCAGGGCAAACCCCCTGTTTGGCAGGTCAGGAGCTGCAGCATGTTGCCTTGGCTGAAGTGTTTTGATGCAGTAAGGAGGGTTTTTCCTGCAGTCCATCTGTCTGTGAGCTGCTGCGTGTGAGTGTGTGCAGGGCAGTCTGTGCCCAGAGCTGGGCACGCAGCTCTGCTGTGCCAGTGCTGGTGCAGGGGTGTGCTCAGCTGGCGGAGCCCAGCTCCCGGGGCCTGCCCTGCTCTGGGCTGTGCAGGTGGCACTCGGGGTGGCAGTGCCCTGTCAGGGGTCACAGGGACAGCAGGGAGGGGTCCCTGGGGTGGCTGGCTGGCTGCTGGAGCCGGTGCCAGCCCCGCTGCCGCTTTAACGCCGCACCAGGGGAACAGATGAGCACTGGACAGCTTAGGTTACATAATCTCTTTTGGGTTTAATGTCAGGCCTCCCTGAGCCCCATCCAGTGCCAGCTCCAAATCTGGCTCGTAATACTCCTGAATGTCCTTTTAATTTTTATTAATAGTTCTCTTACTGTAGTGCTGCCTCTGCCTGGCTTTGTGTGCCGTGCGTGCCTCGGGGTTCAGGGCTCTGCCCTCTGAGGCATCCGCTGCCTGGGCTTCCTGCTCCTGCACCAGCCTGGAGCCATTCCCACGGGCTTCTTTGCTGCTTCAGAGGCTTTTCCCAGAGGTGTTGTGGGCAGGGAGGCAGGAGGATTGTCCAGGGTCACAGCCTGTGTGGATTTGGCTCCTCTCCTTTGTGAGCAGAGCCTGGTCAGAGCACACCAGGGCAGGGGTGATGAAGGTGATGGGGAAGATGAGACAGCACAGACCACAAGCTCTGGCTCCACCTGGATGGGCTCTTACTCTTTGCAAGCACAGATTTGTCACCTGGACTAACTTTTTTTCAAGTTTAGTTTGCTCATGTCTAAATGAGCTGGTTTGTTTCTGTATTGAGTTTTTATCTTCTGTTAACAAAGTTGAAGCTCCTCACTGTTCTTGTCTCTGATCACTTGGATGTGGTAAAGATCAGCAGTGATTTTGAGTGCTGAAGAGTTGTGTGTTTCAGAATACCAGTCCTTTTTGCTCATCCCTAATTCCCTAAGTAGGTGCCTCTGTGGCTATTCTCCACTCCTGCTAGGATTGGTGCTAATTCTGTGTGCGTCCCCCTGATGGCTGGTGGTTCTCTGAAAGCCACTGAGTGTTTGTTTAGTATTTAAAAGAATAACATAATTAAAATATAGGCAGAGGGGAGAAGGAACTGAGATGTTGTTTCAGACCTGAGTCTAGGAACAAAGTAGAAATCACAGAATAGGTGTGGTTCAAGGGGATATGGTTGAGCAGCCACATCAAGCCTTGGATTACTTCTGCATTCCCTGGGACAGTTTCCCTTGCATTAGCTCCTGCATGACATTCTGTGCCAGTTAAATAGCTGAAAAACATTGCAGGGAGGATCTTTAATGCATTGTGAGCATCAGTGTGCTGTAGCAGCTGTTTGAAAAATGAATACTAAAGCCCCAAAGAGCAGAGTGCAGTGCCCAGCCTGCTCTGTGTGGCTGCTTTGGGAGCATGCTGGACCAAGGCAGGGCTCTGAGCTCCTGGGGTGTTTTACTCCCTCCTTTGGTTTAATTTTACCAATTTAAATGATTTCTTTGCTGGGAGGGAGGCAGGGGTAGCTGAGGGAGGAAGGATGGATCTGTTTAATTTCGTTGGAAGCCTCACACACCAGTAGCTGGTGCTTCCTAAACTCTTCCTGTGAGTAAACCATGGAGCAGAACTGATAATGCCATCATGGTCTTGACTGTGAGCCAAACTGTGCAAAATCCAGGAGTGTGTCTGAATGGCTAAAAAAGCCCAAAATAAATCACAAAGTGCTGGTAATACAGTCACTGCTGCTGCTTGCCATTGGGGTGGATTGCAGTCTGTGATCCCTGGGTGAGTAAGTCTCTAAATTGTATTCAGAGGTGGTGTGTGGCATAGCTGGAGTACCACAGCATCACTGCTCTAGCATCAAGGAGCAAGAATCCAGCACTATTGTTTTATTTTGTTTGTTTAATTTTATTTATTTATTTTTATTTATGTGCTTTTTGGGCTGTGTCATTTTGCTAGTAGATCTGTGCAAATGAAAGTCAAGACCAAGATGTGTGGGGAACATTAATTTTATTTTATCTATAAATATATGTATGAACACACACATAATGGGTGCCAGAATCTCTTACATATTTGTGTTTGTTCAAGTGTACAAGAAATGTGATTGACACCACTGAAAAGGGAGAGGGAAAATGAAATGAGTTATAGCTTTTGGTCCCTAAACTGCCATTTCTTAGTGTATCCTAGAAAAGCCTTCACCCTAATGGTGCTGAGCAATAAATAACACAGGGAAGAGTAATAGCTGCCTATGGTAGCAAATTATAGTTGATTTATTGCACATAATATATACAGGTGCAGCTAATTTAATTAAACACAAGACCTTTTAAATGCTGTAAAGCCATCCCTCTCTAAAGCCAATCAGCCCTGTGGTGCTGTAATAAGGCTTTAAGTGAAATAAGCAGCATTACAAGCGCAGTTCTATTGGTCTGATCAGCCTTGCATGTGTTTGAGGGGGGGGAGTATTTTTCCATAACCATTAAAGCCACTTTAAGTCAACTTATGCCATGACAAAGTCCAATTTAATGTACTGATGGAAGTTATCCCATTTGTGCCTCATCATGGAGCAGCAGCTCCCATGAACCAGCATGTGCAGCTTGTTGTGTTCTTGGCCAGCTGAGGGGTGCTGTGCAGGGTGGAGGCTTGGATGGTGTGGGATCTCACCCTGGGGATGGGAACAAACAGCAAACAGAAGTTGTGGCTCCCTGGAGCCTCTCTGCTTGCTAGGGGCTTGTCTCCTATTCATCTCCCATGTGAGGTGGGAAAAGGGGGCTGTGGGTACTCCTGTGCAAGAGCTTGTACATCACAGATCCTGAAAAGGCTTGGGGTGGAAGGGACATTAATAAAGATGACCCAGTTCCACCCTTCTGCCTCCATCCCTACATCGGGGTATCACAACCCTGTCCAGCCTGGCCTGGAGCGTTTCCAGGGATGGGGCAGCCACAGCTTCTGTGGGCAGCCTGTGCCAGGGTGTCCCACCCTCACAGGGAGGAATTTCCTTCCAATATCCCATCCAAGCCTGCCTTCTGCCCCACGTCTGTCACGTGTAAAGCTCCCTCACACAGGTGAGCGCAGGCAGCGCTCTGGGATTGTTATCCCTCTGCTCCTTTTCCCAAATCAGAAGTGGCAGTGGGTGTATGTGTGGGTGTGTTTGCATAGAAATACACCTCCAGCCTGGCTGGGAGCTGCTCCCCTGCTCCCTGCTGCTGGAATTTCCCCAGCAGGGCTGTGCCTGCCCTGCGGTGCCCTCAGCTCATCACCATGCTGAGGATAATGGGGGAGATGCTCCGCGATACTTTGCCACCATCACTTGATTATTTGTGAAAGCCTAAAAGGCTCAAGTAGCTGATTGATTAATTTTTCTCTAAGTTTTTCTTCCCTCTGTTGCCTTCATTTGGAACATGTAATCAGGGAAGGAAGAGGCATTAAGAATAGATGGGTATGCATATGAATGCTTAATTTTTTCTAATTCAGGCATTCATGTGGGCACATGTATCCTGCTGCACGCTGTGCTAAACAAACCTCTGCCAGCAATGCTGGGGGCAGATGAGTGAGCTTGGTGTGGTTTTGTGAACCTTCAGTGCTGGAACTCTGTGCTCTGGAGCAGCTGCTGTTCCAGCACTTGGGGAGCATGAGGAGAATCCCTGGGCATGGCTGGGGTGGGTGAGTGCTGGGCCTGGTGTCTGGGAGCACAAATCAAACTTCTGCTTGGCCTTTTTATCCCCCACTGCTGGGAGGATGGCCAGCAGCCCTGCTGGAAATCTGTCTGGCCCCTTTGCTCTGGTCCAGCGCTCCTGTCCGTGGCACTTGGGGCTTCCAGGTGTAGTTTGGAAAGGTGTTTGTTGTCAGGAGCTGCTGGAAGTGTGCAGCCAGGCAGGAGCATCCTGGGCTCAGGAAGGGAACAGGACCTGGGGCAGTAGCTGCAGGTAGAGGGTTTGGTGTGGAGGCAATTGCTGTGCTCAGTGTTGGTGGAGAGTGAATTGTCTGTGAATTAAGGGGTAGTAGGAAGAAAAGCCCCAGATAGCTGCTTTGCAGTTTATAATAATTATTTTTCCAAAATAAGTAGAATTCCCAAGCATAAGAAAACTGAAATGAAAGCTGCTTCTCTGTTGGTTGATGTGGTGGCTCCATCAAAAGAAAATCTTGGGTTTCTTTTATTCCTTCTTCTAAAATTCTTTTTCTGAGTAGTCCTGGCTCTGTCTGTGGATACTTTCTGGACGAGGATCTCCATGCCTCAGTTTCTTATCTGGTTAATGGATAGAGTAACAATTAATCTCACTTCTCAAGGATTCTGTTGTGAAGTGCTTTTGAGAAATCTGGCCTGAAATGTCACATTTGATAAGGCTGCTTGAGAGCTTCCATAAAGACTGCTTTTAATCCCAATTATGTTTGATGATAAAATATTGTGAAATAGATTGCTCCTTCTCAGGGCTCACTTTCTGTGTTAGGATGTAGAAGGGAGCTGAAACCTTGGAACCAAAACTGGAGCATTGTTTGAAACCTGTAGTTTATTTAATGGTTGGGGCAGAGAGGGGAAAATTGTCTGAACATTGCCCAGAGTGTGAGAATACTAACTTCATGTTTTAATTTCTCTTGGAAAAAAAAATAACGCTGTGTTCTAAGTAGGTCCAGTATTTGCCCTTCTGTGCTGTGCTAATTCTCTTCTTGTACTCGTAGTTCTGATTATGTTCCCTCAGCTGGTACTTGAGGAAACGTGTTTGTCTTTGAGCATGTCTGGTGACTCAGACACGTCTCCATAGCATCTGGTGAGCGTAATTGTCATTATTAATCTGCCCCATGCCAATCTGTCCTCAGCAGCAGCAGTGGGAGGAAGGAAGGTGCTGCATGGCTGGGAGTGCTCTGCACAGAGAGCCTGGGCTTGGCTCAGGTCCTTGTGCTTCCACCAGAACCATCAGAAATGGCAGCAGCTCCCATCCCATCAGGGCTCTGCCCAGCCGGGGCTGCCTCGGGTGGGCTCCTGCAAGGGGCGTCCTGCCTGTCCCAGCATCCTTGGCCTGTGTGCCCTGCTCCAGTTATGTAATGCTGCCATTTCCGAGGGCTGGGTGAGTGTGTGTAAGGCAATACCTGACTGTAGGGCTCAGAGATTCACTGGAACCAGATACAACTTGGCATTATCTCCGGAGCTTTGTCCATTTTCCATTTTAAACGCAGCTGAATGAAGTCTCCCACAGTAAGGTCCCTTCTTCCCTCTCTGGCTTGTGTCAGGGCCCTGCTGCCCTGTGGCCTAACCACAAGGTGAGCCCTACATTAGTTTTAAAATGATTTTTTTCCCTGGCCCAGATGCTGTCTGTCCTTATGGGAAGGCTCTAAGTGCTGTCTTCACTACTGGACCTCTCTCTTCCCAATTCAGATAATCACAGGCTTTTCCTTCATTCCTGCTATTAATCAAACTTGACTGCCTGCTTAATGCCTGTCTTCCTTTTTTTTTTCCTGACACGGTGATTTTGGTTGTTGCTTCTATAACAGGATTTTGTTGCCTTTGGCTTCACAATAAATTGGGGAAATTAATAGTGTATGATTGAGAGCGCATACTTTAAAATAAGTTAAATGAGAAATAGATATTTTTATTACTATTAAAAATACCTTTTTTGTCAGTCCTTTTGTTTTGAGCAAAGGGCACATTCTGCTTTAACTATTTTATCATATGTGTGCTATTGTAATTTACATAAATGAATTTTAAATACAGTTATAAGCTGTGGGAAGATGTTATTGTCTCTGCACAATGAATGTGGAGATTTATGCTGTGCATACATCTTGTGTTAGATTAACATTTGTTCCCTCGTCTCTGTTGGATAGTGTCATGATGGAGCCTTGAAATCTTTACACAGGTACTTCTCATGCTTATTTAAAACAGCATTTGAATTCTGCTTTTTCCAGTCCATTCATTTCATGTAAATATGCCTTTGGATATTTGACTCAAATCTGATGACATTGACAGAAATAATAAAACTTCTGTTAGGAGTGAGATGGGAGCTGCTGTTATTATGCCCTCCCACCCCCTAAATACCAAACAATTCCCATTTTTCCAGGGTTTGTGTGTGCAGAATTCAAGCTCTCGAGCTGTTCCAGTGACGTTGGTCCAGCCGTGTGGTTAAAGCTGTCAGTGAGGAAGGTCCCAGCCCGCTTTCTGCAGGGTCTGTGTTGTGTCCAGGGCTGAGCTCCTGCCGGGATTATGGCAGCCCTGAGCTGCAGTGCTGTGACCCAGAGGGTGCTGGGTGCTCATCCCTCTCTGGAGGAGACCCGTGGGTGTGCTCTGTGTGTCCTGGGCAGGTGATGGCAGGGCTGGGAGCACAATTACAGCAATTGGGCTTGAGGAGCTGCTCCCTTCCCACCCTTGCCACCTCTTGCTTTTCCTCCGTGGGGGAAACAACCTGAAGAAAGGCACTTGGTAAATTGTGCAAATCCTTTTCCAGGGGATGTGCTGGTGAAGTTAGGGTGGGGAAGGACACTGTGGAAGAGGGATTTTTCCTGCTGGAGCTCTGGCTTGGGCAGGAGGGCTGTGTGTGCCAGGATGAGTAAGAGAACCTTTGGAACACGTCTGCAGAGTGAAGCTGTCGAGCTGGAGCAGGGCTGCTTGCTGCCTTGCCAAATGCAAGGCTCTGGTAAATGCTCTTGTGGGGGCACTTAGCCTGCGTGTTGTGGGGGAGGAGAATAACAATTTGACTTGGGGCTGGTGATTATGCTGTGGCTGTGGTTGAATTTCTCTCAGCTGTAGTGGTGTTTTGAGTTCTGGGGACAATTACCGGCTCTTCTAGATGTCTCTTTATTTCCACATCTTGAAAACGGCCGTTTGGGGCAGATCACCTCCATGAGAGGCTGCCTATTGAATCCTGCCTGTCAGGAGTCAGGGTTTGCTGCTTCCCTGTCAGGTGAGGGCCTGTGAAAAGCTATACAAATAATCTGCATATTTTTTTGTTCTTGCTGTTTTTATGTTTAAAAAGGAGTTTGTTACAGGTCTGAGTAATGACTGGTTATCTGTAAAGCAGTAAGTTTTTAGCAGATTGTGGAAAATAGAAAATGTCTGGTTTCAATGGATAGGTTGTTCTTTTTTTTTAAATCTTGGCTGAATGAATTCTGCTTCTAAAAATGTATGTCCATGTTCAATGAGGTTTGGTGCTTTTTTGTAATATCCAGTTGCTACAGTGAGAGTTTTCGATGCTTTAAGCTTGCATTGTTGCTGTGTCTCTCTGCTATTGGGGTTGCCTCTGATCTCCAAGGAATGGTCCACTCTTAATTTCTTGCTTTTGGGCCGTTATTAGCTTCCATAGGAAAGGTATGAATAATGCTTATTGTTAGGTAAATACAGGTGCTGTGTTGTTTTCCATAGCAACACCCTCACCTGGAGGTGTTTCAGAGCTCTGGGGACTCCCTGGAGGATTTGGTTAATTAACCCACTGGGAGATGTCCTGCTGGGCAGGTGTGGTCAGTCCTTGTGGTGTCCCTGTAGCCTGGCTGCTGTCACCTCAGCCATTGACAATAGTTACCTGGTGCTGTGTGAGCTGCTGTGTTTCCCTTCAGGTGGCTGTGGCTCTGTAGAGGCTGGCTCTGTGTGGTGCAGGGTGTCTGTTCCAGCTGTTTCTCACATTGAGCCCCATGGAGGAGGGCAGCTCTGACAGGCAGTCTCCAGGCCACAGCTGCAGCCAGTTACATGTGCCAGTGATGATTAAACTGCTGCAGAGTGAGTGCCAGAGAGCAGAGCAATGCTGGTGCTCCCATGGTCCTGCCTCGACCTCCTGGAGCCATTACAGAACACAAGGAAATGAATGTTTGGAGTCAGAAGCTTTATCTTGGGAGGCAAGGGCTGCTGAGCCTTGCCACAGAAGCACAGCACAGACAGGGAAGCCAGAGTTGGGATCACTCATGGAGCAGTCCCAAACCCCGCCATGGGAATGTGGATATTGCTGAGGTGGGTGCTGAGAGCACCAGGATAATCAGAAGCCAGAGTTGGGATTATCCATGGAGCAGTCCCAAACCCCGCCATGGGAACGTGGATATTGCTGAGGTGGGTGCTGAGAGCACCAGGATAATCAGAAGCCAGAGTTGGGATTATCCATGGAGCAGTCCCAAACCCCGCCATGGGCAGGTGGATATTGCTGAGGTGGGTGCTGGGAGCACACCAATAATCAGAGAGGTCAAATTAAGAGATGGAGCTGCACGTGTAGTGCCTTGAGTTCCCAAAGCAGTGTGCAGCCACCGAGCCCTCCATGGGAAATATCCCTGCCTGACCCATGGGTGGAGGAAAGCAAGGCACAGAGCCGGGCAGGTGGGTGGCACAGCCTGGCAGTTGATGCTGGAGCTGTGTTGAAAGGAGTGCCTGGTTCTGAAATCCAAGCTGAGTTAAATAGACTTCATCATGATGGCTTGGGCTAATCAAAGCATGTGGTGGGCCTGCTGCAAAGCATCCAGTGGTCTCTTGTTTCCTTTTCAGCTCTGTTACTGACTGTGACAGCAGCACAGTGCTGTGAAGTTCAGGAATAGTCAAACTGAAACCAAAAAGCTGCTTTCTGCTCTGAGAGGGACCAGCTGGAAGTCACTGCTGCTGAGGCTTGAGACCAGTGCTGTGGCTGGATTCAGACAAACCACCTTCTCTCCCTCCCCCTCACCTATAAATTCATGTTCCATAACATTGTTCACTAAAATTCCAGCATGGATAGTTGAAGCTGAAATGTTCTAACACACAGCAGAATAGCTTGGGCATCCCCAGGCTGACCTTACTTCCCTGTCTGATAGCTGAGGGAATGGCTGAGCCTTGAAACTGATGCAGAAATCACATTTTGCAAGCTGTTTTGTCTTTGCTGTCTTTGAAGGATCCAGCTGGTGTTTCTGGCCAGCCTCACCCATCTCTTGGGAGAAAACATGAGGTCATTCAGCCTCCATTTGCAAGGGCACCGAGCAGGGCAGAAGGCTGGGGTTATTTTAAGCTTCTACTGACCAGTGCAGGATTTTAGACAATAAAAAATACTGGTGTCCTGCTGCTTCTACCTCCAGCTGCCCATATTCAGGAGTTTACATCGTCTGTGTGCAAGTTGCCATGCAGGAGGAAGCAATTCAGCATGGGAGTAAGTTTGTGCAGCTCTGTATTTTTGGTAGGTGTTTTTATATCCTTGGGAAGGCTTGGCTGTGACAGCTGTGCAGGGTAATGCAGTGCAGTGACAGCTTTGGGCTGCGCTGAGGAGCTGCAGCGTGCTCTCCCCTCACTCAGAGCGCTGCTCTGGGCTTTGGTGTGTGTTTGTTTGTGGAGCTGGCTCAGCCTGGAGATGAGGAATCGCTCCCCCAGAGCAGAGCGTGCTGGCACTGCCCAGGCTGCCCAGGGAACGGGCACAGCCCCAGGCTGCCTGAGCTCCAGAGGGTTTGGGTGGCACTCCAGGGATGCCCAGGCTGGGGTTGGTGCTGCTTTGACCCAGCAGAGAGGGCTGCGGTAGCAGAGGTGGGCTGGGCACCGAAAGGCAGCTGGAGGCAGTGGTCAGCCTGCTGTGCTGGGCACTAAAGGCAGTGGTCAGGTCAGCCTGGCTGTGCTGGGCACTAAAGGCAGCTGGAGGCAGTGGTCATTCTGTGCTGGGCACCAAGGAGCAGTGGTCATTCTGTGCTGGGCCCTAAGGAGCAGTGGTCATCCTGTGCTGGGCCCTAAGGAGCAGTGGTCATCCTGTGCTGGGCCCTAAGGAGCAGTGGTCATCCTGTGCTGGGCCCTAAGGAGCAGTGGTCATTCTGTGCTGGGCCCTAAGGAGCAGTGGTCATCCTGTGCTGGGCACTAAGGAGCAGTGGTCATCCTGTGCTGGGCACTAAGGAGCAGTGGTCAGGTCAGCCTGGCTGTGCTGGGCACTAAGGAGCAGTGGTCATTCTGTGCTGGGCCCTAAGAAGCAGTGGTCATTCTGTGCTGGGCACTAAGGAGCAGTGGTCAGGTCAGCCTGGCTGTGCTGGGCACTAAGGAGCAGTGGTCATTCTGTGCTGGGCACCAGGCTGTGCTCAGCCCCTCCTCCTGCAGGAGCCGTGCTTGGCGTGTGTCCCCTGCGTGACTCCGGCGCTTTCCTGTCTCTGTTTATCTTGTCTGCCCTCCCCCGAGCCTCCCGGAGCCGAGAGGAGGGACTCCTGCTCTGCCTCCCTGCCCCTCTCCGGGTGCTGCTCTGACTCAAGGGGAGTCACACTGCTCATGCAAGTGTCCTCAGATGCCGTTTGACACGCACACAGCTCACATTCGCTGTGCCCCAGAGGGAAATATTGTAGGCATTTTAATCCATAATGCAGGAAAATGGTGGGGAGTTCTAGAATATTGCAGTAAAGAGCTGCTGGTGTGTGGACATATTGGGATTGAGACAAGTTGTGTGTCCTTTGATTCACATCTCTTTTGTTTGTTTGCTTCGGGGGGTTGTTTAGGACATCTCCTGATGTCATTTTGGGTTTTAGCAGAGCCTTGTTGATCCAGGAGTGGAAGTTAAGGGTAGAGAGGAGAATGTTTGCAATTAGCTACTTCCATGATAAACATATATATCATAGTGACTGATCTATCTATCATAATATGATTTCCATCACTTTGATGTATTTGGGTGATACTGAGGGGAGAGGGAAGCTTGCTTTCCCTGAAAAATGAATCTGAAGTGCATGTTGATGTTGTTTTCTGTCCTTCCAGTCTCCTCCCTGACAGAGTGTAAAGTTTGTGAGGCAATGTAGCTCTAATGCCATCACTGTCACTCCTTTGCCTCTTGAAACGTTTCTTGCAGCTGCCACCCCGCAGATAAAAACTTTCTTCCTAAGCCAGCAGGATTACTGCTGGAAAACATGATGCATTCCCTTTTCCAGGCATCGAGGAGTCCTCTTGCCCTGTGGCTGTGGGTCCCTTGGGGTGGTGCTTGTGGTTCCAAGCGCTTGTGTGGTGCTTTTGGCACAACCAGATATTCTATTGAGAGAGTCCCTCTGTGAGTGGGATAATGGATTTTGGCTTCCTGGAGGAGTTCCATGGAGGAGCACTGGTGATGCAGGTGAGGGGCCCTGCCTGGATGCTGCTGGGGCTGGGGGTGATTGGGGACCCTCATTTCAGAGCTGCTGAGACTGGCAGCAGATGTAACCGAGAGCTGGATTGTGGAAGCCCAGAAAGCTGGGAAATGTCAGATGTGCCCTGATGTTGAGGAAGTTCAGAGACTGAGCTGCATCTCCTGGAGGAACGTGGCTGGGCAGTGCTGTGGCAGGCAGCCCTGCAGCGTCACAGAGCTGCTCCTTCTCTGGGTGATGTTAAGCAAATAACTTCTTCTCTGCTTGCTGTTTTTTATGGCTTTTCCCTTGTTTGAGAATGGATGCTTGAACTACATGTTTACTGAAATCCTGTTTTGCTGGGAGATCTGAATGTTTGCCAACATCTAAACACGAGTGACCTTGGGATTTGGAGCCCTTATGCAAGGATCCAGGAAGGACAAGGTCTCTGCTGAGATGTTGCCAGAGCTCTGTGTCCCACGAGCTGTGGGATCCTGCTCAGCTCCTTAAGGATGTGCCTTGGTGCATGAGCAGGGAAGTTTGCCTCCTGGATCAGGAGGGGAATATTGTTGAACAAGTTGCAGCCTAAAGGACGTCTCTTGTTAATGAAATTTGAAGGGAGGTTCTTACTGGAAGGAATCTCTTGATCTTGTTTTAATGAAAAGTGAGGAGCGATGGAGTGTGGTCCTCAGCAGGGAGAGCTGGGTGGCAGGCCCAGAGAGAACACACTGAGGCCTTGGTGCAGGGTCCTGTCTGGTGTTCCTGGCCATCCTCAGCAGTGTGATTGCACTGTTGCTGCTCCAGCACAGCTCCAGTCTCACCAGCTGCTCTGCCAGAGCAGGGCTCCTGTCTGTGAGACCCGGAGATCCAGCCCTGCCCAGCGTGAGGTGGAGGAGACTGAATCAAATCTTCCTCCCTGCCCCATAAAACGAGTGTTTTCCTTTCCGCCAGGAGAACCTGGGTGATGTTTCTCTTGTGTTGCCTTGTGTAAATCAGGTCTGCACAAGCAGTGCTCTCCTCCTCTGCCATAGAGGAGCCTTTGATCGTTGCCTTTGCCTCTCAGCAAAGTGCCTCCATGGCAGCAGGAGGGCGGCTGGCAGCGAGGGCTGATCGATACCGACTTTTTTAAAACATTTTCTACTTTCAAAGATTAAATATTGTACTAGACTTTATGATTTGAGGTCATTTTAACCTCCTACCTCTGGGCTGAGACAGCTCATCTGCCTCTCATTTTTCAGGCTTTGTTACATATGTATTTGAAGCCATATGTAGAATAGTAAAAGCTTGTAGCTCTCCTCTGGTAGCAGTTAAAAAAGGGAGGGAGAGTGTGAGAGGCACGGGCTGTGTGACAGCTAATACTCCCCCAGCTTCTGATTGGAATTCAAAGTGGGTTTGCACCATTTGCCTTCTGTCTTATTTCCCTGCATTAGTGGTTAACCTCAGCAGGACGCTCCCATATTATTATTATTTTCTTGCAGGAAAATTGCTCAAAGAAAATGAAGTTCAAGTCATATCAGGCAGGTTTTTTTTCTAAGCCTGTAAGGGGAATTCCTTCTGAATGGGGCACTCGTGGGGAAGGAGACAGGCAGAAGCCTTATTTGAGAGAAGTCAGTCAGGAGATCTGTCTCCTCCCACAGCCTGCCAAGGCTGGGAGATGTGATGGGGAAAGAGGTTGGTACTTGTCCTCCTTTCCCTTTTGCACATCTCCTGGTGACATTAGCCAGAGGAGATAAGTGGGGAATATTAATTCTGGCGCCACTGAAGTGTGAGCCTAAGATGTGAGGGGACCCTGGCACTGCAAACTCAGGCTGCCTCTCTTCCTCTCTTTACTTTCTCAGTAGAATAATCTGCCTCCTTGAAATTCTTCCTCTGTGTCTTTTCTTTCTGGTTGTTTGGTTTCTCATTAAAGCAGTGCTGTGTTTTGCTTTGGGGGTGATTGTGTAGCTCTGATCATGCTGCCTCCGATACGTTTATTCACTTTGGAAAGCAAGTGTGATCCTTTAGGATTAAAAGCCTGCATGAATGAATGGGATTTTCTGGTTTTGTGCATGTGTGTATGCTTGTGTGTGTAATCTGGTCTATTTTTGTACTTGGGTTTTTTAGCATGCATGCAGGATGGTTTCAGGGTTTTTTGAGGGGTGTTTTGGAGAGCAAGGCTGATGCTGGGGGTGCCCTGCAGGTCTGTGCCCTGCTCCTTCCTTCCCCAGGGGTGTTTAGCATTCCAGCAGCAGGCTGTTGTGGCTGGGTGCTACCAGCCAAGCCTGGAATGCTGCTCAGAGGTGCAGGTGGTTTGTATTGATAGGTATTTCCATTACTCTTAAGCTGGATTCTGATTCCAGCAGTCGGGTTTCCATGTCCCGAATTGGTTTTGGTGATGGAAATGCTTACTAGAAAAAGTGATTTGCTGTGCACTTCTCTGCGCCCTAAAGGAACATTGTCGAGAATTGCAGGGGAAGATTAAACACTTAGTCTTGCTCTCCTAATCTGAATTGTTCTGTGAAAGCTTAATTTAAAGAGTATGCTCCTGATCCAAATTTGCTGCTCCCCACTGGCACTGAGCTCTGAGAGCGTATCTATAACACACAGCATGGTGAGGGGGAGGCATCTTAACCTCTGCCAAGAGGAAAACACAACAGTTGGGAGAGGCACAATGTAATGGTAAATATTTTATTGACATGTTCCAAACATATTGGATGTAAATTTAAACACTCTCTGAGCTTTGCGAAGTTTCCTCGTTGGAGTTTTTTACGTTCCCGTAAATCCCGGTTCATTAATTGGCTGTAAAGTGACGAGCATCTGAGCAGTGCTTTGGCAGCAGGGAGCTGAGGTGGGTGGTGGGAGCCCCTCGGGGCTGCTCTGCTGGGGCTCAGTCTCACCTTGGCATGGGCACCCCATGCTTGGAGCCCTCTTGGCTCCATTGCTCTCCAAAGGGCAGGAGATAAACCCACGCTGGTGTGAGGGATGGCTCAGGAGGTGTACAATGGGATTTTCTGGCTGCTAAAGAGGGTACTGGGTCTCCAGAGAAATGGCAGGTTCTGGGTAGTCCTAATAAAGATGATAAAACCTTTAAAACTGTAACCTTCAGGTGTTGGCACCATCTTGTTTCCCTCAGCAGTTAGCCCTGATGTGGCTGCTGGTCCATACCTTGTGAGGAATGACTGAATTTGGGGCTAGGCTCAGTTCTTCACTGTGAAGAAGAGGAGCAGGCATGGGTCCCTCCGCCCCTGTCCCCAGGCTTGTGGAATTATTCCCCCTGTGTTTCCTTGTGCAGGACAAGAGCAGAAAACCTTGGGGGCAGGAGGAGATGAAAACCCCAATGTTCCCAGTTCCATGGGCTCTGCAGAGGGTGAGGAGACCTTGGCTGGTGGAACAGTTCCTGGGAAATCTTTTCTTCCAACACCACACCCTTGATAAGGACAGGAGATGGCATTGTCCCTCTGTCGCTCTAGCACCTGAGTGTTTGTCCAAAAAGCAGAGTAGGAAAAATATGATCGGGTCTGCAGCTTGCTGTGAGTGTTGCACTGAAATGGGATTTTATAGAGATGCATCCCACTGACTTTTACCAGCACCCTCATAAATTGAAGGTTCTTCATTAGATGTGCAGTAAAAGATTTTACTCTCATAACATTCTGAAAATGTTTCTGTTACCTACCCTTGGACATTAGCTTTCTAATGGGCGATCAGTAAAAAGGAAAATAAATCCGGTTTTGGATATGCAGTTTGGCTGCAAAAGGTTATAGAGCATTTATTTCAGTGCAGTTCTAAAATTCCTCTGCTGGATTATTTTGAGGCTTTTTTTTTTTTTTGATTTTTAGTCTAGCTAATTAGATTTCTGGGGCTCAGAGGACTTGGCTGGCTCTGTCTTTGATGCTGTGAGGAGTCCAGAGACAATGATGATGTGTGTATTTCAGCTGCTAGCTCAGTGCTTGCAGGAACCAGTGACTCAGAAGCTTTGGCTTTCCATCCAGAGGTGGCCTGGTTGTAGCTGCTGCTCTCCTAAGTTCGTTGTAATGTTGGGGTGGGATGTGTGTTTGCTCCTTTCATAGACTTTCCAGGAGTCAAACCTTCCCTTCAGAGCCAAGGTTGAGAAAGCAGCTTTTTGCAAATAAGCAGAATGGGCTTATCTGCTGTAGTGGGTCTCCCTTTTTGGAGCCTTAAAACAACTGAGTTACTGAATCTTTTTGAAAGATGTGTCCTCAGAAATGAGGGGCTTGGTCATGTGAATAAATTAGTGGCAGTGGAGGTGCAGCACGTCCCCATTGTGGTGAGCACACAGGGCTGTGGTTGTTAAACCAACCCCTGCTGCAGCCACACCTTCCCCATAGCGAATCCACAGACTTGTCTGTCACCTCCAGAGCAAGACCTGAGGGATGAGGACTCGAGCAAGGCTTCTGAGAGGGTGTTTGCAGGCTGGAACACCTGTTCTGGTTCAGATTTGGGTGCTGGCTTGTGAAACATGGATTTTCTGATGTTTATTGAATTGTCAGGGAAGCAGGCAGGGAGCGTGTGTGAACGTGTCTCTCACCCTTCATTTAGTAGCATCTCATGCATAGAGGTGCTTACTGCTACCCATTTGCTCAGAGTTTACTCTGGAGCTTCTTTTGAGCAAATGTTTTGGAGACTTACCCTCCCCTGTGCTGTTGCTCTTTGCCTGCCCTCCCTGGGTTCATTTTGCCCATTATCTCTCATTAGATGGCTGCTGGATTAGATGTTACTGATTACAGGCTCCAGCTCTGCCTGCTGCAAGGAGGACTTGTGGGTAATCCCAGGAGAACAAAGCTGTTAAACTTGCCAACAGCCATAGGAAACATTGCTTGAAGGAAGCAGGAAACAAGGCATCTATTATTATTGTTTTACCTACAACCTTGATGAGAAATCTGTGTATCCTACAGAGTCCTTCTCCTCTGTACCCACCTGGGATCTTACAGCGTCCTGTTGAGGGCACGGGTCCATGCACTGACATCTAGGAATGTGGATCACAGCCAGGTCTGTGGCTCACCAAAGAAAAGCTACTTACAAAATTCTGTTAGGAGGATGAAGGGAAGGATCAAAAGGAGCCAACCTTTTGTCGTGTTCTAACGAGCAAAGCACTCTTGTCAGACGTTAGTTATGGAAATGTCCCTTTCACAGAGAGGAGAGTGGTCCTCCCAGCATTGTGTGTTCAATCTGTGCTTGACCTCAACGCAGCAAGTCTTCTTACATGTGGACTTTTTTCCACATGCATCTGCTTTTATCTTGCCTTAGCTCCCCTGGCTAAGTGGTGTGTGCAGATGTGCCAGTGCAGATGTGATGGGACTTGAAGAGAGTTGCCAGATTAGCTGAGCAATGCTTTTTTTTTTTCATTTTGCCATTTTAATCTTGGTTAAACCTCTTAGTCAGAGGGTGATTTCCATTTCATCTTGAGTTATGTTGGGCTTCCATGCTCATTTCAAGCTATAGCTTGCCTCCTGAAGTTTCTGATGTAACCCCTGTTAGCGCATTGCCCATGGCTGCAAGGAGCCGTACCTACTCCTGAGTATATAAATATTTTCTATTTTTTGTCTTTGTTTGTCAGACATTTGGGTTTGGTATGAGCAGGAATGGAAAAGTTTATGCTTGTTTCAGGGGAAAGGCAACAAATGTTTATCTGAATGATCAAAGCAGAATTTATGAGGAAATACAATGGAAACTATTCCTGGCTGTTTAGAAGCTGATGTATAGGGGTAGCCAAGAGGAACAGAAATGAGAGGAAAAAGTGAACTGAGTACACTCAAGTCAGACTTTTCCTGGTCCTGAACTGCAGTGTGTTCTCATTAAGAATTAAGCATTAAAAATGTTTTTTCTTCACGTGCATTTAATACTCGCTATGGATTTGTGATGTGTAACAAAGGACTGGGAAGAGCAACGGCTCTGCTCGTTGTGAAGCCACAGAAAACGGTATTTTTATTCTGAAATATTTCTGAAGCACCTAGTATTGAGTGCTTTCCACCTCCCTCCTTAGCTGGCCTGGCCACTGACCAGCGTGGTGAGAGCAGCCCTGGCTCTCCTGGGCAGGCCAGGTCTGGTGCCATGGTTGCCCTGCTGCATTCCAGGCTAATGAGCCTCAACTCAGGCCTCCATTTTGTGTCTCATCCCAAGGCTGCTCTTCCTGGGATGAGGACAGCGTGCTGAGTGGTCACTGCAGCCCGGCTGCTGATCTCGTTAGGGTGACCCTAATGAGCTGTGACAGCCCGGCGGGTTCAGCAGCAGCTGCTGAAGGGGGAGCCGGGGCAGGGCCGAGCAGGGGCTCCGGCGTTTGTGTTACCTGGCCTTGGCAGGGGGATTCCAGCACTTCAGAGCACGACAGCCAGGCCGGGGCACTGCTGGGAGACACGCTGGACAGGAGGTTGGAGTAAGCCTGCTGATAGAGCAGTGACTAAACCTGGTTCATTCAGGTGGGTGAGTTGTATCCTGTGTGCTGCTCCTGTGTGCTGCTGCCGTGCTGGCATGCACAGGTGCCAGGGAGCTGCAGAGGTGCTCCTGTGCAGCCTCACACACAGTGGGCTGTGTCCCTTCCCCCACCACTCACTTTATAATGAATTTCCATCTGCAGAGGGTTATCTGTGCAGGTCCTCGTGGCCTCATTCCTTGGCTTTGGCAGTCCCTGGCCCCTCCTTCAGAGGATGGTGATGCCTCTTGAGTTATTCCTGAGAACTGGCTCTGTGTGTCTGTGGCTCACTGGTAACAAACCCTGTGACATCTCACTGCTGTTTGTTTCCCTGAGAATTACAGTCTGTCCCTTGAGGCAGCTTTCTGCTGTCTTGTTGCTGCTGTGCCTTTGGGGCCCGAGGTGGGACAGCTTGGGGGCTTTAATGTGCATTTCAGTACATTGTACCTGTCTCTGCTGTCTCTAATAGTCTTCCTGCAGGTTCTTAATTTTGTTCATTAATCCTGTGGATACAGATTCTCCCCTGCTTGCCCTAGGCAGGATCACTCAGGGAATAGTTTCTCTCTTGTTCCTTGCAATGGCAGCTCTAGGCTGCTGCTGAACCTTCATTCTTTAGATGGAAATCAATGCAGTTAATGTCATGTCAGCTAAAGCTATGCTGATACCAGAGGACTGTATGCTTGAAATTTGGAAGTCTTTTTGGAGTTCAAAGACTTCTGTTGCTTTCTTCAAATTCTGGCTTGGTTTAGGCACTTGGTGAACAAAATGGGTGGTGTTATCTATCCCTATTGCTTGTGTCTCAGAAAAACCAGGTTCCAGCTGTTGCATCTGTGGTGAGGCTGCTCTGAGTTGGTGACTCTGGTGCAGTTGTCTGCCTTGTCTCTTTTCTGCTCTCAGAGGTGACAGGGAGAGGATTGTCCTGGTTTAGAAGTGCTTGCAGGAGCCTTGGGAAGGTGCTGGTTCAGCTCCTCAGATGGGTAAACTGAGCTGTGGCACTTGGGCAGAGCTGCTGGGGCCATCCAGGGATCTCCTCTGAGACTCAAACAGGCTGCTGTGTTTATATTAACACATATTTAGAAAACCTCCCTTTAAGAGGGTTCTCCAGGCTGTCTGCTGTGGATTTATACTGCAGGTCATGAATGTGAGCTGGGTGACTCCTCTTTGGAATTTTTTAGTTCCTTTTGGAGTTTTATGATGCATCTTGGTAACTAAGCCTGAAGTTCCTTCTTTGCTAGTAACCAAGTAGTAAACAACCATCTCTTGCTACAAGGGAATGAGCCTCATCTCTGCTGTGTGCCTTCTTTGGGGCTGGACTCTGTGTAACATTAAAGTCAGGTTGCACATGACATGGTGTTGAGTATTTAACAACGCTAGTTGCCACAGGTTGTGTTTTAAAAGGAACCCTCTGTTGCCTGCTCACAGCAGTAATATTAATTAAAGCCTGTTCCTTCCATTTCAAGCATGGGTTTAGGCAAGGCTGTGAAACTGGTGAGGCTTTGTCATGCTAGTGTTGAGAGCATCTCCTGGAGCCCAGCTGTCCTTGTGCTCTTGGCAGCATGGGGGCAGAGCTCCCACCGAGGGGAACCAGTGAAACAGTGGCCACTGGGAGAGGGAAAAGGGATAAAACTTGCCAGCTGAGTTATGGTGCTGGTCTGCCCTCCACCTCCTCTGGAGGAGTTGTTTGTTAACAAAGGTACTCACAGCTTGGGGAGCGCACCATAATCCTTACAAGTCATTTAAAGCAGTGTAGGCAGTTAAAGATTAATTTTGCATGCAGTGACCTCTTTATTTTTAACTGCTTTGCCTCCCGCATCTTCAGAAATAACAAACAAACGCTCCAAACATACCAGCCCCCTTGGAAGACAATGATTTCATTGTGGCTGTGAACATGACATACATTACATAAATATTGGTGCTTACATGCCTGCTGATTCTTTGTCCTTGGACGTGAGGCTCCCAGCCCCGCTGGTCATGTTTCGTAAGAGCTTGAGAGGAAGCACAGCAGTGCAAGACACTGACGTTAGTGCTTATCCAGGCTGCTCTGCAAGGTGGATGTTTTGCTGTTAATGTGGTGAGGCTGCTTTATCTGTCACCGCTGTCGAGCAGGCCGCAGCTGCCGTGGCACTCGTGTGCGTTTATCTCGAGCTTTGAGGTGTCTTTGTGCCGGTTGTTGCGGGATGCAGAGGAGCTTTATGCGCACAGTTTGAGCCCTGCGCCGTCCCTGGAAGGGGAGCAGCAAGGCCTGACCCCTGTGAAGGCACAGCAGTGATGCACAGGGTTCCTGTCCTTGCAGCACCCTGTGAGGTGTGGTGGGTTCTGCCCTTCTCCCACGTTGGGGCTGCTCAGGGCAGCACAGTCCTCCCACAGCCACGCTGCTCTTTTAGCTCCATGGTGGGGATTTGTGCTAAGGAGCTGCGAGTCCCACTTTTCAAACCCTCCTGGTGACTGGTGCTGGAAGTGGTTTTAATTTCCTGAGGGCTACATATAACTCCAGTGGAGCTATGAGTTGCTCTCTGCTTGTTTCTGTAGCTACGCCACACGCGCTTGCAGAGAATGAAATCTAAATCTCTACGTGATCTAACAGTAGTTTCCTAAAATATGAGCAAAATCAAAGAATGAAGAATGTGTGTTGTTCAGAGCAGCTTGAGAAGCTGAAATACCGACTGAAGTAGCTGAGAGAAAACAAAGTAGGGGGTTTATGGGGTTTTTCTCGACTGTTTAATGCGTTAAATGAATCTTTGTAGCAAAGCCTTTTAAATTAAGTCAAAGTAATTGTGTATATGTGCTCCTGTAATTGTGAGGTCACTGCCTGGGTGCAGGCGACAGAGAGAGGATAATTTTGGTTCAGTATCTCAGTGCTTGGATCAAAGATAGTTTATCAGGCTGAGGTGGTTCTGTGAGAGAGCCCTGCCGTGTAACCTGTGAGGAGCCTGGGTGGGAGCAGAGCGTGGTCAGCTTGTTTAACCTTTGAGTGCCTCTCGGCTCAATGGCCCTTGGATGCTGCTACTTCATGGAAAAAGTTCTAAATATAGTGCTCGTTTGTTGTTGAGTAATGGCTCTAGAGGGTGGATGCTGGGGTTTCCAGCTCCTTGCAGGGCCTGGGCTGTGCAAGAGGAGATACCGGAAATGAGACCATTAATGAGGACTTGCTCTGGTAGTGCTGCTGAGCACTGATGCAACTTGTTGAGTTATTGTAGAATAGTCTGTTGATAGTCTGTTTGTCAAAAAAGGCTCCCTGAGATTAAACCTGAGGATTGTTTTTAACCCATTTTGTTGACTTTTCATGCCCTTCTTTACCTGGTGTGGTCAGCTGCCGGGCATAGGTTCTGTTCATAGGTCAGCTTGTAAGGGGGGAAAAGATTTTGAAGGTGAATAGAATGGGCAGGAAATGTTTTGGGGATAGAGATCAGCAAGACCATCTTTCTTTGGAAGAGGGAGAGATGAAATCCAGGGGAAGGTGAAGCAATTTGCCTGGGGACCCCCAGGAGGTCAGTGATGAAGCTGGGTTCTGAAACTTTCAGTCCTTTAACTAAGACATCATCCTTTACTGGATGTCCAGAAACCCTCTTGGTTTTAACCACCACTGAGTTAATCTGCTTCCTCTGTGGCTCTGTTTTCCCAGAGCTTTTACCTCAGAAGACCCTAACATCTTGAACAATTTCCCCGTGCAATGCTTGCTTCATTGCTGTTTCATTTCACTAACTTTCACTTGAAAATCAGATGCTTCCCTATCTTTTCTTTTTACTTCCTTGTACAGCTTTTCCCTGTTGCTGCAGCTCATTAAATCCTGCAGCTGTGTGTTATTTAACATCATAAAGTGGTTAGAGATATCATTCATATAAAAGGATACAAAATGAATGTGCATTGTAATTCTAGTCTCGAGGTAGCAAACTTCTCTCTGGAGTTGTGACTTAACTTATGGCTTTGTAAAAGCTTTTACTTGCCTTTATTTAGCTCTTTTCTGATTCCTAATGATTGGTGTGCAGGTAAATATATCTATAATGCAGTTATTAAGTAATCTGTATAATTATGTACATTAGTCTAGGTGTGAAGGTTGCTGGAACCTGAGCTGGGCACGGGCAGGTGCTGCCCATGGCACCGTGCCATGTGTGCGCCCTGACCGGGGCACAGCACTCTGTTCTGCTGAGAGCCCATGCAAATACAGCCTGCACCAAACCCTCTGGGGAGGCAGGGCTGCCAGTGCCAGGGGCCAGCCTCCCAGGCACAGGAGAAGTGGCACAGCTTTGCTTTTCAGTTATTTGGTAATGAGAATCTGGCTGGCGTTTGGCATAGGGGTTTGTCGCGGCCGTGGCAGCTCAGATGGATTGGATTGGTGTTCATGGCTCGTGGGGGGAATGGAGCTGGCTCTCACCTCTGCTTTCTTCTTCTTTGTTTCTTCAAAGCAGTTTGCCTAGCATTTCTTTGCCTGCCTTTTTTAATTCTGGAGGTCATGTATTTCCTCTCCAGGAACATGGTGAGACTTGACCGGTGTCAATCACAGAGGAAGCCAGGGCTGATAGGATCTGCTCTGCCTCTATCTGATTTTCTGGAAGGTTTTTTGAGCGTGCGTGTGGTTTGTTGTTGTGTGGGCTTTTCTGTCTGTTTGTTGTTTTTAAATCCAAGTGCTCATTTTGGGGCCTAATTGCCATTGTTTCTGCGTGCGTTCTGGATCCGTGTCAGGGAGTTTGGTAGCTCTTCAGAGCCTCTCTGAGCAGCACGGGGGGCACAGGGATAGCAGTGTGCCCTGCTTGGGGAGCTGCAGCTTTGCTGGCTCCTGGCAGAGCCTGGCTGCCTCCTGCACTGCTTGCCCCAGGTGCTGGCTGTGCATGTGTGAGTGCATCTCGGGGCAGGGGAGCTGGGGATGCAGCATGAGTCCCACGGGGCACAGCTCTGCTCCCTGGCACTGCCATGGAACGTAACGTGTGCCTGCCTGTGCCTCCATGAGGCTGCCTTGCAGCTCCTGGCCTGGCATCCTGAGCTGTGGGGTGTGGGACGAGGCTCTCCCTCCCCAGCTCCACCTGTGCCTTGCACAGGATGCCCTCAGCACTGTCCTTGTGCCTTGCACAACGTCTACCAGTGCCTTTTCACACACTCCTTGGATAATCATTAAAAGCATTTTCTCCTTTTTTTTTTTTTCCCTCTCTCTCTTTTTTTAATCATCCTGGCCAAAGCAAATGGGATAAGGAATTAGAGCAAGCTGAGGCTGGTGTAATATACTAAACTATGACTCTAACAGCAATTAACGCAAAGGAATGAACATTTACAGTGCCCTGCAGTTATCCTCAGTGCTCAGTGGTAAACTGAAATCAACCTGGTGTCTATGGGCTCGCTAGCCTGCCATTTTTATTGCATTGAATGGATTATTGCTCATTTTTCCTTCCATTTCCAGGCTTCTCTCAGGCTACCCTCCTTCCCCTCAGCAGTGACCCCGAAACACGAGTGCTGTACTTAGTGCAGCTGGTGTGTGACACAGCGAGGGTGTGGAGGCTCCCTCACTGGAGGCACTCCAGAGCTGGCTGGCTGCAATCCTGTGCTCTGGCGTGGCCCTGGCTGGGCAGGGAGGTGGCACCAGGTGAGCCCCTGTGCTCCCTGTTCTGGGATCCCGCAGCTCTGTCCCTTTGGAAAGGGGCTGTTGTACCCTGCTGCTCCCACACCTGTGCCCTGGGCTCCTGAACTTGTACACGTTTGGGGCAGAAACTGGGCAAGGAAGAGCTTGCTGGGAGGTTGGTGTGGTGTGGACACAGCCACGAGCTGTTAGTGCTTCCCAATGAGGTTACCATGGCCTCGCCACTAGGTGTGAGGAGAGATCCTGAGCTACAGCAACTCACTGCACGTGTATAGTATTGGTGTATGAAGAACATCTGTGTGAAACGCACGCTTTGGGCAAGGAAAAGAATGTGTAATGTAAGAAAATACTGTTACTTAATACAGTTTTTGCTTGGAGGCTGCAGTCAACACATGCTGTAATACTTCTCGCTCGTGTGATACAGTAGCAGCATGACACTTCAGATTTATTACTTTTGGTTTCTCTTTAAAGAAATCCTGAATCTGGAATCAGAAGAATGCTTTTTTCCCTCTTGAGCTGCAGAAGGGAAAATGTTTCAAAATGTCATAAATCAAAAATATATTAAAGACCAACAAACCAGATGAAAACTTTTTTGGAAGATTGTATATAATGTTTGGCAGAAGAGACTAATGCGCTGTGGTTTTTGGCTGAATTTAGAAATGTGAAATACTCTAGGGTCCATCTCCTCGAAATGAGCTATTTTTATGTATTTTATCTGTCTATATATTAAAACAAGACCAGAGGTGTGTATAATGTAAGTATTAGCGTGTGTCTGATTTATGTTAAGTATAATTAATGCATTATATAAATTGAATTACACTTTGATATAGAACATTCAATTACAAAATGATTTCCGTAGTGCAAGCACTCAGATACCTTGATCATAGCCAACAATTCTGTGTACTTGTTGACTGCAGGGCTGGCAATATGTCATTTTTTTATGTCGGCTCGTTTCTCACAGACCCATATATCTGCGGTTTCACAACAGGTGTGTTCCTGTGTGTGTGTGCGCTCTCTTTTCCTGGTAGCTCAGAGGTGCGCTGGGGACTCCAGGGAGGTTTTTCCTGTGTGTGTGTGTGCTCTCTTTTCCTGGTAGCTCAGAGGCGTTTCGGTGTCTTGTGGCGGAGAATTCCCTGTAAGCCCCGTGTGGGTACCAGCAGGCTGCTCTAAGGTCTCCCTGCAAATAGCAGAGGCTTCTCCTAAACCCCTTAGGGTCAGGTGCAGCCAGCGAGGGGGATACAGGGCTGAGCCCACACCTGAGCCCTCCCCAGGTGCTCAGGAGGTACAAAAAGCCACGCAAACCCTCGAGCATCCCCTTCCTGCTGAACCCTTCCCTCCGTGCAGTGATGCTCATAATGCTCCCGAGTTTTGCTGTTTGCAGTGGGGACGTAACAACTCAAAGCTACATGTAAACAGCTTTGTTGGCTACTTTTCCTTTCCTTGCTTATATTGTACACCTTAAATGTGCTATTTCTTTTGGCATAATGGCAAAATCACTGCTTATGGGAACCGCGGTAGATAATACAAAAAGCTCTTTGAAAAGAGCTTTATCAGAGTACAAAGTACTTGGAATTGAAAGCCCCTAGAGGGTTGCTTTATTTTCCCCCTTCATTCAAACTTGTAGTGGTGCAGGATCGAGATACATCATGCCCTATTTTCAGCTGATTTGCATGTTAGAGAGAACGGAGTAATTGGTGTTTAACCAGAACAAAAGAGGATCTGTTTGCTAAAAGAAAAAGAATTCTTGAAGTAGACCCTAATACATATACTGCCTTTGTCTCTCCTCTCATTAAGAATTGAATAGGATGGCCTAGTAATTAGAATGTGGAAGGCATTGCTTTGGTGTTGATGCTTTTTGAGCTAATTGGTTTGAAAATTATATTTGATGTTGCTCTAAGGGATGTTGGCACAACACCTTCTTGGGACAGGGACATCCTGTACTCCCATTTTGCTGCAGAAATGGGTGCATTGAGGCAGGGTTTTGTCCTCTGCTTTGGTTTTTATAAATTTTATTTATTAAACCCATATTTGCCTTTCCAACTGAATACACAGGATGCACTGTCACATGTAAAGAATTCTTCTCTCGCTGGTATGAAAACCTTGAAGTGACCTTGGAAAGAGCTTAGTCCTCTTTTCCCAAATAAGTGCGTACTTCAGCCTTTGGTAAAGTAGAGTTTTGAGCTAAACTAGGTTTGGATTTCTGCCCTTGTGCATTCTTGGAACGGTTTTGTTGTTGTTGCTTGTTTGGTTGGCTTTTTGTTTCATTTTTGTTTTGACAAAAAGATTAAAACAAATGTTGTTCTTGAGCAGACGGAGAGAGGACAGGTCTGGAATTGTGCAGGAGGCTTTGGTCAGTGTTTGTGCTCGTCTTCAGCCCCATTCCTGGTGGGGAGGACATCGATTGTTGCCTCCATGGACCCTTCCTTGGATCCTGAAATTGAGTTGCTTTAGTGTGAAACTTGTTAACTTAGGAACAATTTTTGTATCTCTTGATTTGCAGGAGGGATTTTTGTATCTCTTCATTTGCTTTGGACCAGCCTTTGGGGCGGTGTCCCCTGTGCAGGCAGTGGGATTTAGGTGGGTTGGAGGTACCAGGGAATTCAGAGGGGGAAAGTGCATTTCCTAGGCTGAGAGACACATTTCACAGTAAAGATTCAGCCAAAGAGAACTTCAGGGTGTTTTATTTGCTAATGCTGTTGTTCTGTGGAACAAATTGGAGTCTCAAGCCTGTTGTTGGTTCTCTGCAGAGCCCTATGCAATCATTTTAATAAAGTATTGCACTGTGGAGGAGTCATTGTGTTACGAGGATGAAATGAGCTTCCAAAATTTCCCCCAAGGTTTCAGTGATAAAAAGAACAGTTTTAGAAACGACTTTAGGTTCTGTGGAGTTTGTATTTAGCAGAGTATTTGTAATTTAAATGGATTCAGTCTCTCAATGAGCTACAGCTTGTTTTCTTTGCTTTCCAGGGGTGTCTTTTCTCCCTTCTCGTGGTGGGTGGGCACGTGCCTGCCCTTCCTCGCTGGCTTGGTTTGGCTGCTCACCAGGGTTTGTGAATCAGTGTGGAGTTTGGTCCTGCTCTGACATCTGTGTGCTTGTTGTGCTGCAGCGTCAGCGCCCTTCTGAATGTCTCACATCTCTTATCTGTGGGTATCAGCAGTGGCGCTGAGCAGTGTAAAACCTGCTGGCCACCGTGAGCCCAGGGCTGGGGCTGAGCTCTTAGGATGGATTTCCTAACCCAGACTCAGAAATGCTGGGTGCTGCTGGGCACCCACCTCTGCTCCCTCCCACCTGTGCATTCAGATCCTCACCAAACTTCCTTTGTTTTCCCCTCCCTGCACTCTGCAAGTTTAAAAGTGGCCCTGAGAGGCAAAAGGTTTAAAAGGGGTTAAATAAACTGAAAAACCTGCAGTGTATTTCCGCTCAGAGTTGAAACAAGATGTGGACTGACTCAAAATGAAATTTTTCTTTTTTTTTTTTTCCCCCTTTCCTTTTAAGTTTTGCCAAAATGAAAACATGTTTGTTTAATCATAGGCAAATTCGTCCTTCTGGTTTTTTGGTTCTGTTTTGTTTTCAGTTTAGCCAGCAAATTGAGAAATGAAACTGTTCTGCCAGCACTGCTTCCAGTTCAGATTGCTCTGAGGATGAATCTCCCCCTTGCACACTTTATCTAGGAACCATCAGAATTTCACTGATTAATACCTTGGAAATTATAAATTAACCATATGGAACTACTTCAGTTTAAGTAACTTATATGTTCTGGTGCAGGCTAATCCCCTTAAAGCGTGGTTTTAATGACCAGTTTGTTTTCACCTGAGGTCATTAATGCTCTAAAACCAGCTGTTAACTGCACCAGAGAGGTTTTCCCTGCCCAGGGAGGAGTGCTGCTGGGCACCCCGTTTAATGGTCTAATAATGCTTTATTTCTGCCCTACCTCCTGGACACGCTGGCTGTTTTTAATGGCTCTGTTGGAAAAAACCTGTCTATTTTCTGTCTGCCTGGGCCTGATCTTTCAGGCAGCTGGGGGATGCAGGGCACTGGGGCAGGAGTGTGAGCATGTCAGAAATGCAAGGATGAGCCTGCACAGCCACTGCTTTGGGCATTGGGCAGGGCAGGGAAGGGTGCACAGCCCTCTGCCAGGCTGGGAACCAGAGCCATGAGGAATATTAAAACGTCAGACAATGTAATTCTCCCGCTCCTTCTGCTTAATTTTTGTGCTAATTTATTGTTCCTCTCTGTTCCTACTTCTGTCACCTAAATGCAAATGCCCTGGCAGCCTGCTTTATGGATAACACTTAAAAAATAATGGTGCAATAATGAGTGGTGAATTGCAGCAGAGATCTGCTGAAGTGCCTGCAATATTCGCATTAATTCCAAATGAATTAATTGCAGTTAATACTATTGTATTTAAAACCTGTCAGAAGCCATAACAATGATTAGGGTGTAAGAGTAAAATGCTGTTTCAGAGCAGCATCAACATGTTTTAAAATAGCAATAGCTGGTGTTAAAGTGTGTCTGACCTAATGGCCATCAGCAGCAGCAGCTTTTGTGTGAAGCCAGTCAGGACAGATGAATCAGAGGCATCTGAGGAATGAGGGGCCCTAAACCCATTCATTTTTCCCCTTGACTGGGAGCAAATGGGTTCTTTGCCCCAGTGCTGGAGGCAGGAGCAGAGGCAGGGTGAAGGAAGGGTTTTATCTGGCAGGGCTGAGGATCCCACTGATCTCTGCTGCTGAACCTCATCTGTCACCAGGGCTGCTTCCAGGGGAAGAAGGTGTGACAGAAACCTTGCTTTAATGTTTATTTCCAGTCCTTCAGAACAACTTGGTGCTGTGGCAAATAGGTGTATTATTCAGGAGTTAATACTCATGAAGTAAAAGCATTCCAGAGCCTTTCACTTGAGTCCATGGTGAGGCAGGAACTTCTTTCAGTTTAAGCACTTGTATTTGTATTTTAGTTCTTAGTGTCTGGCCCTGAGGAGCTCTACACCTGCAGTTTGTGTGCTGATAGTGGAAAGCACAGAATATAATCTGGCAGATGAAGACAGCTGCATTCTGTTCATCTCAACCATGAGTTCTGCTTGATGCTTTCTCAATACAGTTTCCATCTGACACAAAGGCAGGGACTAATTCTGCCATGTGTGGGACTGATAAGATTTCAGACCAGATCTTTCTTCAAAAAAAACAAAAAAAAAAAAACCAAAAAAAAAGGAAGAAAAACCCCTTGATGTGTTCCATAGTGCAGTAATCAGTTTCCAGGTTCTTTAATTAGATCTGTACTTTAGCTGATTTAGCTGCATGTCTCAATACACGAATGATTTATGGAGGGAAGAAAAAGTATGTGTTAATCCTGACTGAGTGATACTCTCTGCACTGTTTGTATTGCATATCCTACAGCATTCAATCTTTTCCTTCAACATGGAGTTGGACTTAATTTCTTAAAAGAAATTACAGAGCTTTACAGTTATATTGTTAACAGCTTTTTATTGATGTAGGTTTGTATGTGTGTTTACATTTATATGTAAATGTAATTATTTAGTGAGGATTAGCAGTCAGCGAGGCCCTCTCTTTCCATTTCGTGTGTTACTAGTCATTTGCAAATTCATTTCACTGTAGGTCAGAAATTATGGTTACTATTACATTAAAGCATGAGGTGTCCTGGATTCACCATTTCCTTGGACAGCCCTTCTGCTCCAAATCTTACCTGAATTCTTGCAAAAGCAGAGGGGGTTCAGCAGAGTCTCTGCTGTTGTTGATTCCCCCTCCCTGGCATTTTGGGAGCCCACAGCTGTCTGTCTGTGTGTGTGATGGGTGAGCTGGTGGCTGCTGCCTGGCTCTGTGCTCTGAGCCCTCTCTGTGCAGTGTCCCCTGCCCTGGGTCTCCAGGAACAGTTCTGCTTCCTGCCTTCTCCCTTCTCTGTAGTTAGAATAGAATCTGGGGCCTGAGGGTATCCTGGCTCTCCAGTAATTGCATCATTCCCACTATTAACTAAAGAGAGCAGATTCTTTTTTTAATAGAAGCTTCCTCACATATTCTCGAGTGTTGTTTTAGTTTGCAGCTACTCTCGTTGGAATGCATCCAGACACCAAGTCCTTATGTTTCCTGCACGTCCCCAAACTCTCTGCTGGGTAATTTGCATTTCAGCACTGCTCAGTTGTACTTTGCTCAGTTTGAGGGAGGGAAGGGCTGGGCGGTAGCATATGCTGATTTGCATATGCTAATTGTAACATGGACGCTTTGCTTCCTTCTGGCAACCAGAGCAGGATATTTTTTGTTGTAATATCCTGTTTGTTTAAGGTGAGGGGTAAATCAGAGCTTGTTCTGCTTGATTTACAGCTCGAATCTTGATTTGAGGTTTGGTGGTTAAGGCCTGAGATGCTTGGAGGGCGTGATCAAAAATCAGGGAGCTGAAGGGTGGGACTTGAGTTGTTGCAAAAACTTGGGAAATAAACTTGGTGGTGGACTAACAGGGAGTAATAAAGGAAGGGGAGAAGCACTGCAGGCCTCTGCTGGGTAGCAGCATGTGTCATTGATGCTTCAGCAAACACTGCATCTGCAGCACTGGTTTGGTTTGGTGAAGAGGTGCAAGTTCCCAGGTACCAGATCATGCTCTGTCATCTTCTGTGGTTTTTAACAAAATCAAGATGGGAGGGAAAAGGATTTTGGGAGGGGAGACGAATAAAGCCTCCCCTGAAAAAGTGTTCCCTGATTAGCTTTGCATTGGGGGGTTCCTTTCCAGAGCTCGTGGGGTGTCAGGGAGAGCTGGCAGTTGCCTCAGAACATAGCAGAAATACACACCAAAAATGGCAGAAAAGGCTGTGCATGTCACTGATAATTGCACTGTTACTCAACAAACAAACTGGCTGCAGTGCTGGCTGGATTTACGTTCAGGATCCTCAGAGCAGCAAAAAGGTTTTGTGTGCTCTGACTCACGAAGCTGATTTTAAAGAAAATGGACATTTTTAAAATCCTATTTTCCTTCCATTTTCAACCTCCTTTGATGAAGACACTTGAAACACCTTTTTAACTCTACATTTTAAATGCTTTTTTATAGCCATGAAATACACCCTTGTGTGGTTTTCAGGTCTTTTTAATTTTTAAAAGCCCTCCTTATTGCTGCTGCATAAGGAGAAATTTTTAGATTATGGGGAGAAGCAAATGTGACATTCTGTTCCATATTAAAAGTTAATTTAGGGCAGAACTGCAGACCAAGAAGTGTCTTTTCTTCTCCTGTACCTCCTTGTAATGTAATTGACCCCTAATACCTCTGCAGGATCTGGCACTCAGACAGAGGGAGCCAGCTGCCCAGGGGCACGGTGTGAGCACAGCAGGAGGAATTTGCCTGGCTGGAATCAGACCTGCGATATTTGAGGGTTTTAAAGCCTGTTAGAGCGTGTTTCTGTCTAAAGCAGGGCCCTGGTGGCAGGTCTGGGCAGCGTGAGGTGATGCAGGGAGGGCAGAGCAGGAAGGTGTCAGCCCCAGACGGGAGAGCTTGGCTCCAGCCCAGGGGAGATTCCAGGTCTGGACCAAGGGCAGAGCTCAGTGCCCAGAGTGAGCCCTGAGCTGATGTGTCTACAGGAATGCCTCAGTCCCATGCTGACTCTGGGCACACCAGGTTATTAAAAGCGACGAGTTAATTCAGATTGTGGTCCTGGAAACAAGGTTTTCCTTTCCCCAGGACAGCTCCTGTCATGGCTGTGATTGATAAAAGCTTTGATGCGCTCTCCTCCTGAGAGAGCAGGTTTGTGTGAGGGTCCAGGTGGGGCCCAGCCCTGTGTGGAGCAGGAGCTCTGTCCAGGCTGGGGCAGGCACAGCACCCTCCATCCCTGTGGGCCTGGGGCTGCAGGGGCAGCACTGGAGGCTTGCTGCTGAGCCTTAATTGTGCAGCTGTGATTTTCTGTAAAATGCATCATAAAACCTGTTCATGCCTTATATCAGCATGGCAGAGTTGCTCCAGCCCCGCAGTAGAATGCCCACTTTAGGAAATTGCCTGAATCTGTATTTTCCTTGGAGCAGTGCTGGTCAGCCCCACAGGTTGCTAATAAATATTTCATAACCTTCTATGAAGAATTATGAAAATAATTTGAATATCTAAATGACTGGGTCTCCTTGGCTTAGGTAGAGCCCAGAAGCAGGCTCTTGTTCATTTCTCTGACCCCTCTTGGCATGCCATCAGATTGCCCGAAATTGCAGCCCCTACATAAACACTGTCCTGTTCTTACTGCCTTTGAGTTTCTTTTGCCATGAAATCTGGTTTATTTTTTTTTTTTACCTCTAGTGGGTAAAATACATTATTTTTATACTTTGACACCACTTAGAGTGAAGGATTTAAAAATACCTCACACACATTGATTTAGCACAAACTACTTAATCTGGGTTGAGGAACCTCTTTCTGCTATTTCACAGTCACAGGGGTGGGAGGAGAACCCGTTCCCACCTGCCTCAATCCTTGCAGCTTTTATCTGTCCCATACAACAGAAAAGAAGGGGAAGAGAGAGAGAGGCTGACACAGCACTGTAGCTGAGATAGTGGCATACACAGCACAGGTTTGCTGCAATTTTGAGTTTATTTTGGTGAACCTTCACCAAGCAAATCCGTGCAAATGCCATTTTAGTACTGAGGAGTGCCAGGGCAGGGCTGCCTGGAATGGCAGGAGTGTGGTGTGTGTCCCCGGGCTGGAGCACAGGCTGGGAAGGAGGAGAACATTTGAACATTTGGGATGGGCACACCAGGGTCTCCTGGGAGCTCTGGCCCAGCGTGGGTCGGGTACTCGGGGGGATCTGGCAGCCTGGCTCCTCTTCACACCGAGGTTACTCACAGCAGCAGCTTGGATGCTTGATGATATTTGTAGGCTTTTAGGGCTCTTCACTCTGCTAATTTGACATTATTGAAGTTCTATTTCCCCAACTGTGCTGTGGGCTAAAGCGAGAATGACAGCTTGCTTGTTATTTGCGTGTGCAATATTTATGTATGTAAATGACTGGTGTGTTTGCCTTTATCCCTCCATATAAATACAAGAGATGTATACAAATATAATGAGGAGGTACAGGAAGCTCGTTTTGTTTAAGCAAAACGTGGAGCATTAAGCCATCATGGCCTGACACTTGTTCTGTGCTGGAAGACAAAAAGGGAAGCGTCTGGCTTTTGTTGGGAGACGTGAAAGTTGCTGCTGCTGCTTTCCACGTTGGGTATTACGGCTTCAGCACGCCAGAATCATTGGGGTTTTTATTACTATTATTTTTCCTTGTGGTGAAGACTGAGAAAAGACAAAGACTAAAAATAAAACCCATAATTTTTGATACAACTGTGGAAACATGGTTAGTTCTAACACAGCAGGTGGCTAAGGGACTCGATTGGCAGAAACCAGCAGTGCTTCAGTGCAATCAAAGTTAAGTGCAGAAATTTAATTAAATGGTAGCAAGGCTGGCAGAAACTTTGTAAAGCAGCAGTGCATTGTCAAATCTAACAATTATTCCAAGGAACACAATCCACAGATGGCGTCTAATTGATAAATTAAGGTTCTGGTGCCTGATTCCGCTTACACTTAAAGGTTCTCTTTTCTTAAACAAAACCTTAAAATTTTAAGGCTGCATCACTGTTCTGAAAACATAACAAGCTGGGCTGGGTTTTTTGGCTTGAGAAACGCACGCTTTGTGTTAAAGGAGAAGGCATTTTCTATTTTCCCTGTCTGACTTTCATTCCAGGGAGGATGTTGGGTGTTGCTGGGAAGGTGCTTACCTGGAATCTCAGGTATTCAGACCTCCTGTAGCTGCTGGGGCAGGTAGTCACATAATCTCTCCCAGCTTTTACAAGCCTTTCCCCTTGCCTGTCTGCCCCCTGAAGCTGGCTGTGGATTTTTGGGCATCATTACCAGCAAATGCAAACCCTTCAGAGCTCTGTGCCCTGCGTGACAGATCCTTTCCAACACTGGGCTGGTGGCCCTGGATGGAAGTGGCTCACATCTCACAGCTAGGGTCACATCCTTTTGGAAGGAGTTCTACTGCTTTTCTGTTCCCTGTCACCTGGGTGTTGGTGTGAGGGGACCCAGAGTGTATTTGCATATAAAGAACAGCTCCAGGTGACATCCTGTATGCTTGTGGAGTTCAGTAAAACAAACAGGCAGGCTTTATTTTCCCTCCTTCTGAACTCCAGATATATCGGGGATATTTTGTCTGTGTGTGTTTTTGATTTCCATGTGTAAATACTGCTCACTTCCCAGGCTTCAGCACAGCACTTCAGAGAAGGGGCAGGAAAGATTGAATCCAGCTCTTCAAACACACTTGGCATGTTGTCCTCTAACGCTGGAGAGGGTCTTTTCCCCATAGCTAGTGGCACTTTCCCTCCCAGAGTAGTGTTTTGAACAAGGATGGGAGTTGAAAGGGCACGAGAGCACATAATAGCTGTGTGGAGTATGGAGATACACACGCACACCTGTGTGCACAATGAGTGTTTGTCCCTTGCTGGAAAAGGAAGAAAATTGTTTGCCTTGCAATTCAGTCTTTTCTTCTTTATTTAAGCAATTTTAGAAGATGGATGCAAAGGGAAATGATAGTTTCATTGTATTTGTTGTAAACTCAGGGCACAGATGCCCTAATTGCTCTTGTGAGTTTTTTTGTGTGTGTTTTTTGGCATTGCCCGTGCGGTAGTAAATTCTCCATTAGCTGGATTCCCTGTGATGGAGCTGAATCAGTGCTTGTTATTTTTGGTTACTAACAGTATACTTGGATTCAGGAACTCGCCTGCTCCCTCCCCCCTTTCCCCTCCTGTGCCTAAATATATCCCACCAGTCAATCAGCACTGGCAGGCATCAGTGCTATGGCTGTCAGATCGAGTTAGCTCTGGAGAGCCAGAGCACTGGCTTGGGTTTTTGGGCTTGGAAATGTATTCAAATAGTGGCATTGTCATTTGACTTGCAAATAAGTGTAGTCTGGTAATGGGGCCCTTGTATGGAAAGAATGATGCAGCACTTCAGACAAATCTATGTCTTCTTCTCATGAAGCAGATTAGAAATAATACAATCCACTGGTGTTTATGGCTGCACGCTCAGTGAGCACAGACATTTCTGAATTTTCATTAATGGTGGATTTGTAGTTTTTAATGGAACAAAGAAGAAACACTGGAAATCAAAGAAATGCTAATGCCTTCCTGAGAAACTTAGACAACATTTGGTTTAGAGGCAAATCTGCTCTGGTTGGCATTTTCCCCTCTTAATTCTTCTCCCCTTATCTGGGCTCGTTGGGTGGTTGGTTGCTGGAGAGCAGCACTTAAGTGAGCAGATTATCTTTGCTGCTGCTCCTTCCCAAAGGAAGGGACTGGCCTTTGGTGACGGCATAGCCATTGCCACAGCAACCAGGCAGGATGTCACAGATTCACAAGTGTGATTTTACATTCAGAGCAGCAGCAGGAGCAGATGGATATTGGAAACCAAGTGCCCACCCCCTCCCAAAGCAGTGGCAGCCCTTCCCAGCAGGGCTCTTTGTGCCTTCAGTGGGAGCAGGGAGTGCTGGGGCAGCTTTGCCCTGGCAGTGTCACTGTGCCCATTCCTGACTTTGGGACTCATGGAGAGAGGAACAGCTCACTCAGACCTTGGGCTTAGCCTAAGCTTGGATCTTTGATTAACTTTGCAGGGTGCTGGTGGCAGCTCTGCACTGGCAGTGTCACTGTGCCCATTCCTGACTTTGGGACTCATGGAGAGAGGAAAAGCTCACTCAGACCTTGGGCTTAGCCTAAGTTTGGATCTTCCATTAACTTTGCAGGGTGCTGGGGCAGCTCTGCCCTGGCAGTGTCACTGTGCCCATCCCTAACTTTGGGACTCATGGAGAGAGAATGAGTTCACTCAGACCTTGTGCTCAGCCTTGGTTTGGATGTTGTTTCATTAACTTTGGTGGTGGATTCATTCCTTTGCTCCTGAGCTGAGCAGGAGGAGCAGGCCAGCCCTGCCGTGGGTAGTCAGCCACGCTGGGAGCCTGGTGCACAGCAGCTGATTGTAACACCCACCCACCGTGTGGGCAGCAGCCTCGGGAACATATGCTCGGTCTGTTTGCCCAAAAGAGACAATATTGGAAGCAGATGCAGGAAGGGGGTTGCGCTCAGTAAAATGTGAGCTCAGGGGCTCTGGTCTGAAGCACAGGATCTTGTTCAGCATCCCAGCTGAGGGCTCTCTGGGGAGGCCGCAGAGTCACACAGGGGGAGCAGGAGAGCCCCCGGATCACTGTCACAGCCACAGTAAGCCTGCCCCTGCTCTGTGGGCCTGGTTGCTGTCCTGGTGCTGCAGCTGAGGTGCCTGGGTTGTGCCAGGGGTGCCCAGGGTGTGCCCTGAGCTGCCTCCTGTGCTCCCTGCAGAGCCCTGAGCAGAGCCTGCTGCCAGACCCTACTGATCAAACACTTGGGACTCCTCCTGTGTGTTACGGCCACTTTGGTGCTGATCTGAGAAAAGGAGCAAAACTTGAGAGCCCTGGAGCTCAGGTGATTTGCCCAGGTCTCCTCAGAGACTCTTTATTCTGCTGAAAATTGCAGGCTCCGGTCTAGTGGGCTGAGGCACTGTGAAATTATGCTCAAGTTTAAAGTTTCAAAGGAGTTAGGTATCAAATTTGCACTGACTTGAATTTCACTAAGAGCAAAGTATCTATTTTTGTCTTGCAGCAGTAGGGTTGCAGACCAAGATCCCCTTGTATTTTTATTTTATTTGAATTTGAAAACACCAGCTGTGATCCTGTACACAGTTACTGGTATGAAGCGCATGAAATTTTAATTAGCTTGGGTGAAGAGAAGGGAAGTTCTGGTAATTGATTTAATATATAAATGCCCCTCTGCTTTCTTTAGTTTATGTGCTGGAAAGATTGTATTAGAAATTTTCCTATAACAGGGGAGATTTAAATGCACTTTTAGGACTGCCTTGAAATCAAAAAGTGCAGTGCCTCTAAACTATTTAGATGAAAGGTACTATTGATATTTCACTATTTCAGATAAAAGTAGATGATATCATCATTATTATAATTTCTGTTATTTTTACTATTACTATCTTAATGGAGCCAGTGAGTGAGTGCTGAAAAGTGAACAAAGGAGCATTAGTGCTGTATATCCAGACTGATCAGACTGTGCTGGTGTCACTGTGGTGGTGGAACATCACAGGAATTTCCTTTGGTGGGGCTCCCACCTTTGCTTTCTCCTGACCTGCTGCCCGTGTGCTCAGGTCCCACCTGTGTTCAGGTCCCACCTGTGTGCTCAGCTCTCACCTGTCTCTTCGTCTCCCAAGAGCCTGCAGGCAGATTCCTGCTGCTTCAGAGGGAAGCCCCCAGGCACAGCTGTTGTGTGGCTTCAGGTGACTTTTCCCAAAGGCCAGACTCACTCCCTTGCTCACCTGTGCAGAGCTCTTTCCTTCTACCTCTGTCCCTGCACAGAGTTTCTGGTTCCCTTCTCTGCGTTCTTCTGAGCTCCTTAACGCAGCAATGAAAGAGAGAATCCCTCTGAACTCTCCAGGTGGCTCTGTAAGGAATACAGTGACACAGGCATGAATACCTGCCCGACCTGGGGGAGGCTCTTGGTGCTGGGAGTGATCTTGGCGCTCCCCAGGATTTTACAGACATGCACTGAAAGCCTCTTTATTCAGTTTGACTGTTGCTATTATGTGGCGAGGCATTCAATAAAAGTTGTGATTTATGAGATGTGTGTGGCCGTTGTTGTTTTTTGCTCTGTCATCTATCAGGGAGAGAAAAGCCAGGCCTGATAATTCTTGGCACTTGGTTTTTTCAGTTAAGAATGTCAGCTGTCAGGCTGTCAAGAGAAGTTATTTCTCTGGGTTTTTTTTTTAATAGGCAGAGATCCTGCTTCATACTGTGCTGGGTTGATAAGGGAGTGCTTTCTGTGCTGCTGAAAAGTGTGTCCCATGGTAAGGCCCTTGGTGTGTGCCCACTTAAACTTCAGTGCTTTGTGTTTTCAGTGTGTGACAGCACTTGATTGCTTAATATACAAATGCATTCACTTTCTTTTTTTGCAGCTTTTATGTGTTTTTTTTTTCCCCCTCCTCTCCCTTTCTCTCCTCCTGAATGGAATGGGTTTTTTTTCCCCTTCTCTGTGACTAGGTATTTAAAAAGTGCTCTTTTGCAAAATATGTGCACATTAGATAATCTGGTGTTGCATAAAAGCTCTTTCATATTTTGGGGGCTTCATGCATGCATAAAACAGACCTAATTGAAGATGGAGGCTGTTTGTCACGAATGTGAAAATAAGGATAGGGGACAGAGGGGAAGAATTATGTTAAATACCAGGGTGATGCGGTTTTATCTCTTTTCCTTATTAGTTATTTGCAAAAATGTATCAAAAAGTCATTTTGATGCAGTGCACAATAGTATCACAAACTTGTGCTCTGCATCCTAAGTGCCTGGTTAGAGCACAGTTAGAGGCTGAAATCATCCCTCGATTAGTCCCTGGGGTCCTGTAGAAGTCTTTAACTCTCAGCACGTGGTCTGTGATTTAACAGTGGATGAAGGATTGCTGAGCTGCAGCTGTGTGGAGAACCTCAAATTCCCCAATCTGCACAGGGCCCACCAGAGCCTCCCCAGAGCTGGCAGCAGCTTTGGGGCAGAGCTCTGGGGCTGCAGGCTCTGGTGGGTGGGTGCAGATCCCTGTCAGGAGGAGCCAGGGAAGGTCTCTGGTGGCCCTGCAGCTCCTGGGGACATGGGCCTGGCTTGCAGCTGTCATGGTGTGGCTGCAGGTTCAGCCTGTGGAGGTTGTTGGTGAGTCAGCCTCCATGGAAAAGGCAAACATCTCCTGTGTGTAACTCAGCCCGCACAGCTCACTTACACACTGTACAGCACATTGGAGGTGGGATGAAAGGTTGGGTTGTTTAACCTCTGTGAACTGCTCTGATGTACAGCAGCACTGTGTGTGTGGTTTATAGGTGGTTCACAGGTCCTTACAGATGTTTTAGTCCTGTGTCTGTCTGTCCAACTCAAGGCACAGGGCTGCTGCACTTAAATTAAAACTCCCAATGTAGGTACAGGTCCTGCAGCTCTCAGGAGGAACAAAAAGGAACAAAATCTCCAGGTGGGCAGCAGTGGAGTGCAGTGTGGGTGCAGTGAGGGTCAGGCTGGGCTGGGTGGGTTCCTGCAGTGCCCTGGCACAGCCCTGTTGGCAGAGGTGCTGCTGCCTGCAGTGCCGCTCCGAGCTCAGCCCTGCAGCAGGCAGATGTTAACAGCGCTCACTCTTGGCTGGAGTCACTCTGCACAAGTGCCTGTTCATGGGAAGTTGTCCCAGCTTTTCATGTCCTGCCAGACCTGGAAATCCAGTCATCTCAGTGCCTTGGCCTTTTTATGTGACATTTTTGGCAGTGTTGTAATGATCTAGGTACTTGAAAGTCTGGGAGTGTATTGAGCTGTGATAGGCTTTGATACTGGCAGGGTTCTTGTGCTGGGGAAGATGGGGAAGGAGTGAACATCCAGCCAAGTGTTTATTCTCACTAACATCATTATTAATGGAGACCTGTTGGTATTGTAGATCAGGTAAGAGAGTCCCTCCACTGTAGCTGGTGTTGCTCTGTGAGCCAGTCCAGCGCCTGCAGGGCAGTTCTGAGCTGCTCCCTTGGACAGGAGCTGTGCTGGGGCGTGCTGAGGATCAGCTGCTGGTGTTCACAGCTTGGTTGGTAGCACAGAGCTTGGCCCTCTCTGCTGGGGCTGGGCTCCCAACGTGTGCCTCAGGCTGGCATGGGCTTATTCCCCCCTGTCTGGGGAAGTCCAAGCCTGTGGTGACGATGCTGGCTGTCCTGGCACAGTTTCCTATGGGAAAGGAGCAGAGAGGTGCCTGCTGAGGTGGGCGGGTAAACCTGGACCCATCCAGGTGCTGCTCGGAGCTGGTTTCCTTCCCCTGGCTGCTGAGCGTGTCCTGCCCCAAAAACCAGGCACAACCACATCCCTTCTGCTGAACCTCCTGCCAAGTGCTCGGGGTTACACTGTTAACAGCTGTAAATGAATTCTTCCTGGAGATAACTGATTTATTAGGCTCCTACCCTTCTGGGGGCAAAGCCAGTCACAATTAGCAAACAAAGCAGCGTGGGGCAGTTATCACTGTGGGCAATAAATCTTTTGATGTTGAGTATGACTGGCTGTGATGGGCTTGGGGAGCAGAACTGCAGACAGAGTGTGACTTCAGCATGGGCTGGTGGCAGGGGCTGACGTGACACAGGAGTGATTGTTTGTGTAGCCAGGTGTGTGCTGGAGGGGGACCGTGGGTGGTGTTGGGCAGGAGGCACCTGTGCCAGTGGCCCTGCTGTGCCTGCTGTGCCAGTGTCCCTGCTGTGCCAGTGTCCCTGCTGTGCCAGTGTCCCTGCTGTGCCAATGTCCCTGCTGTCCCTGCTGTGCCAGTGTCCCTCTGTGCCAGTGTCCCTGCTGTCCCTGCTGTGCCAGTGTCCTTGCTGTCCCTGCTGTGCCAGTGTCTCTGCTGTGCCAGTGTCCCTGCTGTGCCACTGTCCTGCTGTGCCAGTGTCCCTGCTGTCCCTGCTGTGCCACTGTCCTGCTGTGGTGGCACCACGGGCAGCACCTTTGCTGCTGGTTTCCCAGTGTGCCTGCCCTCATTCCCAGCAGGACATGCAGGGGCAGGAGCAGGGATGTGCCAGCTTTAGGCAGCAGCAGAAGGGCTCCTGTGTGGGGACCAGCTCCTCTTCCCATCCCTGCCTGGCTCCCCGTGCTGGTGGCACATGAGGAATGAGCCCTCCAAGCCCTGGTGGGGAAGATGCTGTTGCTCCCTGGTGGCATCTCTGTTTGAATAAACAATTGCTCCCAGACCTGTGGCGTGGTTTCCAGCGCTGGGGAGAGATTTCTTGCTGGGTTTGTAAAAATGATCTAAATGGATCCGACATTGTGGCCATAAAACATCTGTAACATTACACATTTAGTTATGTTACTAGAGACTTGAGTTCATTTTGATGGGCAGTATTTTATCTGCTACTTTTCCCCTTCTGAAAGCAAAGCTTTCTGTAGAGGAGGATTTATAGAAATATATTTCTAGTACAAAAAAAGTCATGCACATTAAGATGTTGGAGTAAAGGAGAAATAATGTCTTTTTTTGGAGACCTTGGCTGATTTATCTCTTGCTTGGTAGTTTGATATGGCCTTCCTAGCTAGGAACAATATTTTTTTATTCTTCCTTTAATAACAATAATGTCAGTAACAATGTCTTGTGCCATTCCAGCGTCTTCAAATCAGACTTTCAGCGGGTTAGGCATTTAATGAGTGAAACCTCACAGGCTCCATTGAGCTGTGGGGATATATTTCTGTTCTTTTTGTGGAAATCAAGGCACATAGCACTCGATTGTGCAACGCACTCGACCTAATGAGGCTTCCCCAAATGCTGTGAGTTCAAATGTGTGCTCAGATGCTGAGCCCTGCAGTCTCCAGCTGAGCTTCTCCCCAGACTCTTTGATAGTCAGTGCTGTGCAGGCTGAAATGACTCGCCCTGTGGTCACTGAGTGAGTAAACATCACACAGGGAGACAAGCTCTCGGAGCTGAGAGATGCTGCCTTCCTTTGGAAAAACTATGGATGTTTTCTCTTGCCTTGCTTCCCCTCTTGGCTTGTGGAGCAGCTCCTCAAGGGCCCTTTTATTCCCAGTCAAGGGTTGTTTGATCTGCTTTGGAGTGACAAGGGTGTTGGTTCAGTAGAGGCTGGTGGGCTCCCTCCCTGGCAAGGGGAGCATCTCCCCTTGGGGAGCTGGATGTGGAGTGCTGCAGTTCCTGTAATTCACCATTTGTGTGTGTGGGGGGAAAGGATAAAAGCAAACACAGCATTTCATCAAGCTGTGAAAGTATTTCAGCAGCAGTAATAGGCAAATCTGGGCATTGTGCAACCTTTAGTGGCCTCACCTCAGAGGGAAGGCTCAGCCTTGTGCAGAGCCTTGCAGCTCCCTGGGCTTGGCTCAGCAGATGAAGCCAAACCTGCTCATCAGTAACTGATTGCCATATGCAGCTAGAGCATGTAGATGAAATTAATCAAGGCTAAGGGTTAAAGTTTCCATTTGTTCTTTTCAGAGAAATCATCTGGAGTGTGTTGGGAAGGAGGTAAATTGCTTCGCACATTTCTTATTCCTTCCTGTGAATTTTTCTTGTTTTAGCAGATTATCTAGAATCTTGACAGAGAGCTCCCATCACTGATTTTAGAGGGTTATCATGAAAAATTAGTTGATACTAACTTAGAAGCATTTAAATTGTCATGCTCTCTGCACTGTAGAGGCAATAAATTTCTTTGGACTGGCCTCAGTGTTTGGAGCTGGAAGAATTTACCAACTCTGGCAGAATCCTTTTCCTCTGCAGTTCAGGCTGGGTTCTAGTTGGGTTTTGGTGAGCACTGGGTTACAGGGCTTGGCCTGAGCCTCCCAGGAGCCTTTTGTCCCTGACCCTGGGGATGTCAGCACGTCTGTGCTGGCCCAGGTTCCTGCCCCTCACACCCTCCTGGGTTTGTGAGAGCAGGGACAGCCAGGGCCCTGCTCCTTCCATTGATCCAGGGGAAAAGAGCCGGGCTGGGGCTGTGCTCTGGGAAGGTGAGCAGTTGGTTCCCCACTCTGTCCATCCTGCTTCACCCTTAGAGCTGTGCTGCAGATGGACCTTGGGCATGCCCTTGGGAACATTGTCCTCCAACAGGACACGAAACTGTGGCAGCCAGAGGTGTTGTGGTTGTATTTTGGCCATGGCACAGGACATTTCCTTTGGGAAGGGGGTGTAACATGGGTGAGGAACTGGGAATGGTCAGTTAATCTGTGCTGCTGGCCCAGCTTCCAAAGGAGGTCCCTGGGCACAATGCCATCTGCCCCTGTATCCCCTCCCTCCCTCTGCCTGCACAAGGTGAAGCTTTGCCAGTAGCCTGTAGATTGAGGACCAGAGCCTTAATTGCTTCCCACTGGGGCCTTTGTCCCTCATTACTTGGGTATTGCAGAAATCCCCCTCCCAGTCACGTTGGGCAGTGCTCTCCATTTGTGGCCCTGAGATGTATTAATTTAAAAATAATTATCTTCATTTAAGGTTATTAATGCAGTTTTTAAGCACTGCTGAACAGTAATCAGGCAGGCAGGTTGGATGAGTTGTCTGCACTCAGTGAATATTTAGAGTTACCTTCCTACCATGCCATGCAGGAGGAGCTGAAGCAACCAGGGGGATTTAAATAGGGTTGCTCTGCTCCCTGCTCTTGGTGTGCTTCTGTAACCTGTAAAAGAGTTAACTGGAGCACAGGAGGTGGGAGCAGCCCTCAGGGATGTGATATAACTGGTTATAGCAAGACTGTGGGGCCAGGAGCTATTCCTGGGCCCTGGTGAATTTTACTGCATCTTTTGATATGGAGCTTGCAGGCAGATTTTGCTCCAAAGACCTGCTGAGCTCTCACAGCTGGGGCCAATTTTCAGGCTTGGATCTCCCATGCAGAGAGCTCTGTGTGGTGGTGCAGGTAAAGGTGTTCTGTGTGTATGGGACACCAAAGCTGCACAGCAAACCCTTCTTTTGGGAACTGTGCCCAGGGCAGGCTGCCATCACCTGTGGGTGTGTGAGTGAGGGGCTGGGAGCTAACCCTGGCAGTTTGACCCTGCAGCAGCTGGGGAGATGGACCAGGAGGGGCTTTGCTCGGCCCCTGGCCAGGTTTGCTCGTGGAACTCCAAGGATGGTTTTGGCAATTGCTGCCAGTCCAGTCTGTCTTGGAAAAATCGGTTTGTGTGTTCTGCCTCCTACTGATGCCACAGCACCAAAACCCTCCCAACAGGAGCAGCAGAACCCGAGGCAGCCAAAATCCAGGAACAGAGCAGGGACCAGGTCTGGTTTCTGAATGGGTTGGGAGAATCAAGCCCATGTGTGTTTTCCCAGAAATCAGGGGAGCTGATTTACCCCTGGGAATGTGTTTGGATTAAAGGGCTCTTTCATTCCCTGGTCCCTTCCATGGCCTGAGCAGTTCTCACAGGATGACAGGGCTTACACAGGGTCAGGCACAAGGTATTTGCTCCGTTTAAGTCTTGCAGAAATCCTATTTTGAGTCCTTGAGCGTGCTGTACGTGGCACCCAAAGCCAGCTGCCCTGGGGGATTGCTCTCCCTGCTCAGTGCAGGGATGGAGCCCAGAGCCCAGCCTTGGGGGATTGCTCTCCCTGCTCAGTGCAGGGATGGAGCCCAGAGCCCAGCCTTGGGGGATTGCTGTCCCTGCTCAGTGCAGGGATGGAGCTCAGCTCAGCTCCTCCGCTCTGTGCAGAGCACCTGGAGCAGGATGGTTCTGGCTGTTCCAGCTGCCCTGGGGGATTGCTCTCCCTGCTCAGTGCAGGGATGGAGCCCAGCTCAGCTCCTCCACTCTGTGCAGAGCACCTGGAGCAGGATGGTTCTGGCTGTTCCCTGGGAGCACGCACAGCCTGGCAGCTCTCACTGAACGCCGCCTTTCTCCTCCTGTCTTTGCATCACATTTCAGTTGGGTTTTTAATAGCTTTTTGGAACTTCCTAGGGGGATCCCAGAGGCAAAAAACTAAAAAAAAAAACAAACTGGAGTATTCTTATGGTGTGTGCTCTGCCAAAGAAGCCTGGCAGTTCTGTTAACAAGATCACTTCCCCCTGTTACATGAATTATTGTTGGTTTTAATTAGAAGTAATGCTGTAGTTTGAATGTACAGCACAATGGGGTATAAAATGCAGTTCAGCACAGATACCAAAGCTGTTTTTTCCAATTATAAACCTATTTAGAAGGTGGGTACACTAGAAATGATGGAATGCCAAACTGCAGATGAGGTGAGCAGGCTGGGATACACGTGCACCCCTGCCCACGCTGTTGTAGGAGAGAGGAGAGTGCTCTGGAAAACAGTTACATATGCATAATTAGCTTAATCTGAAATTAATGCTAATTTCAGCTATTTGTGATGCAGATTCACTATTAGTGCTCTAGTCCACTTCCACTACACTGAGAAGCTGAGGATGCAAAGCCTCAAAGTGATGAACTCCACACTAAAGGTGCCAGAGCTGGGTTCAGCACAGGTTCCCAGGGTGTTCCTGAGCCCCATGTGCTGGGTGTGTGTCTCTGTGTCCTGCTTTGGGATTTTACCTGGATTTTACTGCCAGCGTGGCCTGCCAGTGGCACACTGGGGCTCCTGTCTGTGCCAGCTGGGTGTCAGCACACCTTTCCTCCTTCCCACCCTCACCATCCTGGGCCAGGAGCTCTGCACTGAAGCTGGAGGCAGGGCACAGCTGAGAGGCTCTGTAAGGAATGGTTGGGGAATGATGCTGAAAGCCATTGCCCTGAAGTTACATATTTAACCTCTTTGTTGAGTGTAGACAGGGCCTTGACTCATGTAGAAGGAATGGTGGGTACTTACTGCTTGAGTTTTTGAAATTCTGGGAATCCTGCGAAATATTTAATGAGCTTAAAATCTTTGTTCATTTTTACTAGTCAGGATAATAAGAGAATTTTGGTGGGGAAGGAAGAGCCACAGAGGATGATGAGCAGTGTTACAGTGTGAGGGATGTTCAGGGGTTTGGAGCTGGAGCCCCCAGCTCTGCAAACCTCATTTCTTCATTTCATTGGCTAGGCTGGGTTTAGCTCACGTTTGTATTGATGTGTTTGAGCGGGACCAGACTTTCCTTCCCAGAGGCTGCACCTTCAGCCTGTTGTTCAGAGGAGATTTACCTGATACGCCCCAAACTGATCTAATTACAGCCACAGCCTCGCACCAAAAGGCACAAACTGAGCAGACTGGCCTGGCTGAAGCAGGGAAGGTTTCCTCCCTGCTCCTGCACCTCCTGAAGTGTTTGCTCAGTTTCAGAGCACAAAGGCGATTATATTTTTCAAAAGCCAAGGCAGTAAAGAGAATGTAACCTTGAATGCCTCCTGGCAGGAGGAGTCACATGTGTTTTGATTAACTCAGCACCAGCACCATACACAAACAGAGCAGTTCTGTGATGCTCACAGTTAAAGGGCTCAGCCCAGCTCGGATCTGCCTCTCCTGGGTCCTTCTGCAGCGAGAGAGAGACACCTTCAGTGCTCACACCCTCCCGAGCCTCGGGTGCACGGAGCCTGCAGCAGCCAGGTGGATATGTTACGCTGCACGTGGGATCCAGAGACACAGAGCTGCAAGTGTTGTGGTTTCAGAGTGACCCAGACCTCTTGGAGCCCTCAATAAAACATGGGCTTGTGATCGATTTACAGAAATCGCTTCCATTGCCCCCAGCCCACTGCTGCAGCCAGGAGAGGGCAGGTGGGGCTGCTGGCACAGGGTCCAAACCCACCAGGGCGCTGTGCCACCGTTGCTGTGGGGTGTCCCCGTTGTGAGCAACCTCCAGGAAGAGACTGTGAATTTACTCACAGGAGGAGGCAGAGATCCTCAGTGACTGTCACTGGAGGAATTCAGAGTGGCAGGGTGTGCCCAGGTGTGCCCATGTCCCTCCTGCTCTATGTCCCTGGTGCCCGTGTCCCACCTGCCCATATCCCACCTGCCCATGTCCCTCCGTGTCCCACCTGCCCATATCCCACCTGCCCATGTCCCCCGTGCCCGTGCTGCTCACCTTGCCCAGGTGAGGCCGTGCTGCCTCGTGCCACACGTGGAGGGCAGGCAGCAGACCCTGCTGTAGGGGCCCGTCAGGGTGTGCATTCTCTGCTCTGGTGCCGAGGGGAAGGTGGGAACAAAGCAATTGAGGAGTCTCTTCAGGGAAATGTGGATTGTAAAAGCAGACTTAATTTTGTGCCTCGCTTTGGTACCACACAGCTGATTTCTGAAACCATTTCCCAGCTCGCAACGCATCTCTAGGCATTAAAATGTTGTGAATTTGCTTGTCATTACCAATATTTTCTTTGACTGAAGCTATTGAAACAAAGTGGTCTTTTTTTTTTTTCCTATAACCTTCAATCTTGCTTCTAAAAGCAGTAGCTCTCTTTTTCTTTCTTTCTTGGTCAAATATAAAAATGATGATAATTTCAAATACTGCTTTAGAATAATTGCTTTCCTCCCTCTTTTGTATGACAACAGAAGCTTGGCCTGATCTTAAATCAGATGCTGGCAGGCAGAGGGCTCTTGACAGCCCTGCAAAATCCTTTAGTTACAAGTCGGCTTTAGCCAATTCTTTATTTGTAAATGACAATTTTCTACAGAAAAATATATGCTTGGGCTTCAATTTTGGAGCCCTAGATTGCAGCCAGGAAAAAAATAATTGAATTTTTACACTTTTTTTTTCCCCTCCTCTCTTTTTCTTCCTAACTTTAAAAAAAAACCCCAAACAGAAAAAGTGAGGCTGTGCAAGGTGTGATTGGAGCTGATTGAGGGGAGTGTCTGCCCTGGCTGATGTGCAGGCTGTGGGACAGGAGTGATGATTAATTTGTTCTGGGAAGGGCTGGGGCTGCTCTGAGCTTTGTGTCCATGCCCCAGCCCCATGGAGGCTTTACCTGTGTGTGTGACAGGTCTGGGCTGAGCTCAGGAGCCCCTCAGTGGGGCTGGGGGCACACACAGGTTCCTGTGGGGCTGGTCTGCCCTGGGCATGGTGATTGCACAGGTTTTAATCTTTCCTAATGGACACTCCTCTGTGGGGGTTAACAAGATATTTAATACTGTGCTTGTTTGATTTGTCGTATATTGGTGATTTCTTAACAATGTGTGGATGTAAGCTTGTGTCGTAGAGGGAGGACCCTGGTTACTCGTTCTAGCATTAATTCTCCTATTTGAATCTAGGTTAGCCTGTTAATGGGGAGGGAGTCATAAAGTTCTTATATTTTTGTAGTGCAGAGCTTTAACGCACTCTTTGTTGGTGGCTGCTTTTGGGCCCACAATGTAATTGAGAAATCAGTATTTATCTGCTTGTAGAGATTATATTATTTTTTAAAGGAGCTGTACCCCCTTTAAATATCCCCTAATTCGCTTCATTAGGGTTTGTAGGTTTTCCTTGAAGAAGAATTAAGAGTGAACTTAGATTCATTTCATGGGCATCCAGCTATCACCCAGCTGATTCACCCAGTTGCTGGAGGGGCTGGTGTGCCCCAGGGATGGTGATTCCATGGGCACAGGGATGGTGATTCCATGGGCACAGGGATGGTGATTCCATGGGCACAGGGATGGTGATTCCATGGGCACAGGCTGGGGGCACACGCAGGTTCCTGTAGGTGCTGGTGACACCATGGGCACAGGCTGTGATGGCTGGAGGACGCAGCTCTGGCTGTCTTTCATCATTTGATTACTTTAAAAGTAACTGTGCAAGTTCCTTTTAAACTGACCCGTGGAAACTTAATAACACATCACTTGGGTTTGATGTAATTGCCTCTCCCTGCCAAGGAGCGTTCGTTCTGTGTGTAGGAAAAGGAGGGGCAGAGGCACCTCTGCTCTGAGACAGTACGAAGATGCAGTGCTTGGGCTCCTTTTTCACTTTTATTTGCATTGAGAAGCACAATAAAAATCATTTATTAAAAAAAATATCCGGGGGCTAGAGTTGTTATTGAGAGCCTTTACTCAGCCATCTCTCAAATAAAAACAAAACAAGACAGAGAAGTATCTAATCAAATCGAATTGAAATTGCTTTTGTAAAGAAGTATTCTCATTATCCGGGTTAGGGATGGGATCTGAAAAATATTTCTTTTTTCCACATATTGTTTGAAATAATCTGGTTAAACCATATGCTTGTCTTGTAATTTCTTACAGATGGTCACAAGAACAAAGAAAATATTTGTAGGTGGATTATCGGCTAATACAGTAGTGGAGGACGTGAAGCAATACTTTGAACAGTTTGGCAAGGTAAGTTCTGCCCAAGTGAGCACTACATAGTTGTTCTTTCTTCCCGTTCTGTTTGAAGTGTTTTGAAAAACAAAAGTGCATTGAGGACTGAGCTCAAAGGAGGGCCAAGTTTTTGCCTTTCCGTGTCATTTCTTGAAGCCTCTGGGATTCCTGTTCTGTTTGTTGCCTGTGTGTGTGCAACATTGCCAGCACTGTTTACTTCCACTGAAGAAAAAAGCATCACTGGGAGGTGAATCTGTGTCTGTTCAGGAAGAATCTGACCCTTAGCTGAATGATTACACAGTTGTCTTCTCCATAAAATCAGCCTTCTGTTAGCCCCGATTCCAGTGGCAAAAAGGGCAGGGAGACGTATTGGAGAGCTCATTAATTTGTGAAAATGCCTGGAGGAACCACGTGAAAAGCAAGAGCAATGTGGAAGTCACTAGAATATCCACTTAACTTCTTACTAGAAAATCCTTCTGCAAGGATGTGTGTAGAATGCTGGCATCATTGAAAAACTAAAAAAAAAAAAAACAAAAAAAAACCCACAACAAAAGAACCCCTGACCAAAACCCCAAAACAAACAAGTTTGTGCAAAGAAGGAGATCTGAACCTTGCCAGAGTAGCCTTTGCTGTGATGTAGCAGCTCCAGCCCCACTGTGCAGGCTGTGGCTGCTGCTCGGTGGCCCTGATTTCCATGGGGCTGCCTGGGTGCCCACGGCCTCTGGACAACCGTTCAGGAGGGCCGTGGGTGGTGGGTGAGGAGCTGCCTGCTCTGAGAGCACTTTGTGGCACCACCTCGTGCCTCAGGGCTCCGTGGGTTCCAGCTCCAGGGATTCCAGCCCAGCAGCTCCGTTCCTGGTGCTTTAGATGCAGCATTGCCTGAGGACACAGCAGGGCATCCCAGAGCAGAGCAGCTCCCATTCCTTGCAGTTAGTTTGTGTTTCCTTTATCTGCCCTGGAAAGCCTGAGCCGGGCAGGATTTCGTGGAGGGCTGAGGAGGCGAGTTTATAAATGGTTCCTGTGCTGGATTGATAGTTGTTTTGCAAACCAGTCATTTTATTTTCAATAATAATCTTCGATTCCGGCAGGATGTTTACAGCCTGCTGAGCCTTTTATTAAAGGATTACATGAGCTTTTGGATGTTTCTTCTGTAGTTACTTCTAATTGCAGAACTCCACTAACCTGTATTTTTCAAGTTAATAATAGTTTCAATATAAGTGCTTTGCATATTGTCTGGATGTTGTCTTAATATAGTCTTTTTAATTTCACCATCTGGTGGTTTCATGCTTGCAGTTTTACAGTCCCTGGGAATGCAGCAGCCAGGCTGTGGCTGGGGAGTGACTGGGGACTCGGGACACTTTGGTTCTGCCTTCATGCTCTGCCATTCCTGAGACAGCTTAGCAGAGGTTTGCCTTCCCAAAGGCAGCACTTTGGGAAAATCAAATGGGTTTTTCCTTGGAGTGTCTTAATTTTGCAGGATGAAAAATTTAAGGAGCTGGAAATTGCCCAAGTTGGGGTGAAGGTAGGAGCCCATTGCCAGGTCAGGGCTGTCCGTGTGAGGCTGAGCCCCTGCAGGAGCCAGGCTGGCAGGGCTTGGTCCCTGTCACTGCAGCTGACCTGGGTCACAGTCCCTGCTCCAGCTTGTTCAGGGTGAGTGAAACTGGGGCTGCTGGGAGCAGAGGCTGCTTGGCTGTGTGACTGTGACCTGACCTTGCTGCAGGTGTGGGCTTCTCCCCATGGTGCTGCTCCTTATCAGCTGGGACTGTTTGTTTTTGGGGTGTTTTGGGGTGATCCTCCTCAGGCCCTGGTTGCCAGGATGTGGTCAGTGACCATTAGAAATGGGGAGTTTGCTTCAGCTGAGTTAGAAGACTTGTTAACCTGCCGTGGGCAGTGGGATGGTGCATTCAGACACAGCACCCAGGGCTGGTGCTGCAGGACCCTGCAGGAGTCAATCCTTGTCCATTCCCCTTCCTTTCTGGGATCCAGCCCTGTGGGGCAGGGCTGTGCTCTCCATCAGTGACCCACATCCACTGGCCAGCTCTGCCTTTGCTCAGGGCTTCCTTAAAATAAGGCAAATTGCACTAGACAATTAAAGTGTGAGGAGCCGCCCCTGTTTGATAAGAGCATCTCAGGTGATTTGCTCTTTGAAATGCTGAGCTTATTTATCAGCCTGGAAAAAATTGCAGTTCCTGCAATCCTGTCTGTGCTTGCTGTGCAGAGCAGCTCTGCGGCCAGGGGAGGTGGTTTGGGGGCTGGAGGTGGCTGCAGTTCCTGCAATCAGGATCAATCCTGTCTGTATTCACTATAGAGCAGCTCTGGGGCCAGGGGAGGTGTTCTGGGGGCTGGAGGTGGCTGCAGTTCCTGCAATCAGCATCAATCCTGTCTGTATTCACTATAGAGCAGCTCTGCAGCCAGGGGAGGTGTTCTGGGGGCTGGGGGTGGCTCTCAGCACACAGGATGTGGGGACAGCAGCCACCACCAGCTCTGGGGCCAGATGGGCTCGCTCGTGGAACTGGAGTTGGCAGGAAGGGGTGAAGTGTTGAATTTGAAACTGCAGCTTTTTGAAAAGTCAGTGCCAAACCTTTGTCTCAAAGAAAAGGAAAAGCTGTAGTAAACCCACCTGTTAATAGTAATAATATAATATTTAATTAGTAAACCCACCAGTGAAAGTGCCTGACGATACAGCACCAAAGTGTGTGGCAGTGATAATTCCTGAAATTTAGTTCATAAGATTTCTGATAGTGATTGTCCTGGCCCTGGGGGCTGCAGCAGTGCCCAGGTGTGCCCAGGTGCAGCTCCCTGCACAGAGCTCCTGCAGAGCAGCCCAGCCTGACTTGTGCAATTCCACTTCACATGGCCAACTGTGTAATTAGTTTGGAAGACTTATGCCTAGTCATTGGTTTATCCTAATCGGCTTTGGCTTTTCCCAACAACAAAGTGAGCTTATTTTCCTAAGCTGAAACAACTCTGCTCCCTTTGTTCCTCTCTTTTATTGTCTCATTCCTTTCATTCTGTTTTACTGCCAAAGTTTTGTTTCATTAGGCCTACAAGTCATTTCCAATCCAGTGGGCTGCTACAATAAGGCCTTTATAACTCAGCTGCCCTGGTTCCCATGTCCCTTCTGGTCCAGAGCCAGGACTTGTGTTTGACATGGGATTTTAACCCTTTGGTTGCCCTTGGTGGGGCTGAGCCAGGCTCAGGGATCCCAGAGATTGCGTGCAGGCGTTAATTGATGGGGTAATGGGCTCCAGGTAACTGTTCAGGCCAGTCGTGGGAACAGAGCTCTGAGTGAAAACCTTGTTGCTGTGATGGGTCATGGTGGGAACAGTGCTGGCAATGAAAAGGCCACTGTGTCCTTCCAGCAGGGTGGGAACAGTGCTGCTGAAGGTTTGTTCCACTTGTCCTGAGCTGTTAGATCAGCCCATCTTGGACTGTTCTTGCAGAAAAAATTATATTTTCTTGGGTAGGAGAGAGGACAAATTTAAATTTATCCTTTTTGGAACCAGATTGGTGGTGTTTGAAGGAGATGTGTGAAGTAGTTTTGTGGACAAACAATATTTTCCATATTGCTGTTTCAGACTGCTGGAGGAGCAGCCAGTGCTGGTGGTGGTGGCCCCAGATGTTTTACTTTCCATCTGAGAGCATTGGCTCTTCAATTTCCCTTTCACAGTAATCCTGAAGTGACTTTCAGGGAAGGGGCTCTGGCACTTGTTTTTTATTTTAAATTTCCAGATGAAATTGGACCAGACCAGCATGAATTTTGTGTTCTGCCCTGGCTTGCTACGAGGTCCCTCAGACCTATCATAGTCATGTTTCAGCTTCACTTGGAATATGTTGTTTCCTCAGGAATGGCTTTTAAGGCTTGGAAATTTTGAGACAAGACAGGATTTCTGAATTACCTCTGTGGATTTGAAATGTTTTGTACACTCACTTGTTATTTCCTGTGAGACGCAGAACGGACCAGTGGAATAATAATAATAATATCTGAATTCTGAGATGTTTTTTTTTTTTTTTCTGTTGAGCTTTTGAAAACGTGTAGTTTTCTCATCTCTTCCTTCTGTAGCCTGACTTAGTGTCTAGTGTCAGCTGAGGGAGAGGAGTGCCACTCTCACCTGCCCTGCCCCAGGTGCTGCCTCACCAGGAGCTGAGGCTGTGAGCACCAAAACGAGACAATGAGAATTTCCTCCTTTGGTTGTACCCTGCCCTGCATTACAACACGGACCCTGGTGCAAATAACAACCGGTTTAACCTTTGGAACAACAACCTTGGCAGCGAAGTGCCTCTGCTTTCAGTGTCAGTGTGTCAGGAGGGAAGGAGGTGGGATCCACACTGAGGATTTCAGCCTAATCTCGTGGTTTACATAAATCACTCCGTGCTCTCCTCCCTGACAGCTGTGAAAATATAAATCGGGAAAAGAGGGGAGGAAACTCCTCCTCGTTTGGCCAGGCTGTCTGGGTGTGAATGGGTTAATGCACTGCCGCGGCATTAAGCACTCCAGTGGTTTACTTTTCCCTGAGACCTCGAGTACGGCCTCTGAAGATGTTTTTACAATGAAGTTGTTAGCATGAGAAAAGGTGGTTTTCTCGCCATGGGTTCATTTTGGGGGGATTTGGAAGCCTGTGTGGAGCTGGGGCTGAGGCCAGAGTCAGGAGGTGCAAGGAATTGTGCTTGTGTGAAAGTGAAAGCTTAGTTAATTTGGCTTTGGCAGAGAGCTGGGATTGTATTGTCACCTCGGCTGGACATTGATATGTAGATTTAACGGTCAATAGGAGACATGGATGGGCTGTCCTTAAAGCATTTGCTTTGCAGAAAAGTCATCTTTCAGTGTGACACATTGCTAGCCTTTCACATTTTTCAGCACTGTATTTCCCAGTACTTGGGGATCGGTTATGTTTTATGAAATGAAGGGATAAATTTGGACTCTTATTTACATTGTGGTTTGTAATAGCCGGAGTTCCCTAAACATTTGTAATGTTTAGTAAAACAGAGAATGTGGTGGGGCTTTTACCAACTGCTGCCCTCAGTGTTCCCTTCCAGAGCCCCTCCAAGCTCTGGGCCTGTTGTGGGACAGCCCAGAGCTCATCCTGTTCTTGTTTCTGAGTTATCTGCAGGCACCTTGGCAGAAGCTGCTTGATTTGGATCCCTCATCTCCTTAAAGCAGAGCCAGCAATAAACAAGCACGTTGTTGTTTGCAGCTTTGATAGCTTTGGAGCCAGGAAAAGCAGAGTTTGGGGGCTGTTCTGTGGCAGGAGCAGCACTGCCTCCTCCACGCCTCTGCCCTGTGCTCGTGCTTTAACATTCCATATATCCCTGTTTCCGTGTTGTGTCCGTGATGTGCCACAGTGTAATGAATGCTCCTTTAAATTTTACCTTTGGCATGTGACGAGGGATCTGGGATATAGGGGTCCCTCATGGCCTAAAGCACTTATTATTTCTTCTCCCTCCCACGCATGCTTTTCTTTTTTTCTTTTTTTAAACAAACTGAGAAACTTGCTCGTTGCTGAAAAAGCAGCCCCTGTTTTGTTTGCATGCTGCCAGTGAGGGGCTGCACACAGGAAGTCGGTTTGGAGGTGGTCTGCAGTAAGCCACATGCTTTGTGGAAGTGGTTTTGTTATAAATTAGATGTTGGTTTCTCCCTGGGTTTTGTGAAAAGAGGAAATGTTAAGGCAGGATTTGTGGGCACGAGGGCAGTATCAGAGCCCAGCAGAAGTTTGAAGTTCAGTTTTATTTCCTTTCCTCCTCTGGTTGATGAAGTGCTGAGGAGGCTTTGTGCTGTAGCACCACAGCCTGTGGGAGATGAGTGAAATCAATCATTATTCAGGGGCTGTGTTTGGGGAGAGAAAAGTTACGTGAAAATACTCAGGTTTCCTCCTCCAACATCTGTGTGAATTTTTTGTGTGTCTTTGTCAGTTTTACAACTGAGCCAAACCCATGGAAATTATCTATATCCTTTCTGAGACCCTAAGGAAGTCAATTTTGTTTTCACCCCTGCTTGTATTTCGTACAAATGCAATAGGCTGTATAAAATCCCTGCCAAATTGAGTTAATCCTATTTGGTTTTTATCCCTGGAGCATTCCTGGGTTCAGCCTGGTCAGGGGGGTTGTAGATGTAGGAGTTCCCTGGAAGGGATGGTTTGTGTTTGCTGGGTGGCATCTCTGAGCCCCTTTGGGCCCGTGGGTCCGGCTGGAGCTCTGGGCTGCAGGCAGGAGATGGTGGTGTTCATCCCCAGCACAGGCACCAGGTGAAATATCTGATGGACACTTTCAATATCTGCTGTGAAATTGCATCAGATTCCACTTTGGCACTTGTCTGGAAGCCTCCCAGGGTTATTCTGGTGCAGGTGCTGCTCCTGCCATCCCTGCAGGGCACTGCTGTGCTTTGAGGAGCTGCTCTGAGGGGCCCAGAGCTTGGCTGTGGGAAAAGAAAACCCTGTTTTAGCACTGTTCTCTGACGAGAAAACAGCAGCAGTTATTTAAACCTGGCGTGCTGTAATTGAAACCTGCACCCTCCTTCCTGCTCACAGCCTAGGTGAGCTGGTTAAATAAATCATAATTGATCATAACTGGGGAGTCAGCATTTGGTCAGTGCCATCATCCCCCATTGTGGACACCTGAGTGATGGGAGGGAAACCTGAGTGTGTTCCAAATGCACCTGAGTCTGGGCCACAAAGAAAAGGGCTTTTGAAGTGCCCAGGAGGAACTTCACAGACACTGTTCCAAATGTGGAGAACAGCACTGGGAGCAGGTGTAATAATGCTTTTTCCACGTGGAAGTGAATGGTCATATTTATCAGTCCTAGAGATTAAATACCTGAGTTTTGCTGACATGTGGAACATCAAGATGAAACCACTTTATTTAAAACTTAAGTTAATTCTGCAGGTGTAGAATATGAAATTCATTTGATGTCCATCATACACATGTCTCTTTCTGTTAGGAACACCTTATAATTATTTTGTTAGGGGGAAAAGAAGTGCCTGCTCATGTTTGGGTAGAAATGGGGTGGTGGCCAAGCGTGAATCACATCAGTCCTATCAATAATTTCCAGTCCTGGTGATACCTGCCAGCCCAGAGAGGGAGACAGTGGTACAGTATATGCATTTATAAATATAACTGCAGAAACCAGGACAAGGGCAAAGTAGCTCAAATGAAGAGCCAATTAAGAAAATCTAAGCAGAATGAGGATTAACTGCCTCTTAATCTGAAGGGCACCCAAAATGCATGTGGCCAGTTGAGATCAAACAAGTGCTGTCTGTGTTTGGGGCATGCACCAGGGGTTTGGGGTGAGCAGGAATGACACAGTGGTGTTGGAATGGTTCTGGATGGCACAGAATGAGGCTCTGGCTGTGGTGTCACCTCCGTGCCAGCCTGGAGAGTGTTGGAGATGTCATAAAGAAGTGATTGCAGTATAAGGGGAGATAACATCTTGTAGTTTTTCTTTCCCAGAAAGAGGAAAGCACTCAGAACTATGTCAGGGAAGAAGCTGCTCTGTGTTTTCTTTTTAAAAAACACTTTAAAACCCATTTTATTTAACCATTTTAGCCTGCTTACTCTACTCCTTGCCTGACAGGGTGTGGTGGCTGTGTGCACCTGAACTGGGGGGGCTGGCAGCAGCTTATGGGGACCAGTGTGGGGACCAGGGGGTGCCCAGACCCTATGGTGGGTACAGGGGGTGCCCAGACCCCATGATGGGAACTGGGGGTGCCCAGACTCTGTGCTGGATGTTGGGGGTGCCCAGACCCCGTTCTGGGGGTGCCCAGACCCTGTGGTGGGTACAGGGGGTGCCCAGACCCTGTGGTGGGTACAGGGGGTGCCCAGACCCCGTTCTGGGGGTGCCCAGACCCCGTGCTGGGTACAGGGGGTGCGCAGACCCTGTGGTGGGTACAGGGGGTGCCCAGACCCTGTGGTGGGTACAGGGGGTGCCCAGACCCCGTGCTGGGTACAGGAGATGCCCAGACCCTGTGGTGGGTACAGGGGGTGCCCAGACCCCCCTGGCTGTGCCCCCTTTGTGGGCAGTCAGTGTGAGCTCCGTGCTGGCTCTGCAGGTGAAGGTGCCTGTGCTGGATCTCTCACTCTGCTGAGTGCTTTAGCGAGTTCAGATCCGTGCCATGTTAATTGTCAGGACTGGGAGGGTGGGAGCAGATTTCACCGGGGGCGATGGAAGGGATCCAATGAATTTCCACTCTGTTTCACCGCTTGGCAAACCGGCACTTACTGTCACTTTGCATAAATAGGTTTATTTCAGAGGGTCAGCCGGCACCGCTCCCCCCTTCCCCTGCCGGCCCACCCTCCCCTGGAGGAGAGGAGGCCGACGAGCATTTAATTTCCCCAGCAGCAGGTGCTTGTCATCCATCTGAAGAAAGCTGCCAACATCTGGTGCAATTGCCTCGGCAAACGCAGTAACAAGGCGCCTGCAGTTCAAACGCAGAGAGAGCATTGCCTCTTTAATGATAACAAGCTGTTGGCTTCCCCTCTGAGATGAATTCATCTCACAGATGTTTGTCTAGTTTTGGCAATCTTATCACTATAGCTTTGGTGATTATGCTCAACTGGAGACTATTACTATAAAAGAAGTTTGAACTTGTTCCATTTTTGCATTATTTATTTATTTAGCCATTTATTTCTCTGCTTTCTGGGTATAATTTGTATCAACAACTGTACTGTTGGTCCCATTACCCGAGCACCCTCAGATTTTTATTGCATGTGCTGAACAGTAGCTCGCTACTTGACTCCCACCGCTGGCAAATGTCTTTCAGCCACGCTGACGTTTTTAACATTCCCCATCAGCAGCTTTGTGGTTTGAACCCTCTATTTAACACTACATTTTCTGGGATTACTTGGCGCTGGCTCTGTCTGTTCTCTCTAATAACTGCAATGTACTCCCTGGTTCTGCAAGGCGTGAGGGGCCAGGAATATTCTGGATATTCTGGTGACCTTGGCAGGGCTCTGTGATGACAGCCATGGCCATCTTCATTGGTGGATCCTGAACATTTCCAGCCTCAGCCTGATCCCAGGGAGCACGGGGACCTGCAGGCTGAGGGCTCCAGTGCCTGTTTGCTCTTGTTTGCTTTTCTAACATGCCTGGCTTTTTCTTAAGGAGACAATTTCTCCCCGAACGTGTGGAATTTAATTCTGGTAAATAGGATTTATTTTTGGAAACGTGCTTGTGAATAGGTGACTCATGCCTGAATGAAGATGTGTCACTGTTGGTGGGGACACCACGTATATAATTTCTTGGGCTATAAATAGATGCCAGTCCAAGTGCTGGTGACATGGTGATGCTTCACGCCGACTCGTTAGCTCAGCCTGGCTGCTGAGGAGAGTGTTTGGAGTGTCAGTCTCTCCTGCTGGAGCAACAATTTCTGCTGATGCTTATGGAATAACATCAATAGATTGGTGGAATCCTGGGAGCACTTTAATTGGCACAGGCAGGTTCCCGTGCTGCTGCCATGGCGTGTACTCGTGTTTCTTCTCTCGTTGCAGGGGTGGAGAAACTTGAGTTTTGGGGTGTTGGTGTGCTTGTCAGAAGCCAGGGGTGCCGCCTGCAGGGTCCTGAGACTCAGAAACTGGGTTTGCTTGTTTGTTCCTGTTGCTGAGGAGCTTTGAGCTGAGCACACAGGATCAGAGCTCGCTCCCGTTTTCAGCTCCTGCAAGGAGCAATCCCTTTTCCCCGTTGTTGATGCTAAACTGTGGCTCCATGTTGTTGTTTGCTCAACACCACTTACCCACCAACACAGCACATATGGTTTAATGGCTGTCCTTTTTTGTGCTTCTGCTGTAGTTACAGTATTATTAAAAATCCATTAAATTTTGATGTACATCATAAAGTATGTGCTCCTGTGAATGCGAGCGCAGATAATTATTTCTGATGAATAAACCAAAAGGACAAGTATGTAAGAAGTTCATCCTGCAGCTTTCAATTTTCATTATATACATCTCCTGCAGGGGCAATCGTTGGTGATGTTGCAGCTGGTTATTTCTGTGGCCTGGCTCTCCCTGGAGATGGATGATGACAGTGCAAACTTGAACTTGCACGAGTGCCAGTGTTTCTGTGGGCACATTTGTGGATACATGGTTAAGCAGGAGAGGTAACCCTTGGGAAGGCAGAGGGTGTGAAGAGGCTGCCACACAGCAGCACACCCTCTGTGTGTGCTGGGCCTTGTGGAATCTGGGAAAGTAACCCAATTATTTCTCATTAAAGTAACCCAGAAATGCAGCAACAAGCAAGGTGTCATTGCTAACACAACACCAGGAGGCCAGGCAAGCTCTTCTTGGTGTCCAGGGCCTGAAGCAGGCAGGGGAATCATTAAAAATAATGCATTATAGTGTCCATAAAGTTTCCTGCAGTATATAATGGCCCACAGGGGCCTCACCTAGTTTTCCATCTATGATATGGTTACAGCATCTCATTAACTTTCCCATAACACCAAATACACTTCTCTTGAACACCCCCTTCAGGCTTCACAGGTTTTGCCAAGTATTTCCTAATAAGCGGGAACTTCAATATTTATCATGCTCGCCTTTTATCCCCACTGGGCTGAGGGAGTGGTTGGCCTCTCTCCTGCCCCTCTAATTTCCTATTCCTGAATGCCCTGGGCAAACCCAGCTCTGGCAGGGCCTGCTCCTCTCACTGAGAAGATTTCCCTCATTTCCCAACTCTAGTTTTAAGAGTTCCCTCTGCTATTTCTTCTGCTTAAGAGCATGTCTGCACGCAGGATTAGTCCTGGTGTAGCACATAAACTCTCACAGAGACCTTGGTCTTGGAAGCAGTGCACAGCCCAAATGAGAAAGCCAGATAAGTCCTAGGGAGATCCCACCAAACGCTCTGTACCTGTGGTTTCTTTGCACCTGGATGTTGGTGCTAGGGCTGCCCTGATGGGCTGTGTGGCTCCTTCAGGGCTGGGCCCTGCTGCAGGTTCAGGCAGGTGGGTCCTGGGGGAAGGGGATGTTTGGGTTCAGGTGGGCTGCTCCTAGGGGAAGGTGATGTTTTGGGTTCAGGTGGGCTGCTCCTAGGGGAAGGTGATGTTTTGGGTGATGTTTTGGGTTCAGGTGGGCTGCTCCTAGGCGAAGGTGATGTTTTAGGTGATGTTTTGGGTTCAGGTAGGCTGCTCCTAGGGGAAGGTGATGTTTTAGCTGGCGTGGCTGTGATGAGCTCAGGCATAGAGGGAGGGATGGAGTTGTGCCTGTGCTGGGCTGAGGAGCTCAGCTCTGCAGACGTGGCACTGATTTGCTGTGTTATTTTGGTCTTATTCAGGTCTCTGTCCAAAATCTGGGACTGGCAGTGTGGCTTTCCCCTTGCTGCTGTGACTGCAGGCTGCGTGCAGCACCTTGCTGCGACCTTGATCAAAGTCACAGTGCTGCTGTGAGAGCAAATGATGACAAATAAATTCACCTTCACACAGTTTAGTCTAGCTGGCTTTGTTCCTCCATCCCTGATCCTCCCTGCAAAGGGCTCTGTTTACTTTCCCTGAAATGGAAGAGGCCCTGCTACACAGTCCTCTTTCAAAAATAAACCTCTGAGAAGGAAAACAAAAGAGAAGGAACAAAAATCAGACATTGTCCGATTATACAGAGCAGATCCTGATCCTGAGTTCCAGGCAGCTGGAGCCAGGTTTGTTTAAGTGTAACACAAATTCTACCATTTTTGGATGGTTTGGAACTCTCTGCCTCTCCCTCCCGTACTTTCAGAAAACAATCAAAAGAGAGAACTGCCCATCCTGTCAGAAAGAAGAGCTGCAGAGCTTCAATACCCAGGATGGCAAAAGCAAACGAAGGGACAAAACCACATCCCACCTTTGTGCTCTGTGGGGTCTTTGTGCCAGCCAGGCTTGAACTCCTTGCTGGCATCAGCAGATGCATCTTTAGCAGTTTGCAGTCATGTTTCTGAGGTAAATGAGCACTAAATGTTGGTGATTGGCACCCTCAGAAGGGCTGAGAGGGATAACTGGGAACCTTTGTAATGGCAGAGCTGCACTGTGTTCATCAATAATTAGGATGCAGGTTCCTGGTGGGATGTAAGTTTTGGTTGACTCGCAGGTCATGTTTTCCATTTCCTTGCAGTTTAAGTGCAGAGGTTTATATACTTACTATTCCTTGACCCAAAAACTTGCTGTGTAAAAGGTACAGAAGGTGCAGGCTGAGATAATGCATCCTTTGGGGCTGGAGCTCGCTCTGACCTGTGTGTACATGGTGTAAATCAAACTGGGCTAGAGCTGTGCAAACAGGCCAGGGCAGCTCGTGCATCAGGGGCTGTTCAGCCCTGTCAGGGTGCTAATGCTGGCTGAAAATGCTGCTGCCCAGGGCAGTTGTGCACCCTTTGGGGGTCAGGGAAGGGCTCTAGAAATAAAGAATTGGAGGTAACTGGAGTTGGTTTGCACACAGAGCTTGTGAGTGAATGTGGTGCAGGTGTCAGCAGCACTGGGGCTGGGCTTATCTACACAAGCTGTGAGTTGGACTCCTGGTTTTGGACAGTGTGGGCTGGGAGAAGTATTTTTAGGAAGAAATTCTTCCCTGGCAGGGTGGGCAGGCCCTGGTACAGGTGCCCAGAGCAGCTGTGGCTGCCCCTGGATCCCTGGCAGTGCCCAGGGCTGGGTTGGACAGAGCTTGGAGCAGCCTGGGACAGTGGAAGGTGTCCCTGCCATGGCAGGGAGTGGAACAGCATCTTCAGGGTCCTTCCAGCCCGAAGCATTCCCTGGTTCTGTCAGAGCTGGGTGAAGGGGCTGTGTGTGCTCCTGGGCTGTTGGTGCTGGCAGCCCCAGTTTCACCAGTGTGTGCAGCTGCTGTGAGCCACAGCCCGGGCAGGATCCCTTCCCTTGCTCAGAGTGCTGCTGAAATATTCATGCAGAACAAATCATCCAGTTTGAACCCAGCAGCAGGCGGAGGAGGGAGCAGTGGGGTGTGATGCTGAGGTTTGTGCAGGGAAATGTGCCTGCTCTGCTGCTGGATCCCCTGGCACTGGGCGCGAGCAGCATCTGTGGTGACCTGGTCCTGTTAACTGCTGGAATTTGGGGTCCCAAATCCTCCCCAGCTCCTGGGAACTTATGTGAAATGAGAAAAGGAGCGTTGCTGTTTTGCATCATCTCTGCCTGATGGGGAGGGTGCTTGGAAAAACTTAACTGCTCCTGGGACTTTCCCACACTGACTGTTTAAATCAGTTATTTTTCCCAGATGGTAAATTCAGGAGACTTCCTCAGCAGCCTGGTGGTAATAATAATACTTATATAGCACTTTACATATTCCAAGTGCTGTCCAAAAAGCTGATCTGTCTTGTCTTCTGCAGAAATGTGTAGTAAAACTTGAAGGATATTGGCCTGAATTTGTAGTCGTTTATCAGCCATCTATCTGTGGGCGAATTTACTTTTCTGATGGCTTGTACCATGTGAGTAAACTCATTTCTCCTGTGGATCTCGACATTAATTCCAGTCTTTCATCTTGGTAGTGGAGATGATCTTTAAGCAGAGCGGAGAAGAAAGATGTCTTTGTGGCTATTGCACTGCAAAAAGGATGAGCACAGCTTTGGAGAAATGTTTCAGCCTGTATAATGTATAAATGAGTGAGAAGTGGTTTCCCTGGGAGTGACCTGGCTGCCACGTGGCACGGGAATGGCCATTGCCTCTCTGCCCTGCGAGGCTTTGCTGTTCTTTAAAGGTGTTTCAGGGAGTGTTAGTTACGGGCAGAGGGAACAGCTTTGCACACCCGCCTGCAATTAAGGAGTTTGTTTTCATTGCCCCTGGTGGTTTATGGCAGTGCCAGGGACAGTGTGTGCTGCACACCCAGCCCTGTGTCCCCTCCTGGTGTCACCGGGGGCACGGGAAGCAGCAGAGCCCAGGGCAGGGCGTGGGGTGTGAGGCTCAGGGGCTGGCGAGGGCTCTGGGAGACTGCAGGAAGCAAAACAGGCTCAGTGAAAGGGGCCAGGGAGAGAGCCAAGTTCCTCGAAAGAGGACCTTGCAAGGAAGGCGCGGATGACATGAAAAAGTAATTAAAAGGAAAGCCCTAATGGGACGTTAGGGGGAGATGCAGCTGGAACTTGAATAAGCAAATGTAAAGAGGGAATTAAGTTTGTAAGCTTTCCTCCCAGGAACTGCTGGGGAAAACAGGGCAGCAGCTTCTGCTGATGTAAATCAGCACCGAGCCCGCAGCCGAAGGGAGTGCGGCTCATTTGATATTTGCTGCTCCTAAACCTGGAAACACACAGGGAGAGAGGCTGTGGCGTTCTGCAGAGGTGACATGAAGGACATTTGATTCCAAAGTGAAGGATATTGACTGCAAAAACAAAGGGAAACTGTCGGTAATGTAGTTTGCCTGGGGCAAATTGGTAGTTTGCGATAAGTAATATTAATTTAAGTGTATAATACTTTAAATTATCTGGGTAATTTAATCTATGTGATTTTTAAAAAATGATTTATCAGCTTTGATCTTGAGTAAAAATAAAACAAACCAAATGAAACAAAACCCTTCAATTAATATTAGCACTTTCACTCTGGAGAGTAATACACAGCAGAGACGTTTATTTTTAGCTGTGAAGAATTTGCATGTGTGTTTCCAGATGTGTTCTCAGACTTGGTGCTGCTTAAAATTCAGCTACCACAGTACGTAGATGCCAATTTTCTTTTCCGTAGCATTTTGTCTCTGCCACCGTGGATGTAATTTTTTTTTTCTTTTTTTTTTTTTCTTCTTTCTTTTTTTCTCTTTTTTCTCTTTTCTCCCAGCAGAGGTGGTGGAGGGGGGTGTGATGATTAAGGCAGCCGGTAAGTCTCTTAGTCCCTCTGAACTTTACTCCCTGTGCCAGGAGTGACCTATTTAGAGGAGGCCCTTTGATGCGGTTTGGGGAGGTCAGGCGAGGTCGGGGCTGTGGCCGTGCCAGCAGTGCCAGGGCTGCAGGGAGCCAGGGGCTGTGGAGGATGAGGGCTGAGCAGGCAGTTGTTTCAGCGCCTCCCCTCCCTGCCTGCGCGTTTGTTCTCCCTCGGCATCCCTGGCACGGGGAGGGACGGGATGCAGAGCAGCCAGAGGCTGGAACGCCCCTGGGCTGGGCTGGATTCCCCCTGCCCTGCTCAGGGATCTCTCAGCAGATGCAGATGGCAGCCCTTCCTCCCCTGCTCCTCCTTCCCAGCATCCCGGCAGCCTCCAAACACGGGGCTGCACAGATGGGTGAGCTCCTCCAGCCTCTCTAATTCCTCTAATTGCCCTGTGCGAGAAAGGGAAGGAGGAAGGCCGCTCCTCTCGCTCAGCTCGGCTGTCCCAAAGTGCAATCCCAGCTGAGCAGCTTAAAATAGACGATGGTCAGCTGGTTGTGAGGCCGGAACTAGCCCGGGGAGCATGGCATCTGTCTCCCAGGAATGCTGCCTGCTCATCAGGCTGGGTAAATCAGGACTGGGAGTGTTTCTGTGTGAGACAGGCTGCAGTGGGGATGGGGAGCAGCCTGGGGTGTCAGCAGTGCTGCTGTCCTGTGGTGTGTGCCAGGCAAGGATAACGCAGACACCACAGCATAGTGCTGCTGTCCTGTGGCACATGCCAGGCAAGGATAGCACAGACACCACAGCATAGTGCTGCTGTCCTGTGGCACATGCCAGGCAAGGATAACCCAGTGCTCATGGATGTCACGGGTCACCGTGCTGCTGCTCCTGCCCAGGGCTGCCCTGCCAGGCCACTCACAGTGCCACATCCAATAACTGATCCAGCTTAAAAAGAGAAGGGGAAAAAGATTATCCCAGTGATAGCACGATGACCAAGTCTGTTTTACCTGTGTGCTTCCCTCAGCGCTGCTGCCTCCCTCCCGTGGCCAGGCTGGCTCCAGTGGCAGCGCTGCTCCTCCTCGGGTGCAGCACAAAACAGATTTTTCTAGTGGCTGAATTTAATCACTTAGATGCAGAACACTGATAGACTGAATCAATTTAATTCCTATTGCTCATGACTGGGAGGGGAGAGAGAGGAGGAGGAAGGTCATAACAATTTAGCAAACAACTTGGCTTTAAAACATAACCAATAGGTCGTCAGTGTTGGTATTCTTGGGTTGGGGTGGTTTTGGGTTTTTCCTGAACCTGCCCAGGCCAAGACACATGGCAGCTTGGGATGGGCTGTGCAAGGTGGGAGAGGTCATTTATTGGTGTGTGGGGTCTGGAGTGCTGGGGCTGCCACAGAGCTGTGGGACCAGCTCCATCAGGGAAGAATTTGATGCTCCCCCCTCTTTTTTTCTTGAGGGAGCTGCTGGAAAAGGCATCTCGTAGTTGGGCTGTGAATGTCTGGAATGGCACGTGGTGTCTGAGCATTTGTTTGCTTCAGAGCATCTCAGTGCTGAGCTGCAGGGTGCCTGGGTGCTGCCAGAGCTCCTTGGGAGGCTCCAGTTACCTGCTGAGGCACAGTCCTGCTCCAGAGCAGGAGGATTTAATTGGAAACGAGCAGTCTGTGAGTCTCCTTGCACTGCAGGGCCCTGCTGCTCCACGGGTCTGTTGCACTTAGGGCTGTAGCCCTTCCATGTGAAGCCCGAGGGGTTGGCAGTGCTCTTGTAGTGCCTTTTCCAAGGGGCAGAGCACAGGCTGTGCAGGTTCTGTATTGCCCCTCCCTGGTGCTTTGGGGCTCTGTTGCAATTTCAGTGGTCCCAGGAGATAGATAAAGGTGGAGAGGTCTCCAGCACTGGCCTGGGTAAGCTGTCGATGTCACATTCATCTTTAGCAAGCATCCAGCATCCCAAGAGGAGTCAATCCCAGGCCCATCAGGCCCTTTTCTCTGGCAGCTCTTGCCCTGCTGGGCGCTGCAGGACGTGGGTGACACTGTCACTCCTGGGGGACCTCGTGCCATCCTTTTTAGGCTCCACCTCAGTGCCAGGGCCTCCCGAGGTGCCCTCCAGCTGGACAGCAGAGCAGCACAGCCCTCAGCCATGCTGAGCAGACACAGCAGGGCTGCAGGCATGAGAGCAGACTTGGCCAGCCTGACAGCAAACTTGGTCGCCTGCCACAGCCATTGGCCCATATGCACAGTGGTAAATAAAAGCTGGAGTTGAATTCCTTTCAAGTTTTATATAATATTCGCTACAATATGGAGCGGAGGGGGGAGTCCCTCTTAGGAGCAGTTTTACCAAAATACAGACCTGACCTTCTCTTGTGTCAGGGGTTGTGCAGCAGCGTTGTTCCGGAGGAGGGAATTCTGGAGTTCATCACAGCTGTGTGAGGCTGTGGGACGTCCAGCAAGAGCCCCAGCCCTGCCCTGAGCTGTGCTGGGCTGTGCTGGTGATGAGTGAGGCTGGTGGCAGCAGCAGGAGGCTCCCGAGGGGCAGAGCAGCCCTGGTACCCGGGCAGCTGCAGGAGGTGTTTGCTGCCTGCTCGGCTCTGCTCTGCTCTGTCTGGAGCCTGGCACTGCTGTGCAGCTGGGCAAGGACGTGAACCACAGCAATGGCAGAGGGAGCACAAGGGGAGGAAGTTCAGCTGTGCTGAGCGATGGTCAACTTAAAAATAGACCCATCTATTTATAGTGCTGGCAGCCCAGTGCCCCCCCGAGTGCTCCAGCCTGTCTGCATCTCCTCTCATCTCAGACAGATGCAGATGTATTTATACACACACACACACGGTGGGCAGAGACCCTGCCCTGGGGCTGGCACCATGGACCCTCAGGCTGTCAGGGAGCCTGGCACCAGTTTGCTGCCTTCTCCCTTCCTGCCTCTGCTGGGAAATGCCCAGCTCGTGGGTGGGTGGCCTTGTGCCACCACTTCCCTTCCTAGCTGAAACTTAATCAAATTAAATCTTAATTATATGGGGCCCCAGGACAAAGTTACAATCTTTTCATATATATTTAAAAACAAAAGGGAAGGAAGTGTGTCTAGGGACTGTTTCCTGTGAGCTTGTCTGTCCAGCACTGAGGACTGTTCTGGTCGTTATCTGCATGCCTATATTCAGTTTAATTCCATGACCTATCAGGCAGGGTTGATATTTCTGGTTTTTTCTTGTACAGTCCCTTGCATGTTCAAGCCTGACCTATAGCTAGTGTTTCTGCAGTGGAAATAATCAGCAGAATAGATAAGGTTTGATGGATGGCACTGCTGGCCAGCAGAGCCAGCACCCCTGGGAACAGCGGTGGCTTTAGAAGGCTCCTGTGGCTGTTGTGGGGCTGGGATGTCAGAGAGGCACAGCTCCAGCCTTCCAGCAGATCCTGACTCCTCCTCGATGCATTTGTACCTTAGGGCCCCTTTGCCTGAATTAGACATGAAGTTCAGCAAGACTTTGTGAGGGAGTTTCTTGTACTTGAAATGAAACCAGCTGGTTTTATTCCAGGGAGCACACTGAGGGGAGATTAATGTCTCACATACAATGCCTGTAAGGGCAGTTGTGGGTTCTTTTCAGGCTTGCTTTTACTTTAGTGGAAGACTGATTCTGTTTTAATGTTTCAACTTTGGTCTTCCAGTTCAGACTTGAAAGCCAAAGCTGCTCTTCCCCTCAGTAGTACACACTTAAGGGTGGAATTTCTCCTTTAGTTTTCAATCTCTTGTGCTTTTGTCCTTTTTTTTTTTTTATCACAACCTTATGTGTTCTTTAAACATTTTTTTATTTAATGATTTATTCTTTTAAGTGGGTTTAATTGTATAAAGATTATCATGCATAGAGAGACGTCTATAATTAGAAGGGGGGATTGGTGCTGTTAGACAGTGTTTTAGTGAAGAAAATTACAGTGTTCATAAACTGTTTGGAGAATGGAGGTAGCATATATTAACACTCAACAGGTTTTATGTAATCCTAAGAGAGGATTGACTCTTGCTCACTTGGATGAGTTTTAAGCTCTTCTCCAAGCTTAGTGTTCCCCTCTCTTCCTCCTCTTTCTCCTGGTGCAGAAGTGGAAACAGCCCTGTAATCTGCTTTTCCTTTTTCCTTGAGAGCAGGAATTACTGATAATAATTGTCAGTTTTGTATTGGTTGGGCTGTAAAGAGGTTTGCCTTTGGTGCTGCACTGCCCTGCCTCTCCTGCCCCTCACTTGTGCCTGCTGGGGCCCTGGCACCATTGGGATGGACATGCCCCTGGGGCAGTCCAGGGGATCTCCAGCTGTGGGATCCAGCTGTGGGATGCCCTCAGGGTGGTTTAGAGCATCCTGGGGCTGCTCCACACTGAGTTCTGGCCAGCTCTCCTGGAAAGAGCACATCACCACTGCTCCTCTTCTGCCTGCCTGCTGTTGCAGTGTGTGTGCATGGAACCACGGATAAACACACAGGGCTGTGTGGTGCTCCATTCCAGGTAGGGATTGATTGGGAAGAATTCCTCTGCACATCATTTGGGAGCTGGAACAAGCAGGAGAGGCTGGTGTGCCATGGCTTGGCAGCCTGCCTGCAGTCCCTGGACTGTCAGAATTTCTTTTCCCTTCATCTCCTCCCCTTCCCCATTGAAATGACACGGCCACAGGGGACCATTGATTTCTGCTCTCCACGTTGCTAATGAAAAATTCCTTGTTGGCTCCTCGTTCTCTAAATCCTTCGAGACAGCTGCACAGTTCAGATACTTGAGGAGCAAACATGCCAGGCTGGGTGATGTATGACTTGGTGAACTTTAAAGGGACAAAAGGGTCTGCTTTGGTTGGCCATAAACCCGCGCGGGGCTCTTATCCAGGGATTATTGCATTTTGTGTAGGCAGTTTGCTGAGCATATTCTGCAAACTCAGTACACAGTTTCCATCTCTGATGGCACACGAGATTTATCGTGGTTCTTAATGCTTAATAATTGTATTTTGAAGTTCAGTGTCAGCCAAACAAGAGCCATGAGTCTCAGGGATGCTAAATAAAGCCTCTCCCGCTTTCCCAGGACTCCACATGCGGTCTCGTTTGCTTTGCTTTGCCAAGTCCAGGCCATTCATTTTGAGGGAAGGGAAGTATTGCTTTTAGATCACCTTGTGATGCTTTGTTGCCACATTTTATGTTCCTGGACAGCACGGTAGTGGAACGCTGTCCCTTTATGAAGTGCAGGGTGCAGATGGCAACTCATTAAAACTTTAGTGATAATCACCCTTCCTATGGAATTACCACTTAAATCTGGTTAGTCGAGGAGGAGGAGCAGTGTCACAGAAACCTGCTGCTTCTGGGTGATTTAAAAGCATATGGGATTGAGTGTTTTATGTGTGCCCCTTGTCAGGAGCCCTCAGAGCAGATTGCCAGAATTGTTGAGCAGTTACAGTTTAATGGAGGTACAGGAGCTTTTGCTCTTGATCCCTTTGACAGTTAAGCTGTCGTCTCCAAGTGCATTTGGAAAAAAAAGTCTTTTGAATACAGCTTTTTTTGCAGAATAAATGGAGGCAAGAACAAGTGTGTGAGGCAGCTGGTGAGGAGCTTTTTGGTCATTTCAAGGTTGGGAAGCATTCTTTGGGGAGCGATGCATCATTGTTACACGGCCTCAAAGCAAAAAAGGTACTTGCTTGTTTGTCCTCACTTGTGCAGATGGTAAGAGGAATGGTCCCAGGGGCCAGCTGAAAGCTTGGAAGTGCCTGGCAGCTAGAAAAAATATTTGGATTCAAGTCTCAACACTGTCACAGATTTTACTTTGGGACTTGGAGCAAGTCACTTGTCTTTGTCTCGGTTTCCCACCTGTGGAATCTGACTGGAGTGTCACTGCCTCCACTGGAGGAAAGCATTGGAAATCATGGAGTATTTGAGTGTGAGCAGGACTGAATATTAGCTGTGAGTGCACAGAGGGTCTTGGTGTGTGTTTTGAGACACAGAGCTGTTGAGTGTGGCTGGGGAGGTCCTGATTTCCAGAGGCAGGTACTGATGCCTCCTTTTCCAGGGAGCTGCATCCAGGTAAAGGGTACCAACATGTTTAGAGGTGTCTAAAAAGCTCCCCAAATAAATCACCTTGCCTGGGTAGCTCAGGTGCAGGAAAGGGTGAGGGTTGTTTTTCATGTTCCAAGGGCTCATGCTGCAGTGTCCCCGTGTCCCCTGTCTGTGCCTGCCTTTCCATGAATTTCCCTGGAGGGCAGCCAGTGCCTGGGCTGTGTTCTGCACTCCTGGCTGCAGGTCTGCTGGCTCTGTGAGCCACCAGCCAGATTTGGCCACTCTTTGCTCTGAGTCACATCTGTCTGGCCTTCCTAAAGCAAACAGAAAGCTTTCCTGCTCTGTCAGTGCTGCCGAGCCCAGCTCTGTGCCCAGGTCTGTGCCCTGCTTGGCTCCCAGCACGCTGGCCTGGCTGTCCTCGGGCTGGCCAAAGGCTCACACCTCCTGTGCCAGGAAGGTGGGATGCTTGGGAGAGAAACCCAAAATACACCCAACATCTCCTGCCCTCAGTCAGCTATCAGTGGGAAAACCTTGATGTGGGCTGGGACACAGCAAGATGGCCTAAAAATGGCCCTTCCTCCTCATTGCAGCTGTATTTGAGTTGATAATTGTCTGTCAGTGCATTTAAATGAATTCCTGATGCTGTCCTTGCATCCAGGAGAGCCTGGCTGTGGCTCAGTCCCTGCCTGGCACTCAGCCCCTTGCTGGGGAGTGGATTTTGGTGCCTTTAGGTGATTTTTGCTTGTCCCTGGTTCATGTTTGCCTCCTTGTCAGCAGTCCCGCCCTGGCAGCCTGAGCCGTGGGGACAGCAGAGGTGACCAGGGCAGCCACCCTGGAGTCACCCTCCCATCACTGGCAGCAGCGATGCTCCCTCTGGCATCACTGCAGGGATGTACTGAGGGTCTGAGAGCAGCTTTGGCCTGCCCAGACCTCTCCTGGCCATGGGATGGAGCCGGGGCTGGGTGCCGCCCATGAGGGACGGGCTCCCCTTGCTCTGGGATCAGCCTCCTTTGCTCTGAGCTCTGCCTTCCTGCTTTAATTCTACAGCTGCCTTTTCAAAAGCAGACCAAGGCCTTTTTTCCTCTCTCATGTCCTCTCTAACAGCCACTTGAGCTGTGGGGGACACTGGGCACATGTTTACTGGTAAAGTGTTTCCCACTGCAAATTGCAGGAGAGTTACTTGGAAGTACTTGAAAATAACTGACTGTAGCTTCATCTCATCTCCCCTCTGCCCCTCATCCCTCACACAGTGTTGCAAATTTTACATTCAGCACCCTAAAATTCAAATGCACATCCTATATCTGTGAGTTCTTGAGGGAGCCCTGATGGATGTTGAGTGCTCAGCAGCGTACAAACCTGGGCAAACCAAATGGGCACAAGGGGTTTCTGATCTGTGTGTTCATATGCAGGACAGTGAAGAAGTGAAGAACCCACCCCTGGAAGGGTTTCATCTTTTGATCAAGGCATGTTAGCAAAAAAAAAAAAACCCACCCAAATGTTTGTGTGCATTTGTTCCAGTACAAACACAGGAGCTGTGCTGGGCTGCTGTGTGCATGCTGGAAGTACTTAATTCTGCTTTATTACTGCCCATACCCCAAAAAACAGCAACAGGAAAAAAATAGAGAAAGGAACATCTGCTCAGAAGCAAAGCTGCAGAGGAAGGACCCCTGGCTTGGCTGCTGAGCTGGGTGAGGAGTTCAGGGCAGGCACCACTCACTCACCACAGTGTGCTCATGCAGTGTTTGTTGGGGGTCATACCTGGGGATGGTTTCTGTGCAGTAATAGCATATGCAGATTAATTTTTAATAGAAGTCTGCAACAGCTCGTGGTGCTCTGTTGACAATTGCTATTTTTGGTGGAAGCAGACCCTGAGGCCTTTGCTGTGTGTTTAGCCACTGCTGTCTGCACAGGGCAAATGGGGTTTGCAGCTTTCCATGGGGAAAGGGATTCTTCTCTCAGATGTAAAGGAAAATTTCAAAGGGGTTTGGACCAGTGATTGCAGTACTTGGCTATTAACTTCCTTTTGGGCTCCTCATCTCTTTAAGTGCATTTAGCTCCCAATGCACAGATGGGGGGAGTGGGAATGATTTAAACAGAGACCCCTCTGCTTTTGGGTGCTTGCTCCAGCGAAGGTTTCACTGTGAAATGCTGGTCTCAGAATGTGTCCAGGAATGTGTCCTGGATTGTAAGCACAGTGTTTTGTTTGGTTTTGTAAAGGAAGCTCAGTTTACCTTTAATTGTTTTGTGCATATTTCCAGCAGATGCAGTTTATTTTCTTGTCAGTGGCTGCCCGTGCTGGGAATGCAGGAAGCTGGGAATGTGGCAGGCTGGGTGCTTCCATGTCCTGGGCCAGAGCAAGACCTTCCTCCTCTGCCTCCTCCCAACACCTTGCACATGGCTGTTCAATGCCTGCCTGCTAATTGCTTTAGAAATCATCACTTTCAAGCTCTTGGTGGGAGACTTTTGATTTTTATGAGGCTTTTTTGTGGAGAGCAAGAAACTTTGATGTAATTTGAGTGTGGTGGTGCCAGGTGCTGGGCAGTGCCTTGTGCTCCTGTTTGCTCCCAGGTGCCCAGAGCTGCCTTTTTAAGGTTCCCATTGCCCGGTTGTGTTTGTAGCATTTTTCTCAGTGGTCTTTGTGGATTCAGCTGGCCAGGGGTGGGTGGGAGCAGGCTCCATGGAGGGCTCCCACATTGCTGTTCTTGTCCCCAGGTGACCAGGGTAAATAGACACACAACATGTTATTTATGCATTCAGTAATTGCCTGTTCCTTTGCATTCCCATGTTCCAGCTCTTGCTGTGTTTCAGGGATTTGTTCTCTTTGCCTGGAAATGAAAATTCCTCTTAGCTGTTTTTCTAGGAATTGTTTTCTCCCTGTTCCTGATGACAGTGCAGGAGCTGCTGGAGGCTGATACCTCTAGAGAATGTGTGGCTGTTTCCAGATGCTTCAGCCCCTGTGGCAGTGGCTGCAGGGAGCTCTTTGGTTTCTGCTGGGGCTGTGCAGGCCCAGCTTTTGTTTTTTACCCTGACACAATTCTGCGGGACCCTTCCCAAGTGCTGGGAGCCGGTGCCAGCAGCCACAGCTCTGCTGCCTTTCTGTGTGGAAGGGTTTGGATCTGAGTTCCACTGACTCCTTGCTCCTGCTCAGCACTGCTGGAGAGGAGGGCTGGCACAGGAATAATGGATATTGTGAAGGTGAAGTTTGCAAGTACCCCGTGTGTGTGTAGCTGCGGCTGTCATTTATTTGTCTATCAAGAGGGTTTGTTTTCCCAAATAACCCTCTGAATTATTCTGTGTAATTAACTCATGAACTTATTTGAAATGATAAGGGGGTAGGCAGGAGGAGAGGAAGCGTTTGGAGCTTAGCAGGCCGATAGGATTGCATCACTTTTCCCCACTGATGGCAAGGTCGTCTCCAACAGCTGTTCCAGCGTAATTACCCAGCCCGGGCTCCATGCTCGGAACAATTGAAAAATTACAGGGGTCACTGGCTCAGTGTCTTAAATTTTAATAAGTACATAAAAACAAAGTGCTGAGTTATTAAAAATTAATCCTGCTAAGCGGTTGTTTAGGCTTTTTGGGGATGGGAAGCCTTGAGGGTGTCCATTTGTCCACGGGGGCCGGAGCGCTGCGGGCGGTTATCTCTGCGGCAGCGCTTTAGTGGGAATGCTGAGTTTGATTATTAATTTAATCAAGGTCATATTTTGTTTCTGCAGAAGCAGAATGAACTGTGGCCCTGAGTAATCCTTTCTCTCCTCGCTAGCTCAGCCTTTGTAATGCCTGTAAGCTGCTCAGGGCTGGGATATTCACACAGCCCAGTGGATCCTGTGCTGCGGGTGTTGATTATCGCGGCTGCGGCTCCTCCTGAGCACAGACATGTTCTGGTAGCACGCAGCCTAAAGCTGCCTGCATTAACATTATAAGCCTAATTTTCCCCCTGCTTTTGGGGCTTTGAGTCATGGTTATAGAACTTGGATGAGAGCTGAGAGCAGGGTGAGTGCGTTCTCCAAAGAGCACTTGGCCATGGCGCTGCTATGGGTGCATTCAGGAGCTCCTGCTCGGGCTCTGCAGCTCCGTGTGGGTGCACAGCCATCAGAAATTGCCACAAAAGAAAGCTGAAACCCTTCCCTGGCCCACCTGGCATTGTTTTCCGAGGCAGTTCAATATAAAGGGCATGCCAAGCAGGGAGGATAGGCTGAGCCTGGGGATGGGCTTTGGAATGAGACGTTTATTTCCTTAAGTTGTGTGCTGGAATTTGTTATGGAATCCAGGAGGAATATTTAGTTTATTTAAACATAAATAAAGAAGATGCAGGCTATCTGGTGCCCCAGGGATAGCTGGAGAAAATCATGAGGGGCATTAGACATATAATCTGAATTTTCAGATAGCTGTAGAATAGGATATTGGGTCTTTTTCCTCCATCCTGAGCACAGGCCTTTGAGTTAGCCAAGGTTATTGCTGGCCAGCTTTCCAGCCTGCATAATGGGACATTTTTTATATAGCAGGTCTAAAACTTTCCTGAAAAACAGAGAAAACTTTGGGGACCTTTTGGCCAAGCTGCCCCTTGGAGGAGGAGAGCTCTGGAGAGAGGGGCATCCTCAGGCTGGAGCTGACTTCCCAGCCCCACTCTGCTCCCTCCCAGCGTGACCTTGAGCTGCCGAAATCCACAGCCAGGAATATTGAGATTAAACTGATGCTGGTTTTGGTTTTCACTGTAATTCGCTGGGCTGTAATTGATGGCTGTAACTCGCAGCTGGGCAGTGGCCATGTGAGTCTGCTGGGAGCCCACAGGCAGCCCCTGTGCCCCCAAGAAGCAGGGGTGAGGTTTTTCCCCTCCTTGGGCAGGGCTGTGCAGGGAAGGCTGTGGATTTCTCCATGCTCTGGCTGCTGTCCTTGGGGTGATGGAGGGGTGATTGCATCCCCTGGAGCTGCATGGGTCACCCACAGCAGTGCTGCTCCCCTCAGAGCTGCCTTTCACTGCCCCCCCTTTGTGAAAGAATAGCAGGAGCCTTATTAAGATGTTTTTAGGTAACGTTTGCTCAGCTGCGAGATGGCAAAAGATTTTTTCAGAGTCTATTAGGCAGCCACTGCTATGGAATCTTAAGGCTGATTTGAAAAATTGGCACCTAATGGTTTACAACTGGAATAAATTTCCAGAAATTGGACCGGGGAGAGAGACTTGTGCCTGTGCGTGTGTGGGGAGCCCCTGCAGCAGCGAGGGGCCGCCGCTCCCTCCCAGCTCTGCCCGGGAATTTTCCCCTCTAATTAGGGGATGTGAGGAGTTCACATCAGCTTCTGTTCGTTTCTCTGCTTTGACAGAGTTGTTTGATGAGGAGAGGGCTGCTGGGCAGAGCCTCTCCTCCTGCCTGGAGTCTCTTTCTCCTCTTTCCTCCTCCTGCCGCGTTTTGTAAAGGCCAAAGCCCGAGAATCCCTGAAAAATTAATGGGGCCTCAATAGGTGCTGCTCCCCCCTCAGGCACCCACTGCTGGTCCCTGCTGAACAATCTGCAGGAAATAAAAAAATCTTCTGTGTGCAGAGCTGCCCCGGAGCAGTGAGGGGTGCCCGGGTCACCCCGACCGCGCTGTGCGCTCGGAGCCGCTGCACGGGGATGCTGCAAATGTCAGGGCAGCTGTGTCCCCACCCTGGGTGCCACCATCCGCCCCCAAACCCCATCAGCCAGCTGCTGAATAATTGAGAGAGCTGCCTCACAGGAGCTGGGCACAGGGGAAAGGTCTCTGCCTTTAGAAAACATGAAAAAGTCTCTCATTTTGGTCTTTGAAATATTCAGAAGGATCCTGGAGGGTTCTGAACCCATAAGCACCTGCTTTTTTGTCATTATTGAAAAGCCCTCTGCGTGTTTCATCATTGTTATGCAATTTCCAGTTAGCTGGGGCTTGTTTTCCAGCCTGGATTTAGAAAGAGAGGTATTGGAAGGGTTAATTTTTAGGTATAAGTAATCTCTTCCCCTTCTGTGTCCTGAGGTGTCAGGCTCTGCCTCTTGCATCAGCACAGAGGGACGCTTGCTGCCCTGTCCAGGTTAGGTGCCTGGCTGGGGGTTGTTAAATCTTTTCCACGGAAACTCCAGGCTCTCCTGGTTTGCTGTGGCAGTGATTTGTCTGCAGCAGGAGCCAAGGCTGAGTGCTGGGCCGTGTTCATTCACCTTCCCGTGCCCTGCCCGGCCGGGATGGGGCTGTGCTCCTGCATCTCCCGGGTTTCCCTGCCCTCCAGGGTTCCCAGAGAAGGTCAGAGGCCTCCCTTTTTCCCTAAGTAGGTTGGGGTTGTTTTTATTCCCTTTGTTAATGGAACGCTCCCCCCTCAAAGAAAAAACACAATAAAGTGAGAAGTCTTCTCCATTTGGCGGTGTGTAAAGGCTTTTTAAAGCTAAACAAGAAAACCAATTATTTTTCTAACTGCTTTACTCCTTCAAATCTTTCACTGTAATGGAGATTTAGAATCCATCACTGTTTAGCTATTATTTCTGTGTAAAGAGTCATGCCCTATTGCACCAAGCAAACAGTCAATTTTTTCCATTATACTTTGCTGCAAATAACAAGGGTATGGAATAAATGACCCATTTTGGAGCAGATCTCTCTCCGTGAGGTGCCTGTGTCCCTGGAGGAGGGCAGGGAAGGGTTAAGGCATCCCTGGGAGCACAGGCAGGGCAAGGCCAGCACTAAGCCATGTCCCCAGTGCCACCTGCACACGTTGTGCCGGAGAGCCCTCTTGGTGAGAAGCTTTTGCTGAAACCCAGACCCAGCCCTGCCCTGGCACTGCCAGGCTCAGAACCTTCCCTGGAGGCAGCAGGGTCCCTTGGGAGCACCAGGGACCAGGAGGGTGATCCCTCCATCTCCTGCTGCTTGTCTGACTCTTATTTAAATGCAGGGGACTCGCAGAGGCGGGTGTGTGTTGTGTGAAAGTGTGCTGCACAAATATGTAGCCAGCAGCTGTTTTTTTTTTTTAATTAAACAGACACTTGAGGTTAAAAATCCCCAAGTTCAATGTAAACTTCCTTCTGTGCTATTAAGTTTGGATCCCATCCAAAAACTCGATGATTTTATTTTATGTCATTGAGCGTGTTTGTTTACATTTTGCATTTCATTCACATTTCGCTGTTGGGTTTTGCTTCCCAGCTCAGAGCCAGGGAGCAGATCCTGCCTTGGAGCTTTCCCAGGGGGAGGGCACGGTGTGAGCACAAACCCTTGGGTTTATTTAGTGCCTTTTGCTGCGTTTGGGGGCGTTGCAGCGGCAGCAGTGCCGGGGCAGCTCTGCAGGGCTGGGCAGTGGCTCCTGTGCCAGCAGCTCTGGGGATGCTGAGCAGAGGAGGATCCAGCTGTCTCCCAGGAGCAGCTGGAAATGACAGCGAAGGCTGAAACAGGAAAGTGTGATAAATTAATGGACTAAAACACCGTGAGGGACTCGTTAAAGGAAATAGCTTTAGGAGAAGCTGTGAGGAGGATTGGAGTGTGAAGGGGAGCAGGCTCTGGCAAGGGCCCCCGTGTTTCTGGGAGAGGAGGGAAGGGCTGGTGCCTCTACACCATCTGATCATTAGCAGAAATTGATCCTAATGGGGAAGTTACAGCTTCTAATGGGGTTGAGGGAGAAGGGAGGAAGCTGGAAGAGTTAATTTAGGCTGGCAGGAGAGGGGTGATACCTCCCCAAGTGTCTTGGGGTTCAGCACCTGCAGAGGATTATTTGACTGAGGAGCAGAATCAACAAGGGAACCAGAGGAAGTAAGATTAATAGATTTAGCCTGGAGGTTGAAATTAAGTTTAAGACTATCAGTAAGTGAAAGGAATAGCAGAGACTGTTGCTTAAGACATTGAAGGTCTGTGAGACAGAGAATGTCCCTTCGTGTGCCGTGTTCCCAGGATTTTCACGCTCATATTTCATTCTTCTTCTACAGTGTTTGACTTGCATGACTAAGTAAAGACTTTTTTTCTTTCTCCTTTCCCCCTTCCTTTCTTTTTAAACTATTTTTTATATAGCCTGTTCCCAATTGAGGCTTTTATTGAGAAACAAATGCTTTTGGTTAGCTTCTGTGTGGAATCTGTCCAGCTTTAAACCGTTGCCACGAGCAAAATTCATTGACAGGGAAAAAAAAAAATCAAAATAAACATTCCCCAAGATGGGGCACTTCTTGAAAGGGAAGGAATTTTTATATCTTTGGGGCTGTGTATAACAGCGTGGCACACAGAGACATTCCCTGGGGGATGTGGGGAGGTTGCATAAAGCCCAGCTGGCTGCAGGGAGATGGGCACAGGTGTGTTGGGTCAGGGGTGGATGGGGCTGGTTTGCTCAGGGGCTCAGAGGGGCTGGGAAGAGCTTTGGGGCTTTTTGGGGATGTGGGGTTTGTTTTTTTGTTTTTTTGTTTGTTTGTTGTTTGTGTGTCTGTTCCTCAGCTGCCTCTGCTCAAGGGAGCACAGTTTGAGTCTCCTGGGCAGTTGTGTCCCTCTCATGCGAGCCTGTGTTTGTTTCTCTCTTTCCCCTTCCCTTTGGGCAGGAGCTGTTCCAGCTTCCCTTCCACGCTGAGCCTGCACCCTCTGCTCACAGCATGCTGTCCCAGAGAGATCTCTGTTTCACCTGCCAGATGTTGTTCTGTGCTCTCACTGACCTTGGCCAAGGTGCTCTGGAGGCAGAGCCCAGCCCAGCTCTGTGCCCTGCAGTGCTGTGGGCTCTGCCCCACCTGGCCCTGCAGCTCTGCCCCTGTGGCTGCCCAGGGGTGCCAGGAGATGAGGGCAGGCTGAGGAGAATCTCCTGTGCTTTGTGGGCTCCACATCTGGCACAGCTCAGTGCTGGACAGCTGCTTGCTGCCTCTGCTCTCCTCTCTCCCACCTTTTATAAATTCCAGAGCAACATATTGAGGGGCTTGATTTGTTCTTGTTCCTGCCTTTTGTTTTTCCAAGGCACTGAACGTGTTTTAGACAAACATAATGAAACAATTTAGAAAAATAAAAGGAATGGAAATAACCCTGTATAAAATGGCAGAGAAAACCATTCCTGGCATCATCAGCTGTGCTCACGGTGAGGCGCAGACCATCTCAGCATGTCAAAGACACTTAAATCTGCTCCATGTGAGAAGCCTTTGTGGAGGCAGTGCCTCTGCTGCTGGTGGGGTGCAGAGGGGCTCTGGTGGCTCCTGCCTTTGCTTTGCTTTGGTTTCTCACAGCATTGCTCTGGCCAGAATGTTATTGTTGTTTCAGATCTGTCGGACTTCTGATCCATCCTCTTAAACAGTGCAGGGTGTAAAGGAGCAATAATTAAAACTCAAAGCCCGCACCAAGCTGCACCTCACTGTTGAGTCCCTCCACTGAACAGTTTGAAGAACTGGGCTCTGTGGGTGGCTCTGTCTTGCTTTGGTTTCAGAGCAGTGGCACCTCCAGACCTTGCTTGTTTGCAGTGGGGGTGTGGGGGCTTTGGAAGGAGGATCCTTTGCTCATCTGCCTAGAGAAACAACTGTCTTTTATCATGGTTATTGCTGGGGAGTCCTAATGAACAAAAAGTCCTCCTGTCACAAGAGTCCTTAGCAAGATGTTTGTATTTTTTTTAAAGGGAAGAAAATTGTTTCTTCCCCTTTTTATTAAACAGTAATGCGGGTTCAGACTGTGTTCTGGTGAGTCTTTAATTGGCACAAAAGGGCAGTTTAGCTTCATCTTAAGGAAGAGTTGTCAAACAAGCTGGAATTGTTTGGCACTCAGAAACATGCTGAGCAATAGGCCGTGATTTGCATCTTCTTCTCAAACATCACATAGTGCTGGAAGTGACTTCATTGGCATGAAATGAGCTTCTAATGAAGACACTTCCCCAGCGATGATGCTGCCCCTGCAAGCAATAGATTTCTTGTCAGAAATGGAATTTCTGGCTGGAGAGGGCAGGTTTAACCCCCTGTGTGCTGTGGCAGTGTGAGGGGCCGCTGAAGGAGTTCATGGAGCAGGGCCAGACTGGAAATGTGCTCTGTGCTAAGGCAGCCCAGGCTGTGGCATGTCCCTCCTTTCCCCGTGCCCTGCATCTCTGGAGATTACAAACCCCAGATCTTGTTTTGATCAGCCTGCGGATGTTCTGGAGCATCTTGAATTGAATCAAAGCAGCAAGAAATTGGTTTTTGCAAAGAAGCTTCTTAAATGAAAGAATTCCATTATGTAATTTATTTTTTTTTTTAATCCATGTAGTAATTCCTTTAAATTCTGCTGTGTGTCTCTTGTATAACATAGTGGTTTGGGCCATTACTGGAGCATATTTCGTTAACAATGTTTTTTACTTCCTGAGTGTTTTCTGGGGTTCCAGGCTGGGAGCCTGTGCTGTGCTGTAGGTGTGGTCAGTGATGCTCAGGAGGGCCAGGTGTGCCGTGGGATGGTGAAGGATGCACACAGATGTGCTGCAGGTGAGGGTCAGTGATGCTCAGGAGGGCCAGGTGTGCCGTGGGATGGTGAAGGATGCACACAGATGTGCTGCAGGTGTGGTCAGTGATGCTCAGGAGGGCCAGGTGTGCCGTGGGATGGTGAAGGATGCACACAGATGTGCTGCAGGTGTGGTCAGTGATGCTCAGGAGGGCCAGGTGTGCCGTGGGATGTGAAGGGTGAGGGCAGAGCCTGGCAGGGCCACGGTCAAGTGACACTGGGTGGCATCCAGCTCTCCTGCATTCATGGCAGCCACTCTCTTTCACCCTGCTGTGCCCACGAGGCCTCCCTGCAGTAATTGCAGAGGCTGCTCCGTGTTCCTGGGGATTCCTGTTCCCCGTGCTGAGGGAGCTCATTAGAGCAGCCCTGCCAGCATGGGCCCTGGGTAATTGGCACCAGAGAGCTTGGGCAGCCCCTGCTGCAGCCCCCAGCCCTGCCCAGCCCGGCCTTGGGCTCTGCCAGGGATGCAGGGGCAGCCCCAGCCGCTCTGGGCACCCTGTGCCAGCCTGCCCACCCTGCCAGGGAGGGATTCCTGCTCCGTGCTGGCTCTGCCCTGCCCTGCTGGTTGTGCTGTGCTCACACGTGTCTGTGGTGTTTGCCCTGCTGCCATCATGCCAGGCAGTGCTGAGGCTGGTCTGGGCTGGCACTGGGGTGTCTGACCACCTGAGCCCTGCCTCCCATGCCAGGATTGCGTGGTGCCCGCCCTGTGAGCCCGGGGGATTGCAGCTTTAGTGTGATGGAGACAGCTTTTGGGTCTCAGGTTTCATTGTGTTGTTGTTATTGTTGTTTTCCAAATTCCCTTCCAATCCATCTGCTCTCCTGACATCCTTTTTATGTTGTTCAGAAGACGGGGAAGGAGCTGCATTGTGAGCACGGTCAGGTCAAACTCCTCACTTTTATCTCTGCTCTCTGGTAGGTGATGGGCATTTGGGGAATAAAACACTAAGAACAGGGTTTAACCAGCCTTTGTTTGCTATTGTCCAGCTGGGCTTGAGACAGCAACAGAGATGGGAACAATAAACAGGGAGAGGAAGGAGAGATTTTAAACAGAACTGTTCTTTTTCCTCCTGTTCCGGTGTTCCTGGAATCTGACACATTTTGGTTTTTAGTCCCAACTGTATTAGTAAAAATAACACACAAGCGAGGTATGTTCAGTGCAGCTCAGCACAGTTCTGGTTTTTTTGCTTTTTTATGCATTTAACTCATAACATTTTTATGCAAATGCCAAAGTCTCCCCTTTTTTCTCCTTGCCCCTGGTTACATCTGTGTTCACCACGGTGTGAGAGGTGTGCAGCTTGGCTTATTGGTCTCATGTTATTTGTAGGGATGTTTGCAGAGGGCTTTGCTGTCTCAGGTCACCATTGGGAGTTTTTCCTACTTAGCTGTTTCCATTTGGCCATCTGTGTTTTTGGGGGCTGGTTTCTCAGTCCCTGCTCCTGTTCTTATAGCAGGTCACTGATTTCCACAGCTGATCAAAAATGAGGGAGTCTGGCAGAGAGCAGTTGTTGGGCCAGTTTTGTTATGCTAAACAGCCTTTAGTCTTTGACATATTGCATTCTCCTGTTTTGGGGCTCTGGAGCATCCCTGGGGATCACAGTGTGACTGGCCCGGGATTGGGTCCTGCCCCCCTGGCTCGCCTTATAAATCCTGTGCAATGAAAGAGAATTTCCTCCCTGGCTTTGTTCAGATCATAAGTACCAAGTACCAAATAACTAATACTGTGCCATCCCCTTCTTTCATCTTTTTATTTTTAAATCCAATCTCCGAGTGATTTGCCTGTTGGATGCCTGGGACGTTGTTTGTGCTGGTACCGCACCGCGTGCCCTGCAGTGCTGCCAGGCACCTGGGAGGAGGTTGGGAGGTGCAGGTGAGGCCAGGGAGGAGTTTGGGAGGTGCTGTGAGGCCAGGGAGGAGTTTGGGAGGTGCAGGTGAGGCCAGGGAGGAGTTTGGGGGGTGCAGGTGAGGCCAGGGAGGAGTTTGGGAGGTGCAGGTGGGGCCAAGGAGGAGTTTGGGGGGTGCAGGTGAGGCCAGGGAGGAGTTTGGGAGGTGCAGGTGAGGCCAGGGAGGAGTTTTGGGAAGTGCAGGTGAGGCCAGGTACCAGGGAGGAGTTTTGGGAGGTGCAGGTGATGCCAGGGAGGAGTTTGGGAGGTGCAGGTGAGGCCAGGGAGGAGTTTGGGAGGTGCAGGTGAGGCCAGGCACCCAGGCAGGGTTTGCCTCCCCCTCCTCTTCTCTCTGGGTTTCATACCCACCCGCCCCATGGGAAGTTATCTTTGAAAATCTCCACCTCCTTCCAAAGGCTGGTTTAATAGCTGCACTGCTCTTAATTTCTAAACCTCAGGAGTAGCTCTCCAGTAGGAATAGAGGCTGGAAAACAAAGCAATCAAAGGAAAGCTGTGCTGCTCTCTGGGCATGTTTGCTTAGCAGGGTCTCACGGGACGCTCAGTGGAGCTCTCTCAGCAGTGTGGAGGGTGGGGAGCTGCACCCACAGCATCTCCAGCTCCTGGGCTGTGTGAGGTGTCCCCAGAGGAGAGACCCATCCTGCTGCACGTCACAGCAGCAGCCCAGCCTGTCCCACCCCAGTAAATAACTCTGGGAGTACATCTCTTGTCATGCTGCCTTTATAAATACCTTTTAAATGAGAGGCAAGACACACTGGAGTCACTGGAAGGGCATCTCTGAGAGGTGGGGGAGCCTTTCAGATCTGCTTTGCACCTGGTTGTCATTGCAGCCAGAGGAACTGAGCTGCCCTTCACTGGCTGCAGGTCTTGAAAATCCCAGCTGGGAGAGTGAGGATGGGGATTGGGGACGGGGATTGAGGGTGGGGACTGAGGATGGGAATTGGAGATGGAGATTGAGGATGAGGATTGGGGATTGAGGATGGAGATTGGGGATGGGGACTGAGGATGGGGATACTTCTGCATCTCCTTGGAGCTCCCTCAATGGGCCTGGATCCCTGGGAAGGAGGAGAGGAAAGGGATGCTGGCACTGCCCAGTGCAGGGACCGGGGCACAGCCCACAGGGAACACAGGAGCTGACACATGAGGGCACAGCCCACAGGGAACAGAGGGGCTGGCACACCAGGGCACACGAGGCTGCCCACCCTCGCCCCAGAGCACGGAATCTGGATGTGCTTATTAGATTTTCAAATGTTATTTAGCTTGATTGCAGCCTTTTTACAAAAGGAGTTAAGACATGGATATGAAAGATAATAGAAGTATAAATTGCAAGTCAGGTTCTTATGAAATCAGTAAATTATTCATTTAGCAGTTGTGTGTGTGCTAATTTTGTGTTGCTATGGCAGCTCGGGGTGCAGCAGGGAGGTCAGCCTGCTTTGGGGGGACAGTGTGGCACACAGCCTTCAGCTGGATGATGAATTGCCTCTTTATCTGCTGCTGTCCAGGGAGAGCCAGAACAAGCCACTGAAAGAGGTGTTTCACACCAGGTAGCGGGTTTTGGAATTAGACCAAAAATCACACATTTCAGTCTTGGAATTAGTTTAAGTGTGCTTTGTCTTTGTGACGTCTCTGCTCGGCCTCTCCCTGGAGACAGACACATCCCAGCATCCCAGCCCAGCTTCAGGGGAAGGTGGAAATAAGGTGATCTTCCACCCCAAAGCACTCTGTGGTTCCATGATCCTGTGATCCCTGCTTTGGTGCTCCTGCCTCTGCCATTGCTGGGGCTGCCTGTGGAAAATGGGTTTTTACCCACCTCCTGCTTTCAAGGAGGGGACATTGCTTTCTCTTGGCCCCTGCAGTGATGGCTGGCCAGGCAGGTACTGACCAGTCTGTGAAGGACAAAGTGAAATACTTTAAAGTGTGGCCAAGACTCTCTCATTCCAGACCCAATATTTTTGGGAAATGTGAGTCTCCTGAGCTATCTCAGGTACAGCAGTTGAAGACAGGATTTGTAAAGTGTGTCTTAACTGAGTTTCCCAGAGAAATGGGAGGAAGGAGAGCAGAGCCCCCAGAGCCATCCAACCCAGTGTGTCCAGGCAGGGAGTGAGGGCTCCAGGCTGCCACTGTCCCCTGCCTGCTCCAGATGAGCTCCAGGCGTCCCTGCCCCACTGAAACTCACCTGGCACACTTGGTACAAACTCACCTGGCACACTTGGTACAAACTCACCTGGCACACTTTGGTACAAACTCACCTGGCACACTTGGTACAAACTCACCTGGCACACTTTGGTACAAACTCACCTGGCACACTTTGGTACAAACTCACCTGGCACACTTGGCACAAACTGACCTGGCACACTTGGTACAAACTCACCTGGCACACTTTGGTACAAACTCACCTGGCACACTTTGGTACAAACTCACCTGGCACACTTGGTACAAACTCATCTGGCACACTTGGTACAAACTCACCTGGCACACTTGGTACCAACTCACCTGGCACACTTGGTACAAACTCATCTGGCACACTTTGGTACAAACTCACCTGGCAGACTTGGTACAAACTCACCTGGCACACTTTGGTACAAACTCACCTGGCACACTTGGTACAAACTCACCTGGCACACTTTGGTACAAACTCACCTGGCACACTTTGGCACAAACTCACCTGGCACACTTGGCACAAACGCCCTGTGAGGCTGCATTTCCCAGAAGGAGCAGCAGCTCTTCCTCAGCAGCAGTGCCTGTTCTGCTGTGCCTGCTTAATTGAGCCCACTGTGGATGCTCAGGAGCGTGGGTAGATAATTTTAATTTTTTTTTTCCTGGGGACACCAGCTGCACAGAACGTGCATATGGGGCAGTGTTTGTGCTCCTTTGCACTGGGCAGTCCTCAGCCTTCCCACGTGCCAAGTGCTGCTGCACTCAGGTAAGCAGATAATGATCACATCATTAAGACACTACTAAGGCTGGCATTACTTGTTAGGTCAACATATCGATCTTGACATTACGCTGCAAGATTTTTGTTAGATAATGCCTGTCTGTCCTGCCTCTTGCTCCAGGAGGAGGGGAGAAGAGGGGGAGAGGAAATGCACAACTCCAAGTGTCTTGACACAGATCTTTTTCCCCAGAATAAAAGCGCTTTGCTCCTTAAAAGATTTGTTGTGCTGTGGAGACTGCAGCCTTGTTGCTGCTGATGGGATTACTGGCAGATTTCCTCTAAGTCCATAGAAATCCCGAGGTGGTTGCTGGGCTCTGGGCAGGGGAGTTGGTCACTCTAAAATAAGAACCTGCTTTGGCCTCGTGTGTTTGGGTGCCCAGAGGCTTGGAGGGAGGCTGGGCTGCCCTGGGCTTGGCCCCAGTTCCCATTTCCAATAAATGCCCCCCCGATTCACTCTGCAGGTTTCCTCCCTGTGATGGTACAGCTCTCCTTTCCAGCTCAGCAGATATTTGCATTGTACCCATCCTAGGAGCATATTAGAAACCTTGGAAATGCCTTTCCTGTCTCCCTGCAGGATAAAACACCTCTCACTTTTTAATAAATTCTTGTCTCGTTATCTTTTCTGTATTGAAGCTGTCCAAGCCAGCTTTTCTCATTTCATTGGGCTCTTTATATTGTGCTACTTAAAGGCAATTTGTAAAAATAGCAGCAATTTTACTTTATATATGTACGCGTGTGTGTGTTTGCTATCACTAAAGCTTTATTTGGTATTTTAATCTGGGCTTACTGACTGCACTTTTAAGGACTTATAAATCAAAAGTGATAGTTCCAAAAACACATGATGTTTTTTAGTCCCTGACTTGCAGAGAGGCAGCACTTACACCAGTGCTGAGCTGGTTCACTATCCCTCTAAATATATTTCATTAAGAACAGTCCATATGGTGTGTTAGGGAGAAGGGGAGTACAGAGCAGAACCTGTGTCTGCCAAAGAAAACTGTTTTGATCTAATGTTGAGCATAGTACAACTTTGGGGGGAAAAAAATAAACATTGTCAGATGGGTCCTGCCAAATTTCATGATTTATCAAGAGTTTCAGGCTGTTCTGTGGATATTTTTTTTTCTTCTGAATACTCCAGTTTGTGGAGTCTTGTGATTTACACAAGACTGTTCATTTTCATTTTTTAAACATGTTGTAGGAAACACCCTCAAAACATGGAGCCTGGAAGCTGCAGGGTCAGCAGGTTAATGAATACTTTGCAGTATTATATTGAAGATTTGGTGGGGTTTTAGTGCCTCTTGTGATGTGGCAGTGGTGAGCTGTGGAGCTTCAGGGTTTGAGTGGAAGAGGAGCTGGGAGAAGGTGACATTTTAGGGTGTTTGGTGTATGGTATTTTTCGAGGTAAATCCATCAGACTTGTTCTCCCATTCCCCTGGAGCTTCACTGCTGTCACATGCTGCTTCTGTTCACTGGGTGAACACTGCACTGAAGTAAATTTTACAGGAATAAGGTGGGAGGATTGCAGTAGCAAAGAGCAGAGGATGAGGAGGAGTCCGCAGGGCTGTGTCCTCCAGCCGAACAGCAAGGTTGAGGTCTGGCTGCTCCAGCCTGCCGTGGATCTGGGTGTGAGATCAGCGCTGTGCCTTTACTTATGGGAGGGGATAAATCTAATTTCTAGTGCACTTAAAACTGGGTTAGCAAAAGCACAAGCAAAATACTGTGGAGAACATTTGCCTCAGCCTTGTCGGGTGCGCCAGAGCCTTCCACTTTCCCTTAAATCCATTTCCCACCTTGCAGCCACCACTTGGAAATGCCCAATTATAAATTTGTGAGTCTTTTCATTGCTTGTTTCCAGGTTATTTTTCTTTCTCTCCTTTTCTTTCCCCCCTTTCTTTTCCCTTTGCCTATTTTAAGCCTTGGCTCCAGAACGAACGCTCCGCTTCCCACAGTCCTTCATCACGCAATGTTTTCAGCAGACACTCAAGAATTAAACATGTACAATTTCCATAATACTGATTATCCCTGTTTAAGTGCTATTTTAGAGGGTATTAATTTCTGTTGCAGTAGCAGCAGCACTTAGCACCACCAGCCCAGCTTTCCCTCAGTGCCTTAGGCTGAGCTTGGCGTGAGCTGGGATTTGGCTGGAATTGCTCCCCGCTGCTTTGAGCCCCTGTTTGAGTGGGAAGGGAGGGAGGCAGAGCTGCTGCTGGACTGGAGGAAGGCTGCCTCTGCCACTTGTGATATTTTCTGATTTTTGTATGCAGAAACACAAAGCACAATTAGAATAACAGTTATATATCCTCGTCGTTATTAAAGCTTGGATTAACATGACATAAAGTTTTGTCTAGGGAGCCTTTTGCTATGGCTCAGGGAGCATTTTTGTGTGACAGTAATAGGCTACAGTTAATATACTTGAATGATACCAGAATCTGTGTAATAAGACAGAACAAAGGGGGTTTATTTGAAGCTGAATTACAAAGGTGGAATTATCATTGTGAACAATCCACCAAGATCGCAGCTTAATTATTGTATCTGGCGTTATTTCTGTGAAATAATGTGGAGTCAGGGAAGCAGAGTTAAAAAATATCCCTCGATCTTGGAAGGACATCTTGTCAGTCAGGAGGGATTGATGTGTGGACCTGTCACCTCGTTCTTAACACCCAAATCCTCTCTTTGCCCGTTTCTGCCGTTTGTTTGATTTACCGAGCCTGTTTGCCGTGATTCAAGAGGCTCTTGTCACGTTTCTAGGAGAGATTCATCACTGGGACATAATCCATTCAAATAGCTTTTGGGCAAGAAATAAAAAGTGTTTGAAGCCAAGAGGTTTCAAACAAACCCTTCAAAGGCAGCTGTTGGGCCCTGCGGAGAGGGAGGGCAGGGAGAAAAAGGAGTGGAAAGGTGGGAGCAGTTTGGGGAGTCTGCAGCAGACAGGAGAAAAGACACATGTCCCCTGCATGTGGCACCAGAGGTTCAGCACGCATGGAAATGGCACCTTTGGAAAACTCTGGGCCATTTTCACGTGTAAAGCGTTATTCAACCATCTTGTGTTTGTGTGGACAGTGCCGTGAGTCCTCGTTACACAGATAATAAGAGTGGGAGAGGATTCTTTTTTGAATTTTCATTTATAAACTAAAGAAAATTGCTTCTTTCTCACAGAAAGCACTTTGGTGATGTCGGGAGCAGGAGGCTGAATTGACTTCAACAACAAAAAAGCCCTCTCAGAGCAGCAGCCCTTGTTTTTCCTTCAGCAGGCTTTAAGAGAGGAGTGCTGTGGTTCCAGGATCCCAGCTCTGGTGATTACCCTGTAATCCCCATGCCGTGCAGGGGTAATTAAACATTGCAGCTGAACCTTGCTTTCAGATGCTGGGTGAGGCTGTCAGGCTGATGAGATTTGGCGTTGCTGACACGTGTGAAAACTCAATTTAGCCAGTGTTAGCCGTGGTTCCTGGGCACTGAGCCCCTCTCCAAGCAGGCTGACCTGGGCAGAGCAGGATGCACACAGCTCCGAGGGCAGGGGGACAGGAGCTGTGCCCAGCACTGCAGCACCACTAATTGCTTTCCTTTCAATATTATATTCAGCCTTAATAGCCTGCTCTCCTGGAGGATGGCATTTCCCAGCATTTGCTGTGGCTTGCTCTGGAGTGGGAAGGGGAGGAGCTGCAGGGAAGGGAATCAAGGTGGCACCTGAAAATCCCAGCCCAGACTGGTGTTTCTGAGTGCCCTGATTGAGCTGGGCTGGAAGGGCCAGGCTGCAGTGTGTCCCCAGGTGCTGAGTGGTGGCAGTGCCATTTCATGTCCCCTGCTCCCCGTTCTGTGCAGCCACACAGTGCTGATTTAACATAATGGTGATTTCTGCCCTGAGCAGGCTTAAGAGAATCGTTCCCTCAAGTGCTTTGGGCCCCTGCCCTCTCATCAAGACTAACTGGGGTATTTTAAGAGGTACGGCAGGGTCCAAAGCCCTGAGCAGCAGAAATCAGAGCAAGTGCTTCGTGTTGGTTATTTCTGCTCTCCAGCTTGAGGTGTGGGTGGTGCAGGGATGTGCTGGGGCTCTGAGCTCAGGAAAATCCACCTCCCAGGCTCTGGTCTGTCCGAGCAGGTTCTGAAGGCAAAGCCAGGGACTTGTCTTCTCCTGTTCTTGTCATTAATTTGTGGCAGTGGAGAATCACTTGTGCTTCCTGTGCGTGGGCGCTGCCAGAGCAGCCTGTCTGCGTGGGGGGACTGCTCCTACAGCCTCAAAGTCATTTCTAAAAAGTGTTGTGTCATCAGGGTGATGAGTTTGGTCAGAGTACAGTTCTCTGACCCCTCGCCCTGTCTGCAGCTGCACAGGGGGAGGATTTGGAGAGTTCTGCACAGAGACATCTGCTGCAGCCCCACCATCCTCCCTGCACCTGCTGCAAAGCCAGGCTTGGAGGGTGGGCTTGGACCCCAGGCCAAAAAATGGCACCTTCTTGAGTGCCTCAACATTTATCACAGCAAAGGTCTGGTTTGCAAATGGTTTTTCCATAAATTAAAAAAATCCCTAAATGCAGAGAGATAAGCTGTGTTTGATTTGGGGTGGAAAAACAAGGGAGGACAGTTCTGTTTAGAACAAACAGCCCTGGAAAAATATTCCTTAATATGCAAGTCAGTATATGAAAAGAACAATAAAAGGGAAAAGGATCCAGCAGGAAATAAAATGAAACTTTTTTTCATTACAGTCAAAGAGAACTTAGATGAGTTTTCCTTTGCTAATAAACTGAAGTTTGATTCTGCAGCTGAGCCTTTAGCTGGAGCCGGCTGTGGCAATTGTTCATCCTCTTTTTTTTCAAATCTGGGCAATAAAAAAGCCCTTCATGCATCAGGAAGCCTCGTAATGCAATCCTTGTCTTATCTTCACACTTATTCAGCAGGTATTTACGGAAGGGCAGCAGGAAGCTCTTTAAACCCGATCCTGTTACTTTGCTCAGGATGTCTCTTAATCAGATCTGTGTCCCTGAGCCCGGCCTGCCCTGGGACTGCTGCAAAGGCATCTGTGAAAACACCCTGGCTTTCCTGGGAATGGAGATTTTCTCGGTGTTCTCAGCAGCAGGGAAGGCTCCGCGCTGGGTTCTGTGTGGCTTCAGGGTGCTCAGGGAAAGCCACAGGTTATTCGTGGAATCCAGGATGGTGTGAGTGGGGAGGGACATTGCAGCCCACCCAGTGCCACCCCTGCCATGGCAGGGACAGCTCCCACTGTCCTGGGTGCTCCCAGCCCTGCCCAGCCTGGCCTGGGCACTGCCAGGGATCAGGGGCACCACAGCATCTCTGGGCACCTGTGCCAGGGCCTGCCCACCCTCAGGGAGGAACTTCTGCCTGACGTCCCTTCTAAACCTGCTCTGGTCATCCTGGTGGCTCGAGTGCTGTGGCTGGTGCTGAGCTGGTGCTGAGGTTAGTGAAATGGCAATGTCCCTGTTGCTGCAGCCCAGAGGGAGGGCCCATGTTTAAGTCTGGCTTTGAGGCAGTGGTGCTGGCAAAGCCCATCAGGAGAGGAGGCTGCCCCTGCTCTGGCGCCTCCATGACCAGCTCCAGCCAGGCCTGGTGGGCAGCGCCTCTGAGCAGCGTTTGGAAAAGCAAACAGATTGCAACTTCCCAGCGCTGATATGCAGAGGAGCCCTGTGAAGGGAGGAAGAATTATTCCTGCTGACGGTGCCTAATGTTCCATGAAAGTAAAATCACCAACGCCTCGCACCTGGCTGGCTGGAATGCTGAGGGAGCAATGTTCCAGCATGGCATTGCTGGGCTGCCAGCCCAGGGGGGAGGAGAGGGTCCTGCCCTGCCCCACGGCACCCTGGCACTGCCCTGGACGTGCCCGCCTGGCCTGAGGGCACCTGAGTGAGGGAAGGAGCTCCTTGGAGCCTTGGTGCTGGCGACTCTTGTGGTGTTTGGTCTGTTCAGGCTTCAGCTGAGGGATGGCTTTGCATGGAGCTCTCAGCCTTTCAGCATCAGAAGTTAAACCTGTAAACCTAACAGCTCCAGCGTGAGCCCCAAAAGAATAGTTAAAATTATTGTGTGTGCATTTAGAAAGTCGCCCTTGTGTGGGTTTGCCTCGGGTTTTTGTTTGGAGATGGCTCCTTCAAGCAGGTGGGGAGGGCACAGGGAGCAGGATGATGAGGTTGGGTTTTTCATTCAGTTCTGAATCCCACAGAAAACACTTCCAGAAGTTGTTCTGTTGTTGGGGCAGTTTGCAGGAAACAATGCAGGGTCTGTGCACGTGTGCAGGGAGATGGGGCTCAGCACAGAGCTGCAGAAGGGTGAGCGTGGGAGGGGATCCCCAGTGCCAGCAGGGAATGAAGGCAGAGCTCCAGCATGGTGCTTGGCCCTGGGGCCACGTGCAGGTCACAAAACGTCTGTAACTCAATTTCCCTTCCAGTCCCACCCTCTTCCTTGTCTGTTCGGTGGGTAAAACACAAGGATGTTTTGAGGCAGGGTGAATTCAGTGTTTGTGAGGGAGGCTGGATGCTCTCCAGCAGATGTTTGGAACAGGATTCTGTTCCTGCCTCTCTGGGGACGGGCGGCAGCAGCAGCTCCATGGTTTAACCCCAGTTTCAACCATCCTGCTGCTGGGGAGGCGATTGCCTGATGCCACTGCCTTCTCTCCCTTGCTCTTGTCACCACCCTCCTTTTCTGCTGCAGCCCCAGAGGCTGAGGAAAGGGCTGTTTCATGTTTTTGAGTTGTTCATTCTGGGGTTTTCTGCCAGAGCCTGTGTACCCTGTGGGTGTTGTTAGCTAACAGAGAGATCTGGAGAGAGATCTGGGGGCACAAGGGAAGCTCTCAGTCAAGACAGCAGGTAAAAGAGCACTCCAAGAGTCCTCAATAGTTTATGACTTGATGGGAGCTTTGCTTTCATCAATACTCCCTGTTATTAATGCCAGAGAAGGAATTAATGAGAAATAATCCATGAAGTCATGTTTAATTTGTCCTGCTGTGGAAAGCTGTTTTTTTCTGGAGAGCATTAGTCATTCTTACATCCCCCTTGGTAGAGTGAGCGTTGAGTAACGCCTTCGTGTTTTGCAGGAGCATTTTGAAGCCCACCAGTAGCCCCAGTGCATTTTGGCAAGCACTGGGGATGCTCTTTGCCATGGCACGGCTGGTGAGCAAGCCCTGAGATTAACGTGATTGAATGACTGTTTTAATTTCAGCCCTGATGGAGCAAAATTAGTTACAATGATATGTGTGTGTTGAATAAAATTGTAGTTTTATTAGCTATAATTGCTGAAGAAGACTTTTTAAAGCCTTGACTGCTGGGGGGAAAATTGCCAGCGCTGGAATTTGTGCTTGCACAGTATGGCACTGATTGTTAGCGTGGTGCACAATCCATCACCAGGGCACTCTGGGGAGCCCACCCTGTGCCCCAGCAGAGCACAGGGGAGGCGAATCCCTCTCCAGGGAGCTGGGAACCAGCGCTGCCTTGGGAAGATGGAGCAGAAATCCCAGCCTGGAGGTGCCCGGAGCACTGGGCAGGATGGGGTCAGCATGGAGGGGTGGTGGCAGAGGGACCAGCCACGCTCAGGGCTGGGTCTGGTGGGGTCACCCATGCTGGGACAGTGCTGAAGGAACCTGGGGGTGATGCGTGTGATGGTCAGGGGGCTTGGGGAGCCCCTGGGCAGGAGACAGAGCTGTGCTGGGAGGAAAGGACGCGTGTGACAGAAAGAAGGGGGATAATTTGTTTCTTTGTTTAATTCTGTTGTAATCAAGCCCAGAGGCCTGGTGTGGGGGAGCCATTTCAAATTGTCTGCCGTGCAATAGGCATTTGTCTTAATTTATGTGAGGGGAGGTTGTAAATCTGCAGGAGCTCGGATTCCACATGCGCATTTCAAATAACAGCACCTGACAGTTCGCTGGCAGCTCAGAGCTTTTTCTGCTTCAGAAAACAAAATATTGGAGGAGTTGTGCGGTGTGGGTAAATAATTTGAGGAATTAGGCCAGAATATCCAGCACACTTTTCTTGGAGGAGCAGAGGAGGTAAAAGAGCTGTAAAGTTCAGGAGTCAGGGATGGAGGGAGGAGAGGCACAGCTGAATTGTGTGAAAGTTTTCCTTCCCTCCCCAGCCCCAGCTGGAATTGCCACCATGATCCATTCCAGGTGTAAATCCATTGGTCTGCCCTAATTCTTGTTTACCTTGAAGGGATGGAGAGCACAGTGCCAGCTCTGCTGGGGAATGTGGCAAACACCCCCTGCACCCCAGGGCAGCACAGGAACACCTCAGCCTGCTCTGGATGTGCTGGGAACTCGGGGTTTGCATCAGGAAAAGCCTTCCTGGGCTGGGTGGGGAGGCACAGAGGCTGCTGTGTGCCCTCCAGTGTAGCTGTGGTGGTTTCATTGTGGGAGTTTTACTCAGTGAGTAACCTCGACCCAAATGGAAGAAGCAGAACATGGAGGGGTGGTGGGAGATGCTCCTGTGCACACAGGCACCCTGTACAGGAAGGTTGGCTTCACAGGGAAGCTCCATGGGCACCTCTTGGGTCTGTGTCCTGCTGGCATCATGCACTTGGACAGATACAGGATGAGGCTTAAAGTTTTCCAGAAAAAAAAAAATTAGGTTTGGTCCTTGTGCTTTCATGGCAGCACAGTGCTCCAGTTTCTGCAGCACCACCCTGGAGATTTTCTGGAACCAGTGCTGGCTCTTGCAGGGCACTCAGCCTGTTGGTGACACTGTGAGTGACCAGGGGCTGTGCTGGATCTGAGCAGCTCCTCCTGGAAAAGAGGAGCTGAAAATCCCAAAGAGGAAAGTAGGAGGAATGACTGGAGAATACTGAATGTTCTTGTGCTGGATCACTTGCATTAAATTCAGAGACTTTCTGAGTACAATTAATAGTCATTTTATTTAGGTCACCCTGGTTTTGTTGCTTTAAATGTATGCCTCCATTAAAGTGGAAGAAAATCAAATACATTTATCTCCGTGGAGCCTTTTGTGAACTGGCTGGGCATATTTTAAATAACCCTGGGAACTGTTAGGATTATTAAAGCCTTTGGCTCCTCCAGGTTTTTTTTCTTTCCTCCTATTCTCCCCTATTCCTCCTTCCAGGCAGTGAGTAATGAAGTGGTAGAGCCCTTCCTTTTCTCAGAGCCCCAAGTGGATTGGAAAAAAAAAAAGAAGTTAAATAAACTGAAGCCCATTAGTTAGGCTTTATGTAAGAAACTGGGTCTACATTGGCTGTATGGATGGGCTGTGCTGGGACAGAGGAGTCTGGGGGCCTGAAGTGTCCATTTGTAACCAGCGTTCACTGGCAAGCCTTTGTTTTCTTCTTTTTATTAGTTACCCCGAGTCCTGAGGCTGTTCATTTTGTACCTCTGGCTCGGTGCTCAGAATGAGTCTGCATTAATCAGCTCCTTTGGGCTCCATGTGAGGAGGCTGGGGTCTGGGTGCCCTGGGTGGGATGGCTCAGCCTCCCCTCTGTGCGGGGGCATCCAGGGCCTCGCTGGGGCTGGGGTCCAGCTGGCACCGTGTGATGGGTGATGGCCAGGCCTTGCAGGCGGCAATTCCACCTTCCAGTGCTGCTGCTAGCCCAGGAGAAGCCTTCCTTGCCTCTTGTGTGCAGAGTGAGAGCTGCCAGGAAAAGCCTTCCTTGCCTCTTGTGTGCAGAGCGAGAGCTGCGTGTTTCGAGCTGAGCATCTCTGGGGCTGGCGGAGGGGTTAACGGGGCGCTCACAGCCCTGGCTGTGCTCGAGTTTCGGGCTGGTTTCCTTCCCCTCCCCTGACACGGGGATGGGTTTGCTCAGAGCGGGTTTACTGGCGGTTACCTTGGCCGTGTCCCTTCTCTCTCCTTGCTGAGAGCTCGAACAAGCCGCTTGTGTTTGCCTCGCGGAGCACCGTGAGAAACGGGCTGTGTGTGTGAGGCGCTGTGGTTTGCTCATTCTATTCAGCCCTTTGTATATTCAAATTCTTCTAGTTTGAGTTCTTGCTGTTCTGCCAGATTTCCATACCATTGATGGGTTTTCTGCATTAATAAGTTTCTCTCCCCCCTCCCTCCCATACCCTCGCCACCTTTTTGCGACTGGTGAAAAGTTTTTCTGCCCTCTCCACATTGATTTTCCTCTCCCGCTTGTCTCACCAGCTCTCAGATGTTTTATTTTGCAAAGCGTTAATAGAATTTTCCTTTTGCCGCCGCACTTTATCTATTCAGGGGGTTTCAAGAAGTCTCATTGTGTCACTGGGCTGTGGAGGAGAGAGGCTATTCTTCTGCCACAATGGCTGCCCTAAAAAATAACGCAGGGTGGGGTAAGCACAGAAAGGGCAGAGACGGAGATAAAATGTTCTGACCTTAGGAAAGAGAAAAGATAACCAATTAGACATTGTTGAAAGGGCACCAGCTGGCTCAAAGAACACCCCACTGATCATTTTTTCTTCCAGGCATACTTGGGCCACGACTGAACTCAGCTGCAGAGGCGCTGCCCCCGTGCAGGTTTCATGTGTGCAGTGTCGGGGCTGAGCCTTTTTTGGGGGCTGCTGCCCAGCCCTGGTGCCAGCAGTTGGTGCTGCTGGAGGGGGCAGTGCCCGCTGCAGGGTGCCTGTGCCCCCGGGGGCCCAGGAACCTCCCTCCAGGATCAGCCCTGCAGCCCCTGCTTGGTACTGCTAATAGGGATTTATTTGCATGAAAATGCGCCTGCCAAGATCATCATTGCAGCTTGGCACACGTGGCACAGAGCCCCGCTTGCCCAGGGGATGGCGGTGTGTTGGACAGGTGGGAGAAGGGGAGGGAGCTGCAGAGCCCAGGGGAGGTGTCACTTATCAGGAGAGTGGAGCCTGCACTCAGGATGGGGGACAGAGCACATCCCTGTGCTCCTGCACATCCAAGGAGCTGGATGTGCATCCTGCCCTCTCTGGGATGGGGATGGAGAGGGAAAATTCCACATTGAACCTTTTGCAGCAGGGGCTGGGTGGGGACAGAGGGTGGCACTGGGTGCTGTGGTGCCCCAGGAAGCAGCAGCAGGTGCAATCTGTAATTTTTGGTTCCAGTGAGGCCAAGACCTGTGAGAATGAAAAATAAAGATTGCTGAGCAAACATAACCCTGGGGCAGAGATAAGCAGGGTGAAGGGCAGCCTGGTCCTTATCTGCCTCCTGGTGTTGCTCATCCTGGTGAGTTTTCCCCCTTGGAGGGCAGACAGACAGCAGGACACAGGGCTCTGTGCTTAATGCACTTTGGGTTTTTCAGTGCATCAGCATCTTTGGGTATCAGGAGAGCTGCATTTCTGCACCCTCTCAGGCCACTGCTGGCACTTTCTGCAAACCACTTGGACTAAAAAAGTTAAGAACAACTTAAGCAGAGACAGATTTTCAGATGAATTTCAGGCACCATGTAAGGTTTTGCTGCACTGTATTTTTGTACAATCTCCTGGAACATATTACAGCCCTTCAGAACCTCAGGGAGGTTCACCTTGTGTTTTCAGCACCTTCCCAAACCCTTTCTCCCCAGCCAAGGCTGGGAAATTTTTCAGAGACAGAGGCTGCATGTCTGTCTGTTGCCTGAGAGGACACTTGGAGGGACAGGTGGACCCTTCAGTGGCCCTCTGTGGGATGAGGAGAGCATGGAACTGCATTGTAAATCACTTAGCTGAGATAAATGATTTATAGAAAGCCAGAGTACAAGCCCCAAGGAAATACAGAAAAATTACTGGTGGGAAAAAACCCCAAAAACCTCAAACAAACAAAAAATCTCAAAGCCATACCGCAGACAAGCAGTGGAGTCCTTTAGAGGATGAAACCTTTTCTTTAAAGTTCTTCTTCCTTCCTGCAACACCGTGTGTAATTCAGTGTTAGAGGTTTCATCATCTCTGAGTTTGCAGCAGAGGATTGCATGTGTAATTTCATCTCAGAGCTTGCCCAGGCCATGTCCAGGGGCACATGGACCCCCCTGCCCCAGCCCTGCAGCCTCAGAGCAGCAGCTCGGGGTGTGATAATCAACCCCAGCACCACAGCCTTGTGCCATAAGTGCAGAATTTTAGGTGTGGCTGCACAGATTAAATGGAGGTGGAATAAATCATGCAAATCCTAATGAAAGTTGAAAGCAATTTGGTTGCACTTCAATACGTTTCATCAGTCATCTCTCTGTGAAGTGGAAATGCCGAGCCTGATGCGAATTAAAGTTTCTCCCTCCTCCCTCTCCCCTCTCTCCTGCAGCTTTTCAAAAGCCCTTTTGAAAACCTCTGAATACCTTTCTTGGCTGACCAGACTTTACCCTGCTCATACCTCTTTTAACCCAATTCTCAACCAAGACAGTGACTCTAAATTTGGAGGAGTCATGGGCTCGATTTGCATCCACACTTCCTCCCTGCTTGGTCTCCCTACAGAAGGGAGATGAGGCACAGCCAGGGATTGATGTGCACTGGGAAAGCTGATGAGATATTGGGCTGTTCAGGGCCAACATTTCAGTGGTCACTGCTCTGCTGCAGGATCAGCATTTCAGTGGTCACTGCTCTGCTGCAGGATCAGCATTTCAGTGGTCACTGCTCTGCTGCAGGATCAACATTTCAGTGGTCACTGCTCTGCTGCAGGATCAGCTGCCAGCCAGGGCAGGGAGGGGAAAGCAGCAGGTTTCCAGCAGCAGGAGCTGCCCCTGGCCAGAACCAAGGAGTTGTGCTCCTGCCTGTGCCCTCCCTGGTGTGTGTGTGCTGTGTCTGAGTCGGTGCCAGCTGTGTTAAAGCACAACTCTCCCTCTTTGTCTTGCAGGTAGAGGATGCCATGCTAATGTTTGACAAGACGACCAACAGGCATAGAGGTAAGAGGGGCTGGGGGCTCTGAGCTCACAGTGCGTGGCGGCTTCTGCATGGGGGAGCAAAAACCAGATCCAGTGAGATTTAACCAGTGGCTAAATCATGGCACTGAAGGCTCTGTCCTGCAGGTAGCACAGGAGTGGTGTTGGCATGGAATGCCCCAGGCACGTAGATTTTCTTGTTAGGAGTGGCTTTCCTGCTCAGTGTAATGGCCAAAGTCAGGGATTGTAGTGGAAAGTTCAGCAGCACTGAGCAAAAGCCTTGCTCAGGAAGATGAGCCCCTCCAGCCAGGGAGGCTCTGTGAGCAGCCAGTGCCCTTCCATTTGTAGCAGGGACCTCTTCAGAGCTCTTGCTTAGGTTGAAAAGTTCAACCCGTGACAACTTCCTTTTATATCCAGGGAATTTTCCACCCTTCCCCATGAAATCCCCCTTAAATGGGCCATAAATACTGCTCTCCATTCGGGGTCTCAGCAATGTGTTTGTGGCATTTAGAAGCTGCTTTGGTGCCGGGACAGGGGCCCCATGGTCTGGGGACAGCTGGGGGGACACTCAGCAGCTTTGGCCTCTGACACAGGTCAGGTGTCTCCGTTTGCTGAAACGTCCCCAACCCGGGGCTGAGTTCCTCCCTGGCTGTGAGCTCTGCTCAGATCCCAGGCTGGGCTCCCCCCTGTCTCTCTGTGAGCTCTCTGTGCCCACCCTGGAGGCTCTGCAGGGACAGGAGAGCAGGGCAGGGCTGTGTGAGCCCTCCTGTGCAGGATCCTGCCGCTGTGCCCAAGGTGACCCTGCCCTGTCCCTGGCTCTGTGCTGCTGTAAGCACTTCCAGGCAGGAGGGCACGGTGAGTGTTGGTGTCTGAGCTCTGGGATGCTGAGCTCTGCTCCAGCAGCCCTGCCTCAGCCCTGCTTCAGCATTTCTGGGCTCTTTGGGGAGCCTGCAGGCTGCAGCCTGGGTAATGAGCCCCGCAGGATGCATTCCTTGTCCACAAACATCTTTGCACTGACTTTCCAGCAGCAGAGGCCTGCTGAAGATCAGGGCTGCAGGTCTAGGGGGTGCCTTATGTGCTGTGAAACCTTTTGGGTTTTCCACAAAGGGCTTTTTTCCTACTACGTGTGTTGAAGATGAGAGGCAACAGGTCATCCTTTCTTATTTCCCCTGAGAATTCTGTGAATTGATTTCATTGACTAATTTTTTTATAGCTTGTTTTTCCTACATGCAAGCCATGACATTTTGCTCTGCATTAGCATCCCTGTGTGAGCTCCTGGATGAGGTCTAAGTGGGGAGGAACTAGAAGCCCCCGAGGACCAAGAGCAGGCTCCAGATGCCCCTGGGGGCAGGTGATGTTACCCCACAAGCTCCTGTGCCCCAGAGGCAGACTGAGCACCCAGGTCTGTCCCTCTGGGGCAGGTTGGGCTGGAGTCCCTCTCCTGGTGAAGGAAGGATTCTCTGGCACTCAGGAGAATCAGCTCTGCTGGGAAGGTGCATCCCAGGGAGCAGCCTTACTCACCCACTGCTGGGAGAGGGGCAGTGCTGCCTGTTTGTGGGGTTGGCCAGAGTTCTGTGAGCAGGGAAGAAGGGCTGCACAGCTCCCAGGGACAGAGAGGGCTGAGCTCTGAGCCCTTACCCTGCCAGCCGCAGGTGGGAGGAAAACTCAAGTACAAAAGGCAGAGTAAGAGTCCTCTTCATCTTCACACTTGAATTTCTCCAGCCTTTTGTGGCATTTCTGCCTGCTCTGCACAGGTAGCTGGTGCTAATCAGCCTAATGAACTGGCTCGGGGCTGTGGTGATGAATGAAGTGAGTTCTGCCTCTTCCACCGCCGATAAAATCACCCCAGACTTTACAAATTGTGGCACTCTGATTGTGGTGGGAGCGTGTTTAAAATGCACTAGTGTGCAGCAACAGTGTTAATGGCAATTCTCAAAACCACTTGTGGGCTGCAATCTGTATCTTCAAATTAGCCAGGGGAAGGAGGAATGGCAGATAAAATATCCGCTGTGGTTTGCTGCCCTGGTCTCTGCCTGCAGTAATCACCGTGGGCACGGGAAGGGAGAAGGATTAAAATTCACTCCCACTGCTAGAAGGTGAGATAAATTCCCTCGCAAGAAAACGGAGAGGGTTTGTTGGCATAATTCTGGCACGTGTGGGTTTGGGGAGCGTGGGACTCACCTGCCCCAGCATTGTTATGTGGAAATGCAGGATTGAACCAGGCAGAGGAGAAGGGGCTTTCAAAACTGCTCACCCTGCCTGGAAAACCCCACACAGGATAAAACTTCATGCCTGGCACGGAGCACTTTGTGTCTGCACTTGATCTTGGAGGTCTTTTCCAGCCTTAATGATTCTCTGATTCTATAACCTTAGAAATGCCATCGGGCCAGTCCTGCTGTGTCTCTGCCAGGGGTATTTTAATGTCCAGCTATTCCTGGATGTTCTCGAAGGAAAATAAGACTCAGCTCCCGCATTTCACGCTGATCTGTTTAGCCATATTGAAGGCAGGCTGCAAAATCTGTGTTTAATTGGAGTGGTTATGTTTTGGTGTACTGTAGGCAAGACAATCCCTAGAATCACTGGGATGCCTCCTTCCAGGGGTTCTTCTGGCTGTGGGCACAGAAAAAAAAACAGCATTTGATAAGTAAATATCCCTGGGTCAGCTTGTTTAGGTGCCTTTTTTTTGGAAAGAAAGTGTTGGTGATCCTTTATTTCTGAACTACTGTATTCCTGCAGTCTTCTAAAAACCACACACAAAAGTTCTCCCAGCATTCTGGCAGATCACTTCTGTCACTTTTCTTCACTGCTTAAAATTTCATAGAGCTGAAAATTACTGGGTCAATCTTGAAAGGATTCAGTAATTGGAAAGAAAGGGGAAAAAAGGAGGGTGGTGTTATTTTGTTACCCTTGCAAAGTGCAGATAAAATCTGGAGTTCAGCATTAGTTATTGATCTCTGGGGGTGGAGGGAGCCTGGCAGGATGATGATGTCCTTCTAACTTCATTATGGAGAGGAGCTCCAGGAAGCATTTCAATGTGCTGGGCCGTGCCCTTGGGCTGCGTGAGGGTTTGTGTTCCCAGCAAAGCTGAGCAGGAGCTGCAGCCCCAGCAGAGGAGGAGCAGGGAGGGAGGAAGGCGCGGTCAGATCAGTGCAGGTGCCAGAGTGGCTGTCCTGAGCTGATCCCAGCCTGAGGGCAGCCAGGACAGGGGCTTCAGTGGTTCCTCACCTCACCTTGGTCCCAGCCCTGTGATCCCTGCCCATCCTGTGCCCATTCCCTGGGTGCCCACAGCCTTGAGCCACCCCAGGAGCTGCCCGGGACCCTCAGCACAGCAGCCCCGTGTCCTGGGCTCACAGAAAGCCCCAGATTTTGAGTGAGTGACCCCCCCAAGCTGTAATTGCAGCACTGAGTGTAATACTATATGTTTTTCAAAGCCGTCCAGCCCCCAGAGTTATTTTCACATCAATTAACCCTCTTGCACAGTTAAGGGTGGCAGTGGAGAGAGGAGGGAAGTGACAACGTGTGATTTGGACTCCTTTAATCTTGAAACTAAACAAAATTAATGCCAGGCAGGCTGTCTGCAGGGTACAGACAGCATCATGTGTTTTGGGGGCTCAGACGTGCCCAGGGGTGGGCGCTGAGCTCTGTGCTCACTCAATGGGGCCTTTGCAGGGTTCTTTTGTTCCCCGGGCTTGTGATGACTGCCCAGGCAGGGCTGGAGGGTGGCTGGGCATCCCTTGGGCTGCCAGGCCCTTGCAGGGGGCACCAGGACATTGCTGGTACCCTCGTGTGGCATCATGGTGTGCCCAGGTGAGGTTTATGTGAACCCACAGAGCTCAGGCTGAAAGGTTGGTGCCCCCATCCCACCAAAACCACAGCACAGGGGCTCTGCTCTCAGGGAGGAAGGGGAGGGCTGAGCTCCATGGCTGTGCTGTGCCCATCCAGCAGATTTCAGGCATGGCTGTAATTGTGCAGGTGGGAGCAGTTGGCACAGTGGTTGTGATTCTTGGGAGAGTCAGGAGCGATGCTGTTAGGGAGATATTGGCTGTGCCTTGGCCAAGGAGGAGGCTTTTCTGAGGAGAAAAATAGCCTTTTGTGTTCTGTCCAGCTGCCAAAACCTCAGTTCTGGAGCTGATCTCTGAAGTTATAATTGACATTTTTATAGATGAGATATAAATATAATTAAGTCACTGCAATTATTTGTTTATCGCCATCTCCCTCAAGTCAAGCAAGGTCATGTGCATTTAAAATCTCATCCCCAGGCAGTTTTGAGAAAAGAGTAGTTAAAATATATAGAAATAATTGCCTAATTTGGTCATTTAGAGTGTAGCTTTTCTTGGCAGCAGCCTGGCTGTAGCACTGAGCATCCTTAGAAGTGCTTGGAGGGAGATTGTGCTTTTGGGAGAACAGGGCTGAGGCAGAGCTGCTCCAGCAGGTTTGACCCACAGCTTTGGGGAGAGCATCCACAGTGATGCTTTTTTAAAATACCAGTGCTTTAAGGGCTCTGGATGAGGAGTGTGCCACGAGCTCTAAATGGAGGCAGTGTTGTTGTTGTTGTTATTGCTTCCCGAGGTGAGCTGGGCCGATATTCCCCTGCCAGCTGCATCACCTCTCAAATGGGGCTCCAGAGAGTGCCAGGGCTGTGCTGGGCTCCCTCCCTGAAACCCATCCCAGGGACTGGGGCTGGAATAGAGAGTTTAACCCTTGGTGATCTCCTCCAGGGGATCAGGGGAGCAGCAGCTGCCCACAGGGCGTTTGGAGAGATTTTTAAGCAAATATTTGCTTCTGAACTTCACGTGAGGGCTGCAGAGATTCATTAGTTAATATTATTTACCATTTACACACCTATCAGTGAGCACCATCAGTCACACCTGTCTGTTTGGATTGCAGCAGTGACATGTGCCATGTTAATATTTTATATGTGTGTGTTTTTAATATTACATCCAGCCTATAAATATTCATTTCTTAAACACATTAACGGCTGCAAGGCTGCAGAGCAGCAATGACACCTCTGCTCCGTGTCACCAGTTCTCCTCTAGCTGGGGATCCAAACTGGGAGCTGGGGTGGCAGCAGCACGAGGGAGCTGCTCTGCTTTCAGGGATGGGGGACACTTCCCAGTATTCCCATTTGGCACCAGTTTGTCCCCCTTGGGCTCTCACCAGGTGTGGGGGCTGTGAGTGTCTCACATTGCCTGTGTCTCACCCAGCTCTTGTGCTAGTAAACACAAAACAAAAAGGAAAAGCTGCCAATTCTTGGATCCTTCTCCTCTGTCATTTAATTTCCTGGCCGTGCCTGTGGCTGCTGCTGGGGGCACCTGACATGAGGTGTAAAAATAACCAGAGCCAGGCCAGTGTGAGCCCCCATCCCAGCTCAGAACGGCACCAGGCTCCGGCCACGCTCCTCCAGGAGTGATGGAACATCTCAGGTGGTTACAGCCATCCCAGCCCTGGCCTCACGCTGCATAATGCCACCTGAGGCTGGCAGTAATTGCCCGCTCTGTGCTGTCTGTCAGCCCTTATTGCTTCATTTTGTGCCCATAATGAAAATTCCATCCAGGGGAGGAGACGAGCGAGCAGCTGCCCCAAGGAGGAGATGTCTGAAGGAGGGGAGAGGCTCCACTCAGGACGGTCTGATCTCTTCAGGAAACGTAAAGTGAGGGCTGTGCCAGTATTTCTCAAGTTTTCTCGATGATGCTCATGGTTCTGTCACACTTGCAGGGGGTGAGCCTGTGTTAGAGGCACCACGTCGTGTGCCCAGCTGAGGCTGCCTTGAGCAGTGAGGTCGTTCAGTACGAGCTCAGTTTGCCTTCTCACTGTCTCTGTCACTGCCAGCTTGAGTGACAGAGAAATTAGCACAAATCCTGGAGATCTCTGAGCAGAAAGAAACCCTGAAAGCCACGAATGAGTTCTTGCTTGTGAATCTACCCAGCCCCTTTTGCTTCCTGAATGCAGGAGCCAAGTGATTAGCAGGGAGCACTCTGAGCCTTGTGGGACTGTTTGGAAATGTTAATTGAGGAAAGGCCAGAAACAGGAGGAGAACAAAATGCAACATTTCCATAGACGGGCAGTGTGCATACAACAGGCAGAATTAAAATCAGCCTGGTGACCTTGAGGAGAGAGACAGCTCTCACAGCGTGCCCAAAAATGTGATATGGAAACAGGGAGAGACTCTGCCTCTCTCCCTCCCTGGTGTGTTGGCTCCTTCTCCCGTGGGTCACAGACTGGGCAGGCCCTCTCCAGCCTGCACAGGGGGAGCTTTTGTTCTTCACACCCCTGTGCTTTCTGTCGGTGGGTTTGGTAATGAGTCTTTGGGGTTTTTGTAGGGAAGGTGAGCAGGGTGCTGCAGAAAGGGGCTGCTTTGTCACCCCACAGTGAGTGTTCTCTGCCAGCTGCGCCCAGTGCTGCTGGAGCCTTCAATTGTACAAGGTCATTGCCATGTGTAAAAGCCTCCTGGTGATCTGTTCAAACAGATAACACATCCCCTATCCCAAAATCTTGAGATTCAGCAGAAACAGAGGTTACACAGATAATGCTGGCAACGAAGCTTTGCCCCTGAGCCTCTGTCAGAGCAGGCTCCACCTCTTGCTCTCCCCATCCTCGCATCCCTGGTGTGGTTTCAGTGTTGGGAGTGTGGGGGGATGCTGATCCAAGCTGTGGGTGCACCTGGGCAGGTACCTGAGCTCAGGTGGGTGCTATTGCTCCCGGGGTTGTCTGTGCAAGGCAGAAGCTCCAAGTGACTCTGCTGCCAAAGAGGACTTGTCAGGGGGTGGAAGTGGAAGATTTCTTTAATTAGTTTGATTAAATGTCCTGGCACGGAGTGATTTTTGCTTATCCTGTATGTTTTTTGTATATATAAGCTAAGTAAGAACATCTGGCACTTTTTTCACTGGAATAAGTTGAAAAACTGCTTCTTTCAGAAAACTGCAGGTCGGCACATTTGGGCTGTGGGTTTTATCTTTTTAATTTATTGAGTGTTTTCTGGACCAGAAAACTACCTTCAGCCAGGTAGTTCACAGATTGCTCCCCATTTTCAAACACCTTCCCAGGTCTGAGAGCTTGCTGAGTTCTGTGCTGTGGGAGGAATCAGGAGTGAGCAGATCCAGGGCCATCAACCCCCCTCAGCCCTCCTGGGTGACTCCAGACCCCTGTGGGAACGGAGCCCTGTGTTATCCCAGTGAATCCCAGGTCAGATGTGGTGTGGGAACGCTGGCTGTGGATCCAGGCTGTGTCTGTGGCTCACGCTGCGACCACAGAACTGTCTCTCCATGTTCACTCTCACTGGGACCAGTGCCAGCCCCAGTCAGTCAGGTGGGGTTGAGAGGTGGCTTCGGTCACAGCAGTGCCCTGGTGGGGAAATGTCCCTCCCTGCCCCTTGCAGGAGTCACACGTGAACACACGTGTGCTCCACACGTGTCCACAGAGCCCTGGAAGTCAGGGCAGGAGAATTCGCTTCCTTGTGGCGACAGATATTGCCCTGCCAGCTCACGGGGAGCTCAGATGGGCTAAAATCACTTTAAGTCTTGGTGGGGGCTTGGCTTTTGCCATTTCTGTTCCTGTTCTAGCAGCTCTGTTCCTCCTCACCCTAAACCCAAACCGGTAAAGAGGTAAAAGTATTTGCTTTGTGCTGCCCGCATGCAATTGCAGGAAAAGGAAAAAGTCAGATTACGGAAGTGTGGGGTTTGTTTGCCGTTGCCCCACTCCTGGTGGTGTCCCACAGGATTCCCCTGGCCCCTTGGCCTCGTTCTGCCCCATCCCATGCAGGGCAGGAGCACAGAGGGAGATCCAGAGCTGCCCCTGTGGCTCAGCAGGTTTGGGAGCAGCAGGAGGCTGTGGGAGCTGGGGATGGGCTGCAAACCTGCCCGGGGAAGGAGCAGCTGCAGAGGGAAGATGGGAGCAGCTGTGGGCATGAAATTAGTCATTCTATGAAGAAATGGATTTGATAAATAATAAAACAGTGGTATTAACAACAGATGCTTTCCAGGTCAGATGACTTTGATAAAAGCACCCAACAGCCATGGGTAATGGTATGAAAAATATGTATCTATATTTATAGATCTATTTATATGAAAAGGCATATAAATAAGTGTGTGTGTATATGCTCTCTGTAAATGTACCTGACATTTTATTTCTGGTTTAAAATGACAGTGGAAGTGTTGCTGCTCCCGTTCTTCACAGGCTTTTGAGACTTGTCAAGAAAACCTGAAATTTGATCAATTCCCCAAACCCAGAGCTCCCTCCCCTCCTCTCCACAGCACAGGCTCCATTTGTTTTTATATTCATACCTTTTCATTTTGATAACTGTTTTGATTTGTAAAATACTATGCCTTATACAATGTTTCCTCTATGATGATGTAGTGTGCTCTTCTTATCTTTCACCTTAAATCTTTGATAAGAGCATTTTAAAAATGAAATTGCTACCTGGCACCATTACACACTCCTGGCTGCCTGCCAGCAAAGAGGGAGCTGCTGGAGGGGAGAGGAGAGAGGCTCTGGAGAGGCTTCCGAGGATGCAGGAGCTGGGTTGGGATGGGGGAGGATGAGGAGGGGGAGGAAGCAGGGCAGGAGTGACCCTGCCCAGCGCAGGTTTGCAGGGTGCAGGTGCTGCCAGGGTCGGTGCCAGCATCTCTGGCATTCCCCTCTCATCCCCCCTGGGTTCTGCATTGCTCCGGGGGCTGCGCTCACAGGGAGCCTGCAGGGTCACTTCATTTTCCCTTTGGCCATGGGATGTTGGGGTAGGGCAGCCCAGCACTGCTGGAGCTTCCTGCACATGCAAGCAGTTGAAATGGTTTTGGATAACTGCTGGAATGTGATTTATTTATCAGGGGGGACATCAGCAGTGGGAATGTCAGTAAATAGAGGTGTCTGACGTGGCAGGTCATTTTTATTTTAATGTGCTGGATTTAATGAACTCTGGTTGTTGTAATTCATGCAGTGGTGGAATGCATCCATCCCCCTCCTGATGACGCTGGTTGCAGCTCTGTCCTTAGTTAGTGCTGTTCTTATGGCAGGAGAACTCTCCCCCTTGCACTCCCAAAGTGCCAGGGCTTGGCTGATAAATTGTTAACATTTAACATTCAATACTATTAGCCATAAACGCAGCTGAACGCTTCCCCAGGTCGTTCAGGCATTATAAATTATTATTATTGTTATTTAAGGGATCTCCTGGGAGGGTTTTTGCAGAGGCTGGAGGTGTCCCCAGGTGCTGGGGACGTGGCTGTGGCCATTCCTGCCCTGACACCTTTGTGGGGTTGGAGAGCAGCGAGGTCAGAGCCCCACATCTGCTGCCAGGTGATTTAACAGCATTTGTGTCCAGCCTAACCCAATCTATCTCACCTCACCAAGAAGAAAAAAAAAAAATAATCCTGCATCAAAATTACTGCTTTTGGAACTGTCTTGTCTCTTTTGAGTGGGAACTGGAGACAACTAGACAAGCTTCAATGGAAGCGAATAAAGAAACGTTACTTTGTGAACACAATCTGCTGGTACCAGTCACTTCTCAACAGCCATTCAATCAAAATGCTAATGGCAGAGGCAACAAGGGAGCGAGGTTATTGTAATCCTAATTGATAGGCTGCAGGGATGGGGTTTGATAAGTGCTGTTGAAGAGATGTTTTTGAAATATGATTCCCTTTAATTACAATGATACTAATAAAAACTGAACAAATTATTTAATGATAGTTTTCTAGGTAGCAGCCCAAAGATTTTTGTTCCAGTTATTTTGGGAGTTGTTTTTTTCTTTTTTGAACCAGAAATTATGGAAATCACCTTAAAAATAAAGCCGTAGTGGCAGGTAGTGACTTTATCTCGACTTGCGTGGCTACTTTGCATCAGAATTAATACTGTCACATCTGAAGCTCTTGAATAAGAAATCCAGTCATTTATTTATACAATAGACTTTGCTGAAAGCCCACGGTTGAAGCCACATTGCATGTAGGAATGCATTTAATATCCAATGCTTATAATAATTAGGATCAATTATGCCAGCCAGGATTTGAAAGTACATTTTGAGGGAGGGGCTGCAGGGCATTGAGGGGTTTTACAGCCGGGGTTGGGTGGTGTGAGTGGAGATCACTGGCACTCAGCAGCAGAAAGGTCCAAACTTTGCCAGGGCAGCAGCATTTCCCGTGGCCCTGCAGGGTGGGAGAGCTGTGCCAGTGCTCCCTGTCCTGTGGCTTGCCCTTGCCTCTGCAAACAGGAGCACAGGCAGGAAGGGCAGGTCTGTCACCGACAGGCAGCCTCTGCCTCAGCTCATTTTTGATGATTTAATTGATAGCAAAACAAATAATTTTTTTGGGGGGGTGTGTGTTTTGCTGTTGTTGGCGTGGGCAGGGGCTCCTGGGACGGGGAGGATGCTCTCTGCTGCCTTTCAATTTGTCAAGCTCTCTCTCAAAGATCTGCCAGAGAAGAAAGGGTAATTAATAGGCTTGAAGTCATTTCCGATGTGTCAGTATTTCTGCCTTGCTTCCAAGTGATAATGTTGGCTGGCTCCAGGCCCCCGGGGAGCCTTCCATCTTATTAACTTGTCTAGGAGAAACAGAGAGTGGGGACAGCTTGGGCCACTGGGTGACATGAAATAAGGATTTGTGCTGCAGCGAGCTGTAAACACGGGGGCCAGCTGAGTAAAAAGTGGAAAGGAAAAAAAAATAAAGGAAGAAAAAGATATTAAAAAGGCCACTGGTCACAAGTGCAGCTGATGGAGGGGGGATGTGCTTTATTTAGGGCAGCCTGTCCTCAGTGCATAGAGCTGGAGCTGATATTGTGCTGTGTCACCCATGGCCAGCTTCAGCGGGACCTAAGCTGGGTCCTGGCTCTGTCTGGGTCCCTCTGAGTCCCCTGTGGTGCAGCATGGGGCTCTGCTGCTGGAAAAGCTCGTGTCAGACGGGCTGTGGGGGTTTGTGTGAACCAGAGGTGAAGATGGGAACCTGGGGCTGTCCCGTGCCTTGGGTCCCATCCTGCTGGAAAACCTCGTGTCAGATGGGCTGGGGGTGTAGTAGCATGGTATGCTTTATACAGGTTTTGTTGTAAAGTTGGTTATACGAGGCTACACGTGGGGGTGTTTGTTTAAACCAGAGGTGAAGATGGGAACTGTCCCGTGCCTTGGTCCCATCCTGCCCTGCATGCCCAGGGCACACAGAGCCAGCACCCCGAGCAGCTCAGAGCACCAGGGGCTGTGGGGGCCCAGGCTGGGGCGCTGGAAGGGGGCCAGAGCCGCGGGCTGGTGCGTGTGCTCGTGGCTCTGCTCCTTGCCAAGGCTCCTTTGGCAGCTCCGCGGCGTTTCCCAATCGCGTTTGGCAACTTCGGTGTCAGCCTGGGGACGCTGAGGGTGCGGGTGCCTTTGTGGTCAGGAGAGCCTCAGGGACGGGGCAGTCCTGATGCCCTGCAGAGCCTGGGGCACTCTGGCACTTGCACAACGCCCCAGTGGAGCTGGGCAGCAGTGATGAGGTCCCTGGTAGGGAGCAGTGCTGTGCCATGGGGTCAGAGAGCAGGGAAAGCTCCCCTGGATGTTGGTGGAGTTCAAAACCTGCTCTTGGAGCCCCTCGAGTTGTCCCTGACCTGGGGAGCTGTGCTTGTGTCTGGGGAGGGGGCTGCAGGAGGGGCTCAGAGCCCTCAGTGGGGCACTGCCCCAGCAGGGTCCCTCAGGCTGCCCCCTCTGTCATGGGGAAAGCAGCTGTGCTGGGTCTGCTTGGAGGTGCTGGGCTCCAGCTGCCTTTGGTGTTGGTAACAGCAGGCACACAGGCTGGAAAGGGGCACAGGGGCGAGGGCAGAGTGAGGAGGGGCTGTCTGGGGGCTCTGGGTGCAGCTGAGCCCAGCCCAGCCCTGCTGAGCCCAGCCCAGCCCTGCTGAGCCCAGCCCAGCCCAGCCGAGCACTGCGGCCACCAGAGCTCTGACCTTCATGGTACGTGTGCCCTCCATCAGGGCTGTGCACCCACCTGTGCCCTCACTCCAGGGCAGTGCATCCTCAGTTGCTCCTTCTGTGCCTTTCTTGGCTCAGGTTTATTTTCTCCCCCACTGCACCAGTGTGAGAGTGGCTTCAGGAGCCGTCCAGGGGGACCCAGTGGGGACAGTGCTGGCCCCCATGGACAAACTGTTCCTTTGAGATGGTTTGAAGTGGCAAACCTTGGTGTTTTGGGTCACTGGGAAGGAACAGGATGTCTTTCACGTATTGACAGGTTTTTTGTTCCTTCTCTGTTCTCTGCTGATCTCTCTGCTGTTTGTCAAGCTCACCTCTCCTGTTCCAGAGGAGTTTTTATTGCTGAGCATCCCTGACTGCCTCTTGGCCAGGTGTGAGGTGGCCACGGTGAGGAAAGCAAGGAAGGCCCCTCAAAGCTCTTCAGGGATTGAGCCACTTCACTGGCAGGTTCTTCTCTTCCACTGCAGAGCATGTCTCTGCCCAGTGGAGTTCCCCTTGCAAGCACTTATTAGGGAAGCTCTGGTGTAATCTAATTAAAATTTGGTTTAATATTCTGTGAAAATGAAAACTGAATCCTCCCTGCTTGAAAGAATGACCGTGCATGTATTAGTCCTCTGTTTTGTTGTTGTTGTTGGCTTATTCAAATATTAACACTGCCTGCACGCTCAAAATGATGGTTTGTGTCCATTAGCGGGGCTTAATTCCCAAATTTAATGATGAGTGATACACAGGAGTTGGTGAAAGCTGCTTGCTGGGTATTTTTTATTATGTTTTTTATGCTGATGTTCCTTCCTGGAGGTAAATAAGAGGAGGGATTGCTGGGCAATATTATTACTGTGAAATTAAAATAAAGTCTCATTATTTGAGGATGGAATTTAGTGGCTGAAGGTTTACTCTTCATCTGCAGCTTCATTCTGAGTTCTTCCAGCTAATTACCTGCTGATTAGTTGAGGACAGGCGTTGCTCACCTTGGCCTTGAGCATCAGATTATCTCCTGGGCAGGGTGTTGGGGTGGATGTATTTGGTGAATATGGAGGTACTGACCTCCAAAAATAGGCAACAGCAACTTCCCTGCATTTACTGGAGAGAGTTAACTCTTCTTTAGGGAAAAGCTTTCTTGAGAGGAAAAAAAATATTTAATTTAAAGCTGGATTTTAGTTAAAAAACACCCATTGAAGATGGGAGAATTACCAGAAAGTCAGAAAACCTCCAGCTATCTGAATGATTTCTTCCCTTTCCCCACCTGTCTTTCCGAACTTGATTTTAAATGTGGAAATATCTCAGCTGCTGATCTGCTGAAGGTTCCCTTCAGTGCCCAGCAGAGAGGCTGCTCTGTGTGTGTCTCCTGTGGGCAGAAGATAACTTTAAACAGCACAATGTTTATCTGGAGAGAGCAATGGGATGGATCACCCAAAGCTTCCTCTGCACGGGGAGCAGGGATGGGAGGATCTGCCAGGAAAATGTGTTGGGAACCCCCCTCGGAGCAGATGTGGGGATTGCAGAGTCTCTGGGCGGTGTCCAGGCGCTCTCCAGGCTGGGCAGAGCCAGCACACCCTGCTCCCTCCTCCTTTGGGGGGCACAGGGCACCGTGGGGCTGTGCCCGGTGCTCTCTTGGGGTGGCAGCTCCAACAGGGCTGTGTGCAGGGTCTGGAAGGAGAGCCTTGTTCTGGAGAGTTCAAAGGGAATGTTGAAATAATCAAAACAGCCAACAGCTGTTCCATGCCAGTTTCCAGCTCGCACAGCTGGCCACAGATGGCTTTGGCACTTGCCACGAGCGTGCCCAGCCAGAGCAGTGGCCATGCAGGCACCCCTGGGGCTGTGTTATTTCCCAGTCCCTTTGCACCCCAGGGATGGGAAATACTGCAGCCCCCAGAGCTGCAAATCTCCCAGCCTAGGATGGGTGGGTGGGTGGTGCCAGCCCCACCAGGCTGAAAGCACAATCCCATCATGAAGCAGATCAAGACATGAAGCCTTTAAAGGCCTGTGCTGGATGTGTCATATCACAAGGGCTTGCTGTGCCTGCTGATAAGGATCAGCCACACGTTATCTGTGCTTCCTCCTGTACATTTCTTACAAGCTGATAAACTTTGAGCTGGATGGGAACCAAGTGTGCCACGTCTGGAGCAGGGCTGCAATGGCTGCCCGGGGGCTGATAACGGGGTGATAACAGCACCTGCTGTTCCAGAGCATCCTCAGCCCCTCTGTCCAGGGCTGGTGGGCTCCCGGTGCTGCAGTGACCTGCCAGCCCAGCCCTGCTCCACAGCCAGGTAGCCACAGTGAGCAGCAGAACAGGTAAATCCCAGAGAGGGTCAGTGTTTCAGCAGGGGGATGCCTCGCTTCACTTGGCATTTCAATCTCCTCCAGCACCAGCTTGGAATAAGCAATTTTTTAGTGTATGGTGATTTATTTTGTTAAAAACCAAAGCATTATTCATAATTATGGAGTTTTATGAGAGTATCCATAGCAGTGTTCTCCCTGTGGTTGGCTGTGGGAGCTGGGATAATATTTGAGCAAGGGCCCTGGGGAAAGGACGCGCTCACATTCGGCGCGGGCTCAGCCGATTGAGCTGGGGTATAATTACCTCTATTCAGCACCACTGCTCCAGTTATCAGCCAGCGTCAGGGGCAAGGCCAGAGCCTCAGAGTGACACAGATTGTTAGAGAACATCAAACTTTTTTAATGCAGTTAATGATCCTCAGCTATAAATAGCCTGTTCCTGGTGACTGGCACTCAGGGTTTGTGCTGAGCTGCACGGTGCTGTGGTTTGTGGGGGTTTCTTTTCTCCTTCCACTCATACTGTAGGTTCTTCCACCCAAATGCTTTACAAACAGGGTAAATAGACCTTTTCTGGGTCAAGAGGTGAAGTCCTGCCAGGCAGGAATGTGAGGTGGGAGGCTGGCAGCTTCATCCTCTGGTCCTTCTGATTCTGTCCCCCCAGAATGGGGATGCTTCCTCTGGGGCTCCCCACCTCTGCCATGCCACTGAGTAATCCTCTGGGAATGGTGAGACAGGCAGCTTTCTTGTATGCTGTGCCCCAAAATTTCCTTTGCCCTTTCTCCAGTTAAATAGGACTGCAGCTTCATGGAGGAGAGTTTGGAGATGGGACTCTCTGCCTTCGAAACAAGGAGGGCTTGGTCCAGATGAGCCCTTGTGCTCGCAGTGCCCTGCTCTGACCCAGTAAATCCTGAGCAAGTGTCAATCTGCTGGGGGAGTTGTCTGCAGGAGGCCTGGCCAGAGCATTTCTCTGTGCTCAGGCTGCATCACGAGCAGTTGCTGCTCCCTGGGAGTGCACAGATCCCTGTGGGTTGCTTTACCCTTTCCAGAACGGGATTTGAACAGCCAGGCAGTCTGAGAGCGGTGCTTGAGAGCTCGGAGTGCACAGACACGCCGAGCCTGTGGCTGGAGGCAGGGTGTGGGGCTGGGATGGGGCATCAGGCCCAGCTCTAGAGGGTTCCTAGCCAGCAGCACTGCTCACTGTCCCAGCAGAACAAAGCCAAAGCCCCAAACCCTGCCCTGTCTCCCGAGCCGGAGCGCAGCGAAGGAGCGGCCGCGTTTCGCGCTGCCCAGAGCCACGGTGAGATCTGCCACAGCTTTGTTCTGCACAGCCTGCAGGGACCAGGGAAAGGTCATCTCACACACACTGTTCCTCCACAGGGAGCTCTTTGTCTGCTCTGAAAGCAGCGAGCAAGGGGGATTCTCATGGAATGCCTCCCCCTGCCCCCCGTGTTCCCAGCCCAGGTCAGGATCCACACTGGATCCGCAAGCTTTGGCTGCTCTTTGGGGTCTGGCTTTGCTCTGGCACCTGGGGACGAGCCCAGGCATGGAGCTGGAGGGCTGGGCACTGTGAGAACACCCCGGGGAAGGCTCAGGGTGTGTAATTAGTTCCCCGTTTCCCCTGCTGTGGCTGCTGCTCCTGGTACTTTTGTTTTTAAGGATAAAGATTTCAGCGTTTTCCCCGATGGTTTGAACAAAGGTTGAGCGCGGGGGGAAATCCATAAAACAATGTCACCAAAACACAGGGAGGAGAGGGAAGCTTTAATAAAGCTTTGCTGGGCCTGTGCACCTGGGACTGGAGCGGGAAGGAGGCGCTGCAGAAGGTCACCTCTGAAGGTGGAGGATGACAGAGCAGCGTGGCTGCGCTCCGGGGAGCTTGGGCAGGAGCCCGTCCATCCCTGGGGTTTGCTCAGCCCATCCTGCAGCTCTGATCCCCTGGCATCCTGGGCTGGGCACAGCAGGGGAAGGTGCTTGTGCCTTGGTGGGACAGGGATGGATGGAGGGATGGAGGGATGGAGGGATGGAGGGATGGATGGATGGATGGATGGATGGATGGATGGATGGATGGATGGATGGATGGATGGATGGGAGACAATTCCAAAGGAGCTCTTCACAGCAGGGAGGGCTGTGGCTGTCACAGGGAGTCAGAAGAGAAGGGTGAGGCACTCAGTGATAGCACATCATGGATTTTGGATGGCTCAGCAGAGAAAATCCCTCTCTTCTTATCTCATCTGTCTGTGCATGGTCTTGAAAAGTGGCTGCAGAGGAAGGGAAGCACCTGCTGTACCTGAGGGTCATTGGGAAGCCTATTTTAGATGTCATACTTTAAAATGTAGATATCATTATTAGCAAAGGGCTCTGGGTTTTGTGCTTGTCTTAGCCTTGTTTTGCTTCTCCTTTCCCAGCAGATCCCTTTTACAGAGCTGCTCTGCTCTGTGTGGTCCCTATTAAAAGTTTCCTTTCCCAGGGTGATTCTGCTCCTTTGTTGCATCTGGTTCTTGAACACTTTATACTATCAAACAGCAAAACTGCTTTTATTGATGCAGCAAAGAACAATGGGATTTCTCCAGCAGTGCTCCCAAAATACACTTGTGGCTTTTTTTTTTTCTTTTTTTTTTTTTTTATTGCTGGCTTCCAACAGTGGAAAAAATGATGAAGATCTGTTAGGTTTACTCTGGTCACTTCAATGGGAGGTTGGTAATATCCACAGAGGGCTCCATAGATGGATTATGTCCCGTGCTGTGGCAGGGCTGCCCAGACAGGCACTGGGAGAGCACAAACATCCTCAGTTTTGTGGAGAGCTGTGTGTGCTGGGCTCGTGGGGGTCACAGGAGGGTGGTGGGCAGGTTGGACAAGGACTGATGGGCAGCTTGGGCAGGGGCTGCTCACAGAGGGGCTGTGCCTGCCTGGCCCCAAGCCCTGCACAGCTCCTTGGGGTCCCCTCCTCAGCACTGCACACACAGGGACACACTCCCCAGAATGACTGGATTCAGGTTTTCCATGAGAACAGGTGTCAGGGTAAGTGTGTCTGCCGTATAAAACAAAATCATGCACGTTTAAAATGTGATGTGTGCGTTTTAATGGCCGCTGTCAGCCTTTGCCCCTGGACATGTGTAAAATGTGATCACTCCTGACTGTCTGGAGCTGTTACTGTGAGGCAGGTCTGCTTGCCCTGTTTCAGGGGAGGAGCTGGGGGTGGCTGCTGGGGCCAGGAGCACCTCTGGAGTTAACGAGGAGCCCCCGTGACAGCTGCAGGCAGTGCACAGGGCTCTGAGCAGCCTGCTCTGGTGAGAGTGTCCTGCCCTTGGCTGCAGCTTGGATGGGACGAGCTTCAAGGTCCCTGCCAACCCAGCCCAATCACAAATCTGTGAGTCTGTGTCACCTCGCTTCACCCGTGCTCCTGGACTAAAATCAGGCTTACATTAAAAGGTGTTTTCCGCCACCTCATGTACTTCTGCCAGAGCTTTCCTGGGAACACGCACCCGAGCAGTTTGAACTTTTTTCTTGTTCTCAGCCCCTGCTCAGGGGAGAGCTGGGTCAGCATTTGCAGGGGTGTTTGAAGCTGCATCCCACACCGTCCGTGGTGCTGGGAGCTGGTGTCCAGGAATAGCTGAGCAAATGCTTTGCTCCTTACATGTGTGTCCAGAGGAACGGGCGGTGTGTGCATTCAGAGCATCTGTCCTGGCCAGGCTCTCTCCCTGCCAGCAGTGTGCATTGTTTGCTCGGGCAAATGCTGATGTGGTGTGTGAGCAGCAGGGATATTAATAATGCCCAGGAATGCTGTGTGCTGCTGAAGTTCCAGCCCAGAGGGTCATACTGCACAGCTCAGAGGGATTAGCTTAACCTGAGGCTAAGCTGCTCATTTTTGCTGGTATTTCCCTTGACCCCAGTCAATTATTTCAATTCCTTGAATAGTTTTTTGTTGTTTGGAGCCTGGTTTGCTGTTCCTTTGCACTGTGATGTATGGAGCGAGCAGGGCAATGGGGCGTCCGTGCTCTCCTACCCAGGCAGGGCTGGCAGAGCCTGGGGATGCACCCAGGGAGGGTGGGATCCATGCAGAGCTGCAGGACAGTGTGTCAGGGGCTGTGGGGAGTGCAGCAGCAGCATTTCACCTGGGCAGGGATGCACCCAGGGAGGGTGGGATCCATGCAGAGCTGCAGGACAGCGTGTCAGTGGGTGTGGGGATGCACCCAGGGAGGGTGGGATCCGTGCAGAGCTGCAGGACAGCGTGTCAGGGCGTGTGGGGAGTGCAGCATTTCACCTGGGCAGGGATGCAAACCAGCAGTAAAGCACAGAGAGGAGAAGCACTTGGTGAGGATGGGGGGCTTGCTGCACGCCGTGGGGATACAGCTGCAGGATGGGCCCCCCTGGTTCACTGAGTGGATTTGAGCTGATGCCTCCCCAGAGTGATGGCAGGGGGTGTCCCTGCTGGCTGGGGGCTGTGCCTGGGGACTCAGTGACAGCTCCAGCAGCCCGTGCAGGAGCCCCTGCTCACCTGCCCATCCATCTCGTGGTGCTGTGTGTTACTGAGGGAAGGACACCTGGCTGCCCCCAGCACAGTGCCCTTCACCGTGCAGCGTGCAGGAGGGCTCTGTCAGCCCTGCTGGCAGCCCAGGGCTCTGTGTGTGTGTGTGAGTGTTCTGGGGGCTCTGTGCCCAGCCCTGAGCTGCCTCTGCAGGAGCCAGGTGGGCAGGAGTCACCTTGAGCCAGCGGCTGGAACATTCCCCTGCAGGGTCACTCTGGAGATGCCTCATTTGTCTGGGGCACCCCAGAATCCACCATGGGGGGGTGAATTCCAGCAGGGGAGGGTTCTGGGCTTGGCAGGTGCCTGGAGAGGAGCAGCAGCAGCAGTGGCAGGTTTTAGCCTTGTTCCTCCATCATTTAGCTGCCTTGTGCTTCTCATCCACTTGCTGAAATCAAGCAGAATTTTTTAAAAATTATTTTTAATTGAAATCTGAATTTTTATAATAATGTTAATTTTATAATTAAATATTATTTAATAATTTTATAATAATTCTAATTAACGTTTCAGTTTGGGGAGAGTGGTCAGCTCCAGGGACACAGAGGCTCAGGAGGTGAAGCATGGCCCTGTCACCCACCAGGGGACACACTGATTGCTGGTGCCTTTTGATGCCTTTGAGTCTGAAACTGGAGCATTGCTGGGATGTGGCACAGATGGGCATAGATGGGGGCAGGCTGGGGGTCTGTCCCTCCCAGCCTCCCCATATCTGGCACCCACAAATGCCCCTTGCAGCTGGGCACATACTGTCCCCCCTCTTTGTCACAGAAAAGACAGCTCTGGGCTCTTGATTGCAGAACAGACAACTCTGGGAAAGAATGCTTGCACTTTTTTAATAACCTATTTCTATAATTGAAGGATTTCAGATTTCTTTTGTAAGAGCAAGCGCCTGCTTAAACATGGAGAAAAATACAACCAATAATATGTACTTGAAATTTAATGCAGGCTAATTCATTTTGGCACAGTCCCAGATATGCTGATTAAATGGCCTGTGAAGTGCTACAATATCTTGATAATGTACATTCCACATTTGATTATATAATCAATTATGTTGCACCTAATAACATTTAAAATTAGTGGAAAAGCTGTGAGCAGATTGTATCAGGTGCAGAGTGGGTCTTGGGCAGCTTTAAAAAAACTTCTGCCAGGAGGAGCAGGCGTAGATGGATCTTCAAATACTGTTCTTCAGGAAGCCAGAGACTTGATAAAACTCCTAAATTTTATCAAGTTAATTTAGTGACTTTAAATTTTGTTAATTTAGTGACTTGATTTAGAATAAAATAAGCTGTCTGCTGCTCCCCTGGTTTGCTGCTGGCAAAGGGACTCATATTTTCTATCTAGAGCTGACCTTGCGCCCCGTGTTCAGAGCAGCCCCGGTGGTGTTGGCAGTAATTCTGTGGTCAGACCCAGGGCTCAGCTCTGCCTGTGGGGCTTTTCCTGCAGAAAAGGGGAACCAGAGCTCCCCTTCCCTGGCTCTTCCCTGCCTGGGGATCCTCAGTGTTTGCCCATTGTTGGGGACAGACAGTTCGTCCATCACGTGTGACATTTTGCTGATTCCAGCTGTGGCACTCCCTGCTCCAGAGGACCCTCAGCTGGGTGATCACTGTCATGGGCAGCCTGAGCTGGAGCCTGGAGCAGCCAGGATCATTGGCAAATGATTGTCATTCCTTTGGGGGAGAGTGAGTGCTTTTTGGGTGACTGGCAATGGCAGGTTAGGGGAATTTGGCCTGGCTTTTATGGCCCTCCAGTAGGAGAGGGTTGATGGGAAACAAATGTGTTATGGCCCCAGACAAGCTGTTGCTCCATTTTTTGTTCTGTTTAAAGCGGCACTATCAACCAGTTGGAATATAGGCTTGGAGTATCGCAGGGAGTAATCTAATTAGTATGAAGTCAATTCACTAGTTCCTTTTGTATCTCGTGATTAAATAAGTGGGAAAATGGCTTGAAAATTAGGTGCTAGAACAACCCAATTACATTTCTGTAGCTTTTTGTATTCAATTTCATAAACAATTTTGCTCTTCGCTGGTTAATCAGTGAATGCCTTTTTCCAGTTTGAAAAGCACTTTTGAAATTATAATGCAATTAAATTGTGTGTGGATGTTCTGGCATAGCGAGCGCGGGGCTGGGGGCCTGGCAGCCAGCCACGCTCTACCTTGACAGTAATGAGTTCCTGAGCTGGCAGCTTGCTGGTGTCATTCATGACATTGTCCATCCATAATATTGGGATGTGAGAGGCTCTCCTGGGCAGGGCTGGTGCGCTGGCAGGGGCTCAGAGAGCTCATCCCCTGTGCCACAGCACCCACAGGGGTTCCTCACTGGGCTCCAGAGCAGCTGCCTCTGTGCTTTTGCCTCTTTTTACCCTCTTTTTTATTCTCTTCATTCTATGAGCCTTTGCAGGACTGGGGGTTGGAGAGGGATGTGGGGGATTAAGTGTTGTTTTCCTAGGGATGAGAAGGAGAACACCTCAGTGTGCTGTTAGCAGAGAATCACAGGATGGTTTGGGGTGGAAGGACCTTAAAGCTCACCCAGTGAGAGGTTCAGTGCTTGCTGTTTGTGCTGTTATTTGTCTCGTGCCCAGTTCAGGCCCTGGGGAAGGGTGACCAAGCCTGCCTGATCCCAGGATTTACAGCCCAGCAGCACAAGGGGAGAGGCAGAGAGCTGTGTTAAGAGAAAAAGAAATAGTGCTGGCAATAATGACTTGCTTGGCAGGTTTTAACAAGTTCAGTAATGGTATTAGGTGCCCTTGGCTCAAGATAGTAACCTCCTCTTAAATGATCATTACCTGGCTAATAAAGAGCTCGGAGCGGGTCATTACAGCTTAATTTAGACGTAGCATCCTGTTTGCTTTGCACAGCGTGCCCATCGCTCAGGCTGTGGGATCTATTGCCTGGGTACGTGGGATTGCTTGGGTTTCACACGTGGGGGTCTCCCCAGCCATCCCAGGTGTGCCCTGCCACCCTCACCTGGGGAACAGGAGCGGGTCTGAGCTCTGAGTGAGCACAGCCAGGCAGGAGGGGGGTCCAGCCTGTGCCCCCCACACTGTCCCAGCCCCTGCTCCCCCCAGTGAGCCCCTGTGCTTCTCTCACCCCATTAGCAGCAAGTTTCATGTGCAAGTAATTGCAATAACCAACCCCCACGCGTTATTAATATTTTGAAGGCATCTCTTTGATAAGCCCATCTTTTCAGCCAATTTCCTATTTCTTGGGAAAGCAAAGCATCTTTCCTCCCAATTTTGTAAATCTGTTGTTAAAAGGAAGAAAAGGAAATGGAAAAAAGGATTCCCCCCCTCCAAACCCTGACACCAGGCTGGGTTCTGTGCTGCCTTTGTCAGCCCTGGATGGAATTATGCATCATGAATAAAAACTGCTGTCAACATGCATTGGGTTCAAAACATTAGAGCATATGGTATGTGATTATCTGTATTGTCATATGCAATAAAGTGAATTTGGATATAATAAAAAATGTAATATTTTAGAAATTTGGTAATAAACTGTGGAGGAATTGACAGGCAGGGAATATCTGATGCCTGTGGGCAAACAGATAAAGATGGCAGGACGTGGCCCTCGGTGGCTGAGGCAGCACCAGGGGCTGGGTTTCCTGATGGGAGCCTGGCTGGGCTGGCTGGCACCCAGGGTGGTGCCCTTTGTCCCTGCTGGCTGCCAGAACCTGCAGGTCTCACTAATGAATAGACAGAAGCACAAGGTTCCCATTCTGATTGTAGATGGACTGATCGGATTTTACAAATACTTGGGTTTTCTTCTCTGATAGCAGAAGGAAACCTGTTGGAGTCTGCTGTATTCTCCCACCCAGCAGCATTTCCATACTATTGGCTCCTTATGAGGCTGGGAAATCTGTACCTGAGTAACAGGGAGCAGTGAAAGGCTGTGAGGGTGGGGCTGCTCCCAGACAGTGAGGAAAAAGGGAAGGTGGAGATCATTTTCTCCTGCAGGAGCTCCCAGTCCAGCCTGAGCTTTAATCCCCGGGCTGCTGACAAATCTGTGACACAGATGTCCCAGCAGAGAGAAGCAGAACTGGGAGCAAACTTCAGGGCCTGCTGTGTAGAGAATTCTGATGGAAAAGTGCAGATGTATCACACGTACCTGCAATTTTTCTTAGGTCACTGCTAATGCTTCTAAATGATCTGCGAGCGCATTAATCGTTTCTGTTAATTAACAATATGATAAAAGTGGCATTTAGTAAGCTCAGCGTAGTGTGCGTCTCAGTCATTATGTACTCAGCGCTTAGGTTTGATTTCAGAACGTTAATAAAATAAAATTTTAATGAAGGTTTGTTGTTATGAAAGATTTATCACCAGGAGTTGAGGTGCTGCTGCCCGAGCGGGGTCTGTGACAGGCACGGGGTCCCTGGCTGCTCCTGCACTGAGAGGGGCTGGGACCCCATCCCATCCCATCCCATCCCATCCCATCCCATCCCATCCCATCCCATCCCATCCCATCCCATCCCATCCCATCCCATCCCATCCCATCCCATCCCTGGTGCCCCTTGCACCTGGGAACCTTTGCTGAGAGTGGCTCATTGAGGAGGGGGACAGGTCCCTGTGTCCTTCATCCTCCCCTGGGGAAAATCCCTCCCCAGAGCTGCTTTGGGTGGATTGTGCCCCGTTTCACCCCAAGGTGCTTTCTCCTGTTTCTGAGCAGTTCTCACCTTGGGAATGGCACACAGCCATGGGGGGAAGGAGTGAGCAGCCTGAGCCTTGCAGCTTTGCAGGCAGAAACAGAGGAGGATGCTGGTGCTGCCCTTTGTCCAGCCGTGCTCTGACCGCCGTGGCTGGCCTCACTGAGCTGCTCGTTTCATTCTGAGAATTCACTCTCCTGTTAGGGAGAATTTACTGACCCTTTAAACAGGTGTGTGTGTCTGCCAGGAGAGCCTGCCTGTGCCCCAAACCCCAGGTGTGCATTAACACCAGTGGATGTACAGGCAGATCATGTCCTGGTGAGTGCCAGCCCCACCACATGCTACAGGTAAGTGAGGATATTTTCCATCCTAGAGCACAGATTTTAACATCATATTCCCCTTCCATCTGCTGTTCTGGTTATCACAAGGGTGAGGTGAGAGACTGGTGGTGCCTTCAGGTGCGCTCACCTGTCTCCCCAGCAAACCCTCCTTGGAGATGAGCTGAAATCTGAGGTGTGTGTCTCAGGTGATGGCTGTGTTCCCTGCGTGTGCAGAATTGCTCCTTTGGAAACCAGACCCTCTCCTTCCTTCCTTCCTTCCGTGTGTTTGCAGAACAGGAAATTGGAATAGTAGGAAATAACAGCTTTTGTCAGCTTCTGTCCTAGGCAGGCAAGGAAGTGAGGGGGATGCAGAGCACAGGGAATATTTAAGTAATTCTCCAAAGGCACCACAAAGGGAGGTGGCAAAGTCAGGGCTGAGTTTTCAAGTCCTGGCTGTTGGGTTCTGGGGCTGAGCAATGAGTGGCTTCTCCCTGACACAGGATTGAACCCCCAGCTCCCCATTCCCAGACTCTGGTAATGATAGTAGTTAAAAACACCCATGGTTCACTGTCTTCTGGGTAATCAAAATGTCCTGTCCCCTCTGCTCATCTGTGTCTTCTGTTCATCTACAAAGACAAGATTTGGTGATCACAGGACTTGGTGTCACATCCCCCACCTGCCAGTTTTTTATTATTATTATTATTATTATTATTATTATTATTATTATTATTATTATTATTATTATTATTATTTTTATTTTTATAAGACAGCCTGGCAGGCTGGGAGCTTACTAAGGAACTTTTTCCTCTCTGATTACAAGGGATGTGTGAATAAAGTAGAATGGTATTGATTCACACCAATCTATGCATCGACTGTGTGGGAGCCACTTGCAATTCCCAGCAGCTCCAGAAAGCTTTGCAACAGGGAGAAATATGACCAGGCAAGTTGAGAAAATAAATTAAACTAGTGTCAACTTTTCTTGTTTCTTCCCTCATTATTAATGGATGGAATGGGGCTCGTTTATCAAGAAGAGGAAAAATTAATTGACACGGGCTTTAATGTTATTATGCCTGGCTTGTCTGGTCACATTTCTTCATTTTTAATTTTTTTTTTTTACTTTTGAAAGGCATTTTATTACCTTTCACAGGACCAGCTGCCAAAACTATGGGTATAAACAAGGAAGCAGGTGCATAAATAATACCACAGCAGGACTGGACTGTTGTGCCTTTCAGTAGCTGAGAGGTGGGTGAGCAGGGCAGCCCCAGAGCCCTGGCACGAAGGGGAGCACAGCCTGAGCTGCTGTTTGCTGATGAAATCAGGCTGGGTGTCCCCGTGCCCGTGCCCAGAGGGTGGGGGTCAGGAGCAGGGGGTCCTGTGGGGCACTCTGTGTGGCAGGGGGGCCAGCCCTTGCTGATTCTTGCTGAGCAGCAGGAGCCAGGTTTGGGCAGAGCCCTGCTGGTGTGAGAGGGATGTGCAAATCTCCTCCTCTTTCCTCTCCCTGCTCCCATCTCCTGCCTTTGTAGGGACACTTTCCACTGCCCCGAGTTGCTCCAGGCCCTCTGCACCCTCCCAGGGAGGAATTTCAGTGATCTGTGTCTGCAGGTGGAAGCTGGTGTGATAGGGGGGTGCAGATCTCCTCCTTTGTCCTCTCCCTGCTCCTGTCTCCTGCCCTGTTCTTTGGGATTGCTGTGCAGGACAAGAGAGCCCTGTGATCCCCTGGTTCCCAGGATATTTCCAGGAGCTCTGTGGTTGCTGTAGGTGCAGGAGGAGGATGTCCCAGCTGCAGGCTCACAGCAGTGTGGGCACAGCTCGGGCACAGGCAGCACAGCAGAGACTGAGTGACTTGCTCCACATCACCAAGTGGCCTCCAGGCAGCCTGGGACCTAAAGCAGGCTCTGGTTGCAGTGTGTTCACCCACCAGGGCATGTTCCAGGTGGCTGGAGAGCCCCTGGGGCTGTGCCTGCCTGGAGAGCTGGGTTTGGGTGCTGGTGGTGATGGAGGTGCTGTACCTGTGGCATTGCTGTGCCCATCAGAGCCCCCCAGGGTTAACCCAGCATTAGCCTGGGTTTAACCTCTGTGGCCTGGGGTGCAGTCACCTTGTTTTGCTCGTGGAAAGGCCAGCAGGGTTTGACAGTGAGACCTTTGCTGGGTGAGCTGCTCTGGTGTCCCTGTGCAGGCAGGGAGTGCTCGGTGTGTGCAGCCACAGCTGTGACACTGTGAGCAGACCTGGGCCCTGGGAATGGTGCTGCCAGCCAGGGAAGGGAGATGCATTTCACAGCCCTGGTGTCGTCATCTCAGCTATATTTTACCAAGTTTGACGTAAAAACTCTCGAGTGATGACAAAAGTGTGAAATGGGGTTGATTAGAGTGTGAAAAAACCCAAAATACAGAGCATGAGACTCCCGACATTTGGTATCTTCAGTCTGGCTTCTTAATAGTATTTATGGCTTCTGACTGTTCCTTTACAGTGTTTCAATCTGTTTGTGGTTTCAGTCCCTTTCTCTGAGCAGTGTTTGTGTTATTTCTGGAACACCATGGCAGAACCTGCTGAGCTGGCTGTGGGGCCACCTTCCCACAGGGCAGCTCTGGGGGCTGAGCAGGGCTTGGCATCAAAGGAGGCTTTCAGAGAATCCCAGAATCGCTGGGGCTGGAAAGGACCTGCAGCATCACTGAGTCCCACCTGTGCCTGATGCCCACCTCGTCCCCAGAGCACTCAGTGCCACCTGCAGCCCTTCCTCGGGCACCTCCAGGGATGGGCCGTGCCTGATGCCCACCTTGTCCCCAGAGCACTCAGTGCCACCTGCAGCCCTTCCTCGGGCACCTCCAGGGATGGGCACTCCAAACCTCCCTGGGCAGTTCCTTCCAGCCCTTTCCATGAATAAATTCCTCCTGAATTCTTCTCTTTTCTGCTGTCAGGGTGTGTTGGAGGATGTGTCCTGCACCACTGGGTGTCTGGTGTCTGGGCTGGCATCACTTGGGTGCCTGTTGGTGCCCATGAACAGCAGTGAATGGAGTGGGCTGACTCCTTTGGCAGCAGATGAATGGAGTGGAATAACTCCTCATTCCCAGGAGATTCCAGAGGAGGGTTTTTCACCTGAAGGTCATGGATACATGTCTCAGCTTCCTTTAGTGCTGGTGCTTGGCTCAGAGCCTCTCGTTTGGGGCATCTGTTTGCCTCTTACTTTATTTTTCTCCCTCTTCTTTGTCTTTTCTTTTACAGAAAAGATTATTCAAATGAATATTCAGTTTTATTCATTTGAATAAAAAACCCAACCGTTTGACTCTGTTAAATGCTTATCTCTTAAATAGAGCTTGTTAGCTTCCAATAATAGCTTCATTCAGAAGGATGCAGTATAATTTCATTTTAAAACGTGTGCTCCTTGACAACCAGAATCCTATTTCTGTCACCGTTTTCAACAGCCGCCTTTGTTTTGGGTTAATCTTTTCCTTGCACTTTCTGAGAACCAGCTTTTTGTTGACTCTTAGTACCTCTCAGAAGAAATAATTGTCTATTTAGCCCAGGAAGGTTTCTGAGAGTTTTGGTAATTTAAATATGAGTTTGTATTCATTATGGGAACTAATAAGACCGAGCGTGCGGGGGGATCTTTGTGTGGGTGCAGTTATTAAAAGTTGGATTTGATACCCACAAAGTGGAACAAGGAAAGAATCACGGAATGGGTGGGTTGGAAGGAACCCCAAAGTGCTCATCCCACCCTCTACCATGGCAGGGACACCTTCCACTGTCCCAGGCTGCTCCAGGGAGCAATTTCAGTGATCTGTGCCTGCAGGTGGAAATCCTCTGCTTGCTCCCATTGAGTGTGAGCTGTTGGGCGCTGTAGAGGTCACCTCTGCTTTTCCTCTCCTTTTCCTCTCCAGGCCAGTCTGACCAAGTGCCTCAGATCTCTCAGAAACCCACAAATGCCTGCTAACACCTACAGATTGTTATTTTGTTGTTGTAAAATCTGGAAATGCAGAAAGCCGGGTGGCCATCTGATTTAATCACACAAATAATTTCCTGATAAACCTGTGCTTAAGCCATATGGAGTGGGATGAGGGTGGGAGTTTTGTTTCAGTCCAGACACGTCCTGAGTGCAGCGGCTTCCTTGGTGTTCACATATTAGGGCTAATCTCCTAAATTCCCTCTGCCCTCCGTGCTGGCACCGACGCCTAACACAAGCTGAAAGAGGAATCCTCAGCTGCAGCACTCGCTAATGAGCTGCTAATGATGAAGATGTTGCTGGTGCTGGAGCAATTAATGACTTGTGGCCCCAGCCCGGCCATCTCATCCCTGGTCCAGGCTGTGCTCCCGGCTCTGGGATTGCTGGGATGCCACATTCGGGCAGCCAACCACAAAAATCCCGGGTTTAACTGCGCGTCTGTTCGAGGTACAGTTAAATGGAGTCATTTAGAAGGCAAATGAAAGACGTGAGGTATGTAAAAAATGCAAGCTGCTGGCAGCTGGAGGTGCAGAGCAGAGCAGGGTGGTGAGCCCGGTGTGCTGTGGATGCCTTGGAGGGAGGCTGGAACCGTTCCTGGGGATCCTTCGGGTCTGGAGGGGAATGGGAGCATTCCCCAGGGCTGCGGGTGCTGTGCAGTGCCAGAGGAGCCCCCAGGGCTCACCTGGAAATGTCCTTTGCTCCCCATCCAGAGACTGCACTGTCCCTGTCCCTGCGCTGTGCTTCACCGGGGCACAGTCCTGCAGCTCCCAGTTTGGGATGCGCTTCATCCTCTCATCAAAGCCTTTAGGTTTCGTTGGCATAATTAGTGTCGATGTTAACTCGTGGAGCCCTCTCCAGCGCACGAACGGGGGGTTTTCATCAGCCTGAGGTGTTTGTTAAGGCAGGAGCAGGGGGGCTGCCAGACCCCTCCAGTGCGCAGCCACAGGCAGGCAGCAGGCATCAAACAGCCCAAGCCAGCCCAAATCCGGGGCTCTTTGAAGCAGCACTGAGCAGAGAGGAGCGATTAGATCAGAGCCTGAAGTGTAATGGGTTCCTGGAGGCCTCAGGATGTCCTGATGAGGTATTAGAGGAAGTAATTCAGGAAGAAAGGGACAAATAACCACCTCCGGAGCGGGGCTGACCCGGCAGCCAGAGCACACACGGCACACAGGGCTGCTCTGTGTTTGGGAGGCGCTGGGGTTCTTCTCCTTGCCAGGGGTAAATGAGGAATCATCCTCTGTCTTCCCGGGTTTTTATGGTTTTTGGGTCGTGTAATGAGTCAGCTCTAATGGAGAAGTCCCGTGGAATTAAACAAGAGATGAAATCAATATGGTTCCATAGAAATATAATTGGGTTTTGTAGAGATTGCTCTTAAAAACCTATAAGGTGTAAAGGAAAATACAGCCTTATTGTAGCTTCCGAGCCATCGTGTAACTGGGGTGTAACTATCCATTAAATTCTGCAGGATGGATCAAAAAATCCATGAGGAGGTTTTAATTCTCCATTAAATCCTATGGAAGAGCTGGAACAGAGCAGTATTAATTTTCCCTGAGACAATGCTTCTTCCCTCCATTAGGCTGCAATGAGCTCAGGAACAGCTCCATAGGCAGCAGGTGTAGCCACACATGTGTGCTGTTATGGAAGTTTTCCAAAGTCCCAGTGGCTAAATAATGCTTTATTAAAACAAAATTGTTAAATTTAACTAATGTTATCCTCACCTCCTCCCCTTTTTTGTATCTTTATCAAACAGGATTTGGCTTCGTAACTTTCGAAAACGAAGACGTGGTGGAAAAAGTCTGTGAAATTCATTTCCACGAAATCAATAATAAAATGGTGAGTGTTGGTGCTGATGCTGTGGGGGTGCCAGGGGGCTCTGAGCCGCCCTCCCCGACGTGTGCCATGCCCGGGGATGGTGGGACACCCCTCTGGGAGGGTGCTGGGGTCAGGGTGCTGAGCTGGGGCATTGCCCAGCCCCTGCTGGTCCCCACTGCTCCCCAGAGCAGCGTTTGGTGTCAGAGCCTTGGGCAGGGTGTGAGTGGAGCTCCAGCCCAGCTGAAGTTGCTCCTCAGTGGCAGGCAGGTCCCAGGTTGTGGGTTGCCCTGAGCCAGATGAAAAGGGGCATTTGTATTTCAATTGCCGCGGTAACTTTGATATTTTCGGCTAAAATATTCTTTTTCTCTTTGTCAAAACATCCTTTGCTTCTCAAATGTGTATTCAGATATGCATTGTATATCGGTCTGATATGTGTTCACAGACTTTAAATTTAATAATAGAGCTTTTAGTGTGGATAAGATCAAAGCAATCTCCTTGGCATATGCTGGAGGCCTGATTCAATATTTGACTTGCTAATTTTTCCCAGGGCACTGAAATAATATTCCTCATATTGTTGCTCCCTGCAATATGCATCTGAAATAAAAGTGAGGGTCCCCTTGGCCAAGTGTGGGGTGGGTGTGGGCAGGGCTGGGGCAGTGCCCCTGCTCCTGTGGGGAGTCTCTGGCTCCGCTTCCCATGGATGCTGTGGATGTGCCTGTCCCATTGCCCCTCCTGCACTGGGCTCTCCTGCCTGTCTTTGGGCTGGGGGAGCCTCATTCCCTTTGTATGGATCCTAAATGCTGCTAATCTGCCTTAAAACAAAGGAGCAGAACAAACCCCAGCCGCCCTCACCCAACAGAGCCAGTGACAAGTTAGAAACAAATGAGAAACAATCCCTAAATGTGAATTTAGGGATTGTAAATTGGGAGGGAAGAGCTCCCCTCCAGGATTTTCCTGTCCAAGCAGGAGGACACACTCCATAGGGTTGGTTACTCCGAGGAGAGGCTTTTCTGTGGAGCAGAAGGGGCCTGGGGAGGTGCAGGGGGAGCAGCAGGTGCTGTGAGCCCCAGGCAGGCTCAGTGTTTGGTGCTTCATCCCTGTATCTGCACCCGTGGGCTGGGAAAGCCTCACCTGGCCCTGGGCATCTCCTGGGAGGGAGGAACAGCATGGAGCTCTGGGGAGGATTCCTGCCCAGGCTGCCCAGGAAGGGAGCAGGGAGCACGGGACAGGCTGAAAACACTCCAGGAACTCAGGAAGAGCAAGAGAGGCAGTTTGGAGTGTTGGTGTTTGTTGTTGGGTAATTAAAATGTCCCCTTCCCACTCCCGCGCCCGCTCAGTGCCCCCTCCAGGTGCCGCCATCTCTGAGTGTTCCCTTCGTGTCCCTCCCTCAGCCCTGACTGTGAGAGCAGCCCACGGGCAGGGGATGAGACACGATCCTGTCTGGGGACTGAGCCATGGCCCTGAGCTGTGGCTGCAGCTGGGTGCAGGGCCAGGGAGCTGTGTGTGTGTGTGACAGGAGCTGGGGCTGGCACACAGCTGGCTGGGCTGGCACACAGCTGGCTGGGCTGGCACACAGCTGCCCTGGGGCAGTGCTGGGGTCCTGTCACACTGGGACTGTGTCCCCCTGTGTCCCTGAGCCATGGAGGGGAGCAGCTCTCACAGGCCCAGCCCGAGGCCATGGGGTTTGGTGAGCTGGGACTGGGACACCCTGTCCTCATCCTCGTCCCCATCCCTGCCCGTGTCCCTGTCCCATCTCTGTCCCCATCCCTGCCCGTGTCCCTGTCCCCTCCCTGTCCCCATCCTTCCCATGTCCCTGTCCCATCCCTGTCCCCATCCCTGCCCGTATCCCTGTCCCCTCCCTGTCCCCATCCTTCCCATGTCCCTGTCCCATCCCTGCCCGTATCCCTGTCCCATCTCTGTCCCATCCCTGCCCGTGTCCCTGTCCCATCCCTGTCCCCTCCCTGCCTGTGTCCCTGTCCCATCCCTGTCCCCATGCCCAGCTGGCTCCATGGGCTGGGGCTGTTGTTCCCCCAGTTCCCTCCTCCTGCTGCTGCTCCTGTCCTGGCCGTGTCCCCAAGGCAGGGCAGGCAGAGGGCAGCAGGGCCGCTGCTCCCCAGCCTATTTCCAGCTCCAGCCTCCCTGGCAGGCTATTTTTAGCTCATCCATTCTGCTCCTGTTGCCATCCATAAAGCTTAGAATGTCAAATGTAATATTAAACGAGCAGTGGGACAGTGAAAAGAAAATGCCAGCGAGGTATTTAATAAATGGAAGTTGGAATTTACGTGGGAGGCCAGAGATGCTCCAAACATTGCAGGGGGACAATAAACCCAAACGAGCTGTCCTCAGGCTGTTGTTCCCTTGACAGGAGCAGGTGCTTTGCAAAGAGACACCTGTTTCTCTAAGGAAGAGTAAAAGTAGCTGGAAGAGAAATGTGGTGGAGTAATTACTTAGATCCCACTGTGTGGAGTCATGCACACCCTGGGTACAGTGCTGGTGAGAGGGGTGATGAGCTGGAGTCAAGCTCTCATGTCAGGCTCTCGAGCAGCTGACTGAAATGTTGGCTGTTCTAGAGCAGGCTGTGGCACTCCCAGCACCTGTGGCTCTTCTTCCCTCTCAGGGTGGGATTTTGCAGGTTTTGTGGGCCTTGGGCACTTCCAGGGATCCAGGGGCAGCCACAGCTTCTCTGGGCACCCTGTGCCAGGGCCTGTCCCAGACCCTTTCATTCCAAGCCCCAGGTCAGTAATGTGGTAGATAACAGACCCACAACTCAGTGCACTTTTTGAATTTAGCTGAAAGCCCTGTGCTGCTGCCTGGCGTGGCTGGCCTGGTGTGAGTGACACGTTGTCCCCAAGGTGATTGCAGCCCCTCACACGTGGCTGGCACAACAAAGTCTCCTTGTCTTTGGGTGGCTCAATGGGGGTTTGTGCATTGTGGATATTCACATTCTGCTTTCCCTGGAAAGCTGTTAGCCAGGGGTTTGTGAGACATCCTGGGCTGAGGGCTGACAGCCTGTTTTGTTGTGCTGGGTATAAGAGGCTTTTCACTCCCCAGCTCAGCCCTCCTGGCTTCCCATGGCTGAGACTGCTCTGCCTGACCCAGGAGTACCCCAGTGCAAGGTTAATTCTCCAAACTAGACTAAACAAAAATAGTGAATTTTAGTTTCCCTGCCTTTTTTTTTTCCTTTTCTTTTTTTATTTTTTTAGCCTTAGAATTAAACCTTTCTTTGTTGGGCTGCTGAAAGTGTAGCACATCCTCCTATGAGGAGGTGGAAAAAATCTGGAAATTATTAAGGTGCCCAGAAACTCTGAATTGAAAGTTTGAGTGAGGTCCAGATGTGTGTACAAAGACCCTTATCAGGCACTCTCAGGGGCAATTCAGTATGGAGCTGAATCCTGACTCATAATCCATGTACATTTCCTCTTGGAGAAGCCCCATTGCCTGTCCTGCCCCACGTGGGACATCCCTCCAGGGCTTTGCCCTAAAGGTAGCTGTGGCTTTGGAATGTCCTGGCCATCTCCATCCCCTTCCCTGCAAGGACAGGGCTGGATTCTGGCACAAGAGCAGCCAGGCCCCTTTTCTTTCTGCTTTTGCTGTTGATGAAGAGGCACCATCCAGGTCCCCAGGATATATCCATGCTGTGGTGCTCCACTCCTGTGCCCACATTGTCCCAGTTTGCTGATGGGATGGTGCATGGGCAGCTTGAGCAGCTTCCCAAGGCAGCAGGAGTAACTGAAAGTGAAAGAATGCAGATCCTTTATTAATAGGGTTTGCAGAAATTTTCTGCTGGGTAGAAATATCGATTCTTTATTCCTATTTTAAAAGGAGCTTTTTGTAATGATCACTGGGAGCCGTCGTGCGTTATCGATTGCAGTGGAGCCGCGCTGGAGCCCTCCCTCCATTCATCCCGCTCCCACTAGTGCTGGGCTCCCTTTCAGGAGCACAGAACTCCTTAAATCAGCACTTGTGTCATCTTTGGGGGCTGCAGTGGGTGGTTAAGGAGACACACACGTTTGCTCTTCCAGACGTGGTTCCGCTGTGCTGGAAGTTCACCTTTGAGCAGGGAGGCAGGTGCTAAAAATAAACCTCCCCCCCTTAAGTGGATCAGTTCTGCATTTGACATTTACATGGAATTCATTTGCATCTCATTTGTACGTGTTTCTGCTCAATAGGTAGAATGTAAGAAAGCACAACCTAAAGAAGTGATGTTTCCACCAGGGACGAGAGGAAGGGCACGTGGATTGCCGTACACCATGGACGCGTTCATGCTAGGGATGGGAATGTTGGGTAAGTGCAGATCCCCACACCTGTGTGGGTGCCAGCCTGCAACTTTAGCAGGGGTGGAGTGAAGAAAATAATCCTGTCTGTGCTAAATGATTAACTCTCAACCCCCCCCCCCAGCCTGGAATATAAAAAATTTGCATTTAAATGGATGTTTTAAATAGCCTGTTTTACTCTTACTCGCAAAAATAGAATGATGAAAGATGCAGTGTGTTCATTCTGACTAAAAATGATCTCTCCCCTTTTTTAGAGGAATTGAGTCACACATTATTCCCCTTCTTTTAAAGGTAGCTTTGACAGTTCAGCACAGATAATTGAAAATCTTGCTGCTTCGTAAATGGCATGGATGGAGGAAGTGGGGGGATGTGGAACAGGACAGGTCGCAACAATAATTACAAGTTTCAAGGAGATGGAATGGTATTTTAGTCCTGAGTATTGTGTCCAGAAAATACTAATTAAATGGGATAAATGATACTTAATGGCAAATTCCTATTTGTGCAGGAGGTCTATTTAGTTATAATTGGTTCTCATTTGTTTCTGCCTAGATAATTCTTTCTAAATAATGTGACAACCCCAGTTACTCTGTTCTCGGCCAAAATGCTGCTAATCCATTGCCAATGTTTTTTTTTTTTTTTTTTGTAAAACACCGTATATTTTAAACTTTCTGCTCCGTTTGTATCCCTGGAGTTCCCCTCAGTTGCCACCTCCTGTGCCCATGAAGCACATGGGAATGGGAGGGCAGTCTGGAGGTGTCTCCAGGCAGCAGTGAGCCTTTCCCAGGCCAGTGTCCCCCTTCAGGATGCTTTGACTTTCCTGTCCTGGGTTTAGATGATCCCAGAAGCTGAGCACAAAGCCCAGCCTTGGGATCTGGGTCTCCTGAGCTCTGCTGAGCAGATTCAGGGTCTGGCTGAGATGCTGCAGGACCCCCAGAGCCCCTGGGGTGGGTGTCAGGCCTGAGGACCCAGTTCCTGCAAAGGATCAGGCTGCTACACTGAGGTGTCTGACACCAGGCACTGCTTGATTTGATAGGAAGAACTTGCTGCCATGTTTGCTTTATCTCAGAATTAATAGTGCTTCTGTTGGTGTGGCTGGGGTGATCCATTTCTGGATGTGTAATCAGGTTATTGCAGCTCATCATCTGTTTTGCTGTCCCCACGCTCCACCGCCACCCTGCCCCACAGTGTTTGGAAATCACATTTTATGCTTTAAATATTTATCTTGCTCTAGTCAGCCTGTGATTTCGTTACCTGTGTGTTCCCATTCCCTGAGCCACTGTACTTGAATTGTGCTGTTCCTCTCCCACCTGGGCTGCCCGAGGTGGGGTGTGGCATCATCCTCCACCGTGTGCCCTCAGCCCTATCCTTGCACTGGGCACAGAGGGGATGGAGCTGGATCCACCCCAGTGTCCTGAAGGGAAAATTCAGCCCAGGGGTGCAGCATGAATCCATTCCCACTGGGGTTTCTCTCTGGAAAAGGATTATCTCGAGCTGTGAGCATTAAGGGAAGCAGCCATCAGTGAGTGGAGCTGCCCAGAGGGAGAGCTGGGGCACCTGTTGGTGCTGCTGCAGTGGGGTCACCCTGGCCAGGGCACCTCCAGCCAGTCCCACACTGCTCTCCCTGTATTTCAGACTGGGGGGACTGGCTGAGCATTGCTGATTGATCCACAGTGAAGGCCAGATGCTTCATTATCCACTCGAGCTGCTTTTTCATCTTCCAAGTTGCCGCTTGCTACCGTGGCACCGTGTTAAATAATTAAGTGCTAAACAAGGAGATTGCAGCACGGGAGAGCAGAGCTGCTGGATGGCCCTCAGAAAGCCCCTGTTTCAAAGGCTGCAGAGCCCATCCCTGCAGGAAGAGGGGCATAATTAACCCATCAAATGATCAGACACAGAGTTCCATCACTGCTGCTGCTGATTGTTCTGTGGGGACTCGCGAGGCCAGGTCAGGTCTGCCCCATTCTGTTCCTTGCCCAGCTGGACTGAGCCAGAGCGACTGGGGCTGCTCTGGAAGGGATTTTGTACCTGTTTGCAGAAATCCTTGCTCAAGGTCACCTTCTGCAGCTGCTGTTCCTGGGCAGAGGAGGGAATCAGAGGAACGAAGGCACGAGACAACCCCAAGGAAGGAGCGGGGAGCGGCTCCCTCCAAAGCTATTAAGGAAGTTGGTCTTTTTCATTAATCACAGCCTCCCCAAGGAGCCTGCAGCAGCCAGGGTCTAAAGGTGCGCAGGCAGCCGCTTCTGTGATGATTTGGTTGATTGGAGCAAAATTAAAGTGTTCTGAAAGGATTTTTTGACTGGGAGAGCGGGGGCAGGCTGAGCCTTCTGCTGGGCTGGCCGGGGCTGGGACTGCTGCTCTCAGGGAGAGCAGGGCTTTAATCAGCCTCTCTGCACAAGGAGTGGAGCAGAGTCAGCCCCACTCGTCTCGCTGTGAGCCCAGCCAGCAGTCAGAGCTGCTCCCCAGCCCCTTGGGTGCTCACAGACAGGCTCTGTGTGCCTCCTGTGTGCCTCCTGAGTGGGAGCAGTTTGGTGACCAAGAACTCTCTCTGTGCCTGGAGCCTCACGCTGGCACCTGGCCCTGGTGTGCTCTGTCACCCAAGGGTGTGTGGGTGTCACAGCACTGCCCCAAAGCTTTCTGTGCTCAGTTCAGGTCTGTGCCTGCAAACTTGTAGAGAAGAGCAGCAGAGGAGCAGCATTAAGGGGAGATGGTTTTTGTGTCCCCTCTCATCTGGAGCTGCTCTCTGTGTCTGGGACACTGCAGTCACCACAGTGGTGGCACACAGCTCTGGAGGTGACCCTGTGCTGCCTGCCTCGAGCTGGGGCTGGCAGCACTCATTTCTCCTGGTGCTGGGCATCATGCTGGTGTTCAATGTTAGAATTGGGCTCCCTTTAGCTTGCACACCCCTCCAGGGCTGGAAGCACTCAGCCCCCAGGCTCACAGCCCATAGTGCTGGAGGGATGTGAGGTGGGAACAGATTTGGGAAGGTCCTGGCAGGGCTCTGTGTTCCTGCTCACGCTCAGTCTAGGTGGGCTGAGCTCATGCATTAGGGAAGCTTGTGCCCTTCAAAGAAAGTCATTCCTTTTCCACCAGACACTGTTCAGTGGAGTAGCAGCTGCAACTCAGAGCAACATTTGGAGACAACAGCTTCCTTGCATTTTCTGGAGCATTTGAACTAATTTTGCACGGGTCCCCTGGCTCCTGTGTGCTCAGCATTCCCACATATTGACCATGAGCTTTTGTCCACCCCATTAGCAAATTTTAAAATGAAAAGACATTTCCAGAGCCTGGACAGGAGCTGGGTAGAAGCAGTGGTGTGAAAGTGGTTTGGCTGCTGGTTTGAGTTCTGCTTCTGTGCACAGGACAGTCTTGCTTGGAAGGAGGCAATGCAGTCAAAACTTGGATTTTTGGTTTACTTACCAGGAATTGGTCACTCCTCAGGACTACCAAGGCAAATCAGCTTCTCAGTGCAGGATGAGGATGGCACCTAATGGGAGTGTTGGGCAGGTCAGCAGGGCCATCCTTTGGCCTGATGAAGCATCCATGTAGGCATGGTGTAAAACACCATTGATATTCAGCCAGGCAATGTCCCCACGAGGTTCAGGCTTCGAGTCGTTAGAGCAGAGCTGGGCACTGCAGCAGTAAATGAAGAGGAAAATTGAAGTAATGTTGTATTATAAATTTATGATTTCATCTGCCTGACTTTGAGAGCGCTGAGTGCTGGCGGTGCCAAGCCGAGCCCCCGGGCAGCTTGGCTGCTGCTGGGGCTGTCGGGCACTGCCAGGGCTGCCCTGGGGTCAGAGCCAGGGCCGTGCCAGGGCAGGCAGCAGCAGAGGGGGCATCCAAAGCACCTGGGCAGTGCCATGCCCCACCGTGCTGGTCCGGCTGGGGACACAGGTGCCACACCTGCAGAGCTCAGGTGCTGCCCAGCACTGTGCCCTGGCAGTTGTGAGCTGGCAGATGTGCTTCACCACTGTCTGAGACAGAGCAAACTGAGTTCCTGCTCTTGGCAAGGAGAGAGGGGCTGCAGTGGACGCTACAGAGCGATTTTTCAGGGGTGTTAATGGCGCTACTTACTTAGCAAACAATCCATTTATCAATAGTGTTGCTTAAAAAAAAAAAAAAAAAAAAGGAAAAAAGGTTTGTAAAGCTTAACTCTGAAAGATCTGACTTAATGACAGAGGTGATTAATTTCAGAGGGAATCCAGCTGTTGGGCTGTGCAAGGAGGGCTCAGCAGTGTGTGCATACCCTGGGCGTCGCGGGGCTGCCTTCCCTGGTACTGCCTAATCCCACATCAGAATTCACCCAGGCATTTTTATCTCCCACTTCTAGATTATGATTGATAGTGTGCTGCACGTATGTGTGAATCCGATCGGAAATGGAGGGGCTTGCTGCAGCAGGAGAGCAGCTGAGTGATGGATGGGTGTGTTACAGGATGGATCCAGGCAGGGCAGGAGCCCCCACCAGAGCTGCTGAGCCTGCTCTGGGCTCCAGCCCAGCTGCTGCCGACATTCCCACTGGCTTCAGAGAGCAGGACAGAACTTGTCCTGATGGAAAAGTTGGAGAGGCCTGGGCTGATGCTGAGGCTCGTTCTGTGCCCTGGAATTGTGCGGGGTGGTGCCTGCTTTTAGGAAAACTGAGTGAGGAAATGTTGAGGATCAGTGTGAGGTTGGAATTTTACGAAACCCCCTGAGTGCACAGGACACCTTGGGACATCGAACATCCAGGTCAGAGCAAGTGGCCCTGTGGGACCAGAGGGAATGGCTTGGGGAAGTTAAAATGGGGTGGCACGGTGTGTGACCCCAGGGCACCGTGTGTGACCCCAGGGCATGGTGTGTGACCCCAGGGCACCATGTGTGACCAGGGCACCGTGTGTGACCCCATGGCCCAGTGTGTGACCCCAGGGCACAGTGTGTGACCAGGGCCCAGTGTGTGACATCAGGGCCCACTGTGTGACCAGGGCACCATGTGTGACCCCAGGGCCCAGTGTGTGACCCCAGGGCACCGTGTGTGACCCCAGGGCACCGTGTGTGACCAGGGCACCGTGTGTGACCCCAGGCACAGTGTGTGACCCCAGGGCACCGTGTGTGACCAGGGCCCAGTGTGTGACCCCAGGGCCCAGTGTGTGACCCCAGGGCCCAGTGTGTGACCCCAGGGCCCAGTGTGTGACACCAGGGCCCGGTGTGTGACCAGGGCACGGTGTATGACACCAGGGCCCAGTGTGTGACCCCAGGGCCCAGTGTGTGACCCCAGGGCCCAGTGTGTGACCCCAGGGCACGGTGTGTGACCCCAGGGCCCAGTGTGTGACCAGGGCACCGTGTGTGACCAGGGCACCGTGTGTGACCCCAGGGCCCAGTGTGTGACCAGGGCACCGTGTGTGACCAGGGCCCAGTGTGTGACCCCAGGGCACCATGTGTGACCCCAGGGCACAGTGTGTGACCCCAGGGCACCGTGTGTGACACCAGGGCCCAGTGTGTGACCCCAGGGCACCGTGTGTGACACCAGGGCATGGTGTGTGACCCCAGGGCCCAGTGTGTGACCCCAGGGCCCAGTGTGTGACCCCAGGGCACCGTGTGTGACCAGGGCCCAGTGTGTGACCCCAGGGCACCATGTGTGACCCCAGGGCACCGTGTGTGACCAGGGCTGCTGCCAGCCCGCTCATGGCCAGGTCTCTGTGGGACATCCAGCACTTTCCTTCACAGGCAGGAGAGTGAAGCCAGCAGAGTAGCCACTTTGTGCCTTCGCTGTTTTATTCACGAAATGCTCTCCAGTGAGCTTTTCCCCTAATAAATCTCCCAGAGCTGCCCGAGGTCGGTGCTGTGCCTCAGAAGGGGCCTTCAGAGGCACCTCGGGCAGCTTCCTTTTACTTTCCTGAAAAATTAAAAGCTCTTTGACTCCCCGGCTCGTTTCTGCTGCCTCCAAGTCTTTGATGTGTTAACTGTTGTCCTTCACACTCCCGGGATAAAGAATTACTACTACCTTAATCTCCAACTGTCAATAGCTCTGAAGCAAAGTACATTCATTGTAAGCTCTCCAAATGTCAGAGCAAACCCGTGTTATGTGTTTAGCCTTAGCATTTGGCATTTACTCTTGCAGCTAACAAGTATGCACAGTCCTTGGGCTGCAGACACCAAAGTGCATGTTAATTACCAGAGTGACAGGGCTCCTGCTCGGAGCTGGGCCAGCTCGAGATGTTTCTATTCAGGATAATGATGAAACCTCTCTGCAGTTTGGCATGAGCAGAATAAATCGGATTTTTTAATACTCTCCGTAAAATTGGGTCTCACCCATCCTCCCTGTCATTGTGCATTGTGTTAAAAAACAAACAAAAAAAAAAAAAAAAAAAAAAAAACTTCAAAAAAACCCCTTCATTAATCCTCAAACTTTTCTCTCTTTTTTTTTGTTTTTTTTTTTACGTGTCTGTGATCAAGGTTACCCGAATTTTGTTGCAACATATGGCCGAGGATATCCTGGATTTGCCCCAAGTTACAGTTATCAGTTCCCAGGTATGTACATTTCATTTGCAGATATGCTTTATTTCCCCTCTTTCCTTCTTTTTTTTGGTTTTTTTTGGGTTTTTTCCTTTTTTTTTTTTTAAGTCTGTAGCTGCAAGCAGAGACAGGCAAGTCTGCAGGGAGCATCTCACACAACAGCAATTTTTTTTTTTTTTTTTTTTTTTACTATTTTAAAATAGACTTTTATAGCGACATATTTTCAACACATTTTTTTTTTCCTGATGTATAAATTGGTACTGGTTATTTGAAAACAAACTTCTTAAATTAAAAGCATAAAAGCAAGAGAGATCACTGGAGAGAGCTGTCCCCCTCCCTTTGCTGGGTTTTTCCTTCCTAGAGCTGCACACAGACATGCACACGCACACAGGGACCTGCACAGTGCTGGCTGGGGTAAGTGAACGTGCACTGCTGAGGGCACAGCCCACCCTGCTGGGGCTGGGGGCCTCTCCCTCCCAGTGTGTGTGGGGCTGGCCCTGGGGTCGGGTCAGACCCCCCTGCCCTCGGCTTGGGGGAATTGAGGTGATGGAAGCACAGGCAGGATGGTTTGGGCTGGAAGGGACCCCCAAAGGCCCAACCCTGCCGTGAGCAGGGGCAGCTTCCACTGGGTCAGGCTGCTGGGAGCCCTGTCCAGCCTGGCCTCGAGCACTTCAGGGATGGGGCATCCCACAAAGCCATCCAGGATCCAGATGTGCCCTTCCAGCACATCCTGCAGTGGGATGGCTCCACACAGGGCTCGGGGTTCCTTCCACCCCAGGGCTCTCCCGGGCAGCTGGGACGAGTGGAACAGCTTTGGTGTTTGTGGCTGAGCAGGGAGGGAATGCAGCAGCTCGCAGGGAGGGTCTCTAGGGTGGCTCAGGATGTGGACAGTGCTTGGCTGCACCTGCAGCACGCTGGGGCAAGCGTGTGTGCAGCCCTAGGTCATCAGGATGGGACCCTGCTGTGGAAAAATGCAGATTGTTGTCATCTGTAGGGTGAGCAGGGTCCTTGGCATGGGGTTATGGTGCGGCTGTTTCTTGCAGGACTGCTAACACCGAGGGGAACAGCCCTGTGAGGGTTTGTTTACTCCAATTCACAAATGCCAGGGCTCTTCTGGAAGCTGAGCCACCTCTTCCCACCTGTGGTACATCTTCCCACCGGGACTGAAACAGCTGGGGAGTCAGGCATTCAGCAGAGCTGCTGGGGTGGCACAGGGCTGGTGGGGACATGGCAGCTGTCCCCAGGTGCAGGTGACAGCACCTCTGGTTCCTCTGGAACCAGCAGGACAGTCTGGTCTGGCAGGAGCTGTTTGGAGGAGGCTTCAGCAGGTGTTTGTGTGTTGTGTCAGGCTCTGACTGCTCACAGTTCCATGGACCAGCTGATTCATACAAAGGCACTGAAGGAGAGACTCCTTTGATAGGTTTAATGTCAGAAATCTGCAGAGGTTAGATGAGTTTAATTACAAACATGTCTAAAGCGACCGTGTTTGCTCACTGACAGCAAAGGCACCTTTGGCTCGACCCCTCCTTAGATGTATTTTTATTCAGGGCCTGTTTTTACCAAAGCAGGAGTTCAGTTACTGCTGGTTATTTTCAGTCTCCTGCAGAGATTGAATATGGAAGATAAATCCAGGTGTGTTGTCCCCACAGAAAGCTGTGGGTCAGTGCAGGAGAGCAGGAGATGCTCAGGGCCCTGTCTCACCTTGCGGAGCTCCTCTGCTCCCCTCCCACTCACATCAGTTCCTCCTTAGCAGCAGGGAGAAGCTTTCCAGAGTCGTTGGGAGTTTCTCAGGTGGTTTGGGCTCAGGTCTCCACAATCACAGCCCGTTGGAGTGTCCTGGCTGGAGGTGTGGGGTGGGGAGTGGTGCAGCAGCAGGATGGGCTGTCCGCAGTGCTGGGGATGGGGCAGGATGGGCTGTCCCCTCTGCTGCAGTGTTTGGGGCAGAGAGCCCAGGGCCACAGGGCACAGCTTGGCACCAGGGAGCCTCTCAGGAGCAGGGCAGGAGGGAGGTGTCAGGTTTAAACCTCAGTGTTGTGTTTTGGGGGGAGATCTTGGCTTTTCTGCAGGAGCATCCTGGGTGCGAGAGCTTCCCCTGCCTGCTGCCCTGGTGGTGCAGCCTCGGTACAAATACACAGAAAAATGTTCAGCCACACACTGGGCTGCTCCCAGGAGTTCTGCCATGACCCACCTGTTTGCATTCCCATTGCCTTGTCCCTGTCCCTCAGGGGCTGCCCCTTGTCCTCTCCCATGGCATGGGACAGCCCCTGGCCCCAGGGACAAGGCACACACCCCTTTGGCAACTCTCTATCTCCTCCTATCCCATTGTTCCTCCCAGCCCTTCCTCGTGCAGTACATTGCCTCTTTTATTTTTTATTTTAATTGCAATCATTCCCTTTCTGTGTATCTTCTTTTTTTTTTTTTTTTTTTTTTATTTCTGGGACTTATCTTTTCAGTTTAATCTATTAATTTCTGTTCTTATTTCACTTTGCAGACTATTTGCCGATTTCACAAGACATAATTTTTATCAACTAGTTCTTAAAGATGCATAACAAATTAATCGGGGTTTACTACAGTGCTAATGAGAGAGAGACAGAGAAAGCCTGGGTGGTCCATGTTTAATATCAATGTCCACTGAAAAATTGCTGCTCTTACTGGCTGGTTTGATTGACTGGACTTTTTATTTTATTTTTATTTTTTTAAAGGCTCCATATCCTCACTGCTTTGAGTTTGCTTTTTATTTTTTTTTTTTAATTTTTTTCCTCTGCTTTGTTATGAGTTTTTAATGCCCACTTGGAATGTAACTCACAAGGACGGGGTCAGGGGCGTTCCGAAGGCATGACTTCTCACAAACTTCGTAGAAATCATTTTATTGACGCAGCAAGGAGGATGATTGGGTTGATTTGGTCTCACAGAGAGAGTGGCTGGTGCTCTTTAACGTGGTGACATCCAGCAGTGGCACAAACCCCACGCCGAGGGGTGTCCCCTGTCCCTGGCAGGGCTGTGGTACCCAGCTGTGCCCCCCCTCTGTGTGTCACAGCCCCACGCCTGCCCCATTGGCCTGGGGCTCCTTGGGAGCTGCCACACCCCACCAGGGCCATGGTGAGAGGGGCTCAGGGCTGCTGCTGCCCCCACAGCAATTCCTGCCCCAGAGCAGGGCCCGGAGCAGCCTGGGGCAGTGGGAGCTGTCCCTGCCGTGGCAGGGCTGGCACTGGGTGAGCTTTGAGGTCCCTTCCAACCCAAACCAGTCTGGGTTTCTCTGATTCTTTGATCTAAGTCTGACCAGCGATGGTCCTGCACACTCCCTGCAGCTGCTTCTCCTTCCAAACTTTGCTTGCAAATCATGGGCAAATTTCCTAAATTGTGGCCAAGCTTTCCCTGCTTCAGCTGCATCGCCCTGCGCCCCTTCATCCCCATGCACGTGGCAGGAGAGCTGCACGCCTCCATCCATTGGCTTTGTTTAACACGACCAGATTCTGGACTTTTGGGTAGAAAACACCATTCTCTTTAAATTCTGCTCTTCCTGAAGTGTTGCTACCCATTGGATAAGTTTGTGAGAAGTATGGTGCATGCTTACAGTAGAACTGTAATGCATTTCAATGTTTGTTAATCCACTTGTTTAAAATGTCAGTGTCAAAGGCTCTACAATCCATGGCTGTGCTGTTCATTTCATTAAAGATGCTTGATGTAATACTTGGGTAGTTTTCTTTTGACTTTTCTGCAGGCAATAGCTTTTTTTAATCTGTATGGCTTCTTATTATTTTGTTTGGGGTTTTTTGCTATGAATTGCTTTGCTTTTGTGAACTTGTCTTAGTGTGCATGATTTGCAAACATTTCGGCTATTGTGAATTTTCTCATTTTTTGTAAATAGTCCATCTGTGCTTTTCTTTTTTTTTTTTTTTTTTTCTTTTTTTTTTCCTTTTTTTTTCTTTTTTATGACTTTTTTTCCTGTAAGTAACTGAGGTAGAAAATAATAATAAATTGTTTACAAAGGATCTGCTGTGTTGCTGCTCTCTTAGCTTGCAATTTTAATATTTCGGTTTGGACACCCCAAATAACCAGTACCAATGACAGTTGAATAAAAGAATAAAATCATCACTCAAAACGTGTGACCCACTGTTTGAAGAACCTGCAGAGGAACAGTTACATGCAAGGTGTGTTTACAGCAAAAATTATACCCAAAGAAAAGACAAAATGTACTCCTAACTGGGGAGAGAGGAAATTGCAGCATCCCCCTGGTCCTTCACACTGTGGTGGGATGTTCTGCACTGTCCTTTATCCCAGTTATATTTTCTCCCATTATCACCTGAGTGCTTGGGGATTGTCAAAGTTTCATAGAAGCCTTCAGGTTAGAAATTTAATTTATTTATTTTAATTAAGGGTTTGTTTGCTTGTATGTTTGTTAAAGCTTATTAAAACCTTTGTATATGGTGAGAGGTGAGGAAAACAAATATTTTCACAAACTTTGCAGAGCTGAGGGAAATATATTTGCTTATTAATACTGGTGCTGCAAAGGCCATGGGCTCAGCCTTGGGTCACGCTCCTGCAGTGCCTGGGGCAGTGGAAATGCAGCACAGGATGGTTCAAAGTCTCAAACTGATGGGGTTTGTTACTGTTAGAGCATTTAAACCAACTTTCTGTTGAGTTTAATTGACTTTCTTTCCCAATGCCAGTCCCACAGTGTTCAGCCATCAGTGCGGGCAGGGAGGTATCGTGTGTACAGTTATGTGTGGTGCTCCCCTAGGAGGGAAGAACTAGAAAATAGGAATTTTCCAGGTGAGGAGAAGGAACTGGTGCCAAAGATAAGGGGAATTGTTATGTTGTGCTCAAGGCTTCTTTGTCATGGTGTCGTGAGAGGAGGAGGAGAGGGCAGGAGGTTCCTGTGTCTGGGTTTAGGACACCCCGATGCAAGTTCTGCTGCACAGGTTCCCCTTGGTTAATCACCTCAAAGAGGGGAGTGCAGTGGGGATGGAAAAGGATGTGGCTGCAGCATCCCAGAAGCCAGCCATTCCCCCTGTCCCACTGCAGTGCTGTAGAACACCAGCCTGGGGCATGGGGTGCTTCAAGTCCCCAGGACACACTGCCCTGTGCTGGGGCGCCCAGCCTCCTGCTCTGGTGGGTAAAGGGATTTTAAAGTGCAGCCTGCCCATGGCTTCTGTACCCACAGGGAGTGAGGACGTGTGTATTAACAGGGGTCAGCTCTGTAAAGCACTCTTCAAGCACTGTCACACATGTGTGAGGCTTGTAGAACATTTACTGATGGGAGCAAAGTTTGTCTGCTCGTGGTACTGGAATGATCAAACGTAACGTTCAGAAGAGGAGGACCTGGTGGCAGCTGCAAAATGGGAGGAGGAAATGTAAAACCTATTTTAAATTGTTCAGTTAGTTAAGCCTTGTACCAGCAAGAGACGTGGAACAGAGCTGGAGATTTTTCTCACTCCTTTGTCTAACCCTTTCTTAACTGCTTAAGCCTGCTCTGCTGTCCCCTGCCCTGCATGCCTTGTTTGAACACATCACTGCATCTGCATGGCATCACTGCTTTACAGAGTGCATTTGGAGTCTCTTGGAACCACCTGAGTTACCTCTTCCCACCTCTCCATTTCAGCCTCCAGCCTGAAAACAAAGCCTTTAGACTGGACCTGGTTTAAAATTAAGCTTTTGGGTGTTGTGCTGAGGAGGGGCCGTTCCCGTTGCAGGCGCATCCCTGGAGGGAGGAGCAGCTGGAGCTGCAGACAGCATACTGAGAAATTAATATAGCAGAGCCCATAAATCTCCAGACAGAAGGTTCTCCTTCAAGTTCTGCTTAGATTATTGTTTTTTCTTGCAGGAAGAAATGGTCTCTAGAGCTGTTCTCTGATTCTGAGCAGAGCTGAAGCACCTTTGCCTTTAAGGCACGGTTTTTCTGAGGAAAGCTGTGGATTTTGATGTTGCAGAGAATTGTGTAAAAGGCTTTTTTCATCTTCTATTTCCCCCTACCCCTGAAAGTAACCTTATTGTGAGATTTGGGGTGAGATTTTCCAGAGAGAAGCTGTTGGTCTGTGCTGATGGTCTGGCTCCCAGCACTGTCAGTGGCAGCAGAGTGTGGCTGGTGACAGTGGAGCCTGTCCCCTTTTCCTGCCCCATCCTCTCACTGTGAGTGAGGCTGCTCTGGAGGTTTGGCTGTATATCATGTCTGGCTGAGGCCCAAAACTGTCCAGGTCCTTCATTAGACTTTTCTCCACTTATAACTTGAATAACTGAGAAATAAGAACATCTCAAATGTTGAACTTGAACACTGATTGTCCTGTTCTTGGCTGCTCACTGATCTGTGCCTGGTGTCAGAGGCTTTAAAACTTGAGGTTCATTGCCCTGAAAATGAGTGATCCTGAAGGTGCAGAGAGGAGAGAAAAGGAAAAGAACCAAAGCTGCTGGTGTCTGTAGAGCTCTGTGTGTTTTGGGGCGATGGATTCAGCTGAGAACAGGCCACAGCTGCAGTGACCAGGAGGGTTAATGAGAGCAATTACTCACAGGAGTAAAGAGGCGTAACACAAACACTGGTGTGTGGAGGAAAACATGGATAACCCTGCAGAGGGAGGAGTGTGCTCTGGTAGTGCCCATCCTGCCCTAGGGAATTCTGTGTCCGAGCACCATGGCTCCCCTGCCTTGTGCCTCTGCAGAGACAATTGTTGACTAAAGCTGTTCAAAACTGGGGCTGGGGTTACAAAGAACTGGACAAGATGTGTCTCCTTACAGCACAGAAACATTCAAATGTGAATGTTTTAGCAGTAGGTTTCCAGCTGGCCACTGAGGAGCGTCCAGATCCTGCCTTGCCCAGGAGCAGTGCTGGTAGCTGCTGCAGCAATGCCTTGAGGATCTCTGGGCTCAGCATCCCAATCTCTCCTGTGACCTCTCTCATAACATGGATTATGGAATGCGAGTGGCAGCTCTGCAGTGGGGCACTGGGAATGTCCCTGTCTGCCAGTGATGGCTGTGCTGGGTGAGCTGCATGTGAGTGGTGAAGAGTTCCCCACCCTCTGCTAACCTTGTCCTGTGATTTACTGCCTTCTCTTTTATGAAGTTGCCTCTTTGTGTTGAATTTTTTTCAGCTTCAGCCTCCAGACACGAGTTCTTTTTATGCCTTTGTTCATCATCAAGGACCTGTCTTTAAATAACACTTACCCAGATAGTTTGGGTCATTCATAAAAATTGAGACAAGCAGCTTAACCAAACAGCTCATTTTCTTTACCATCAGAGCAGCGGAAATGAGGCTTGAAGCAAATCAGTGCCACGTTGCTGAACTCCAGATAGGTGCCTTAATGTGCTTCCATCTACCCTGCCCTTGTTCATCCAGCAGCAGGTGACTGAAATGCAGAAATTCAGAGCTGCTTACCTGGGGCCAGTGAGCTCCTGCCCCTGCAGCCTTCCTTGCCTTTGCACTTAACTTGTTGATTAAAAATCTGTGATCAGTGTTTGGCTTTGGCCTTTAAAATCAGTGGTAGTGAGTCCAAAGGAAGCCACCAGGATATGAAAGGGATGGAGCACCTCTCCTACAGGGAAAGGCTGGGAGGATTGGAATTATTCTTCCTGGGGTAGAGAAGGCTTCAGGGCAGCCTACAGGAAAGATGGAGACAGACTATTAACAAGGCCTGGAGGGACAGGACAGGGAGGAATGGCTTCAAACTGCCAGAGGGCAGGGTTAGGTTGGGTATTGGATGTTGTTAACCTAAACCAGCTACCAGCTTTTGCTTCTTGGTTTGTGGTTTTATGAATAAGTGGCTTTTTTTAAAACAAACTGTTTGCCTTTGAGAAGTTTCCCAGTTTTCAGTATAGTGAAATAACTGCAAAAGGGTTATTGCACTTGAAATGCCACAGAATGATAATTTGGGGACAAACAAAGCTTTGTCTCACTGATGCATGAAGTAATTACTGGGCAGAAATGCACCATTCTCCTCCTAAAAGGATCATGGCCTGAGAGTCCCAACAGCTGAAAAATGGGTCATTTACTGTACATAAAGTGGAAGTGCCAAATTCTGAATGAACTATATTTGGGATTTATTGTTTTGTTGAAGTTCCAGAATGGGAATATTTGCTCAGCATAAGATCCATCTGCAAACAGACATGGAGGGTATCAGACCTGGTCCAGGCTGTGCCCTGGGTGGTGCAGAGGCTCTGGGATGAGGGTCCATGATGCACGTGGATGTGTGTTCTGGATGAAATTCCCTGATTTTTTTAACAAGGTTGATGTAACCCAGTGGAAAAAGACAAAGGGAAGCACTTCAGGGTCTGTTTCAATGCAGGAGTCAGAGCCAGCCGGTTTGGACACACTGGAAGTGTTAATAGAATCGATCAGGCCCTTAGGAAAGCACCGTCCTGTTTCCCTGGAGCTCTGCCCTGCTCTGCTGGGTGCTGTTCCTCAGCTGTGCTGGGATGGAGGAGCCTCAGAGACTCTGCAAACTTTGAGAAAGCTTCATAGAGTCTGCAATCAAATCCCAAGGAGTTAATTGCTACTAAACCGTGGTAATGAGTTGTGAATGATGTGGTAGAACCCCGATCTTTGATCAGTTCTAGGGAACATTTGATTTCTCTGGGTGTATGTTCTTCTCAAAATATTCAGCACTGAGTTCTTCATCTCAACCTTGGAGTAGTAGCAGGTTTTTTTTTCTTTCTCATTTGTGTTTCCTTATAGAAAGGGAGGGGGAGTGTGAGACAGAGAGCCTGGAAGATGAAGGGTTTAAACATAAAGGGATTGTTTTGGGATGGAGCTTTCCCTTGTGTGTGTTCACCATTAAAGACGACATTTTTGCCCGGTAAATTGGACCCACGCCTGCCAGCCTTCAAAAAAAACCTACCAGGCTCTTCTGCTTCATGGTTTTGAGTCTCTGATACTTTTGAAATGAAGCCTAAAGATTCTCCAAAGAGGATAACACAGCCTAATGGAAAGAATAATGCAAGTGAGAACCCATCTGAAATGACAGCTGTGAGCCTGGTGCAGCTTCTCAGGCTGATCAAAGCTGCTGGGAACTCTGTGTGAAAAGGGGGGATCAGCCCCTGAGAACTCTGTGTGAAAAGGGGGGATCAGCCCCAGGAGCTCTGTGTGAAAAGGGGGGATCAGCCCCAGGAGCTCTGTGTGAAAAGGGGGGATCAGCCCCTGGGAACTGGGCTTGCAAAGGGGGGATCAGCCCCTGGGAACTCAGCTTGAGAAGGAGGGATCAGCCCCAGGAACTGGGCTTGCAAAGGGGGGATCAGCCCCTGGGAACTCAGCTTGAGAAGGGGGGATCAGCCCCCCAGCTCCTCTCCCCACTCAGCCTGCACAGGAATTCATGTTCCAGCCTTTGCACTTCTCTCCATGGAGATCCAGTGCCCCTCCTGCAGGGCTGGGGTTCAGGTCAGCCACTGGGGAGCACCAGGGGTGTAAGGAGTGAAGTGCTGGGGGGTGAAGGAACCTCTGGGCTCGATGTCCTCAGCACAGGGACTCCCAAAAGACCCAGCACAGACCAGTCTGGTGCTCGTGTGTGAGCACTCCAAACTCCCCATGAGCACAGAGCAACGGGGTTGCTGCTTAGGTGCAGCTTCATGGTGGCTTTTATTTAATTCTCTGTGCCTCTTCCATGATTTGGGCTATTTTCTGAAGCCAGGTGGTGATTTGGGCATCTCAGCTTCCATTTCCTTGTTTTAAATCCCTTTGCTCATTGCTGAAGTCTGAACATGCAACCTCAGGTGCCCAAGTGCTTTGGCCATTTAAGAAGAAATGCTTTGCATTACATTTTTTGATGTAAGGACTAATTTTGTGATGTGTCCTTTTTTTGGGTTGATTCCTGTTGTCTGACTGGTTGTCAAGGATAGGGTTGTGTGTGCTTTGAGGATGCAAGATTTTTGGGGTCTGCAAAGGCTGATGAGGGCAGGAGTCAGTGATTTCCCTTAGAGCCAGAGCTGCAGGAAGGGGTGCAGATGGTTCTTGGGTTATTCCTTTGTGGCCAAGCCCAGGCTGGAGGGCAGGAGAACTCAGTGATTGAAGAAGGAATGGTCCCACCAGAGCGGGAGATGGAGCAGGGCAGAGATCTATGAGTCCCTAAAGCCCGTGTGAACACTGCCCTGCTCAGGCAGCATTGTGCTTGCCAGATTTGTTCACAAAGCCCCTGGAAATCTGCTAAATCCTGGGCTCCCACTGCAGCAGTGCCCAGAGCAGGGCACTGTGTGTGTGCTCCAGCCCCAAGTGCTGCTCAGGGCTGTGCCATCCTGGGATCCCCCTTCTCCCAAACTCACCTTGGAGAGACAACAGCAGCCATGGACTGAGTCTGGGAGCTCAGGGCAAAGAACTTAACCCAGATCTGTCCATCTTCCCTCACTGCTTCGCTGTTTAAAGTGAAACTATTGATGCAGGAAGCAGGAAAATTTATCTGTGAAGAATTGCACTTGGAACGCTGGTTTTGGCTCATTCTGAGCAATGAGAGAGCATGAAATTGCTGTGAATCCTCAGGGCTTTCCTGGACAGTGTGTGAGCCCAGAGCAAAGCGTTTATTGTAAAATACCTTCTAATTGCAGTGCTTTAAGTGGACACTGCTGGCTCTGCAATGGCTCTGGGCTTTGTTTCCTCTGGGCAGCTGTGGGCACACAAAGCACAGGGGTCATTTGAGCAGGAATCGGAGCTTAAAACAAACACTGGGAATGAGCTGAGCTCTCCCTCCACCCTTGTGATTTTCCAGGTGACTTGAGAAGGCTCAGAGGGAGTGGGGCTGGTGCTGGCCATGCTCCTGATTGTCCAGGCTGGGACCCAGGGGTGCTGCCATCCGTGCTCCCCTTGGCTTCGAGGCACTCTGGTCCAGGCACCCATTGCTGGCACCCAGTCAGCTCCGAGCTGCTGGTTAAAATGAACTGGGAGCAAAGGGGCTGCTGGCACCCCAGAAACCTCTGTGCTCCTGGGGGTGCCCCACAGCAGCATCCCCAATGCCATTGCTGTCTCCTGGAGATGCCTGCCCTTCCCAGGCATTGCTGAGGGCCACTGGGGCTGTTCTCTCTCTCTGCTGGCCACAAATTCTCCTTGCTGGGATCCCTGCCGGGCAGAGCAGGGTGGTGTCAGCTGCCCGTCTCTGCTGAGGTGGCACAGTGAGCTGGCACAGTGCTGGCACAGTGGTGGAGGTCACACAGCATTAGTGGCTCAGCAGCAGGGACAGGGGAGCTGCTCCCAGCTGAGCCAGCCCGTGGACGTGGTGCCTGGCAAAGGGCATTTTAGCAGGGCATCGATTGCTTTCAGAGGGCTGGATTGATGGGGGATCCTCCAGAGCTGGAGCCATCCTGTGAGTGTGTCGGTGAGGGTTTGGCCAATCCTGACAATCAATCCCAGTTTCCATCCCCTGCTCGCCTGCCTGCGGCGCTCCCGCACGGAGAGCAGCGCTCACACTGCAGCTGTTTGGAGTGCCGTGTCTCAGGGATGCTTTTATCTCAGAACTGGGATAAAAGCTTTCTGCAGGGGCGCAGGGATTAATTTTTCACACATCTGTCCACTGGAATGCAATAAGGGAGCCTTTGTTCGGGCTCTTTCCGTGGAGCGCCTCCTCCACCCTTGTTATTTCACTCTTCTTTTGCATGGCAAAACTTTTTGTCCTGCATTTCAAATAGATCCTGAGTGTCCCTGGCAGCTGAACAAGAGAAACAAACTTTCCAGCCCTGTTTTTTGTGCTGTTCTCAGGGGATGCTTGGTGATTTGAAGGGTATTTGATTGGTTTTGGCAGAGGCATTTTATTCCATGGAAAATCCACAGCTCCTATGGATGGTTTAGGGAGCCCCTGGAGCCTCCAAATGAGAGATCTGTGGGTGGCCAGCTGGTGGTGGAGGTGCCATGGGAACGCTGAGGGCACTGCTCTTGGGCCATGGTGGGCAGGGAGGGACAGGGGACAGTGCCAGCTCTGAGCGCAGTGGGAGGGCCAGAGCTTGGCCCAGACATGGCTCTGCATGGAAATGAAGCCCCAGAGCCTCAGCCCTTGTCCTGCACACGCTTTCCTTGCTCTTTGGAGGGTGGTTTTACTCCTAACACCAAAGTCCTCCCACTCCAGCCCTAGTCATGTGTGGGGGGACCCAGCCAGGGCTGATGGGATCCAGTGAGAGGGAGTTTAGCACTCAGGTTCAGCCCTGGTTACAGCATCCCCCAGCATGGATGTGCTTCCCCCACATCCCACTCCACACAGGCTGCAGCAGTTTCCAGCTTCACCAGAGGGCCAGGCTGGCTGTGCAGTGCTGCTCTCTGAGGAGCACCACCCTGGGGATGCTCTGCATACATTTACCTGTGCTATGTTTTTTTCCCCCCAGCAGCCCTATTACCATATTTAAATGCAAGTATGTCTTTTTTTGATTGATGTTTTAAGTAGCTTCAAGTTATTCTAGCCTAGTGCTCTGCTCCTTGGCCTGGTAGCTGAGCTGTAGCTGAGCCATAGTGCTGGAGGTAGTGGGCTGTAGTGTGCTGGGCTCTCTCTCTCTTCTCTTTCTCAGTGCCTCAGTTGCTCTCCTGTGGTTCCTCAGCCTTGCAAAGCAGCTGTGATCATGGTCCTGGTGCCCACCCAAGGACCAGGTTCCATTGTGGTGCCCACCCCAGGCTTGTCCTGTCGGGTGGCAGGAGCAGTTGGAGCCCCCAGGGACCAGGAACCTCTCTGGCATCACTGACCTTGGGGTTTGGGGTTCTTGCTCATTGCCTGGACTTTGCCACTGCCCTCTTAAAATACATATATTGAAAGTTACAATCTCTGGCAGATCTTTTGAATGTTAATTAAGTAAATCTTGCTGGCAGCATTCCATTCCTCTGTGAGGGCTCAGTTCCCTGGAGCAGGGGAGATGTCATAGAGCTCCTTGATCTGCGGCTGGTTTGCTCTCAAGAGCTTTTTCCTTCCTTTCCTTCTTTACTTCTTTACTTCTTTCCTTCTTTCTTTCTTTACTTCTTTCCTTCTTTTCTTCTTTCTTTCTTTCTTAAACTACATTCCATTGAATTTTTTCTGCTTGATCCCAGCAAATTTGTGATCTTGACATGAGGACCTCCTCATCTGTCCCATTCCTGCTTTGTCTGTAGACCAGCACGTTATTATCACCTGCAAATAAGCCTGGAGGAGAATTCCCTGGTTGTGTGTGGAGCGGGCTGACCCTGTTCCTGCAGGAGCACGGAGGCACGAGCTGAGAGCTGCAGGCTGTGCCTCCAGCCTGTCCTCCTTGGCTCCAGGCTGTGCCACGGCCATTGCTCTTGTGCCCAGGGGATTTGTGCAGCAGCGGGCACTGGCCAGGGCTGGGCTGTGCCCAGGTGGCACGGAGAGCCAGGCTGGCAGCTCCAGGTGCCCTCAGGGACTCGTGGTGCCCACTGGCCTGTGTCTTTACCCTTCTCCTTTTCTCCACGGCCAGGTTTCCCAGCAGCGGCTTACGGACCAGTAGCAGCGGCAGCCGTGGCGGCAGCAAGAGGATCAGGTAGGGGGGCCCGTGGAAGAGCAAACCCTCAGAGTGCAGGGTCAGGTAAAAGCTCTGTCGGTATTCTGTGTGGCTGCAGCTCTCCATCATTTCTCTGATTTTCCTCACACTTATCCTGGGGACCTGAAAACAATCAATCAAAATGAAAAAAAATTAGAGAAAAAATAAGTAATCAATCCCAATCCAAAGCCAAACTACAAGCAGAGGCCACGGGGGCTGGAGCACCTGCAGGAGATTGGCATGAGAACTGCCAAAACCAGGGTAGATATTCCAATTTGTTTCTTTCTTTATTCCTTTATTGCGTTGGTTTCTTTATTTGTTGGGTTTAAATTCGAGGCTCTAAAAGACACCTCAAAAAAGATCAATTTGTCTTTTCAGAAGAAAAGTTTTGGTTTCTCACAGGAAGCTGGTGTTGGGTTGAGGTGGTGGCAGCAGCTCTGGGTGCTCCCGCCGTGCCCAGGGCCGCTGTCACCTCCTCCACCATGGCCAGCACGGGGCATCTTGGGCTGGCATCACTGGTGCCATTGTCACCAGCACACAGCTGACAGTTCACCATCCCTGCCTGCTCCCACCCCACTGCTTCCATGAGGAACCACAAAGCTTTTCTTCTGTCCTTCTGAAAACTCTTTACTTTTTTTTTCCCCTTAAGGGAAACAAAGAAATAAATGGTTGCCAATTGCCGTTGCTGCCTTAGGTTTAAATTTTGTAAAGAAGTGAATCAGCGCTTGGCTCAGGTGGCAGAGTTCAGAGCAGCCCTCAGTGAGCCGCGGGCTCCCGCAGCAGGCCGCGATGGAGCCGCTGTGGGACAGAGCCGCTGCCAGCCCCGTGTCCCCTGTGCCAGCGTGTCCCCAGGGAACGCGGGGCTGGCAGCGCCTCCCAGCTCACTCGGGGCTGAGCTGGGCGCTCGTGGCTCTTCGGACAGTGCCAGGTTAAGGAGGCAGGCGCTCCCGAAAAGCCCCGAGTGCGTGAGGGCGCAGAGGTGGGCGCAGGCCCAGGCCTGGCTCGGCGAGAGCCTGGGGCCGTGAGGGCAGAGAAAGACACCAGGAGAACTCCGTTCCATGCAAACTGGCACTGCTTGCAGGCTACAAAGGACTCTCTGTACCAGTTCCATCCTGTGGCATGTAGAGAGCGCCTAAGGGGTGACTTGCCAGCCTGGTTGTGGGGATCCCCCATTCCCAGCTTCTCCTACTGCCCCGGCACGGAGCGGCAAAAACAAACCCAAAGAGGGAAAAAAAAATACCCCAAGCCCAAACAAATCCCAAGATTGCTTTTGCATATGCTTCCAGGAAAACAGACCTCATTGTTTCTGCCTCTTCCTCATGTTTTGCCCTTCAGGTTTTGTTTTACGTGCAAACAGACCTGGTGAGTTGCCCCTTAGCAAGGCACAGAGGGTTTGGCTGGATTAACGTTGCTTCCCTGATTATTATTATTATTATTTTTTTTAATCGGAGTGCTTTTGGTGCCCATTTACAACTGAACTGAGCATTGATCAATTCTGTGCCTGAAAATCATTTGTCTTTAATTTGAGTGTTTTTTGGTTTCTCTTTTGTTGGGTTTTCTGATTTGTTTTTTCAGTTTTTTTGTTTTTTGATTTGAAGTTGCAATACGAAACTAAATCTAACCCTAAATTAACAACACCCTTTCTGGCAAGTTTAAAGAGCAGTATGGTGTTTGGAAATGTCTTTTCAAGCCTCAAAATTGCCTGCGTGCACAAAACTGGCAAAACCCCCAAAACTGAATCCAAAGAGCCCCCGTCCCGCCCCAGCCCTGAGGTCTCAAGGAGGAAGGTGGGTTTGTCACCGGCCCCGCTCACATCTGCACCAAGCCTGGTCTGGGAACGGGGGGTTTCTGTAGAGTCATCTCCATCCAGAGCTGGTTTTGGAAGGGACATCCTGGGTTTGCCACTCCATCAGCAATGGTAGTGAATTGTATCCAGGAGCAGTGGAGTCCGATCGATCTTGCGCTGCAGTGTACGGGCCCGATTCATTACAAGAAAAATGGCTGGGGTTTTTTCCTTCTTTTCGGTTGGGTTTTTGTTTTCCCTTCACAAATTCGCACAGCCCTCCTTCACGCGTGCCTGGTCCAAAGCACAGAGCACAGCACGGCTGGCCCTAACTGACCCCTTTCTGCCAGGAAATGGGAAAGAGCTGGCAAACACCCGGGCAGGCACGTCCCACCACCCCCAGCTCACTGGGAGAGCTCTGCCCAGGGCTGCTGGAGCACAGCACAGAGCAAGCACTGGCCAGGAGGTTCCTGGAAGGTATTGATGACAGTCCATGCCATCAATGTCCCCGTCCCTGCTGCCTCTTCAGCAGCTCTCTGGCCCCGTCCCGCCGGCTCTTCCCCGCCTTCCTGGCATCAGTGCCAGCACAGAGACTGAGCACCCTCAGAGAGCATCCACCTTCAGTGCGTGTCTTGTTCTCCCCAGGAAACTGCAGCCCTCTCACTCCAAGCCCCTGGGCACTGACCACCTTGCTTTGTCCCTGGGGTGACATTCCTCCTCTTGGGACACCTGCATGTTTGCTGAGTCAGCAGGGAGCTGCTCGGGGCCTCCTCCCTGCCCTCACCCCTTCTTTTTCTATGGCAGTGTGTCACCAGCTGGCCTTGCTAGATAAACAGGTTCTTCTGTGCCACGGCAGGTCTGTCCTAGAGCCAGCAGAAGGGGCCGTGTCCCTGTGCCCGTGCTCAGTGCCACCATAAATTCCCGTCCCGCGTGGCTGCTCGCGTGCCGGCAGGTGAGCGCGGCCGTGCTGCTCGGCATCAATCACGTCCCTGTTTGACATCCCAGTGATGAGGGGACAGCTGAGGTCCTTCCAGCAGACACAGCTCTGGCCACATCCATTCGCTCCGGGTGGGGCTGTGCTGCCGAATCCCTCTGCTGGTTTTGACAACCTCACCCATTCTTGTATTTTTTTAATGAATTGGGACCTGAGCCACGGAAAATGAGCAAAGTTAAAAGTCTGAATGCTGCAAACTCCTCCTAGACAACTTCACTATCAGTGTCACATTTCTTTTGAATCCACCTGACATTTTACGTGTAAAACATTTTTGTCGTGTAAATGCTTTTTTTGAAATACAGTCATGGGGGGGGCACATTTTCCTCTTGCATTTGACATGGGAGGGGTTCATCTGGCAGGAGAGCGAGACGAGGAAAATTTGGCAGGAGAGGGTTTTCGTTCCTTCCTCTTTGGTTCATTGACAAGCCTGAGATTTTTCCAGTTCCCAACCTGTTGCTACCAGCTGTTCCTCCCTGAGGACTGGAGACAAAACCCCTAAGGCCACAGGAGTGCAGCCCTGTCCCAGCTCCCTCGGGCAGGCTGTGGCACCGAGCCAGCTGGTGGCACTCGGCGCAGCGGGACAGCGCAGTGCCACGGCACCCGGGGCTGCTCCCCACCCCAACCCCTGGCACATCTGGATTTTGGGCCCCAGTCCCGGCTTGCCAGTGCTGCCTTTGAGCCCTGCGCCCCAACAACCCCTTACTGGACTTTATACTTGCCAGCTATAACAAATCTCATAACGTGAGCTACTGACCTTGATGGTGAGTGTGAGCAGTTATGTTTTGTTGTTTTCTCTCTTGCTTGGTTGGGGCTGCTGTGAGAGAGGGTGTCTCTGAGGCAAACTTTCCGGCCTCTCTTACACTCGGACGTGCACACCTCCTCTCAAACACTCTTCTGAGCGCTCTCAGCGGGAAGGTTTGTCCACACCTATTAATCCTCTCTCAGTGTCCAGCTTCTTGTTAGTAGCAGCTGGTTGCATGTTTTTTGCTTGTTCGGACGAAACGGTTCAAGAAACGACTCATATCAACTCTTGAGAAATGTCTCTATTTTTTTGTACACTTTCTTTCTTTTGATGTTTTTTATTAATTTCCCTTACTTAAAAAACAAAACACCTGTCGTCCCGTAAAACATTTCACATCTCCCCTTGCCTGTTCTTAGAGTGTATGTATCTGTGGGACTGAACTAAATGCATGCACTGTAGTAGTCGTACTGGTAGCAGTAGATGTAGTTGTAGAACATGCATTGTCGAGTTGATATTATAGGCACCATCAACGCGAACGAGCGTGGCAGATAAAAGCAGAGCCTTGGTCTGATTGAAAGCGTAGGGATAACACAGCAGAGAGCTGCTGATGGCTTGGATCCATAGAGCCCTATTCGTTAAATCCCATTATCTGGAAGTTTAAATTGAAGCCGGCTGTAGGCAACCTATACCCTCTGTACAAGAACCCGCACATGCTCTTATGCTGATAGTAAAACTGACCTTTTTTTTAAATTCAAATTAACCCCCCTAGGAGCTGAAACACTGACTATAACTGTATTCTCTTATTTTTATTTTGTATCCAAAAGAACCCGAGATATTTTTCAAATCATTTTACAATCATGGTTTCTCCATCAGCCTGTTACTCGTCCATATTAGCCCATAGACTCATTCGTTGGCGGTCGTAGACCAGATGTGCCACACGCAAATCACTCCATTTGGGAATCCAATAATTCCGTGTGTGAGGCGGCTCCCTGCAGCCTGTCCTGAGCCACCAAGCGATTGTTTGTAGGTCATAAACCTTAAATCTTATTATGCAACAGAGACGCCGAGCTAGTGATGGGTCGTACTCATTGCCATGTCACCCAGCTTAAGGGAACATTTTTAAATGAAGATTTAACATTTCATAAATATCAGCATGAGGAGTTCGAGGCAAGTTCATCCTCTGTGCCACGAGCCAGCAGTGGCTTTGCTTCTCCTGCCTGGGTTTCTGTGCTAAACTTGGAAAACGCAGAGACGGCGCTGCAGTCAGTAAATCCAACAGATGGTAATTGAGATCCCGAATTAGGCTTTGCTTTATTTGTTGTTTAGTTTGCTGCTTGTCAGAAAACACCCTGTGGGGAGCAGAAAAGCTCCTCTCTGGTGTGGTCACCCCTCTCCTCCTCCCCACGCCCTGGCCATCCCCAAAGCCAGCTGTGCTGGGTGGGAGCCTCTCCCTGCTCTGCTGGGCAGAGCCACACACTCATTAATGCCCTTTAGGCAGCAAGGGCTTTCAAAAGAAATAAAATATCCAGAATGGGCTTTCCAGTGTAATTAAGGATTTGTATCTGCTCCTTACCTCTAATAGAACATGGAGTAAATCAAGCAAACAAGTGCTGGGGCTGACACGGTGCAAGGTGAGCTGAGCTGGCCCTGGTGCTGCCAGGGAGCTGAACACCCGTGTGCCAAGGCAGGGATGAGGTTCCCTTTGGATCTCAGTTTTCCAGGGAAATGGGGAGCCCATTGTTCATTGCACCCCAGCACCTGATGAAGTCAGGAGTGTGCCTGAAACTCACCAGAGCGATAAATTTCATGGGGTCGAGGAAACCTTGTCTGACACCTAAGGAAGGTGCTCCAAAATCTGATCTACTCATAATTTATCAAATTATGGCCATAAAATGGGTACAGTGGTTGGGCTGTGTGTGCAGGGGGAGAGGAGCTGCCATGGGCTCATGGAGATGTCAGGAGGAGCATTTCAAAGATCCAGCCATGAACCAGTTTGGGATTTCTGCTGCCTGCTGGGAGGACTCCCTTGTGGCATGGTGGCTCTGGTGGAATTGTTCTCCCTTCTTTATTTTCCTCTATTAAAGTACATAAAGTTTAATCCAGGCTATGTAATCTCAAAAGCCACAACCTAACGAGTGGACCACTTGGGAGCAGCAGGGGCTGGAATTTCTCACTCCACTGGAACGCCAGTAATTGTCTGACAGAGCCTGGCGGGTGATGCTCTGGGAAATTAATGGCTGCATTGGATTTTATCCTTTGCTTATCTCCCTGGCAGAGCAGCCCCTGCTGGGGAGCACGGCGGGTGGCCAGGCAGGGCCCCCACACTGGGGGCTTTGGGGAGGGGTGGGAGCAAGGGAAATCATCCTGGTTTGAGCGGGAATCCCATCAGCAGGCTCGGCACGCAGCAGCCCCAGGTGGTGAATGTGCTCTGGAGGAGCCACTCCACGTTCCCATGGGTGGTTCTGGCCTTGTTTCTGACATACTGGGAGCCCTACAGTTACTTGTCTGTCTGCTACCCCAATTTAAAAAATAATAATAATGAAAGAGGCATCTTTTCTGTTTGGCTCAGAAGTGTTGTGCTGCTCCAGCATGGGAATCCCACAGGTCCTTTTCAGAGCAGGCTCCAGGCAGAAGAAACCCTGGGTCTTGTTTTACTGTAGGATGCTGCTTTTGGATCTTTTTTAATCCATGGGGGACTGAGCTTCTTGCTGCAGTGCCAGGGAGAAAATTCAGTAGATACAAAACAATTTGGTGCTGCTGCTGCTCGACCTTGGCCACAGCAGCCAGTGTTTGACAGGGCACTGGGCTGAAGTCTATTGAGGTTAAAATACATCAGCTTTAATCAATAATTTTGTAATAGAAAGTCTTGTGCGCTTGATAAATCATCTCCAGTGCAATTAGTGACCACCTCTGAAGTGCAGTTGAAGTTAATCTGTAGCAAATTTAGCCGGTAACTTTTTAATAGTATTTTCCATCAGGAGAATTATTTTCCACGGGAAAATGCTCCTCAGAATGCTCATCATGCTGTTTTATTTAGGGAGAAATTCTTCTCTGCGAGGGTGGGGAGGCACAGGTTGTTCAGAGAGGCTGGGGCTGCCCCATCCCTGGAAGTGATCAGGAGCTGGAGCAGCCTGGATGGTAGAAGGCATCCCTGCACATGCAGGGGGTTGGAACCACTTTGGTACCCTCCAAAGCCCTGCCACAGCCAATTATCCATGTCTGATTCCCTTTCTCCCAGCGGAAGCTGGGGGACAGAGCTGTTGGCAGTTGTAATTAGACTTTGTTCCCTGCAAGATGCAGACAAGTTGTTGCAGAGCTTGAAGTGGGGTTTCAGCACGTGCTCTCCAGGGCATGAGATCTTCCAGCACAGGATGGTGTCCCGTGCATTTTAATCCCTGAACAGGTAAAATGCTGCCAGGGCTGAGGGTAACTTGCCTCTCCAGCAGCACTTGCAGGCTGTTACCCATTAGTGGAACAACTGCTAACTGTGAGGCAGCGCGCGTTGGACTGACACACTACTGTCAGTATTTTCATGCTGATTCTCTCCCCAAATGCTTTAAAAGTAAATACGTAATTACAGTGATGTCTTTTCTCCCTCTCTCCTCTCTGAAATACAAGGCTGCCAGAGGAGCAGAGTAGTTTTTCCTTGCAGCAGATGTTGGTGTGCATCTGGCTCCGTGTGAGCTCGGGAAGCGCGGTGGGTTAGGAGTTGCCAGACAGTGCAAAATGGATCTGCAGGTATATAAACTTGAGCTGCTTAAAAATAATAAACTCAAGCAGCTAGGGCCTTTGTGAGCATTTCCTGATGGTTAAAAGAGCCCAGAACTCTGTGCCCTGACCCTGACTGGGTGTCAGCTGCCCGCAGTGAGACTGGTGCCACCAGCTCTCCCTCAGGCACCGTGTGCTGGGCAGCAGCTTGCCTGGTGCAGAGCCTCCCTCGGGAGGGATGGCTACACAGGACTGGGGGTCTGCAGGCTGGATGCCTCTTCTGTTACCTGAATAACCCCCCTGTGCTCCTGAGCATCCCCCCAGCCCGTGGGATCAGCAGTGGGAAGGTGCCCCCAGGCAAGGCCCTCCTGCTACTATGACTTGAATTATGCAGCAAAACAAAGACCCGTTTTTGGTTTAATTTTCCTCCTGTATTGTCTGTTATTGTACAAAAGGCTTCAATTTCAAATTACAGGAGTGATAGCCAGTTAATGTGGTACAGTGGGAGGCCGGAGTTGCTGTTGCTATGGCAATGGAGTTCGGCTCATTTGTTTTGTAGATGAGTAATTACTACGCAATTAGAGTAGGCTAAAAATAAAGGGGCCTTTTGTTCCCTCTTACTCATTAATATTAATAAAAGACCTGTCCGGGCTGTGGTAAACAATTAATGCAGACGTGGTTGCCCATGGTAGAATTAACAGCAGCTCTCCTGCTCCTCCTCGGCGCGAGGTGAAGGCGCCGGCATCACCTGGCTCAGCTCTTCCTTCATTTTAAATGGAAAAGTGGTTACAGAGGGGTCTGTGATATCCCAGCATTGAGCTTTAGCTCTTATTTGCCAGTTGGATGGGTGGTAATAAGTGTTAAGGCTTGGTGTGCAGGCACAGGCAGCGGGAGCAGCGCTGGGGTCGGCGCCTGTGACACAGCGAGCGCCCGCAGCCACCAAGGAACCCGGCAGGAACCCAGCAGCAGCTCCTGGTGCTGACAGATCCTCATTCATCCCCCTGGACAAATGCCAGGGCCGGAGCAAGAAACTTGCCCAGAAACCTGAGCACAGGCAAGGACAGGCAGGGTGCTGCTGAAATGACTCTGGCACGGCATGTTACAAACACAGATCGACAGAGAAGAGTGCAAAGAGCAGTCCCAGGCGTTTGATGTGAAGTAAAAAGATGGCAGTGCCCTTAGCCTGGATATTTGGATGAAATTCTTCTCTAGGAGCGTGGGGAGGCCCTGGCGCAGGGCAGCCAGAGAGGCTGTGGCTGTCCCTGGATCCCTGGCAGTGCCCAGGCCAGGCTGGACAGGGCTTGGAGCACCCTGGGACAGTGGAAGGTGTCCCTGCCCATGGTACTGGATGGGCTTTAAGGTCTCATCCAAACCATTCTGTCATTCTGTGAGGTATGTAAACATTAATTACATCACATTTTAAATTAGCTGTAAAACCAGTTAAATTGGCAGGAACCAGTTGGGATATTGACTTGACAGGACAGCATTTATCTGCCTCCTTGGTTTATTTGCGAGGTCCAGCTGAGCTGGTGAGCATCCCGTGCCTGCAGGGAGAGACAGTGGAGCAGCACGGAGCTGGGACCAGGGCAGGGGCTGATGAGTGGTCACCTGCTCCCTGCATCATCCCTGGAAAACACCGTCAGGAAGGCAGGACCTCTCCAAAGGGCAAATACCCCAGCCCAGAGCCCTGAATCCTCTGCTGGGGGGGCTGTGGGTGCACAGAGCCGCATCCCTCCCAAACTGTTTAACTAATGGAGGGAATCGTAGCAGAGCCTTTGTAAGGTCGACATTTGTTTGTTGTTAAGGATCTAATTAGAAACATGAGAGGAAGCTGAATGGCTGCTTGCTCGGCTAATTAGCGACATGCACGAAGACCACTTTGAACTTCAAGGACACAAAGCTATTAGCGCTTACATCAAAAATGGATTAAACTTCTGTGCTTTTATAATGATTAAAGATGAGCCGCTGGAGAGGAAATCCTTTTGTGAGGCTGTGACAAGAGCTGGCTCCCTGGCTGCAGCTCCTACAAGCCAAGCTTTGTGTGGCCTCGTGTCGCGCTCGGCCCCGCGCGAGTGACACCACTCACACGCGCTATGGAAAATGGGATTAGGCAATAAATATTGATCGTTGGCAAAAAGTTACAGCTGAGCTGCAAAGTGCAGCTATTTGTCCTGCAGGAATTGGAGCAGCTGGGCTCGAACACGCTGAATTTTGTGCCTTCTGCAGATTGGTGCACATCAGCAGCTTCCAGATGTGGTGGATGCCTTGGATGTGTTAAGTGCAGTACTTAGGAGAAGCAGGAGCTCACTTGCTGCAGTGGGTTTGTGGAACACCTGCACAAAACAGGTGGATTTTTATCTTGCCCAAGCTTGTGGAAGCTGCCCAGCTCTTGCTCGGGGCTCATCTCAGGTAGTTGAGCAGTTGGTTTGTGTCGTGCTGGGCTGGAGGAGCAGCGTGGTGGGAGGACACTGAGGCTGCAGCAGGAGCAGTTTCCTCAAGATCCCAGGTGCCATTATCACCCTATTGTGCCCAGCTCAGGAAGGTGGGCAGCACTCAGCCCTCCCTCCTGGTTCCCACTCACTTCCAGCCGTAATTGCCAGCTCACCACCCACTGCTTGCTGTCATTACCCTGCGATATTTTGATGTGTGAAGCCATTTCCGAAGGGGCTGCAGCCGCAGAAGAACCTTTGAAAGTGTGACTGCAGCTAGAAAATAACGTACAAATAGTACCTTGTTAGGGCAGATCTCGGTGTGTCTCAGCCTCATCACCACTTATTTTGCTGATGAGCCCGACAGTTGTTGTATTTTCCCTTTTCCCTGCAGGGCAGGGATAACCCGGGGCAGCCTGGCTGCTCCCCATTACGGAGCGTGCCGGGGTGACAGGGGAGGCACAGCTCTCGCCTTTGATTTTCCGGGCAGGACTGAGCCAGCTGTCATCTGCAGCTCTTCCCACTTGCACAGGAGCCGTGTCTGCCACAGGGTTCTTAGAGAGAGAGTTTGCTTTTCAAGTGTGCTTGGGAGAGCAGGAGCGCAGGGATGCAGGTCCCCATGAGAGATGTACAACATGGCAGCTCTCGTGGTGACGCCGCCCTTATTTGTTTTTCTGGTTTGTCTCCCACTTTGGCTTCCAGCGAGTTGGGAGCTGTTTGTACCTTGTTATTCTCCAGAATATCTGTGTGTTTCCAGCTCATTATTTCTGAGACGTCTGTGAGCTGGAGCATTGATCTGAGTTCGAGGTGTGCCACACGCTGCCCCCACAGAACCCACGCTCTGCAAAAGCTCAGGCACAAGGAAGAGATGCTTCCATGGCTCAACCTGACCACAAAGGAAGGGGTTTGGAGCTCTCTGAGGTGATTGGTATAGAAAAAAAGAGCCTGAATATCAGCTTTTATTTCTCAGTGCTGTGCCAGTGCACTCCTGCAGCCTGAATAGGCCACTGAGAACCAGGAGCACCGATGTCTTATTTCAGACTGGCGTTAATTTGTACATCCAGTCCCGGGTAAATGACATTCTGGTTGTTAGCAGCTCTGAAAAGCAAGGTACAAACTCCCATTAACTTCAGCCCTGACTGCACAAAGAATTAGCTTTGGCCAAGCGATCTGTAACATGGGTGCAGCGCTGCTAATTATATTTATAAGGCTGTGAGCACTAATGATGTAAGATGTGCATGCGGTGCTGAGTTGTGCTGGTTATTTAAGGTATCAGCGTCACGCGGGAGTGCTGCTCTGTTAGTCATGCGTGCCACAGCGTGGCCAGCAGTGCTCTCCTCCGGGACACTCGGGTCCCCAGGGAAGGGGGACTGTCCCCTGCCACTGGCTGTGGTTCTGCTCTGTGTCCTCTGTGCCTGGGTGCCTGCAGGGGCAGCACAGCAGGCTGGAATGCTTGGGGACAGGTGATGCTCCTTCTGTGGCACTCTTCTCTGAAAATCCAGCAGTAAATGGACCCCAGTGACTCAAATTCATAAATTTATAGAATCCTAGAGTGGGGTGGTAAAGGTGCCTCTGGCTCCAGGTGAGCTCACCTGAGCTCCTGGAAGAAGACAAACACTTAGCAACTAACCATGGCTGAGCAAATCATTTAAATGCAGCTTTCTGAGCCTCCTGCTAATTATGGGAGCTTTCTGTTTCATTTGGAGGGGCTGGAGCAAAGGGACCTTAAAGACCAGCCCCGTGTCGTGGGCAGGAACACCTTCCACTACGCCAGGCTGCTCAAACTTTGTCATGAAATGCCACCAGGCTGTGGGGCAGCCCCCTGTCCCTGTGCCCCTGTGCCCTGCCTGCTCCCATCCCTGCCAGCAGCATCCAGTGTCATTATATCATTTACTCCTTCGAGCTGGAAGATGATGTTTGCAGCATGTTCTATGAATTTTTCATAAAGATAGAAAAACAGACTAATCTTGTGAGCTTTGAGTCTTGGTGGTGGGTAATGGCTTTGATTTAAAGCATTTTGTCTTAATGATAGTTATATTGAAAATTTCCTGCTGCTTTCAAGCACGTTTAGTTATTATCATAAACATTGATGGTGGAAATGCCTGCCAAATTGTGCGTGGCTGTTTATGGCAGATGAGAGAGTCATCCAGAAATTATAGCTCTGGATCAACAAGTTGTGAAGAAACCTGTTTGTGCAGGAATGCACCCTGAGGGCAGTGGGACAAGGCAGGAACGAGGAGGGTCTTGGAGGAGAAAAGGGCTGGAGATGTCCAACTCTGGTTGTAGGGTATGCTTGACAGGAGGTGAAAAATGAATTTCTGATGAGAATCATAGAATCTTTTATGTTGGAAAAGATTTCTAAAATCAGTGAATGTTACTTTAACCCCACACTGCCAAGCTCCCCCATCCCTGCAGAGCTGCTCACCCCCATGCATGGCTGCCCAGGGACAGGGAATATCCTGCCTCAGGGAATTGTAGTGGTTTCTTTCCCTCATGAGGATTTCCTCACCTGACCACTGCGGCAGGGAAGGCAGACACACATTCTGCATTGTTCCTCACCTGGATTTTTTTTTTTTTTAATTTAAAATACTCATATTTGTTGTGAGTCCCTGCAGAGGTGTTTAAGTCTCTGGGTTTTGGTGCTGTAGGAGAGGGAAGGGTGTCACCAAGGGCTGTCTCCATGTGGGCTGTGTGCAGGGCACAGTGATCCCCATGCAGTGTCTGTCTCAGTGCCCTGTCCAGACTGCCCCTGCTTTGTTTCCTTTGCAATACAGCATATTTCAGTGGTGCCTAGGTGGGATTTTTGTCATCAGGTGCCATTTACTGGTCCCTAAGGGCCTGACTGTCATCCCAGTACCATGTGAGTTCCCCTTGTAGGACAGTGATGTCTAAATCCTCACGTCTCTTCTCCTTTTCCCTTCCTCTTCCCCTTCATCTCTCATGGTTCAGTTGGGTTTATTTGGGTGGGATTCCATCATGGCTGGGTTTATTTGGCAGGGATTCCAGCATCCAGCTTGTCGTGCTTTGCCCAGGCCCAGCAGCCCTGGGGTCCTTGTTAGCAAATGCCAGCAGGAATCCAGACTTAGAGATGTCTCAGGAGTTCCTGGAGGGAGAGTTTATCTCCCAGCAGTGACCTCTGTGGCTGAGCACAGCTGAAGGTGTGAGCAGGTCGGTGTGAGCGTGGCAGTGTGCAGGAACAGGCTCCAGACACCATCCCTGCCTCCTGCCCTGCCTCAGCCCAGTGCCAGGCTGCTCTGGCTCCCAGCTCCTGGCTCCCTGTCACAAAGCACTTGGCTGGAGGTGGAGGAGCATCCCACGTGCATGTTAAATGGGGATAAAGGCTCTGCTGAAGGATGGGCTGAGATAAAGCCTCACTGCCTGAACAGGTCCAGCTCTTGCTGTGCCAGCCCTGCACAGCAGCTCCCGACTGCACCAGCACCAATATTGCCATTGGAAACACCTGCTGGGGCTGCTTTATGAGCCCACATGTTTCATATCAATCTGTGTCCCATCCCACATTCCCTCAGTGCTTTTCAGTGCTGTGACACTGGGCAGAGTGGGCCTGAAGCTCCCTGTCCCTCAGGCTTCACCTGCTGATCAAAATTCACAGGCTCGGAATCTTCTCTGCAAGAAAAGCCACAGCAGATTCAAAGTGGAGCAAGCAAGGCATTATCCTGCCCTGTTCCATCCCTGCCAGAGCTGCTGGCTGCTGGCCCTTGATCTCCATCAGCACAGGAAGGAGCTTCTGTAGTCCAGGGGATGGAGGATGGCTGGGGCTGGAGATAAAAGGTGGTTGGCTGTGACTTACAAGCACATCTAATCTTTTCCACGTCTCTGCTGACCTTGATCTATCACAGGGCTTCCTGGGGACGCCTGGGATTGTGAGTTTTGCATAGAGGAAGCCTTTGAGCTGCAGGTGCTCAGGCACAGTCTCAGAGCTGTGAGGTTGCGTGCTGCAGGATGGCTTTCTGTGCCCTCGGTTGGGAAATGGCACCTGGGATGAGTCCCTTGATGCCAGGATATCCTGAGTGCTGGCAATTGATGGCCCTGGCAGCCCCCAGTCACTGCTGAGTGAGTCTGGTGGATCCAGAGTCAGGGGAGTCCTGGTCAGCTCAGCCACGGCTCTGGGGACCAGGCTCTGCTCCTGGCATCAGGTCACAGTCAGCGTTCCCTCCCTGCATGGACAGCACAGTCCCCTGGCAGCTCTGCAGCAGCAAGCTCCCAAACATCTGCCCCAGTTCCTGTTCTCCCCATGGGCTGTTAGGGGCCAAGGGAAAGGCTCCAATTCCTCCCAGCCTGCAAGGAGTTAATGTCAGTGCTCTGCAGTTCCCACAGTTCACAGCAGCCTTGGACAACTCCCAACAACCTCCAGCATCAGGAGTTTTGTCATAGGTTTCCAAAAAGTGTTAACTTTTCTTAGTGGTGCAGTATCTGGAGTGAGGAGGATTGCAGGCATTTTTCCTTCTTCCTGTCAGTGTCAGGGTGCTCCAGGTTTGTGTAAAACAAACTTGTTTCCAGGTGGTTCTTGCCAGAACACATCAGGATCTGCCTGCTGGGGAGGTGGTTCAGGTCCCTTTGCTGCAGTGATGGTGAAGGTGCCTCTGGCTCCAGGTGAGCTCACCTGAGCTCCTGGAGGAACACAAACACTTAGCAACTAACCATGGTTGAGAAATCATTTAAATGCAGCTCTCTGAGCCTCCTGCTAATTATGGGAGCTTTCTGTTTCATTTGTTGGGGCTGGAGTGAAGTGTTGGCTCTGGAAAAGCCTCCAGCTTTTTCTGTGGAGTTTTTCAGGCACCGCATGGAGAGGTGCCAGGGCATCCCAGCCTCCACACAGCCCTTCCCAGGCTGGAGCAGCCTTTGGTGTGCCCCTTCTCCCTCCTGTGAGCAGTGTGCAGTGCTGAACCCCTGGTCAGCAGATGAAAAATTGCCTTGTCATTCCCCACCTGAATAACCAACCCAGTGCCAGCTCTCCCTGCAGGTGTGAAAGCCTTGCCTCCAGTCTTGAGGGATGCACATGAGAGTGGCCAGGGTGGGATGTGGGCTGTGGGGGCACAGAGAGAGTCTCTGGTTCCTCAGGTTGCTGTGGGGTTTGCAGGAGTATTTTACTAACAGGATGCCCCTGGCCGTGCCAGGTCCTGCTGTCACTCGGAGCAGCCAACTGGGTTTTCTGTGTGACTTGGCAGGAAAATTCACATCCATTTTATTGAACCAAAGGGAAGAAAAGGGGGGAAAAGTGCTGGCTTGTAGTAATAAAGGGCTTTGGAACATCTCAGCTGGATATTTTTCTTCACGAGTGAGAAGGCCAAATGTTATCTTGACATTTAATCTTTAATAATAAAAAAAGGCTCTTTGTTTGCCAGCAAAGTCCAAAATCTGTTTACTCTCTCATGCCTTATTTCTTTGAACTTGCTAGCTTAGATGTCCTACTTACCCTCCCCTGCTACCAGTGCAGAGCTGTGGTGAATCATTCCTGGTGCAGAGCTGCCTTCCCTGTCCCCACAGAGTGCTGCTCCTGCCCAGCTCAGCCATTCGGGGTCCCTGGTGCAGGGGAGGGGGCCAGGGCAGCCGAGGTGCAGCCTGTGCCCACCCCAGCCCTTGGTGAGAGCCCTGTGGTCAGTGCTGCAGCTCTGAGCTGGGCACAGGCACTGCAGGCCAGCGGGCTCCGTAACCCACCCTGGTGCTGAGCGGGGATCCTGGCAAGGTGCAGCCAGAGGAGGAGGCTGAAGTGGCCTCGGGGCAGCCTGGAAGGTGGGATGGAGGGGATGGGGTCGGTGCCCAGGGGGTTTGGGCAGGCTGTGCTGTTGGGCCACATCCAGCCCCGCTGGCCATCGTGTCCTGGCTCTGCCCATGGTGGGGACACACTGGGGACACATTGGGGACACGGTGGGGTGGGCAGAGCAGGCTCCCTGTGCCCCAGGGACCTTGCAGGAACCACCCAGGTGTAGCTCCAGCTTCCCATCTCCATCCAGCTCCTCCCAGTCCGCTGACTTTTCTTTCCCATTGAAACTTCTTCCTCATAAATTCTACATCCGAGAGCAGCCGTGAGAAATGCCAGAAGCCTGATCATCTAACATGCTTTAATATCTAAATTTCTTCTTCAGTATCATTCTTATTTACATTGTTTTTCTTTCTCAAAAAAAAAAAATAAGGGAGGAAAAAAATTAAATTTTCTTTTACTTCCACATTAGGAGGTGAGTTGTCATCCACCCTCTGGAATTCTTTTTTTGCTTTTGATCTTTATTTATTTGTTTAATTTTGGTTGATGTCCCTAGCATGGTTTTGGAGACGAAGGTAGGTCTTCGCTCTCCAAATCAAAAGGAAAAAAAAAAAAACCTAAATAAAACAACACTCTCCTTGGTCATATCTAAAAGAGAAAAATCCAAACTGTTCCGTTCCATATCATTTAAAGAAAAAAAAATCAACTACTGAACTATTTCTACAGCTTACTGATCTAAAAGGGCGGGTTTTTTCCAAAAGTATCGAATGGATCCAAAAAATGATTTACCTAGACGTGATTCAAGTTATTTGCTGTCAACATTTTAATATCAATATTACCACAATGTGTAGTCTCAAACTAGTTCCTTTGTAGTTTGCATGGGATGTGAATGCTGTCTCGGCGTGCCCAGACCTAGAGAACTTGTTACTACTGCATGAGCATCAAGTCAGATGTTGAAAAATACCTATTATATTTTGTGATAATTTGGTGAAAATGAGCACCTCCAGTCTCTGGTTGCAGTAGTGTGTTGAATGATCGTTCTTTTTTTTTTTTCTTTTTATTTTTTATATATATCCATATATATATTTTTGGAGCTCTAAGCTTCGTAGTAGTCCGGGCTGACTCTTCTCCAGTACTCGCTCTCCTCTCGCATGGCCTTGGTTAAGTGTTAGAATTGGGCCTAGGCTGTTTATTCTGGTGTTTGGCTTTGTAATTCCGGTGCATGCCCGGCGTCTGGCCTCATACCCAGCTTTATTCTCTGCACACCAGTCTTGAATAGCTACAGTGCTCAACCGAATTTTGGCGCACCCGCTTCCCCGGCAGGCTCCACCCCGGCGCGGCCCGGCGGCTTCCCCGGCGCCAACAGCCCCGGGCCCGTGGCGGATCTCTACGGCACGGCCAGCCAGGACTCCGCCGTGGGCAACTACATAAGCGCCGCCAGCCCGCAGCCAGGCTCGGGCTTCGGCCACGGCATCGCCGTAAGTACCCCGGGAGCGGGGCCTGGGGGGGCTGCGTGGGGATGGGGGTGTGGGGGTGCTGGGGACCCCGTGGCCAGGGGGCTCCTCGCTGCCGCAACCTGCGAGCCGTGCCCGAACATGGGGCATTCCAGCTGGAGGAATCGCTGATTGTCAGGGCGTTCCAGCTGGGATTGCCAAAGGGGGAAACCTCCGGGTCCAATCAGCCCTTGAGACCCAATTGCCATTGTATCACCAATTTATCGTTATTATCACTAATTGCCATTTTAAGGAGAATATCCTTCCATGGGGGCGCTGGCATTGCGCCGGTGACAGCCGAACGTTTTGCAGAGATAAAACAAAACTCCACAACTTTGTGAAAGTTGTAATGTTTCCAGGGATGGGGGCTCCTCCACCACCCTGAGCAGCCCATTCCAGTGATTAATCACTCTTACACTGAAGAAATTTTAAGATTAATCACTCTTGCACTGAAGAAATTTTGTCCTAATATCCAACCTGAACACCTCCTGGTGCAAACACTCCTTTGGAGCCGTCTGCAGCCAGACATGACCTGTCTCAGAGAGAAATATTTAATAAATATGGGATTTAAATCCCTGCTTGTCCCCATGGGCTTTACATCAGCCCAGCTACCCCTCCTGGCTGCTGCACCCTTTGGCAGGCACAGCAACAGTCCCTGCTCCCACTAATGAGCAAAATCAGCTCGTTAACTTGGCTGGTGGGACAGGGCATGTCCTGCTCCTCTTCCCCTGTTTGCTGATGTTTGGGGTCACTCCCAGCCATTCCTGGGGTCACTGCAGCCCCTGAGAGCCGCAGGTTGGCAGCGAGGGGCTGGGCTGGGCCGGGGGGTCCCGGGAGGTGCCTCCTAACGTGGGGCTGTGATTGCACTAATGAGGGCACAGATTGGCTTAACAAGGCTGCACGTGGCTGTGTCACCTGTGTGTGAGCATGAATGGGGCCTGGCTGCCCCGTGGCACCCCGGCACGGGCTGCAGGGGAGGCTCCTGCCCTTGGGAGCACGGCCAGGAGCTGGTTTGTCTCCTGCACAGGGAGGAGGTGCAGAGGCTCCCCCGAAGGGCCCTCAAACCCAGAGGAGAGCTTCCCTCCCTGATGGAATTGGATGGGGGAGCAGGAGTGTGGTGCAGACAAAGCTCCTGGAACTGCTATTTTTATTGCCAAAAGGACAAACAAACCTTCTGCCTGGCTTTGTGCCCGTGTGCTCAATTCCCATCCCCGGCCTGCCCCTCCCGTGGTCACACCACGGGCCTGACAATCCCTGTGGATCAATTCTAGCACAAACATGGAATATTACTGCTCTGCAAGGAGCTACATCAGTTCAAACTGCCACCTCTCACCACTTACAACACCTCTTATTTCCATTTTTCACCTAAAAACCTGTTTGTGCTTGAAAATTTGGGCACTTTTGTCTCTGCAACATCCCAGTTTTTCAAGTGAAAGGACGCCAGGTCCAAGCCTGGGTATCCAGATTTGTCTGCACTAACACTTCCCAAAGAACCATTTTATAATTGACTTGCAGATTGGTAGCCTCTTAATTCCCCCAATAACTGCAAAGAATCCCCTAGCTTTTATTACATATATATTTATTTAACACTCTCCATTTACTAACCCTGGTTTAAAAATAAAGAAGGGAGAACCCCAAAGCTTATTTTTGCACCTGGGGGAATGAGAAGATGATGGTCTTGGAAAGGTGACCATAGGGCTGAGCACACCTGGTGACCAGAACAGCTCTTGGAAATCCCTATTCATGCTGGCAACACAGTCTTTCAAGTCCTTTGATAATTTCTTGGCAAAAATTAATAATCAGCTGTTCCCGTGTATAGAGCACTGATGAACTTAACAATTGTACAATTTTAGGGACCTTTGATTGCAACGGCTTTTACAAATGGATACCATTGAAACGTTACACATGGTTGGTTGCCATCTCACTTGGAGGTATTACAGTATATCCCATTTGTACTTTGTGCTGAACTACCATCTCCCCTATATTTACTTTAAGTGAACAATTTTTTATCTTCATTTCGTCTTTCCTTGGCCTTTAATCATTCCTTTCTGTGATTTGTGTTACTCAAATCAACCTCACGGGCTGGAAACTGGAAGACAGATCCAAAGCTAAACCAAAAGTCACTTTTTCATCTTCGTGATGCTTCGTGCCATAATTTGAAGAGGCAGAAAACCCAGGAGGCTGTGGGGAATCACCCCCCGTGCCAGCAGCCAGAATCCCAGTGGGATCAGAGATCTGCTCCCAGCCCACTGCTTTAAAAATAGCTGAGCCCCACTGCTTTATTACTGAGAAACCATCATTCTTAATTAAGTGCTGTACCAAATATTACAGCTAAAAGATAACATTGTAACTTGTAACCATAGAGCAATTATCAAGATTAAAAAAAAATTAAACCTGAGCAAATTAAATTAAAGGCATTACCTGAGCACCGCAGCCCTGGATCGCTGCCAGTTTCCTACCCTTTGAACTAAGCTCCAGTTAATTAAATGTTTAATTTTTATTTTTTATTATTATTTGGCCTTTGGCATATTCATCTTTGCAAACAAATATTCTTAACACTCGGAATGGAATAGATTAGAAAATGCAATGAGAAGCAGAAGTTATCCCAATTAAATGGCATGGGTCTGCCCCCAGAGCTCTGAGCCCAGGCAGGCAGATGGAGTGGATGTGTCACATTTTATTTCCCTGCCTCTTGCCCCGTGTTACATGATCAATGTCACATCATTTACGTTCAAAAATCAGTCTATGAAATTAGAATTAAAGTTAGTCAGGGGGCTGGGAACTGTGGGAAACATTCGGAGACTTTAAACTACATAAAAATAGATTTATACCTAAATACTAGTGGATAAAGGGGGTTTCTATTTACTCTCCATCTCCACACACACCCCCAAGATTACCTGAAATTGTTCTGTCAATTGATTTGCTCCACCAAGGAGTGGTTTTTATGGGAAAGAAAAAAGTGCCATAAGCACTCTTGCTTAATCCCAGCTATTACTTGCACGTAGCAGGGCCCGTTCTCAGATCAATTTGTCAGAATCCTTCACGTCAGCCCCTGGAATAGTGAGGTGGTACCCGAGGCCAGCTGGAGCCCGGGCAGAACATCATCACTCAGGCTAATAATGCACAGCCCTGCCAGCCTGATGGGCTGTAATCACTCCTCGCTCACACAGCCCATCACTGCAGCCATCACTCACTGGCCAGGCCGGGACTCAAACCATTAACGACTTTAAAAACAAAGTGCTTTTAATGTTGCTCATTACTAATTAAAACAGATTCGGAGAGGAGGAAATGAGCCTTATTATTAATTCCTCGAGGAGCCCTGGGTTTGAAGCGCTTGTGGCAGCGGCTGCTCCTGCGTCCCCGGGGCAGGATTTGGGGATTTGGCTGAGCTGCCGGGGCAGGGAGCAGCCCCACATCCCTGCAGGATGTGCTGGGAGCTCACCCAGCACAGCTCTGGGGGTCCCCAGGGACCATCCTGTCCTGGCCCTCATCCCGCGAGCGGCTGCCTGCAGAGCCAGTGCCCCAAATATTTATATTTCTTTACACGTGATATATCCCAGCTCTAAGCACTGGCAGGGACACAGCGTTGGAGGCTGAAGCTCCTGTATAAAATAAATCCTGGCTGCCACAGCGTGCCCAGGTAACACTTGTCACCTTCCAGGTACTTCAGAGAAAACCCATTTTACCAAAGCTGTGTGAATTCATGGCAGAACAGATGCCCGAGGAGCCGTTTTTGTCCTGGCCGTACATCAACTCCCATTTTACTGGGAACATAATTTAGCAGGGAACACATGAGACCCCCTCTCCTGCAGGGGCTGTCCTGGGAACACCTCAGCATTCCAGCCCCCTGCATCCTCCCTCGGGCTGGATGGGGCAGGCTGTGGCTGCAGCGTTTGCAGACACTTTGGGGTTTTTTGGTTAAAAATCCTAATTTACCTCAATTAACTGTCGCTCTCCGTGTCCTGTGCACCTTCTCCCCACGCAGAGTCTCTCTGGATGTCCGGGCAAGACAGGGCGAAGTTTCTGAAGGGGCCCACGGTTGGGTGATCTCATCAGACTTTGAGCACTACATCATCATCACCATCACCATCATCATCATCACCGCCAACGCAAACTGGAGGTGGCACTCGAAGGACTTGGGTGGTTTAAAATCTCTCTCATCATCTCATGAATCTGCTGTACTATAAAAACAACAGCTTTTAAAAGTATGTATATAAAACCCATTTATTGTTGGTTTTATTTTCTCGGTGGGTTCCCCCCCTCTTTTTAAGCCTCTCCAAACCCACATCTTTTGGTAGCCTTTTGGACATAGTCTCGTAGCCACGTAGTCGCAATTCTTTGTGTATGTAGCGAGAGCCTAACCATAGTGTAACTGTTATATTAAAGGGTTTCTTTTGCTTTTTCTTTCCCACCTCCCCTCCTCCTCCTCCTCCTCGTCCTTCTCCTCCTCCTCCTCCCTTCTGTTTTCCGTAGTTGTTGTTGCTTAAAGGATGCTGAGATGGTGACAGGAGCCTGGGCAGCGGCGGGCAGGGCACGGGGAGGGGGGAGCAGCAGGTTCTCTGGCCCTTCTTTTCCTTTGTGGCGTCTTGGTTACTCTAATTCTCTCTATTTTCGGCAATAAGGCGAGGGCGACAAACTTTTTGCGCGTCCTTTTTCTATATAAGTGCTTTTTTTTGTTGAAAGAGGTGATATAAGGTTTTTTGAAATTGTGAATTCTGAAAAAAAAAAAAAGAGAAAAAATAATAAAAGTGCTGTAAATACAATTCCATTAACTACATAGAAACTATTAAGAAAGAGAAATACAAACCTATTTTTGTGACGGAGTCAGCCTAAGGCAGTTTCTCTATGGAGATGGAGGAGAGAAGAGAAGAGAAGGGAGTTGTGGCCGTGGTGGGGGGCTGTGGTGGGGGGCTGTGGTGCTGTGGGACCCTCCCAGCCCACCCAGCTCACACCAGCAGCTTGCTCTCACACGTGCACAGCTTGCAAAGGAACAGTCTCGTGGGATTTTTATTTTAATTTAAAACCTGCTTTTCCCAAAACTGATCAAGAAGCTACGATTTTTTCCTACTTAGCGCATTTACGGTTCAAAGCACACCTTTGTTTTGGTTTTTTTATTTTGGATTTTGGTTTTTTTTGTTTTAGTCATTGTTTTAAACTAGATCAACTTGCTGTCCAGTCATTTCAGCTGCTCTGGGTACCCTGTGTGGGCAGAGCAGCGTCCAGCTTGCATGGTTTCCTTTATTATCCATCACTTTCTGTAATGTCAAATTAGAAAGCAACTTTGGTTGGTTTTTTTTTGGTTTTTTTTGGTTTTTTTTTTTTTTTTTTTTTTTTTTTGGGAATACCTCAGTGCTACAAGTTTCACCCTAGAAGCAACGGAAGATTTTAATTTATTGTAGTTGTAAACAGAATTTAAAAGAAATAAAGTATAAAACATCATTGCACTGTGACTGGTAGGGGAAAAACTGACAGTTTCCTATTTGCACATGTTTAATATTTGGCTGTTATATATATGGTCCTCTGTTGGGGGAGGAAACTTATGAAGGATATTTTTTAATTTAATTTTTTTAATATTGGTAAATAGGCCTGCAACAGCAAACTAGAAGTACAACATGGTAGGTGGCATTAAGAACATACTGTAGTGTGGATATATTTCTTCTTTTTTTAACGTAATATTGACAAGTTTTATTAATATTTTTTTAAATTGTTACGTTTATAAATTTGGTACTTTAGGTACAGCCAGTATAAGACACTGAATGCGACATTTGTTAAAAAGAGCTGCTGCACTCCTATTTTTGTAAATTTTACTAACAAGTAGACTAATGTAGACATTCAATAGACAAGGTAGAGCAAGGCATCTTTAACAAAACAAGGCACCATACTGCTAACCGAAAGGAGAAACCTTGTTTTTCTTGTTTTTAAAAAAAAAATCATGCTTTTTATGTAATATTTTAGGTTTTTTTCTTATTTCAGAACAACCAGGTTTAAGCAAAATGCTGGACGCTTTTTAAATATTGAGACTTGATCAAGTAATAAAAGAAATAAAACCGAATTCTTTAAAAAATAAAAAGGTAAAAAAAAAAAATACTACGAACCAAATTCCCTGCGATTCAGTGTGCCGTCAGGGAATTTTTTATTGCTATTTTGTCAATGTTGATGATGTACTGTACTACCAGTTGGTTTTCCTCTCCATTCCCTGTCACCTCATAGAATATTCTTTGTTGATCATTGTTGTATGTTAATAGTGTATAAAATGGCTTATCTTGTAAGAGTGCTGTCCTGATGGTAGTGTAGTGAATTTTTCCCCCCCTCTTTCTCTCTTCCTCTTCTAGTACATATTGGTAGGTGTATCGTAATTAAGGTTAAAAATTTAGATGTAGTTATTCAGATTTAGGACCAGTAAGGATAGAACTTTCTCTTATTTAAGAAAAAAAAAATGCTAATAATTTTGGGAAGGTTTTCCTTTTTTGTTTTTTTCTTCTCTTTTTTCTTTCTGTGCTTTTTTTTCTCTTGTTTATTATTTTTCTTTTGTTGATCTGATGCGGTTTCAACTAACCAAAGGTCTCACAATGTTAAAAATGCTGGCAAACTCTTAAGGCATTTGTAGATCCCCACCCATGACTTTGGAAAGGGGATGTGCCATACTACCTTAAATGCTAATGCTAGATATGCAAAACTGGATTTTTTTAATTTATTTTTTAAAAGAGGGAGGCACGGTATATTAAAACGATTTTACTAAGAGAAAAAAAAAAAAACATATTTTTTTAAGAATGCTCAGAAGAAATTGCTAATCTGTGTGAATATGTTTTAGATGTTTATATACCTTTTGAGAAGTCCCAGTGGCCCATAGCACAAATGTCGTGGAATCCAAGATGTTTTGATGTGGCTACCTAGACTAAGGTTCACGTTAGTCCCCCACTCATCTAGAAATCAATTTTGAAGGATTTTTTTTTTTTTTTCCTTTTCCTTCGTTCGTTTGGGGGTTTTTTGTAAATTTTTCAGCACAAAGGTTCAGCTCCACCTTTGTTTTACTCAAGCCCAGGAGGGAGCGAAGGATGGTGGAGCCACGGGCTGGGTTGGGCTGGAAGGACCCTGAGCCCGTCCGGTGCCACCCGTGCCACGGCAGGGTCACCTCTGCTGTCCCCAGCGTCCAGCCTGGCCTGGGACCTGCAGGGACAGAGCCAGGACACCTCCCTGAGGGACAGAGCCCTGCAGGTCTGCGCTGGGGTGACCAACAGGAGCCATCTCCACCACCTGGGTGACCCAAAGGGCCAGGGGGCCACGTCCCCACCACCAGGGACAGCCCCAGGAGCCACAAGTGCTTGGGACCCTCCCCTCGAACAACCCGAGTCCTTCTTGGGATCGGCTTGGTTAAGGCAAAGCCTGACCTGTCCTTTGGGGTTTTTATTTTTTCTTACACTTCATAAATGTTCATTTTGAGTTGAATTTGTAGCTTGGACTTTAAGGTAGCATGGCTCTCTTTGCTGTAAGTTGATTTTCTTTTTTCCATTGTACAGCAGCGTCTGCTGGTGAATGTCACACATCTTGCTAGGCTTAGTTAAATCATTGGGTAATTGTGGGTGATAACGACCTGAAAGGTGTTGGGATTTCTTTTCTTCCCTGCTTTCATCTGTAGTGTGAATGAGGGCTAGCGACTCCAGCCACACGTCCCTTCCTGTTTCGTTTCTGCCATTCACTCAATGCAACATAATCAATAATAAAGCAATATAGTTTACTACATTTTTACTGAAGGCCAGCCATGGTTCTGTATGATATTGCATATGAAACTGTTTACAAAAACAAAAAAACAAAAAAAAAAATAGAAAAACAACACTAACTCATAGCTGTCTTTTACGCTATGGTGATGTCTCTTGGGTGGAATCTTCTGAATTCTTTTTTTTAGTGGTTTGGTTTGTTTTTTTCAAAGCGACATAGTTGAGAGAGAGGGAGAAATGTGAGGTTAGTGTTAGAAGAGACAGGGAGAAGTGAGGTTAGTGTCAGAAGAGCCAGGATGCCTCGCAGACACACGGGCACAGACACTGTAGAGTTTCCTACGTACAGAATCCAGCCGGCCCCGCGCGAACACTACGTGAGGAGATTCTGTAAGCTAAGCAATACTTTAATACTGTAATAAAATTACCAAAAAACCACAATAATAATAATAATAAATAATAATAATAATTTTTAAAAAGGAAAAAAAAAAAATACCTTAGTCTGAGAAAGCAAATCCTCGTGGTGGGTTGTCGGCCCCCCCAGCAGTCCGACCGTGTTGTGTGGAGAGCTCGGTGTCCGAGCAGGGCCCGGTGGCCAGAGGGGTCACCCCGGGCCCAGAGGGGTCCCCCTGTCCCGTCAGGGTCCCCCCGGCCCAGCAGAGCCCCCCAGCCCCGGGCTCCTCTGTCCCGTGTCCTCGTAGGTAGCACCCCCGTCATTCTCTGTCGTACGAGGTCTGAACTCCCATCAGTACTAGGATGCAAGTGAGCATTTCAGGTGGTCATAAATGTACCTAAATAAACTATGGCACAGTGGCAGGCCTAGCCCTTCCTTTTATACTTTAGTATGAACTGATGAGAACTTTGGTAGTGACTTTTTTTTTATATATATACATATATATATGTATCTATATATATCAAGCATCTTTCAGGTCTCTGTGTATGGCTTTCTGAAGCCCTGTTGTAAAATACTATGTGGATGGGGGTCTCTCACATCACAGATGTGGAAAGTATAATTTTATATTTGTATTTTCAAATAAATAAGTTTGTGAAAGGTTTCCATCCTCTACTGTGGTCCAGAAATCAATGTGTTTGTCTGACGAAAAAATACAATAAACTGTTTTGAACAGAACCATGGAGTCCATTTCATTGGGGGGAGGGATATTTATTTCTGGGGGGGTGAGATCAGCCCCATCACCCAGAAAATCATCACCTTGTTGGCCATCCTGCACATCCCTGCCCCGTCCCCGTGCCCCAAGGCTGGTCCCTCATCCTGTGCCCTGCCGGGCGCACCTTTGGCACCATCAGCACTAATAATCCTATTTCCAGGAGGGGCAGTGGGTCCTGCTGGATAAACCCCAGTCCCCCACACCCTCGCTGTGCATTTTCCTCGCTGGAGTGACCCCCTCTCCCAGCTCAGTTCCACCAGAGGCTGTTTCCCTTTGGCACTTGGTCTGGGCAGAGCCAACTCTCCCCTCTGCTCCTGCAGGCAGCAAACGCTCATCACTCATTAGTGCTCATTCCAGGATCTCACAGGCTGCTTTCCTGGGAGAGCAGGGTGGGGATGGGGATGGGGATGGGGATGGGGATGGGGATGGGGATGGGGATGGGGATGGGGCAGGGATGGAGGGATGCTGCAGCCCCTCCGAGGAGGGATCCATCCCCTCCATCCCCTCCATGGTCCCGGGGGGCTCAGCCTGCGAAGGTCAGCGCTGCAGGATGCAGGACGGGCTCTCTGCAAAGCAGTCAGCACATCAAGCCCTTAATGGGATTGATGATTAGTGGAGCACCGAGGGGAAAATTAGATTAGAAAAACAAATGAAAATAATTTCGGAAGTCGTGTTTGTTCGGGGTGGAAGGAGCTTCCACTGCGAGGGCTGCAGGAAACGATTTGACTGCAATCCAGAAGAAAAGGAGCGCGGGTCTGGAGTACATTAGTGTGGTGGGAGGCCGGGAATAGCAGCCACTTAACCCTGTCATTCAGCAAACATTAGTGAATTATGAGTGTATTATATGTGGGTGATGTGTTCTGTGCAGAGCCCGCGGGCCCGCTGGAGCAGCGCTGAAATGGGACTGGGGGTCGGTGTCAGAATGTAAATTTTTATACCAGCTCTGGAACAAAAATAACATTTTGTGTTCGCCTCCCAGCTACTGAAATCAAATTGCTGCCGAAATCAGAGTTGTAAAATAAGCAAGAATTTCCCTTCCCTGTCAAATTAGTGCCCCGATAAAGAAAACAAGGGAGATAAATGTGATTTACTTCCTCTCCCTCCTGTCATAAACATTTATGGCCGAGCTGTAAGGGGTTGTGCAGGAGGCAGCTGGGGCCACTGGGGTTGTGCAGTGTCACCCCCGTGGGGTCTTTGGGCACTGAAGGTGAGCTCCTGCACCCTGTGCCACATGCCAGCCTGTGCCACATCCCACCCTGTGCCCCCACATCCCAGCCTGTGTCCCCACATCCCACCCTGTGTCCCCACATCCCACCCTGTGCCTCCACATCCCACCCTGTGTCCCCACATCCCACCCTGTGCCCCCAGCCCAGCCCCATAGGCTCTGTCGTACCCCAAGCCACAGCTGGCTGTCCTGGCTGTCCCAAAATCTCACAGTAAATCCCGGATTTATTAACTTGGAGGACTTGAGCACCCTCTGCTCTTGTGCATCCCCCATCACGCATCTCGAGGCTGCAGCAGAACCCAAGGCAGCATTTATTAATTATGAGCTTAAGCGCTCCCTTTCACGGCTATTTACAAGGGCCGCCTCATTATTAATACAGAATAATAAAACAGAGGGGTTTAAAACTCATTTGTTCCACTGGGTACCAGTCCCTGTGGTGGCACAGGCCCCGATGCCACCCAGCCTGAGAGCACCGAAAAACCCTGATGGTGATGGCACCCACCCCAAAAAACCCTCCCCTCTCTGCCATCCTGCATTAAATTATATCAGATACCGTCAGAAATGAGCAATTCCAGCAGCTCCCCGAGTCGAGGGCTGCAGTTTTCAGCCGGTCACGAGGTGGTGGCAGCGCCTGGGTAAGGAGAGACTCTTGTAATTCATTAGCGCTTTGCAAAGGGCAGCGGTACTTGACTCTGTTTGTGCATTAGCAGAGGCTCATTCCTGCTCTTTACCTCCACGGCAACGGCTGCGCTGGCACGGAGCAGCTCCCGGGGGCCGGGCTGGCAAACACAGCCAGCAGAGAGCCTGCAGTGGGGCTGGAAATAACCCCCCTGAACCCACCCAGTGCCACCCCTGCCATGGTGGGACACCTTCACCTGCAGTGGGGCTGGAAATAACCCTGAACCCACCCAGTGCCACCCCAGCCATGGTGGGACACCTTCCACTGTCCCAGGCTGCTCCAAACCCATCCAACCAGGCCTTGAGCACCTCCAGCTTCTCTGGAACCGGTGCCACGGCCTCCCCACCCTCTCAGAGAGGAATTTCTTCCCCATATCCAAACTGAATCTGCCTTCCTTCAGCTTGAAGCCATTCATTCCCCTCGGAGTGGCACTGGCCCTGGAGCGGGTGAGAGGAGCCCATGTGCTGCTCCTGCTCGCTAATAATTACTGATTAAAACTGGTTACAAAGGCAGGGAGGGCTGAAATGTGCATTAATGGGCGACCCTGCCTCGTGCCAGCCGTGGGGAGATGGGAGCGGGCACAGAACGAGCGTTGGCAGTGTCCCCATGGCCTGGTGACACCCAGCAGGGACCTGTCACCTCCTGCAGCCGCAGAGCACGGGCTCTGATGGGACATAAATAAACAGCCACAGTAAAAAACAGGAGAAAGTTCCTGCTTTTGCCATTTCTAAGCCCGCAATGCAGTTTGGCCCCCAATAAAACCGCTCAGGATTCGCACAGGGCTTTACCTCTTCAAAGCAGCAGCTCGTTCCTCTCAGCCCCTTTCATGCAACATCCAAAGTGCTTCCGATCCTTTCACTGCCTTTTGATGGGTGGGGAATTCCTCTTTTTTGATACTGGAAAAGTGAGCAGGGCTGGGCTGTGGGCTCCAAACCCTGAGTGGAGATGGAGCCCAGGCCGGGTCCCATCCCTGTCCCCATCCCTGTCCCCATCCCTGTCCTGCTTTGCCCCAGCACAGGAGTTACCCAGGGCATCACAGCCCGCATATCCCGCACATCCCGCACGAACAGAGCCCCACACATCCCTCACACCCCGCACAAACAGAGCCCCTCACACCCCGCACATCCCGCACAATGCAGAGCCCCGTACACCCCACACATCCCTCACATCCCGCACAAACAGAGCCCCGCACATCCCGCACACCCCGCACAAACAGAGCCCCGCACATCCCTCACATCCCGCACAAACAGAGCCCCACCGGAGCCAGGTGAAGCTTCGGGCCCGGCCCCAGCCCCACAATGCTCCCCCATCAGCAATCAGAATTTCCTCGCCGGCCGCTCATACAAAATCAAGAGGCAAAATAATTGAGTCAATGGCGCTGCGAAAGGATTGCTCCTTCAGCCCCATTCTTGTGCTAACAATCCTCCAGCAGGGCCGAGGATTCAAAAGCTCGGGGAATCAAAAAGGAATTGATTTGATTCAGAGCTTTAGCCCGGGCTGTATTTAACACATCATTTCTGCTTGCTCTACATAGAGTAGAAACTGTTTGAAGGCAGAGACGGGGGAGCGCAGGAGCAGGAGAATATTCTGGATTTGCTGCTTTTCCGAGGGGGTTGGACACACACTGTCCCCCCAGAGAGACCCTGGGGACCCACACAGGGACACCCGGGCTCCAGCTCCCCTGAGCACCCACCGAGCCCGCACTAAAACGGGAGCAGAGACAGGGAAGGGAAGGGAAGGAAGGGAAGGAACAGCCAGACACACGTTCGTGACATCTGTGATCATTCCTGAGAGCCCTTCTCCGCCTGGTTTGTATCTGCGAACGGGGCAGAGAACTCCTCACCCAGCTCCGGCATCCCGCCAATGAAGACAAACTGAAAACGCAGAATTTCCCCAGTTCCATTAAACGTGAGGGCAACGATCACTGGGAGAGGATCAGCCACAAGAACAGGCCCCCAGCCCCTCCAGGGCTGCCCTGCAAACCACACATTGAAACATCAGCAACCCTGGGGCGCTCAGCACACCCAGCCTGAAACACTCCCAGGAAAACCTGAACGAAGTGCAGAGCAGCACCCGGGCAGCGCCAAGAACATTCCAGCAGTTTCTCTGCTCACCGAGGGGCACATGGAGCTCCGTTAAACCCTTCTGGGTCGTTTCACCCCTGGCAGAGCCCAGCTGGGGGCTGGCACGGCGGGGACCCCCAGACCCCCACCCAGGCAGCTGATGGGACGTGCTGATGAGCCAGCCGTGTCGCTGTAATAAGGAGTGTTTATTTGAATAATAAGGTCAGGGAGTTAAGTAGTTGGTATTCCACTCGTAGGAAGCAGTTTGCACAGTGTCACTAATAATTAAAGGGGTTTTTTGACTAATCTAGTCGCTCTTCCTAAATATACTCCACTCTGTTCAAGAAACTCATCAAAGCAGCGAAGTGATCTTCGAGGTTATTAATCTCCTTTGCTCCACAGCTGGAGCAAATTTATTTGCTTGAATTAGCATGTAATAAACTTATAATAAAGCTGCCATATCCCTCGCTTTAGAGCTCTAGTTTGTGTAATGGGTAGTTAAATGCAGGTGATGCAGCCCTGGGCTTTGGGCTGGGCGAGAAGGGGAAAGGGAAATCTCACCAGAGGGCTCTGCCATGCCCAGCACTGGGGCTCGTGGGATCCCTGCCAGAACAGGACAATCAAACTGTCTGGAGGCCAGAGGGGCAGAAATGGAGCAGAGATTGTTCCCGGTGAGGGTGGGGAGGCTGGCACAGGGTGCCCAGAGAGGGCTGGACAGGGCTTGGTGGAAGTGGAAGGTGACCCTGCCCATGGCAGAGGGTGGAAATGGATGATCTCCAAGGTCCCATCCAAACCATTCCATGATTCTGTAACTCTGCCAACCCCATCAGCAGCCCCTTTGCCATCTCCAGAGCCCCAGGAACAGCTGAGACCTGTTCATCAAACCTCACAATACAGCAAAGGAGGGATCTCCATGAACAGTGGGCACCTTCCCTGGCCACCAAGGGGGAATCAGCCCCAAAGGCACCCCCAGGCTGCCCAGGAGGGGTGAACCCCAGCCCTGTGCGGAGCCAGGAGCCGCAGGGCATGCCCAGGGGGGCACCAACACCAGCAGCACCAAGGATCAGGAATATTTCAAACGGGGCTGAGCTCGGCGCAGGGTGTCCAAGTGAGAGGAATTAATTGGCCTCAGTTCACAAAGCTGAGCCTTTCTGGGCTGCAGTTTCCCATGGACAATAAATGCCCCGGGTTCCCCTTCCTGCAGAGCCCTCCCAGCTCTCACCGTGGCTGGAGGTGGACACGGATGGGGCGCACAGCAGAGTTCAGCTGCACACAGCCGGCCCCTCCTGCTCCTCGCGGGCTGTTATCCACACAGCCCGGGCAGTAAATAATTTTTCCCTCTCTCCATTTCAGCTCTTTTCTGCTCCTGCTCGGCGCTGGAGCAGGGCCTGAGCATTAGCCAGAGGTGTCAGAGGTGTTAGACAAGGTATTAAGGAGGTGTCAATGGTGAAATAGCTGGGATTACAGTAAAGTCTAAATAAGGTGTAAAATAAAACCAAAGGTGATAAAGTCGTTGATAAGAAAAGCTGGAGAAAAAATAGGAGCGCAATTATTTTTCATCCTGCTTGTTCACTCTCACAGTGCATTATCTATGGCTTTGCAAAGACTTAAGTGAGATTTTTTTCTCCCAGTCTATGGTATTTTCTCCAGGCAGCACCGCGGCAAGGGAGCACCAGCAGCTGCACAGAAACCCTCCGCTGCCCAGGGATGCTCCTTGCTGCTCCTGCATCCCTGAGCACACCCAGCAGCTGCACACAGACCCTCCGCTGCCCAGGGATGCTCCCTGCTGCTCCTGCATCCCCGAGCACACCCAGCAGCTGCACACAGACCCTCTGCTGCCCAGGGATGCTCCCTGTTCCTCTGCATCCCCGAGCACACCCAGCAGCTGCACACAAACCCTCCGCTGCCCAGGGATGCTCCCTGCTGCTCCTGCATCCCTGTCAGGGGACAGAAGGGAGACAGGGTCTTTGTCACCTTGGATCCAGGGCTCACCTTTTCCAACAGGAGCACTTCCACCATCCCCACTGCTCAGCCGAGCTCTGCTCCCCTCCCCGAGCCAGCCGTGCACGGGGAACAAAATAACGCACGAAATTACTCCGGATGGCAAATGCACAAATTAGCCTTGATTGCCATCCGGGTCCCACAGCCTCCTCTTCCTCATCAGCCCTGCGTGTGTGCAGAGCTGCTCTGTTCCTGCGGGGCTCAGGGCCAGGGCAGCACCCCAACATGGGAACCCCAGGGACCCTCCAGGGGACACCCAAAGGCAGGGAGGTGCCTTTGTGCCTTTTCAGCAATGGCAGAGCTGTGCTGAGAGCCCCTGGTCTGGCCCTGAACCCAGGGGCCCTTTCTGCTACGCACAAACCAAAATTACTTTTTTTTTTTTTTTTTTTTTTTTTTTCAGAGAAAAACACAGGGGAATAATTCTGGTGAGGAGGAAAGGAAAGTTATTTGAAAGCACATTCATCTGCAATTCTCACACCAGTGCTGTGAAGGGTTATTAACTGATTGGATTTCATCACATCCCACTTTGGTGCTGCAGAGGCTGATTGTCCCAGATTTGCATTTCTCCTGGACAGGCAGCACTCGTGGCCCCACGGTGGGCACAAGGCTGTGCCCTGGGCCCTGGGATGGCAGAGGGAGCTCAGCTCCACCCCATGGTGGTCCAGGCACAGGAACGGCCACAGGAACAGCTCTCCTGGATCCCTGAGGTCGCCCAGGAGCTCCTTCCCAGCAAAGCACCACTGCAATTCCATCTGGGAGTGCACAGCAGCCCAGCCTGGCCTGGGGGATGAGATCACAGCCAGAATTTGGGCAGGGAGGACAGAGCCAGCCTGGCCCCGGGCGTGGGGGTGGCAGCAAGGGGCACAGCCCGGGGGTCTGCCCTGGAAACCCACCCAGTCTGAATGCCACAGACTCACAGAAGGGTTTGGGCTGGGAGGGACCTGAAAGATCATCCCATTCCCCAGCCATGGCAGGGGCACTTCAGGCTGCTCAGAGCTCCAGCCAGCCTGGCCTGGAACATTTCCAGCCCCAATTTCAATGTCCCCAAACAGTTCTGCATCCCTGCCTGGGGCACACACTCGGGGCAGGGACAGCCAGGGTGCCCTGGGCAATCTCCCTTTCCAAAACCCTTCCCTGCTGGCTGGAATGCTCCCATACAGAGCAGGGACAGCCAGGGTGCCCTGGGCAAGCTCCCTTTCCAAAACCCTTCACCGCTGGCTGGAATGCTCCCATACAGAGCAGGGACAGCCAGGGTGCCCTGGGCAATCTCCCTTTCCAAAACCCTTCCCTGCTGCCCACAATAAAGCCCCAAGGAGCTGCAGCCCAGCATCAGCAGCTCCTGAGCCCCTCGGCCCTGCCCAAGGTGATCAATATTGAACATCAACACGCAAAACAACTGCAAAGTCAACAGTTTAGGGGAGGAGGGGCTGCCACAGCCCCACGGTCCCGGGGATTATTTTAAATGTGCAAAACTCTCTAAATAATCAAACTGCACTGCTGCGACTCGGAAATTGCCACCCACGGCTACAGCTCCAATTTTAAACGCATCCTCGAGTCAATCTTGGTAAATTCCACATTAAACATTGATCAGCCCCAGAGAGGGCTGGGGCTGCGTGTGCAGCGTGGATGTGCCAAATTCAAACAGCAGCGGCTGGCAAGGACAGACTGCCCAAATCACAGCACAGGGCACAGCACAGGGCACAGCACAGGGCACGGTGACATCTCCAGGGGCAGGGACACCACCACGGCCCCATCCCATCAGGAACCACATCCCAGGAGCCTGCCTGGATGAACAGCACATGGAAACACACAGAGGAGACGAGGAAGGGTCCCCACTGATGGACACGGCCCAAAGCACCATGAGGAATATTTAAACCACCATGAGGAATATTTAAACACGGACACAGGAAGGAAGGAGACGAGCACCAGTGCTTCCCTTCTAAAACCCCAGCTCCAGCCATATTCCATGGGAGTGCATGTCCAAAATATTCAAGCGTCAGGGCTGTTCTGCTTGCCAAATTCACACCATCACTGGAGGGCTCCAAGGGGGAAGTCTGAACCACCAACACTCCCATTGATCCCATTCTTTGTTCCCACTGATCCCATTGATTGTTGGGAAAAGATTCCTTCTATTTCCAAATTCCCAAACATTGTGCATGTGTATATATATATATATATATATATATATATATATATATGCCCGGAGTATTATGAAATCACACTTGAAACCCAGATTCCAACTCCATTTTCCAACCACTTGTATAAATTTTTCATTACAGATTGCTGCCCTGCAGTGGAACCAGAGGGCAGCTTTATTAGAGGCTGCCTGGCAGCAGGAGAATGAGCCAGTCAACAGCTCCAGATATTCCTCTGCCAGACATGGCAGAGTGCTGGAAATGGAACAGATTATATAAAAAAAAGTAATTCAGAGCAATTTCTAGTAAAGAGTCAAAGAACCATATAATTCAACATTTATATAGACAAGGCTTCAAGGGAACTCTTCAAAAAAAAAAAGGAGGACGAGGTAACGGTGAAAAACTCTGGTTTGATTTTTCCTCTTTTCCCAATTTCTTTTTTCACCTGCCCTGTTGTTTTGTGCCACCCTTGGCCTGGCAGCCCCTGCAGGGACAATTCCAGCTCCCAGTGCCTGTCCAAGGGCAGCTCCAGCTTTTCCTCCCAAACCTGCAGCCAAGCAGGGCTGCCCTGCTGCGCCTGCCTGCATGGGGGCGAGCATTCCCAAGAGTGCCCACCTGCAATTTTCCTGTTCCCCTCTGCCCTGGCCCGGAGATGGTGCTGTGAGAGGAGCAGAGGAGCAGACAGCCCCTGCTCTCCCTTTTCTCTGTGATTACCCGGGGTGGGAGCTGCTGGCACCCACAGCATCCCTCGGTGCGTGGCTGCAGGAGCCCCGCGCCTTCCCCGCCTCCTTTGTCACCTCCTGACACTGATGAAGAGCTGCTCCAGGAGGGAACGTCTCCACATCAAAGCTGCTTGGATCATCCTTTTGCAACCTACCTGCTGCATTTCCCGGCCTGGTTTCCTCTCTGATCCCCAGCTCCTGCTCCTTCCCTCCGTGAGCGCCGACACCACCCCAGCCCTGGGGCTGGAGGCTCCTGGGGAGAAACTCTGCTCCCACAGGGTCCAGCCTGAGCCAAAAGCACCTCTGCAGGCAAGGGTGCCCGTGGTGGGATGGAAACAGCCCAAGCTGTGGTGGGACTCACTCTTGGCAGCACCTGGCACTGGACAGAGCTCTGGGATGGGGCTGGAGGAGCTGCAGAACTCCTGGGACAGGGGATGGAGGTGCCACAGAACTCCTGGGGATGGAGGAGTTACACAACTCCTGGGACTGGGGATGGAGGAGATACACAACTCCTGGGGATGGAGGAGGTACAGAACTGAGGATGGAGGAGATACAGAGCTCTGGGACTGGGGATGGAGGTGCCACAGAACTCCTGGGGATGGAGGAGTTACACAACTCCTGGACTGGGGATGGAGGAGCTGCAGAGCTCCTGGGACAGGGGATGGAGGTGCCACAGAACTCCTGGGGATGGAGGAGCTGCAGAACCCCTGGGATTGGGATGGAGATGCCACAGAACTCCTGGGGATGGAGGAGTTACACAACTCCTGGATTGGGGATGGAGGAGCTGCAGAGCTCCTGGGGATGGAGGTGCTATAAAACTCCTGGGGGTGGAGGAGGTACAGAACTGAGGATGGAGGAGTTACAGAGCTCTGGGACTGGGGATGGAGGAGCTGCAGAGTGGGTGAACATCCCCAGCAGGGCCTGCCCAGCACCCCAAACAAACCAAAACTAACAAAGCAAGCTTTCTGACAAACCAAAAACTCCTTCCTGGAACCCAGCTCAGCCTGCAGTTCCTGGGAATTGTGTTTCTGACAAACCAAACTCTGCAATTCCTGAGAATTGTGTTCTTGACAAACCAAAAACACCTTCCTGGTCCTGGCTCTGAGCTCAGCCTGCAATTCCTGGGAATTGTGTTTGTAACAAACCAGACTCTGCAATTCCTGGGAATTGTGTTTGTGACAAACCAAACTCTGCAATTCCTGGGAATTGTGTTTGTGACAAACCAAACTCTGCAATTCCTGGGAATTGTGTTTGTAACAAACCAAACTCTGCAATTCCTGGGACCCAGCAGGAGGGTCTGTGCTCCCTCCCTCCACCAGCCTGTGTCAGCAGTTTATTCTGCAGCCCTGTAGGTTCTCCAGTTTAAAAATAAAATAAGGAAGAGGCATTTTCAAAGCTTTAATGGCTTTGAAAACAACAGGGAGAGCTCTCTTTACTGCAGGAGAGGTTAATGATCTCCCTGTGCTACAGAACCGGACAGGACATGATAATAAATAACCTTAATAAGATATAAATATCACCCAGAGCTGCTGGGTGCGGGGAGCAGGAGTGGGGAGGATTTCCATGGTTCAGGGGGTGCCAGGTGGGGAATGCTCGCAGCGAGGGCACTCAGTTAAAAATGGAAATTATTACTCAGACAGAGAGGGGCTGTCCCTTACCCTGCCTGCCAGGGCTGTGCCCTGCTCCTGCTGGCACCGAGGGGGCCCTGCACGGACAGCAGGGTGACACCGGGGAAGGGTGACACAATATTAGGGTGACACCAGGTCAGGGTGACACCAAGGCCAGCAGAGTGACACAGTGTCAGGGTGACACTGGGCCAGGGTGGCAGCAAGGCCAATAGGGTGACACTGTGCCAAGGTGACACTGTGTTAGGGTGACACCATGCCAGGGTGACACCTTGTTAGGGTGACATCAGGCCAGGGTGACATCAGGTCAAGGTGACACCAGGTCAAGGTGACACTGTGCCAGGGTGACACCATTCCAGGGTGACACCACACTGGCCCTGCTCCCCAAGGGACACTCAGTGGCCGTGACCAGGCATGGCAGGCACAGAATGGGGAGCGTGGGAGGGACAGAGAAGCTCAGCTCACCCCACGTGCCCTGCAGGGACAGGGACACAGGGACACAGGGACACAGGGACACCCTCCAGCCCTGTCCCTGTGCGGGGGGACAAGCCCAGGACATCGCCCTGCCCTGCCCCATGCCTGGAGATGGCAGATCCTCACAGAGCCCAGGTGACACCACAGGGCCCTGCACAGCCAGGGGGGCACAGACGGCCAGGACAGCCCCAGAAACCCCAACACAGGGTGGGGACAGCCCCAGAAACCCCAACACAGGGTGGGGACAGACCCAGAAACCCCAACACAGGGTGGGGACAGCCCCACAAAGGCAGAACGAGGTGGGGACACAGCCCCACAAAGGCAGCACAGGATGGGACAGCACAGGATGGGGACAGCAAAGGATGGGACAGCACAGGATGGGGACAGCCCCACAAAGCCACCACAGGGTGGGACAGCTCAGGGTGTCCTACAGCCCATCCATCAGCAGGCTCAGGAGCAGGAGGGGAGGGCTCGGGCCGTCCCCCCGGGCATTAATCACCTTCCCCTGCAGCCCCGAGCCCGGACAGAGCCATTCATCAGCACCGTATCAGCCCTGCAGCCCCGCCAGGCCCCTTTGTGTGGGTCCCTTCCCATCAGAGGCAGATAAGATTATCAGCCAGGAGCAAGACACCCATTGAGCTACACCTGACTGGAAGAATGGGATTTGATTTTATTTTTTTTTATTTATCCCCCTGTCGCAAAGATGAGCTGTTTCTTGTCTTGTCAGACCACATCCTTTTCTTGAAAGGACCGGCTTTAAGAATCCAATTTGTCAAGCCGGACAATCATTTGAGAATCCATAAAAAGCCTCGGTGACTTTATCAAAAAAAATAAATCAGAAGGTTTTAAATGGTAACTGAAAGGGATTTGAAAATAGGTTGAGTGGCCTACATCAATTAATCTTCAGAAAGCTGTGGCTTTGTGAAGCTGGAGTGGCAGAGAAGTGTCAAAAACTAGTTACTGGGCTGGAGGAGATGGAAGTCATCGATATTTCCCCTCTCCTTTTTCTCTTTTCCTCTGTCTCTGACTGCCCAGGGCACAGCGAGGGCACTGCCAGCTGGGCAGGGCTGGGGGCCAGGCCAGGGGGGCAGCTGGTGAGGGTCTCTGTCCTGGGGGTGTCTGTCCCTGCACACAGCGAGGGCCAGGGCTGCCCTGGTGCCCTGGCTGTGCCACTGTCACTGCTGCCACCGTGCCAGCAGGGACAGGGACAGCTGGGCAGGAACATCGGGCTCTGCTGGCACTGGGGTGGGTCAGGAGCCACCAAGGACACGGGGGCACCTGGGAGGGACATGGTGACACCCGGGGAGGGACATTGTGGGGAAGGACATGGTGGCACCCAGGGAAGGACACAGTGACACCCAGGGACCCCCAACTCCACTGGGGAAGGAGGAGAGAAGGGCACAAGGACAGAAGTGAAATTATCTCAGTTCAGCCTGGGGGCCGCCATGGCAGGGGTGGCACTGGGTAGGCTTTGAGGTCCCTTCCAACCCAAACAATTCCACGACTCCATGATAACAATAATGATGATATATTCAATTTCTGCCCAGCATCCTTGGGCCACCTTTCCCACTCCTCGTGTTCTGCCCTGCCAGCTCAGTCTAACCAAGGTTCCCCTGCCCATCCCCGGTGCTGGAGATGATTTCTGTCCCCTCCCCATCCCAGAGCCCTCGGGGCTGGCAGGGAACGCAGGAGCTGCAAAAGGAGGGATTCAAATGGCCAAGGAGAGCCAGAGCCTGGAACTGCCCCCTGCCCCACCAGGGTGTGACAAACACAGCCCAGGGATCTCCCAGGGACACCTGGATGGAAACAACAACAACGGGATGCACGATGTGCCATGAAAACAGAGAACTACAACAACGGGATGCACGATGTGCCATGAAAACAGAGAACTACAACAACGGGATGCACGATGTGCCATGAAAACAGAGAACTCGGGAGGAACCAGGAGGCTGGGAGGGAAGGGAAGGGCCAGGCTGCTCTGGGATGCGAGGGGCTCCAGATGGCTCTGCGGTTTAGCGCAATAAAGAATTCAATCTGACAGGCAAGTGTGGGGCTGGAGAATCGTAATAAGACAAATAATTTCCTTAAAAAAACCCGAAAGGAACCTAACAGCTCAAAGATATCTTCATTTGCCGCAGAGAGCGGAGCCCGTGGGTTATTTACTGCAGTCGGGAGCGCGCTCCGGAGCTCCCAAACGCTGTTTTGGTGCAGAAGCACAATGAAAGGGCACTTTCCTCGCTTCCCAGCCGGGGGAAATGGATCTGCCTTGGAGCGTGGCCAAAGTCCGGGCTCTGAAGCGAAGGTGATAACTTTACCAATTAAATATGGATGTGGTTTTCCCCCCCTCTCCTCCCCTGGAACACTTCTGCACTGCCATTAGGTGATGATATAAAGACACAGGCCTCCCGGTGCAGCTTAATTGCTCCCATATAGAAAAATGATGAGCTCCATTGCTCGGCACAAGGGCTGCCGTGGCCACTTGCCGCCTTATTAATAGGTGATAGCGCCTGGGTTTAATTCCTGTGCCCCGGGAAAGGCAGGAGACGGCAAAGCCCGGCTCAGCAAACACCTCAGCACACACTGCCGAGCAGCCAGGGGCTGAGGACACGCTTGGTGTTTAATCACGCACTTAAAGCGTTTCGCTGAGCTGATGCTCGGCGCGGGGCACACAGGATGCGCTCCCAATTAAGTGATCTTTTATCCCCATATCCTGGAATTTGTCTTTTTTATTGATACCCAGCACAGACAATCCTGTGTCTTGCAATCTGCCGCTCAATGATTTTCAGTCCAGGGCGAAGCCTGGGCGAGCTGAGGACCAGAAAAAAGCTGTTGTTTAAATAAGCACGGAGTTGTTTTAATGAGCATGGACCTCAGAAGGGGCTGGGAGCAGAGGGGGCTCTGGGATTCCTGCCCTGGGATGGGGAGGGGGCAGAAATCACCTTCAGCACACAGGGATGGGCAGGGACACCTTGCTTAGAGGGGAGCAGGAGGGAGCTGGCAGGGCAGAACACGAGGAGTTGGAAAGGTGGCCAAAGGATGCTGCTTGAAATATAATATAATATAATATAATATAATATAATATAATATAATATAATATAATATAATATAATATAATATAATATAATATAATATAATATAATATAATATAATATAATATAATATAATATAATATAATATAATATAATATAATATAATATAATATAATATAATATAATATAATATAATATCCATAGAATCATGGAAAGGTTTGGGTTGAAAGGACCTCAAAGCCCATGCAGGGACACCTCCCACTATCCCAAGGCTGCTCCCAGCCCTGTCCAACCCGGCCTTGGGCACTTTCAGGGATGCAGGGGCAGCCCCAGCTGCTCTGGGCACCTGTGCCAGGGCCTGCCCACCCTCCCAGGGAGAATCCCTTCCCCATATCCACTTATTCTATTATTATTCAGCCTTTGGCAAAGCAGTATCACTGCAGGTTCTCAGTCTTTACCTCCTCAGCAGCCACTAGGCCAGTCCTAAAAATCCACATTTCCCTCCGCTTCCCAACAGTGCCCCTAGGAATAAGCATTTTCGAGGGATAGGAAATTGGGGAGCAGTGAAGCCGGCGGGCAGAGGGTTTGCATTCCCCTGCTGGGGCTCCCAGGGTTGATTTTCATGCCCAGAAGCCGCGGTGGGCACGGGGGGAGCGGAGCGGGAGGGAGAGGCCGCGGATGAATCGATGGCAACAGGAAAAGCTGCAGCTACAAATGGCCCGAGAAAAGGCGTGATGAGATGTGACTGCCCTGGGCGCGGAGAGCGGAACGGGAAAGGACCACCTGGACGGGGAGAAAGCGCCGCTGATTGCTCGGGGAAAAGCGGAGTTAAGGATCATCGGAACGGACAGGGCAATCTGGCGGCGCCGGGATTGATTCCAGCGCCAGGAGGGGCTGCCGAGGGGACACCGGGGACACGGGGGGGACACGGGGGGCATGGGGGACACGGGGGGACACACGGGGGGCACAGGGGGACACGGGGCTCCTGCCACTCCAGCCCAGCCCCGGCTGTGCCCGAGGGGAGCAGGAGGGACCCAGACCGACGTGGGGAGCACAGTTTGGGGTCACACAAGATTTTGGGTGAGCCAGGCTCCCGCATCTGCCCCAGCCCCCTGACCCCAGCGACGCTCTGTGCCCCGGGCTGTGGGTTGGCACAGCCGAGGGGTTCCTAAAGGCTGTGCTAAGGTTACCTTTGCGCAATAAACGGGCCCAATTAACGGGCAGGAGCAGCACCGGCTCTGCCTGCCCCATTTCCAAACCCGAAGGGCAGCGGGAGCTCCCCCCGCACATCTGCGCCGATCCCCGGCAGAGATAAGATAACAACGATGATGTGCCCATTTCCTCTGCCTTGGGCATTTTTAAGCCGTCTCGTCTCAGAAATGAGCCCAGCCCAGCCCGTTTTGCACCACAACCCTCTGGGCCCTGTCAGGCACGGGCAGATGGTGGGGCCGCACTCACACATCACCCCTGGAGCACCGGGTGGGCCGGGACCAGCCCTGCTCCCTCCAGGGTCACAGAGCCACGGAGTGCCCCGGGCTGGAAGGGACAGCGGGGACCATCGACTTCCAGCCCTGGAACTGCCGGGATTCCTCCCTGGAACCAAGGGCACAGACCGACCCTGGAAGGGAGAAACCAAGGGCACGGACTGACCCTGGAGGGGAGAAACCAAGGGCACAGACTGACCCTGGAAGGGAGAAACCAAGGGCACGGACTGACCCTGGAGGGGAGAAACCAAGGGCACGGACCGACCCTGGAGGGGAGAAACCAAGGGCACGGACTGACCCTGGAGGGGAGAAACCAAGGGCACAGACCGACCCAGCTCCCTCTCAGCGACACCTGGCCCCCCTGAGCCCTGCGACACCCGAGGGAGGATGGACATTCCGTTTGGTTTGCTCTGGGCGCTGACCGAGCCTGCAGCAGCTCTGGAGCCCGGCTGTAGCATGGCGCTGTCTGCAGAGATGGAGCCCCGCACAACAGGCAAGAGACACATTTCCCCAAACGTCCCTTCTCGTGCCATTAATTATGTCTGGGGTTACTAAACGCGAGCAAATGAGGATGATTTCCCTCCCAGCACCACGAGCCTGAGTTTGCCATTCCCTTTCTCTCAGCTCTTCCATTAACGCCTGTATAGCTGATTTCCCTGCCAGGCTGGCCATGCCTGCCCACAGCTCCCCGGCACTCCAATCCACCCAATCCTCGCTCATCGCAACTCCGAGTGCTCCGCTAATTCCTCTCCTCGCTGCAATTCCACATTCCCGAATACCGGGAGCAATGGCAGCAGCGCTCCTGCCGCTGCTCCCAGATTAAATGAGCCCGGAGGAAAAACACTCGGGGACGTTTTCAGGCGAGCCTTTGTGCTCTGAAGGACGTTTTAAAGGCAGGGAACACAACCTGGCTCCTGCGGGCCTTCACGGGGATTTCATCACCAGAAATGGCAAGCGGGACTTGGAGCAGAGCAAAGAAAGGGGTTAAGAGGATGTGGCTGCTTTCCCAATCCTCTCTGTGTCCCACAGAGCAGGGCTGGTCATCTTGGCTGTATTTTGGGGGCTGGAGAAAATGAAGAGCCACCAGCAGCAAAAGGTGGAGCTGAGATAACCTTTTTAACCCGAGGAATTGCAAAATCAAGAACATTTTTTTAAAAGCTGCTGTTTTGGAGAGCCCCTCAATAGAGGCACGTGGAAAGTACCTGTAGAAGAGGCTGTGGCACCTCAGAAATTCCCCCTGGGCCCCTCCGTGTGCCCACCATGCCCCACAGTGCCAGGAAGGGAAACAAACAGCGGCAGAACGCAGAAAACTTTGAGTCTCTGTGCTGTTAATTATGATCTTACTTTGCACAGAGAGGCTGTCATTCAGGCTCCGGTAATGGATAGTTTCTATTTCAATTCTCCCTCCACCCTATTATCTTTTATAAAATCCAGCCAGGCCGGTGATGGATTGATAAGGGCCGGTCCCGGCGGCTCCCGCGCACACCCAGCTCCTGTATCTCTTTAAATATTTCACTCGCTTGAGATCTTTATTTCACATTTCGATTTCCTGCAGCACAGTGAATTTATCTTAGTCACCCAGTCAAGTTCTCCCCGAGTCTCTTATCTTCTCCCCTCCGTAAACCCAGCCCCGGGATAAATCCGGCCCCGGGATAAACCCGGACCAAAGGGACCTCGGGAGCCCCGGGCCGGCCTCCAGCGGGAAATTCAGCGCTGAACCCCGCTCTGGCCCCTCCAAGGCAGCTCCAGCTGGGCTGGAAAAGCGCCTGGAGCTTGGGGGCAGCGGGGTCGGGGCAGCCGCTCCCGGCAGGGAAAACCCGGGATGGTCCCGGGACAGCGCCCGTGCCGGGCAGAGCCGTGCCAGGCAGAGCCGTGCCGGGCAGAGCCGGGCCGTGCCAGAGCCGTGCCGAGCTCCCGGGCCCGCGGGCACAGCTCAGCCTCACGGGGATGCGCTTTCCCCCCTCCAAATCACAGATTTTTCAATATCCCAGCAGCGAGGAGCGCCGAGCACCGCACGGGATGCTGCCCCGGGAACCGGCAGCGCTGTCGGGCCGGGGAGGAGATGGGAGCGCTCAGACCGGGATAGCAGCGGGATGAAACAGCGAACAGGTAAAGCAGAGTCACCTTCTGGCGGCCGCAGCGCCGAGCGCGATCAGGCAGCACCCCCTGGTGCCACCGCGGCACCGGCACCGGGACCGGCGGGGACGGAGAACGGGACACGGGAAACCGGGAGAGCCGGGAAACCTCTGCCCGGGAGGGATGGAGAGCTGGGAGAACTCGGCCCAAAAAGGATGGAGAGCCGGAAAAACTCGGCCCAAAAAGGATGGAGAGCCGGAAAAACTCGGCTCCAAAAGGCCGGAGAGCCGGGAATCACTGCCCGGGAATGATGGAGAGCCGGGAAAACTGCCCAGGAAAGGATAGAGAGCCAGGAGGACCCTGCCTGGGGTTCACCCCCTGCTCTCCCCCAGACCCAGCCCGGTCCCCCTGCCCCGCTCCCAGCACCAACCCGCTGCTCCGGGACCGTGCCCGTCCCTCCTGCAGCAGCCACAGCTGCAGGACCGAGGGAATCCACGGGACTGATTTCCCTCCTGGGGATCAGCTCTGGATCACGGCAGGACACAGAGCTCGGGTCCACTCCCCTCCACCAGGGTCCAGCCCAGCAGCAGGGCACCCAGTAAATCCATCTGCAGAAAGGTGATTTGCCTCCAGGGGAAGCCATGGAAATTCCCAAACGCTCTTAAATATCCATTTTCTGGCTCTAAACCATCAGTAAGTTGCCAGCTGGGGAACGCGTTTGTCTGCTCCCCTCTGTGTATTTTCTCCTTTTCATTATAATTTGCTAAATAATACATTACAATGAGTTATTTATCACACTCAGGCCTCCTCCACGGCGGGGAATTTCACCCATAAATCAGACACACAAACACCTGCTGGCATGGCTGCAGGTCTAACCCACGGCCCCCAGCTCTGCTGAGAGCCACCACGGGCTCGGTGACAGCCAGCACAGGGACAAGGGACAAACCCCAGCACTGGGAGTGACCAGAGAGCACAGCAGGGACACCTGGGGACACAGAGCTTGGGCAGCTCCAGGTTGTCGCTGCTGGGAGATGAGACAAGGACAGTGCTCATCTTCAGCAGGAGGGAAAATTTATGGTCCCTCCTTTCCAAGTCACTGTACCCCTCCCTTTGAAACAAATTGGTTTGCAAATGTGGATTAATTTAACTTCACACCACCTTAAATCAACGCTACCCAGGCCCACAGATTGGGAAAATCAAGGCATGGAAGGGAGAATTTTAAAAAAAGCAGAACCAGGAACAAAACCCTCTCTCTGTGCTTTAACTACAAAATCATCTTTCCTCATTAGCAGCTAATCAGAACTACCAGAGGGGAAGAGATTACAGACAGGGCGGAGAGGGGAGGAACTCTCAGAAATACAGACATCAGAACAGATTTTCATTTATTTACCCATTTATCACAGCGAGTCACAGGCTTTGAGTTCATGAGTCTGCATTAGCCTCGCTGGATTTTGGGATGCAATCTCCAAAATCTCAGAAGTGACAGGTCACAGCCACCACGTGCCGTCTCAGGAAGGAGAAAATCAGCACTTTGGGGTTGCTCTGGGAAGTCTGAGATTGCTTTGCCTGCTGGATTATAAGGAGCCACTAATCTTCCCAGCTCCTAATCTCCCCGAGATGCTTTATCTGGGACTGGCTCCGTGGGGAGCAGCCCAGCTTGGCAGGCTCTGGGACGGATTCCAGCGGCCCCGGAGCCAGGCAAGGGCGGCCAGGGGAGCAGAGGTGCCCCAGGGTGGGCACGGGCAGCCCCAGCCCCAAACCTGGTGCTTGTTCCTGTGCTGGGCAGCTCCAGAGTGAGCCAGGCTCCCACGCAGCCCTTCTGCTCCCCCAAACACCCCTGTGTGCTTAGACACCAAAATGAGCCACCAGCAGCTCGGGGGCTTTCCCCCCGTCCCTGTTTTTACCCAAAATTATTTGCAAGAAGCCAAGAGTTGTATTTACTCCAGGCAGGGAACGTCTCATTTCAAATTTTCCTTTCTCTCCTTAGCTCATCCCAGCTCTGCAGAGGCAACAAGAGGCTCCCACACCTGAGCACACCCTGGGCTGTCCCTAAGGTCTCCGTGGGTCACAGCAGCCCCGGGATGTCCCCAGCAGGGCTCCCCCTGCACAGAGCATCCCCACAGCATCCCCAGCCCACGCTGGGAAACCAGGAACGTGTTTTTAAACAAGAGGAGGAAATGGTGTCTTTGTGTCAGGCGAGTGGAAGAAATCCAGGACCAAGAGACTGCAGAGCCTTTCCACTTCAGACAGCAGGTGCTCTCCAAGATGTGGTTATGGCAACAAAATAAATGATGGATAATTGCTTTTGTGACAACTTGCCAATTAAATTAGACTCAGCAGAATAACATAATGACAATTTGTTATGCTCTGGTGGGCACTAACACACCAATCATAATTAAATGCTATGACTGAAATAGAATGCTGCTGTACACAGGAATATATAACCCCAATTCCCTCCCAGTGAAACATTATAGGTTCAGACTTGATTTCAATTTCTGGAGGATAATAGTATTAGCGCACATCAGAATGAGCCTGCAATATGCAGAGAGGCAGCAGCAGCAGCACAGGGGACACACAGAGCCAAGGGCAGCTGGGGCACCGGGCTGCTGTGGGACCCCCGAGCATGGGGACAGCCTGGATCAGTGCTGGGGATGGGGAAACTGCAAACCCTGGGCTGCTGTGGGACCCCCGAGCATGGGGACAGACAGAATCACTGCTGGGGATGGGGAAACTGCAAACCCGGGCTGCTGTGGGACCCCCGAGCATGGGGACAGCCTGGATCAGTGCTGGGGATGGGGAAACTGCAAACCCGGGCTGCTGCAGGGACAGCCTGGATCAGTGCTGAGGATGGGGAAACTGCAAACCCTGGGCTGCTGTGGGACCCCCGAGCATGGGGACAGCCTGGATCAGTGCTGGGGATGGGGAGACTGCAAACCCTGGGCTGCTGCAGGGACAGCCCGGATCAGCGCTGGGGATGGGGAGATTGCAAACCAGGGCTCGGGGAGTGACACCGGCCCCAGGGGAGCAGCCCCGCCACAGACACCGAGGCCAGAGCACGGGCATGGGGCCACAGTGATTTCTTGGGGCAGCACTTCATCCCTTTCTGCCAGCAAAGCAGCCCCTGGCAGGACAGCCAGGCTGAGAGCCGTGGGACGCACACATGGGAGAGCCTGGCCCTCCTGGAATGGTTGCCAAAGCATTCATTGAACTCACTGCTGTGCCCAGAGGGAGCTCACCCCACGCCGGGGTCCCTCAGGACCACCAGGTGACCCAGCCAAAGGGGCCTGGCCATCCCTGGGGCAGAACTGACCAGCGAGGGGTCAGGGCCTGCCAGGACTCAGCATTTACTGGAGAAACAGCAGCAGCAGCTCTGCCAGGCACTGCTGAGCTCAGCCTGCTGCTCTGACCCTCCTGTCCTGCACCCCACACAGCCCACAACTCTAGGACCAGGAATTTCTGTGCCATGGACATTGCTGGTGCTGCAGAAGCAAAACCCTACAAGAAACACCAAACCAAATTTAAAAAGTCCCAGTTTAGAACCAGAACCAGGCGGGTGGCAGAACTGACACTGGCCAGGTCCTGTGCCATCCCCAGTGTGCAAACACAGCACAGCAGAGCCAGCACCCTGCTCTGATTCCACAGCCATCTTCCTGACAGATACAGATTTCTGGAATATTCCAAAGCTCAGAACGGGGCAGGTTTGAAGAGCAAGTGTGTGTGTTCAGCAGGGCTGGGCAGAGGCAAATCCCAGAGGATTCCACAGAGTGGCAATGCCAACAATTTTATATCTTATTTGGAGCCGTGTTCCTTAAACACTAAACCCTTCATTATCTGCCTCGTGAAGCTTGGCATTGGCAAGGTCAGATCACCTGTTTTTCCAGCAAAGCTGATGAATTATTTTGGCTGCTCCAAACATTAGCCCTGATCCTATTAAATCCTTAGCTCCCCTGCCCTCAACACATACCAGGGGATAATCCACGGCCCAGGAACACGTGAAGGGGCTGAGCAGGGCTCCGGGAGCTGCTGCCTGAGGGTTAAACAGAGCCCAAGCTCAGAGCCCGGCTCTGCAGCCCTGGAGGTGTTTGTTCCAGCAGGACACCTCTGCACTGTCGGGGGAAACACTGGTGTAAGGAATGCCGCAGCATCCCTGGAAATCCCTTCAGTGACCCCTCCAAAGGCAGCTCTGCACCCCAAACTCCCAGCACGCGTTTTTGGGACCTGGCCCTGGGGAACCTCCAGCCTGGCTGTGCAAAGCGTTCCTGCCTTGGGAGCCTCGGGAGTCAGGGCTCGGTGTAAGCGATGCTCGGCATTCACTGTCCCTGCAAACAGCCCGGCAGGCAGAGAGGAGCTGGCCCCTGCAGGATGGTCAGGAGCTGGCACAGGAGAGGTCACTGGGCTGGGCTGGGCACGGCCAGGCAGGGGCTGTGGGGACACGGGGGCAGCCCTGGGACTGCGGGGGCAGCGCGGCACGGCAGGGGCTGGGCTGGGCACGGGGGGCAGCCCTGGGGCTGCGGGGGCAGCCTCTGCCCTGCCCGGGGCACCGATCCCGCACCCTGCCCGGGGCACCGATCCCGCAGCCCGGCGCTCTCCATCACCGCAGCTCCCACCCCGCTGCATCCCCCGCTCCCTTTTCGGATGTTTCCCGGTGGGAGCCGTGACTCGCAGCCGGGATTCCCGCCCGGATTCCCCCGCCTGCGGGGCTCGGGAGCCGCTCGGTGCCGGGAGCGCGGAGCGCGGCTCCCACCTAGCGGGGAGCGCCGGGGGACCGGGGCTGCGGGGCCCCTCCGGCCGCTCCTGCTGCCGGGAAAGCGCCCCGACACAGCGATAAACCACCCCCGGTGCCGCCCACAGCCTCTCGGTTAAATCCCCGCAGTCAGAGCGGGTCCCGAGCACCGGCATCGCCCTCCGGCCCGGCAAACGCGCCCCTTCAGACTCGCTGGTTTAACGGGTTTGATCCGAATTGCACCAAATGCTCCAGAGTTCGCATCCCCAACCCCGTGGGGATCCCCGGCACCACCAGACAGAGCAAATCCACGGCGCTGAAACACTTCTCCGCGTTCCAACCACTTCTCCATCGCCCACAGCCTGCCCTGCCCTGGCAGCTTCCAGCAGAGCATTCTCATATTCACCCCGTGGCACGAGTCCCCCTCCCTCCCTCTCTCCCCTCTACTGAAACACAGGGTCCCGCACAGATTGCCAGGTTATCCCGCACAGATTTCCCGCACAGATTGCCACGTTATCCCGCACAGATTTCCCGCACAGATTTCCACGTTATCCCGCACAGATTTCCCGCACATATCTCCAGGTTATCCCGCACAGATTTCCCACACAGATTTCCACGTCATCCCACACAGATCTCCAGGTTCTCCCGCACCTTTAGCCACGTACCTGTTCGGGAAGCCCGGGGTGCTCTGGGCAGGGCAGGGCAGGGCAGGGCAGCGCAGCGCTGGGCCAGGAGCGGGACTGGGCCAGGAACGGGCCAGGAACGGGCCAGGAACGGGCCAGGGCACGGAGCTCACCCACACCCGGCCGCCCCTCACACCGCGGCCTCCTGCCCTTCCCTGCCCGGCTTTGGCTCCTGGGCAATCAGCCCCAACCGCCCTCACCTGCGGCCATGGTCATTAACCACCTGGTAATTAACCACCTGCAGCTGGGGCCCATCACCGCCCCAGGTGGGCGCGAGCAGGAAAACTCCTCAGTTCACTGCCCCGGCTCGCAGCTGCCCCCGAGGGCAAACCCAAGGGGATTGGCTTTTTCAACGCAAAATAAATAAAACCAAAAATAAATAAAACCAATCCCAACTTTCTCCTCAGGTGCCCTGCACAGCAGCTCGTTCAGGGCACACCCCAGGGCTTTGGAGGGCTCCAAACTCAATGTTATTGCTGGATGTGGAAATGGATCAGTGCTAAAACACGGGGATCTTTACCCTTTGTAACAAACCCCGAGAGGGTTTAGCTCTTCTCCAGGAGCAGAACTGGGAGCGAAGTTTGACCTCCCAAGGTGTAACTGAGCTGTTCTGCACTCACACTGCTGCCAGGAGTGAAGGGAGGCACAGAAACCAAACCAGGGGCATTTCACACCCACTTTTCACTGCCACCCAGCTCTCCTGCCTGCCACCCAGCAGCAGCAGCACCAACCTGGGCAGGGAGGGAGGGAGGGGGGGGCTGGACATCAGTCACACCTGGGGGTGGGGCGGTGCCAGTCTGGGATGTTAAAGAATCACAAACGAAAGAAAAACAACAAAAATCTCAAGGAAAGAGACACAAACCAGTGTGCATTTCATAGAGCCCGAGTCAAATGCTCAATGAGAAATCAGGCAGCCCCGGATGTGCAGCCCAGACAGAACTCCTCCCAATCCCTGCAAGGCTGGCTGTGATTTCTGTCCCTGCAGCATCACCCTTCCCTCAGCAAACAGCTGCAACATCCCACGTTCACTCTGCCGAGGGGGCCACTAAAAACTGCCAGCTCCCAGCTTTCTGTAGTGGCAGCCCTCATCCCACTCTGAATTCAAGGAAATGGTGGGATGGGAAGAGCACATTACAGCACTGCCATAAATAGCAGCTTTCCTCAATCAGCTATAAAAAGATGACACTTGAGACAGCTGCTGGAACACATCACACAGGATCTGCATTCCCCCAGCAGGAAACATCTTCACTGCTGCACGCCAGACACCTGAACAGGCACAACTCCAATTTTAAAGGAAATGTTTTAATTTTCCACTTTTACGCTCGGCGTTTTCCAACTCGATTTCAGAAAACAGTTGTGAACATTAAACAAAATAAGATTATCTGTGAGTTTATCAATGTGGAGCCGGACAGAACTGAGCCAGTGTGCCACGGAGGAGCCTGGAGGGCACCAGGACCCTGTTCCTCAGGGCAATGTCCCCAGGGAGGGCTGCAGGTGGCTCCTGGGGTGACAGGGCTGTCAGGAGGGACAGGGACTGTCCTTCTGTGTCCCTGCCAGCTCTGGTGGCTGCTCCTGCCCGTCCTTCCTCTTGTCCTGGAGCTGGGGCTGTGGGGCAGCATCCCTGGGTGCAGCACCCTGCAGGAAGGACAGCAAAGATCCCATCAAACAGGGGAAAAAAGCCTCTGAAGGGTGACTGAGGGGAGCAGCAGCCCTCTGGGTGCCCCAAAAGGAGTTTAATTCACGCTGAGATTGCTGTGGAGGCACAGCACAAAAAAAAATGTCACCACCCTGCAGAGAGGCTGCTGAGCTCCAGCTAAACACGGGAAAATTCAAGATACAACAGCAAATGCACAAAGCTCCAAATGCTCTATACAGATACACCATGGATTATTTGAATGGTTATTCAATTTAATCCCCAGAAAAACATCTTTTCTGGCCCGCCAGGTGCCTGAGCCTTGGCCAGAGCTGTTCATGGCCTGGAGGAAAGTGTTCTCTGCACAGCAAAGGCATTTCAGGACCATCAGACGTGTGCCTGCTGTGCTGAGGGTTTCATTCACTCAGCACTGAGGGCCTGGGAGGGGAGTTTTGTCAATCCCCCAGCCAAGGAACTCTGGATATTTCTTACTCACTCTGTCCACTCCTCTTCTCTGTAACAGGATCCCACTGGCCAAAAGGGCTTTTCCTGTTTCTTCAAACAATTTCTCCTCTTCAATCTTCCCCTCTTCCTTCAGTTCATTGTATTTCTCAACAAACCTGGGCAGCAAAGTTGCTGTTTTACACTCAGGAGGTGCTCTGGCTCCCTGACTGGAGGGGAGAAGGGGCAGCCTCAGGAACCTTTCTGGTTTGATTATCACCTTACCTCTGGCAGGTGGATTTGAAGTTTAGCTGAGTCAGGTCAAAAGGTTTGGGGCCACTGCCATAAACTTTGTAAAACTTCCTGCTCAGAAAAGGAAACTGTTGAGACTGTGCAACTAAATCAGGAGTAAACAGACAGAGCACAGTCAGAGCATGCACAGAACTGTTCCTCCTTCTCTCAGGAGCCTTTATGAGCACCTGGCAGGGCCCCAGGCTGGACACTGAGGCTTGGAGGGACAGTGGGAGGTGTCCCTGCCATGGCAGGGGTGGCACTGGGTGCCCTTCAGGGCCCCTGGCAGCCCAAACCTGTCTGGGATTCCACAGAGCTTCCTTGTAAACTGTGTTAATAAATTCAGGTTAATCACAGCAGCCGTGGTTCAGAGCAGCTCTGGAGCCCAGAGGAGCCTCCACCTCCATTAGAAACACAGGGCAGGGCAGAAAAATCACCCCCATTTATCCCCAAAACCACCCCCATTTATCCCCAAAACCACCCTGATTTATTAAAAAAAATCCCACCCAAATTTATTAAAAAACCCTAATTTGTTAAAAAAAACCCCACCCCAATTTGTCCCAAAAACCATACTGATTTATTTAAAAAATCCCCACCCTGATTTATTAAAAAACCACCCCAATTTATTTTAAAAAACCCATCCCGATTTATTAAAAAAGCACCCCTGATTTATGCCAAAAACCACCTCGATTTATTAAAAAAATCACCCTGATTTATCCCCAAACCCACCCCTATTTATTCTTGAACCCCCCCCCCCCCCGATTTATTAACAAAACAAACAACCCCGATGTACCCAACCCCCCGGTTCCCCGGTTCCCGCACGCACGCCCGCACGGTGTCCTCCCGGTAGAGCACGGCTGCGATGGGGTCCCCGCTCCCGTAGCGCGGCCGCGGCACGCGGTACACGGGCTCCCGCAGCGGCGGGAACGCGGCGTACACGTCCAGCCACAGCGGCTTCCGCAGCAGCCCGATGCGCACCAGGTTCCGCGTCCTGCGGGCGACACGCGGCTCAGGGGGGGCTCGGCGGGCCGCGCTCACGGAGAACCGGCAACCGGCCCGGCTGAACCCCCCCGCACCGGCTGAAGACGCTCCCGATCTTCTGCGTGCGGCTCCCGGCCGTGGCGGCCATGGCGGCCCCGCCGCACGGGCCCCGAGCCCGGCCGGTGCTGCCCGCTCCCGGAAGCGGAACCGGAAACGGAACGGGAACGGAACCGGAACCGGAGCGCCCGCCAGGGCACGCGGCCGAGTGCCGAGCGACGGCGGGGGAAGGTGCCCAGGCAGCGCCAGCCGATGGCCGAGCCGGCTCGCCCCCGTGCGTTTGGCGCTGTCGCGACAGACGCGACCGGCCCCGGCGTGCCCCGACAGCCTCGGCCCCAGCCCGGGCAGCGCCAGCAGTCCCGGGGCTCGGGGCAGCCTCGCCTCCTGTTGTTTGCTGGTGCGGTGTCACAGAATGGCTGGGCCCGCAGCCGTGTCGCACTGCTGTCCCCCACAGTGCCACCTCCACAGTGCCATCCCTCAGACACCCCTCACAGTGCCACCCTCACGGTGGCATCTGCACAGGGGACATGGGATCCACGTCAAGGGACAGTGTGACCCACGCCAGCCCGGCCCGGGGCTGCCCATGGCCGCACCCCGCCCCGGACAGCCCCAGCAGGCAGAGTGCGGCCCCAGAGCGTCCCAGGCTGTGTCCCAGCCCCAGCAGCTCCATCCTCCCTGCAGGCGGCCCTTCCCGGGCTCCGGGTGCAGCTCGGGAACCGAGGGCAAGGAAGGAAAGCACATCCCATCCCATCCCATCCCATCCCATCCCATCCCATCCCATCCCATCCCATCCCATCCCATCCCATCCCATCCCATCCCATCCCATCCCATCCCGTCCCGTCCCGTCCCATCCCGTCCCGTCCCGTCCCGTCCCGTCCCGTCCCGTCCCGTCCCGTCCCGTCCCGTCCCGCTCCCGCTCGCAGGCTGCCGAAGGAAGGGGGCAGCACGCTTCCATGGCACACCGAGGGCCGGCAGGATCCCCGGCCGGGATCGGAGCCCCTGTCCCTGCAGGGAGAGCAGCAATGCAGAGCAGCAATGCAGAGCAGAGCCCCTGTCCCTGCAGGGAGAGCAGCAATGGAGAGCAGAGCCCTGTCCCTGCAGGGAGAGCAGCAATGCAGAGCAGAGCCCGAGAGCAGCAATGCAGAGCAGAGCCCCTTCCCTGCAGGGAGAGCAGCAATGCAGAGCAGAGCCCGAGAGCAGCAATGCAGAGCAGAGCCCCTTCCCTGCAGGGAGAGCAGCAATGCAGAGCAGAGCCCGAGAGCAGCAATGCAGAGCAGAGCCCTGTCCCTGCAGGGAGAGCAGCAATGCAGAGCAGAGCCCTGTCCTGCAGGGAGAGCAGCAATGCAGAGCAGAGCCCCTGTCCTGCAGGGAGAGCAGCAATGCAGAGCAGAGCCCTGTCCCTGCAGGGAGAGCAGCAATGCAGAGCAGAGCCCGAGAGCAGCAATGCAGAGCAGAGCCCCTTCCCTGCAGGGAGAGCAGCAATGGAGAGCAGCAATGCAGAGCAGAGCCCTGTCCCTGCAGGGAGAGCAGCAATGCAGAGCAGAGCCCCTTCCCTGCAGGGAGAGCAGCAATGGAGAGCAGCAATGCAGAGCAGAGCCCCTGTCCCTGCAGGGAGAGCAGCAATGCAGAGCAGAGCCCGAGAGCAGCAATGCAGAGCAGAGCCCCCTTTCCTGCAGGGAGAGCAGCAATGCAGAGCACAGCCCCTGTCCCTGCAGGGAGAGCAGCAATGCAGAGCAGAGCCCCTTCCCTGCAGGGAGAGCAGCAATGCAGAGCAGAGCCCCCTTTCCTGCAGGGAGAGCAGCAGCAATTCCAGCGGGAGCTGCCCGGGCAGGCCCTGCGCTCCCCAGGGCAGCCGGGCTGCCTCCAGCCTTCCGCTGCTTTGGACATTTAAGGCAAGAATGCCCTGACTTTATCCAGGCTTTTCTTCCACGGGGAAGGTTCCCCAGCTGGAAAGCTCCGATCCTGCTGGGACAGGGGGGCTCTGTGCTGTCCCTGCAGGTCAGGGGGATGCTCCCTGTGCTTCCCCAGGGATAGCTCCTGGGTTATTGAGGAAACCACTGGACGCCAGTTGAGCCCCATCGGATTTTGGGTGTTTGCTCTCCTGGAGCTGGGTCGCAGCTCTCCTGGAGCTGAGCTAGACCTGCCCCTTCCCTTCCCAGACCCCTTTCTTTCTTCTTCCCCCCTGTAAAGAGTAGAAAAATAAAGACTGTTAAATATATATATACAGTGTTAAGAGTACAACAGGACTTTATTATAGGAATTACTATTAAACATCTTTAAGAAAAAAATCACTGATGGAAATAAAATTCTAAAATAGCCACACTCACAAACGTCACAGATCAGTTTGTTTTGCTCTTTCAAAACCTTTCTGTAGAGAAATGATACCAACATCACTGAGAACTGTACATTTTTATGTAAGAAACGCATTTTGGCTCCCAAGCCGGATTTGTGGCCTTTCCACTCCATAAACCAGATTTTTGTTTTTCACAGCACACAAAAACCCCTCTCCACCTCCGTTAAAACCATGCTTTGTGCCTCCAGGATATTTTGACACGGCCACAGAGTGACATCCCCCAGAGGCTGTGCCTGGCCTGGGATGTGTCAGGGCAGCTTGTTGGGGGGTGGTGGTGGCAGGGCTGTGCCCAGAGCCCTGTGCCAGGCCTGGGTGGCCATGGAGCTTTGGGGCAGGGTCAGAGCCAGCAGGGCTGGGCACTGAGCCCCCTGTGCTGTCCCCTCCCCTGCTCCCAGCCCCAGCCACCCTTTCTCACTGCCCCTCTCTCTGTGGGAGCAGAGAGGACAAGCTCAGGCAGAAAGCAGAGGCAGCTGCTGGCCCGGGGATGCTCCCAGCACACCTGGGCTGGCTGGCAGAGCTGACCCAGGCGTCCCTTACCGAGCAGATTGAGATGAGGGACAGTGTCCCCCTCAGTCCCAGCTGCCAGCGGTGCACAGGACCGGCCTGTGGCCCTGTGCCATCTCCCAGGGCAGCTCACCCATCCCTGCAGCCAGGGCAGGACCCAGCCCAGCCCTGGGGCAGCCCCTCCCGGTCAGGGAGAGCAGAACTCCAGAATTCCCTCCCGGCCGTGGTGCTCCCTGCACTCATGGAAACCAATTCCAGAATTCCCTCCCGGCCGTGGTGCTTCCTTCGCTCATGGAAACCAATTCCAGAATTCCCTCCCGGCCGTGGTGCTTCCCACGCTCATGGAAACCAATTCCAGAATTCCCTCCCGGCCGTGGTGCACTCATGGAAACCAATTCCAGAATTCCCTCCCGGCCGTGGTGCTCCCTTCGCTCATGGAAACCAATTCCAGAATTCCCTCCCGGCCATGGTGCTTCCCGCGCTCATGGAAACCGTACTGGCACCGCCGCCCGCCGTGGAATGGTGACAGCCTGATCCGCTTCCAAGTTTGATTTTCTTCCAAATATGCAGAGCTGCTCTGGGCTGGGAGGGAGTAACGGCAGCCTCAGGGCCCCCAGGGCCAGAAGGGCAGGGAAGGAGCCCCTCCTTCTCCTCAGCTCTCTCAGAATGGAAATCCCACCCAGGGGCTAAAGGATTTTCCGTTCCCTGATTCCCCCGTAGCGCCTTGCACCCCTCCAGCCCCACATCCTACCCTGGGCAGGGCAGCCTGGGGCATTCTGTGCCCACTCCTGACAGTTGTGCACCCCACCAGGAGCAGGGGTGCTGCCCACGGTGTGGGACCCCGGCATGGCTTGAGGTGGCCTAACCTGTCACCGTGCTGCCACAACCCAAGACTGCTCCTCCATCCTTCAAAAGCAGAGGAGAGGATACCAGAACTGGTATGGGCTGGGTGGGGTGGGAATTCTGCTGCTTTGATTTTAGGAACCCAAGGCTTGCTGGCATCCCGGGGTGCTCCCAGCCCACGGCACCTGCCCTGGCCCTCGGCGCCCCAGAACTCGTCTGAGCGCCGGCGCTGCGGGAGAGTTTTGTACTACAGAGACAGCACAGAGACCCTGCAGCCCCAGACACCTGGAACAGCCCCAGACACCTGGAACAGCCCCAGACACCTGGAACAGCCCTACCCTGGCCAGGAACCAGGGCGAGTGAGGCTCAGGGGGTGCCCTGATCCCCAGCACGGCCGGAGGGGACGGCAGCAGCGCCCAACAGGTGCAGCAGCTGCAGCGCCGCCGGGGCAGCAAATCTTGGCGTCCACTTCAAAGGCACGCGGGCTCCGTGGGGAGCGCAGAGGAGCCTGAGGGAGCCAGCGCCTGCAAGGGGGACTTTTGTTACCAAACCCTGCCGAGAGGCAGGGAAAACAGTTGCGTGAGTGTTTGATGGCTGGGGCTCCCGCGTCTGCCGCCTTCACAGCTCCGATCCTGCAACATTTGTGCTGGTTGGCAGGAGGCAGGCAGTGTAACAGGCACGTCTAGAGCCACCTCCTGCATTTGGCAGGGAGCGTTGTGCCGATAAAGGAGAAGAAAATGTGCTGGCGGGAGCGGATTCTGACTTTACGCTCGTCACTCATTACTTACACAGAGAAGGAATTTGTTTATGTAATTATTTTTAGCCTGACAGCATCTCCGAGAGCTGCAGGATCCCGGCGCCGCGGGCACGAGGAAGGGGCTCTGCTCCTGCCCCGCACCAAGCCCAGCAGTGCCCCAGGCCCTGGTACAAACTCTGTGCTGGAAACACCTCCACCAGCCCTGCCAGCCCCTGGCTTGGGCTCTGCCTCTCAACTACAGTGAGAGGTGAGCAGGCAGCCCCAGCACCCCACACCCCGTGGGATGTGTCCTGCTGCATCAGTGAGGGTTAAACCGGTGAGGAATCCAGCCCTTGGTGCTGCCCCACAAAGCTCCCCAACTTCAAGGCAGTTGTAGCAATGCCAAGGCAAAGGTTTAATTCAAAGTGAAATGCCTAGGAAAAGAAGGCCTTTCCTTTATAAACAATTTATATTATTTGACTATTACCTGATCTGAATCTCTGCTCATTACTCCTAGCAATAATAGACAACGGCTGTTAGCTTCCCTTTCTGGCGTGGTTTTTGTTCCGGTGTGCGCAGAGTGCAGTCACATCACACCACTACAGATATGTTCAGGAGTGCTCCGGCCGGGCAGGCCCCGCGTGGGGCTGGATCCTCGTTAGTAGCACTGATTCCGTTCCATGTCGTTCCTCCCGTGCCGCCGGCCGGGGAGCAGGCGGGGCTGCCCCTCCCCAGCCCCAGCTCGCTGGCTCCTCCGCAGCCGCAGCCGCTCACTCGCAGCAGCTGCCCGCGCTTTTTTTGCCTTTTTTTTTTTCTCGATAGGAAAAGTCGTTTTCAAACCATTGGTAAGAAAACATTGTGCCTCACTTCGATACTTGTACTTCAGAGGAGTACAGCAGCAGAGGGGGAACAGCCAAAATCCGGGTGGTTTGTTGGGTGGGTTTTTCCTTTTGCAGCCATCTCCTGATGAAGCCTCGTGCACGTCCTGTGCCAGCAAGGAACCCCAGAGCTGGGACCTGCAGGGAGGGAAGAGAACAGCACGAGCTCAGCCTCAGCCACGCAGTGACAGCGCTCATGGCCACTGGTGGGGCTTGTCCCCACCCAGACACACTCTGCACCCAGCCTAGAGCCCAGGCTCTTCCTCCAGCCGGGCTGGGCCATGCACACCCAGGTGATCACCCACCCATCCCCAGGTGCCTCTCACCATTTACTGCCCCTCCTTCGGCGCCTCCTCCTCCTCACGGAGCTGCTGCCGCCGTGCCTGGAACTCTTCATCTGCAAGGCAGAGCAGGTGGGGCTGCAGCACCTGCACACCAGGGCACCCCTGCACCACGGCCCCAGCCGGGCAGGCAGCCCAGCCTCCCCAGGGCAGGGTGTCCTTGCTCAGAGAGACAATTCCCAGCGGCACTCGGGGAGTTTCTTTACAGATTCTGGCCCACAGGGGTATTTCTGCCAGGCGTTCACACCTGAGCCAGCCCTGGGCTGATGTGGCACCACGGACCCAGCCTGCCAAGCCCAGCACACCCAGCACAGCCTGGCACAGCACTCCTTACCATACGCATGTCCTTCCACGTCATCCAGAAGATTTGCTGTGGAGGCTGCTGTCCCCATCCTGCTCCCTCCGCTAAGGAAAACCACTGTGGGGCCAGGATGTGGCCAGGGACCACAGCCACCCTTCCCAGCCCACGCTCCAGCCACACAGGAGCCCTTGGGGAGCCTCCCCTGCCCCACAGCCCTTTCAGGATACACCTGGTGCTTCAACAAGTGTTTTCTTTTTGATTTCCTCATCTTTGTCTTCTCGGAGAAGGCTCTGGCGAGTTCGAACAGCTTCTTGCGCGTGGCTGGAAGGAAGCAGCTGCCTGAGGGTCTCACCCAAACCCAACAACCCCTCCCAAAGCTGCCACGGGCAGGGGAAAGGAGAGGGGCAGGGCCAGGGCAGTGAGAGCCACCCACACCCAACGCCCTGTGGTGAGGCCCAGACTCGGGGAGGGAGACAGGGATGCTTTGGTTCCTGGTGGTAGGTGCCCATGTTTTCCCCTTTTTCTGGGATTTTCACGGCCTTCCTTACCCACCCCTCCCAGTGCTCCCAGTGCCTGCAGCCCAGCTGGGGCCACCCAAGGACCTTGCTCTGATCTGTGGTGGGAAAATCAGGCTGTGCCTGAGTCTGGGCGAGTGCCAGGTACTGCTGCCATTCCCCCTGCCCACCCCACTCCCAGCTGCCCCCCAGCCCTGCCAGGTGCCAGCCCGGGCCCCGCACACACTCACATTTGCCCATGTGCTTGAGCTTGTCTCGGAATAAGGCATCGTCGGACACGGCCCCGCCGGCCTCGCCGGCTCCAGAGGGAGCTCCCTCACCTGCAAGGCAAACAGCCCAAACACGGCTCACCGGCAGTGCCTGCCTGCCTGCCTGGAGAGGGGGCTGTGACAAAGCTTCAGTTCCAGCAGCAGCCGAGGGCACAGGGGCACAGCAGGTGGGATGGCTGTGGATGGGGACATCTGGGGACACAACCCCTGGGACCAGGAGTGCAGAGCCGTGGGCTGGCAGCACACCCTCACAGGGGCTCAGCCCCAGCACCAGCACCTCCCTCCAGGGTCAGCAGCTCCAAATTCCCCCGGGCTCTGAGTGTGCTCTGGGTGTTGGATGATGCTGCCCAGTGGATCAGGAGCAAGCCCAGCTGGGTCAGGGAACAGAGACCCCAGAGCCACGTCCCTGTTCCCCAGGTCTGGGAGCCCAGCTGGAGCCCTGCCAGGCTGCCCAGGCCTGCCCATCCCCACATGGGGCCATCGACAGACACCAGCTCTAATTCTGACTCTGGGCAGCTGCTGTGCTCCGAGGTTAATCAGGATTACCCAGAACAGTCATTATGCCTGCAGGCACAATCCTCTGCTCCAGCCCAGGCAGGGAGGGCAGGGATGGATGGATGGATGGATGGATGGATGGATGGATGGATGGATGGATGGATGGATGGATGGATGGATGGATGGATGGAGGGAGGGAGGCAGGATGCAGCAGCACCTCCACATGGGGAGGGCAGGAGCACCCACCCCCATGACCCACCAGCTCCTGTCTGTGCTGGGAGGGCAGCAGGGAGGCATCAGCAGATTCCTCCTCCACAGCCACTCTGGGGGCAGCTGGGCAGAGGGATGGGAATGCAGGGCTGTGGGGGATCCTGCTGTGGAGAGACAATGCTCATATATGTCTTGGAAGTTACCTGATAATACTGAGGAGAAACCAAAGTCGTTGCTGACAGCAACACCAGTCGACTTGGATTTTTTTGACTCATATTTCAATCGATCTGAAACACAAAAAGCGCAGCGCCCGCTCGATCAGGCCCTGGAGGCAGAGCACATGGCTCTGCTCCCCGCTGCCCTCACAGCCCGTGGCTGTGGCAAGGGAGGCAGCTGGGCTTTGCTTCAGCACAGTGACCACAACCCTTGGGTGGGAGCCCGCAGCAGCAGAGGAGCTGCCCACCCACCACAAGCACACAGCAGCACACCCGTGGCTTTCCTGCAGGGACAGTGCTGCCAGGACCCTGCAGAGCACCACTGGCAGGGCTGGGCAGGGCTCAGAGGCCGTTCCCAAAGCTCCTTGCCACGGATTCTGCTGGGCTCTGCCAGAGATGCTGCAGAGGGCTGGGCAGGGGGGCAGAGCAGGAGCCAGGGAGCAGCCCGGCAGCGTGGGCAGACACTGCCCCAGCCTGGCCACATCTTGTACTGGCTCTGCTTTGGCACAAGCCCTGATCCCACGGGCAGGGCACCGCTGCCAGCAGGCAGAGCCACGGCAGGGCACACGCCCAAAAAGCAGAACTTTCTGAAGGGCCTTTCACCTCTCTCCAGGGCGAGCAGGAAGTCCCGGTTCCTCTGGAGCTCCTTCATGAACTCCTCGTTCTGCAGGAAGAGGGCGATGCGCTCGTCCTCCAGGTACTGCTTCCAGCGGCGCTCCTGCTCCAGCGAGCCCTGGCCGCGGGGCACGGGCTGCCGGCAGCGGGGGGAGCCCTGCCAGGCAAACAGGACACGCTGGGTGCTGCTCTCGGGGTGCCTGCAGCAGCCCCGGGGCCGAGCTCGGCCTGCTTTGTCTCCATCTCCAAAGAGCAGAGCCTGCAGTGTCCTGCTGACAAACACCCCTGCACCAGGCACGTCACACCTCACACCTGGGGAGCAGCACAGCCTCATCCCTGCCTACAATGTTTATCTGATTTGTAGCTGCTCCCAGAGAGCCATAAAAAGCAAAAGCACACAATTACTGGGGAAAGAAAAGGGCAGCTGCTCCTCTCCTCCCCCTGAGCCCAAATGAATTGGCACGCTCCTATTCCCAGAAAGGTAACAGAGCCCGTGCAGCTCAACTTGCAGGGCAATCATTCATGAAAACGTGGCAGGCTGCCTTTGGAGACAAAACGAGAGTGAGGAGCAGGGTGCCTGCAGCTCCCCCATGCCAGGAGGGTGCTGGAGCCATTTAGGGGTTCCTGTGTTAGCAAAGGGCTGAGGGATGATGCCCAGCACGTGTTGGAGCTGCTTGTTCCCCACGGGATGCTGCCCATTGCCTGCCCTGCTGCTGGCACCCAAATGTTGTTTGTAAAACAGCCATGGAGCACATGTGGACTCTGATTTCCCAAGGGCAAATCCTCTGGCTTGCACTAGGTTTCCCACCCAGATTCCACTGCAGCAGCCCTCAAGTGCCCTGGCAGTGCTGCTCTCCTTAGGAGCATTACTGGTCCTGCTGCTCCTCACCAGAGCAGAGGGCAAGATGTTCAAATAATTGAAAATATTAGGTGCTTATAGCAAGTGGCATTTCTGGCACTAATCACTGGGATAATGCAGGAAAAAGATCAAAGCTTTCCTAAGAGCTCTTTCACACCTTGCCCACTTCAGTCTCTTGAACAGGACACACTCCAGAACTTTTGGGTTAGAGCACATCTGGTACCCAGTGTGCTGATGCTGCAAGCTCAGGGAGGCTGAGCACTGGGATGGTGTCCGTGCCACCCCAAGAGCAGGCTGGAAGGGGTGCCCGAGCTCACCTGTGTGCCAGCTGGGGCAGTCTGCTGGGGCAGGATGCGCAGGAAGTCCTCGGGGAGGTTGCCCAGCAGTGGTGGGTTCCAGTTCCTGTAGTGCACGGTGCTGCTGGGACAGGGCATGTCCGTCCTGTGGGGCAAGCACAGGAGCACCTCTGCTGAGGAGAAACCCACCAACACCAGCACCAGCACCAGCACAACACCAACACCAGCACAACACCTTGTGGCAGCGTGGCACAAGGCCTGGCACAGCAGAGCCTGGCACAGCAAAGCCTGGCACAGCAGAGCCTGCCCGGCTCCACCAGCCGTCCTGGAAACCACGAACCCCAACACATCCCCAAACCTGCAGTGTTACCATCAGCTCTGGAGGGTGAAAGCTTTCCTAGAGCATTTGGAATATTTGGGGGCTGTATTTCAAGCCCTGCCCTGCAACTCTGCATGCTGGGTTTTCCTTCTCCTCCCAAAACCAGCCCGGTGGAGCCCCAGCACTGCAGGGATTTGCCCACAAAACTGACAAACGTCCCTCACCCAATGTCACACCCAGCCTGCACAGAGGGCAGGGCTGGCACAGAGGTGCCCAGGGCTCACACTTGCTGTCCCACAGCCCGAGCAGTGCTGCCAGGGCCAAGCGAGCCAGCCGAGGTGTGTGGTGAGCAGCCAGCCAGGGTGGGGCTGGCCCAGCACCTGGTGTTTTCCAGCAGCAGCAGCAGTGAGCGCTCCCCGCCCACGAGCTGATTTTTGCCATTCCACAGGCTGCCAGAGAGGCTTTCCGGCCCCTCAGCTGTTGGTGGTTCAGACCCTCACAGGGATTTCTCAGCCAGCTGTGAGCTTCATTCATCTCCCTTGGCTTTGTCTCACTGGACCCTATAAGGAGCAGGGCCAGACAGCCGTGCCAGGGGCAGCTGACACAGCCTGACCTGCACAGGTGCCCCAGGGGCTCAGCCTGACCCCGGGTGCTGGCACAGGTGCCCCAGGAGCTCAGCCTGACCTGCACAGGTGCCCCAGGAGCTCAGCCTGACCCCGGGTGCTGGCACAGGTGCCCCAGGAGCAGGAGCTGTGCGGGGCAGGGTCTCACCTGGGCGGGGGCGTGGGTGGGGCGCGGGGGTAGCGGCTGCCCAAGGCCTGGCTCTCGTAGGCAGGAGGGGAGTACACGGGAGGGGGCTCCTCGTCCGAGCTGTCCGGCTCCAGGGTCCGCTCCAAGATCTGCAGGGTGAGAGGACGGGGTGAGGGCAGCACAGGGAAATGTTCCCCAGTGAGCCAGAGCCCCACGTGCAGCAGCAAAACAGGGATGGCACAGGCTGAATGCTGCTGCAAGGACGGGGCAACCTGCTGGCACTGGGCCTCCTGCACCCAGGGGGGTTTTGGTGGAGTTTGGTGGGGTTTGGAGGTACTGCTTTCAAGGGAAGAGGGTGGCTGAGCCTACCCTTGGTGCACACAGCCCCAGGGAGTCTCTCTGACAGCAGCAGAAGGGTTCCTGATGGGTTTTGGGGTGAGTGAGAGGGAGGAGAGCTCTTGGCCTGAGCCTGAAGCACTGCCCAAGCCAACCCTTGGTGCAGCAGCCCAGCGGATCCGGGCACTCCAACCTCTGCCTGCCCGCAGCAGTCAAGTAGCTCCGTGCTGGGCTGGGCAGGAGGAGGCAGGATGAGACTGACGTGCCCCAGGTGTGGAAGGCAGAGCCCCCAGAGGGGAGCCCGGGCCGGTACCTCGGGCGGGATGCTGTCCTCCGAGTCGGAGCTGTCCTCGCAGCCGCTGCCGTCCAGGTTCATCTGCAGGAGCTGGTCGATGGTGGCGTCCACGGCGCCGTTGTTGGCCCTCAAGACGCACTCGATGATGTCGTAGTCCATGTTGGGGAACATGGTCTTGAAGTCCTCCATGGCCTGGTTGAACTCCAGGCGCCGCACCTGCCTGGCGGGGCGGCTGTTGTTGAGCTCCTGGGCGGAGGAGCCGCCGCGGGAGCCGCCGTTGCTGCTGCTGCGGCGGAACAGGCTCGTCATGGCGCGGGCCCGGCGTGCCCGGCGTGCCCGGCGTGCCCGGCGTGCCCGGCTGTGCCCCTGCTCACCGGGGGCCGCCCCGGCTGCCAGCCGCGACCATGGGTGGGCGGCGGGGCTCCCGCTCCCTGCGGCCGGCGGCTCCGCGTCAGCCCCCGGCGCACGGCTGCATCCTGCCACCTGCGGGGGGGACACGGACACGGTCACGGGGGACACGGACACCGGGGGACACGGACACGGTCACCGGGGGGCACGGACACCGGGGGACATGGTCACGGTCACCAGGGGACACAGTCACCATGGGACAGAGCCACCCAGGGGACACGGACACGGTCACCGGGGGACACGGACACCAGGGGACACGGTCACCAGGGACACAGCCACCCAGGGGACACAGTCACCATGGGACAGAGCCACCCAGGGGACACAGTCACCAGGGGACATGGTCACCAGGGACACAGTCACCAGGGGACACAGTCACCCAAGGACAGCACCCAGAGGCTCCCCTGTCTCAGCAGGGCACATTCTGCTCCGTTCCACCCATCCCACTGCATCCTCGTGGGACTGAGCCATCCCTGCATCGGGCCCGGCACGCCGGAGCCTGGACGTGCCGTGCCAGGAGCTGTACCAGCAAAATGCAAGGCAAGAAAAATGGCATTACTTCCACTGCCCAGAGTTAATGTTTCCAGGTTTGACATGTATTTATAAACACGGTAAAATCACTCTTTAAAATAAAACATGGAGTCGGCTCAGAGAGTCTCAGGGCAGGGGGCTGAAATGCTCTGCAGCACGGCAAATCGACCTTTTGGAAAAGCTACCAAATCCAAGATTAACATTCACTTTAAAACCATAAACAGATTATACAGCCACTGCTTCTCGTTTGAAAATGCAGGGCCAAATTCAGTTCTGGATTAACTCCACTGTTTGAAACAGAATTACCCCAGGAACACTTTTGATCCATAATATCATTTTCAAAGGCTTTTTCCTAAGCGGCAGGCAGAGAGTTCAGGATAACTGTCCCTAAATGGTATTTAATGCAGAAGAACGTGCCAAGCACATTTCTTAGCAAAATGGCATAATCAGATTCCAAGCCATTAAGAGGAGCAGTCGCCTCTGAAGGTCACCTGGGCTCTCTCCTGCCCAGCAAGACCATGTGTGACAGCCACAGCCCCGAGCTGCTCCAAGGGGCTTCCAGAGGCAGCTGAGAACAAAACACACTTGCAATACATGGGGAACTCAGCAGGAGCTTGGGGAGAAATCCACCTTTTGCCCCATTGCTAATTTACCTCCACCTTCATCCCAGGGACAGCGCTCTCTGGTACCAGAGGAATCACAGGGATGATTCCTGCTCCAGGCACACCCTGCTCTCCTTCCTGGCTTTTCTGTAATCCTGGAAGCATTTCCATTTGGATGCACCTTGGTCCCTGGGCTGAGCAGGTGCCAGGGGCCATCCAGTGCCACCTCCTGTGGCATTTGCTGCCAGGCAGGACAGGACCCAGGGAAAAGCAGCAGCAGAATCACTGTCGGGCACAAGGGGCCATTTCCAAACAGCACCAGGAGCCCCCAGCTCGCTCCTGCTCACTAATAATGTCCATTTAAGTGGTCACTCAGCCAGGAGCTGTCTCCATCCCAGTAATGCAGTCCCCAGGATCAGCTTGCCAGGAGCCAGGCGTGGAGCAGAGCAGGAACACTCCCGACAGCTCTGCCCGGCTCTATTCACTGAGGACAAATAAATCCGCTGGAGTCAATTAATAAAACACTGCTGCTCACTTCCTCCTCCGCTCCCCTGACTCACTCCAGCCAAGAGCCAGCATTGTTCACACCTCTGGAATTATACTTTAATTGCAATATTGCATGGCTGGTTTAGTCACGTATTAAATTGAGTTGTAACACATTCACAGGGTACACACCTCCTTACAGGATTTGGCTACTCCACGAGCCTGGACACCCACGGGAACACAGCTTATGCTGGATACACACACAGACACAATCCAGGGATGGAGATGGGAGTTTCTGTGAAGAACCATTGCCTCAGCAGTGCTGTGCCAGCCCATAAACCTCAAACAGCACAATAACCCCCCAAAATCAGGCTGGAATTCTCCAGATCTCCATAAAGCAACCCAAGTACGTGGGCTGGGGAATCTTTGTCTCCCAGCATCTGACCTTTGAGTGTGCATTTAAAGGCTTCCCTGTAACCATGAGAGCCGTGCCAGGCACTGGCAGTCCCCCTGTTGCCAACACCAGCTCAGGGAGGTGTTCCTCAACACTGCACGGGAGTCTGGGACAGCTCCTGGAAGTGCTGGATAGTGGCACTGAGCACAGACACCTGCTGAGCCATGGAAATCCTCTGGTCAGAATCTGAACAAAATTAGGGATGAGGACAAGATATTTTACAGAAGAAAGGCTCCGCTGCACATCTGGCTTCAAAGAGTCCCAGGGGAATGTGCTGGCACCTTCCCTGCCCTGAGATACACCCCAGGAGTTCGGGGCTGGCAGGGGCCACACAGACCAGGGCAATTCACATGCCCTGGAGGCTTTTAAACCCATTTTTCAAAGTCCTGCTGCTAATCCAAAGAAATGCAAATCACTCATGCATCAGGGAGAAGCCAGTGGGCTGTGGGCAGGAGCTGGTTTCAAACACCAACAGGTACCCGGACCCTGAGCTCCCCCAGCCCCTGCTGGCTGCACAGGGCTCGGGTGGGCAGTGGGGAGGCAGCAGGACCCGGGGCAGCTGGGGAAGGGCTCAGCATGTTCCTGGCCCTTCCTTCTGTGATGTCAGTGAGCGGCTGGGGAGATGCCAGGAAAAGCAAAATCCCTTGGATTTCCCAAAAAGGAAAGAAGAATTTGGCTGTGCCCTCAGCCCACGAGGGCACAGGGGCTTGGGGCATGAGCTGGGCCCCTCTGCCCTCCTGCCCCACGTGCAGAACCAGCCTGGGATGACTCCTTGGCTGCTGCCTGACCACAGCTCCTGCCCTGCTGCCTGCACCAGGAGCCTGATGCTGTTATTCATCCTCCAAACCCAGGCATAATCCCCCGCCCTTCTGCTGTGCCCATCACAGGAGGAGCTTAAAGGCTTTGCAGGCTCCTGGCCTGCGTGTCCCCATCCCACAGGTCACAGGGCCAGCACTGGCATAGGAAGGGCTGCCACAATGCCACATCCACACCAGCTTTTATCCGGTGCCTCCACATGCTGGGACAGGGCTGGCACTGAAAATGCTGTTTTGTGTCACTGCACAGCCAGGACAGCACAGGACACTGTTCCACACGACTGCTGCCTCAGTGCACACTGTGCTCAGGCACTGGCACACCTCTGGCTGCAGCCCCTGCCTTTAGCTCACCACTCAAAGCCATCAAATACAACCAAACAGGAGCTGGCCTTGGCGGGCAGCTCCCCCTGCCAGCCCAGGGGCTCACCCTCTGCCACCCAGGCTGCCAGTGCCTTGCACAATCCAGAGCAGAGCCAAGGACGAGAGCAGAGCCAGGAGAGGGCCTCACTCAGGCTCCTGGGCAGGGGTAATGCCCACAGCCTGGCAGGGACACCCTTCTGTGCCCCCGGCATCCTGCAGCAGGCACTCTGTACCTCCCAAAAATGGCTTTTCCACGGAGGGGCAGCCCCAGGGGAAGCTCTGGAGAGGCTGCTGGCCTCAGCTGCCCGGGAAGAGCAGCTGGATAATCCCGGGGCTGGGTCAGACGGGAATGTGGGGCTGGCAGCAGCAGCTGCTCGGCTCAGCACAGCCCCACCGGAGAGCCAGCAGCTGGGAAAGCACCGGGGCTGATGGCTCCCAGCCCTCCCTGCTCAGGGAACAGCCTTGGCACCGAGTGCAGACCAGAATATTCCCTTCCCCAGAGTCTGCTGCGGCTCAGACAGCAGATGGGACTGCTCAGACACTGCCCAGCTCCTTCTCCCCTGCTCTTGCCACGCTGTGCTCATGGATCCCCCTGAAAATACACAGGAGCCCCTCTGCAGCCAGGACGGGGGACACCAGCGAGGGCAGGGACCCCCAGCCCACACTCCCCAGCCTCAGCGCACTCATCCCGTGGTGGTTGCAAGCCCAGGCCCGTGGTGCCTCAGCTGGGGACGCAGAGCACACGTGCAGAAGCATTTCCATCACAGGATTATCTGGAGAAAAGGGCTGACAGCTCCCCTCGTTCCTGTAGGGAAGACTCTTGGAAGAAGTCTCAAAACTCAAGGATGTTAAAGCAGAAGTAGTGGCTGTGTCCAGAGCAGATGTGCTGAGTTCTGCTGCAGCCAGGCCCCTGCAAGGGGATTGCTCAACGTGGGAACGAGAAGTCTGGGAACGTGACTGCTCAGCAGCTGCAGGTGCTACTGTAACAGGACTGAAATTGGGATGAAAAGTGTATGATCAGGAACAGAAATTACGCTTTTCTCTACCAGCAAACGTGCCAAGGATGTGCAGGATGGGCCCCTACCAGTCTCTCCTAAATCCCCTTGTCACCTCCCTCTCTGCCTCTGCCTCAGGGGATGCTGTGCACCCCTCCTGGGCCCACAGCCTGGGAAAACTGCTCAGAGCAAATCCTTTTTCATGGAAACAAATAAGCACCTGAGGATCTCCTTGAATACTTGTTCTACCGAGTATTAAAATGGCCGGGTTTAAGCCCTTTTCAAAAGCCAAAGCAATCAGGGAGGCAGCACAAGTAAGCCCTGCTTGGGAACCTGCGCAGCACGAACCTCTCTGCGGCAGGAAATTCCTCTTTGGCTCCCAGGGCAAGTGCAGAGGAACCAGGAGAGCCACGGAGTGATGCCAACCCCTGCCCAGGTGCTCTCCTGCTTTCCTGGGAGCCCTGGACACTGCAGCACCCTGAGCCCTCAGGATGCACCTGTAAGGGATGCAGCTCGGGGCACCCACTGCCCTCCCGCGTGCCCTCCCTCAGGACAGATTTATGGGAGCCCTTTGTGGTGTGGCCCTGCACAGCACCCAGCTGGCTCCTAAAGCACCCACACCCCGCTAAACCCTCTGAGCCGAGAGCCAGGCAGGGCTGCACCCCTGCACCCACCTTCCCCGCCAGTGCCAGGCTGCCAGGGGATCCCGTGCCCCCAGCCCCCGGTGCCAGGGCAGGCAGAGCCACCCCCTGCCCCTGGGCATTGTGCAGCGCTAATCCCCGCTCGGCTCTCACACCTTTCCTGCAGGGAGCAGGGCCGCAGCCCCCGCCCCAAACTAAGCCCACGTTAAAGAGGCAGCGCTGCATCCTCGCCCAAAAGTCGCCTGCCTTGCCAGGAGGCCGCCCTGCACTGGTTTCATTGAAGGTAATTTGATCTTGGCAGGACGACATTCCTAAAATAGTTGAGGGAATTCAAACATGAAATAAGGTTTCCAGGAAGGGATTAAAAAAAAATAGGTCAAGCAAGTGCGAGCGATTAAAGTGACCCGGCATCCCTATGTACGGTTTAACTGCGACTCTCCTCAGCTCCACCTTGCATCACCGTGCCATAAATTAGATCCACGAGGCTGCCCAAAGCAGAGAGGCTGATATAAGATTATTGCAGGAGGTGGCTGGTGTCAGTGACCTTTCCTCCCCTGGCTTTCACCGCCGACATCAAACACGCAGGGCCCAGCTGAAGCATCAGCCCAGAGCTCTGGAACGGCACACAGAGCCAGGATCCAGCACTGCCTCCATCCCCCGGGACAGCCCCATGCCCAGCTCCCTGCCTCAGTTTCCCCATGCCAAGGCTGGCAGGAGGGAGGCTCAGGCACCCCGTGCCTATGGCTGTCCCCCCACAGCCCCTGCACAAAGCCCTCGCGCCGTATGTCACACAAACCCGTCTGGAACTGCTGATCCCTCTCCTCCCTTTGTGCTCCCAGCTCGGCACAAAAGCTGGGAAGCAGCTGGGAGTGAAAGAAAATAAAAATTCCTGCGGACACAAAGGTGTGTGGCATTCCCTGGGGACTGGGGACGGGACTCAGGGCCTGGGGAGGATTTGCTGCAGGGCAATTTCTGGGTTAGGTTTGGGCAGTGAGCAATAAAGGGGAGGGGGGAACACGAACCAGGCTGGGGGCAGGGCCAACCCCACTCCCGGGATAATTAGTGTGGCTGATTCCAATTGCTAATTTGCCATTATAGGTCAAGGGTCACGGAAGGCAGACCTTCCCCTCCATCCCTCTGCATGGCAGGAACATACTGGAATGGACTGGGAAGGACTGGGCTGAGCCTGCCCCAGGCTGGTGCAGAGCATCTCTGCAGGATGGGGCCCTGGGCATCCCACAGAGGCACGGACGGGCAGGGACGGGCAGAGACGGGCAGAGACGGGCAGGGATGGGGAGGGATGGGCAGGGACGGGCAGGGAAAGTCAGGGATGGGCAGGGATGGGCAGGGATGGACAGGGATGGGCAGGGACAGGCAGGGATGGACAGGGATGGGCAGGGATGGGCAGGGATGGGCAGGGACGGGCAGGGATGGGCAGGGACGGGCAGGGACGGGCAGGGATGGGCAGGGATGGGCAGGGATGGGCAGGGACAGGCAGGGATGGACAGGGACCAGCAGGGATGGGCAGGGACCAGCAGGGATGGGCAGGGACGGGCAGGGACAGGCAGGGATGGGCAGGGACGGGCAGGGACGGGCAGGGACGGGCAGGGATGGGCAGGGACGGGCAGGGACGGGCAGGGACAGGCAGGGACGGGCAGGGATGGGCAGGGACAGCCTGTGCAGAGCAGGCCCAGCCTCTCTGGGGCTGCTCTCCTGCCATCAGGGTTTAAGGGCCGTCGCTCAGCACGCAGAGGAAAAATCCCGTATTGATTCACCCGGAGCTCCGGAGCACAGACCGCACGAGTTTCTATGGAAACAAAATTAGTGGAGTAAAACTCTCCCTGCCAGCACACGGTGAATTATTCACCAGGACAGGCCCCTGGCCAGAGGGGCTGCTGAGAAGATTTAAAGGTGATCACAGAGTGGCTGCTGTGATCCCCCTTCCCTCGGGGACCAAGCCACAGCCAGGGAGGACGAAAGGCGCTGGGTTTCCACGCCGTGTGTGTGGTGGGAAGGTCCTGCACCTCCCTCACCACATCCACAGCCTCAGGGGTCCCCAGCGAGAGGAGGAGGAGAGATTCCCCCCTCACTTCCCTCATCCCTTGCACCGCAGCAGTAACAGAGGGCACAAAGTGTCACTGCCTGATGTCCACCTGCCATGCAGCGGCCACCCCGTGGTCACCCATCCACCCCTGACACCCAGGATGAGCCTGAGGGCAGACCAGCCACAGCCCAGCTCAGCCACAGAGCCTCTCAGCAGCACGCTCACAAGAGCCAGGGGAGAGGGGGACTAATGAAACACAAACACAGAGGGTTTTTTGTGAGTCACTGAGCCATATGGTGGATGCAAGCTATCCCGGGAAAGTGCCGAGCCAACAACGCAGCACTGCATCCCCTCGCTGTCCTGGGACACAGTGTCACACTGTCACTGCACCGGGCTTCTGTCCTCCCTCCTGCTGGGTGACATTGCTGGGCACAGGAGAACCTGCTGGAAAGGCTACGCCTCACCAGGGACAGGGATTTCATTAAGGCCCCACGTCAGCCCCCTCCTGCCAGCCAGCACGGGCTGCTCCATCCCGGCACAGGGAAAAGCCCTGGCAGGAGGAGGAAGGCTGGGTTTGCTCCATCACAGCACATCACAGCAATTACATGGGACACCAACCTGGATTTGAGGCCAGGCCAAAGCTCAGAGAAACTCTCGGTATCCTCAGCAGCAGAGTCATTCCTGTGCCAGCACAGTTCTGGGGGGCAAAGGCACCCAGACCCCCAGCAATGGCTCTGCTTATTTCTCTTTTTGCCAACAGCCACGTGCTGTGTCCAGCCACCACAACAGGTCACATTCTTAAAAACCCATCTTGCTTCTCTTTCATTATTTTTAAGTTTGCATGACCAATTCAGGTACTATTCAGGTACCCCAACCCAGTTGATTTGCACTGATTGTGGCGATCACCAGCCAGGGAGAGTAAAAGGCACAAGGATTTTAGAAGGAACAGTTTGGGCTCCAGGAGCTGGGAATCCTCCCCAAAGCCTGTCCCCATCCCCACCAGCAGAGCTCCAGGACCATAATCTCCATTTTCTGGAGATGATCTCCCTGTTTTCCCCTGCTCAGCCCTGCTTTCAGAGCCGAGGACAGGGCCAGGCCCCTCTGCAGTGTCTGTGTGCCCATCGGCTGTGCCTCCCTGGGGAACGGAGAGCGAGGCCAGGGATCGACCAGCTGTCAGGCAGAAGGAAGAAATACCACTTCCAGGAGTCAGAGCTCATTTCCCTGCAATAAAAGCAGGCTGGGGCTGGAAAAACGTACCACTAATGGGGATGCACATCCCACACCACTCCAGCCGCCGATAGGAAAGCACCCAGGGGCTGTAGCTTGGAAAAATAAAAGCCATCAGCAAGGCCTGGTTTCAAGTGGCACAGCTGTAGATTAGGCCCAGACCAGGGCATAAAGGATCTGCCATTCCCCACATGGATTATTGCTGTGGATGATGCCCTCCACATGCCAATCTCGGCTCTGAGTTATGGCTCCTCCAGCAGATGGGAAAGAAAACCTCACTGCTTCCTTCCAGGGAGGGGAATGGCTCAGATCAGCATCACCCTTAACTGCTCCACTGTCCATCCTCCCCAGCCCCATTCTCCCCACTCCACCCACACACCCTGCTCTGGGGACCAAGGCAGAGCCAGGTCTCCAGTGCTCACAAATGCCACCCAGAAAGGAAGACCTGGAGAGTTTGTGCTTCCTGGAGTTCTTTGTGGGTGGATTTTATCTCCTTTCCCATCTATTCTCAGTGTGCTTTTGTGTAGGGTCCTCACTGCTGAGTGAGCAGCCTGCCTTGCCTCTGCCAGGCTCACACTGTCCTAGCAGGGGTGTGGGACAGCTCTACCTCCCCAAAAACCTTCTACCTCCCCAAACAACCCCCAGAGACCCAGGCAGACCCCAGGGACTGGGCCCAGCCAGGGGATGGTCCCTGCAAGGCAGCCGCTGCGGCTTTGAAGACACACTTGTTTGTTTGCTTGTCGCCGGGCAACAGAGAGGATGGAAAAAATGTCAATGTCATATTGTCACCTATGAGTCACCGCTCAGCACGGCCGAGATGCCCCGGTCCTGCCACCACGAGCGGAGAGACAGGAAAAGGGCCCGAGGCAGCCCGAGAGCGGCTCGCTGCAGCTCTCTCTGCCTGCCCGGCCCTGCTGACACCTTCCCCATCCCCACAGGCGGGGACATCAATGGCCCGGGCACATCGGTGGCACATCGGTGGCACACCGGTGGCCCAGGGGCGGCTTTGGGAGCCCTGGGAGGAGAGGCGGGGATTTGCATCGCTATTTGCATTTCCTAATTGCGCCTGCGGGTTTCCTGGGGCAGCGCGGGCCGCGGTTTCCATGGCAGGTTTTGTGCGGACCCGGAGCACCGAGGGAGGCACAAAGAGGCCACAATGGCGCTGCCACTCAGCCGCATCAAAGGCGGCCGGCGGGGCGGGCCGGGCACGGCGGCCTGTGCCCCCGCACCCCCGGAGCCCCGGACCCCCGGAGCCCCGGAGCCCCGGGCCGTGGGGACAGGGCGGCGGTGCCCCGGGCTGGGACAGCCGCGGCCGGCCCGCAGGAGCGGAGGGAGCCGCGGTGGCCCGCAGGCAGCAGCTGCTCGTCGGAAGTGGTGCGAGAGCTGGAGCCAGATGTTCCCCCTGCTCCCATTTCCTGTTGTTTGCAGCCAGCTTTCCACCCAGCTCGGTGGGCCGCTTTCTCCTTCCAGCTTCCCACCCCATTCAGGGTCGCTGCTGTGCCCGTGCAGCTCCCGTGCTGGCCCCGGGAACGGGCAGAACATCCAAAACAGACCCGGAAAAACCCGGTCCACACACCGGGGCTGCAAACCCAGCGCCACCGAGCAGGGCAGAGGCTCCAGGCAATGTCCCTCCACCACCCTGGCCACGGTGACAGAGATGCTGCCGCCACAACAACAGAGGGACCTATCTCTGGGCTATTATTTCAAGTTTTTTTCTTATTTTATAGTTATCAATTATCATCACCATCACCTTGTGCTGCCCAAAGCCTCCCAGCTGTGACCACAAGCACCCCACAGGCGAGCTCCCTTCCCACACATCCCAGCTGGGATTTCACCCTCAGGGCCCAGAGCCTGACCATGAATGACCCTCTGATCCCCTCCTGGCTCTCCCACTCCCACTGCCAGCACCTGTGCCCTGCAGGCTGATAAGCCCCAGCATCCCTGTCAGGCTGTGCTGCTCCCCGGGATTCAGGGCACCTCAGCTCTGGTGCCACAGCAAAGCCCCTCAGCCACGCCACCAACGCCATCAGGTGTCAGCAGGTTTTGTTCATTTCATTTTAAATAAAATTCTGGAAAAGTTCAAACTTTCCCAGGAACCCTGTGGCTGGGAAGAGGACGGGCACCTTTGACAGAAATAATTTTGGCTGTCAGAGGCTCTGACACCAGGGCTGTGGACAGCCAGGGGTTGGTGCACAAAGCTGTGCCAGCATCAGGCACAGCCTCACCACGGCGTGGCTGGATAACACGGGGGGAAAGGCCACAGGTGCATCACCACAGGAGCTGATGGCAGGGGCTCCTCTGACACGATGAGCACCAAAACCTTCCCACCACCCCAGCCCCAGGCAATCTGCGCTCCCACAGGGCTCCCCGGGGTCTCATTGCCCCGCTGCTGCACTCCCGCCGAGCACTTCCACAGGAAAACCTCTGTGAAAACCACAAAAAGCTTCTCAGTGCAGCAGATGCCGCTGCAGCCTGTGTTCTTAGCGATGGAGGAGGAGGAGGAGGATGTGAGGAAAGCCACAGCTTCCCCAGCCGCAGGGCAGCCCCAGCGGCAGCCTCGGGGGTCAGCCCGGGATGGTGGTTCTCCCCTGGAAATCCTTACGGCTCCAGCCCCCGTGTTTGTTGTCAGTGGCAGCAGCAGGAGGAGGTGTGAGGAGGAGGTGCGACTCCACTGCTTTTTAAGAAAATAATAAAAAAGAGCCTTTCCAACCCGCCTGGGAGACAGACGGAGCAGGAGAGCACTGCTTTGAGCCGTGACTTGCACTTGACTCCTTCTCCATCGCTGTCAGCCCACAGCGCCCTGGCAGCAATTTCAGCGCTGGACAGGACCCCCAGGTGAGGATCAGCCTGGCGGGATGGTGCCCTCCATCCTTACGGAGGATGACAGGACTGGCTGAGATGGGCACCCGGTCGGGGGCTCACAAATATCCCTGGTCACCAGGAGGTGACCACCAGGGCTGTGGCACACCAGGGCCCGGCCAATTCCTGCACCAAGCGATGCCCACCGGGCGGAGAGGGCGGGTGTGAGGCGTGCTGCCGCTCAGGGGCGCAGGGACGATGCCCAGCAGCAGGAGGCCACCAAATCCAAAGCCCCAGTGGCACGGAGGGGTCGCGCTCGGGGACCGGCGATGCTCCGGGGCTGAGCGGAACGCGGGTCCTGCCCCAGGCCGAGCCGACCTGCCCGCGCCCGGCCCCACGCAGGACGGCTCTTGGGCACATACGGGGCTGGCCCCTGGCCCACCCGGGATGGCCCTTGGCCCATCCCTGGCCCCACTCGGGTCGGCCCCCTTGTCCCCACACCGTCCGTGGGCTCGGCCGCCCGGTGGGCTCCGCTCGCGGGACGCTCCGGAGCGCGGCGGGCGCGGGGCCCCGCCAGGCCCGCGGCGGAGCCGAGCAGCCGGAGCAGCGGCGGGGCCGTGCCGGGGCTGCGGCCCCCAGCGCTCGGCTCGGGAGCGGCGGCCAGGCGGCCGCAACAGGCGCGGCCCCGGCCCCGGCCCCGGCCCCGGCCCCGGCCCCGGCCCCGGCCCCGGCCCCGGCCCCGGCCCCGGCCCCGGCCCCGGCCCCGCCGCTCCGCCCGGGCCCCGGTAGAGGCCGAGCCGGCGGCGCCCCCGCTCCCCCAGCCCCGGCGGGGCCCGCGCGGCTCCGGGCCCGACCCGCGCAGGCCGAGCGGCACCGCCCGCCCCAGCCCGGCCCCAGCCCGGCCCGGCCCGGCCCGGCCCGGCCCGCGCACAAAGAGCCCCGGCCCGCCCCCCCTTACCGGCGGTCGGCGCCGCGCTGCGGGGGCGGCGGCGGGCGGCTCCAGTCACGCCGGGAACCATGGAAAGGAGCCGGGACGGGAGACGTACGTGGCGGGCGGGCGGGGGCGGCCGTGCCCGGCAGCGGGGGGCGGCGCGGCGGGGCCGGGGCCGGGGCCGGGGCCGGGCCGGGCCGGGCCGGGGGGGCGCGGGGAGCGGGGCCGCGCCGAGAGGCGGCGGGGGCGGGGGGCGTGCGGGGCCCGCGGGACCGGGGTGTCCCTGGGGGTCGGGGTGTCCCCGGGGGCAGCGCGGAGCTCGATTCGGCCGGGCCGGGGACAGCGAGGGGCGGCACCGCCCGGGCCCCGCCGCTCCCCGAGGTGAGAGAGCCCTGACGGGGTCCTGGGGATCTTGGGGTTGTCCCCAGGGCTCCCCAGCGCCTCCAGCCATGGGGTCAGCATCTCCGGCCCTGAGTGGCCTGGGGGCCAGTATGTGCGGGGAACAGCATCCCGAGGATGGAGGGATGGATGGATGGATGGATGGATGGATGGATGGATGGATGGATGGATGGATGGATGGATGGATCCATCCCAGATTTCTAGGCTGGCTCTCAGCCTCTTCCACACCTTTGGAGTGTCCCAGGCTTCTGGAGCCTGGAGCTCTGGTCTCTTGGTAAGGAACGGGAGACAGCCCTGCTACCCCACAGCTGAGCATCCCAGATCCCAGCCGGGTTACAAGCCAGCATCACTGGGAGCAGACAGAAAACAGCCGTCCCTGTATCGCACGCGCTGGCTGACAGCTCGGGACGGGAAGCGATCTCCTCTTACAAATTACAGGAGCCCGTTTACACAGGGCAGACACTTCCCGTTCCACAGAGACCAGAGCGAGACTGTGAACAGCAGCAGCTCAGAGCCTCCACTTCCCTCCCGGCTCTCCAAACCTTCCAGACATGCTGCGGGAAGAACTCCACACTGCTGAGCACCACAGTCTTCCACAGCACCCTGCCACAGCCTGCTCGGGTGCTCGGCTGTGGCTGCGGGAGCCCGAGCACAGCTGTGGGATGGGCCAGAGCTCTCACAGGACAGCTCTTTGTGCTGGGAGTTGTCCTGATCCATCATTTCATCTGTGTCTGGGAGATGAGCAGTCCCGGGTAAAGATGTGGAAGGCTCTGACAGGGAACACAGAGTAGGAGTGGAAATACTGGAGGCAAACCTTCGGTTTTCAGCGCCCACTGAACATGTGCCTCATCACTCTCTTCCCCAAGTTAGCACAGATCAGACTCTTCAAGGCACAGCGCCTTGCAGTGAGCTTTGGTGGTTGCAATCTCCTCCTAATCCAGGCTTGTTTCAGGGAAAACAGGCAATTTTATATCCCTTTGATATGGATCTTAGCTGCTGCTGACGCTAGGAAGTAAAGAGAAATGGGCATAGAAATACACAACTATGAAGAGTTAAAATAGTGAATTTAATTCAGCCAATTCCAACAAAATTGGTAATTCCCTGAAAAACAAACCTTGCACAGAAAACACAGAACAGAAATGGTTTCATCTTGACAGCTGGTGAAAACAACTGGGTGAAAAGGTGAATGGAATATTTCTGACTTCTCTGGAAAACACAAGGTTTCACACATCCTGAAAATGCCCTATTTTTTACTAAATGGGTCGGTTTGTGAGGCAGTGATTGTAAATGCTCTGAACTGCAGATACCAAATGTCTGGTTTTCAGAAAGCACTGATGCTTCCCTAAAGGAAAAGCTGGGACTTCTAAAAATCACAGAAACCTGGAACAGTTTGGGCTGGAAGGGAAACTCAAAGCTCATCTCACTCTAAAACCCCACCAGAGCAGGGACACATTCCACTAGACTAGCCCAGAAAGCTGAAGAAAACAAGAAAATGTGTATTATTCTCAGACTCATCAGCCTGGCTTGCCCAGTGGCCCTGCTCTGGGCTCCAGGCGATGCAGAGTGCGATGGAAGGAAGGACGGGAGGCTGTGGCTGTCGCCAGGCGTGTGGAGGGAGCTGGCTGGACAGCCTGGCTCAGCTCCTCAGCACTGAAACACTCTTTCCAAAGCAATACCAAAAAAGGTTTGTTTCTAGGTCAGGACCTCAGCACTCAATTTTAACCAGGGGCTGACAGTCCAATCTGAGCACAGCTGTAAAATGGATTCGCGGGAGAAGCTTTGGCATTCCTTTTGTAATTAGAAAACAGCCACTGAGGCGTGTGCCTTTAAAGGTGAAAGCTATTTTTGACATAAAAATTAGCACGTAGTTCCTCTGTCATCCCTCGGCTGCTGCGCTGGGAGCTGTGAGTGAACAATCCAAAGATAAGCAAGAAGTATAAACATGCTGAATTACACAAATACGTAGAAGGGGATCAGGTTTCATTTGTTTTATTCTCTGACAGTTAGGAGACAAGACTTATTCTTACACTTTTTCTCCTAAAAAGCACTGGTTAAAAGGTCCACTTAAGCACTGAAACCCCAATGGCATTAAAAAACTTGAGGAGCTTTTAATAGCTGCCTTTTGAAATTACTGTTAAATCTATTTTTGAGATGGATAAACTAAGCTACCAATGAAGCAGGGCAGGAGTTTTTGGAAGGGCCCAGCAGTGAGAAACTGTCATTCATTTCTCAACAAGTCAGCTCCTGTACAGGGACCCTGAGATAAAAACTACCACAGTGCTCGATGCTTGAACAACCTGAGCGTTCTTTAAATTCCAATTTTCTCTCTTTGGTGGGAATCTAACCCCGACAGCCTTGAAAATGAACCCCAGGCAGTTTTCAGGATAGGGCTCAGAGTGGCTGTTTCTAAAATAAAAGCGAGGGAAGAGCAGGCAGAACTTGGAGGCTTATCAGCACCCGGAATGCCCCGGCTAATCCTCGGCAGCCCCGACCCCTTTATGTAACCTGGGATTGCTGCAGCTCAGCAGCTTACTGGGGTCTGGGTGGTTTTCTTTAAACCTCTTGTGGACAAATGCAAACACATTAAATATTTCTTTCTTTTTGCCTCTCTAAGGAAAAAATTGTTGTAAGAGGGAAAAAAGTGTTTTATTTGTATCAATGGCTAATAGAATTAAACTTGTATGCTGAGACTAAAACGTGTTTCTCTCTGATCCATCATGACTGAACGGAACTTTCCCAAATTTCAATACTGAGTTGTAATGCTTGAAAAAAAGGTTGAATCCCAAATTTCTCTTCACCCTGAACACACTCTGGAGGTGTTGGGGTGTTCCAATAAAGAGAAAAGCAGCCCCTGTATAGCCTGCACCCCATTTCTGGCAGCATGGCTGGCTGTGCTGCAATACTTACGTCCCTGTGGCCACCTCCCCGCGCTCTCCTTGCCCCGAGGATGCCTTCCCGTGCCCTCCATCTGCCTGCTCTGACTTTGCACAGCACACATCCTTCCAAGGCAAAATCCAGCTCCCAAGCTGCCGCCGGCCTAAGCCATTCACCTCACGCTGAATGCTTACGGAAACTTCAGAAGGAGAAAAATAAACCCCCTATTGAACTCCTTGCAATCGGAGACCTGAATGGGCTCGATATAAACCCCACTCGAACCAGCGGCGGCAATAGGCTTCCCTGGATGTTGGATTCCATCCAGCTTAAAAGTTTCCATGAAATAAACTAGGCTAAGCGCATCAGCTGCATAGGAACTAACTCAGTGTAACAGGAGCATCTGTTCTTCACGTCCACCATTTTCTCAGAGCCTGAACTCGGCGGCGCTGCGAGGTGCCGGCGGATCCCCGGCCAGCACGGACACGGCTCAGCAGGGAGCATGCACGTCGTACAAACTACTGCACCAGGTAGCCTTTGTTTGTCAGAAAAACAGCTTAATGTATTTGCAAGGATGGCATTACAGAGCGAAGGCAACGTCCGCACTGAGACAGCAGAGGAGCACACCTCGGACCCATTAATACACGGTACAAAGCAAATGTTTACCCAAGTACAAATGAAACAGGTCGACAATTAGCTAATGCAGCTTTGTGGACATAAACCAGGTACAGTCGAGCAGAACCAACATAAAATAAAAAGGAAACAGCCCTTTTCCTACGCCACACTAAGAGCACCGTGGTTAGTGGTTTGGGAAGCCTCTGTCACGGTGAAAAATTTCCTTGCCGGTGTTTAATGTGTTTATTCTACTGCTACACTGCTGGGATAAAAATAACAGCTGGCTGTACAAGGGACCCACTGTCAATACTGCAGTAATTGACAACATACAATTAAGTCTCACACCTGTTTATTGTAAGTAATTCATAGATAACCACTTCTGGTACACAATTTCATATTGGCTTTTAATGCTGTTGTTCTCTTTTTGTTTTTTTTAAGCTCAGGGATACCCAAATTTCACCTAAGGGTCATCGCTGTGTTTACCCAGACCCAGAAGGCTCTACCTACTTTGGGAGACTGGTGCAAGGTGGTGTGGTGGCCAGGGATGGCAGAGATGGCTGGGGAACTACAGGTCCCAACATGCAGGACGGTGTGGAGGTGGCAGCGGGGCCGGGGCAGCGGGGCTGGGGACATGCTGGCCGTGCACGCCGGGCTCTACACAGGGCCAAAACAAAGACCTCTACACACCTGGAGGAAGAACAGTGGTAACAAAGTCATAGCTACATATTCTTCTCTACATTTTTGTTTATTGAGACAAACTAATTAAAAGGCACAAACATAGGGCATATGTTTACATGGACATTATAACAAACATATACATTAAAAGTGTAGGAATGTGTTTCCTTTCTGCTAAACAGAAAGTTCCTAAGCTTTTATATATACAAAAGTTGTACAATTTGATGTCCTAAAGTACAAAAGATCATTTATAAAATTATTTTACACTAAGCTCTATTATTTTTTTTTGTTTGTTTTTGTTTTACTATGTAGTCCAAGCCCCTAGAACAGTTCCACATAAGGATACAGATACCTGTCACCTGAGCCAGCAGCCTGGCAATCACTGCTCGCACGGACACGGCCGGGGAGGAACGGAAGCAGTCCAGTGTGACTGGGCAGTCCTGCTAGCACTCTGTGAAAATGCACACGCTAATCTCCAGAGCTCTCAACTTCATTAAGATAAAAACATCTCAACTGTCATTTCTTTTTTTTTTTTTCCTCTTTTTTTTTTTTTATTATTTAATGTAGAGGTTGGGTTTAGGGTGGTTTGTTTTTTTTTTTTAAACAAAGTTTTAAAAATGTGAATATTTGACATGATAGTCTAAAAAGTATATCTGTTTCCCTAGACTTTGCTTTCTACTTTATGTACAGATAAACAGGTTAAGAAAAAAAAGCACATGTAGCTTAAACATGTGTGACCATTTATGAGCAGTTCTGGGCTGGACAGCTCAGCACCCCAGAACTCCCACAAATTGATAGAAATGTGTTAACACAATAGAAGAATAACGTAAAAATGATGATGTTTGCAAATATTTACAAAGTTGAACAGATTTGCACAACACTTGATTAAGAAATAGGGGAGAAATTAAAAGACGCTCTCTGCTTGTCCTGGAGGGGCATCCTACCTAGTTAGTGGTTAGAATAAAAACTGTATACAATTTAATATAAGACAAAACTTCTAGTGAACAACTAACACGTCTGTCCCCTGCTGAAACATCAGCAGGCTCTGACTGGGAGGCAGAGGGCATAAAAATCACACCCAGGGCCTCCAGAATCTTCCAGCTTAAAGCAATTTTCCTTAAGTTTCCAAGCACTCCTTTTGCTCCTAGATAAGAGTCCCATGGGGGTCTGACTGTTCAGAGACCATGTTTACATTTCGACTCCTCTTCTGTCAGCCATGGCTGTTTCTCACCAAACAATAACAGGTTTTTTTTAAAAAAATGTTGACTACAATGCTCTATTCCCTTAGGGTAATATGTTGGGTAATATTTACATCTCCAAATATCAGGTCACAATCCCTATTATATGTTGAAGTTAGAATGATAAGTTATCATATGCTTTGCATATCAGAGCTGGTATCACCTTTCCCATAGGGAATGCTGCCTGAAATTACCATATTCCCAAAGGTAAAATGCATATTTTCTCCAAAAATGCATTTTTTTTTTAAATGACAACATTGTAATGCATTTACTCATTAAAAAAAAAAAAAAAAAAAAAAAAAAAAAAACATCAACACAGACAAAGGTTCTACACTAGCTCAGAAACAGTGGACTTGCCTGGCAGGTTAAAATGAGCCATCCACCCTGTCACAGATACAGAGGGGTCTTCGCTAGTGTTTAGATTAAAATAATTTTCTAAGTTATAATTTGAGGGGATAAAACATAAAACTGGATTTTTAATTACCTTTTTTTGGTATTTTTTCCTTTTTTTTTTTAAACTCTGGCAAATAAGTATCTGCTCTAATTCAGCATCAGTCAGCTACAATGTAAAACTTACTTAAATGAAGTGCTCCAGTGAAACTCAAGCCTGAACCATGTGAGCCAAATCAAGGGGAAGATGCTGCTGTGGTCTCTGATGGTGTTGCCCCAGTGTCTTAATCTGAATTTATTATTAACTAAAACAAAACAAAACAAAAAAACCCCAATAGAACAAAAACAAAAACAAAACAAAACAAAACAAAAAAAAAACCCAACCAAACAAAACCCAAAAAAGAACTGCTGGTAAGGATTCCATTTTAATCCTTTTTAATACTGTTTAGAACTTGTTTACCAGGGAGGAGAGGTGGGCAAGGCCTGGGGCAGGAAAGGCATGCTCTCCACTGGTCTCATGGCTATGTTGAGGGGGCCAGCCAGCGTCATGGGGGTGGGCAGGTTCATGGGGGACGTGATGGTGACGGGGTGCGCTATGTTCACTGGAGCGGTCACCGGGGTGGGCAGGTTCACCGGGGTGGTGAGCGTTAATGGAGAGGTCATGGACAGAGGACTGGTTATGGTTACAGGATGCCCTAAGTTCATCGGACTGGAAATATTAACTGCACTTGATACATTTACTGGACTTCTCATGCTCATTGCAGCTGCCACTGTGACTGGGTTTGTGATAGTCCCAGAAGCCACAGAGGACGTTATATTGAATGGAGTAGTAAGAGTCACAGGCGTAGTAGCAGCAGTGGAGGTTTGGCACAAGTTAGCAGCTTCTAAAAATGAGACATAAAAAAGACAAAAAGTTTTTAACACATAAAAAAAACCATGGACGAGATTTAAACAAAACAAAACAAAACAAAAAACCCAAAAACCGAACAAGAACGGGTACAAATTCTGGAATCATTTTCTTTAGGTATTATTAGTAAGTTAAAACTGTTAACATTCTATAGCCTACAGGAAACACAAACTCTCATGCACATCATTTCAATTGAGGTTTTTTTTTCCCTGAGAAGTCAAGTGAGGTTGTCTTAGCAAGAGGGTTTTTCCATGTTCATAAAAACAGTATTGTACAATCAAAAACATCCTCCCAAGAGGAACAGTAGAAATAGAGAGAGTGTACATACCGAATGGTACGTACTCTATAGCCTTCTCAAAGGTGAACTGACATTCTGTGAAGGTTTTAAAAAGTCATTATTAGGGACTGATAAGCAAAGCTCGTTTCAATATTTACCTGCTTATTTCAGTCTTAATTATTGCTACTAAACTGCTCACAGTACCTCTACTTCAAGGCTACCCCAGCAGCACATCCCTCAAGCCCCATCAGCTCCTCAGCTTTCACACAAGCTCCAGCTCCACACCACGTTGGTTTGGGGGGTCTGGGGGGGTTTGCAGCAAGCAGGACTGAAGTGCAGAGCAAGGGAGACCCAGGAGGCCGGGCTGGGGAGCAGGGGGGACGGGAATCACTGCACATCCATCAGCACCACCTGCCGGCTACCCACACCGGGAGGGAGGGAGGGAGGGGAAGGGCTGGCTGCCACAGAAACAGGGAAAATGCACTCTGCACCAACGTCACTAAGCCGTGTCTGCTTCCACATTTGTAGGGCAGGACCCCAAGCTCAGTTACACCCACGTGTCAGAGGTAAGCCAGGAGCAAAGAGCCCACTTTGCCTCTGGGGCAATACAAATTAACTTTGAAAGCAACATTAGCCCTATTCAAGGGTTACTGTTGGTTCTTCAAAGTCCATAGCTAGGAGGGGTGGAGAGGAAGGGAAAGAGTAAAAAAAAAAAAAAAAATTGTGAAAATAAATTGTACTAGACAAAAAAAAAAAATCCCATCTAGTGCTGTAAAGCCACCACAAGTGGAACTAGCACAGGAGAACCAGCATGGAAAGAGCAGCTCAAGCATGGCACTGACTGGTCTAACTTCACCTCCAAGCACAGTCACACCCAAAGACACAGCCCACCCATGCCCCTTCCCCAGTTAAGCTAAAAGCACCAGTGTGACACCACTGTCACCCACCCACCTCCCTCACCCCCTCCTGCCCCAAACCACTGTTCTGTTAAAGCATGTTCAACATTCTTCATAAGAAAGGAAAAGGAAACAAGACATAGGAAAGAACAAGCAGAAAATAATTCTCAGTGATTTTCTAAATCAAACATAATTTGCTTTATCTATTTAGTGGCCTAATGATATGTAATGTTTCTGTTATCACTGCATTTTAACATGAATAAGCTGTTTCTGCACTGTCTGATCACAGAATTCAATTACTGACATAACAAGGGGAAAGGAAACAAGCAGCCTAAAACACAAACAAGAACCTAGAAAACAAAAACAGACTGAAGAACTGAAAGGAAGGTTGAGAGAAAAGGAAACAATAAGGTGAGTCAAAAACATTCCTAAAAACAGCCAGTGAAAAAGCAGTAAGAAGCAGTAAGCAGTGGTCATTAAGAACTTCTAAAACATGTAATCCAGAAGTCACATGATGGGCATTAATAATCAAACTGTTGTGAAACAAATAAGCAGCAGTAAGGGGAGAATTTAAACTACTGTATCCTAAACCCACTAAACTGAAACAATCTGTTCCCTCCAAACTGCCACAATGACCAACAACAGCAATCCCACTGCAACTACAGCAGCACAGGTAGAGGTAAGCTGTGAGCCAGCACTGATGAGAAACAGGATCAGTGATTACCTCACTTTGTAATGAAACAAAGCAACAGACAGAGAGAGAGAGAGAGAGAAAGAGAGAGAGAGCTCTCTGAGGTCTAGAAAACTTCATGCAAAGACAGCTACATGATGATACAGCAGATGGAATTAATTGGTGAGACAAGATGAACAGGACACAGAAAGCACCACAGGCACCCTGGTGCTGATGCAGGGGTGTCTGTGGGTGTGTGTATGTTATGTGTGTGTGTGTGTGTGTGTGCACAGACAGGAGAACAGGGTAAATTAGCACAAGCACAGCCAAAAGCCACATGCAAGTCCAAGCCCCCACTCCTGCTGGAGCAGAGAAAGCTCCCTCTGTAACTGATGGCTCTAGGGATGCAGGCAAGCACAGACACCAAGGAGTAAATCATGAGCAGGTCATTTAACACACCCTTCTCTGGGCCTGTTTCCTCCTGTTCTCTCTTAGCTACGACTTCTAAGAATGAAACTGTCACGTAAGACATCCTTCCTGACACCTCAAACTCCCTGTATGACTGTGAACCCCATCTCACAAGCCAGCCACGTCCATATTGGTTTGGTTTACCTTTCTTCCTGGCTTTGACGGCCTCTTCCCACAATCTCAGGGTCTCTACCTGCTTTCCAGGCCAACTTGTTACGTGCTGCTGCTGCTGCTGCTGTTGCTGCTGCTGCTGCTGCTGTTGCTGCTGTTGTTGTTGCTGCTGCTGCTGCTGCTGCTGTTGTTGTTGCTGCTGCTGTTGCTGCTGCTGTTGCTGTTTCTGGTTGCTGGTCTCTTCACTCATGCATGCTATGCCAATCAAGTAAGAACACAAATTCACCTTGAAAAGTTACTCTGCTTTTTGCTGAGATCACAAAGGCAACTTCTACAAAGAGCATGTGGAATCTCACAGGATTCCAAGAACAAAATCACGGAGGTGTTTAAAACAGTATCATTAATTCTGTGCTCCATAAAACTACTTTTCCAAGAGCTAAAAACAAAAACGTAAGTCAAGAACATCTACTTTAAGTGCCAAAACCAGACTTCTCTTGTCATTATTTACTTTGTATTAAGGAAGAATGAAATTAAAGACTCCAATTAGTCTCTAGAACTCAAACTGAATCCACTTTTGCTAAACTTTAGTTCCAGCTTAAGAATGAAAAATAAAAAAAAGCCTTTTTACATTTTATTGCAAGTATAACTTAAAAATTTCAGTTTACATCAGCCTGTCACTACTCTCTGGCCCCAGTACAGCTCATCATTTCCACCTCTAACAACTGCTCAAAATGCCTCATGTGAACTGGCTTAGCACCACCAAACTGGACTGGGAAGCCAGAGTTGTAACCCTACCCTTGAAAAATATTTCACATCCAAATTTCCTACTAAGCTCAACAATCAGGCATTTCAGACATTCCCAGTACCTTCAAATTACCCAGGAGTAACAGGAACTGCAAAGATGTTGTAAATTAATACAGTTTAAAGGCTTTAAGGACAAAGTTTCCAAAGACATTCCTTACTTCTGCCTCTTTATTCCTCTGAAAACCCGTTTTATATTACTAACCATGCAGGGTTAACTTAAGTTACAGGTATTTTAATAGGGAAAATTTGAACGTCAAGTCTTCATTTGCTTGCTAGACATTCCGAGGTCCAGAGTTTAAGTCTAGAAGGAGCTATTACAAACATCTCATCTGACCTCCTGCACAACACCAGTCAGATGCCATTAATGCCCAAAACCTATCAGGGCTGGATTTAAATCCTTTTCTTGTCAGCTATTGCCTGAGGGAGGAAACACTGAGCCCCAGGGTCAAAGCTCAGAGAAAGCAGAGAAATCTTTCTCCTTATTTTGATGAGCTTTGGATGAGGCTTCAGACCTGAAACCTGGCAAAGCTTAGCAGTTCTTAAATAGTCTAAAATCTCCAGACTATCTGTTGGGCTTTCAGACCTGCACATTTCAGGAAGCAGCACTGAAAATCTGGGAACTCTTTTCAAGAGATGGGTCACTGTCATGAACTGCAGGGCATTCCCAAGGGATGAGAGCACAGTCGTGCAGCAAACCAACTCTACACGTGCCAATTCTTGAGCTGAAGCACATTGTGTTACTACAGATCTACTTTTAGGAGGTGTGCCCACCCAGACTGACAGACACGTAGCCGAGTTTAACGTCATCAAAGGCAATTCCCTTCGCACACACACTGTTATTAGAAATGTTTGTAAAACGTTCACCTACTTTTATTGATGCCTTGTTTACAGGTATTACAGTTGATACTTTGGCTCTGCCCGTGTGTCTTTAAGTGGCTGGTGATATATGCTGCACTCAGAAGTTTACCACAGATATTACACGATACCTTTCCTTCATGGCGCACCATGTGTGTCCGCAGTCTGTCTTTGGTGGCAAAGGCAGCAGTGCACGTCTAGAGGGAGGACAAAGTTACACTTGAGGGGCACACAGAGCAGCACAGCATCACCCACAGGCCCTCTGGGAGCCTGGCAGCTCCTAACAGTATCCTAAGTGCATTGACAACTTTAACTTTTACCTGCATTCATAGAGAAACAAAAATCAAACTACTCAGCAGAGACTGAGAATGGAATTTGCTTCTGAGACAATCAGGACAAAAATCATATTCTACACTGCTTGAGCTTTCTGAAAAGAGTGGGTTGCCTTACCCACCACCAATGCAAGAGGGAGCTTGTAAAAAACAGCTACAATAGGCAAAGTTGGTTTCTAATGTAATTTTACTGTACAAATATGAACTTGGTACCTTACACTGCTCAATTACTTCTGTTCCCACCCAGAACAAGGAAAGAAAACCTTTTCCTAACACTATTCTTTTTATCCAAGGATTTTATTTAATAAGATGAGTCCCTGAAAAAGGTTGGAATAAGCATGGATATTCCAAGCAAAACAGTTAATTGTTCAAGGGCAATCAAATTATTTCACCTAGTCTCAGTCATCAACTTAGGACAACTTGCTTTCCCCTTCCAGCAAAATGACAGATCCAGAATGAACCATTCCCACCCATTTTAAATAGAAGTGCTGAGAAAGACATTTCATTTGAACACGCTGAGAAACACACTGCACACATTACCCCAGAAATGAGCACTAAGCTGAGGATGCTGCTACAATCCCACTACTAAGTTAAGCATATGGTAAAACAGAGCAACTATGCTGTTCTCCAAGAAAGCAAAAAGCCTCTAATCTTCCTAAAAAAGCAACCATGGTATCTTCTTAAAGTTCCACCAGAACTCCAGCACTGTGGTGTGGTGGCAAATGTGGCTTTACTCCTAAACTTCCTTTTCAAAAGTCCGTGAGTAAATACAGCTCTGGAAAGATTCACCTGAGTACCACTGACACAATAAGGTATTGCTCTTAATAAACCATTTCAGCCCTTACTTGGCATTTGAAGGGTCTCTCTGTTGAGTGAACATGTTTAACGTGACAGCTTAAATGATCAGGCCTGCAAGAAAGAGAGAACAGGAGAAAAGTGCACAGTGTTACACACACAGAGCCAGGACAGCTTGGCTAGCAGAGCTGACACCGAGCTGCTCACTCCCTGCAGCCCCATCCCTCTGACAGCCAGGAGAAATCCCTTCCCTCACCTACCAGGGGCTCCACTGCAACACCTCACAGCTCGAAACCAGCCTGTGGTTTAAAGCTTAACCCTGTTCTCCTCACACACCTGGCAAAGGCACGATTGGTCACACCTTGTGTAAAGGTGAGAGCACAACAGCTCTAAAGGTTGAAGTTTTCTCTGTTGCAAGCACAGGTACAAACAGGGCTGGCAGCAGGGCAAGCTCCCCCTGTGCTGTCCCTCCACGCTGCTGTAAGAGCAGGTGACAGCTCCTCTGCCCTGCCCCATTCACAGACCATGGCAAAGGCTGCTGAAGGGGCTCTGTGCCCACCCCCAGTGACACAGACACACATCTTATGGGCCCTGGATGAGGTCAAGAAACCATTTCAAACCACTCTCCTAAAAAAGTGCCCACTTCTGGCCACTCCAACCTTGCTCAGATGGAGACTCCCCCACCCTAACTGCAGACAAGGCTCTTTAGCCCCTCACCAATCTCCTCAGAAGTTTGCCTCTCCCAGCTCCTCACTACCACAGCTTAACCCTTCTCGCTCACAAAAAGCCAACAGCGGAGCACGCCTGGGGTTTGCCAGGTGGTACCTTGAGAAGCCTTTTCCACACACCCCGCAGGTGTAGGGTTTCGTGATGCCACCTTCGTGAGACCTCACGTGGTAGGTCATGCGATCCTTTCTCTTGAAGCGCTGATTGCAAATGGGACATTCGAAGGGTTTCTCGTCCGAGTGGGACAGCTTGTGCCGGTTGAGGTGGTAGACGTCCCTGAAGGCCTTCCCACACATCTCACAGGCGTGGTTCTTCTTCACGGGCTTGCTGGGCTTCTTCACCGTCTGCGTCACCGCCATGGCCGTGGCGCCGGCGCTGCTGCTGGGGTTGGTGGCAGAGGAAGACGTAGTGACAGTGGACAGGATGCCTGCGATAGTCGAAACCAGCGAACTCCGGCTGTTGTCACCGGCGATGGTCGAGATAAGGGGCACCATTGTGGTGGGAGTTTTCTTTGGCCGTGACACTAACTTTATCCCTGTGTGGCAGGACTCGTGACGCCTCAAATGGTAGCTGTCCCTGAAAGCTTTGCTGCAGTAAGTGCACACAAAGGAGGTTTTAGGTTTTTCCTTTTTAATCCCAACAATAGCATCCTTTAATGTTTCTGGTGCAGGCTGAGGTTTCTGCGTTATTGGTAAGGGCAGAATCGGCTTCTGATCGGGCGGCTCAACAGCAGAGCTCAGGAGAGGCAACAAACTGTTCTGTGCTGCCTGCTGTTGGTGATGGGAGGCTTCGTGTGCCTAAAACCAAACATTCACACTTAAATTCTCTGGACGGGTGCTCGCTCTGGCACGGTGAGAACATTTACAAACGACAGGGAAGCACATTCTGGACCAAAAGCCACGGAAGGAACAACAGGGGAAGGTTACATAATGCTGGTTTTGGACAAGATAAACCGCTCACGCTGTAAACGCCCTGGCTGTGCAGACCCTGTGGTAGGTGTAGGACACAGTACAACAATCAAGGAATTATTCAGTTTCTGGAGGGCAACTTTTTACAGAAGACAACTAGGTGCTTGTCAGATCTTTTAATAACAGCATTTCATCTTTACATAACAGATAACTCATTTTGCTAATGATCGTATCAGATGGCACATCAGGACTATCTCTGGAGAGGATGAAGGTACTGACAGGAGTTGCAAAATAAGGCCCCACCTTTAAGCCGAGCTTAGTGCACACTGAGAACTGAACCGCAGGCACAGAGAGCCAGGATGCGATAAGGCGTCTTATTTAAACAGTGTTCATGCCCCTGTGCCAGCACTGAAACCAAAGCAACTGGAATCGGGAGCTGTCTAAAGCCACATCTCTATATTTAGCAGGTTCCTGATGCATTTGTCCACTGACCACTGTGTTCTCTGCGTCTGGAACTAACAAGAATAGCGGCAGGGCCTTTTTCTCTTCGTCAGCAGCTACTTTGTGCTGGGAAGAGAAGCGGATCGATACACACTGGGAGACATCTAGAGATGCTGGAGAACACGGTTCGGGGTGTTGGGAATAAACTCTGAAAGCTGTCTGAAAGCAGCCAATACCAACTAACTTTGAACCACAGAATGTGTGGCAGCAGCTCCAGGGCAGGGAAGGGGGGCCCGCAGGCAGCAGCGCTCAGCTGAGCTGCAGCCTGCCTGCCACGGGCTGCGCTGCACCACGCGTGGTTATTCTAAGGCAGAAACACTATTATTAAAACTCATCCAGTCAGACTGGGACAAAACCCTGGCAGATACAATTTTAATGTGGTTTAGAAACCACACAGACCAATTCAGCCTAATGGAGCATTAAAATAAATCACTCCAGCACCTTAAGCCAGTTTAAGTGCATCTGTATTCAAGATGTGCCTCGGTCTCATCAGACCAGTTTTAAATCAGGCTCGTTAGTAACGCAGCGTGCCAGGCCTGAAGCTGAGTTTGGGGAAACTTGCCTTCCCATCAGATCAGTACTGCAGCCCTCTAGGATCCTTTCCTACGGCTTTCCTCACAGAGTAACATGACTCAAAGCTGTGAGAGCTGAATGAAACACTGTGCCAGTGCACGACCCTGACCTGTCTACTTTTACATCTGTTGGGGTGGACGGTGCTGGGAAGCACTCTCAGGCTAATGCTCTTCCCATGGGAATCCATTTCAACACGTCCTCTGGACAAGCCAGTATTTCTAGAAGCTCACTTTGGGCTGTTTTCCTAGTTGTATCCTGGGTGCTTTGCCTGCCTGGATCGCAGCAGGGACTGCAGCCCCCCCAGAGCATCTCTCCCTTGCTGTGGGCAGCTCCTGCATCACTCCAGTCTCACTTTTTGGGAGTGTGATGCTGCTGATCTTTGGATAAAAGCCATGGGTGGATACCAACACTAACCCACATGGGAAGGAATACAAGCTCCCAAACACTCCAAGCCTATCTGACAGGATAACAGTTCACAGGAGAAAGCCTGGACTCCTGACAGGACGCTGACAGGAGACAAAACCTGTGGGAAGCATGAGGAGCTGGCCAGGCTGTCCGTCTGTATCTGCTTTTTAGATCCCTCTGTGCCAAAGCTCAGGATGCAACAGGTAGGCTGGATATCAGCACACCTGCCTGGCCGCAGCAGCCACCCCAAACAACAGCCCCAGGGGCTGGTTTATTCCAGGGAGCGACTGCTGAAGAGCTGCAGCCAGAACTCTCCTGGAGGCGACGCTGCTAAATCAGGGCACGGCACAAGCCCCAGCAGCTCCATTAAACTTTTCCCTGACTTCAGTGACAATGTGCATTTTCAACCTTTTATTTTCCATGTTTTTAAAAAGGTTTTGACACTTCTACATTGCACAAAAATAAGAGTTTGCACGATACACACAGACAGCACAATACGGAGCAAGTTGTGCACTTCAACACAATTTTAACTTTAAAAAATTCTGAAATGTTTTACAACTTGAAATCGGCATTAAACAATGTTGTTAAACTGCACCAGAAGACACTGCAGAGCACCCAATGACAGCTCCAGAGATACAATTTCAAAGGCAGAGCTAGCAGATCGGATAATGGAGAGCCCAAATCCTTTGGACAAGGTTCAAACTTAGGCAGTTTATGGATATTTTTAAGCCTCAAAGAATCGTCAGCACTTCAAGGTAATGATGCACTTATTCCTACAGATCTGATGGAGACAGTGGACATAAAACAATGTATATTCATCGAGCGACAGGCTGTGGAGCTGCTGCTTATATAAGTGTGCTTATCTTGGTTCTGAGGGAGCCAGCATTATTTGCAGCAGCGTGCTCCTCACAGCCCCTCTGCCCCGAGCTGTGCTCCTCACTTCCAAGGGCTGTTAAAGCCTTTTAAAAAAGGATCAGGCAGCATTTTTTTTTAACTCCCTGTTGGAGAAGGGAAGCCAGCACCTGCTGCACGCCTCTGGCAGGCGCAGTTATGCAGGCTCCGACCACGGCTTTACTTCACCCAGCATTAACGTCAAGTCAACATTTTGGAGATATTTTGATGGCCTGGGACAGGCTCTCCTGCAAAATCCCCTTGTTCTGTCACTAATTCCTTCTCTCCTGGGGGGGCAGTAAACAAAAAAACCCTGCAATTCGTGACCCAGAGTGTAGGATGTGGCATTGTGAACTTCCAATGCCAGAGGCTAAAATATTTTTGTGCTTCAGCCTTAATGTGAGAGCAACAAATTAGCATGAGTCATATCTTGAACACTCCATCTGATGGATGAGTCCTCCTCACATTAACAGATACAACTTTCACTTCCCGAGCACATCCTAAAAGCGGCTTTCCAACTATGCATTTTGGGACTAAGAAGATCCAAACAAGAACTGCTTATTCAGTAGCACGATTGTTTCTTTAGAAAGGGATACAATTCATCAACATGCCACCTAAAAACAATCAAACAACTTTATTTGGAAGGAACGGTTTACAGTCCCACAGCCCACTGCCACAGGACTAAAATTAAGACATTGAAACCTCCTCTGAAAACATTTGGCTAAAAATTACAACTTTATATTCCACGTACTAAGCTGTCCCTTAGGAATCCTGTCCCAGCTGGAACGCACACTTGGTTTAACACTCCCCCCAGGAAGAACAAGTGTGAATATTCAGTCACTTCCATTTGTTATTTAACTGACACTGGGGACAGGCTTTTAAATCCACGCTTTTTAACTAGTTTTAACTAATCAGCTGGATCGGGGCTGACGTGCTGCTGTGAGAATGGGAAGAAGAAAAATGAAAGTCACATCAGGACTACCTCAGTGCTGCTTTCTGCTGGGTGCATCGGCACGCTCGCACCCCAAATCATCGATTCTAACAAAACCACTCAAGAAACAATATCCAGCATTTGTTAGGAGCTCTGAAAGCTTTATTATTTAGAGAGAAAAAAAAAAATCGGAGGAAAATTTCCACGTCACAGTTTTATGAAGATGCTTCCGAGCCGCACGTTCGGAAAGCGAACTGCTGACTCCTTAATTAAAAGCAGCAAAGCTGACTCCTAAATCAGCGTGTGACATCACTGCTTCAAAACTCAGCACCTTCAGAAAAGCACGGACGAGCAGCGAGGAGCTGGACACGTACTTGAAGCATTACTTGGCATTTCTCAGCCTGCTGCAATACAGTCCTGCCAGCCCAGGAAAAATTTCCCCTGGAAAACGCTCAGCTGGGGAGGCAGCAAGGCACTAAAGCAGCCCCGGCTCGGAGGGAGATGGCCCTAAACTAAGGAGATTAACTTCTTAGCGTGAAGTTTCCTACGTGCGAATCACAACTGCCCACTAGAGTGAGAAATAATTCACCAGACCTCAGCCAAAGCCGATGGCATCGCCCGCATCCCCCAGGAAAAGGCGGCAAACGCAGCGCCCGGCTCCCGGTACCGGCTCCCCGGAACATTCCCGGCGTGTTTTCCGAGGCACAGAACCCGGGCGAGTGACTCATCCCTCGCTACTTGCAAGGGACGAATTTTTCCTCCCTAAAGGAATGGTGCTCGCTCTTGGCGGATTTATTCATTCAACTCAGGTTTTCAAACTCGTGTCACGGGTTGGGTCTGGGTTTAATTCCGAGGAGGACAGTGAGGAAGCGAGCGGCCGCCACCGGGAACGTGCAAAGAGGATTATTTTACCTTGAGAAAGGTGATGTGCTGGGCGCTTTTTTTTTTTTTTTTTTTCCCTCCGCTGCTGCTGCTGCAATCACACATTTTATGTTTTCCAGCGCAAAAAAAAAAAAAAAAAAAAAAAAAAAATCCGGGAGAAAAAACAATCTGGTGAGAAAGGGCTCGCGAGGCTCACAAAAGCCAGGCAAAGATTTCTTTTTTTCAGAATTTTTTTTTTCTGGTACATTGGATTTTCTCCGGAATTACATAAACAGCGGTGTTTTTAAGTCAGTCTTTCACCGACAGAAAGGGGGAAAATTGTGACTCAGTTGGCAAAGGGAGGGGTTGCACGCTCCACCGTCCCTATTCCTCCCCATTCCCGTTAGATTTCGCCAGTTTTTACAGAAATCCGGCCCGCTCGCGTCCTATTTTAAAAGAAAACAAGCTCCCTCGTCAGCCGGCCCTGAGTCAGGCTGTTTAAAGAGGGATTAATTTATTCTCCCAGACACGGCGTTTGTTCCATCGGGGTTTTGTTGGAGCCCGGTGGAAGCTTGGGGTTGTTTTTTTTTTTTTGTTCGTGGCTTTTTTTTTTTTTCTGTTGTTGTTTGTCTCTTTAGACGAGGGGGGAGAGAAAAACAAGCAAACACCAAAAAAAAAAAAAAAATAAAGCGCGATCTCATGTTTTGCGGAGGAAAAAATAAAAATAAAATACAAATACGAATATCGGTGGTTTGTAATGAAAGCGGGAAGGGAGCGCGCTGCGGGGCGGCGGCGGAGGGAGAAAGTGCAGGAGGGAAGGAGGGAGAAGCGGAGCCGCGGGGCCGGTGAGGCGCTGCCCGGCGGGCCGGGTCGGGCCGGGCCGGGCCGGGCCGGGGGCGGGCGGGGGCCGGGCGGCCGCGCTGAGTGACAGCCCGGCCCGGCGGGGACCGGCGGGGCCGCGGCCGTGAGGGAGGGAGGGAGAGAGGGGGGGCGCGGGCAGCGCCGCCGCCGCGGGGCCTCACCTGAAAGAGGAACGCGGTCCAGTTGGCCTCCATGGCGGGGGCGGCGCGGCCCCGGGCGGCGGCGGCGGCGGCTGCGGCGGGCGGTCCCCCCGTCGCTCCCTCCCCCGGGCCGCAGCTACATGGAGCCGACAACAAAGCGGCGGCGGCGGCGGCGGCTCAACATGGCAGCGCCGAGCGGCCGCTTCCGCTAACCTCGGGCTGCACCACTGCGGCCCAGAGGGGGGAGGCGGCGGCGCGGCGTCCCGGCGGGGCGGCGATGGCCCGGGCGGCCGCGGCGCCGCCCCCGCCGCTCCCCTCGCCGCGGGGCGGGCGGCGGGCCCGGGGCGGCGCGGCGAGGCGGCGGCGCGGGCGGCGGGGCCGGGGCGGCGCGGCGGGCCGGCCGCCCCCCCCGCGGGGCTGGCAATGGGCCGGTCCCGGGCTGGGGAAGCCGAGCTGTGGCGAGAGAAGATGGAGGAGCGGCCGAGGTGTCCGGGGCCGCCGCCGCCGCCCGCCCCGGCTCGGCCCCGGGGCCGCCGAGCCGCCCGCCCGCCCCTTCTCCCCTCCCCGCCCGCCCGCCCGCCGCCCCCGCCCGCCGCGCCGGCAGGGAGGGAGGGAGCCGCGGGGGCGGCGGGGGGCGGCTTCGCCCGCGGGTGCGGGCGGGCGGCAGCGCCGGGGGCGGAGGGGGGGTGTGAACTCGGGGCCGCCCCGGGGGTCGCCCGGCGCCGCCGCCACCTCGGCACAGCCGGGATCGTCCTCAGCCCACCCGGGCTGGCCCTCAGCCCTCCGGGGCTGCCGCCGCCTCCCCGGCCGGCCCTGCCTCGCACCCCGCCTGGCCGGGCTCCAGGAGGGCCGGGCCGGGCCCTTTCCGCGGCCCCGGCCGTTCCCCCGGGCCGGGCGGGCCGTGAGGGGCCCGGGCGCTGCCGTGACCCTGCGCAGCCCCGCCGCCTCCCCCGGGCCAGCGGAGTGGATGCGCCCGTACCTGAGGCATCGTCGGCGCAGCACATGCATGCAAATCGTAGCCACGAGCAATTAAATACATACGTACCGTTAATTACGCGTTTACATACACCAAGCACGTCCCTGACAGGCGGCAGGACGGGGCCCAGGGACGGCTCCCTGCACCTCCCTGGCGCTGCCAGGACAGGGAAGGATGCGGGGCCCATCTGTGCCCTGCCTCAGGTGCCACCTGAGGGACACCCAGCATTTCTCCCACACCTGAGTGTGGCAGGTTTAACACTGTCACAGGAGGGGGGTTTTAATCCTGACCTCCCTTCGCCTTCCCTGCCGCTGGGGAGATGAGGGCAGGCTTACAGCACTTTATTATTTATTTTCCCGCAGCTCTGGTCAATCCTCTTTGCTCAGGCCTGGATCCCTGCTGAGCATCCGAGGCCTCGGCGCGAAGGAGCGGCCGAGGCGCCCTGGCTGCAGCGCGCAGGGCTAAATTTGGCCCCTGGGACTTCCTCCCGTGTGGGACACCCGGGCGGTTTCCCTTGTCTCCTGTTGCGGATAATGCAGAGGCCGGTCCTGAAGCAGCAGCTCGGTGCAGCAGGGAGGAGGGACAATGGGGACAGAGCAGGGACACACACATCAGGGTCCCTGGCTCAGCCCTGGCTGTGTTGGCTCAGTGCTGGGCAGGGCACCTGGCTCCTGCAGCACGGTTCTGCACCTTCCCAGGGCATTGCAAAACAGTCCTTGTTCTGTTCCGAGAGATGCCTGTGGTTCTTTCACGCCTCTCCGGCTTTTTTTTCCTTGAAACTCCAGCGCCAGAGTCAAGTGGTTATGTCAAAATGTGTTTGCATTTGAAACAAAAAGGAGTTTCTCAGCCGTGTGAGCCCAGAGGGAAGTTTGTGACTACGTGTGGGCTCGGCTGCCCGGAGCGGCCCAGCCTGCCTGGGAGCACCTGCAGCTCCAAGGGTCGGTCTGCCTCAGGGAGCCTGGAGCCTGCTCGGGTTTGATCCCCTGTCTGCTCCACAGTAGAGTTCTGTGCTGATGCACATCACTGGAAATTGTAAAATATTGCCCTTGCTCTGCAGAAGATCCTAACTGCGCAGCCCTGCACAGTTTTTTTGAGTGTTTTGGTGGTTTTTTTTGGAGAAAAAAAGGAGCCAAAGGTGTTTGCCAGTGCAGCACCCCACCAGCCCGGCTGGCTGTGCTCATCCCAGATGTTTTTCCCAGCTGTGATGCGGGATCAGCTGGATCACCCTCAGTACATCCCGTGCCCTGTCCTGCCCTGCCGTGAGCCCAGTGCTGCCCCAGCATTTCCCCAGGATCCCTCGTTCGGGGCAGGGGACACCGCTGCCGCCCCTGGCTGTTTTCCTCCTGGCCGCTCGGTTATTTTTGTTAACGCTTATTAAGGAAGACTTGGGAGAGCTCTTTGTTAAGGGCTCACACTCACTTCAATTAAAGGCTAAGAAAACTACCCAAGCGTATCACTGACTCATCGGAGAAATCCCGACCAGCACGTAGCCGCCTAAACTCTGCTCTTGTTTGCACAGCTCGGGCGCCGAGAGGGGACACGGGAACAAAACCTGCGGGACTCGCAGCGAAGTCAGACGAGAGGGAAGCGGAGCTGAGCCCACTTCCCTGCGGGCAGCGCCCTCCTTTTCCTCCTCTGCCTGCTCTGCCTCTCGGGGCTGCGAGCTGGGAGAGCCCCCGGGGGATGCACTCGCAGCAGCTCCGTTTAGGAAGGGCAAGCCCGTGCCAAACCTGACGAACTTTCCTTTACCCAGAATTATAACTGGAAGTCTCAAAAGCCACAGTGTTTGAAAACACATATTTACATTATATATGCCCCAAAGCAGAATAAACAAAGGTTAGATTTGTAAACTCTCCATCTTAATTAAAGCGGCGCTGCTCGGGACAAACCCACATAACAGGCGGCGTGAAGCGTTGTGTTATTTAATTTATACCTTGCAGCTCCCTTAGTCATGGAGCTGGGACAGCGATAGCATCAGCAGCCACCCCGCTGTGCAGGCACGGGGAATTTCTAGGGCACCGGGAGCCCGTGGCCCATTTACCACCCTCCCGAGGCTGTGCTTCTCTGCCTTTCAAACCCAGACCTTCCCTCCTGCTCCCTCGGCGCTTCCCGCACTGTTGGGAAGGATGGGAATGTCTCCTGCCTCCAGCCCCACGGATCCCCTGTCACTGTGCCCAGTGCCAGCCCCACGGGTCCCCTGTCACTGTGCCCAGTGCCAGCCCCACAGATCCGTCACTGTGCCCAGTGCCAGCCCCACGGATCCCCTGTCACTGTGCCCAGTGCCAGCCCCACGGATCCCCTGTCACTGTGCCCGGTGCCAGCACCACGGATCCCCTGTCACTGTGCCCAGTGCCAGCCCCACGGATCCGTCACTGTGCCCAGTGCCAGCCCCACGGATCCCTCTGTCACTGTGCCCAGTGCCAGCCCCACGGATCCCCTGTCACTGTGCCCAGTGCCAGCCCCACGGATCCGTCACTGTGCCCAGTGCCAGCCCCACGGATCCGTCACTGTGCCCAGTGCCAGCCCCACGAGTCCCTCTGTCACTGTGCCCAGTGCCAGCCCCACGAGTCCCTCTGTCACTGTGCCCAGTGCCAGCCCCACGGATCCCCCGTCACTGTGCCCAGTGCCAGCCCCACGGGTCCCTCTGTCACTGTGCCCGGTGCCAGCCCCACAGATCCCCTGTCACTGTGCCCGGTGCCAGCCCCACGGATCCTCTGTCACTGTGCCCAGTGCCAGCCCCACGAGTCCCTCTGTCACCTCCTGCTGACAGCCCTGCTCCGGTTCTGCTGGGCCAGCGTGTGCTTGCACCACTTGCAATGGAAACTGTGGCCAAATATTTCAGCTTTGCGGGAACCCCTCTCTGTTCGTGCTCTCAGTGCCACAGCGGGCTTTGAATTTCGCAGCTCTGTGGGGCTGGAGAGCCCTCGAGAGTGTAAATAAGCTGCGCTGATGGTGCTGAGAATGTGCTCCCCGCAGGCGATTTCCCTTCAGCTGCTTCCCGAGCTCTGTCTTCTCTGGCTTCTCTCTTCGCAGCCTTCCCTCTCAAAGTGATCGGGGACGCTAAACAGAGACAGTGAAACACATCTCTGGGAATCAGGGCTGGAAGCAGAGTGTGCCTGCCGGGAGGAACCGTGGGGTGGTCCAGCATCCTCAGGAGAGCGTCCCACGGTCTCCCACTGCTCCTGCTGGTCCAGCATCCCTGACCCAGAGCATCCCACGGCCCCCCACTGCTCCTGCTGGTCCAGCATCCTCAGGAGAGCATCCCACGGTCTCCCACTGCTCCTGCTGGACCAGCATCCCTGACCCGCAGCAAAACCAGGGTGGAAGGTGCTGCAGGGACAACAAGCCATTCCCTAGGCAGAGGAAAATGGAAATGGGAACAGAAAGGGAATGGGAAAATGAATGGAAAAAGAAAAGTAAAAGGAAAAGGGGAAGTTCCGGGCGGATGGCTGCCCACAGCCGGTGCCCATCCCGCCCTGCAGGGTGGCAGCGATGCCCTGTCCTGCCCGGGCCGTGCCAGGCCCATCCCCAGCCGGCCCCGGGCTCGGCGGGAGCGCTGCCGCTGCCGGAGCCCGCTCGTAATTAGCGCCTGTGAGAGATCGCTTCAGTTTCCAAAAGAGGGAAAGAGGATGCGGGGAATCAGCGGCCAGCTCGGCCGGAACACCGAGGGCAGCGCGGCGATCGGCGGGGAGGCAGCGAGGAGCTGCTCCGGGGGAAGGAGCGCTGTCCCGGGGCTCGGCAGGGATGGACGGCCCGGTCCCTGCTCTCTGCTCCGCTTTCCTGGCTGCAGCCCCCGGCCCCGAGGCGCGCTGCTGCGGGGATGTGCGAGGAGGAGGAGGAGGAGGAGGGAGGCCGGGCGATGCCCGGGGGTGTGTGGTGCCAGGTTTGTGGCGCCAGGGCCGCACGCTGCTGTGGCAGCAGGGAGACACCCCCGGCTCCCCATGCCAGAGCTCCCACCGCTGTCCCCATGCCAGGGCTGCCCAGCGCCAGGCAGGAAAAGCCCCGCGGTTACCCCACGCCTCAGGCATTCCCTGGTGGAAGCATTCCCACGGCACGCTGCCCCGCGCTGATCCCTCCCTTCCTCGCGGCTCTCCCCAGCTCTGCCTTCCCTGCCGCCCCTCCTGCAGCCCCGTCCCCTCAGCCCGGCTGCCACGGGGAACCCTTCCTGCCTCCCGGGGATCGCTGCCACCCGGGAATCCGCCCACGGCAGCGTGCGGGGCTCTGCGGGCTCTGCGGGCTCTGCGGGCTCTGCGGGCTCTGCGGGGCTCCGCGGGCTCTGCGGGCTCTGCGGGCTCTGCGGGCTCTGCGGGCTCTGCGGGCTCCCCGCGCCCCGCACACGCCGCGCCCGGAGCAGGGACAGCGACCCCGGGCTGCGCTCGGCCCCGCCGGGAAGTGCCCTTATCCCCTTATCTCTCGCCACCTCCTTGTGCTCAGCCGTGCCCGCGCTAATCTCCGCTCGGCACCTTGAGCGCCGCGGCTGCCCCGCGCCCAGCGGCTTTTTGTTGTTATTTTGGTCATCTCCGTCACAACTTTCTTTTTTTGGCCATAAAACCGGCGCTGTCATGTGCGCCCCGCGGAGGGCAGAGCCGCCCCTCGGCTGTCACACGGGCCCCGGGGATGCTGCTGGGGTGGCCCATCCCTGGCGCTGCCCGTGCCCATCCCTGGCACCGCTGCCACTCTGGGGACACCCCGGGACAGCCGCACACGGCGCTGGGCACTGGTGTCACATGCTGGGATTGCCCACACTTGATGTGAAAGCCCAGGATCGTGGAATGGTTTGGGCTGGAAGGGATATTGAAAACCATGGGACACCTTCCACTAGACCAGGCTGCTCCAAGCCCCGTCCTTGAACGCTTCCAGGGGTGGATGGGGCAGCCACAGCTCCCGTGTGTCCTTGTGGTTTACAGGGCGTGCACAGACACGAGGAGATCGCAGCTCTTTCTGTCTCACATGGGACATTTCAGAGCCCCCTGGCAGGTGCCAGCGACCCCCGGTCACCCCTGCCCGGGCTGCCCTCAGCGCTCTGCCTTTGAACCTGCTGAACTCCGCCGCTCTCCAGGAAAGCTGCTCCCAGTTTGATTTGAAAACTCGCCGAGCCAGAGCCCGCACCAATCCCTCAGCAGCAGCGCACTGCTCCGGTTAATCACCAGTGACCATTTTTAGTAATAATTCCTGCGGGGCCAGGGACTGCAGGGAAACATCCGCTCCTGCCCCGCTCCCCTGGCCACCATCTGCCCCGGCTCCTCCCGGGCACACAGCAGGCACACGAGGTCAGTGATTTAGGGAAAAACACCAGCCCTGAATTAGAGCAGCCCGGGCGGGCAGCGAGGAAATCCTAACGCTAATCCCTGATCTTTCACTGGCACACGGCAAAGCTCGGCCGAGCCGGCTGCTGCCTCCTCCCCGGCCACAGCTGGAGCGCACGGATAATGCTGCATTACCTTCCCTGCAGGGCTGCTGCGATTAACAGCGGCAGAGAGCCCCCAAATCCTCCGGGGACGGGGATGGCAGGGATTAATGCTCGCCTAGATGCTCCCCCAGGACCATTTGCCAATGCCGTGCCCCATTTTCTTTATTCTTTGCTATTTACTTTTATTTTTTGCTGGGACCTGGGTGGTGTTTAATCTCATTTGGCAGTTATGGATTGTCTCCAAAACAATCAATGTCTGTGCATTCATCTGCATCGCTCAGCTGATCCCACAGGGACGAGCATGCGGCGCTGGCGGGAGCCTCGGGCAGAGCATCCCTGCTCTCGCTGGCCAAGGAACCAACTTTGCTCCGTGTTTCCAGGGGGAAACAAAACCTTTGGTGGTAGCAGGCAGCTCTGCCTCAAATTAATTTCGGTGCCTTCGGGAAAATATCCTGTGTCATCCTGCAAATCAGGCAGAAAATGACGCTCCCCATGCCTTCCCTCCTGCCTGTGTACTGTACAGACACGCACGTGTGAGGATGGAGAATCGATGCAGCCAGAGCCTGCGCGGCGGGATTCTATCCCCGCGCCTCATCTCGTACCAAAAATCACGACAAAAATACAGCCCTGCCTTTTGTCAGAGGGAAAACACCCGGAGCTCAGCAAACTGCCAAGTTTTCCGTGTTGAAATTTCCGCTGGCAGCCGCTCCCCGCAGCATCCCGGCCAGCGGAACGCCCCGCGGGATGCAGGAGCCCAGAGCCCCGGGTCCAGGCTGGCACACCCGCCCGGGTCGGCATCCCGAGCTCCTCGGGATCTGTCCCGTCAGCAGCGGCGCAGAGGGCACCGAGCCACGCGAGAAACGGGCATTTCTTCAGAAAACACGGGACCCGGAGCGTGAATCGCGGCTGAGTCACTGAAACACGAAACTCACTGAAGGGATGAATTAGAGCTATTAGAATATAGAGGTAATTACTCGTGTGAACAATGCCCTGCTCCGCTCTGTAATGATTACACAAATTAGGGTATAAAATTATGTTAATGGCTCTGCGAGCGGCACATGCAGGCAGCCGGGAGGGGCCGCAGAGGTGAGGGACCCCCTGAGCCCCCAGGGCAGGGCGAGGGAGCGCCGGGAGAGGCGGCAGCCCCTGATCCTGCGGCTCTGCCCCGCTCCGTGCCCATCCCACGGCACTGCCAGGCTCCGTGCCCGTCCTGTCCCGCAGCTCTGCCAGGCTCCGTGCCCGTCCCACGGCACTGCTGGGCTCTGTGCCTGTCCTGCGGCTCTCCCAGGCTCCCGGACCCTCCCGCAGCTCTGCCAGGCTCTGTACCCATCCCATCGTGTCCCACAGCTCTGCCAGGCTCTGTGCCCATCCCGCAGCTCTGCCTTGCTCCATGCCCATCCCATCCTGCAGCTCTGCTGGGCTCCGTGCCCGTGCTGTCCCATGACTCTGCCAGGCTCTGTGCCCATCCCATCCTGCAGCTCTGCAAGGATCTGTGCCCATCCCATCCTGCAGCTCTGCAAGGATCTGTGCCCATCCCATCCTGCAGCTCTGCCAGGCTCTGTGCCCGTCCTATCCTGCAGCTCCTCCAGGCTCCGTGCCCGTCCTATCCTGCAGCCCTGCCAGGCTCTGTGCCCATCCCATCCTGCAGCTCTGCTCTGCTCCATGCCCATTTCATCCTGAAGCTTTGCCAGGCTTTGTGCCCATCCCATCCCATCCCATCCCATCCCACAGCTCTGCCAGGGCAGCACAAAGCACTGCAGACACCAGGCAGTGCAGGTGGGTACATCACTGCCTCACCTTCAGAGAGGGATTTCAGGGAACGCTTATTACACAGGGAACTGCCTGGAATCTTCAGTTTTCCCAATAATTCAGCTCTCTGTTTGAAACGGCTCCTCCCGAGCAGGTGCAGCCAGGATTGCTCTGCACTCGGCATGGGGGACCCACCAAAGCCGGGGCTGCTCTAAGCCAGTCTAGAAATCACTCTAATTTTGCTGCACAGCTAAAACCTCTGCTGTTATCAGGAGCAAGAAACCTCACGGCACAACCAACACACACAGATCAATGAAAGGATCTCCTGTTCTAAAGCAGAAGTTTCTGTTAGAAAAAAACCCCAAACAAACAACAGAAAAAAAAAACCCCAAGCTGTGGTTTCTGGGAGCAACCACAAGTTTTCTAAGCGTTTCTATTTCGGAGGCAGCGCCGGCTGTTTAAGCACGGGGCTCTCGGGACGCTGTGCGATGAGGAGCGGAGATTCCCTCGGTCTCGGGGAGGAGCACAGCATCTCCGGGAGGGATATCGCAGCCCGCACAAAGGAGGCAGTATCGGAACCGACGGGGCCGGGCGCCGGCAGCTGCGGGGCACGGAGGGGCCGCCGGCCCGGGGCACAATCGGCCTCAGTTGTACCAACAAAGCGGCACTATCGGGACCGAGCGGGAGCGTCGGGACAGATTCCCGCAGCTCAGCCAGGCTGACGGGGCAGGGAACGCTCCCTGCTCGCTGGGAACTCGCCTGCTCTGGCTCAGGAGAGGGGCCGCGCTTGGCTGTCCCCTCCAATTCCATCTCCCTACCCATTTCTACCTTCCTCAGAGAGAATGGCCTCTCAAAATATTTAGTTTCAGGAAGAACACACTGATGAAAGAAGACACCTTGCCTTGGTTGGCATCTGTTGAAATCCAAGCAAACACCTTCCTGGAAGAGGTGCTGGTGGAACAGCCTGTTCCTCCCAATAATGCACAAGGATATTAAAACCAGCTTTGTCCCCCAGCCAGGCCGGTGCACGGCTCCCAGGAAGCAGGTTCCCCACGGGGGAAGCCAAACGGGCACTTACCAGGTTCACTTTCACCCTTGGAGGAGCTGAAGGGCAAAGGAGATGGCACCAGGCTCCCCGGGTAGTGCCAGGCACGAGTGTTGCTCCCAAAACTCACCGACTCCTCATCATGCCTGTCACAATGTTAATGAACTCATAACGTGGCATAATTAAAAACTGAGAGTGTGTCAGGAGGCACAGCCTCCTCCAGTTAACTTCTCCTGCTGCTGTCAAACCTGGTTCATAGCACATTTCTGAGATATTAATTTAATTCCTGTATTTTATGTCAATCAGAGAACATGATGCTCCCCCCGAGGACGGTGGAACACGCTGGATCAGAATCTGAAATTAAAACACAGGGCACTTGGGGAAAGCCTTGCCTCACCCTGTGGTTTCCCTGCTCCAGCACGGTGATGGAAACAATTTATGGGGAAAAAAGGGAATACATGAGAGCTCCACACTGGGAGCAGGTTCATTACAGGATCTCACAGACACCACAGCTGGGACACACAACAAAGCGAGTGGGTGATGCTGGGGCAGGAACAGACCAGCAGCTCCTCCTGCAGCGACCCCAGCTCCCCTTTGGAGGGGGAAAGCCAGAACGAGGGACAGCCCAGGAGGGCTCTGTTCCCTCCCCTTCTCCAGGTGAGATGGAAAGGATCCTCTCCTCTCCACGGGAGGATTGCAGCCTTCTGGCAGAGGTGTGGTCCCCACCAGCTGAGAGACTCCAGGCAGCAGCTTTCTGGGAAAGTGACACTCCACAGATCCCAAAGTGGAGAACACTGTGCAGGCATCTCCTCCTCCTGGGTGTCAGTGCCCTCCTGGAGCATCCACGGGGTGATCCAAACCACCGAGATAATCCCAGGAGCAAAAAATCCTCACGTAGCTCCTGCTCCAGTAGTTGATCCACACACAGGTGAGACTTGGGGCACATCCTGCAGCCACCAGAAGCAGGCTTGACAAATTACAGCCTCCCTGCAGCTCCAGCATACACCTTGCACAGGGAATTCCGAGTTCCAGCCTTCCTGCAGCTCCTGCACACACTTTGCACAGTGAATTCAGTGTCCCAGTTGGCTGAATTGCCCTGAAATCAGTGCTCCACACATTGATGAGTTCCTGGTGACCCTGCCTAGAGGCAGCAGCTCTGCCTGCACTCCCTGGCTCAGAGCTAACAGCTGTATCCCAAAGTGATCCCTCAGCAGGGCCAGGGCCCTTCAATCCTCCTGCCCGTGGGTCCTTAGAGAGGGATCCTCTCCAAGCTCCAGTCCTGGCACACCAAACTCGTCAGGTTTTGCTTTGTGAAGCACCCTGAGCACACCAGTACCCTATAAAACACTTTCACTTTCCTTCACCAGCAGGAACGGACCCATTGCCAGCGGAGTTTGGGGTTTTTGGGCTGAACTGCACCTTTGCTGCCATGGAGCCCCCCCTGCCCTGCTCCCACACCCTCACACAGTGCTCTGGCAGCCACAGCCCCCCTTCCCGGGGACACAGCCTGCGCTGGGCATCCCAGGGAGCCGCAGGGGGAAGGAAGGGCCGGCCTGGCCCCAGGGGTGCAATGGGCCCTGCCCAACTCCTGCTCCCTCCCTCCACCCACAGCAGGAATGGTCACACAGACCAGTTCTGCCCCATTCAGCCCCAGGACAAGCCCATAAATCTCCCATTTTCCCCCTGAGATCTCCTATCAACACTCCCTCCTTTAAACAGGGCTAATTCATTCTTTTCCCCTCCCCAGCGCTGGATTCCACCCATTTCCCAGGGAACTGATCCTTTATTGAGGAGAAGCTCAAACATGGATGTTTCCTGTGCAACACTCCAGCTCTGTTCCACACAAAAGGCTTTTGTCCGGGTCCCAACGCGAGGGCGACGCTGCGACCAACGATGACACGGGGCGTGTTTTTGTAAAAATTTTATTTGTCAAAGAAAAAAAGCAATGGCCAATTGAAACCTACGTCATCTTTAACTCCAATTTTGGTCTTTAAATTTAGACAAATGACTTATTTACTTTTTTTTTTTTTAAACAAACCCCCCTTTTTCCCCTTTAAGGTTTACCATCTACTCGTGCTGAATCCTTCCAAGGAGATTGCTCCAGCGTACCTCTCCAGGTCCTCGCTTTGCTCCTTTTACCAAAAAAATGCAAAACTCCATCGTGCATCTTAAGGGCTCCAATCGTCAAAAATAGGAACAAAAATATCTTTGGAATAGCCAATTGAGTTGAATAAAAAAATCCACACGAATGCGGTTTGGTTGGGGCAGGAATCCACTCCTATGTTCCTGGTAATTTGATCCCGCTCCATGAATCCTTGTAATTCAGCCTCCCTATCCTATCCACATTATGATTTGAATCCAATGATCCAGCTCCAAGGATTGGGATCCAGTGAGCCCTCTCCAATCCAAACCTTTATAACCAGCAAAACCAAAAAAGAGGAGGCAAAAAGTTAGATACTGTAATGAAAAAATAGGATTCTGGGGAATGATCAGTTATGTTTGCCATCAATAAATTCAGATGTACAGTAATAACTATCAATTCCCCAAAACAAACTTTCCAATGGTGATGCTCAGATAATTTCTTTAGAAATGTTAATTACTATTTGGAGGAAACATCGTAAATATTTACAATATGTCAACTGGAAATGCCAACATACTCAGCGCATTGGTGGGTACGAGGTTTTGTGGTTGTAAAAAATGGTTTTACTAAACTGGAAAAGCTTTAACTGCTCGGTCTATCCACCTACTATGGAATGGCTGGACTACAGCTGCACTCCCAGCTGGAGGGAACGTTAACAATCGGTGTTTTCACACGGATCGTGAGTCAATCGTGAATTAGTCTGAGGGGGCAGGGCTGAGACTTAAATTATTCCCCACTAGGTTTGCTATTTTTATTTTGCTTTCATTCTGGTACTTATAAAAATGCAACAGCCACGCTGTATCAGTCACACAGAGGACATGCAGATTTTAGCAGTATTGATATTATACTCTGATTGCAAGTTCTACTACAAGTGTACGGATACTACGGACATGGACACTTGTAACCAAACGCTGCGGGACAAACAAACCAATGCTCCCCCCCGGCCCCTTATTCCTTTAGAAAACTAGAATGGAATAGAGAATTACAAAAGCAGGGATCTGGCCACAACTGCCCCCCCAGAGAAGGAAGTTTTAAAGGAGAAGAGCAATGGCAGCCTGCGGTCACGAGGACATGCCTGAAGCCACACGTGGGGACACGTAGGTGCTCGGCCTCAATTCCCCTGTCTCTCAGTATAAGGTCAATACTGCCAAGTTCATCTGTGACAATAGCACTTGGAGTCATACCATTGCCTCCATTATTGATCTGATCCTCCTCAATCCTCCTTTTGACAATCCTAAAATGATTGACATGTGCTCCACAATCCTTTAATCCAAAGCATTCTTAATCCATCTCTTCAGATATGTCTACAGAAAGACACACGAAAAGGCAAGATAAAATGTAAGATCCCCCAGAAGAGACAAGTTAGCCACAAACACCCCAACATCCCCAGCTCGTCTCGACCACAGCGGAACACTGAGACATTTACACAGCAATACCACAGCTCCAAGAATGTTGGTATTGAACTAGAACTAAACCAGAACAATCCTGACTGACAGCAATTAAAATACAATTTACCAAAGACAGGAGGGGGAATGTCGGTGTCGAGGAGCAAATACTCACTAGGGATTTTACACAAGAATGCAATTCAACACTTCAGCCAATTCGAGTAAAACAGTTGGAATTTAAAAAAAAATAAATGAAAGACTGTACTAAGTAAAGGAAAACTGTGTACAACATGGGGTTCTACAAAAAGATCAGAGCTAGAGTGATGTTTATGTACGAGATCGGGATCTGCTGTGGCGGGGAGAGTAGCGTGGAGATCCTCTGCTTCTTCTTGGGGAATAACTGCGGCTTCTGCTGTTGCTGCGACTACGGCTCCTGCTACGACTACGGCTGCGGGACCGAGATCTTCCATAGCTTGGGCTTCTTGGGCCATCAACTTTAACACGGATGTAGGCAGTTTCTCCCTATTGGATAGACAGAACTTTCGATTGAAACGTCGAGGCTTCAGGGCCATGTTTCAGGCATGCTGACAGACTGCAGACAGCGTTACTACGGCCGGGACAGACAGCAGAGCTTACACGTCTATGTCCAGCCTGACCACACACTTATTCAGCTGCTCCGTAACCAAACAACGACCACCACGCGTTCCTTACCTTCACATCCTACTGTTAAGCCCCTTGTATCCATTTCTGGCCAAAGAAAGTAAGTGTGATACCTACCTCGTGAGATCTAAATTTAGTGTTATCCAGCTTTCGCACAGCGTAGGTCATGTCTTCCTTCCGCACAAACTCCACGACACCAGTGCCATCTCGGAAAACATCAGCATAACATACATCACCTGCTTCACGCATGTGATCCTTTAAATCCTGCCAACTTCCACTTGGAGGCAGCCCTAGAGAAAAACCAAAACGTGATTTTAAAACGCGATTAGAGCCTCACCTCCCGTATTACAGCAGTAGCAAAAGCGCGGCGAAGGAGAGCGGCGCTCAGCATCGCGGGGACAGCACCGCTCCCCTCCCAGAGCACACGGGGCCACGCGTTTTAAGGAGAAGCTCGCAGCAGCACCGCGCCCGCAGGACCCCGGGGGAGCACTTGGCCGAGAGAGAGCAATGACTCACCCGAGACGATCACTCTGTACTCCGAGCGCCGGGACGGGGGGCCGTACCTGCCCCGGGGGGCTCCTCCCCCCCCGCCGCCGCCGCCTCCTCTGCCGGTGCCGCGGCCGCTCCGGGGGAACTCCACGCGGAGCCGATACCCATCGTAGTCGTAGCCGTCCCGCCCGTAGACGGCGTCCTCCGCGTCCCTGCGGGCGGCACGGGGCGGGCGGTGAGCGCGGCCGCCGCACCGCCCGCCTTTGTTCCCGCTTCCCGCCCGCCTCTCCCCGCCCGCCGCCCGGCCAGGCCCCGTTAGCGCGGCCCGGGCCGCGGGGAACGCTCAGGGCGGGCAGCGGCGGCTCCGCGGGGCTGGGGGCCCGGGGCAGCGCCAGAGGGGCCTCACCTGGGGTCCTCAAACTCGACGAAGGCGAAGGGCGGGCCCCCGCGGCGGTTCTTCAAGTCGATGTCGCGGATGGCGCCGTACTTGTAGAACACGTCCTCGATGTCCTTGGTGCGGATGTCGGGGGGCAGGTTCCCCACGTAGATGCGGCAGTCGTTGTTGCCGGCCGGGCCGCGGATGACGCCGCCGCCGGACATGGCGAGGTCGGCAATGTTTGCGGCGGCGCGGGGCGGTGCGGGCGGCGCGGGGCGGCGGTGGCGGGGCCGGGCCGGGCTCTCGGAGCGCTCTCGTCACCTCCCCCGACCGCCGCTTCAAAATGGCGCCCGCGGCTCCGCTCGCGCTGCCTCTGCGCGCACCGATCTCACCCCGGGACGCAGCACCGGCCGCAGCACCGCCCGCGCTCACGGCGGACCAGCGGCGCACGCGTCTTCCGCCGCGCCCTCACTCTTCCGCCCCGCGCACGCGCGGTTCCACCGCAAAGTAGTCCCTCGGTTCTCGCCGCCTCGGAGAAACCGAGTCCGTACGGCGGGCCGCAGCTGTGGGGCGCGAGGCTTCGGGAGCTCGGTTATACCGTGGGGAACCTGCGGTCCCCGCGGCAGATGAGAGACGCTCCTCCCGGCAGCGGCTTAAACGGCGGAGGCCGCGTGACGTCACGTCCGGTGCGGCGCCCCGCGCCTTTAGGCCCGGCCGGGGAGGGCGCGGCCCACAATGCACCGCGCGGGACGGCGGGCGCGCTTGGCGCCAAGCGCGGGGCGCCTCCCACAATGCACCGCGGGCGGGCCGGCATGGCGCTGCCGCCACTGTCCCCGGTGTCCCCACAGTGCCCGCCGTGTCCCCGCTCTGTCCCTGCCGTGTCACCCCCGTGTCCCCCCCCGTGAGCCGAAGGCCTTGTTCAATGCGCTGTCCCGGCGTGCCGTGCCTCGGGACAGGAGAAAAGCTCTGTGCCCCCTCCCCGGGGGGCAGGACCCAAAATGGCCGCCCTGGGGGCTCAGGGGGGCACCGAGTTCGCTCAGCTCCTTCAGGGTTTAAATCTCCTGGGTTTGGGACTTTCCCCCCCTCGCGGGGTGCTTTCCATCGCTGAACCGATGGGGTGACTCGAGGGGCTCTTGCATCCAACATGATGCGCTTGGGAAAATAAACTTTAGGGGTGGGCTTGACTTGGCGTCTCAGTTAATAAAAGTGGAGGAACAAAAAGCAGTAAAAACTGAGACAAAGTCACATCCGAGTGGATGCATTTGAGAACACTGCTGAGAGCTGCGTGCTCCTGCTGAAGAATGTTCTATATTTACGAAGCTTTAATGTAGGGTCACATGAAAAACAGACCCAACACAAAAAAGGATATCCTGGGGAAGAAGCAGGACGAAAATACCCAAATATGTTATGTTTAATAAAATTGTAATTTGAATAAAGATGCTTTAAAATAACTGGAGTACTCAGCATTGTCACAAAGCCCTCAGAGATGTGTTAAAGCAGCTTCAGAGTGCGAAACCACTTCCGTGTGCCCTGTCCATGGGGTAATACAAAAATGTGGGTGAGCTCGTGCTAAAAATGACTGAAATAAATGATCTTGGTTTTTTTAACCCCACCATGAGGGGTTAAAAGTGTCAAGAGTGTGGAGAGAAACCTTTTAGGCTGATGAGTTCATTAAGGGATTGTGAAAAACACCTCCTGCCTCTTCCTGGCTGCGCTCATTTGTCACTTTTGTTAATGAGAAATGCACGTTCCTCTGGAAGAGCAGCACTGGGGTGGCTGGCAGGAAGGGTGCGCAGTGTCACATCAGGATCTGTGGCACAGGTGCTGCTCATTGTTCTGCCCCAGGGTTTTTCAGGGGGAATGTCCCTGCTGGGTCAGCAAGGGGTTAAACAGCAGCACAGGGGGGTGAGAGAGGCAAAGGGTAAATTCCCGGCTGCTTGGGCATGTTCTCACCTGAGACAGTTTTGGGGTTTCAGTTCTCTCTGTAGTGGGACACAACGTGGGGAGCAGCAACCACGGCCCCTGTGTAACCTCAGGGGGTGCTCTGGGGGAAATAATGGGCTTTTAAGATTATTTAACAAGCTGTTCACAATTTAACAATTGGAGCAGCCTGGGACAGTGGAAGGTGTCCCTGTCCATGCCAGGGGGTGGCACTTGGTGAGACCTAAGGTCCCTCCCAACCCAAACCCTTCTGTGATATTAAAAAAATTTCAACAAGTCCCCTCCCCACAAAAAACCCCCACAAATATCCTGATTGTGCTTTTCCCAGGTGTAGGGAAACGCCATTCCTTGCCAAGAAATGAGTGTCTGTTTTCAAAAACTCATTAAAACCACTGAAAGTTATTCTTAAAGGCATAATAAACCAATGGTGAGTCTGCCTGCTTGGTGAAAACCCTGTTGCATAATTTCTTTTGTGTCTTAATAATCCTCATAACTGCTTTAAATGGTTCTCTTAATTACCTTAATGAAGTGTCTCTTTATAGAAGTATTAGATGTTTTTTTCCTCATTACCTTCCTCAGGTCTGTGCTATCACTGGAGTGTTTAGTTGGGTATGCTGCACAGTACTTATTTCTCAGAGTCATTTTTGCTTTTCTAGCAAAACACATGTGGGGAATTAATAAGTTATGTAGAACATAAATTACTGGGAAGGCAAAGGCAAATAATCTTGCTAAAAAAAGAAGCCAACCACTGTAAAATGACAAGTTTTTCCCTCAAAATGGGAGCAATGGAAACCAGGGCTCTCCAAAGGAGAATAATGCAAACATTGCCCACATAACATCATTGCTGATTGTTGTTGCTGAGGGAGCTGGGGAAGCAGGAGGTTTCCCAAGCAGAGCTGCAGGGCTGGGGCTGAGGCCCACGCCTGTCGTCGCCCAGCTCTGTCACAGGAACCTGTTTGTCCTAATCCAGCTGGATTGGTCCTGACTAATCTCACTGCCTTGCAAAATAACAGTTCATCAAAGCCCAGATTGTCTGGGAGAAAAGGGTCGGTTTTTAACAGGCATCTGAAGTCTTTTTTTTGGGGGAACTGAGCAATGAACTGTCCAAACTTGCCATTTCCCTCCTGTAACTGTCCTTTGGAATCTGCTGCTGGAGGGCTTTCCTTGGCATTTCACCAGGAACTTGAACCACACAGGTTGTGTCTTTGGAGGTGAAACACAAAGCTGATATTTTGGTGTGTATATATGTGTGTGTGTGTGAACATTTTAAATAGCGCTTCAAAATGATCAAACTTACTGTTTTGCATGTAGAAAAAGGATGCAAAAATACCAGTCTGACGTTTTCAGAGAAACTCTGAGCTTAAGATAAGACAAGGAAAGTGTGTGTAAGCTTGAAAAGAATTCCCATAGCAGCGGATGGTGACAGAGCTCGTTTTGTTTATGCAGATTTCACTGTAAGCAAAGAGATTTCCTCTGCACATGCTGGGGCATGTCTGGATGCAAACAGAAAACACAGCACACTGCCAGTGGGAGTTTTTTCCTGGAAGCCAGCCCAAAAGGACACACACGGGTGGAGACTTAAAGGAGAAAAGCCAGACAAGCAGAGGTAACGCCACCAGAATTCAAATGGTCCCAGGTGGATTGGGAATGTTCATTTTTGAGTTTTCCAAACCCTGCTGTTTTTCCTTTGTGAGAGCAGCCACACCACACAGGTGGCCCCATGATGTGCTCAGGTACAAGGTCCCTGAGCACAGGGAAGCAGAATCAGTTAGATTGTGTGTGGTTATTTGTTGGGCTGGTAGCAATAAAAGGTTAATTTAAAAAAATTAAAAATAATAAAAGTCATGGGTTTGCTGAGATTTCTGCTGTCTTGTTTTCACATTGCTGGATTTGCAGCGATTCCCACATGCCAGCACACCATGGCTGGGGCTGGGAGGGAAAGGGGCAGCAGTTAGCACAGACCAGGAAGTTTCAGTGAGCCCCACCAATCCATTTTCATGGATTTATTTCCCTGGGAGGGCATTTCTGTTCCTCCTGAGCTCTGCCATCGCTCCCTGCCTCCCGCTGTCACCGAATATCGTGGCAGCTGCTTGCATTGCTCTTCCCTCTCCCTGCCTGGTGGGATGCTCCAAGGCCTGACGAGGAGAGGGAGGAAAATGAATGCAAACTGTCAATGTAAATAAACCTGCTAGCATTTATTCCTGCTAAGGCATAAATAAGAGGAAAGGAGTGAATCCATTTGGGTCGCTCATTTCAGAGGGAACCTCGGGGTTTAGTGGGGACTGGGCAGCGAGGGTTTTCCTGCAGCTGCTCCTTTTCCTTTTGCTGTTTTTATTTCCCTGTGCATTTTCCTGGAGTTGCCTCCTTTCCCCTCGATGCATTCCCACACTCCAGGGGTGTGGCACACAGCTGGCATTTGGTGAGGAGCCACTGCCACAGTGCACGGGTGGCACAGCTCGGGGCTCACCGGCCCCTCCTGGCACACCCTTCCCACCACCTGTGTTCCAGCTGGGAGTGAGCAGCGCCATCCTGACACAGGGAACTGAAATGCTGTTTGTCCATTAGAGATATTGATTGCTGCTTATCTGGCGTGCGGCATCTGTCACCATCCCTGCCAGGACACCGCAGGGCCACGGCCAGCGGGAGCTCTGCACTTACACATCCCCGGGATGTCTCTGTGGGGGCCGTGCCACCCAGCCAGGCCTTGGGAGCGTGGATAGAGCTGGATCTCTTTGTTCTCCAAAAATAACCCAGATTTGCCAGGCCTGAGTGGTTTTTAAAAGGAGGTTTTCCATTAGCTCTCCGTGGAGAGCCGCTGGCAGCGCTGCCGACGTCCCCGCTCCCTCCTTTCAGCACCACGCAGCTCCTGTGGCATCACTGGGGGCTTGTTGATTTTATTTAACACAAGGAACTACAACGAGAGCAAAATGCATTAAGATTGGTTTCCAGCAGAATATTTTAAAATACAAATAAAGTTTTTGGAGCTGTTTTGTGGGTGCTGTAACTTTATGTAAACACTGGAAGAGGCGAGGGACTGTGATAACCATGTGAAACAAAAACTCACAGAGACCAGGCCGGGAGGGACACTGGGCCATATATTTTTCCTGTCGGAGCTCAGTGAAAGGCAAATAAACGAGGAAAAACAAACTCAACGTTTACAAAAGGGCCAGCGTGGGAGCAGCCGCCAAGGTCCGGAGCAGGTTGCTGATCCCAGTGCCCAGGTACTGCTGAAAAGGTTCTGCTCCCTGGAAATCCCGTTCCACAGCATTTTATTATCCAGACATCCCTAATCTAGGAAACCTCATGCTTCATATCCCACTAACTCTTAAGGAGAAGGATGCAAAGGAAGTGCTTTTAGATGAGCAGGTTAAAAGATGTGTCAGAAATTAGGAGTGGAGCCCCAGCAGCGACTGTTCCATGCTCTGCTCTGCAATGCAAAGAAAAAAACTAGACAATTTGATTTACATATAATACTGGACTTGCTGTACCACCATAGCCCAACTAAAACATGAAATATAACCTATTTTTTCCTCTTCCTAATAGGCCTTTAAGGTGCAGTTTCTTGTGGGCAGTAAATAGGAATATCAGGCCTTTGTCAGCTGCGTCATTTAGAGCATGAAAGATGGATACTAATTTGATAGTTTCCCAAGAAGCATACTAATATTTGTATCCTCTGAAATACACGTGAGACAGAAAGGATCCATGGAGCAGAAGCTGCCTGGGATGAGGAGCCTGGGACAGGCTGGCAAGGGCAGGGAGCTGCAGCACCAGTAAAAGGGAACCAGTTAACCATAAATCCAAGGCTCTGGATAATGTCCTGGCATACTGAGGACTTTACCTCTTCTTTATTTGTCTTCCTGCTCCAGAGGGTTTCACCACACACACACGTGGGGCATCCCTGTGAGGCTTTTTTGCTGTTAGCAGCAAACAATACCTGTGCTGTGGGGCCAGGGGTGAGCGCAAAGCAGCACCTCCCCTTCTGTTTGCTCCGAGAGCATCAGTTGGCCAGTGAGCAGTTTTTCACCTCTAGGGCTCAGTTTTGTTTATTATCCCCCTTTTCATTCCTCCTTATCCTCCCAAACTATTGCATGCCTGCTTGGAGTTAAACACCAGCTGAGCACTGTGGTGGACTGGGGCTGAAGGGCCCCTGGGGACTGGTGGGACTGGAATGGGCTGGAAACGCATCTCCCAGACCCCTACATTGGTGGTTTACAGTGGTTTTGGGTGTCACTGGTGTCTGCTGGCTTCTGGGTGCTCCACAGCAAAGCCAGGTGTGTGTGCTGGTGGCTGACCACAGGCTGGCCTGGATCCCAGCATGGGGCTCACCTGGATCCCAGCATGGGGCTCACCTGGATCCCAGCACGGGGCAGAGCTGTCCCAGGGCACCGAGGGCTGTTCCCAAGGCCACGTGTCTGTGCAGGGCTGTGCTCTCCTCCCACGGATACTCCCGGGCCGTGGGACCTCAGCAGTTGCGACATTCCCGTAATAAAAGCAGCACCTTTGCGAGCTTTGGCAATGTTTGGCTGGAAGCCTCTGCTGTTTGTTGGCCATGAAGAGCATTCCTGACACCTCTCCCTGTGTATCCACGATAACTATGTCCTCAAAGCAGGGATGGGGCTGGACCCTGCCCGGTCACTCCCACCCTGGGAATTGTCAAGCAGGGCATGGGATGCACTTGCAGCTCCAGACAGGAGTTCCCCTGGCTCGTCCTGGAGATGGCAGATGAGGTGGATGTGGGCTGTGCTCCCCTCTCTCCCTTCTCCTGCCCTGGTGCCCTGGCTGAGCCTTTGGGTTGTGCTGCTCAGAGCAGTGCCCTGCGCAAGGACAGCCCTTCCCTCTGCATTTCCAAGGCTGATTAAGCAGGAGGCAGAGTAGCCTTAAGCGTTCCTCCTAATTAAAACAAAATCCCTCATGGCCTCTTACATACAGACAGATATTACAGACCTAAGGGTTGTATAAATGTGTATTTATTGATCAGATCAGCTGTTGCAGCTCCTTCTGCAGAGTTCAGTGAGAGCATCACCATGAGCAGGCTGGTGAGGAGGGCAGGAGGGGTTTGACCTGAGCTCTCAGTGATGCCAGCCCAGGGCCAGCCCGTGGGTACTGCCTGCTGTGAATACATTTATACACATTTGTGTACATTTATGTACACTGAAATATACAGCTGAGCCCCCTCATATACCTGGTTTTTTGTGCAAGGAAGGCAAAAGCATTTCTGGTAAAGCCTGGGAGTGATTGAAGGACAGGGCATACTTTCCAGGGAGAAGCAACCACTTGAAAGCTTTTGCAGGCTGAGATTTTGTGCTCAACAAGTTGCTCCAATTTGAAGCAGGATCCTAAGAAATGTGTGTGGTGGAAGTGTCTGCAGGCCTGGATTAAAGCAGTGCTGGCAGATGAGGCTGTAGCTTCCACAAGATAAACATTACAGAAAAATAGTGTAAATACGGGGGATTCTATTTTTTCCCTCATTTTTCCCTCACTTGGGCCAGGAACTGCTAAAGCTTAAATAAATCGTTGCAGAAGTGAGACTGACCTAAATTATTCTACACAGTGGAGACCTTGTCTCTGCTTTTGGAGATTCTTGTATTTAAGCTGTGCCAGAAGAGGGTTTAAGTTGTCTGTTCAGCAGTAGCTCCTTCCTACGCCCTGGGGAGCTCGGGGGAAGGTGTGAGATCGGCTGGTGTGTGCCAGCAGGGCTGCTGGGGAGGCAGAGCCACCAGCTCACACACGCCGGGGAGCCAGAAGGGATTTTGGTGCCACACCGTGCCGTGCTGGGTGCTGGCAGGTTTCCCTGCCCTGTGTGGGGCCTGCGCTGTGCTGGGCTCCGCTTGTTCCAGGGCCTAATGAAGCCACACATGCGTGTCTAATCAGGGAATGCACAAGTGCCCAGATAATGTGCATTGGAGCCCCCGAGGTTGTGCATCAGCATCCAGACTGACCCTGCAGGGGCACACGCAGGGTCACACAGGTGCAGGGCTGTTCCTGCAGGGAAGGAGGGTCAGCACATCCATGGTGGCTCATCCTGTGCCCGTGAGCCCCCATCAGGGCATGCATGAGCACTGGGCAGTTCATGCATGAGTGCCCGTTACTTGGCATACAAATGCCCAATTAGCCCGTGCATGACTGCTCAATCACTTCATGCATGAGCTCTAAGTGGTTTGCACATGGATTCCCAGTAGGCTCACTGGTGAGCGCCCAGTGTGTTCCCAGAGCAGGGGCTGCCCTGGGCACTGCAGCCCGTGGCTGGAAGAAGGAGCCAGGAGTGTGGCAGAGTGGAGGGAGTGCAGCACAGGGACGTGGCTGATGTGGATGTGCTGAGGAGGGGCAGGAGGAACCCCCACCCTGCAGTCAGCCCAAAGCCACTGTCATGTCTTGGCACTCCCAGCTACTCTGACGGCAGCACCGTGCTCTGGGTGACCACAGGAACCCAGCTTTGGCAAGTGCTGTGGCTCACAGGAGGGTGGAGTGAATGATCACAACAGCCCTTCCAGCCTTAAAAATGTAGGAAGCCTTTGATGTGCACACAGGATGCCTTGCAGATAAACCATGTGTGGTGTAGGGCTTGTGCTGGAGCACCAGCACAAGGAGGGGGAGCACAGAACAATGGAGAAACTCAAGGTAATATTACCCATCATCCTGGCCCTGGCCCTGCAGGTACCAAGTCTGTGTCCCCAACTCCTGCACCATGGTCAGCTCAGAGCCCTGCACAGCCCACTGTGGGAGTGAAGCCACAAGACACAGTCACAGAGCGTGTGGCTTGGATGTGACCTTTCCTTCAGTGTTTATGTTGTCTCCAAACCCATTTTTCTGTTCAGGACAGATCAGATTAAAGGGAGTTGCCAGCCCTCAGTGCATCCAGCCTTTCCAGGAGCCTGGGCTGGGGTGGTGGGAGCTGGGAGCAGAGGGCTGGATGGCTTCTCACCCCTCGTCCCCCTGCATGCACTGAGGCAGTTCTCACATCCCTGTGCTCATACAGCCCTGGCAGGATTCCAGAGAGACGTCCTTATTTATGGATCCTGCATGAACTGCACACCGCGAGTCACTCACAAAAACTTGCAGGGAGCAGCTGACCTGAATCCATATTAATAAGGCTCACAAGTCGTGGAGTGTTTTCTCTCATGCCTGTGGGATGGCAGGAACGCGCTGCCTTGTGGCACGCAGCCTTTGCACAAAAAGCCGTCTATAGCTGCCACATTTTTCAGCCCGTTTGCCTTGGAGATAAGCCCAGGCTGCCCTGCCGTGGTGCCACGCTGCCTCTGCTCTGGACAGACCTGGGGACATGAGGAGCCACGGTCCCTGCATGCTGGAGCCAGGGAAAGGCCGTGCTGGGGTTTCAGAGCCTGGTGTGGGATGCTGGTGGGGTCTGGTCCCACAGAGGAGCATTTCTGCTTGGGCAGGGACACCTCACTGGGAAACCCAGGGCACAGTCCCAGCTCTGGTACTCCTGCACTCTGGTCTCACGTTGGCATGAAAGCCTCTGCAGATCAGGCAATAATCCAGGGGACTTGGGGCTGCTCTTGCTGTTAAAGGACCACTCATGGTGTCCAAACCCTCCTCGTCAGCGGTGGCAGCTCCCGCGAGAGGTTTTAGAGCCTTTCCTTTTATAGGGCTTTTTCTTTTTCCACGGGATTTATCCAGGTTCAATAGCAGGGATTCAGGGAGATAATAACGTACATTAACCAGGGGCTGGAAACTGCTTTGCAAACAAGATTGATCAAAGCAGCCAGGATGGAGAGCAAACCCTCCGGAATGTGCTTTGCAAAACACTTGCCAAAACAATTGAAACCTGGTGAAAAATAACACACTGGGCAGCCCTGGGGGCTGTGCCAGGGAGCAGCCAGAGTGCTGGTGGGGGGCTGCAGCCATGAGCAAGGGCTCTTGTGGATATGATGAAGTGGCCAAAGGCCCCTTGGGATGGAGCAGCAGTGCCCACACCCTCCATTCTGCTCCAGAGGGGAATTAATTGAAGGTGCTTTACTGCTGCTGTTGTTTTTATTGATTATTGGCAGAGAGAGTGACTGATGGTGGAGTCTAGAGAAAGGACAGGAGCAGAGGTGCAGGAGACATGTGGGAGGAGGAGAGAGGAAGGAATTCCTGCAAGGACAGGAGATGAAGGTGACATTTCAGCCATTGTCTGCTGTGGATCTGTGCTATAAAGTAAGTCAGTGTGCCACGTCCATGGCAGGGCAGAGCAGAAATAATGGGCTGAGTCATATCAAAGTGAGTTTAGGTTAAACAAGAACAATTTCCTGTGGGGGATGTTTCTACAGAAGTACAGCATGGAAGTAGAACTGGTGGAAGAAACGCTGCCACACTCACACTGTCAGCCCTGCATTTGGATCCCGGACCTCTGCATTTCTTGTGGCAGATGGGCACAAAGTGTGTGGTTTTTTACTTGTAATTGCCTGGGACTGGAAACACATCCCAGGGGAAGCATGTGGCCACGGGGCAGGAGGAGCACAGCCTTAGATGGCAAACTGCTTCTCAGGCCAGGCCCTTTTCCTGTGGATCTCTGTGAAGTGCTTTATATAGTCCACTCAGAGGAATTTATAAACAAATAACCTTTTGTCACTCTTCAGGAATGCATCTCCCTCCATCAATCCTCCAAGCACTTTCTTTGTCAAGGCCACGCTCCTTGCACTGGCAGGAGCAGGACTGAGCCAGGCAGGAGCAGGGCTCCTCTGCTTCCTCTTGCTGCAGATGCTTTGGGAGGAGGCAGGATGTAACTGGGATGGGGTTACACTGGGATTATGGAAGCAGCCACCAGCTCTGGAGCCAGCTCTGGGCACTGGAGACTGTCACCAGTTGAGTTCACCAGTCTGATACCTTGTCCCTTTGCTCCTAAAGGCAGCTGCCTCCTGCCCTGGGCTGAAGGTACCCACAGGCTTCTCCAGGACAGGAAGGAGACAAGTCCTGGTTCTGCACTGGGAAAATACCAGGAGGTCCACTTGGTGAGACTCCTGGGGATGTCCTGTGCAGGATTAAAAGCTGGACTCAATGATCCTCGTGGGTCTCTTCCAGCTCAGAGCATTCTGTGATGGGAGCCCTCCCGGGACAGCCAGGGGCTCCCACTGGGTGGGACAGACAGGATGAGCATTGCCCAGCAGCTGCCTCTGGCCTGCAAACCTGCCGAGCCCCTCAGCTGAGCCCTGGGAGCAGAGCCCAAACCTCCCCGGTGCGAGCGGCGGCTCCGTTCCAAGGCTCTGGAAAGCTCATCGGGCACATCCACAGGGCTCAGATGTGCTGCCTCAACAGAGCCTCGGCAGAGCTATAAATAGCCCAGCCAAGCGTGGTGCAGCGAACCTGAGCGGAGCCGGCTGGGCTCCCTCGTGGGCCGAGCTCCGGGAGCCGTGCGGGGATGGCCTGAGGAGCTGCCCCGCTCTGCCCCGGCAGGCCAGGACTGGGTCACCTCCCCGGGCATGGCCTTGTCCCCCCCATGCTCCTGCAGCCTCAGGGCCGGCCACTGCAGTGTTCATTCATCCTCACTTCATTTGCTGCTGCTGACTTCTCTCTTAAAGCAGGGCTCAGGTCTGGACACATTAAGGAACAGTTAATATTTTATTTGCTGCTGGAGTTCTGACCAGTATACAAAGGGCACAGTAGAAAATATCCATTTCATTAGCAAACAGGATTGGCCCATTCCAGGGCTCATGGAGTGAACCCAGCCCATCCCTTGGGTGCTGTTACCAGCTGTAAGCTTGTCTTCATTCAGCAATCAAGTCAGGGAGATTTCAGGACCTGCAGTGGTTTTCTTGGTTCTCAAGGCTATGCAGGCAATTAAAACTGGTCTTATTAAGAGGCAGCTGAGACTGGGCAGTGCTGTCTCCCTCTCACTACTGTTCAGGCACTGCAGCGTGGGAACGGGGACAGCACAGGAATCGGATTTTTTGTTTTGCTGGGCTTTTCTTCAGGTAGCTCCTGCAAAAGGCTTCTTGGCACTGCTGCTCAAGTGAAATGGAGCAACCAAAAAGGGAGCTGGCTGTCGGCCAGCCCGGCAGCCGGGGGGGCAGGTGTGCGCCTGGAGCACGGCTATTGAGGGCAGGAGCCCCGTGTGGGACAGCCCAGTGTCTGAAGGGCCAGGGTCACACCTGGGCTTGAGGATCCCTGTGCAGGAAAGCCAGGTGTGCAAAGCACCGGGGTCACACCTGTGTGCCAGGGTCTGGCTGGGCTGTGATCCCTCACTGCTGGCCCAGCACAGGATGCTGAGAGCTCACGAGCAGGTGTGTGAACAGAGAGGTTTCATTCTGCCCTCTTGGCTCTGCTGGAACATCACGTGTTCTCGGGGTGAACGTACAATGAAGCAGCTCAAACAGCCCCACGTCAATGTCACCCCCAGCCTCTGGGTGTGTGGGGACAATTCTCAGCAGCGCAGTGCCCCGGTTTGGGATTTTATCAGCTTTCCCACACAAAACACGGCTGGCAGGAAAAGGGCCTGGCAGGATGCCCTGAGACATCCCAGGGGAAAAGCGGTGACTCCCACAGGATGTGGGGCTGGCAGTTCAGTGAAAGCTGCTCGCTCCCCAGACTTCCCTGGGCATTCCCCACGCTTTGCTCCCTGTGAAAAAAACCCCAAGAAACACTGGAACACTTTTGATGTGTTCAGAAGGGGGAAATGTGTCTGGGGAGATGCTGAGTCCTGAGGAGGACACTGAGCACCGGCCTGCTGTGACCTGAAAACCTGGACGTTTGGGGTATGTGGTGCAGCTCCAGGGAACAGGGATCTGTCCCAAATGGGGTGCGAACAGCCCCAGGGACTTGTTCTCAAGTCCCTCTCTCCCGTAGGTGCCCTTCGGCTGTAAGTATGTGCCACTGTGGGAAACATCTCAATGCTCAGGAGATCCATGAACATCACAGGTTGGAGATCTCAGGTGAAAGGTGCCAATGAGGTGCCAAGCTACAACTCATCACTGGGACAGGATTAAATTTGACTCAGGTTGAGCCCTCTGACGGAGAACACAGTGGTGTGTGACTCAACCCAGTGAGTTCCTCTTAGAAAGGTTCAGGCTCCCGCCGGGGATCGGAGTCCCCAAGGTACAGGGGAACCCCGCAGAAGAATCATGACCTCCTAGGGCAACAAAGGTCCCTCTAGGGATCAGCCGCTCCAGGGGATCAGGCTCTTTCCCCGGGGATGGGGGCCGAAGGCGGGGAGCCCCCCGGCTACCACCGACCCCTCACAGCGGCCCGGGCCCCTCACGGCCCCTCACGGTCCCCCGGCCCCGCCCCTCCCCGCCGCGCGCCGCCCCGCGGCATTGTGGGATGAAACAGGATGTAGGCAGAACAGCGCGGGCGGACGGGCCGGGCGCGGCGGGCCGCGCCGCGCCGCAGCCAATGGGTGCGCGGCGCGCCGGGCGGCGCGGCCAATGGGGTGGCGGCGGCCCGCGCGCCGCAGCGGGCGGGGCGGTATTTGAGAGCGGCGCGGCGCCGGGGCGCAGAGCGCGCGGGGCGCCGAGCGGAGCGGAGCGGAGCGGAGCGGGCTGAGGCAGCGCGGCCGGGCCTCCTCACACCTCCTTCTCCTCGGTGCCGTGCCTCGCCCTCCCGGGGTGGCCCTGTCACTGTGAAGGTGAGCGATGTCTCCGCTGGGCTGTGGCTCTCCAAGCCTCGCCCGACACCGGTCGCTCCGTGTGCGGGCTGGCGGCGGGGCCGCCCCGAGGGCGGAGGTCGCTGTCGCGGCCGGGTGGTACCGGCTCTCGGGGAGCGATCGGAGTCCGCCCCTCCCTGGGGGGCCGCGCCGCTGCGGAGCCGGTCCCGCTCCAGGCAAGGTCACCGCGGCCTCGGGCGCCCCTGGAGCTCCCCCCGTGAAGGTCACGCAGGGCTCCGGCTCCTGGGAGCCCTGCGGGGGAAGGGGCTGTGCCGCACCCCCTCCCGGGGCCCTTTTCGGCCAAGGTGGTGGATGCGGTTCGTGGAGGGGTTGGGTCCCGTCCTCAGTCGCGAAATCCATGCTGTCCTGGTGGTGGAGCGGTGGGTGCTGGGCTCGGGCCCCGTTCCGATCCGTGGGATCTGTGTTGCCCTGGTGGGGAAGTGATGGGTGCTCCCATCCTCGCGATCCATGCTGTCTTCGTGGGGAGATGGTGGATGCTGGGCTTCAGCCCCATCTCATTTCTAGGGTTCTGTCCTACCCGGAGAGGGAAGGAGTGGTTACTATGGGGCTTGTGTCTCCTGCTCTTCCCAAAGCTCCAGCTTGTCCTGCTGGAGTACTGGGTTTGAGGTCTTAACGTACAATTAAGACCTTAGCCTACTCTGGTAAAAAAAGGGTTGGGTGCTGCCTTGGGCCTAATTTCCCTCCCAAGGCCTCATTCTGCCCTGGAGTGGCAGCTGGGGCTGTGGTCTTCCTCCTCACAGACCACATCCTGCCCTTGGAGGGAAGGAGTGGCTGCTGGAGCTGTAATGTTACCCCTTCCTAGGCCCATCTTGCCCTGAGATGAGTGCTGGGGCTTTGTGGTTTTCCTCAGAGAGGGTCAGATTGGGTGGCAAGACCCCAAGAGCCACCTGTGATGCTGTGGTTTAGGGTTATGCTGTGTCTGTGGTGCTGCTGTAACCCCCAGGGAGTGAGCAGAGACTGGGGCTGCTCTGTGCTGTTCAGGTGGGTGCAGGGTGTGACACTGCTGTGGCAGGTGCAGCAGCACAGCCCCTGCCCTGGAGCAGGGGAGGCTCCTGGCCGGCGTGTGCAGCCCTGCTGAAGGATGATCGCTTTCTCCTCTGGCGCTGTCGCCCGCGGCAGCACGGGCCTGCACTGGGATGCTCCTTGCCTAGACAATGAGGAGGGAAGGTGCCTTTTGCAGGTCACTCTGTGCCTGCTTGTGCAATAGCAGGTGCCCTCTGAACCCTGTGAGCAGCGCAGGTGTGTGAAGGCCTGGTGTGTGTCAGGGCTTGCTTGCTCTCTTTGCCTAAAGAAGCTTTTCTGGAAGAATGACCCACAAGTGGATTTCTGTTGCTTCCTTCTTCCTGTGGACTGGACACCCAGAAGACTTTTCCAAGGGATGGTCAGATTCCCGGGTGGTGAATCCAAATCTACACTCAGTTTGGGCTGTTCTGAGCTGTGTCTTTTCTTCCCTTGGCTTCTGTGCTGCAGGCAAAGCCCCACTGGCTGGAAGCACGGCCTGGAAAGGAGCAAACAGCCGGGAAGTGGCTTTTCCAGGGCTGTGATAGGAGCATGTGCTCTCTGTTGGCAGTGGAGCTCAGTTCCTGTCATTCCTCCCGCTGCTGTTGGTGTGTGTTAATAGCAGTGCTCTATTAAACACTATATCTAAACTGTATAAATTAAGGTGGCAATAGAAGTCTTCAAGTGCAGGCAGAGGGAAGAATTGAAGTATTGTAATCAGAGGGCTGCAATTATGTAACCGGATTCTCTTTCTCTCTGGGTAGCAAGCTCCTTTAATTGCTGTAACAAAGCTACTCCTTCAGTTTTCTGGGGCTCTTCCAGGAAGTGATCATTGCAGCAGATTTTTTTCACTCCACAGCAGAGCTAAAAATGTGTAGTTTCACTGTTTCAAAACACACTTGGTAGTATCACTCGAGACTTAGTGCTGTAAAAGGATTTAGGAAACTTAATGGTGCTCTACAGGCTTAATTGGAGGCACTCCTTGCCATTAAGAAGCTTATTCCCACAAAGTTTTAATGTGCTGGGGTAAGAGCTGCTGCAAGGTGAGCAGCTGGATCTCCAGGTAACGTGTGCCTCTCCAGGCCTCGAGTGGGGAATGGGAGTTAGGGCTGTGGTGTCCAGAGCAGGCCTTCATGGTGGCCTTCTCCAGGGCTTGGGGAGAGACTGCAGTGTTGGGATCAGGAGATCCCAATTTCTAGGATAATGGGAACTGTGCTGGGCACCTCCCTGGCAAGGCCATGTCAGATCTGATGGCTGCAGTGGCTGGGACAAGGCAGTTTAATTTTGAGAGCAAAGGGGTTGCACACCTCACTCCAGGCCAAGTCGGGGACTTCAGTAGCACGCTGGTTTTGGCATCTGAGTTGTGACTGCCAGTTGAGGAGGGGGCAGGAAAGGAGAGCTTTGCCAAGCTCTGTCCCTGTGGTGGGACCTGCTTCCCCTGCCCTGTTTCCAGGCTGCAGTGTGCTGTTAACCTGCTTCTGGCTCATCAGACTGGCTCTGTCCCCTGGGAACAGCTGAAGGCCAGGTTTCATGGCAGAGCAGCAGGGAACTGAAGGTGTGATGATGGCTGAATGTGGAACAATGCTCCTTCCAGGCTAAACTAGCAGCAGGAGCTGTGGCACCTGGGATGAGGTAGAATGGAAGCACTGCTGCTCTGAATGTGCTTCCTGAGCTCTGTGCCCGTGCAGACAGTCTGGGATCTGTTGCTTGCAAGGCTCTAAGCAGGGGATGTTCCAAAGCACTGGCACACCTGGATGGCACACTTGGCTGTAGCCTATGGATGTGCAGGAGGGCTGTGGCTCTCTGCAGATCCCGTCTCCTCCCACACATCAGCTTTTCCTGCGTGTGGTGATGCTGGACTACCTCTGCTCCAACCTCCAGCCAGTGCTCTGGCTGTAAGGGGCACCTTGGCCTGGGCTGCATAGGCAGCCCCGATAAACTCACTGTGGCCATAACAGAGTGTGTGGTGTCGCCTTGTGACGCAGCCTGCACGGAAAGGACAACCTCTGATGCACAGGAAGCAAAGTCTCTGTTTGGGAAGGGATTAAAGGAATCTATGTTCTGCCTTAGGTTCACCATGTCTGACAGAAAGGCTGTGATCAAGAATGCGGACATGTCCGAGGACATGCAGCAGGATGCTGTAGACTGTGCTACACAGGCCATGGAGAAGTACAACATAGAAAAGGACATTGCAGCATATATCAAGAAGGTAACTCCGGGATGAGGGTGCTGTGCTGGCTGCGACTTCCCAAAGCTCCCGGGTCTGTCAGGAGCTGAGTGGCTGAGGCTTCATGCTTGCGTGCTGGGAGGGAGAAGATACTTGGCTTCTTGGCTGCTTTACTGCTGTTTTCAAGAGGATGGAGTCACTTCTCCAAGGTCAGGGGAGGGCTGTGGCAGAGCTCTGGCAAGCTCTGAGCAAACTGCAAGTGCTGTCCCTCAGGATTTGCCAGCCTGGAAAGGGCTGGCAGCTGCCTCTGCTTAGGACTTGCTCCACAGACCTGCAGCACCAGTGCAGGCGGGATCACCCCCATGTTTCCCTTGGTGGGCAGCAGTGCATGTGTGGTTCTGGGATGGGCCTCTCTGGCTGCTGGGGCTGTGGAAGCTGCTGTGTTAGAAACAGTGCAAGCAGCTGCCCTGGCTGGTGAAGAGGCTCTCTCCTCATTTGCAGCAGTCCGTTAATTGAGTCTCCTGCTTGATGATGGAAGCTGGGGAGCTGTTGGTTCGCCCTGTAGCAGCTTCTCAGAATGGTCAGGAAAGTGCTCTTGGAGGAGGGAAATGTTACTTCAGAGGCAGTGAAGTCCTGGCACCTGGGCTGGTGTTTGGGCCTTGCTTGTAATCTAAGCTTGAAGGCAAAGGATTCAAAGGTGTCTCCTGACTTCTCAGATCACTTTGAGGCATGACTTAGCTCTAAGTGCTCGGGGCAATGCAGCCTGTAAAGTGAGGGAGTGCAACAGAAGGCATCCAAAAAGAACTTGGCCTTTATTTCATGAGAGTGTGTTGGGAGGAGGGAAGCAATTTGATGCACCCTTGTGCCCTGGCAAGAAAGCCTTTTCCTTACTTCAAAGGTTACCTGCAAACAGCTCAAACTCTTCTGCTGTCTGAGAACTAGAACTGGCTTTAATCTTGGATGTTGAGTCTGTTCTGGCTCTGTCTCAGGGGAGGGAAGGGTGTTCTTGGGAGTCCTGTGTTAATTAGAGGGAGGAAAATGGTCTTTAACCCTATCCTGCCTGCTAAGTAGGAGAAGACTGTTGAATCAGCATTCAGCTTGTTTACCTTTGACCTCTTGGGTCTTTGCTCCCTGGCCTGTGACTCTGCCTGCTCATTTTCAGCATGGATTTTCCCCTCTTTGCGTACAAGAGTCCCAAATAGCAGAAACCAGGCTTTTCTTCCTTCCTTCCTTTTTTTAGGTGACCTTTAAGCTCAGATGCCTTGGTGGAGCAGACATGCCAAAACCTCTTTTTATTTTTTTGTGAGTGGGTTTGGAATGGGAGAGAATTATTCCCCTGATTAGCCTACACACAGGGCTGGACCAAGGAGAGCTCTTGCATCTGCCCTTCCTGCCCAGGGCCGATGGTGCTCCAAGGCTTAGAAGATGTTTTGCTTGTGTTGAATCCTTCAAACAATCCAGTGCAGAGGTTTGGTTGCTTAATTTAATAGTGTCTTGCAGTGGGGTATCTCAAGATGCTGCAGGTGGGAGGAGAGGTGATAGTGTGTGACCAGAACCAGCTCAGAATTTGTGCTAGGGCTATTCTGATGTGGGCTTTCTTGGCCTTAATGCCTCTCTTCTCTTTCTTCAGGAATTTGACAAGAAATACAACCCAACTTGGCACTGCATTGTTGGCAGAAACTTTGGCAGCTATGTAACACACGAGACAAAGCACTTCATCTATTTTTACTTGGGTCAGGTTGCAATTCTTCTCTTCAAGTCTGGATAGGAAGTAGGAGCGATTGGAATTTGGACTGTAATGCACTGATGGCTGAAGCCACGACTCCCTCTAACATGGCTATGCCGCTGCATGGACTGTATACTATATTTAATGTGTATATGTTGCAGTAAAAATCTACTTCTGTTTAGTTGCCTGGGAAGAAGGCGGCATTTTTTTGTTACTGCTTTTTTCGGTTGTATTGCACTAGGAAACCTGTAAATGCTTAAACAATGGCCTTTACGTGGGAAGAAATAAAACTATTCCACAACAGCTCCCTCACTGGTAACTCCTTCTTTGAGGCTGGGAAAACTTTTTTGGGCAGGCCAAAAGCCCCAGACTTCCTTACCGAGTCCTGTTAGACTGTTAATCTTGCAAAGAGGAGCAAAGCCAGTGTGAGCCTCTGTCCCACCCTGCAGACTGTAGAGAGCTGGCTCTCCCAGTACCCTCGGGGCAGGTCTCAGACCTTCCCTGAAAGCTGGTGGGGTGGCTCTGGGTGACGTGGCTTCCACACCCAAGGTGATCTCCACCTTTGACTGTGATACAGGCTTGCAGTTGGCACCCTCGGTGTTCTTGCTCAGTGCCCTTCGCTGTATTTTTGGCTCTGCTGAAACATTGACCTAGGCTTGAGTAAGCAATTCAGCGTGGTCTAGAAGGCTTCGAGTCCAGCCCCTGAGTTCCTGCTTGTTGCAGAAAGCAGCAATCCTGTGGCTGAAGTCTTCAGACCCCCATACTGAGTCTGAAGCCACGTGGCCCGGCCCCGCAGTGGAGTAGGATATCAAATTGGTGACTACTGACAACAGCTCTATTCGGCATGTTTGTAGCCAGTTGTCTCAACACTGCCTTAACTTGATGCTCTCCTTAAAGCAAGCTAGTCGTGTGGAAGACTTGTAAGTGGCCACTGTCTCTTTTTTGATTTTTTCTTTTATTTTATTTTCTGTAGCTAATAAGCTATTTCTGGAGGATTGTCCTCTATGTTCTGATATCTGCTTTTGTTCTTAAAGCACAGTACCAAGAAGTTTAAATTTACATGTGATGTTTGTGTGAAGGAAACTCATGTGACATCTGCTTCAAAGGCAGACAAATGTCTTGGTCTCCAATAGGTTCAGCAGTGATGTTGTCTTAGTACGTACTGACTCGGGATTACACTGCAGGAAGTTCTGACCTGGGTGTGCACAAATGCTGTGTGATGGCAAATAAATCCCTGGTGCTTGTTCTAAGCTCTAATTATTGGTTTGCTGACTAATGCATTGGCAATACCACTGGGCTGGTGAGCCCAGCTTGTGTCTCTGAGATTAATTTGGTGTTGGGAATAAATCATTGCTGGGAGCAAAGGGCAGAGTGAAGGGAGCTCTTTGTGAAATTATTTGGTGACCCAGGTTGATGACTTCCTGAAGTAAAAGTCCTTCTTGTCTCTGTGCAAAATCCAAAGTATGCCTAATTTTGTATTATGGGTAGAACAATGTTGTAACTAGAAAGAATGTAGCTGTCATAAGTTCATGTCGATGGAAATGTCTGCACTGGGATAATGTGCCTTGGACTGTCTGGGGCACTCGTGTGGTCTTGTCTCTTCAGAACTCCACTCTGGGTCTGAAAGGAGAATGTTTTCGGTTTGTTTTTTTCCAAGCATGAGTCTAATGTGAATCTGTTCACGGTCTCTCGTGGAGCAAGATCTGTTCCCTTCATAACTGCAATTGCTCAAATACCTTTTTTTTTTTTTTCAAACATTAAAGGTGAATTGACACATTTGAACAGCCTCTGGTTTCTTCTTCCTTACCAGCTTTCCTGAGCAAAGCCAGTCCATGTCCAGAGAGGGTGAGCAGTGATTTCTGTGCCCTGGAAGGTGCTGATGACCCAAAGAAGGCAGGTCAGGGAGGGAGGAATGACTGGAGGAGCTTAGGTGATGCCTGTGTGCTGGTGCTGATGTCCAGCTTAGCTCAGAGGCTGAGCCAGAGGAGGGATTGAGGGAATTGTGTCCTGCTGCACCCTGATGGGATGCTCTGTGCCAGGTAACCTGGATCTGGATGGCTGGGACCCGACCTCTTAACGGCTTGAGGCAGCCAGGGGGTGGCACAGCAGCTCCCTGCGCAGGAATGTGATTCCCTGCTTCCCAGAAAAGCAGGCTTTCCTCCAGGCCTCCTCCCTGTGCTGGAGAGAGAGCTGAGAGCTGAATCTGGTGTGTTTAATGCCTCTCACGGTGCGGGGGCTGCGGGCTTGCCCTTAAACAACCCCCTCAGCTTGTTATCTTGCTCCTGATGCCACCTCAGTTGGGGGTTGTGGCCCGGGTGATATTTTGGAAAAGCTGTGGGCTCTTCCCAAGCACAGCAGTGTAACAGCTCTGCCGAGGCACAGTAACACCAGCGTGAGCAGCGTGACTCAGCCCCGGCGCTCCATCCGCGCAGCACGGGCTGAGCAGCACAGCACGGCTGTTACACACGGCCCATCTGCTCCAGCCTGCACCTGCCAGTGCCCCGGAGCAGGGCTGGTTCCCACTCTAGGGGAGCTGCCAGTGATGCTCTTTTCTCTGTAGTCCCAGCCTTCTAGCTGGGAGGGGAATTGCTGGGCCGGGGCTCTGCATTCCAGCCCTGGCTCAGGCTGGGTTAATACTGCCTCCAAGGAGATGTGCAGCCATGTGGGGCTGGGCTGGTCAAGCCCCCTCTGTGCACAGGGCCCTCAGAGAAGCTGGATCCTGAACCCCAGCTGCAGTGCAGGAGGCTGCTGATCCAAACCTCAGGTGAAATGCTTTTCCAGCCTTTCCTATTTTTCCACTTCCATCTGGGAAACCCCTATTCCAGCCATGTATCCAGTGGCTGTGGTACTGCTGGAAATCCATCTCTAGTGGGATGGGGAGGTCCTGCCAGGGCTGGAGGGATGGTGTGCCCTGGAGCTGACACACACCAGTACAAAGTGGGCTTGGTGCTTCCTTGGATGTGTCTCTGCAGCAGGAGTCCTGCTTCAGGCTGAGGAAGAGGAGCTGTTGCTCACATCCTCAGAAACTAGGCAGTGAAACAGAGCAGTCTTTCCCCTAAACCATCTTCCTTGCAGCATTGGGGCCCTGGAAAACACAAGCTGCCTGAATTTGAGCAGTGCTTCCCTCTACACATCTGAGAGCAGGGGGAGGTTTGATCCTGGAGCTGTGTCCCATTCCCCTCCCACTCCCCAGCAGCTGACGAGGCTCTTGGCTTTGACTTTTTCCATTGCTGGGCTCCTCTTTGTCTCCAGTTTCCACCGCACAGGTGTCCTGGATGATGCCTCGGAGCATTAACTGTTTCCATGCTGGAGAAACCAGTGACATTCCCGGGATGGCTGCTCAGTTTCAAGCTATTTGGGACACAACTGGAAGGTATGTATCTGCAGGGGGATCATCTGGAGGAAGAAACTGCTTCCAGATGTGTTTGGGCAAAAATGCTATTGAAATGTAAACTCAGTGTATTGAAATGTAAACTCAGTTTATGTTGTGCTGCCTCACAAGCCTCAGAAAGCTCTGGGTGCAGGGGAGGGACACAGGCTGCTGCTGTGGGCAGGCTCTGGGTGCAGATGTGCCTGCAGATGTGCATTCACTGCGGGGAACTGGGTGGTTTGTGGCTGGTGAGAGTGTCACATTGTTTTCTCTCTTACCAGCCAAGTCATTCAATTCCTCATGCTGAGTATTCCTTCCAGATGTGGAAGTGCCTTACAAAGCAGGGCTGTGTGGCACTGGGGAGCTGTGCTCTGTATCACTACTAGACACTGTCTGGGATTCACCCTTCTGCAGAATGAGCACTGTGTAAAGCCATGGGAGAAGGTGTCAGTCCATCTCCCTGCCTGCCTGGCACTATGTTCTTCCCCTTCTCTGTGACCACTCTGGAAAGGGACAAGTGGCATTCCAGGCCTGGGAGTTGCACATTGCTCCCGTGGGAACACCCGGGCTGCAGGTCAGGGCTGTCCTTGTCTCCCAAGCAGCCTGCAGCATTGCTGCTGCAGTGTTGTGCTCCAGGCACGTGCAGGCAGAGCCTGTGGCTGCACAACCCAGTACCCACCAGACCTGTTCCTTCTCCCAGTGCTTTTGCAGGTGATTAGTGATGATGAGAGAGAACGTGGAAGTCATTTTTATCTCGCTTTCAGCCTCTGCTGGGTAAATCCTGAGGAGGACGATGGCACACAGTGAAGGAAGCAGGGCTGTGCCATCCCTGCCCACCCGAGGTTTCCCTCCTTTGTTCTATTTATTGAGCAAGGATCCTGACACCCTTTCCCAGACAGTGAGTCACAGCAGCTCTGTCTGTGCAGAAGCCATGTGTCTTGGAGCACTTTGTAGATGCAGGAGCTGCAGGAGCCTCGCAGGAGCCAACTGTGTTTATTAAAAGATGATCAGATGTTTCCTTCCTTAAGGCAGTGTCTAGCTGAGGCTGAGTAATAACTCATTACCAACGAGACAAATAACTGCTTATCATCAGGTCAGTGCCTTTGCCAGCCCTTCTGGTGGTGGTGGCAGGTGCTCTGAGCACTGGTGGGCTCAGCACCCAAAATAGGGGGTAAGAAGAGCAGAGCTGGCCTCAGGCTCTGCTCTGCTGCTCAGTGGGGTTTGGCCCTGGGTTAAGCTCAGGGAACAGCTTTATCCAGCCCTGGTGCAGCATGTTCCTGACTGCCTATGGAATCAGGCTGCTGGAGAGGCCTTTGCATGCCACGTTGTTCCATCCTGGTGCTGGGGACTCAGAACCCTTGTGCCAGAGCTCCTTGTGGCTGATGGAAAAACCAGCAGTGGGCCAGGGCAGTGTGGAGAGGCATCCCAGGAGCGCTGTGGGGCCATGGGTGAGGTGGGATGTCACGATCCCCATGTCCCCACACGCCCCACGGTGGCAGGGCTGTGCTGGGGAGGGGCAGAGCAGGGCCAGCCCTCGTCGCTGGGGCCGGGACCCTGTTGGGCTGGCTCAGAGGCTTTCCTCAGACGCCATCCTCTGGTGCAGCCGCCGCGGTCCTTCCCTGCCAGATGCCATGGCATCTCTCCATGTCCTTTGTTCCCTCCGTGCTCACGCCTCTGCCATGATTTATGGCCCTTGCGGAGCAGCCTGGCTGCGGCTCCCCTGCCTGGCCAGACCCAGCCTGGGCCAGGGAGCTCTCGGGCAGTGCTCTGACCCCCCTGCATTCGGGCCCCTTGCATTTCACCATGTGCGTGGCCTTTTCTTTCACCTCCTTCCAGCCCGGCTGTGAATGGAGTGCTTTCAGGGGGAGGAGGCTGCTGGGAGCCCAGTTCTGCCTGTGCATTGGTAGCAGCCCATAAAAGCATCCCAGGAATTCGCCTCGGCGGCCCTGCGCGGGGTGAGCCAGTGAAAGACGCCCTTTGTTCCTGCAGCCCGGTCCCACACACCCTCGGAGGGCTGGAATCTGCAGAGCTGGATGTGAGCTCCCACTGCCTGCCACGCTGCACTCGGGCCCTCGGCAAGAGGTTTTCCCACGTCTCACCCTGGCCAGGATGAGCAGGGCACTGAGAGAGGCTTCCCCAGGCTGTGCCGTGCCGAGCCGAGCTGGGCCGGGCCTGTGACCCCAGCCTAAGCCGAGTCAGAGGGACAGCAATCCCTCCTGCAGGGCTCCCTCTCGCCTCGGGGTTCAGTGAGCGCTTTGGGGTGTGATTGCTGCTGCTGCTGCTCCTGCTGCTGCCCGGCTGCGGGGCCCCTCTGGCCGGGGACTGACAGAGCCGGGCCCCGCCGCAGCCTGCACACAGCCGCTGGCACCCGGCCCAGAACATGGCTCTGCAAAAGAAGAAATGCCTTTGTTGTTGTTGTTGAGGAAAGCCCAGAACGCTCCGGCAAGGACACAACCTCTTCCTAAAGCTGGGTTTGAAAGCCCTGCTTTCTCAGAGGGTTCAAAGTGACCTGGCCAGAAGCATCTGCTTCTGTGGGTCAGCCTGGCTGGAGGAAACGCTGACCCACCTTGCAAGGGCTCCCTCTGAAACCACAGCTTGCAGGGGCACCGAGGGATGGCACCCATGTGTCCCTTCCAGAGGGTGCCCACCCAGGGGTGCTGCTAGGGAGCACCGTGAGATTTCCTGGGCTCTCGTTACCAGAAGGAAAGCTTTGGGTGACTCAGCAAAGGGTGCCAGACCAAGGCTTGGACACTGTCCTGGGCAGGACTGACACATGCAGTTCAGGCAGAGCCTGGGCTGGCTAAAGATACCGTGGTGCTTAAATATTTTATAGAAAATCATTAAGCAATTAAATCTGGTGGATCTCACATCATAGAAAAGCAGCTTGAAGCCTGTGCAGTAAACAGGGCAACGCTTCCTGCTTGTTTGGGATGTCTTCTTGGAGCCTTAACTACAATCCTTGCTTCAAAATAACTATAATTATCTCTTAATTGCCATTATTGTTTAACATTTTTAGTATTTGCAAGTGCAAACTGTTACAGTTTTCCGTGCAGATACAATCAGTAGCCGGGGCTCACAATGAAAGCAATTAAAATCCTGTGATTATCACAAGGCTGCGTGTCTCTACACCAGCTTCAATCTGCATCACTTGCCAAGATGTAGGCTAGAAACTCAGACAAATTTAGCATTTATTTAGTAACCCAGCAAAGCTACTACCTCTTGCTGCCTCCAATGATTTGCATCTATGGCACTTTTTGGAAGGACGGGAGCAGGGAGGGGAGGGGAAAGAAAGCAGTTTCTAGAATACATCCCGGGAGAATATACAGCAAGAAAAATTATGCACATGAATTATGCATCTGAATTATGATTTCACTCCTATTTTTGTCCGGATTAGCTCATGTTTGGTGTGCATCCCTGGCAGGGTGCTAGCAGAGTGTGCTCCAGCTCCCAGCAGGTCACTGCGGCTCCGGGTCCTGTGGTCCCTGCTCCACTGGCAGCTGCTTCCCAAGGGCTCCTGGAGCTTCCTGGGGATCCAGCCCCTGCTCCTCACCCCTCACAGGCTCTGCAAGTCGCTTTTCTGTGTTAATTGAATGCCTCTCTTCTGTAAACACACCAGGGATGACAGCAGATTTGGGTGTAACTAAAAAAGCAGGTCTGTGCTATTTTCTGCAGAGGGGGAGGTGTTTGGAGGCTGTGCTGCCACCAGCCAGCCTTCAACGGTGTCCCCCGGGTCGCCAGCATCTCCTGGGGAAGGCAGACGTGGAAACATCTTGGCCTCTGCCAGCTCTGGGGAGATAAACCCCGGAGAGAACAGGAAGGCAGTAGCAGGGCTTCCAAAATCTCACCAGATGCAACTGCAATCCCGGCACACACTCAAGTAAAGCCAGCCATCCTTCCAGGAAAATCTGCTTGGGAATCCTCAGCTCCCTTCCCAGGAGGGCTGGTGACCCCAGGCCATGGATGTTTCCATCTGTAAGGAATTTCAATGGCCCTCATTGCCATCAGGGAGGGAATTTTCCTCACTGGCCAAGCCAGCAGGGCACCTGCACCCAGGTGTGGGGTCCAGGCTGGGGTGGGTGTGGGCACAGGGCCATGTGGGGAGGCTTGAGGGGCTGGGAATGCTCCCTGGCTGGGTCCAAACTGCATGTCCCATCTCTGCTGCTGCCTTGGACTAACACCCCTGACATCCCAGCAGTTGTTTGCATGAGAAAATGAGATTAGGAAAGTATTTCAAGCATTTGTGCCTGTTGTTCAGTGGCAAACAAGGCTGGAGCCAGCGCTGTTTGTCCTGTCAGCTGGCCCAAAGCTTGGGAAAACAGCCGGGAAGGCAGTGGGAGACACCAGCTAAGCACCAGGGCTGAATTTGCACAGACCTGTGGAGAGTGGGAAAGGTGGAGCTGGTGCAGGCAGAGCCAGCGATGGGGTACCTGCATGTGCACCTTTGTGGGTACCCCTGGGGCTCCCTGGGATACCCCAGAAGATTGGGATTTTTCTACATGCAGGTGTTTCCCATCTGCTTTGAAGTGCTGCTGGTAGGAAGTGAAAAGTATCAGTAAATTTGGGCAGTCACAGGAAAGAGGAGCAAAGGCAGAATTAATGGAAACAGGCACCTTGGAAATCCTGGGCTTGAAAGCCCTGAAATTGCCTGCTGAGATTTGGGCTAGCTGTGCTCCCAGAATGACGAGGTTAAGATGAACTCTCCAGTCTGCCTTTTGGAGGAAGGACACAGCTGGTGAGGCAGAGAGGAAGGAGGAGACCAGGAGAGCTGCAGCAGCTCCAGGTGACACGGAGAGGAGAGGAGAGGAGAGGAGAGGAGAGGAGAGGAGAGGAGAGGAGAGGAGAGGAGAGGAGAGGAGAGGAGAGGAGAGGAGAGGAGAGGAGAGGAGAGGAGGAGGCCAGGAGAGCTGCAGCAGCTCCAGGTGACACAGAGAGGAGAGGAGGAGGCCAGGAGAGCTGCAGCAGCTCCAGGTCATGCAGAGAGGAGAGGAGGAGGCCAGGAGAGCTGCAGCAGCTCCAGGTCATGCAGAGAGGAGAGGAGGAGGCCAGGAGAGCTGCAGCAGCTCCAGGTCACTGTGTTTCCAGGCTCAGCAGGTCCCTGCCACATCCTGGAGCTCTCCTGTGGCTCCAGTTCAGTTTGGTTTCCCTGTGGCAGGTGTCACTATCCTGCATTCTCAAACCACCTGCCTGAGTTTCAAGGAAGTCATCCATATATTCAACAGGAACATCAATATCCAGGAGCTGCTGAGATCACAGCAGCTAACACAGGGATTCTGCTGAGCTCTGCTCCCCCCACCACAGCTGGAGTTCCTCTTGGATGGGGTGCAGGGAGTTGTTTAAACTTCCCCTGGTCCTTTTGGGGTTCAGGTGTCCTGGGGTGGGCTCCCATCCCAGCTGCAGCACAGGATCCAGCCCAAGCATGCAGCACAGGGAGGACACTTGCTCCACATTTTTAAGCCAGAAGTGCCTCCTGAAATCAATACAAAAGGAGATTCCTCTGCAGCCTAGGGAGCACATTCTTCCCCGAGGCCTTCAAAGGAGCTGAGGAATCTAATTCCCACTAATTTGCTTTGAAAACACCAAGTTAAAATTGTAATTATGGCCTGGTGCCTTACTGCCGAGGGAAGACCCCAGCAGACTGCAGCTTCCTTGCTTCCCTAAGACATCAGTTTTGATGATTTATTAAGACTTACATTTTTAACAATATGATGTTGGTTAATGTTGGAAGATGTTCCTACAATTAATGAAAATTTCATAGACTGACTGGAGAAGAAAGAGACCATTTTATGTCCCCTACCAGATGGCCTAGACCAGCTGCTCACTTTTTTCTTTGAACTGTGATTCTAATGACTTCTCTGTCCTTTGAAGTCTGCTTAGAGCTGCTGAACCAGATGGATTTGCATGATAGTAGCAGTGCACGTCTAACAGTGGAGGACTTGTGCTATTTTCCCTCCTGGCCACTGCTGAATGCTGCAGTTGGGGGATTTGGAGGGGTGAGTAAACCGGGAATATTGCCAGGCACTGGCAAATGTATCTTGGTGTAACATCACTGGCTTCAGTGGAGTTATTCCCCAAACCCACAGTGTCCTCACCCAGCTCTCAGCTGGTTTTGTTGCTTTACAACCCAAAGCCACAAAACCTGGGGCCTCACAAAGCAGGGGCTGCTCTCAGAATGCACATTTCAGCACCATTAAAAAAAAGAGGAAAAGAAGAAGCAGCTTTAAATATTTATTAGCAAGTTTTAAAAATAATAAATCACAAAATAAAAGGGTGACAAAAGAAACAAAACTGGAAAAGGTCCCCGAGTGTGGGTTTGGTAGGAATTTATGCAGAGTAGAGAAGCTGGGGAGGCAACACTGACATTCCTGGGTTTGAAATCTCAAATCAATAATGAAGGAGGCCACATCACTTTTTCACACTGCCTCCAGAGCACTCACAGGATCTCAAGCAGCTGCTCTCCCTGGAGCAATGTCCGGGCTGGGCTGGCACAGAGCTCTCTAAAATCTCTCAGGACTCTGATGATCCTTGTGGGTCCCTTCCAACAGGATATTCTGTCATTCTGTGAAAATCATCCCTGCACAATAACAGCATGCCTGGGGCTGTCTCTGCTCTGTGTTTCCCCGTGCCTGCCTCACAGGCCTTTAGGGACTTTGAGGAACAAACAGCACAGGACAAATGGAACGATAAAGGGAAGCAGCAGAGCAATTACCCAGAACCAGCAGCCCAGGGCACAGAAGGACACCAAGGCCATGGCACTGGTGGCACAGAACATACTGTTCTTACTCAGGGTGGTCAGTGTGATAGGGAAATGGAAGGAGGGTAAACCAGAGGTGAGGCTGTGCCTGGATGTGCCATGGAAAGCAGTGTGTCCTGCCCTGGAGCTCCCCGTTCCTTGCCAGGTGATGTGCCCAGTGTTGGCAGCAGCCTGTGTGCAGCAAGGCAGGAGCACTGGGCTGAGCCCTGCTGGAGTGAATGTCCCATCACCCAGGGCTTCCCAGGCCTTGGCTGCTGCCCCATCCTGTTCTCAGGGAATGTTAATTTGATGTTATCCATCAGCGAGATGTTAATGAGATCCCATCCCCTTAAGGGGAGCGGGTTCCTGTTCACAGCCACTGGTCCCGGTGTCCCCAGAGCTGTGTGAGGGCAGCATGTCCTGTGTCTGGCCTGAATGGGTACGGTCAGGGCTGGGACAGGGTATGGGACAGGAGCATCCTCTCACAGCACAGCATCTGATTTTGGTTTACAGCCATCAAATCCTCCATACCAGGCGAGCTTCACAACTGACACCGGGAAAACTTCTCCATGCACATTTCACAATTGACACGGGGGAAAACTTCTCCACCCTGGCACAGGCGGAGTCCCCGTCCATGGGGGGATTTAAAAGCCGCGTGGATGCGGCACTTGGGGACACGGTCAGTGAGGGCCGGCTCGCTCTCGAGGGGCTGTCCCACCATGGGTGACCCTGCGGTGGAGCACCGCTGCTGTTCCCGGGGCTGTCCCACCATGGGTGACCCTGCGGTGGAACACCGCTGCTGTTCCCGCACCCCGGGGCTGTCCCACCACGGGTGACCCTGCGCTGGAACACGGCTGCCGTTCCCGGGGCTGTCCCACCATGGGTGCCCCTGCGGTGGAACACGGCTGCCGTTCCCGGGGCTGTCCCACCATGGGTGCCCCTGCGCTGGAACACGGCTGCCGTTCCCGGGGCTGTCCCACCATGGGTGACCGTGCACTGGAACACGGCTGCCGTTCCCGGGGCTGTCCCACCATGGTGACCGTGCGGTGGAACACGGCTGCTGTTCCCGGGGCTGTCCCACCATGGGTGACCGTGCGCTGGAACACGGCTGCCGTTCCCGGGGCTGTCCCACAGGCGGGCGGGCACCGCCACCTGCCGCGGGCCCGGCCCGGCCCTGCCCGGCCCTCAGCGCCGCCCGCCGGGCCCGCCGGGCCGCCGTAGCCGCGGCCGCCCCGGAAGGGCTCCGGTTGCCATAGCGGCGGGGCGGGGCGCGGGCCATGGCGGCGGCGGGGCCGGGGCATCCGGCGGAGCCGGGCGAGTCATCGGAGCCGGGCCCGGCCGGGTCTCAGGCCATGGCGGGTCCGGGGCAGCCCGCGGAGCCCGCGGAGCCGGGCCCGGCCGGGTCGCTGCGGCGCTGCCTGGCGCGGCTGGGCGCGCTGCGGGCCCGGCCCGACGGCGGCGGCCGCCGCACGGAGCTGCACCTGCTCTTCGACCAACTCATCTCCGAGAGCTGCGGGCCCGAGCCCCCGGCCGTGCCCTGCCCGCAGGTACCGCGGGATGGGCCCCGGCACTGCCGCTGTGTCCGCGCGGGGAGCAGGAGCCGGAGGCGGCCGTGCCCGTGTGGGAGCGCACGTGTGCGGGGCTGGGCCGGGGCCGCTGTGGGGACGGCGTGCTGCGGCTGTGCCCATCGCTGTGCCCGTCCCTGTGCCCATCGCTGTGCCCGTCCCCGTGCCCATCCCCGTGCCATCCCCGTGTCCCCTCCTCGGGAGCCCCCAGGGTTGTTCCAGCCCGCGTTCCCCCCGCTGCGGGCGGGATGTTCCCTCTGCCCACCTTCCCCCGTCCCTTCCCTGGCTCCTCGGTGCCTCTGAGCTCTGCTGCCCTGTGCCGAAGCGCTGCCGGGTGGAGATGTGGGTCACACCAATGGGTGGGACTCGGCAATTTTCATAGTCTGATGTTGGAGAAATAGTAATTTTTTAAACCTGAAAGCAAGCCCTTGAAAGCTGAGCAGTCTAGATGAGCCACATGGATGCTACTCCATTGGCAGCACACAGTACTTCATTATTACACTGGTTTGTCTTCATTTCATTTCCAAAGCAGGCTTACTTTGCTCTTTGGAATTAATTGATTTTTGGACAGTACTGCTCTGTTCCTTGATCTGACTTGGTATATTTTCTTGAGCTGTTATTGCTGTCTTTGTAGTCCCTAAATAATAAGCTGAGGCTTTCACTTCCAGGATGTTTGTGCTGTGCTTGTCCAAGGCTGTCAGTTGGTTCTCCTTGATCAGGAACATCTTGTCAGCAAAGTCTGTCAGCTTATCCATCACTTACTCAACAGATACCAGGTAGGAAGAGTTTGGCCATGTCCCTCAATAAGCCAGGGGAACTCTGTCCTTTTCCAGGGCTGTGGAGCCAACCTTCAGGCAGAGTTTCTTGGATTTTTGCTGTATTACTTATTTTTGGGTAGCTGAGCCTCTGACCTGGCTTTAGCATGGTTCCTCATAAAACCACCTCTCAGTCAGAAGTGATTCACAATGGGAAATAGTCTTGGTTTTAGGACACTTGTACAGATTTATCCATTCCTGGTCAGGTGTGATCTTTGCTGGTGTGTGATTTTAACAGCCAGATCACCCAAATCTCTGACCAGTTTCTCAGGGTTTATTGACTGCAGCAGTACAAGATGATATTTATCGTGTTTATCTTGACCTTTTCTGTTACAACAGGTGATGGTTGATGAGCAGAGCTTGAATTTCCTTCTCTCCTACTGTATCTCTGCTCTGAGGCAGTGCAGCTCCTGGACACATGTTGAAATTCTGCAAGCCTTAGCAGCTCTTGTTTACAATAATGGACCTAAGTGTCAGAAGGTGAGTTTACAAACAGAGAGAAAGTAACAACAAAAGTATTTGCACCACTGCAAAGTTGAATTTCAGTTGTATTTATTAATAATTATTATTCCATTGTGGAATACTGTGCACCTGCAGGCTGCAGCTGTTGGGATCACCATTAAATAAGGGCACAGGCTAAGCCTGCAGACCAACCACCCTGTGCCTCAGGCAGGGAGACCACAAGGAGCTTGAAATTGCACATAACTGCCCAGGCAGGCTCCAGAAATCCATCCTGTAACCAGATCAGGGCTTTTGCTCGGAGGGTCTCAGGTATCAATCCTGTGTGAGCTCCTGGTTGCTGCAGCTGACAGAGTTTGGAAAGCTGAATCCTCCTGCTGTCAGCAGCTCGTGGCAGCTTGCAGAGCAGTGTCTGCTGTTGGGCTGAGCATGGGGTGGTGATGCTCACAGCTTGGGAGCTGCCAGCTTGTGTGGGCTTGGAGCCCATGGAGTGGCAGCAGCTTGGTGCAGCAGTTGTTCCTAGCTCAGCTTCATGTCTGGGAGGAGAGCATAAACTGGGACTCAGCTGAACTGTGCTCAGCTCTGTCCTTTCCTAATGCAGAGAGGACTTAAGGAATCAAGGTTTTCATGCTGTTTTTTGTATGCATAAATCTGTCTCTAGAATCTGAAATTGCAGCTGAGAATTTTTTAGGGTTTGTTTTACTTCTCATTATCATGCTTTGATTTTTGATTGGTAATGAATTCAATTAATTTCACTAAATCAGGTGTGCTCTGCCCATGGTGGTTATCAGTGGGTGACCTCTCCTTGTCCCAACTCACGATCCTTTCCTTATATTTTCTCTCCCCTGCCCATCTGAGGGGCAGTTTTGGTGGGCACCTGGTGTCCAGCCAGGCTGCAGCCACCTGCCATGATGATTATCCCCAAAGCCCAGACCCAGGAGGCTGAGGGAGGAGCACTGACCCCTGATGGCTCTTGGTGCTTTGTTTGCAGTTCCTCCCGGACCTGCTGGGCACGGCTGGGCTCCTGCTGCAGCTCAGTGACCCTGCCCAGCCCGACGTGGAGCTCAGGAGGGCAGCCGTGCGCAGCATGGCCAACCTGTGTCTCAGGTGGGTACAGCCCTTGGCCGGGGGTTACAGAGTGTGCATCTGCCAGCACAGGGCCACCAGGGTGTGGTGCATGAATGGGAAATGCAGAGCTTTATCTGTGCACAAACCCCTGACTCTCAGTCCTCCAGAAACAACGTTACAGGGGTTCGTTTGGGGAAGAAAAGAAAAGCTTTGTGCTGTCTGGTTTTTCATGCAGAAGGTTTCCTTTTGTTCTCTGTGTGGTAGAGCTGCCCCCTTTCCATCATCCATCCATCCATCCATCCATCCATCCATCCATCCATCCATCCATCCATCCATCCATCCATCCATCCATCCATCTGTAGGGGCCTGAGTTAACTTATGTATTGTAAATATATGTATGGCAGTGAAAGATCTTTGTATTGTATTAGTGACCCTGCCCTGGTTCTAGTTATTGTAAATGGGCTGCAGTTGTGATGTCCTTGATTGGGCAGCAGCTGTAGCCCATGGAGGTAACTGAGATAAAAGGGGGCGGGGTGGTCAGGGAGAGCCTGGGAGAGGAGCCCTGACCGAGAAGCAACAACACCACTGCTGTGAAGATCTGCCGTGAGAAAACCATCGAGAGAAGGTATGAGACTCAGGAAATATAATTAGACAACAATATGAATACAACATCCATCCATCCATCCATCCCTTTCCATCCTTTTCCATCCTCTGCAGGCTATCAGGGGGCTTGGGTGGGACTTTGTGTAACTTTATGAGCCTGTAGACAGACTATAAACCAACCTTGTGTCTCCTCCTGCTCTGATTTTAGTGTCCCTGGGCAGCCATACCTGGATGAGTCCTACAGAAGTGTCTGTTTTCAAACTTTCCTTAGTGTTCTGCAGTCTTCAAAAGCCACTGATGTGGATGACATCACTTTTTGCATGGTAAGTGTGAGTCTAATTGTCTAAAATACTTTAATTAGGAGGTTGTACTGCTGGAATATATGGAATTTGGAATGTTGTCGATTAGGATTTTGCTTTAATCGTCCATAATTTATCATATTACTGTCCCAATTGAGCAAAACTGTAACTGCCTTGAAAGATGTGAACCTGCAGCATGTTGGGAAGGAAAAGTAATAATAAAGTAATTTTATATTTTCAGTTACTGCAAAGTGCACTGAAAGGTGTCCAGTCACTTCTCAATGGTGGGAAGATGAAACTGATGCAAATTGACCAAATTGGAGCTCTGCTGGCAGTATTAAAGGTAAATCCTTCAATCCACATGGGGGAAGAGGCAGCCCCTGGGAGGTTCCAGGTGCTGTTAAGTGGGAAACAGTAGAAGGTGAACAAGAGGGAGCAGAGAAGCCTGAATATGGGGGGAAATGGAGTGTGAGATGTTAGAGGAAAATATACTGAGTTTCTCTCACAGCATCTTCACTGCACTTCCCACTGCAGAATGTGAGAGGGAGATGGGGAAGACGGGGTTTTTTGGACCTACTTGAAATCCTTCTACATGTAGATGGATTTCAGATGTTGCACAGCTGAAAATGGGTGATTTCAGTAAATCTGTGCATGAGAAAAGCCAGAATGCTAACATTTGTGTTCCTGTTGCAGAAATGCATGTTCCATGGGCTGCCAGGACTGAGCATAGAGGTGCCCACAGCCCTGTACCCTGCTCCCTTACCTCAGTATGATAAAAGGTCACCTGCCAAGCAGGAGCACTCAGAACCAGCCACCTCTAAGCAGACAGGGGTAAGCTGGGCTGCTCCTGTCCTCCAGCCTGTTTGTTGTGTTGTGTCTTACCTCTCATGGTACTGGTGGCTCTTCACGTCCTGAGCGTGTGGCACATTTCATTCTTTGCTTCAAAGGTGATGATTACAAATTCTGCACTGAGTAAAATTGCTTTGGGAGCTCAGGTGACAGGGACAAATGGCTCTGCAGGGCTTGGCTTCCCTCAGTTAAGCTCTGTGCAACAATTATTCATCCAGAGCCAAGAATTCCTGGCCTGCAGGCACGGGATTGATGTGTGCAAACTCGCCAAAGCTTTTGATTTTATAAGTCACGTTTTCTCTCCTAACACTTGCACAATTGTTTGACTCTTTCTTAGGGAAGTCAAGTTCATTTAAGACTGATTTCTTGCCTCATCTGTTCTGCTCAATCCTTTTACAGGTTATTTTTTAACGTGTGAATACTTTGGATTACTGATTATCTGAAAGACATTAGAGAAAATGAGGTTATCTAGTCATGCTGACTTGTTTTTATTTTGGAGCTGAAAAGGAAGGTTACTTAGTGTTACCTACTGTAAATCTGAAAGAACTACAGAAGTATTTAGTGTTGTTCTTTAATCACTTTTGTGTGAAATATGATTTTTAGCTAAAAGTTTCCTTGGATATATTTTGCTTTAGGGTTGAAGAAGCCAAAGGTTAGGTTTTGAGACTATTCAGTTATAAACTGTTTAGTTGGGTATTACTGAAATTTTGTGCCTGTTGCTACTAATAAGCAGAATATAAAAACTCAGATACTGAAGAGTGACTGTGTGTAGAGTATTGCAGAGACATGTAACTGCACTTATGTATTCATTAAACATTGACTAAAAAAATCAATTTTTTTGTCTTAGAGCCGAAGAAAAAAGTGCAAAGGGAAACAAAAGAAGGGAGAATTTGGGGAAGAAGGAAGAGAAGATTCAGGAGATGCAGGAGAAGAGTCGGTGCTGGGAGCAGCCATGGTGAAATTGCAGCTGGGGGATGTGCAGAGCAGCCCTTGCCCTCAGCCTCGTGTGTCAGATGTGTGTGCTGGGAAGGACCCCCCGAGCTGGCAGCCCTGCAAGCGCCTCAGCAGCAGCGAGTCAGAGTTCTCTGACACTGAGGGAGGAATACAGAGCAAAGTGAGGTGATTGCTGTGCTATAAACACACAGAGCAGTGCCATGTGTTCATACAGAGCAAAGTGAGGTGATTGCTGTGCTATAAACACACAGAGCAGTGCCATGGGTTCATACAGAGCTAAGGGAGGTGATGCTGTGCACATAACACATGGATCCACAGAGCAGTGCCATGGGTTCATACAGAGCAAAGTGAGGTGATTGCTGTGCTCATAAACACACAGAGCAGTGCCATGTGTTCATACAGAGCAAAGTGAGGTGATGCTGTGCTCATAAACACACAGAGCAGTGCCATGTGTTCATACAGAGCAAAGGGAGGTGATGCTGTGCTCATAAACACACAGAGCAGTGCCATGTGTTCATACAGAGCAAAGGGAGGTGATTGCTGTGCTGTAAACACACAGAGCAGTGCCATGTGTTCATACAGAGCAAAGGGAGGTGATTGCTGTGCACATAAACACATGGATCCACAGAGCAGTGCCATGGGTTCGTACAGAGCAAAGGGAGGTGATTGCTGTGCTACAAACACACAGAGCAGTGCCATGGGTTCATACAGAGCAAAGGGAGGTGATTGCTGTGCTATAAACACACAGAGCAGTGCCATGGGTTCATACAGAGCAAAGGGAGGTGATTGCTGTGCTATAAACACACAGAGCAGTGCCATGGGTTCATACAGAGCAAAGGGAGGTGATGCTGTGCACATAAACACACAGAGCAGTGCCATGGGTTCATACAGAGCAAAGGGAGGTGATTGCTGTGCTATAAACACACAGAGCAGTGCCATGGGTTCATACAGAGCAAAGTGAGGTGATTGCTGTGCTACAAACACACAGAGCAGTGCCATGGGTTCATACAGAGCAAAGGGAGGTGATTGCTGTGCTACAAACACACAGAGCAGTGCCATGGGTTCATACAGAGCAAAGGGAGGTGATGCTGTGCACATAAACACACAGAGCAGTGCCATGGGTTCATACAGAGCAAAGGGAGGTGATTGCTGTGCTATAAACACACAGAGCAGTGCCATGGGTTCATACAGAGCAAAGGGAGGTGATGCTGTGCACATAAACACATGGATCCACAGACCCCTTCCACACCATCCTTTGTTCTTCAGCAAAACTGCTGAGGGAGTCACTTTCCCTTTTGATTTATGAGATGGTACGAGAAAATTGGAAGGCAATAATTTGTGTTGGTTTGGAAGTAAATTCGTTCTTCCTCTTCCTGTTCTTGGTCTAAAAGATTTCCTCTCACAGCCAGCCGCTAATACACATGAAAGAGGTGGAGCCCACCCCTTGTCCCTGCTGTTCTCATTAATCTTTTTGTTTGTGTTTAAGGTCTTACCAAGCCAATGTTCGCCAAGGGGCTCTGGCCTGTTTCCTCTCCACTATCAAGTCAATAGAAAAGAGAGTTCTGTATGGCTACTGGTCAGCATTTGTTCCTGATGCCCCTGGTATTGGCAGCCCCCAGTCTGTGTCCCTGATGACTATTGCTCTGAAGGACCCTTCTCCAAAGGTGAGGCACTTCTGAGTACAAAAATTCTTCTGTTTTCCCCCTTTAATCTTAGGAGTTGTCTTCTCTGGCCCTCAGTAAGTATTTGGCTACTACCCAAGAAACAAATAGGAAGTGTTGGCTAAGGAAACAAAGAATTGGTTCTGTATTGGCTAAACTTATGAAAAAAAGATAGCTGGTGTTGAATTTTCTCTTTCTACAGATGACTTAATACATTTTAAAATTCTTCTGCTCAAAGGAGGTGCTAAAAGGTATCACAAATGTTTTATCATTTCAGACACGTGCCTGTGCCCTTCAAGTCCTCTCAGCCTTCCTGGAAGGTTCTAAGCAGTTCTTGTCTGTGGCTGAAGATGCCAATGACCACAAGAGAGCTTTTACTCCCTTCTCTGTCACCATTGCCTCCAGCATCCGGGAGCTGCACCGCTGCCTGCTGCTGGCCCTGGTGGCAGAGTCCTCCTCCCAGACACTCACACAGATAATCAAGGTACCTGCAGATGTGCCACATGCTCCCACTGATCTCTAGATTATGTCCTGAAGAAAGACTGCACAGAACTGCTGTGAGATGTGAGGTGGTGGTGGTGACTGACAGATCTTTGTCATCTCACAGGAGTTCACTGACTGAGTCATCCGACAGAATCACTGAATGGTTTGGGTTGGAAGTGACCTTAAAGATCACCTTGTTTCAATCCCCTGCTGTGGGCAGGGACACCTTTCATTAGACCAGGTTCCTCAGAGTTCCATCCAGAGTCTGGGGGTTTCTTTTCTCTTCAGTACAGTTCTCTTTTTTCTGCATTTTTTAGTCTTTTTGGAGCTGAATGAACCCATAAAATGATTCTGAAGACTCACATTGACTTCAAAACTGGAATCCAAATTGACAAATCCTTCCGTGGTCTTTGTGCCACCTCACAGGAGTTAAATCCTTGTTCTTAGGAACCAAGTTTGTATCCAGTGTTCACACAGCAGATAATTGGGGTGGCTTTTTTCAGTGCCCTCAGATAATGAGCTTCCTGAGTGACCCAAATTACAAATGTAAAAGCAGACCTGTTGGAGGCCAGGCTGACATTGTTACCAGCACCTCTTTCTCTGTTTCAGTGCCTTGCAAACTTGGTTTCCAATGCACCCTACAGCAGATTGAAACCCGGGCTGCTTACAAGGGTGTGGAACCAGATCAAGCCCTACATCTCTCACAAAGGTTTGCATTCTCTCTGCTGTATTCCTCCCCTCCTCTGTGCCCCATAATTCAAAATTCAGAGGCAGTGGATGGCTATATGTTATAATCTATCTGAGGGAGGACGCTGGGCCTTCAGTGAGGCTCTAATGGATTTGTTTTGCTTTCTCTTCTCCCCCCATTGTCTCTTGCAGACGTCAACGTTCGAGTTTCCAGCCTCACCCTGCTGGGGGCAGTTGTGTCAGCGCAGGCCCCTCTGCCAGAGGTGCAGCTGCTCCTGCAGCAGCCCAGCTCCTCAGGGCTGGGCAGCAGCGGCAGTGCCACCCCTGGGTGCGAGCAGTGGAGGAAGGCAGTGCCCTGGGCGGGGGAGAGCCCTGCAGGCTGTGCCCCCCCCGAGCCCTGCTGGCTGCTGTGCCTGTGCGTGTCCCTGGTGGTCCTGCCCCGGGAGGATTCCTGCTCTGACAGTGATGCCAGCTTCCCCTCCCTGGGCAGCGTCTACGAGCCGTGCCCCCTGCGCCTGGAGGCCCTGCAGGTGGGAGGGCAGCTCCTGCCTCCACCCAGTGCCCCCTCACTCGTGGGGTCCCTTTGCTCCCTGCTCCCTCAGGAGATCTCTCACTGGTTGCTGCTGCAGTGGGGCTGAGCTGCTGTGGCTCAAGGAGAAACGCTCTGGTCCCATGGTCACAGCGTGACTGTCCCACTGCAAACCTGCTGCAGTGAGTTCATCTTCCTGGGATTTTACACTGCAAACCTGCTGCAGTGAGTTCATCTTCCTGGGATTTTACACTGCAAACCTGCTGCAGTGAGTTCATCTGCCTGGGATTTTACACTGCAAACCTGCTGCAGCAGGTTCATCTGCCTGGGATTTTACACTGCAAACCTGCTGCAGTGAGTTCATCTGCCTGGGATTTTACACTGCAAACCTGCTGCAGTGAGTTCATCTGCCTGGGATTTTACACTGCAAACCTGCTGCAGTGAGTTCATCTGCCTGGGATTTTACACTGCAAACCTGCTGCAGCAGGTTCATCTGCCTGGGATTTTTTATCTTCTGTATTTTTTTCAATATTATCCGGGGGTGTGTGCTGGCAGACTGTGAGTCTTCCCCATGCAAACTCCTCCATAGAGAATCCAAATGCAAGTTTTGGTGGGGAAGAGCCCTGCAGTCAGAGAACAGCCAGCAAGGAGCTATGGAGTGACTCAGGGAGTACCTGTGGATGCTGAGGCTTGGCTTTGTTTTAATTCATGTAGCCACAGCAAAGGGTAAGGTTTGTAACATGCATCCCAAGAAGTCTCACTCTTTTTCTGAAACAGTAAATATTTGTGAAATCCAGCTTCACAGAGGGCAGCAGCAGTGTTACAGGAGGTACAGAATGTCTTGCTCTCAGTTTTTTTGGCTACAGGAGCCCTCACTTACACTAAATAATTCATGGCCTTGCTACCTGATCGTGCTTCTGTGGCTCTTCTTTGAGCAATAAAATGGAACAGGGAGGCTTTTAATCAGCTCTGGTATTCCAGAAGTTGTGCTGCAAGGTGTATCTGTTACATCAGAGCTCAGTATATGGTGCCAGGGCTGATTAGCCCATTAACATCATTTCAGTGTGTAGTTGGGCTATTTTGGGTAAACAGAAGGAAGAAATGCTGAATGGGATTTCTTTTGTCTGTGTTTAGGTGTTGGCCCTTCTTGTGAAAGGTTATTTCCCTGTGGCTCAGAGCTATTTCCTGGGACTTGGAGAAGTGGCTTGCAGATGCATGGAAGAAATGGATCCATCCATTCAGCTTCATGGAGCCAAGGTAAGAGCAGGAGACACGTCACCATTGTGTTACCAAGTCAGTTTTATCTGTCTGGGTGCTTTGCAAATGCAGATGAGTGGTGCTGAATATTCACAGCATCTGTGAGTGTGATACAGAAATGCAGTACCCTGACACTTTGAGAAATGCACCCTCAGCTTCCAGTCTTGAAGTCTCAGCAGAATTTTGTGGCTCTGCTGAGTCACCAGGAAGCTTGGGAAGTGCAAGGACCACAGCACTGGTGCTTCCCTGGCTGAGCATCAGCTGGGGCAGGGACCTGACTCTGTGACCCAAAGATTTCCTCTTTGTGCAGTGGTTTGTTATGCTGTGCTTGCTGGAGAGTTTATGTAGGAAAGGCTTTTCCTCTAATTCCAGTCATAGCAGGGACAGCACAGCCCAAACCAGCACTGAACCTTTTCTTTTTGTTCCCTGGGTGAGTGGGTGCAGGTTCTGTAGCTCCATGGGTCACCCCTGATGAAAACCCCCCTTGCTTTTTGTTGTCTGCAGCTTCTGGAGGAGCTGGGCACGGGTGTCCTGCAGCAGCACAAGCCTGACTCCCCCACTGCCCCCGAGCAGAGGGTGCCTGTCAACGTGGTGAGTGTGAGATTCCCCCTCCCTGAGCTCCTGGCCTGCCCTCTGCACAGTGCCTGGCACACACACAGACCATGCAGGGAGGCAGGAGGGGACTCGGGCTGCAGCTCTGTGGGTGCCACTCTGGACAGTGTCTGGAGCCTTCCTGCAGTCACTTGGCACTGTTCTTGTCTGTGGACAGATGTCTTGGGGTTTATTTCTTTTACATGATGTTAACCTGTGACTTTGCCTCTCCTCTTCCCAACTCTTGCTGTAGCCCAGAGCTGGAAGAACAGCACTGATTTTGTGTGTGTCCTTACAGCTGCATAAAACTTTCAGAATTTTGGTGAATTTGCGTTGCTAAAGTGCCAACCTGGTCACAAGTACAGAGAGAGTGGCCAGAACCACAATATAAGTGAATTTAGAGAAATTCATTAGCTGTTTGTTGGCTGAGTTTGCAGAAGCTGAGTAATTTGGGCCTGTTTAAGTCTTCCTTCTGTGAGCAGGAGACAAGCTTCAAAATTTCTTTGGCTCATGCTAAGTTTTGAGCCTACAAGACAGGAAATGTGTTCAGTAGCATCAGGTTCCTGTTACTTGCTATGAATGTAAATTGTCAGGCAAATGAAAACACTCAGCTGTGTGGATTCAGGAGTGGGATTGCAACTCTATTTAAAGCAGTGTAAATTTCAGCATGTGATGATCATCTTTAAGACAAGAAGTGAGGCTTAATTGCTGAGTTTAGAGGATAAACCTGGCTGCTTCTCCTGCAGGTTGTGACCTTCTGGACAATGGTGTTGAACGGGCCCTTGCCTGGCACCCTGCAGAACTCCCCCCATGCCACTCTCCAGACAAGTGCCTGTGATGCCCTGTCCTCTATCTTACCAGAGGCCTTCAGCCTGCTGCAGGTAGGAGAACACACCTTTGCACGTGGTGCTTTCAGCTTTGAGGCTTTGTCCTTGTCCCCCTGGTTACAGTAGTGTAAAACCTTTGAAAACTTGCCAGGAGAAAGTAAGAAAGAAAGAAAGAAACCTTCCCCATTTTTATTTTTCTTTCTGAACGTTGTGACTGTTGGAGGCTGGAAAGGGCAGTGTTGGGAGTAATCAGCCTGTCAGAACAATTAACTGTGGGTCACAGCAGCTGTTTGGCCCTGCCATGAACACCCAGCCTTGGCAGTGATGCACAGGAGATGGAGGACAAGGATTTCGTGGCATGAGGGAGAGCTGAGGGATTGTTATTCTGCTGATTAATCCTTTGAAGAGCTAGCTGAGCCAATAGCCAGGGCTTGATGTTGTGCACCCATTTGCATGTGTGCTTTTTTCCCTTTGCAACATGAAATATGCTCCTAAACATGAAAGCCTTGGCAGTGGATCCCCCCTGCATTGTGCAGCTCCTTCTGTGTCACTGTGCCCTTGCTGGGGAGTGCTCTGCCAGATCTCATTTGCCCAGGAATTGCTGCTCCAGCAGTATCTCTGGAATTCTCCAAGTACAGCGTGTACTTCACCCCCCTGTACTTTGATCCCATTCCCTCTCCTGTCCCTGTGGCCAAGTGGGGTCAAGCCAGTGCCCACTGTGACCTTCTGTCATGGGCTGGTGAGCTGACAACCTGGCCAGGCTGAGCTCACCCTGTCCTGGTTAACCAGGGGCACAGAGGGAGGGGAGGCAGGGGCAGCCCATCCTCTGAGTTAGCCCTGATGGGCCGTTCCTGCAGCTGGGGATGAGAGCAATACTCTGATTTCCTTCTTGTTCTTGCCCAACAGCAGAGATCTGTGTGCTGGAGGCATTCCTGTTTCCTGGAGTCACTGCTCAATTCACTTTACCCAGAGCATGCTCTGAGTGGAGGCTCCTGCAGACACAGGGAGTTTGAGAGAATTTGTGTGTCCCTGTGGGGCAGAGCTCCCTCAGCCCCCCTCTGCCACTGCTGCTCCTCTTGCAGGGTGACAGAGACCCTCTGTGTCACCTTGCAGGGTGACAGAGATCCTGTGTGTCACCTTTCTCCTCTTGCAGGGTGACCAGAGATCCTGTGTGTCACCTTGCTGGCAGATCCTGTGTGTCACTTTGCTGTTCCTCTTGCAGGGTGACCAGCAGATCCTGTGTGTCACTTTGCTGCTGGGCCTGAACCACAGTGAGAACCCCCTGGTGAAAGCTGCTGCTGCCCGTGCCCTGGGAGTGTACATCCTCTTCCCGTGCCTCAGGCAGGTCAGAGCCAGCCCATCCCTTCTTCTGAGCCACTCTCTGATGAGCCACAAGATGTGGGACATGGGTTTGTTTGCAGTTAATTCACCTTGCTTTCAGCCTGTAGTGTGTTTGTAGTTCTCCTTACTGGCTCCAGGCCTGCTCTTCCTTTGAGAGCAGAATCAGTGCAGCTTTAGGAAGGGAGGGAAAGGAGAGAGGTCAGGATCCTCCCAGGCTCTCAGGGGTGGGAGCTGGCTGGGTGGGTTGGCACAGAGGAGCTGCAAGAGGTGAGGGGGAGCTGGGGTGAAGGGAACAGCTCTGCAGTGCTCTGGGGAGTTTGGTGTTGGACTCAATCCTTGAGATCTTTTCCAACCTCCAGGATTCTATGATTCTAACAAGTTTTTAATGGGAAGCCTTCAGTTTTGCTTAAAACTAAGAAATAAAGCTTATTTGGAGGGGAAAAAAAAGGATATTTGAAAATATCATCTTAACTTGGCTGAGCTGGAAGATTAGTTTTTACAATGTAACTCTTAAGTGAATAATTTCAATAAAAAAATATGCAGTGGCTGACTTTGGAGTTTAATTCCAAAATATTTTGAAAGAAAATCCTTTACCGTAGGCACGTGTAATGTGCCATAGAAGAGAAGATTAGGCAGGCAGCTCAACAGGGAGTCTGGAGAAGCAATTACTTAAGAGTGGGATTTGATGGGTATAAGGTTGGCAGTCCATGTAATTATGTTAAAATCCAAAGTAACTGAATCACCAATGGGATTAAATAATCCATAGAAGCTTTTCAGCAGCAGCTACCCAAGAGTGGTGGACTTGGTCAGCATTCAGGCTTGGGCTGTTAATTAAAGGTCAGGCAAAGCTGCAGGCAGCACCATGAGCTCGTTAGAAGGTGTCACCTGGAAGAGCAAATGAGCAGAGCTGGTCTCTCTCCCCTTTTCCCTGGAAAAAGCAGAGTGTGTTACTAAGAGAATCACCTGTGTTTTGAGGGCTGTGTGACTTCTTGCTTTGGCAGGATGTGATGTTTGTGGCAGACACAGCAAATGCCATCCTGAACTCCCTCCATGACAAATCTCCCAACGTCCGTGCCAAGGCAGCCTGGTCCCTGGGCAACCTGACAGACACCCTGATCATCAACATGTACGTGGCACCCCTGCCCTGTGTGGGCAGATTGTCTGTGGAAAGGGGGCTCAGGCACTGGGGGGCTGCCCAGGGGCGCTTGGAGTGCCCATCCCTGCAGGTGGCACTCAGGGCTCTGGGCTGGGGACAAGGTGGGCATCAGGCACGGCTCGGACTCGATGCTCTGGGAGGGCTTTTCCAACCAAAATGATCCTTAACATCAAAAAACCCCTGAATTTTGGCTTGGATCTTTCTTTTTAACCACCCTCTGCCTGTGTGTCTGCCAGCGTGGGACACTGAGCATGCTGTACTCACACCTTCCACTATCCCAGCTTGCTCCAAGCCCTGTCCAGCCTGGCCCTGGACATTTCCAGGGATGGGGCAGCCACAGCTGCTCTGGGCACCCTCACAGGGATCAGTTATTATCTAATATCTGATCTAAACCTACTCATTTTGAAGCCATTTCCCCTTGTCACTCTAAGGAGACACTCTTTAAAACTTTTCACTTTTCAGTTTTCCATTTCTTGTGTGTTGCTTGGTGTAATTACATGGTTCCTTTACTTCCAACATAACACAAGTAAAATTAATAAATATTTAACCCTTCCTCAAGCCAGAGACTGAGGGAAGCCCAACCTACTGTTACATTTTTAACAGGAAAATAGTTATCATATATTCCTGCTGCAGAATTGCCCCTGAGAGCCATTCCTTGCCCTCTGTTTTTTATTACAGATTTAACCATTGCTAACCAGCTTTCTTGCATTGATAGTTTGGTTTTAAATTAATAAACATAGTGGTCACATGCAGAAAGGTCTGCCTTACATATTAGCCCTCTGAAGAGTGAAGGTTGTTCACGGGCCTTTATAAAGGGGGGTACCACATCTGTGATGTGGGGATGGAGCAGCCCAGCTGGGTGTTCACAGGGGGATTTCTCCTGCCAGGGAAACCATGGGCCAAAGCTTCCAGGAGGAGCTCTCTGATGTCCTGCTGCTGAAATTGCTGCGCTCTGCCACAGAGGCATCCAAGGACAGAGACAAGGTAAGGCTGGGGGAATAGGGTGGGCTTGGTGGAGCTAATTAACCCTGCATTGAAAACAGAACAGGAAAAAGGCACCAGTTACTTTAGGTCTCTTTGCCCCAGTGTTTGAGGGCAGCTGCAGCTCAGACCCTCCCCTCAGGGCTGGTGTTCAGGGTTCCTGTGTTGTTTGAGTTGCAGGGAATTTGACTGGGCTTCTCCACAGTGCAGGGGGATTTGGTTTGGTTTGTGGCCCTTTGCAGAGAATGATCTTTCTGGTGGCATTTAGGAAGACCCAGTGTGACTCCAGCTGTGCTCCTTGCTGGCTCTGAGATGATTTCACAGCAGGCTTCAAATCAAACCTTGTGAAGAACAGAGGGCTTTTTGTGTGTTCCAGGTGAAGAGCAACGCTGTGCGTGCCCTTGGGAACGTGCTGCATTTCCTGCAGCCCTGCCACGTGGCCAACCCCAGGTTCAGGGAGGCCATCGAGGAGGCCCTGCAGGCCCTGATTGCCACGGTGGGCAGCGAGGCCACCATGAAGGTGCGCTGGAACGCCTGCTACGCGCTGGGCAACGTCTTCAGGAACCCTGCCCTGCCTCTGGGTGAGAGCCTGTCCCCTGCCCTGGCTGCTGTGCTCTGGGGGCTGAGCACATCATCATCTGTGCTCTTGGGGCTGAGCACATCATCATCTGTGCTCCTGTGGGGCTGAGCACGTCATCATCTGTGCTCCTGTGGGGCTGAGCACGTCATCATCTGTGCTCTTGTGGGGCTGAGCCCATCATCATCTGTGCTCCTGTGGGGCTGAGCACATCATCATCTGTGCTTTGGGGGGGCTGAGCACATCATCATCTGTGCTCCTGTGGGGCTGAGCACATCATCATCTGTGCTCTTGGGGCTGAGCACATCCTCACCTCTGCACTTGTGGGGCTGAGCACATCCTCATCCCTGCGCTTGGGGCTGAGCACATCATCATCTGTGCTCTGGGGGGGCTGAGCACATCATCATCTGTGCTCTTGGAGCTGAGCACATCCTCATCTCTGCTGCCCCTGGGCTGGAGAAGGAGGGGGGAAGCCAAGGGAGCTGAGTTTGCTGTCACAGCTCTCCCAGGGCTCTGCCCAGTGGAACAGACTCAGCTCCTTCAGTGCCAGGGCAGGGGTAACTGCTGTGTTCAGCTGGGTCTGTCATGTCAGGAAACAGTGGGATTATAGATGTGAATAAATGCTCTTGTAAAACTTCAGGAGATTAACTGTTTTAACTAATATTTCATTTCATAACCCTCGATTCTCCCATTTAAACCACAATAAATTCAATGCGTGTCAGCCCATTAAATATTCAGGAGACGTGTATAGTTTTGCATGTTTTGGCTGATTAAAAAAGGGTTTTTTTTATTATTTTTTTTTCAGGAGAGGCTCCTTGGGCCACGCAAGCTTTCAGCGTCCTTTCCTCCGTAGTCAAGTCGTGCAAGAACTTCAAAGTGCGGATCAAGTCGGCCATGGCGCTGTCCATCCCCAGCAGGAGGGAGTGCTACGGCTCCACCGAGCAGTTCTGCCACATCTGGAGCGCCCTGGTGGTGGCCCTGCAGAGGAGCGAGGACACCGAGGACTTCCTGGAGTTCAAGTACAGCTCCAGCCTGCGGAGCCAGCTGTGCCAGGCCCTGCTGCACCTGCTGCAGCTGGCCAGGGCCTCGGACCTGCCCCTGCTGGGCAGCAGCCTGCGGGAGCACGGCCACGCCATCCGGCCCTGCGTGCTGCAGTACCTGAGCTGCCCGGGCCAGCAGGGTGGCACGGGGGCACACCCAGAGCCGGGGCACAGGCAGAGAGCGCTGCAGGGAGCCATCGAGCACCTCAGTGCCCTGGAGAGAGAGCTGCAGGGCAAGGCCAGGCTCAGAGTGTCCCTGTTCCTGGAGGATGTCCTGACACACCACACCAGTGCCACCGAGCTGGCAGAGGCTTGAGGGAGATGAAACCCACCCCAGTGACCAAATGTTCCACGGGGAGCACAGAGCTGTGTTCCCTTGCACAGGACATCCAGAGGAAAAGTTTCCTGCTGCTGATATTAAGTATTTTGTTCCAGACTTTGTTAATAATGCCTCTAGGACTTCTTTTTCATATTATTACTATTTTTTATTGTTGTGTTTGGGGAACTCTGCCCTCCTGGGGCAGGTTTGTGCACTTTGCTGTCACAGCGTCTCCGCTTGGAAAACAAATGCCTTTTCCTCCTCTGTGTGTTTTATAAAGCTGCCTGTTCCCCCAGCTTATCTCAAAGCATTTTCTTCCCATTGCTGCAGGATCCAGAATCGTGTTTGTAAAGCAGGGGGCTGGAAGGATTTTGTTTTTCAGAGCACTGCAAATGTTGTCACTCTTGTGTTCCTGCAATAAACCCAAATATGCCAATATTTGAAGAATAGCTTAGAGCAAACAGCCTTTGCCTTTAGCTGTCTGTGTTCCCAGTGCTGTACACCTGGCCTGAGCCTCCCTGCTGCCTCCACTCATCCTTCTTCCTAAAAAAATCACAATTCCTTCTTTCCAGGTGGATGGCACTGTGCTGCCTAAGCCAGAAAATGCAAAGCAGGTTCTCCAAGGCTGGAATTTTGGCTCTCCAAGCACCTCTGTGGGAGATGCAGTGGTGTTCTAACAGCACATGGATTTGTTTGTGGTTCTGGAGTTCTGTCCCCTTCCATTCCTTTCTGCTGGTGTTACTTACTCTGTGTTTGCTCTGTGCTTACTCTGCTGATAGCCAGGGCAGTGCTGAGCTCTCTGATGTTGCTGGGGACAGATCAGCAGCTCCAGGAATGAGCAGGGCTCTGGGGCTCTCAGAGTTAATGCCTGCTGTCCTAGCCCTGGGCTGGATGTTTGAACAGAGCTCAGGGCAAGCCCTGCCTGTCGTAAAACCTCTGGGCTTTATAAATTCATAAATAAATTCATCTCTTTGTTCTTCCACCTTTGCTGCTGGTTTCAGCAGGGCTGAGAGGATCCAAAACTTCCTGGGGCAAGGGAGCCTTTTCCAGGGGATGGATGGATGGATGGATGGATGGGATGGAGGGATGGATGGATGGATGGAGGGATGGATGGATGGATGGAGGGATAGAGGATGGATGGACGGACCCAGTTCCCTGCCAGGGATGAGTTCTGCTGCTGTACCAGCCCTGTGTGTGGTCAGGCTGGAAGCCCTAGGATGGAGGCAGAGCTGAGCATCCCTGCTGGCCTGTCCTGGCTCTGTGACACATTTGCACTTGAGCTTCCCTTGCTCCTTTCCTCTCTGCCTGCTGCAGCTGATCCCACCTTTGAGCTCCCACACCTGAACCAAGCCTGTGTTTCTGCACTGCCTTGGGGAGAAATCTGTCCCTTAGCCACTGAAAGCAAGCAGAGCTTTGCCTGGATTTCTGTCCCAAGGTTGCTGACATCTCTGGAGCTGCCTCCATCCTGTGCCAGCTGGAGTGCTGGGGCAGCTGTGGCACTTGGGAGTGGGGTGTACCTGAGCTGTGAGTGCTCCAGCAGCCCCATCCAGTGTCAGGCTGTTCTCTGAACAGAGAAATCTGTGTTATCCGTGTTTTTGTGCACCCCAGGAAGCAGATGGGAGCTGCTGTCATTCCCAATAGGGCATCCCCCTTTGCCAGCCCTCTGGGGACAGAGGGGTGTGCCCTGCTGTGCCCTGTGCCACCCTCGCTGCCCATGGCAGCCACAGGGCAGCCCCCAGCCCCATCCTCCATCCTGGTGGGGCACGGGGGGCTGGGGAGAGGCAGCACCTTCTCCACCCTGGCCAAGGTTTTATTGTGCTGCCTCTTTATTGTTGTGTTTACAAGGCAGGCCCTTTATAGGTTTTCCTATGAATAGTTCCAAGGAGAAGGTAATTACCTTATCACATGCAGGATGATTTATAGCCAAGGTGGCAAGGGACACTCAGCTCCACATCGGCTCCGTTTGAAAGACAATCCGCCCCTTCTTCCCGGGGTCAGCGGCTGGGGAAAACAAAAGGGCTTTGCTGTGCTGTGCTTTAGTGCCCGGGGGCGGCTCCTGCGCCGAGCCCTGGGCTCGTCACCCACCTGCAGCCCCCGGGGACACCCGCGGTGGTGGCTGTGCCCTGGGGACACCCGCGGTGGTGGCTGTGCTCTGGGGACACCTGCAATGGTGGCTGTGCCCTGGGGACACCTGCGGTGGTGGCTCTGCCCTGGGGACATCTGCAATGGTGGCTGTGCCCTGGGGACATCTGCAATGGTGGCTCTGCCCTGGGGACACCTCCAATGGTGGCTGTGCCCTGGGGACACCCGCGGTGGTGGCTGTGCCCTGGGGACATCTGCAATGGTGGCTGTGCCCTGGGGACACCTGCGGTGGTGACTGTGCTCTGGGGACATCTGCAATGGTGGCTGTGCCCTGGGGACACCTGCGGTGGTGGCTCTGCCCTGGGGACACCTCCAATGGTGGCTGTGCCCTGGGGACACCCGCGGTGGTGGCTGTGCCCTGGGGACACCCGCGGTGGTGGCTGTGTTTGGGGACGCCTGCAATGGTGGCTGTGTTTGGGGACATCTGCAATGGTGGCTGTGTTTGGGGACACCTGCAATGGTGGCTGTGTTTGGGGACATCTGCAATGGTGGCTGTGCCCTGGGGACACCTGCAATGGTGGCTGTGTTTGGGGACACCCGCGGTGGTGGCTCTGCCCTGGGGACACCTGCAATGGTGGCTGTGTTTGGGGACACCTGCGGTGGTGGCTGTGCCCTGGGGACACCTGCAATGGTGGCTGTGTTTGGGGACACCCGCGGTGGTGGCTGTGGCTCTGCCCTGGGCACACGCAGCACGGAGCAGCCACCGCGGGGCACTCACAGCGTCCCCGCGGGCTGGTAAACTCCCCAGCTATTGGAATGGTAGTTTTATTTTTAATTCATTTTATTTTGAATTAATTTTATTTTTAATTCATTTTCCGCTTCCCTCCAGCTGCCTCCACGCCCGGGGAGCACGGGCAGTGATTTACCGGCGCCCGTTCCGCCCCGAGCATCCCCGGGCTCCGCCGTGTCCGGTGGCCCCGGGAGCGGCCCCGGGAGCGGCCCCGGGCCACGAGGTGGCACCACGACCCCGGGCACGGCGGCGGCGGCTCCGCTGGCCCGTGTCCCCCCGCGGGTCCTGCTTGTCCCCGGGCGCTGTCGCGGGGTGGCACCGACGTGTCCCAGCCCGGGCAGCCCCGGGGCCGAGCGGGGATCCGGGGCACTCACGGGGGGTTTCCCTGCCGATGGCTTCGGCCCCGGGCTGGGACCGCGGTGTCAGCGACCCCGGCCCGTGAGCGATGGGTGCCGAGCCAGGGGTGACTTCCAGTGGCGGGGTCAAAGGGAAGAGGCTGATCCTCGGTCCATGCCCGCTGCCTGTGCCATAAAAAATGGCTCTGCGCCCTCTCGCAGGCCGTCCCTCCCTGGGACCCGCTAATCCGGTGATTTTTATCCTGTCTGTTTTCCTTCTCTCCCCTCGGTGATTTTTATCCTGTCTGTTTTCCTTCTCTCCCCTCGGTGATTTTTATCCTGTCTATTTTCCTTCTCTCCCCTCTGCAGCCTCCCGGCGCTCCCCCTCGGGCTCCGGGGCCGCGCTGATGGATGGAGCCGGCCGCTGGGAGGGAGGGGATGTGGGCACAGCGAGGGGATGTGGGCACAGCGAGGGGATGTGGGCACAGCGAGGGGATGTGGGCACAGCGAGGGAATGTGGGCACAGTGAGGGGATTTGGGCACAGTGAGGGATTTGGGCACAGGGAAGGGATTTGGGCACAGGGAGAGGATTTGGGCACAGCGAGGGATTTGGGCACAGGGAGGGGATGTGGGCACAGCGAGGGGATTTGGGCACAGTGAGGGAAGGGATTTGGGCACAGCAAGGGATTTGGGCACAGCGAGGGATTTGGGCACAGCGAGGGGATTTGGGCACAGCGAGGGATTTGGGCACAGGGAGGGGATGTGGGCACAGCGAGGGGATTTGGGCACAGGGAAGGGATTTGGGCACAGCAAGGGATTTGGGCACAGCGAGGGGATGTGGGCACAGCGAGGGATTTGGGCACGGGGAAGGGATGTGGGAACAGCGAGGGAATGTGGGCACAGTGAGGGGATTTGGGCACAGCGAGGGGATTTGGGCACAGCGAGGGAATGTGGGCACAGTGAGGGGATTTGGGCACAGTGAGGGATTTGGGCACAGGGAAGGGATTTGGGCACAGGGAGAGGATTTGGGCACAGCGAGGGATTTGGGCACAGGGAGGGGATGTGGGCACAGCGAGGGGATTTGGGCACAGTGAGGGAAGGGATTTGGGCACAGCAAGGGATTTGGGCACAGCGAGGGATTTGGGCACAGCGAGGGATTTGGGCACAGCGAGGGGATTTGGGCACAGCGAGGGATTTGGGCACAGGGAGGGGATGTGGGCACAGCGAGGGGATTTGGGCACAGGGAAGGGATTTGGGCACAGCAAGGGATTTGGGCACAGCGAGGGGATTTGGGCACAGGGAAGGGATTTGGGCACAGCGAGGGGATGTGGGCACAGCGAGGGGATTTGGGCACAGGGAAGGGATTTGGGCACAGGGAAGGGATGTGGGCACAGCGAGGGGATTTGGGCACAGAGAGGGGATTTGGGCACAGCGAGGGATTTGGGCACAGTGAGGGATTTGGGCACAGTGAGGGGATTTGGGCACAGCCCGACCCTTGGTGGCCTCACCTGGCTGTCACCACGCTCCTCCTGGGGGCTAAAGGTGTTGCAGGAGGGATCCCAGCAGGAAAAGTGTGTGCAGGGAGGGAGCAGTGTGGAAGAAAACCATGGGCACCACGGGGCTCTGGGCACCGCAGCGCCAAGTGGGGATGGGCACAGGGATTCTGAAGGAGCAGGATTGTCCCTGGGGCCATCCCTTGCTGTGCCAGCCCCGGGAGAAGGGAGCCCACGCTGTCCCGGGGGGGTGCTCTGGCTCCCCGGGAGCCCAGACTGGTATTTCAGTCTAGACGTGCTGGTATTTTTCAGTCCAGCAGATTTCCTTGATGGCCCAGCGGCGGAGCAGGGGCACGCTCGGCACACTGGCACGGTGGCACCTGCAGGGTGGGGGATTCCCATGGGGGCACAGCCTGTGCAGGCACCGTCCCCAGTCCCTGCCCCTGGAGCAGCAGGAAAAACGTTTGCCCTGGAATGGGAGGGAAAACTCTGTGGAACTCGAAATTTGCTCATAAAGCCGGGCTGGCCGGGTGGGAGGCTTGCCACATCTTGCTGGAGCGCTGGCCCACGTGCAGAGAGCTGTGATGGGCCGGGTGATTCAACAACCACCCCTGCTCCTGCTGCCCCTGCGAGCCGGGCTTGGGCTGGGTACATATTTTGGGGGGCACCGAAAGCTCAGCACTGAAACATCACCATGGCTTGGGTCAGTCCTCTCGTGCTGCCACCGCTGGGCTGATGCTTTCACCAGCAGCAATGCCCCTGTGTGTGCCACCCGTGCCAGGGGACCCATCCCGGGGACAAAGGCGGCTTTGAGGGCCCGGCCGTGCCCGGGCGGCCTCGGGGATGTGTGAAATTCGGCTTTGGCCCAGCTCCTTCCTGGAGCGGAACTGTTCTCAGCGAAACCGTCCCCAGCGCCGCCCTAATGGCTTTTCTCTGTGCGCCCGCATTAATGAACGCGAGGCCCGGCCTAATCGGGGGGAAGCCATGCAAGTAATTGCCTGAATTTTTAATTCGGGGTTATGATAGGGGAATCAAAGTCACACGGCAGCCGCCGAGGCCGCCCGCGGCTCCGCGCCATTGACTCCCGCAATTTGCTTTTGATTTTTGCCCTCCCGGCTCCCCCCACGGCCGCTGGGGACCCCGCTGGGGGCCGGGGCAGGACCCTCCCAGGGAGGGAAATGGGCCTGGAGCGGGGTGTCACCTGCAGCAGGGCTGGGGGAGCTGGGCTGTGCCCGTGGGGGGCTCTCGCCACAGGTGGGAATCGGTGCCAGCCTCCAACGGCGTTTCCTTGTGGAGAGTTGGATTTTACTTTTCTTGGGACCTCTGGAATTTCTCTGGTTCCATTGTGGCAGCTCTTGCCCTCAGCCTGGGGAGGCACCAGTGGGGACGCCCCGCTCAGAGCATGTCTGGTGCCACCATTGTCACACGAAGGACCAAGTGACACAGACACTCGTGGGGTGACACAGGGCTGTGGGGCTGGCCAGGTTTTGGGCTGGGTCTCCCTGAAGCACAACTGGGACTGGCACTGAAACCGCCCCAAATTTGGGAGCCCTGTCCCCAGGGAGCTCCTCAGCCCCGAGCATCCCCTGGGCCCTGGCAGCGGCCACTCTGCTTTTGTTTTCCCAGAAAACAACCCCACCTCCACACCGGTTCCAGCTCGCTGCCCTCCGCTTTGTCTTAAAATTCATAAAGAGTCAGAGGACGTGCGGCAAAGCAGAATGGCATCCGTGCAATGCCCGCCCCGTGGGGACACGGCGGCCACCGGGGCCACCCTGCCTGGCACCGGGAGGGGGGCGCAGCAGGAGGGGCGCAGGTGCCACGCCGGCCGTGGGGCACAGCCGGGCACGGTGGGCACGGGGCAGCCCAGCCGTGCTCAGGGACCCTCTGCCTGCCCGGCCGTGCCCCGTGACCCCGTGTTTGGGCTTTGGGCCCTGTTGTGGTGTTCCTTGTGCTGATCCCAGGGGCAGATAGCATTGTTTGCCCTGACACGTAAGCCAGTGACAACCTCGAGAGCTCTGGCATGGATTCCGAGCGCTCTCCCGGCCTGCCCCGCTCCCAGCAGCGCCTTTTATAGCCCAGCAGAACTTGTTTGGCTGTGGCAGCCAAGCAGAACCCGAGCGGGAGCTGGGGCTGGGGCTGGGGCTGGGGCTGGGGGGACCCGAGCGTGGCTCACCATGGGTGCGGGGTCCCATCCACACCCCGCAGCCCCACGGCCCTGCCGAGGGTCCCTGCTGCCCACGGCTGCCCAGCCCTGCCCTCCCTCCAGCTCAGCCCACAGTGAGGGCTCTGAAATGAGGGGTCTGGGGGGTTTGGGGGGGCTCAGAGTGGGGGATACGGCTGGGGAGGGGATGTGGTGGGAAGGCAGAAGGACGCGTGGCCGTGGCCATGGGTGGGGATGAGCTGAGGGGGTCCTGAGCCCACTGCCTGTCCCCTGGCAGAGCAGAGGGACACGAGCAGCCCCAGAAGGGTCCCAGCTGCAGGTGAGGGCCCAGCAGGCCGCCTGTGCCCCCCGGAGCAGCAGAGCCTCGGCGCAGGACGGGAGGTGAAGACGGATTATGAAAGTGTTTCTTTGCTTTGCTGTTGAGAAAGGAGAACTTCAAAGGGGCCATTTATCACCAGACAAAGAGAGTCGCGAGTTATTTGCGAAGCGGAGGGGAGAAACATTAATTACCGGCGTGGCAGACAAACGCTGCTGCTGGTGTCCTCCTGCCCACCCTGTGCCCCGTCCCAGCAGGTCCTGGGTGGCTCCTGTCCCCCCCTGGGCCAGCCCCAGTTCCTCTCCCATCTCCTCCCGTGCCAGTGGGGCTGTGGGGCTCTGCGTGAGGGCACGGGGTGATGGACGTCCCCAGGGGGATGCACGTCCCAGCGTGGGGGCACCCACACCAACGTGGGGGCTCCCCACTGCTGCCAGCACAGCCCAGCCCCACCTGAGCGCTCCTGTGGGCTGAGAGCAGACACGGTGCACACCACATGGGGATGAATCCACGCCCGCAATCCATCCCTGAGCCCCAGAGCATCTCCTCCTGGATGATGCCCAGGTTGGTGTTTGCTGTGCTTGGGGCAGGGGGCACACAGGGGAAAGAGGAGATGTCACCTCACTCTGTGGCTTGGTGACAGCTGGGACGTGTCCCCTCCTGGGAGCTGGGTGGGTTCTGCAGCACAGACCGTGACGGGGCGTCTGTGGGGTGTCATTGGGGTGTCTGTGCTGGGTCAGCAGGGGACGGGGCCAGCAGGGCCCAGCCCATGGAGCCTCTCTGCCAGCAGCTCTGCAGAGGGACACCCAGGGCTATGCCCATGGTCTGGACAAGCCAAAAGGCAATTTGCCCCCTAACCAAAGGTGCCCGCAGCCCCGGCTGCCCCGCAGGGTGGCGGTGGCAGCTTTGGGGGCCACGTGTGTCGGGGTGCGGGGCAGGGGGGTCCCCCGGCCCTGCCCCCGGGGCGGGCAGCTCTGCCTTTCATGTGTGACCCCTCCCGAAACCACAGCTTCCCCTGGGATCAACCGCGGGTCATATTTAATAAAGGTGGGGATGGGAGAAGGCTCAAAACATTACATCACCGTGTGGGGGAGGCGCAGGCGGGCCGGGAATGCGAAAATCTCAGCGCGAGTGGGGGCAGAGCGGAGGGACCCTCCGTGAGGGCTGCAAGGGCCGCTCTGGTGGGAACTCGCCTGCCCACTGCCCGCGGGGTCAGAGGTGTCCGCACGCGCTCGGGCGTTAAATGAAACAAACTCTAAGGGAAAATGAGAGAGAGGCGGATGGCAAACGTGCAAACGTGTCCCTGGCACAAATCCCCAGCGCTGTGCCCGCAGGAAAATCCCCCCAGTGCCCCTGTGCTTCTGTGGGCCCACCCTGCAGTGCCAGGGGACACGAGGCTGCCCAGGCAGGACAGGGGGTGCCCTGTGCCGTGCCATGCCAGGGGACACGAGGCTGCCCAGGCAGGACATGGCTCCTGTGCTGTGCCATGCCAGGGCAGATTCCCCTGAGTGCCTGGGCCGTGCCAGGGCTGCCTGCAGGGCTCTGCTGCCAGGCGGGAGCTGCAGCCCGGCTCGGGGCAGGCCCTGCGGGCCCCTCTGCGATGGAGGAGGATGCGGCCGTGGCTGAGGCATTGCCTGCACAGGGCGGGTGCACCCGGACGGCTTTTCCCTCCTCGCGGCCGGTGTGGAGGGCTGGGCTGGCTGCTGGTTTGGAGTCCCCGAGGTGATGGGGAGCGGGAGGCGAGGCCGCTCCAGCCGGGGAGATGCGGGCTGGCCGCGGACCGGGCGCCTCGGGAGGCCTGAGGGCCGAGCAGAGCGTGCCCCGGTTAGAGCAGATGGAAACACCCTCTCCTGGCACGGCCTGCCCGCATTGCCAGCCGCAGGCACCTCCCGCTGGAGGCTCGGGCTGGGGCTGGGAACCGGGCTGGGAACCGGGCTGGGAACCGGGCTGGGAAATTCTCTGGGAAAGTATCTGGGAACCTGTCTGGGAAAGGCCGCGCTGGCAGCCCCGGGCACCCCCGGCCCCTCTGCCCGGCGGAGTTAATGAGCTGTGCCGGACAGCGCTGGGAAAGGGCGGCCGGCAGCCAGAGCCCGGGAGCGGGGCCTGGAGAAAGGGGAAGAGCAGCGGGGCGAGAGAGATGGACCAGAAAACGACGCCCACTTCATTAGCCAGGTGGTTCCAAATGTGTGGAAACAGGACAAGGTCCGGGGCACCCACTGTGACAGAACACGATTATCATGCGATGCCATGAGGGCTGTGCAAAGAGCACGGCAGAGCTCAGCAGCCCGCTTGAAAGGGACTGAGACCTGCTGGGGCAGGAGCCAGGCTGTTCCCAGGCTGGGCACAGAGGGTGTCACACGGCCCTGGTGGCACTGAGGGGCTGGCACAGAGGGTGTCACACGGCCCTGGTGGCACTGAGGGGCTGGCACAGAGGGTGTCACACAGCCCTGGTGGCACTGAGGGGCTGGCACAGAGGGTGTCACACGGCCCTGGTGGCACTGAGGGGCTGGCACAGAGGGTGTCACACAGCCCTGGTGGCACTGAGGGGCTGCCCGGGGTGGCACAGGCCCTGCAGGGTCCCTCAGCCCCATGGGTTTGGTGTCTCTGCCATCTGCTGGGATCTGGAGAATTTTGGGGTGACCAGGGAGCACCTGTGGGTGCAGACAGTGGTGGGCAGGTGCCACTGACCCTCAGAGGTGGGAGAGCTGAGCACAGGGGGAACACCCACCAGTAATTTGCTCCCTGCAGACCTCGGGGTGCAGGGCACAGCAGGGCTGGGGAGCCCCTGACCCTCACCCAAGGATTCACACGGTGCAAGAGGGGTCACAGGGAGCTTCTGTCACCTCCCTGTGGCACCAGGGCTGGGAGCTGGCTCCAAGCTGGGAGCTCGAAAAGAGGCTTTTGGGGATTTTTCAGTGCTCTCTTCTCTAGGTTGTGCTCAGCTGCTGTGTGGCCATGACAACCCCAGCGTGGCCGTGGTGTGCTCACCCGCACCTCCCTCCCAACACAGAGAGGTTTCCTGCTCCCTGCGATCCCCAGCATCCCCCTGTGGCTCTGCCCTGTCCCCCGAGGGCAGGGGGCTCTCAGGGTGCTGTGCTGCCGTGTTCCATGGAGCAGGAATGGTTTTATGGGCAGTTCAGGCTGTCCAGCCCATGCAGCTCCCAGCTCTGCACAGGCTGTTCCCTGCCCAGCCTGGGGCCTTCCCTTCCCTTCCCTTCCCTTCCCTTCCCTTCCCTTCCCTTCCCTTCCCTTCCCTTCCCTTCCCTTCCCTTCCCTTCCCTTCCCTTCCCTTCCCTTCCCTTCCCTTCCCTTCCCTTCCCTTCCCTTCCCTTCCCTTCCCTTCCCTTCCCTTCCCTTCCCTTCCCTTCCCTTCCCTTCCCTTCCCTTCCCTTCCCTTCCCTTCCCTTCCCTTCCCTTCCCTTCCCTTCCCTTCCCTTCCCTTCCCTTCCCTGGCTCTGCAGGGACCGAACTGCCCCCAGCAGCTGCCCCGGGTGTCTGACTGACGGGGGATCCATGGCCAGCGGGTCGGGGACCTCAGCTGAGCTCCTGAGGGGCTCTGGGGCTGCGTTTGGGGCCTGCCATGGGTGCTGGGGGCTGGCAGGAGTTTCTGTGTGTTATGGCATGGGCAGGTAGCTCAGGGTGCCCCGGAGAAGTCGGGATCTGGGAACGCTGGGTTTGGAGCTGCTGGCCTTTGCCAAGAGCAGCAGGAACGGGAAGTGCTTTGGGCACCTGGGCAGTCATGAGTGGAGATCTCAGGCCTGCCTTCCCCTGAAGGGTCCCGGGCTCCTCTGCCCTGCTCTGGGCGTGCTGCCGCCTCTCGTCCTGTGCCTGCTTTGATTTCAGTGAATTTAATTTTGATTTCTGTTGATCTTTGGGACTTGGTGCATTCTCAGCGATAGGGAAAGCAGGTTTTGTTCAGATCCCAGGGCACAGCTTGGATCTCTCCTCTGCCCATTCCCAAACCTGTTCCTGCTCCCAGCCCTGCCTGCTGCCACGGGTCAGTGGGGGCTCGGCGTCCCCCGTGACCTCTGTCCCTGCAGTGTCCCCTCTGCTGTAATTGTGTCCTGCCGTGTCCTGCACAGCTAAATGGCACCGAGCCTGTCCCCAGAGCTGCTCCACAGCGGGGCCGGGACCCCCGGGGGTAACCCCCGTGCTGGGGGTGCTCCCAGCCTGTCCTGCCTGTGCCGGGGCTGGGCCAGCAGGACCCGCACGCTGGAGGGCACGGGGGGAGAAACCACACGGGGTTCTCTCTTATCCTGGCCCCGTTCCAGCGCGGGCACGGCGCCCGACGGAGCCCAACCCGCCGGGGGTCCCGGCTCGGCCCGGGGGGCGCGGGCAGAGGGCGGCGCTCCCTTCCCGGGGCGCTCCCGGCCCCGGGACCCCCGACGGCAGCTCTGGGGCGCTGGGAGCCGCCGTGCCGTGCCGTGCCGAGCCGTGCCGTGCCGTGCCGTGCCGTGCCGTGCCGTGCCCGTGCGCGCCGTCCCGCCCGGCGCTGCCCCCGCCGCTCCCCCGGGGCCTCCCGCGGGCCGCGAGGCAAAGTCCGCCCCGGCGGGCGCTAAGGGCCGGGCCGAGCCGTGCCGGGCCGGGGCGGGGGCCGGAGGAGAGGCTTTGGCGCTGATTTGCATAAGGTATAATGCCTTATGGTGGCGGTCATGGCTCGGTAGAGCGCGGCCCGCGGCCCGCAGCAGCCGCGGCCGGGGCGGAGCGGGAGCAGCGCGGCGAGCGGAGCGGCGGGAGCGGGGACGATGGTGTCCCAGCTGAGCGCCCTGCAACGGGAGCTGCTGGGCGCCCTGCTCAGCTCCGGCGCCACCAAGGAGGGGCTGATCCGCGCCCTGGAGGACATGGTGCCCGCCGCCGGCTTCGGCGTCAAACTGGAGAGCCTGCCGCTGTCCCCGGGCGGGCCCCCCGACGGCAGGGCCGCGCTGCCGCCGCTGGCCAACGGGCACGGCAAGGGCAAGCTCTCGGGCGACGAGGGCTCCGAGGACGGCGACGACTTTGACACGCCGCAGATCCTCCGCGAGCTGCAGTCGCTCAACACGGAGGAGGCCGTGGAGCAGCGGGCGGAGGTGGAGAGGATGATCAGGTACCGGCACCGCCCGCGGGGATCGGCCCGACGGCCGCGGCCCCAGCGCCCTGCCGGGGCTCGCTCCGGTGTGCCGGGCCCGGCGCGGGCTCCCGGCGCTCCCCGCTCGCCGTGTCCCGCCCGTGGCGGCTCCCGGGGCTCCCCGCCCGCCCCGCGGTCGGTCCCGGTGGCGGCTCCCGGGGCTCCCGGCGCTCCCTGTCGGACCCCGCTGCGGAGCGGAGCGGAGCGGAGCGGAGCGCAGCGGGCAGGGGGAAGCCGGAGCCCGCGGCCGCGTCCCCCCCGTCCCGTCGGGGCTGCCCGTCCCCGGTAGCGGCGGGGCTCGGACCGGCCGCCGGCTCCGTCCGTCCGCGCCGGCGGCTCAAACGTAAACCGCACCACGTGGAGCCCGGGGCGTTATTAATTTATTTCTATAAATCATCAACAGAAAGATACACAAAAGGCCGCGATCAGGGCGATCGGGCCGGCGGGTTATTCATTGCCGGGGTTGTAAAGCGGACCGGGAGCGGGGAAGGAGGAGGGAACCCCGACGGCGGCGGCTCCGCTCCGGCCCATCCCGGGATGCGGCTCCGCTCCGAACCGAACCGAGCCGGGCCGGGCCGGGCCGAACGGGGCAGCCCCGGGCTCGGCGGGCAGCGCTGCCCCGGCCCGTGGGAGCGGCACCGAGCCCGCCCCGGAGCCCCGGGGAAGCGGCGCCGGTGTGAGCAGGTGGGAGCCCCGCGGGCCGGCCCCGAGTGCGGCGGGCACAGCTCGGGCTCTGTCCGTGTGGGGACACCGGGCGCTGCCGTTCCTGTCGCGATGCCCAGTGCGGTGCCCGGAGCGCGGCCCGGTGCTGCCCGCCCTGTGTGCCCGGTGCTGCCGCCGTGTGTGCCCGCCGTGTGTGCCCGGTGCGGCCCGCCGTGTGTGCCTGCCGTGTGTGCCCGGTGCTGCGGCCGTGTGTGCCCGGTGCTGCCGCCGTGTGTGCCCGCCGTGTGTGCCCGGTGCTGCCCGCCCTGTGTGCCCGCCGTGTGTGCCCGGTGCTGCAGCCGTGTGTGCCCGGTGCGGCCCGCCGTGTGTGTGCCCGCCCGGTGTGCCCGCCGTGTGTGCCCGGTGCTGCCGCCGTGTGTGTGCCCGCCCTGTGTGCCTGGTGCTGCAGCCGTGTGTGCCCGGTGCTGCCGCCGTGTGTGCCCGTGCCCTCCGCCAGCCCGCAGAGCCCGGGGACGGCCCCGACTCTTGCCCCGGGATCTCGGCAGTCGCGCTCCTGTCCCGCCCCGGTACCGGCAGGTGCCCTTTGGGGACCGGGCAGTGCCACCCATGCCCAGACCGGGACCCTTCGGGGGCCGAGGGGGCCCCTGCGAGGGAGGATCCATCGCGGGCCTCTCCCGATGGGCGCCCAGCCCTCCTGCCCGGCACGGAGCCCGCACCCCTGGGTGCTCCCGCCTGTCCCCGGTGTCCCCTTGCTGGCCACATCCACCCGGGGTGCCCGGGGCGCTGAGCGCCGGGGTCCCCGTGCTCCCACAGGTGTTTCTGAGCAAAGTTTGCCCCGGGTGCAAACAAGAGCGGGCACATGTCCCTGAGGAGCCTTTGCAAGGAGCTCGTGTTTGCTCTGAGAGAGGCCTTTGTACTTGGAGAGGGAGCAGCCAGGGCGGCCGGGAGACACCGACCGCAGCCCTGCTGGGGCTGAGCCCCCTCTTCTCCTTCTCTCCTGGGGTCCCGACCCAGGGCAGGCTCAGCCCGGGCTGTGCCCGCATCCCGGGGCTGCTCAGGAGCCCTGCAGCTCTCTGGGACCGGGGTCTGGGCTTTGCTGCCCGCCCATGGCGTGGTGGGTGCTGTGGGGTGACCCACAGAGAGCCCAGCTCTGGACAGACACCCCACAGCTCCCTCCGGGCCCCATCCACCTGCAGGGCTCACCCACGCCTCACCCAGGGAAATAACAAACCCCAGATCCCACCCGTGGGCTGGGGACTTTGGGAAGGCCACCAGCCCTGGGGAGCCAGCAGAGCCACCCTGCGTGGGGAGCGCAGGCACAGCCCGGTGTGCAGGGAGATGCTGGGCAGGATGGCATTTCTGCAGGGAGCTGGGCTTATAGTCCATCTCTATAAATTCTTGGCATATTTCTCTGAGGATGTGGAGTGTATTTACCTGGTTCTGAGGCTGACAAAATGGGCGAGCTGGTCTGGGAGTCCCTGGGAAGAGGAACAGGATTTGCCCCCGCCTGTGTGTGAGGCTGGATGGGGAAATGATGGCTTTTTCTCGGGCAGCATTGGCAGCCAGGCTTTGTGGGGCTAATTTTGTGCAAGAAAAACACCTTTCCATGGTTCTGGTGAGAAGGACCGTGGAGCCAGGGCTGTAAACTGGTTTTCCAGTATTAGAAAGCACTCCTGGGCTGGGTCGGGGCTTTGGTTTTGTTTGTAAGTAAACTCCTGTTGAAGATTGGACAATTAATGTTTGTTTTATTTCATTTTGGTGACAGAATCAAAGAATAAGGGCTGGTGTTGACTCAAAAGGTTTTCCTCTCTGGCTTTTTAGGTTACCAAAAAAGAAAGGAAAAAAAAAAAGAGGCCAAACAAACACTCAAACGTTTCATTTTGGGTCAAGTCCAAACATTTTGTTTAACATGAAACAAAATGTTTGGGTTTGGTTTCAGGTTGTTTAACCCTTTTGAATACGGTCAAGTTGATTCGTAAAGGAAAAATCACTGCTCAGAAATTAGGACCTGAGTAATTGTTTTGAAAGTGTAAGTGTGAAACACGTTGGAAATGTCAAGGTGAAGCCTTTTTAAAAATAATTAAATGGAGGGAAATTCCGGGACTTTTTTTACTAATTCTCTGATATTTTTCCAACCAAAATGTTGCCAAGTTTTATGTGAATTTCCAAATCTCCTGTGTAGCCCCCGAGTCCCTCATTTGACATTTTCCAAGCGTGCTCTGGTTCACATTCACTGACCCTCGGTTTCACTCTGAGCAAACGCTGCCCTGGGCTCGGTCGCGAACCAAACCTGTCTTAGAAATGATAATGAGCTCTGTTTCATTAACTCGTTATTAATCAGTAATTAGTGGGATCGGTTGGGTGACATGAGCCGCTGGTGACAGCGGTCTGCCCGAGCCCCTCAGCTGGGGCACGGCGCCTGTGCCCGGCTCTCCTGGGCAGGACATTCCCTCCACATCCTTCTCCTCGATTCCCACTTTTTCTGGGAGCCATCCCACGGGCAGGGCCCCCCAAACCAGCGGGGTTCCCGGCCTGGGGGTGCAGCTTTGGGCCAGGAAGGCTCCGTGGCTCCTTCCCAGGACTGACAAAGCCCAGCTGGGCTCTGCTCCGGTGTTTTGCCGTGGATCCAACCAGCTTTGTTTTCAAACTACATTCAGGAATAAAAGTAAGAAATCTACTTGTTGGGCTTTTTTTTTTTTTTTTTTTTTTTTTTTTTTCACTTGACAAGGTGAAGGATCCAAAGCAGGTGATGAATTGGGGAAGCAGTTGGACGTTCCAAGCCGGCATTGGGGCATCGCATTATTTGAGTGCAGGACTGTGACCGGCTCTGGGCTCACACTGATTTTTCAGTGCTGAAAGTGCTCCCTTTTAGCCCAGAATAAACCCTGGGGTCTTGGGTACAGCACAGGTGTTTTGGCCTTTTCCTCTGCTGTCACACTGGGTATTTGATAGAGCTAAAAACCACGGACAGCATTTGGATTTTCGGCTAATTTTCGTAATTTTATTTTTTCTAAAATGAGATGACGCTAATCAGCAGACTCTGAATCAGCGGACAGTAAAGTAGTGTGATTTAGAGAAGAGTCATTTACACCTGGGTCCCACAGGAGCCAAATTCAAGTGTTTAATAATAATCAGGAATGACTCAAAATTTTCTGGGGTTTGGTTTCGGTTTTGCATTCGGGGTTTGTGTGCCTGGTGTGACCTTGGCTTCTCAGCCTTTTGCGTACGGTCAGTGCATGCACAGCTGTGGCAGCGAGGGAATAGGGTCCCTTTTAAGGGGATATTGAGATTTTTAGGTCGTTATCCCTGTGGGAATGGAAGAGAGAAGCTGCATAGCAAGTGCGATGGGTTCGGCGGCAGGGCAGGGGGCACGGGCACAGTGCAGGTGCTGCACCCTGAGCAGGGCAGGAAGAGCATCCCCAGCCCTTCTCCTTCTTCATGAGCAGAGCAGGATGGGCTCCCCATGCCCATCCGTGTGCATGTCCCACTGCCTGTGCGTGTCTTCCATGGGGAAATCACGCTGAACGCAAGGGCAGCAGCTCATGGACGGGCTGTGCTTCTCCTTGGAGGGTCTGGAGGAGCTTTGCTGGCATTGATGGCACCTTGGTGTGTCCCGTCAGGACACTGGGGTGCTCTCTGGGGGAACAGCCTGGCTGTGATCACACAGTGATGCTGTGAGCCCCCATTCTGCCATCCTGGGCTGGGACGTGGCTCTTTTGGGAGCCTGGGCAAAAACATACACTTGTGTACTTCTGAAGCAGTTTTAATAATACTAATAATTAATAATAATAGTACTGAAAGGTCTCCATTATGGGGAGAAGCAAATCCTGGGGGCTTTCCCCTGGCAGCAGGTGTTAACCCTCGGTTTCCTTGCCCGCAGCGAGGACCCGTGGCGGGCAGCGAAGATGATCAAGGGCTACATGCAGCAGCACAACATCCCCCAGAGGGAGGTGGTGGATGTCACCGGCCTCAACCAGTCCCACCTGTCCCAGCACCTCAACAAGGGCACCCCCATGAAGACCCAGAAGAGAGCTGCCCTGTACACGTGGTACGTCCGCAAGCAGCGGGAGATCCTCCGCCGTAAGTACCTGTGGGAATGGGGGAAATGGGGGAAATGGGGGAAATGGGGGAAATGGGGGTCCCCGTGTCCCTGTCCTGCCCTGGGCACCAGCACCAGCCCCAGACTCCACCTCCCCAAAGCAGTTTTCCAAGTGAAATAAATTTGAGGTGCAGGAAAAGCGGGTGAGAGCCGCTCTGGGTGGCAGGGCTCCCCCTGGCTCGTCCACACAGCTGAATTTCTGGGTGTTTGTGTTTGTTAGAGCTGGGAAAGCAATTAATGATGGCTCACAATTAGGTGCCTTTCCCAGCTTTCTACCTTTTCCCTGTTATTTTTCAGGCTGCTAATTTTTTTTTTTCAACTAAGTGCAAAAAATGTAGAGAGAGAAAATTAAAAACCCCCCGAGTTGCTGCTGTATGTAGCAGGGTTTGGGGCAGTCTGTGCTATTTAAATACGGATTATTTTGACCAAGCACACTTTGTGCCCCTCTCCCACTCTTCCCTGGCCTGGGATCTGTCCTGTAGCTCTCAAAGCAGCCCTGAGTGGCACTGGCACCCCTCAGAAAAGGGCTCTGCCTGCCTCTTCCAGAAGGATGCAATATCCAGCAGAGGGGAAGTGCAGAGAAGGGTTTAGCACCAAATACCATTGCTCTGAAAACACACCTTGAGACGTTAGAGCAAACAGAGCCTGCTCCAGCCTTGCCCTGCGCTTCCCCCCCGTCACGGGGGGAAAAGCCATTATAAAAAGAGGGAGAATTCCCCTGCAAAACTGGGAATAATAAAACCCTCCCATTAATCTCCCTTTACTGCCGTGGTGACAAGTGCCGGGGCTGGGGCGGCCGCCGAAGGTCACCTCTGGTGCTGCCCGCCCCGGGCACGGGTCCCACCGTGCTGGGAGGGGACTGGGAGGGAGCTGTGGCTGAGCACAGATCTGGGGCTCCCTCTCGGGGGGCTCTGCAGCCATCCTGCTGGAAAAATCCTCCCGAAACAAGCACGGGCTGGCAGGGCCCTGCCCATGAATATGCATGGCCGTAGCGTGCCCTGCTCGTGCCTCCCCATTAAACAGGGGTGGCAGCAGGCTGGCCCCTTCCCTTCCCTTCCCGGGGTGGGTGGCAGGGGGCACCTGGCTGGCTCCAAAGCCTGCCCTGGGCTCGGGGTGCTGGGCAGGGGACACGGGGGGACCCTCGGCGCGGGACGGTGGCCACAGGCCAGCTCACGTCTGCTCCTTTCTCTTTCAGAGTTCAACCAGGCAGTCCAGGGTTGTGGAAATATGACAGACAAAGGCAGTCAGGATCAGCTGCTGTTTCTCTTTCCAGAGTTCAATCAGCAGAACCAGGGGGCTGCCCAGCTCGACGACGCCTGCTCCGAAACGCCCAGCAAGAAGATGCGGCGCAATCGGTTCAAGTGGGGGCCGGCCTCCCAGCAAATCTTGTACCAAGCCTACGAGCGCCAGAAGAACCCCAGCAAGGAGGAGAGGGAGACCCTGGTGGAGGAGTGCAACAGGTAATGGCTGCCCCATACACCTGGGCTGCCTCCCCTGCCCACAGCCTCAGCCTTCCTTCTGAAGCCACGGGAGATGCTGCAGGAGATGCCGTGGGAAATGCCACGCTCCAGGCTCACCACCCCAGCTCCCGGCTCGTGGCACAGCTTTGCTGAGCTGCCAGGCCTCTCCTTGCCATGTTTTCCCCCTCTGGGTGATGTCTGGGGCAGAGTGAGCTCCATGCTTGGGCAGGGTGAGACGGGGATGCTGCAGGGATGGTACAGGGGGTACCACAGGGACGCTGCAGCGTTGTCAGAGGGAGCGGGGATGGCGTTTACAGCGTGGCTGGGTGGGCGTGCAGGAAGGGCTGAAACCCCCCAGATTTGTGGTGTCCTAGGGCCCCCGCTTGCCCCCAGCAGCCCCCTTGCTCACACGTGTCCCTTGCCCTGCAGGGCCGAGTGTCTGCAGCGAGGAGTGTCCCCCTCCAAGGCGCACGGGCTGGGCTCCAACCTGGTGACGGAGGTGCGGGTGTACAACTGGTTTGCCAACCGGCGCAAGGAGGAGGCGTTCCGCCAGAAACTGGCCATGGACGCCTACAGCTCGGGCCAGCCCCCGCACAGCATGAACCTGCTGCTGTCCCACGGCTCCCCCCACCACAACCAGCCCAGCGCCTCCCCGCCCAGCAAAATGCCAGGTGAGCCTTGCCCAGGGAGCTGGGGGGATGGCAGAGTTTGGGGGCGCTGTGTGCGCAGGGGGAGGATGCTCAGCCTGGCCCCAGTGGTGATGGAGGGCAGCTCGTGCTGTCGCTGCAGCGCTGTGGCCGCGTGCTGAGGGCTGGATTTCCGCCGTGCCGGGATAAATCAGAGTTTGCTCCATTGGTTTGACTCACGGCAGCTCAGTTCCATGTGGGCTCGGCTGGGCAGCGAGAGGCTGTGCCCAGCAGGGCAGGAGGAGCTGCCCCGTGCCTGCTGTGGTGTGGCAGTGCCAGCTCGTGGTGTGCAGCCACTGGGGAGCCCTGGCTCTGGGGGTGCACAGCGTTGTGCCAGTGCCCGTTCATGGGGTGTAACCCACTGGGGAGCCCTGGCTCTGGGGGTGCACGGGCAATGCAGAGGGAGGGAAGGGTGGCAGCGTGTCCTGGCCCCGCTGCAGGGCTGGCTCCATGGTTCTGCAGCATCCCCCCTGAAAACCCCCGGGGGATTGAGTGGGAGATAACGGCGTGGGGAGGGGGCTGCACACCGGGGGCTGCACACCGGGCAGGGGCATTGTTGGGAGAACAATCCCCATTGTCCCTTACCTGCAGCCTGCTATGGGCACAGGGGGCTCGGTGATGGGGGCTCAGCATCCCCTCGGACACAGCCCTGGAAATGCCCCAGGCTGGTGTGACACGCACCCAGCCGTGGAAATGCCCCTGGCTGGTGTGACACTCACCCAGCTGTGGAAATGCCCCTGGCTGGTGTGACACTCACCCAGCTGTGGAAATGCCCCAGGCTGGTGTGACATGCACCCAGCTGTGGAAATGCCCCAGGCTGGTGTGACACTCACCCAGCTGTGGAAATGCCCCTGGCTGGTGTGACACTCACCCAGCTGTGGAAATGCCCCTGGCTGGTGTGACACTCACCCAGCTGTGGAAATGCCCCTGGCTGGTGTGACACACACCCAGCTGTGGAAATGCCCCTGGCTGGTGTGACACACACCCAGCTGTGGAAATGCCCCTGGCTGGTGTGACACACACCCAGCTGTGGAAATGCCCCTGGCGGGTGTGACGCACACTCAGCTCGGCACAAGGCAGAGCCCGTGCTGCGGACGGTCCCCGTGGGACGGTCAGGGTACCAGGGATGCTCCTGCACACCGGGGCTCGGTGCTGGCAGCCCCCGGGCATGCCCGTGCGCCGCTCCGGGCCCCGGAGGAAGCGGCAGCATCCCGGGGAGCGGCCAGCGGTGACCAAGATGTGACCCTGCCCCAGGAATGCCCCGCACAATGGCCGGGACGGGCGGGACGCTTGCCCTGCTGTCAGCGGCCGATTGCTTACAAGGTGCCCTACGAGCGCATTGTCAGCAGCATCAGCTGTTTTCGGTGTCGCGGCGGGGCTCACAATGCCCCACCAGCATGCAGCCCCGCATTGTCACGGCGTGTCCCCCGTGCATGCTTAATTGACAATTACGGCGGGGCTTTGAACGGAGCCCGCTGCCTTTGATGTGCCCCCGGCCTGGCAGCGCACACGGGGCACCCCCGGGAGCCTTTGTGTGCTTCGGGCCGGGGACAGCAATTACGGCAAGCGCGGGCATTTATCTCGGCGCTGGAGGGCCCTTACGGCCCCGGCTTCCTTCGGCCGTCGGAGCGGGGCCAGCAGGGGCCGGCCGTGCCTGCAGGGCTCTTTAGGGCCGCTGACAGCCCGAGCCGAGGGGCTTCCAGTGGGGCGGGAGTGATGGTTGTGGAGCACGGCCCCGCCGGAGGGGTCAGCAGGGCTGGGATGCGGGGATTCCTCTGGCGCTGGGATCCGCCCTGAGGAGGGGAAGATGGGCACGGCAAGGGACGCTGTGGGGGTTTAGGGCTGATTTTGGGGGGAACAGGCAGGGATGGAGCTCAGCCGTGGTTGCTCCAGGATGCCGCGGGGGTTTAGGGCTGATTTTGGGGGGAACAGGCAGGGATGGAGCTCAGCGGTGATTGCTCCAGGACACCGTGGGGTTTTGGGGCAGCAGGCAGGGATGGAGCTCAGCCGTGGTTGCTCCAGGATGCTGTGGGGTTTTAGGGCTGATTTTGGGGAAGCAGGCAGGGATGGAGCTCAGCCATGGTGGCTCCAGGACGCCGTGGGGTTTTAGGGCTGATTCTGGGGGAAGCAGGCAGGGATGGAGCTCAGCCATGATTGCTTCAGGGCGCTTGGACCAAGCTGTATCCCGGACGTTCCCAAACCAGCGCCGGGTCCATCCCTGCTGTAACCCCTCCAGGGCATGTTTGGGATGCCCTCCCGGTGGGGCACACCCGGCTGACCCCATGGTGGCTGTCCATGCTGGGATTTGAACTGTCCTTGCCCCGAGGTGGCGGCGTCTGGGCCGCTCAATGCCTTAACAGCTTAATGACAGCCTGGGATGGTGTCCCTGTCCCCCTGCCCGCCGCAGAAACGAGGGGGCTGCAGCTCTGGGGCTGCTCAGAGCTCCCCCGTGCCCCTGCACAAAGGGGGTCACCCCTCCTTGGGACATCACTGGGGTCCTGCCAAAGGGCGGGATGGCAGCAGGGCAGGGATGGGAGCTGTAAAAGTCAAACGTCCCCCGGCCTCTTCTCGGGGACCCATCTGTCACCCTCGAGCTGTGGGTTTTACCTGTTTGCAGGTAAATACCTAAAGCCTTTCTATCTCGGAGGCTCCTCTCCGAGGCTGGACTTTTCCCTTCCTCTGGGTTTTATCAGCGATCTTGGTTCCCTGTTTGATTTGAAGGTCACTCGGGGCTTTATCTCGGTGCCATGGCAGACTCTGGCTTATGCCATTTTTATCTTCAAGAGCCCCGAAGACAATCGGGGCATTGATGAGATTAGGGGAAGCACCGCCCGGCCCCGAGCCCGCCCTGCATACAAAGGGCCCCAGGGTGGGGGGCACAGCATCCCTGGAGCCTGTCTGGGGGGCACAGCATCATCTCCAGCCTGTCCTGGGGGGCTGCACACCCATGGGGGTCAGGGTGTCATCCCTCCATCCATCCATCCATCCATCCATCCATCCATCCATCCATCCATCCATCCATCCATCCATCCTTCCACCCCTGCTCTGCAAACATCAGAGCAGCAGATCAATATCTGAGCAATCACATTTATTTACATCTATATGTGTATATAGGTATATGTTTAAACTCATTACTTTTATTTATATATATATATATGCACACATTTAGATATCTCTATATTTAAATGCATTACATATATATTATATATTTATTTATTTAGATATCTCTATATTAAAATGCATTACTTATATATATATATAAAAATTTAGATGTCTCTATATTAAAATGCATTTTATACATATATATATATATATATATATATATATACATTTAGATATCTCTGCAGCTGGAGATAAACATAAAAATAACCCAGTGCCACCCCTGACATTCTCCCTAAAACCCAAAGGGCAGCTGAAGGGCTTTACCTTCCCTTTACAAGAAGAGCCCATCAGCAAACCCTGGCTCTGGGGTACCTGGTTTGTTCCTGGCTCCCTCCCCGTGTTCTGGGGGTGCTGGCTGTCACTGGGACCCCGTGGCAGTGGCTGTAATATTTTACTGTCAGGGACATTGTGGGGCTGGCTGGGTACAGTGCACTGTTAGGAGCTTTTCCCTGCTTTATGGGGGTAATTAGAACTTTATGACAGCAGCGAAATGGGAGGGTCTAGTCCCCATAAACGGGTTTATAATGGATATAAACTATGCACCTCTGTAACTGAGCGAGATTAACACTTTAGGGACAATTTGAGTGGCAGCCCAAAAAATCAGAGGTGCCCTCGGTGCTGCCTGGACCTGAATTTTGGGAGGGTGAAGTTGTCCCACAGTGACCTGGCTGTCCATAGTGTCAGTGGGTGAAGCATCACTGAGTCCAGCATGTCCCCAAAAGTTCCACTTTGCTTTTCTCACCCCATTCTCACACCCTGGCCCGTGCTGGTGGCTGCATCCTGAGGGGTCAGGCAGAGCCAGAGCTGTATCCCCTCCACCACCAGATCACCGGTGAATTTTTGGGTTCTGTCTTGGGGTTTGGCATGGCTGGTGATGTGCAGGACATCGGTGAAGGTCTGGGCAGAAGCCTGGACCTGGGGGAAGGGGCAGGCACAGTTGGGATGTGCTGTGGCACGGTGGCAGCAGGGCTCTCACTGCATGGGAATGACAGTTTAATGTACAATGAGGGTTTTGTTTTAATATATACAATTTATTAATATCAAACATGACTTAAAGCAAAGCAGAACCAAACTGCTTCCCTGCTGGTGCCTGCCAAAGGCAGGGCCTGGTGTGTTCTGAGGAAAGGCACAAGGCTGTGGTGAGAGTGATAAAGAGACTGATCCTTGCCCCAAACTCCCTCACCACCCCAAAAGCCCCCAAAGCCAAGCCAGGAGGGTGAGTGTGGCACCCCAGAGCAGTCAGGAGGTGCTGGGGTGCGTGTGGGTGCACAGGGCCCCTGCCCTGGGGCTGTCCCTGCTGTCCCCATCCATGGCTGGAGCAGGGTTAAGGCTATGGAGCCAGACCCTGCTGGGGCAAGGGAGGGCAGTAAAACATTTCACAGCCTGTGCAGCTCAGGGCCCACACAATGGCCCGTCCCATAAACACACTTTTATGTTATGGCTGCAGCTCCAGTTAAAAATAAAGCCTTGAGGAGGGCAGGCTCCCGGGCCAGACCCATTCCTGTGACCCCATCCCGGCTCCTCTCCTGAGGGAGCAGACGGAGGGGGAATAAATCCCTTTGCACAAGGGCTGCCTCCAGCTGTGGAGGCACAGCAGAGCAGCAGGAGAACCCTTGTGCTGGGCCCTGATGGCTGTCTGGGCCCAGCCCATAAAGCCTGGATGCCAGAGCTCTGGAGGAATCCTTCATTCCTGGCGCTCACAGCTGTAACCCTGCCCCTGCATTCACCCCAGCCCTCTGGGGAGCTCCCAGGGCTGTGCTGCCAGGGCAGGGCTCATCCTCCCTCAGTGATGGAGGGAGCCCGGGGAGCTCAGAGGAAAGGCACCCCCATCCCCAGGGAGCTCCCTGAGTCCCAGCAGTGACAGCAGCAGCAATGCCTTGGGGTGCCATTAATATCCCTGATGTGAATGATGTGATCTGCCCAAACGCAGCCCAGCCCTGGGGACACCTAAATAGTAACACCCCTCCCGTTGTGGGGATGGGGAAATAATAATAATAATAATAATAATAATAATAATAATAATAATAATAATAATAATAATAATAACAACAACAATAATAACACTCCTCCCATTGTGGGGATGGGGGAATAATAATAATAATAATAATAATAACAACACTCCTCCCATTGTGGGGATGGAGAATAATAATAAAACACCCCTCCCATTGTGGGGATGGGGACGGCCCAGTGAGGGTGGATGCTTCCCAAAATGAGCCCTGCAGGAGGATTCTGCCTGCCCTGCAAGTGTTTCTGAGCAGGTCCCTGGTGGGGCAGGACAGTGGCACTGCTGTCACCAACCCCAGGGCCCAGCCTGGCTCTCCTGGGGAGAGCTAATCCTCATCAGGACTCTTCATCAACACACAGAGCCTGCAGTGGTTTTATCTGGAGGCCCAAACTCTCAGTCCCCAGCTTATCTGGGGATCTCGGCGCTGGTTATTGTTCCTCAAACAATCAAAGGCTCGTCCTTGGGGCTGCAAGGAAGAGCTTCAGAATCAGCATTTAGCCACCCTCCTGTGTGTTTTAAAGCCAGCTTCACAGCTTTGGGTGGCTTGGCTCAGGAGGTACCACCCCCTCGGCTGGATAGGGCAAGATTTTGCATTTAAAATGCACTTTTTGTTGTTTGGCTGAGCCCAGAGGAGCCTGAAGACAGCAGAAACTCTGATTTCCCTGGCGAGAGGAGCCGTCTGCCCCGGGTCTATCTCTCAGATCACGGCCAGAAGAAAGGGCTTTGTTTTATCTCCCTGCCATTGTTCCACAGCGGGGCGGATCCCGGCCCGCAGGGAATGAAGCACCCTCTGCAGGAACGGGAATGGGAATGGGAATGGGGATGGGAATGGGAATGGGAATGGGGAATGGGAATGGGAATGGGAATGGGGATGGGAATGGGAATGGGGATGGGAACGGGGAATGGGAATGGGATAACAAGAATGGGAATGGGAATGGGAATGGGAATGGGAATGGGAATGGGAACGGGAACAGGAACAGGAACGGGAATGGGAACGGGAATGGGAATGGGAATGGGCATGGGAATGGGAATGGGAATGGGGAATGGGAATGGGAACGGGAACAGGAATGGGAATGGGAATGAGAACGGGAATGGGAATGGGAATGGGAACGGGAATGGGAATGGGAACGGGAACGGGAATGGGAATGGGAATGGGAATGGGAATGGGATAACGGGAACGGGAACGGGAACGGGAACGGGAACAGGAATGGGAATAGGACTGGGAATGGGAACAGGAACGGGAACAGGAACGGGAATGGGAATGGGAATGGGAATGGGAATGGGAATGGGAATGTGTGTGACAGTGCCCGGGTTGGGCAATGTTTAAATGTTTACCCTGCTCGTGCCTGGGACGTCCACTCGGGCCAATATCCACCTGCCAGAGGACATTCTTTTATTATCAGGGATAAAGGGGTTTGCTGGGAAATCATCAGGAGCCAGACATGGAGCAGATTCCTATCTGTGGCTCGTGTTTAACCAGCTGATGGGGGAAATTCAGGGTGATTGCAGAGCGGCTGTGGTGTGGTTTGGGTGGAGGCTCTGTGCTTGGTTTTGGAGCTGGGGGAAGCTCCTGGACTCCAGTTCTGGTTTCTTTGCTTTCCCTTGGTCCAGATACTGATTTTAGAGCTGTCCTTAGAGCATCCTTCACAGCCAGCCCCAGGGATGGGCACTCTGAGGAGCTGTCCCCAGTGTCCTTGGGGTGGATGGCAAGGTGGCTTTGCCACCATGGGATTTTTCCCCAGGAGAGCCATGGTTTGTCTGTCTGTCCATCCTCCAGCACTTCCATCCCAGAGCAGTTCAGTGAATCTGGCTGGGAGCACAGGGCTGGGCTCCTCCTAACCAATGTTTTTTCCTCCTAACAAATGGTTTTTCACCCTAGCTGTCAGGGCAGCCCTGTAAAAGACACTTTTGTTTGCCCTGGGTTTTCCTCAGTTAATTATTTGTGATCTGTGGATGCCTTTCCATGGCACATGGCTGATCATATGGCTATCAGTGTGGGGTGCTTCGGCCAAATTAAATACACTTATATGGGAGACCTGTGCTGGGGGCACATTTCCCTGAGGGCAGGGGAGGGCTGGGGTCTGCTCTGGGGGCTGGGGCGTGTCTGGTCCCTCTGGCTCACTGCAGCCCCATGTGTGTGTTTCAGGGGTCAGGTACAGCCAGGGCACACCTGGCACATCTCTGTAATGCCCATGGATGACACCATCCCCGTGTGTTTCAGGGGTCAGGTACAGCCGGGGCACACCTGGCACATCTCTGTGTTCCCCATGGATGACACCATCCCCGTGTGTGTGTTGCAGGGGTCAGGTACAGCCAGGGCACACCTGGCACATCTCTGTGTTCCCCATGGATGACACCATCCCCATGTGTGTGTTTCAGGGGTCAGGTACAGCCAGGGCACACCTGGCACACCTGTGGGGTGCCCATGGATGACACCATCCCCGTGTGTTTCAGGGGTCAGGTACAGCCGGGGCACACCTGGCACACCTGTGGGGTGCCCATGGATGACACCATCCCCGTGTGTTTCAGGGGTCAGGTACAGCCGGGGCACACCTGGCACACCTGTGGGGTGCCCATGGATGACACCATCCCCGTGTGTTTCAGGGGTCAGGTACAGCCAGGGCACACCTGGCACATCTCTGTGTTCCCCATGGATGATGCCATCCCCGTGTGTGTGTTGCAGGGGTCAGGTACAGCCAGGGCACACCTGGCACATCTCTGTGTTCCCCATGGATGACACCATCCCCATGTGTGTGTTGCAGGGGTCAGGTACAGCCAGGCGGGCGGCGAGGCCGTGTCCTCGGGGGCCATCAGCCACCACGGCGGCGCTGCCATGGTCACCACGAGCCAGGCTGTGCTGCAGCAGGTCTCCCCGGCCAGCCTGGACCCGGGCCACGCTCTGCTGTCTCCCGAAGGGAAAATGGTGAGTACACCTGGCCCATTGTGGCGGCGGCGGCGGTGCTGATAAGATAAGAGGGCCCAGGGGCAGAGCAAACAGAGCTTTCCCCGGGTTTCACACCGGCCCGGCTGAACAATGGGGCATTGTGGGGGCCCGGGGTGCCACTGTCCCCACCTCCGAGGCGGTGGGACACACGGTGTGCTCCAGCTGCATCTGCCAGAGCCGGGCTCATTGATTGCAGGCTGGGTGGATCTCTGTTTGCTTTCCCCTGCCCATGACATGGTATCGATAAAATACTCATTCATTACTTCTCCTGAAGCCCTCCCGAGTTTGGGAAGGCTTCAGGAAAAGTATCCTGAAGCTGATAAAAAAAAAATCCAGGGGATTTTTTTTATTTAATCCCCTGTCCCAGGGGGTTAAAGCTCTGACCCCACAACTCCTGCCTCTCCCCATCCCCTTTGCCATGGGGCTCTGCTGGGCAGAGCTGTCAGTGTCAGCATGGCAAGAATGGAGATGGGACATCAGCATCCCTGATGGGGACGGGGACACCAGCATCCCTGTGCTGCTGGACATGTCCCCATGCTGCTGCTGCAGGGCCGTGGCACTCGGGGTGCCCCTTCCTGGGGCAAAGCCCCTGCAGGGTGGGTGAAGGAACAGGGCAAGGAGGACGCAGGAGGGCAAGGAGGGGGTCCAGAGGCTCAGGCCAGCACGGGATGGGTGTGATAGCCGAGCACAGCCCGGCCCTGGAGCAGCCTGGCAGGGCTTTGCCTGCAGCTGCTGCTTTTCCGGGAGTTTTTTTCCGGCTGAAATCGAAAGTCAAACATGGCACTGGGTGACGGGGCCAAGCCGGTTCCTGCCCGGTTTTCACTTCCATTTTCAGAGGGCTGTCCCTGCTGGGCCGTGCTGTGGGTGCCCTGGTGAGGCTGGGTGCCCGTGGAGGGGCTCCCTGTGCTCTCCCTCACTATGGCACCGTTTTGCTGTGCCGTTCCCCCTGGCTGGGCAGGGTCTCTGTGCAGCCCCTCTGCTCTGGCACTCACCCTGCCGAGCCCAACGTGCCCTGCCACGCTGGGGGGACACTGCAGACAGACAGACACCCCAGCCCACTGCCTCTGCCCCAGCACGCCCAGCTCAGCCCAGGGTGTGTTGAGCCTCATAACCCTCAGCCTGGAAGCCATAAAATGAGTCAGGGACAAAGGCAGCAGCAGCAGCACTGCATGCCCAGGGTGGGGGTCCCTGAGCACCGGGCAATGCCAGCACCCCCTGGGACTGGGCAGAGACCCCCAGAAGGGGCTGGGCAGCACGACAGGAGGAAAGGGAGCAGGTTAAACTGGGAAAGGCACTCAGGGAAGTGCAGCAGAAGAGCTCTCCCCAAGGCACAGACACTGCCCAGCCGTGGGGACCCTGGCTCTGCCAGCTTATCTCTGATCTCCAGGCAGGGCTAGCTGGTGCTTGCCAGTGATTTAATAGAAACATGCTGTAGGCTGTGGTTTCTAGTAAGTAAACATGTGCCTTTGCTGCCCCACATGAAACGAGGAGCTGCCAAGGAAGTTGCTGCATGTCTCAGGAAGGAGCATTACTGAAATCCCTCGTGGCTCACTCTTTCCTGCTCCGGTGTTTGCCTGGGCCGTGTCAGTGCCAGGGGGTCTGCCCTGAGGGCCCAGTGCCCGGAGGGTCTTTTCCATCATGCCCAGTGCAGGTGCAGTGCTCTGGGGCCAAGCACCCCGTGAGAGGAGCAGGGCTGCAGCGTGTGCCCGCCGGGAGCTGTTTGGCTTGTGCAGCCGAGTGTGCTGTAACCCGGCCTTGGAGGCACTTGGAAAGTGGAAAATACCGGATCAGGAAACGTGAGTCACTCCCGGGCTCTGGAATTTATTGATGGATTTGTTTCAATTGCTATCTCCAGCTCACATGTGCAAAATAAACAAGGTGCTCGGCACCGGTGTCCAGAAATGTCACCTGAAGGGCTGCAGGGATGGCTCTGCGCTGGGACTGGGGTCACCCTGTGCAGGAGGGCCAGCAGCAGGAATTAGGGGAAGGGGCAGCAGTTAAAGAAATGAGGCACTTGCACTGGGGAGCAGCTCCAGTGCTGGCAGCACATGCCAGGTGCCTTTGTCTGATCCCTAAACTTTGGCCTGAAACCCCAGCACTGGCTCTGGCTGTGCACACCCGCCCTGTCTCACCAGTATCCTGCCAGGCTGGTGACTAAGATCATCACCACGAGGCCCTTTTCACCTTCCTCCTGTCGTTTTTCTCCACTTGCCCGAGTTTATAGGTCCCACTTTCCCCTGCAAGCAGGATGGCTGAGTCTCATAAGGATGGTTAGGAGTTAATGAGTGCTGAGAGCCCTCAGCTGTCCCCAGGGCTGGAGCTTGGACTCGGGGTACAGAGCAGCCAGGGTTTGGGATGTGCTGTGTTCCAGTGCCATGCTCCAGTGCAGCTGGAGGCCAGTGCCAGCAGAGCCTTTCCCAACGCTGCTCTGCTGCACATTAACACCAAGATGAGGTGCTGCAGGCAGCGGGGGCTGTCTGGGGTGAAGTTCAGCAGGACTGCAGCTGCTCCTTTCTGGGGAGGGGGCTGTGCTGATGCCCCCATGGAGAGGAGGAGGAGGGGGCTGTGCTGATGCCCCCATGGAGGGAAGCAGGGGGCTGTGCTGATGCCCCCATGGAGAGGAGGAGGAGGGGGCTGTGCTGATGCCCCCATGGAGGGAAGCAGGGGGCTGTGCTGACTGTGCCTGTCCTGCCCCGCAGATCTCGGTGTCGGGGGGCGGGCTGCCCCCGGTGAGCACCCTGACCAACATCCACAGCCTGTCGCACCACAACGCGCAGCAGTCGCAGAACCTCATCATGACGCCGCTCTCGGGGGTCATGGCCATCGCCCAGAGTAAGTGTGCCCCCAGCTCCCCCGGTGCCCTGCCCTGGCCAGGGTGGCCCTGCTGACGCCCCGCTCTGCTCTCTCCCTGCTCCCAGGTCTGAACACCTCGCAGGCCCAGAGCGTGCCCGTCATCAACAGCGTGGCGGGCAGCCTGGCAGCCCTGCAGCCCGTGCAGTTCTCCCAGCAGCTGCACAGCCCCCACCAGCAGCCCCTGATGCAGCAGTCCCCGGGCCACATGGCGCAGCAGCCCTTCATGGCCACCGTCACCCAGCTGCAGAACTCACACAGTAAGGCCTGGGGAGCTGCGAGGGGCCCTGCGTGGGTTCACATGGGAAATGAGCTTGTGCCCTCCTCCTCCTCCTGCTCTGTCCTTGGCTGCTGTCCCTCTCGTGGTTCCAGCCCGTGGATGCTCAGCAGAGCAGGCTGGTCACATCCTGCCTCATCCCTTCCTCCCTCTGGTCCAGCCACAGCCCCTCAGTCCCCACGGGTTCCTGGGGGTGAGCTGCTGCCTGAGGATGCAGTGGCTTGGGGGGAAGCGCTGGGTTCCTTCCTTGGCTTGTTTGATCCCATCCCCATTCCCAGCTGCCCGTTCCCATTCCTGGACGTGCCGTGGCAGGGTTTGGGGTGGCTTTTCCCTGACCTGTCCCCTTGTGCCCACAGTGTACACACACAAGCAGGAGCCCCCCCAGTACTCGCACACCTCGCGCTTCCCCTCGGCCATGGTGGTGACGGACACCAGCAGCATCAGCACGCTCACCAACATGTCCTCCAGCAAGCAGGTAATGCCCTCAGGGCTGGCTGAGGGGGCACAGGGTGGGCTGTGAGCCCGGGGGGCAGCTTTACCCCCTCTGCATGTGGGGCTGGAGGGGGGAGTAGCACAGACACCATCCTGCTGCCTGTGCTGTACTCCTGGGGGGAGCTGAGGACGGGAACCCCGTTGCAGCCCCTTCATGGGCTCCAGAACACCTGCTTGTGGTGGTGGGATGGGATTTGGGTGGTTTTGGCTCCAGAACACCTGCCAGCAGTGGTGGGATGGGATTTGGGTGGTTTTGGTGGTACCAGGCAGGCCCTGCTCATCCCTGGGAGTGGAGCATCCTGCTGGGGCTGAGGAGGCAGAACCAAGCAGGTTCTGCTGCCCACGTCCAGGGGGATCAGCCCTGCCTGGAGTCGAGTCCAAGGCTGCCCAGCCTCCCCCAGCCCATAAACCTTTATCATCTGCCCACTGCAGGTGTAAGGCCGGACTTATCCTGGTTCAAATCAGGTGTGTGAGGTTTTCCTGAGACAATGGTCCCTTTCTGAGAGCCAGCTCTGGGGACTGTGGGAAATATGTGGCCCTTATTGATCGCTAGATAAATAAGAGAGAGCCTTGAACTTGCATTCAGATAAACTTTTCTTCCCGAGGTTTGACAGGGGACAGGGAAAAAATGTCTGCAATGACCACAGAGTAAATACGGCGTGGGATTGCTGAGAGAGCCCCCAGCACCGCTGCGGGATCCTGGGCAGGGATGGAGGAAGAGGCTGCAAAGGGGGCACCTGGGGGGTTTGGGGCGCTTGGGGAGGGTCAGGAACGGCTCCCCCGGGGGATCCCACTCGGGGCAGTCCCAGGGCGAGCGCTCAGGCACGGCCGCCCCCAGCTCCATTTCCTGCGTGCGGCGTTATCGGCCCATCTGCTGCGCGCTCAGCCCGAACTGCCCCTGATTAATCGAGCTCTGCTGCCTTTGATGCGGCAGCCCCGGGACACAGGAAATGTCCCTGGCAGCGAGACGGAGCCCGGCCATCCCCTGCTGCCCGGGGCCCTGCGATCAGCCTACCCTGACCACGCCGGGGCTCTGCCTCCATCACCTTCCTGCGCTTCATTCCAGCAGGGCTCAGGAGGGATACGGGGCCAGGACCCTTCACCTGCACCCCGTTACCCCCAATTCATGATAAACATCCTGCAAGCACCAGGGCAGGATGTGAGCTGTGTCCTCCCAGCCCCCCGAACCTCTTTTCCCACCAACCATTCTGTGCCCAAGCTACTGCTGAAAAAATTCAATCTTTGGGCATGGATTTCTTTCTTGGTGGTCAGCAGTTTCATCAGCCAGAGGTGGATGGAGTGTGACACATGCTGTGTAGGGAGACCATAAATGCTGTTCACCACCCAAATACCTGAATATTTTTGGTGATTTGGGTTTCTATCATTGACTGGGGCTACCAGGGGCTGTGCCCTCCACACTTTGCCTCGGCATAAGGCAGGGAGCCCCCACCATATCCCAAAACCTGTTCCGTGGTGGAGGTGGCTGCTCCAGGTCCTGCCAGGGGGACGGAGCAGGAGGGAGGTCCCTGCTCACCCCCAGCTCCCTTATCAGATGCTGCTGTTAGACCTGGAAGGGGCAAATACCTCTCTGTTCCTTTGACAACGCTGGGGCCGAGGCACGGCGTTTATGACGTTGGCAAACACCTGATAGCCAGGGCCAGTCCCTAATGACATGTCACGGGAGCCTCCTGGCGTCTCCTTATCTGCGCCTGATGATGTTTGCTGTGCAAGGTCACCCCGCCCCTGCCAGGCCCGCCGGGGGGACCCCCGCGATGGGCAGGGATGGGGAAGGGGCCCTGCAGTGGGATGGATGTGGCAGGGGAGGCTCTGTCCCTGGAGATGAGAGCATTGCTGGGGATGAGCCCCGGCGCTGCTCCCACCCCAGCCGAGCTCAGCCCCACGCCTGGCTGCTCCCGGGCACAAACACGACTCCTGGCACAGCCTGGGCACAAACAGGACCTTTTCTGGCGTTATTGTTTTTGGGAGGGGTGGCAATAGCTGGCTAAGAAAGTATTTTCTCACTGGCTCCCCCATAGGGGTGCCAGGGAGGGCTGGGGGCTGAGCAGGGCAGCACCAAGGTGGTCACAGAGCAGGGCAGGAGGGGATGCAGGAGGGGATCAGGGATGCAGGAGATGATGCAGGGATGCAGGAGGTGATCAGGAGGTGATGCAGGAGGGGATGCAGGGATACAGGAGGTGATCAGGAGGTGATGCAGGGATACAGGAGGTGATGCAGGAGGGGATGCAGGGATACAGGAGGTGATCAGGAGGGGATGCAGGGATGCAGGAGGTGATCAGGAGGGGATGCAGGGATACAGGAGGTGATGCAGGAGATGATGCAGGGATACAGGAGGTGATGCAGGAGGGGATGCAGGGATGCAGGAGGTGATGCAGGAGGGGATGCAGGGATACAGGAGGTGATGCAGGAGGGGATGCAGGGATGCAGGAGGTGATGCAGGAGGGGATGCAGGGATACAGGAGGTGATGCAGGAGATGATGCAGGGATACAGGAGGTGATGCAGGAGGGGATGCAGGGATGCAGGAGGTGATGCAGGAGGTGATGCAGGAGGTGATCAGGAGGGGATGCAGGAGGTGATGCAGGAGGTGATGCAGGAGGTGATGCAGGGGGCAATGCCTCCGAATGCTTTGTGTTGCTGCCTCCTCCTGCCGGCGCCGCTCACTGTGTCGCTCTCTCTCCCTGCGCAGTGTCCCCTGCAAGCCTGGTGATGCTCCACACCTCGCTGCTTTTGCACACAGCGACGGGAGCTCCTTTTCCTCACCACCCCGCCGGGAGCCGCCTGCCGGAGCAGCGCCCAGCAGCGAGCGAGGAGCCCGACACGGAGCCGGGCCCGGGGCTCCCTCTGCGGGGCTCTCCGGGGCTCTCCGGCCCTGCCTCTCCATCCCTCCGCGCAGCGTTTCCCAGACGTGTCTTGGGGATTGTTTTGCTGAAGTGTTTGCCTTGCAAGAGGCTCTCCCGAGGAACGAGGCACGGGCTGTGCTGGGAGCTGGCAGAAGGGGAAGATGGATCATGTTTGAGTTGTACTCCTCCGCTCGGACTGAGAGGGACCGGGTCTGTTACTTGGCGTTCGGAGGGAGGAACTGCGTGTGTTGTTGAACTGAGCCAATTAACCTGTAAATATAGGTACAGTCTGCTCCATCCTCCCCCCTCCCGCTCCTATACATAGAGATTTATATAAAAAAGAAGTAAATTTTGTCCAATGGATGTAAACTACTGTAATTAAGTGCAATTCCCCCATCTGTATATATTGGTCCTGAATATCTTCATTTTGTCTTTTTCTCTTTTTTTTTTTTCTTTTTTTTTTTTCCTTTTTTTTTTTTTTTTTTATGGTAAAGGTCAGAGCTGAAGATGGTTTTGGTTTTGTATTTCTCTTTTCCCTTTAAATGATTCAGTTGCAGTCCTGGGGCTGGCAAGGACCCTGGTCAGGCAGCACTGGGCTCTGCTGTGCAGGACAGACAGACAGACAGACGGACAGTGTCCCCTGCACGGTGACACCCCACGTGAAGGAAGGGCACAGGGCGAGCTGAGCAGAGCCCTGGCAGGACCTGGATGATCCATGTGGGGACAGCTGTGATATGAATTAATCTCAATGGATTTCCCTGCTTTTGGGGGCTCTGAGGGGGCTCTGGTGGGTGGGGAAGGACTCGGCAGCCCACACGTACGGGGACGTGTCAGCAGCTTCCAGGTGAGCCTGGGGCATTTGCAGGACGGAGTGAATGAGGCGCCATGGAATTGTGATGGGATCTGCCCCAGTGGCTTCAGACTCTCCCTTTTCTCCTCTCCCGGGGCACAGGAGGGTTGGGTGCCCAGTCACTGCCTCGTCTCCTGCCCAGTGAATGGCCAGCACAGGTGGCTTCTTTCCACCTTCAGCAGGTGATGATGAACCTTGTTGGCTCCACCCTTAGTACACAGGGTGCTCTGGTCCTCATGGTGTCCTGGGTGGATGGATGGATGGATGGATGGATGGATGGATGGATGGATGGATGGATGGATGGATGGATGGAACATGGGCTGTGGTGTGAACGCTCCAGCTGCTGCCCTGCCTCAGCTGGCACCAGCTCCTGCATGGGAAGCCCTGCAGAAACATCTGCAGCTTGTGAATGACCCCAGCTCTGTGGGGAGGGCATGTCCAGCCCCTCAGCACACACACCACAGCTCTGAAGCAGTTTGGGTGCCCAAGTCCAGCCTCCCAAAGCCATGGAAGTGTTAAAGGCATCATCTGCCCTCTGTGAGACACGAGCTGCTCTGTAAATGGATCTCGTGCTCCCCAGCTGTGCTGATTTTCCATGAACTCTGTGGCATGTGCCAACTGCTGAGAGGGATTTCGAGAGGTGGGCAGCAGCAGAGGTGCCCATGGACAGACAGCCATGCTAAGGACAGCACTGGATGTTCTCTTTGGGCTGAGAAGAGCTCTTTGACTCACAGTGGGACCCTCACCCTGGCTGGCACTGACAGGAGCTGCCCACTGGTGAATGCCATCAGGAATTTGGAGACCAATACTCAGAATTACATTTAATTTAATGTATACCATAATTAAACACCATTTTTTTCTGAGCCCTTGCTGCTATGTGGTCTGTGAGCTCCACAGTGACCATCTGTGGTGGTTTGGCAGAGGTGGGGCTGAGGGGACACGGGCTGGTGGCACGTCCCTGCTGCTGTCCCTTGCAATGACCATCTCATTTACACCTGCCTGCATGTCCAGGGTTTCCTGTGCACCCCCAGGTGTCAGCCAGGAGGCTTTTGGAGGTGGGCAGAGCCACTCTCACCCCCTAATGATGCTGCCCTTGTCCCAGCAGTGCTCCCTCATTCCCTGCTCCTTTGGCAGCCCTTTAGCTGAGCAAACCAGTCAGGAAATCAGGAGGGGAGTGCCAAAGGCAAGCCCTGTGTGCTGGGCATGCTGAGCCCCAGGGGGAGTGGTGGCAGGGTGTGCTCCAGGGGCTGGAGAGCTTTTGGAGGGCCTTGGTTGTGAAGAGCTAACAGAGCTGAGTGACTCTGGGCACAGCACTGGGAAAGGGTGGGACCTCTGTGGAGTTAATGGCAAATAATGTGGGGCTTTCCTGGCTGGTGCAAATCCAGGCTGGAGTGGCCCTGCAGAGGGAGGAATGGACAATCCAGGTGGGAGAGGGAGGCACTGGACCTGCTGCAGCTGAGCCTTTTGGGAATTGATTTCTGCACCAGCTGAAAGAGAGTCACAGAATGAAAGGATGGAGGCTGGGGGGTGGAAAACCCTTTAGGAAATGGTGCAGGGCCAGTGCTGCTCTGCAAGGAAGGTAAGTGAAAACCTTGGGAAAAGGAGGCTTTGAGAATTGACCCCACCACAGAGGGATGTGGTGAAGGAAGAGGGGACAGAGCCAGAAAACAAGGGGGTAAACGGCACAAATGAAGGCACAGATGGAGAAGGTGGCTCCCAGAGCACGGTGTGATGAGGCAGACAGGATAAAGTCTGTAATGTGAGTAGAACAAATGATTAATAACAGGTAATTTCCCCAGAGGTGTGGGTTTCTGGAGCTGCTGAACAGTGATTGTGTGCTGTCCCTTCCCACCCCTGGGCAGTGGCTCTGGGAAGGCGAAATCAGGGCAGGTTGCTGAGGGTGCTGTGGGTGCTGCACATTCCTGCGTGGGGAGAAACTTTCTCTGGTTTTGAGTTAAAAATCAGGCTCAGGAAACCTTTCTGGGTGGCAAATATCACATAAAACTCCTGAGAGCAGCCTCTGCAGCAGCTGGGCTGGGGCTGGGGCTGTCCCTGGACCTCACCTTGCCCGGAGAAGCCCTGGGTGGGGTGTTTGCTCCCACTGGTGCCTCATTAAATGGCTGGGAAATGCCGTGTCATGTCAAATGAAGCTCCTGGAGGACACTTCTTTCCTCCTGTTGCTGTGGGGCACGTGGTGTTTGTGTCTGATGCAGCTGTTATGGGGCAAAGACACAGCAGAGCCATGACAAAGTTCGTTTATGACCAAAACAATTTTTTACAGGCTCGGGTGATTATTTTACAGTTCAAATAAGGGAATTCCTTGCACGTGAGGATCCACGGGCTGTCACGAGGCTTTAGCATTCTCATCATTGTGGGAGGAACAGAGACAGGGAAACCTGTCCAGGGCTGAGTTTGGGGGCCTGGTGCCTGCCCCTGTCCCCAGGGGGGTGACTGCAGCCTGGTGCTGTGCCCACCTGGCTGTGCCGGGGTTCGGCTGCCAGGTGAGCAGCTGGTGCTGGCTGGGCTCACATGGGCCAGCAGCAAACACCGGAGTGCTCAGGGGTCCCAGGTCACCCCTCTGGTGTCCTGCTGGCCAGGAGGGCACGGATGGACTCTGGGGACACCAGAACAGGGGCAGCTCAGCCCTTTCAGGGACTGTGGACGCTCTCTCGGTGTCTCTTGGTTGCACAAGAGTGTGGCTCACACACACACCCGCCGCTCCAGACCCGTTCTGCCAGTCCGGCCGGTGCCCAGTGCCCGGCTGGGCGGGAGTGCCCGCGGCAAGGGCAGCGACAGCGGGGCCGTGTAGGGCCACGCCGTGCCAGGCTGGACTGTGGAAGGCCGAGCTATGCCAGGCCATGCCAGGCTGGACCGTGCGGGATTGGGCTGTGCCAGGCCGGACTGGGCCGGGCTGTGCAAGGCTGTGCTGTGCCAGGCTGTGCGGGGCCAGACTGTGCGGGATCGGGCTGTGCCAGGCCAGGCTGGGCCAGGCTGTGGAGGGCCAGACTGTGCGGGATCGGGCTGTGCCAGGCTGTGCTGGGCCAGGCTGTGCTGGGCCAGACTGTGCAGGATCAGGCTGTGCCAGGCCAGGCTGGGCCGGGCTGTGCAGGACCGGGCTGTGCCAGGCCGGGCTGTGTGGGGCCAGACTGTGCGGGATCGGGCTGTGCCAGGCCGGGCTGTGCCAGGCTGTGGAGGGCCAGACTGTGCGGGATCGGGCTGTGCCAGGCTGTGCTGGGCCAGGCTGTGGAGGGCCAGACTGTGCGGGATTGGGCTGTGCCAGGCCAGGCTGGGCCGGGCTGTGCAGGACCGGGCTGTGCCAGGCCGGGCTGTGCGGGATCGGGCTGTGCGGGACCGGGCTGTGCCAGGCCGTGCTGTGCCAGGCTGTGGAGGGCCAGACTGTGCGGGATTGGGCTGTGCCAGGCCAGGCTGGGCCGGGCTGTGCAGGACCGGGCTGTGCCAGGCCGGGCTGTGCGGGATCGGGCTGTGCCAGGCTGTGCTGTGCCAGGCCGGGCTGGGCCGGGCTGTGCGGGATCAGGCTGTGCCAGGCTGTGCTGCGGGAGCCCGGGCGGGATCGGGCTGGTGTGTGCTGGGGCAGGACCCGCAGCCGGAGCGCTCCCTGTGCCAGGCGCTGATCCCAGCGCCCATCGCTGCCCTGCCCGTGATGTGCCTGCAGCAGAGCTGCACTGGTCTGTCACCAGGCGTGATGGGGCACAGGGGTGAGCCAGGAACGGCTCTGGGACAGTCTGCTGTCCTGAACCAGCAGCAGCCAGGGACCTGTGAATCCTGCAGCATCCTTTTCCCTGCTGCAGCCCCGAGCAGAACGGCAGCGCTGGGGGAGCCACCAGCACCCGCAGGGAGAGGTCTCTGAGCCCCTGCACTTTATTTCTCTGACCTAGAGAGGAAATTTAAAAGCCTAAAAACTCGAATGTGCCCCAGAGTTGTCCTCTCCCAGTGTAGGCGTGATGCAGAGCCATGGAAAACCAAAGCCTCAGGCGTTTTACGCTGTCTTGTAATTCAAGGAACTTTGATTTTACTTTTCTACTCAGCAAAATGAATCCTCCTCTCTGTAATTAATATGCTGCTCAAATGGATTCTTAATTACAGATAAATCACAAATCTACACACTCAACTGTTTTGCTTTTCAAGTAATAAAACAGATCATTTGTCTTCCTCAGATGAACAGAGCCCAACCAGCACACCATTTCCCCCTTTATGAAGAATTCATTTGCCTTAGAAAGAGAGTCTTTAAAAAAACATTGCAAGGATTTCTTGAATAGGGGATCAAAGCTCCCACACTGCTGGAAACCATTTTTCGCTAAACAAGATGTGAGTAAAGGGGGGAAAAGTAAAAGTTTTTTGGTAGTGGTTGGGATTACAACACCCTTGGGAGGGACGGGGACGTGGGGTCAAGAAGTGGTGACCAGGTTAGCAACACAGGGAACAGGAGGGCAGCACAAAGGAACAGAAAGTGGAAATGGACAGCTGAATGGGGACGCATGTTTCTGTGCTGCAAGAGAATGGATGCTACATCAATTCATACTGAGAGCTGAGGGCTGGGGGCCTGCTAATGGATCGAGGCACACAGCAGGGGCCAGAGGTCAGCAGTGTGCTCAGCCGGGCTAATTGACTCTCGTGGGCATGCAGGGAGGGTGATGGAGCACAGGGCACACTGTCCTGCATCCCTGCCACACAAACTGACTCTCGTGGGCATGCAGGGAGGGTGATGGAGCAGGGCAGGGCATGGGGGCACACTGTCTTGTGTCCCTGCCTCACACCTATGGGACACATGGACACACACCTGTCTCTGTGTCTCCACCACAAAGCACAAGGACTCATGTCTACATGGTCTGTCCAGGGTCACCTGTGTATGACAGGGAAAAGGTACTCCAGCAGCTGGGTCCTCATCATTTCATGTTGTTCTTCTCTGGCACTGTTGAAATATTTTTACCTCTTTTTACAAGGCCAACAGATGCTGGATTTCTGCAGGAGCCCACGGCTGCAGGGACTCGGACCTGGCTGTGCACACGGTGGAATAAATGCTCTCACCTGATCTGCTTTGCCATCTGATGGCATTTTATTTGAGCTCCATGCCTGGGGCACAGCCCAGGGCTCTCTGCCCTGGGAAGCTCCTCACCCTCACACAGAAGGATTTCCCAGCTGACCCACAGGGAGAATATTCCATTTCCTCACTCCTGGATCTGCCAGCAGCATCCCTTGGTGGGTGATGGATACTGGAGATGATTTATGGTTCTTTGTTACACAAATGCCTCCACATTCTTGCCCATCCTCTCGCAGCAACCAGCAGAGAGCAGGAGCCCCGGCCTGGGAACTGCACCCAGGATGCAGAGCTGGCTCTTTATTCACTGGAAATGCACAGCTGGGGACACAAGAAAGGGAAATGTCACCGCTGTGGGGCTCTGCACCCAGGCCCCTGGCTCTGCTTCCACCCGTGTGCTGGGAAGTTAAAGGTCTGGCAAAGAAAAGGGGATATAAATCAGGCAGAGAAGGGCAGAGGGGAGGATCAGGTTTACCCAATTTTTCATCTCAAGCTTTGTTATTAAAGCAGTGAATGTTCCAGAAGGAACAGCCTATATGTCTTAGAGCTCTTGGATTTCAGCAACATAAACCTTTAGCCCTCAAGACTTTTATTACATTAAATAATTTCTGCTGTTGCTAATTAAATTTCTGTTTGTTTTCCTTCATGAACAACCAGGAAAAATCTGTATTCTTTGATCTGATAGAGAGCACTAGATTTACCTGCATTATTGGACCTCACAGCTTATCATAATGAATGAATCCATTAATTAAATAAATTCTGATCTTAATCTGGGCAAACTTTCTTGAATGCCCTGAGGAGCTCAGCCAGTTGCCAGGTTGCTCCTGCCACAGCCTCAAGCATTTCTTTCCTCGGGCACCTTGCGAGGCGGGATTGTATAAATCAAGGATTAGCAAAGTGGGTGTGCACGGGGCAGCACCCGCACCCTCCTCTGCTCCCTGCCGGGCTCCAGGGGGGACCACGCGGAGGCACCGGGGGAAGGAATTCTCCCTTGTCCCCCCGTGCTGTCGCGATAGTTCTGCCATGTCGCCGCGGCCTAGCGAAGCCCGCCCGCGCGGTTGCCGTTGCCATGGTGCCGGGCCGCCATGCCGCCCGGGGCGGTTGCCGTGGCAGCGGCCGGAAGCGCTCCCGGTTCCGGCGGCGCGGGGGCTGCCGGGAGCGGGGCGGCATGGAGACCCGCGAGCTGTTCCGCCGCCTCGGAGCCGGCGTTCGCTTCGACGTGCGGCGCTTCGGGCTCGACGCGCGGCGCTTCGGGGTGCGGGCACACCGAGGGGAGCGCTCGGGCGCCGGCCCGTGCGCGGGGCGGGCTCCGGAGCCCCGGTCCCACCGGGCGCGGCGCTGAGGAGCGGGGCCCGGCCATGGCGTCTCACCCTTCTCCGGTTCTCCCGCAGGTGGTTAAAGGGAACCGCGGCAGCGTCTCGCTGGAGAGCCTCGACTTCTTCGGGAGCAAGGAGGGAGCCCCTCAGGGAGCTGCCGAGGAGGGCAGGGGGCTCGCAGGGGCTGCAGAGGAGGTGAAGCAGCAGAAAGATGGAGCAGGGAAGAACGATGGAAAGAGGAAAAGAACGGCAGAAAACGGCGAAGGGAAAAGGAAAAAGAAAAAGGCACGAGGTATCTGTGCACACACACACACGTGTATCCCTGGCAGAACCATCAGAATCCCAGGATGGGTTAGGGTGGAAGGGACCTTGAAGCCCATGCAGTTCTGAGTTCCTTGGCTGGCCTGGCTCAGAGCTGATATCATTACTGGCCAAGATTCAGTGCTGAGAGCTGGGGTGTGGTTGCCATCCCTCTGGAGTCTGCATCAGTGTTCCTGAGAATGACAGAAAAAAGGCTCTGAGATTTTTTTGTTTTTGTCTCCAAGTAATGCCTGTCTGTATTTTACTAAAGGAAATTTCAATTTGTTTGCAACTTCCAGGAGCAGTACCAATGCCAGAACTGTCAGAAAACAATGGAATAAAGTGGATGTCCTCTCTGGAAGCAAAAATTGAAGATGCAAAAGACAAAAAGCCTACTGCAGAGAAGCTTGAACGCTTGAGGAGAGAAAAGGTGGGACCAGGGGATTCTGGTGCAACAAGAGCTGCCTGTTGTTCTGTGGGTGTTTGATCCCAATTGGGGTTTATTTATGGTGATTCTTCACTGGAGGAGGGTGGGGGAAAGAGCCATGGGAGGAATCCTTATGTGGTGAGTTTTGGGGTGCAAATTAAAAAGGAGTTTGTGTTTTGCCTCACAGATCAATCGCTTCAGGCACCAGCACAGGATCAGCATCCAGGGGACAGATCTCCCTGACCCCATTGCCACCTTTGAGCAGCTTCAGGAGGAGTACAAAGTGCACCCTAAGATCCTGGAGAACATCCGTGCTGCAGGCTTCCACGTCCCCACAGCCATCCAGATGCAGGCAATCCCTGTCATGCTGCACGTGAGTCCTCTGGGTGTCAGGGGTCCCACAGAACCTGGGCTGGGGCTGCCTTGTGCCACTGTCACAGCTGGATCAGCTTCATCCAACTGAGAACTTGGCTTTTTCAGTTTGCCTGAGGTATCTTGGGTCAGTTTGCAGCATTGATGTTTATGGGAATGGAATTTTTACTCTTTTTTCTTTTTTTTCCCTTGCTGAAATATAAGTTTGGTTTTTTTCTTACAGGGTCGGGAGCTTCTGGCTTCAGCTCCTACAGGGTCTGGGAAAACACTGGCATTTTGTATCCCTCTCTTAACACACCTGAAGCAGCCCAGGAACAAAGGATTCAGGGCTCTGATCATATCTCCCACCCGAGAACTTGCCAGCCAGGTGTGTGCTGAGGGGTCTCACCCTGATGGGCTGCAGTGTTGTCACTCTGCATCAGCAAAACAGCAGCTCAGTAAATGTTTTTTTCCTTTATTGCCCTCACATATCAGGGAAAGCCAATTTAAATGTTTCTTTCAAGTCTTTTGACTTCTGTGGAGTAGGTACATATCTGGGTCTAATCTCAGTGATTAGATTAGGGGCTCAAGATTCTTTGATCATATTTTAAACTGCCCCATGCTCAGGTGCTCTTAAAACCTCCTTTCCTACTTGAGATTGCTCTGAGAGATTTATCTGTTTGTCCCAAACTTGGAATTTCAAGGGATAACTTTATAACAAAGCTGTGTTGATAAATGATATAAAAATGCCACCTTTGTGCAGTTTTTATTCATGTGAAAGAGGGAGCCACAAGTGGTAGTGATGTGAATAATGCCTGTTAGAGAGCTGCATTTTATTGTGCTAAGGAAATCAGAGATTTCTCTTAACTCTGAGATCAGGGTGAGGTTTGAAGCTCTAGGTTCAGGATTAGGGTGCCCAGAGCAGCTGTGGCTGCCCCTGGATCCCTGGCAGTGCCCAGGCCAGGCTGGGCAGGGCTGGGAGCACCTGGGACAGTGGGAGGTGTCCCTGCCATGGCAGGGGGAACTGGATGGGCTTTAATGTCCCTTCCAACCCAAAGCATTCCATCACTCCACGATGGGCAGCAGATTTTTGGTTAGAAAAGCTCATCAGCTCAGTTTGGAAACCCAATCTCTGCTGCCTTTGCAGACCCACCGGGAGCTGGTGAAGCTGGCAGAAGGCACAGGCTTCAGAATCCACATGATCCACAAGGCAGCCGAGGCAGCCAAGAAGTTTGGGCCCAAGTCTTCCAAAAAATTTGGTAACTCTTCTAATGACTGAAGTGCTTCTAAAAATTAAAAATTGTCGCTGGCCTTTCTCTTTGGGCTGTGTGGTTTTAAAGAGGTGGTTAAAAAGTGGCAGGGAGGAAAAGGGAAGTGAGAGGACATGGACTCTGCTAAACTGTACCTCTGGCACATTGGGTTGGATCTGATGCTCTGATTGTTTGGTTTATTTTGTGTCTTTTTTGACATTTGGCTTCTTTTCTTTTAATAGATATACTGGTTACTACTCCCAACAGACTCATTTATCTGCTGAAAGAAGATCCTCCAGCCATAGACTTGAGCAGGTAGGAGAGTGTTTTCAGTGTGCTTTGCCTCTCAGGAGTGGCTCTCCTGAAAACCAAACCTCTTGTTCCCAGTGTGGAGTGGCTGGTGGTGGATGAGTCAGACAAGCTGTTTGAGGATGGCAAGTCGGGATTCAGGGAGCAGCTGGGCACAATCTTCCTGGCATGCACCTCCCACCTGGCCAGGAGGGCCCTGTTCAGCGCCACCTTTGCCCATGATGTGGAGGAGTGGTGTAAGCTCAACCTGGACAACCTGGTGCTGGTGTCTGTTGGGGCAAGGTAAGTATTGTCTGCTTCTTTTTCTAAAAAAGTTTCATGGGAAATTGTTTCCTCTGCATCATCAGCCTGCTTGATTTTGTGGCTGCTCTTAGTCAGCACTGCAGGTTGTTTGTCTCAGTGAAAATTGTGTAGGCACTGAGATATTTCTCTTGTGTTGAATAAAGCGTTCTTTTCCTTTGCCAATTACTTTATCATCAAATAAACATCAATGTTAGGAGCATGCACTGCTTTTGTTGTGCAGCATTTCTCATCCACCAGCTTATATTTTTATGGGGGTTATATATGCTACATATATTTACTAATATATAAGTTTTTGTTAATGTATATAAAAAATACTGAAGTGTTTCTGTTGGATTTCTGGTTTCAGAAACTCTGCAGCAGAGACAGTAGAACAAGAGCTGCTGTTTGTTGGATCCGAGACAGGAAAGCTAACAGCAATGAGAGAGCTTGTTAAAAAGGTATTTTGGAGAGACTGAGCATCTTCCTCTTCCTCAACTGAGCTGTGGTCTGTCAGAGACTCCCAATTTCCCAGGTCAAACACTTCTCTGTGACACATGTTAAACCATTGCCCAAATGTGCTGTGTCTCAGTTTCTGCAAAGAAGAGGATTTTGGAACCTGAGATAAACTTACTCTTTTGCAGGGTTTTGCTCCTCCAGTCCTTGTTTTTGTACAGTCTATTGAGAGGGCTAAAGAGCTTTTCCATGAGCTGATTTATGAAGGCATCAATGTGGATGTCATCCATGCAGACAAGACTCAGCAACAGGTAGGAGGATTTTATTTCTTTTCAAGAAATGCATTAGAAAAATTTAGCAAATTCCTGCAGGATTTTGTTCAGAGGTTTAGTTTTATTCCTTAACATCGTGACAGCTTTAAGGAAACAAGTTCACCTCCTTTCTCAATTTGCTATTGGAACCGTTTCCAATTATCTTTTCTGTTCTTTTCCTAGAGAGACAAAGTAGTGCAGAGTTTCAGAGCTGGGAAGATCTGGGTGCTCATCTGCTCTGCGTTACTGGCTCGAGGGATGGACTTCAAAGGTGTGAACATGGTCATCAATTATGATTTACCAACCAGTGCAGTGGAATACATCCACAGGATAGGTGAGGCATGGCTCACAAAGCACCTCCTTTTCCCCATTTCTGACGTCTTTAATGTAGATGCTCTTGTTTTTGTCAGCACCCTGTGAACCTTATTGAGATTTTTCAGACATAGCTGTGCTGGGGAGGAGGCTGGGGCTGTGAGGAGGAATAAAAGGAGATGTCTGAAGTAAAATCTCTACTCTGCAAAATGTGTGCTTGGCAGGTCGTACTGGAAGAGCAGGACACAGAGGAAAGGCAGTCACTTTCTTCACAGAAGATGATAAGCCTTTATTACGCAGGTAATATGTCTGGATTAATAATGTCTTTATTTCTTGCTTTGTAAAAAAATCACCACAAAATAAAAGATCAACAACAAACCAGCCAGTTTGTTTGGTTTGCTGTTTTCCACAAAAGATATTTATCACTTGTCCAAGCACTGGAGTTGATCTCTTCCCTCCTGTCCTTTCCAGCATTGCCAACGTTATCCAGCGAGCTGGCTGTCCTGTGCCAGAATACATAAAACATTTGCCCAAACTGCAGAGGTATGTTCATTTCAGCACTTAATCAGTCTTTTAATCAGTGCTTTTTAATGACTTATGGAAGTTTCTAGAACTAGAAACCCTAGTAATTTAATCTTTCTTCACTATATGTTGTTCTCAGCAAACAAAAGAAGAAATTCATTAAGAAACCTTTGACAAGAGAATCCATTTGTACCACCCCAAAGTGCTTCTTGAAAAAAGACAAAAGAAAAATGTAAGTAGCTTTTGCTGAAGAGGAGGTAGGAGTTGCTTTTTGTCAAGAAACAGCCCAGAAAATTTAAGCAGAGAAATAGAAATCTTATTTGGATGAACCACCCAGTCATAATGATTTTAGTGATGAAGTTTTAGTGTCAGAATCTGTCTGCTGGAGCTTGGATTAATGACAACATTTTGCCTTGTGTGGTGCCATGTGTCAGGTGACAGCAGCCTGAATTTAAACCACTGGTTATGCTCAGGTGTCTGATCTCAGATGTGTTTCTTGTAGGAAAACCACAAAGGAAAATACTAAGGGAAAGAAGAAAGGTAAAGAAGACAAAAATGGCAGTAAATTACAGACTGTTGCAGAAAGCTGAATTCAGGCTGGCGAGCTGGGGCTGACACCTGTGTCTGTGCTGGAACAGAAGAATGAAGATGGCAGTGATGGTGGAGGGAGAAGAACATTTCTCATGCTTCCTTTGGGGTGAGGGTGGAGGTTTACATGCTAGAAAGTCTCTGCTGCAATGCCAGAAGAGAATTCCTGGATGCTTCTTATAGAAGCTGGAGCATGTGCTTGTGCAGTGAATGCTGTGTATTTCTGAGAGTAGTTCAAAACCAGCATCAGCTTGTGTTAATTTCACACAGATTTGTACTGCTCATTGAAAATATTGTTTGTGTTCAGATCACCCCTAATACATTTTTTAGACACTTCCAGGAGATTCAGAGACAAAAACCCCACAATGTTTACCATTAGGTTTGATAAATGCAACTGTCAGAGACTTCCCTGGACACTTCAAAAAAGCCCAAACAAACCCACTTGTATGTGAAAGTAAAGCCTTGCTCTTCCTACTGTTTTTCTTCTATAAAATTATTTTGAAATAAACTAATACATGCCATTAATTTTGTACGGTTTTATAACTGAGCCTGAAACTAGAATAAACAAGGTCATAAAATGCTAATTCAGAGACCTGTGTGTTTGTGCAGCCTCAGTGGAACAAGTCTGCAGGCAAAAAAGGCCCAGCTCTGTGCATTTTCCCTGTCTTCATCTGCCCAGCGTGTTCTCAGCCCACCCTGCTTTTGTCATCAGAATTCCAGTCAGGCAGGAATGGCTTCTTTGCAACTGCGATACTTTCAGGAAGAATTTCTGGACAGGATTGTCTTGGTTTAATCTGGTTTGGATGGGGCAGGCACAGCCCCCTGTGGCAGGGCCTCAGCACCCTCACAGGGAGGAATTTATTCCCAATATCCATCTAACCCTCCCTCTGTCGCTGTGAATCCATTGCCCCTTGTCCTGTCATTTTCAGGCTCTTGTCGCACGTCCCCAAATGACCCCTGCGAGAGGTCGGGCAGAAAGGCAGCACTTTATTTTCCCTTTTACGGAAAAGCGGTGGTTTGGATGCTGGAAACCGGCGTTCCCCGGGGGCAGCCGGGGCCACTCATCCCATCCAGGCCGTTCCCGGGGGCATGTGGGGCTGAGGAACCGAGGGGATGTGGGAGTGAGGAACCAAAGAATTGTGGGGCTGTGAAATCGAGAACCCACGGGGCTTTGGGTCGGTGGAGCAGGGGAATCGAGGGGCTGTGGGGAACCGAGGGCCTCTGTGGGTGTGGAAGCGGGGAGCTGCGGGATCGTGGGGCTGTGGAACCGAGGGGATGTAGGGCTGTGGAACTGAGGGGATGTGGGGATGTGGAATCGAGGGGATGTAGGGCTACGCTTCTCTGGGGCTGAGACACGGAGGAGCTGTGGAACGAAAGAACCGAGAGGATGTGGCTCTGTGGAACGGAAGAACCGAGAGACCGTGGTTCTGTGTAACGGAGGAACCGAGGGGCTGTGGCTTTGTGGAACGGAAGAACAGAGGGGCCGTGGCTCTGTAGAGCTGCGGCTCTGTGCACCGGAGGAACCGAGGAGCCGCGGCTCTGTGGCTCTGTGCACCGGAGGAACCGAGGAGCCGCGGCTCTCTGGGGCCGTGCACCGGAGGAACCGAGGAGCCGTACAGCCGGGGAGCGGCGGGCCCGGGGGCGGTGCCTGCCCGGGCCGGCCCCGGAAGCCGCCGCCGCCGCTCCGCTGACAGACGGCGGGGCCGAGCGCGAAGATGGCGCTGCGGCCCGGGCCCGGCGCGGGGGGCGCCGGCGGGGCGGGCGGCGGAGCGGCCGGGGCCGCCAGGTCGGTGTGACCGGGAGCAGCGGGCGAGGGGCTGCGGAGAGGGAGCGGACAGAGAGGGAATGGCGGTGATGGGGAGTGGAGGGGACGCGGGGAGGGGCGGACGGAGATGGGGGCGATGGTCGGGCTGGGGTGGCGGCTCGGAGGGCAGGTGCGGTGTCAGGGCCCAGGTGGGCTGTGCGGGGTTTCTGGCTGGCCTCTGGGGGTCCCAGGTAGGGTCTGTGGGCTCTCAGGTGTGGCACATCCTGGCTGGGGTGTGGGGCTCGCAGGTGTGGTGAAGGGGATGGTTCACCCTTCACCCAGGTGAGGTTCGTGGGATGTTGGTGTGGGTCCCAGGTGGGGTTCGTGGGTTGCCAAGTGAGCTTTGTGGGGTCCTGGCTGGGGTGTGTGGGTCTCGGGTGTAGTACCTGTGATCCCGGATGGAACATCAGAGGCCCAGGCGGGATGTGGGGTCCTGGATGGGGAGGTCCCAGGTGTATTGTTGGGAATGCAGCCGCGGTATCTCTGCATTTTGCTGCGATTTATTCACGGTTTGGGGGCCCAGCTGATCTCCCCCGTGTGCCCAGGCTTGGGCAGTTGTGCCTCCCTTGCCGTCAGGCTCTGCAGCTGCCACCTCAGATATTGGGGTGGGAAGGATTTGGGGGTTCTGCCAGCCCCGCTTGGTGCTGCCGCAGTAAATGTTCTGTCACTGCTGCTCTGTCTGTCTGTGTCCTGCTGGGACCCAGCCTCCCCGGGGACTTCCCTCTTCCCCTCCTCACAAAGGGCACCTTGGCCACAGGGAGGACTGAGGAATCCTGTCAGGAGGGAAAAAAAAAAAGATGTCAAAAGAGATGTTGCTGTGTTTCTGGAAAGGTTGGAAAACTGGATTTCACCACCTTTGAAGACTCTAGTAATGTGTTTTTTCCAATGTAGGTTCTTGTCTGCTATTTATCTCTTGTCCTACTTCCAGGGAAGCTGAAGAAATTTTGCATTTGACAATTAAGCTCAATGAGTTGTCTTGGAAATCCCATGGTTTTGTCAGTGTTACTGGGAGTGTTGTCATTGTTGTCAGTTTCAGAAATTGTTGTCAGTTTCAGAAATAAAGGTTCTGAGAAATAAAAGGATTTACAAATCGCCATTGCCCATTGATAGTATTTTGGTTTCTTTGAGGACAAAGTCTTGAGGTAGAGGAAAAGTTCTGTTCTGTCTGTGTGGGTTCTTTGCCTGATTTCACTTCAATTTTTGTGCATTTCTGCCATTCAAAAATACTCTGACAATCTGTTGCATCGATGGAGTTGTACTGCTTGGGAGTTAAGGGGTTTAAAAATGCACTTGTGGATGGGAAAGCGTTCTGTGTGGTTTGGAGCTGTTACACTGAAGTCTCCATTCAGAAGAGGAGTTTTTGCTCCCCACTCCTGCGTTTTGTCTGAAGCTGTTGCTTGGTTGGTTTGGGGCTTGGTGTTCCTTTTAAGCTCCATATTTAAAACACTGACTTAGTAGGACTGTACAGATTTCTGGTGCTGCTTTCAGAGGTCTGTTGCAGGGTGATCACTTTGTTCCCTTGCCTTCATTGTGTTTGTGCAGCGTGCCCAGGGCGCTCTCGCACAGCGCCGTCCCTGTGCTGGCTCCCTCAGCCACCAGAGCCAGCTGCTTTCCCTGATTGCTCTGGGCAATTCTGCAGCTCCGAAAAAGCTCTTCGCTCACCAGTCCCCATTGGTGGAGGGGTTTGTGGCCGTGCCAGCGTGGCTGGTGCTGGCAGTTGCACGCTGAATCCTGGAGTGAATTGTGGTGGATCTGAGTACACGTACGGGGCTGTGCTGCCAGAGCTTGCTTTGGACCAGCTCCTCTTCCCGTGCCCTCTAATCAGCTGAGGGGGTTTTGCTTGATTGTTTCTTTTTATTTTTTTCAGCAGGGACTTATAAATAAACCAGGAGCTCTGTGGAAAGGGATAAATATTTAATAGTTTGGCCTTTACTTGCTCCCAACAAGCAGTGGTACCTCCCGATGCTTGTTTGGTTTACGTTGCATTTGCTGGTTTGGGGAATTCTTGTTGATCAGGTTCCCCAACAAGAAGGGAATCATGACACTTAGAACACTTCTGCTTGATTAGGAGATCTTCAGGAATTACATTTAATATTTCATCATTCTATTTGTTGATACTGTGTGCCAAGGAGTGGATTAAAATGACTGAGTTGAGTTAAACAGACCGGCTGTGGTGAGAACCAAGCCCTGCACATGTTTGGGGCTGAGCTCTGTGAGTCTGCAGACTTCTTAGGAGGGAGAACCCCAGAATGATGGGGTGGAGGATGGCAAGACTGGAGCATTGGGAAGCACAGGTGTTTGATTGTTGTGGAAGGAGAAATCAGCACACAGTGCTCAGGGCTGAAGGAAAAAGCTTCAGGATGATGAAGATCCTGAGTAGAGGATGAAGAGCAAATGGGTTGTCTTGGTGACCGTTGACCTGCTGCCTGTACAGTGGAGAGGTGCAATTTGCTCCTGGATAAATGCATAATTTAAATTCCCTATTTTATCCTAGTGCTCATATTACAGAGCTCTTTTATATTTATAAAGCAGGTTGGCTTTCAGCACTTCCTGCAGCCATTTCTGATGGCATTTTCTCTTGTACTCTTCGTCAGTTTCTTTTACATCCACGCTTGAAATTGAACATTGAATATCTATAAGTGTGTTTCCCTTCCACAGCACTTTGATGTAATAACTGCCTGGGACACTGAGTGAGGTTCTTGTTTGGGAAATTGCTGATGACGTGGGTTTCTGCAAGTTGCTTGCAAATGAGGATTTTAAACTAGGTCCTTTTTTGCTGTTTGGCAGCTGTTTGAGAGCGAGGGCTAGCAATTTCCATTAGGATTTTAGTTGAAATTTTAATGGTTCTTCCTCTAGGTGCACTTGACCCTTGATATGTGAATGAGTGTTTTCTCCAAGGTTCTATTTTTGTTGTAAGTAGATAACTGAGAAAATAGAAACTCCATTATTTTGTGATGTTTCTAAAGGAGGCGGAAAGTGATGGGGTTTTGTGGATAGTTTGTTTTTCTTCAGAAAGGCTGTTCCTAAGCAGCTGAGAATTGTTCTCTGGTGGTCCTGCTGAGTCAGATACTTCCAAGAGGAGCTGTTTATTCATTGCATGCTTAGCCCACACAGCACACTGACCTGTTCCCAAGCTGTGTGGGTGCTGGAAGTCTCTTGTGGGTGATGTGGATGAGTCAAAGCCGTGTCAGGGCTGCTGGGAGGATCAGCTCTGTGTTTCCTGGCTCTGCACTGCCGGGGTGCTTTGGGATCCCGCTGAGGGATAACCATTCCCTTGGATGGTATTGTTTTCTGTGGGACCTGCAGGAGCAGCTGCAAGTGCTGCCCAGAGGGTGGGAGGCTCCTGGTGATGGTGCTGACGTGGAAGTCGAGGTGGGTTTTCCATTTTCACTGAAGTGACAGAATTTCACGTGCTCTTGTTCTCCTCCTGCAGCTTCATGTTTCCCGTCGCAGGCGGTTTGGGCCCCCCTCAAGGTACGTATCAGCTTCACACGCTGAGCACAAAGTTCTTGATTTTGTTTAGACAAACTAGACCTAAACCAGGTCTGCAGTGATGTTCAGAGGTGTGATTATTAATTGAACTCCATGGCTGATTTTCGCCCTTGAATTCAGCTCTCTCACTCCTCTGCTGGGAAAACCTCCTGTGTGTTGTTGAGGCAGCGTCACCAGAATGTGGATTAAAGGTCCAGGAAAACTACATCTCCCTTTTTAACCTGAACTGGCCTTTTGGATTCTGCTGTTATTTTGAGTGTGGTATTTCACCTCTCTCTGCTTCATCTCCCAGCTGTGTACACCCATGCTGTGTGGGTGTTGCAAGAGCTGGTAAATATTTACAAAGCACATCAAGACCCCGGGACAAGAGTCACAACCTGTGTGGAAAGTATTAATACAATGGGAGAGCCCCAGCCTTAAATTGCCTTTGTTCTCATTCCTGATGCAGTGCTGTTTGTTTAATTAGGGGAAAATATGCAGAGAATTTATGGGGAGAATGGAGAGGTTTTTTCTATCAAAATCCCAGGGACTGATTCATGGATTATTCCTGCCTGTGTCATGGCCTCCTGGAGTGTTTTTGCATAATTATCTCATGGTGTGCTGGTAGCAAGTGCATGTTAGTGTTTGTCTCCCAAGACAGCAAAATGTGAGGCAGGAAGATACTGAAACATACCACACTTGCTTTATTCATTGAATTAACACATTCCAGCTTGGTTTGTCCAATTTTGTGCATGTTTGGCTTTTACTGACAAGTATTGTTACCATTCTAACACGTGTAGTGGACTAAATTAACCTAAAGTATGCTAATTAACCTACAGCAAATTATCCAGCCAGGTCAGAGTGTGAAGTTGCTTTGTGAAAGGTTGACTTTATTTCCCAAGATTTATTTTCAGAAGCTGCTGGTTTCAAGAGAAATGGGAATTGCCAGCACCAGTCATCCTGGTTAATTAAATCTTTTTAATTGGAAATGACCCTTCCAAAAATCATATGGGAAGAAACCCACGGAGAATCTTTAGGATGGTGGGATAATTCATCAGCTTAGTTACTGAAAAGCCCTGAAATATTGTTCCCTGTAGACTGACCAGTGTTTAAACTAAGGAGATTCTGTGGCTGCCTGCAGTGTAGCAATTGTTATTATTTTTATTTTTAAACCATCCAGCACAACTCGGAGTTTTTTACTTTCCTTTGCTAATTTAGTAAACAAAAAAGAACAATGAAATGGGGGAGGCAGGGTTAGTGAAGGGGGAATAAAAAGCCTTTAACATTAACTGGGCACTTGGCTTGTTTACTGTTTCATTGCAGGGATGATTCCTATGCAACAGCAGGGGTTTCCAATGGTTCCTGTCATGCAGACCAACATGCCAGGGATGATGGGAATGAATTATGGCTCTCAGATGCCTCCTGGACCCATGGCCATGCAGGTGTGTGGCAGGGAAATGTGGGCTGGAACTGCAGGGCCCCAGGCTGGTTTGGGTTGGGAGGGACACTAAAGCCCATCCATTTCCCCCCCTGCTATGGGCAGGGACACCTTCCAGCATCCCAGGCTGCTCCAAGCCCCATCCAGCCTGGCCTTGGGCACTGCCAGGGATGGGGAGCCCACAGGCTCTCTGGGCACCCTGTGCCAGGGCCCCACCACCCTCACAGGGAAAATTTCTCTCTAATATCCAATCTAAGTCTACCTTCCTTCAGGTTAAGGCCATTCCCTCTGTCCTATCATTATAATTTTTTTTTCCTTAAAGTAACTTTGTCTTTAGTGCTGCTGTTGCTAATTGAGAAATAATAATTCAATATGAGCAGATAATATTATGTTTTCTCTCTTTTAATCTATTGTTTTCTTTTTAGCACCGTATGTGCTTATGTACAAATTTCCACTTTGCTGAAATTTAATGTTTTTGCATGACTTTCTAACCAAATTGCTGTGTCACAAATGGAATTTATTGTTTTGCCATGTCCTTACACTCCCTTCCCTCCCCCAGCTGCAATTTATTATGTTATTCTGGCAAAATTTATAGTAGGAAGATGTTTTTATGAGAGCTGGTCTAAAAATAATAAACAACTTTTGTTCTCTTCCTACGTGTTCTGAGACCAAATGCAAAATGAATGGTAAGAAAAGTAAATTATTTTCTGGCTCCTTCTATATTAGGCAGCTTTGCTGCTCCAAATGTCCCAGAATATATTTCTCAGCAAATGCTTCTGATACAGTTTATTCAGACAAGGTTCCTCTTGGCTGTTATCATATATTGTCTGGGAAATGCCTAGACTACATTTTCCAGCATCTGTGCTTGGTAGGAGGCAATATAAAAATATTATGAAATCCCTTAGAATAGGAACCAGAAATCCCAAGAAAACCCATACTGAGCAGTGTAGGATGGCTGTAGCCTTCCTGCTCCTGGGGCAGGTTGGATTTGCAGAGCTGATTTTTGCCAGTTTTCCCAAAAGCTGCGAGTTTGAGTGCTTGTGGAGAGGAAGAGTGCCATCTACTGAGGGCACTGCTCCTCCAGCATTCCCCAGCTCCGCATTCCACAGACTGCGCTTTGCCGCCACTGCCAGTGGTTTGGCTTTTTCTGTGGGGAAAAAAAAAAATACACCGGAGCAGAAAGCAGTGCCCTGGAGCTGTGTGCTGTGCTTGTTTGCAGGGTGGCATGGCCCTGGGGCCCATGCCAGCAGCTGGAATGCCCTACATGGGACAGGCCTCCTTCCTGGGAATGCGCCCCGCCGGCCCCCAGTACGGCCCCGACATGCAGAAGCAGTTTGCAGAGGAGCAGCAGTAAGTGACACCTCCCTGCCTCTTGGGCAGTCCTTCTGGCAGGGGGACATGTGCTTTCTCTGCAGCAGCGTTGTGTGGGGCTGTAGGATATTGCTGGATATTCCATTGTCTGTGAAGTTTGTGGTGCTTGTCCTGGTCTGAGTAGAAGCAGGAGTGTGTGCACCAAACCATCTGAATCTGAGACAGTAGAAATGGAGAAATCAAGCACAAACCTGACGTGAAAAGTCTCATTAAAATTATTTATATTCTAAAAAAATTTTTTTTTTTTTATAATTTTCCTTCAGGAAAAGGTTTGAGCACCAGCAGAAGTTCTTAGAGGAGGAAAGAAAACGACGGCAGTTTGAAGAGCAGAAACAAAAGCTGAGACTCCTGAGCAGTGTGAAACCCAAGGTATGGCCTGATAATATTTCTTTCTTCAGGTTGTTTTTTAATAGCTTTTAATGGGAGGGTCTCTTTTCAACAAGCAAATCAGTGGGAATTGCATAAGATGCTTGAAAAGCCTCTGGAAGAGTCAGTCCTTTGCACACTGCCAGCAGCAGGCATTGCTGATTCTGGTACTGAAGAAGTGTGGGTATTGGAGGAAAACTGAGCTGTTCTGTCAATTCTTCAAAACTTTTTCTGTGCTCTTTCAGACAGGTGAAAAAAGCAGAGATGATGCTTTGGAAGCCATTAAAGGGAACCTCGATGGCTTTTCTAGAGATGCTAAAATGCACCCAACACCAGCAACACATCCAAAAAAGCCAGGTTTGTAATTTTCCTCATTTTCCAACTGAAAATAAAACTCCAGCCTTGGAAATCCTCAGCAGGGGAACTAATTCCAGCAAGTATTTTTATTTAGTAGTACAAAATGAGTGGATTAACAGTTTTGTAAAATTAAATGTCATTGTGGCAACTGTTTGCTAGGTCAGGGTATGAGAGTGAAATATTGATAGATATGAACCTTTATTAGAAGACTTGAAATCTTTAACAGAAAGCCTCTTGTGCTGTGCTAAATGTGAAACATCAAGGAAATTGATAAAGCGTTTGTTCTTTTCTAGTCAAAGCATTAATTAATGTTTTGCAGAGTGCTTTTGAAGATGAGAAGTGGTATTTTAAGTGCTAAGAATGATCAAAACCATATATAAAGACTTGAGTGGAGTGTCACAGCTGGCTGATGTGTTGTTGGGCATGGTCAAACCAAGCCTCTGTTCTCAGTAATTACACTGGCAACAATTGCCACTTAAGACTTCTTACGGTCTGTAGTGTAGTTTTTTTAGTGTCTAGCCTGAAACAAAGCTTATCTAGGCCAGCTTTTTCCTGTATAAAATTTGTGTCTGTGCTCTGGATTCACTCCCTGGTAAGTTAGCAGTTACAGGTGGTCTCTGACAACTTCCCTCTGTCTGTAGATTTGCCTGTCCTTCACCAGTTCTGTTAAAATGGGTAACACTGGAAGGGATCAAGCAGAAAATTGTCTACATGAGCAGACATTTCTTTTGTACTTCATGATACATTGCTGAGTTTCTGTGGATAAAACATTCCTTTGAGGGAGAATGTCCCCCTGACAGACCCCATTATGTCCAGTTTGAAATATTACCTCTGGATTTGTTTTAACCCTGTCTGCTTAAGACAGACAGAATACTCTCACAGCCAGTGTTAAGAACCAGCTTTCAGTGTTCACATCCTAAAACCTGGAAGGGAAGATATGTGGTTGGAAGGGGCTGCTCAGTTTTACCTTGTGCCAGTGACGCCCTTCACGTGTCAGCACACGGACTCCACGCTGCTCCTCCTCACCCATTTGCTGTGTATTCCCAGTGTTTGCCACTTTTCCACATTCCCACCCGTGACCCCTGTTCCTCATCACTTTGCCTTGTGTGTTCATTCCATTTGCAGATCATCCCACACCATCCCATTGTGCTGTATCTGTTTCCCATTCTGCTTTTCTCGATGATGAAGAATTTAGTGACTTTATGCAAGGGCCTGTTGAAACCCCCAAACTGGTGCCTCAGTCCACCTCTCAGCCTTTCCATCCTGCCACTGAGGCTGGGCAGCTGCTTTCAGAGAGGGCTGTGCTCCATCCTGTCCCTCCAGCCCAGGCTCCAGTGCTATCCACCCTGCATGGTACAGCTGGGCAGGTTCCTTATTTTCCTACCTCTGCATCTCCATCCAATACCCATAAAACAGGTAACTCTAAAGTATCTTCTTTTACATGTCACCCTCTGAGCTACACAAACTCTTTACTTAATTTGTTGGTTTTTTTTTTTTTTTTTCAGTCTGGCTGGAAAAAATAATTTAGGCAATTAAGCAGAAACCTGCTGATCCACGGGAAAAAATGATTTAAGTTCTCTTCTTGCTTCCCTTAGAGCTGCCTGTAAAAGCAAGTCATGTATGGATCCAAATACTGCTAGATATTCACATACCTGATCTTAGGTGAATTAAGTCTTGTGTTGTAGCATCATCCTAAATCTGTGGGGTAGAAAAAGTCACAGTTGAGATGGTGGTATATGAAATAATGATTATGCTGCTGTGGAGCACTTGTGTGCTTCCTCCCTTGGAGGCTGAAGGGATGTTGCTGAGATGAACATGAATTTTGGAGATGTAAGTAGATACTGGGCACTTGTGCTCCTGATGCCTGGATGATTACACAACAGTAACCCTAACACAGGAAATAGCTTTGTGTCTTCCTCCTCTTACTTGTTTTTTGCTTGTTGAGTTTGTTGTGTTTGTGGTAAGTGAAGGGCAGAACCAGGCTCTGAAATGTCCAGAGAGGGTGGTGCTGTTGGTCTGAGCTGGGGCTGATCATCTCTAACTCATCAGTGGTACCAAAAGTGTGCAAGTGCAGTCTGGGCAGTTCATAACAAAGTATAAATAATTCCTCCTGCTGTTTATTCAGGCTCTTCCTTGGAGGAGAAAGCCTTAGCTAATGGCTCAGATGAATCTGAACAAGAGCAAACCAAAGTTAAAACGTCCGAAGTTGGGCACAAAGCCTCGGCTGCAAGCCAAGCCCATCCCAGTCCCACCAGCAGTGACTGGGATGTTGTAGGTGGACATGAAAGTGGTCCCAGTGCTGCTGCAGAGGTGCACAAGGCTTCAGAACAAAACAGAGCAGTTGAAGAGTGTGGTGAGCAATCCAAACGTTTGACAGAATTTCAATCTAATGAGATGCTGCTTGGTGCTAACGCTCTGTTCACTAATTCCGAGGCCAGCCCTGTAATTTTGCTCTGAACGCCTGCTTGAATAATATGTCAGTGCCTCCTGCTCCTTGCTCAAAGTGTAACTGCCATGATTTTGCTCTGAACTTTCTCCATGTGAGTTTATTGTTGTAATTACCTTTAACATGTTTGTTTAATCAGGTTCACTGTTTTAAAATATTCTGTCCTGTCTTGGGGAAAAAGAAGTTGTGCTGTCTGAAGATATTTTAAAAAAACTGTTTAGGGAAACTTACCACTAAAGATGGTCAATGTCATGGTAGGTTTTAATCTTTTAACCTTGAGGGGATAAAATCTTGCCAGGTTAAAACTCTTAGCTAGTTAATACTTGTTTCTCAAGTATTTGCTGCTCATACACATTATGTCTAAAACTACCTGAATATTCAAAAGATGGTCTAGAGGAAATCTTAAAACAAGGCTTTGTTCCAGTTTGGATTTTGTTAAAACTGTTGACTCAGTGTGGAAGGGGGGTTAAAACCGAAAAATAATGAGATCTGAGGAAGTGGCAAATTTATTTTACTTGGTTGTTGAAATGAAAGGAATTGCTTATACAAGAATGTGCTTGGGGTTGTGGGATAATTAGAAATTAGACTGCAGTCAAGAGGGAATCCATGTGGAAGATGAGATGCAAGAGTACTGAGAAAGACAATGAAATCTGAAGTGATGCTGATTTTGGTCAGAGCTCCATCCAAGATGAGCATAAAATCTGCTCAGGGAGACTGAGGGGAAGAGTCCCCATAGTGGAGAAAGAAATAACCAATTTTTGGGGGGTGAAGTGTGGCAGATGATGCTACAAAAGCCTGTAGGAGTGAAGGTGGCTGTGGTGTCCCCTGGAGCTGCAGACTGGGAGCAGTGGATACAGGTTTGTGCATGTGGGATATGATCTTGCTGAGGTTCAGTCCCTGGGCTGTTTGGGCAGTTTCCAGTGGAGGATGTTCTGGGGGAACATTGAGGGGTTTATGGTAGGTATGGATTTATTTATTCCACAAATACCCCTAATAGCAGGGAGCTGATGGGAAGCTGAATTTGTTCTGACAGAACTGCTGTGAAACTTGAAGACAGTGAGACTTTAGGTTCTGTACATCTGCATTTTAGAGGGAGGCACGTGAGGAGCTCCTTATTTCATTACGTATATAACTATAATCTATTACTGCCACATCATTCTAGTTATTATTTCATATTCCTGCAGTATCTGTTTTTCCTCTGAGCACAGCGATTCCTATCTGAAACCTTTGCCTGAAATGCTCAATGATGCTGACCAGCTGTGGTGTAGCCTCTAAGATCGCTGTGCTCTGTGTCCTAACACAGCTGTTTTTCTTCCTGAATGGAATACTTTAGGAGTTGGAGTGTTCCCTCCCCAGGACCCCATCCAGCAAATGATGCCTCCCTGGATTTACAACGACAGCTTGGTCCCAGGTAAAGCATCCAGGGGCATTTGGCCAGGTGGGCAGTGCAAGGTGTGGGTGTGCCTGTGCTTGCATGGCCACTTATTGATCAAAGCCTTATTCCCTCATCAATAGAATCCTGGATCTTTGATATGTTACATATTTATGGTGTCTTATCTGCATTTGAAGAAACAGGGGTTTTATTTGAGCATGTTAACAAATTCTAGATTAAACATTTATGGCAGCAGCTTATCCCAGCAGAGGATGCATTGCTGATAATGCTGCTTTCATGGGTATTCTGGTTTTTGGCATGTCTTGTAATTAGGCAGGCTCATTTCTGAAGGCTATTTGTCTTCTATGTGTAAATAACACAGTGAATAGGAAATGAATTGCTGTAGTAAATATTGATTACACTGAGGTTTAAGTACATAAGGCTCTTAGAGCTAGCTTTTTATATGGGTTATCCTGCAATTTCATTAAAGAAATGTGGTCTGAAATGCAGCACTAAGTGTATTTCATATAGAATATTTCTCTGCTTGAGTTAAACTTGTCTGTAAAGACCATCCAATAACACATTTAGATGAAACATGGTGATAGAATACAGTGCCAGAATGCTCTTGCCTTACCTTACACTGAGTGCTCCCGATTTGATATCATGAGTTTGAGACAACATAAAAAAGCAATAATGTTTGAAAAGAGCAGTCGTCACTGTCTAACACTGCCTCCCTCACAACAGAGCTGTATAAGAAAATCTTAGAAACCACTCTGACTCCTGCTGGGATCGACACAGCCAAGCTCTACCCCATCCTGATGTCCTCAGGACTGCCCAGGGAGACCCTGGGGCAGATCTGGGCCTTGGCCAACCGCACCACACCCGGGAAGCTCACCAAGGAGGAGCTCTACTGTGTGCTGGCCATGATAGCAGTGACCCAGGTATGCTCTGTGACAGCAGTGACCCAGGTGTGCTCTCACCTGAGCCCCTGAGCTGAGGGCCAGGCACTGCACAGCTCTGTAAAACACCGCTCCTGTTCAAGTGCAGCAGAGAAACTGCCCTTGTCACTTCAGTGGGCTTATAATCTTATCAATTTCATTGCTTATATTTCAGTTACTCTTTCCTTTAGTGTCAACTGAAGTTCTCAGATATAGTTACAAAACTCCTGTATATATATATATATATATATGTAATATCAAATGTAACGAGCGACAGGACAAGAATACATGGCCTCTAGCTGTAGCAGGAGGTTTCAGATGTAACATGGGGAAGAATTTATTCATGGAAAGGGTAATTGTTACTGAGCACTGGAAGGGGCTCCCCAGGGCGGTGGTGGAGTCCCCATCCCCGGAGCTGTCCAAGGAAGGACATTGCTCTGGGCTGGGTGACAGGATGGGTCAAAGGATTAACTCAATGGCCTTGGAGGCCTTTTCCTACCTCAGTAATTCTGTGTTGAATATAATTCCCTTACATGGACTCTGTTGGCACATTTGGATGTGGGAGGTTTACTGGGAGCTTGAGCAGTGCCCCGCTCGTAGTTGGCTTCAGCACAAGGAGCTGGAGCTGAGAGCACACTGCAGCCTTTGTTCAGCCCTGCCCCTGGAATAACTGTGCTCGTTGTCTCTGCAGAGAGGGATCCCAGCCGTGAGCCCTGACGTCCTGAACCAGTTCCCGGCCGCGCCCGTGCCCACCCTGTCCGGCTTCCCGGTGCCGCTGCCCGCCGGGGTGAGCCAGCCCCCGCTGCTGCCCGCGGCTGCGCCGGCCCCCGTGGGGCTGGGCATGGGGCCCTCCGTGATGGGCATGGGCATCCCCGGCCCTGCCCCGGCACCGGCCCCGGCACCGGCTGCGGCAGGAGCAGCTCCCGCACAGCCCTCCGGAGCCTTCCTGCCCTCCTACCCACCCGGCCAGGTGAGCTCCTGCCTGCCTGCAGACCCCTGCCCTGCAAGGGACATTGGCCTGGCTCTTCCACACTTACATGGGGAGAACAACCCCTTCCCTGCAAGGGACATTGGCCTGGCTCTTCCACACTTACATGGGGAGAACAGCCCCTTCCTGCAAGGGACATTAGCCTGGCACTTCCACACTTACATGGGGAGAGCAGCCCCTTCCCTGCAAGGGACATTGGCCTGGCTCTTCCACACTTACATGGGGAGAACAGCCCCTTCCTGCAAGGGACATTAGCCTGGCACTTCCACACTTACATGGGGAGAACAACCCCTTCCCTGCAAGGGACATTAGCCTGGCACTTCCACACTTACATGGGGAGAACAGCCACTTCCCTGCAAGGGACATTAGCCTGGCACTTCCACACTTACATGGGGAGAACAACCCCTTCCCTGCAAGGGACATTAGCCTGGCACTTCCACACTTACATGAGAACAGATTTTAACCAAATGGCAAAAAAATCCCCAGAGCTGAAATCCAGCATGTGACATCTGAAAATGTGAAGTGCCTTCTACCTGCCTGGCCAGGTGAGCTCCTGCCTGCCTGCAAACCCCTTCCCTGCAAGGGACATTAGCCTGGCACTTCCAAACTTATATGACAACAGGTTTTAAGTAAATGGCACAAAAAAAACCAGAGCTGAAATCCAGCATGTGACGTCTGAAAATGTGAAGTGCCGCTAAGGGCGTTCTTTTATTTTTGCAGTTCTTTCTGGTGGCATTAGAAGAGGTACAAAAGTGTTCTGTGTTCCAAAGAGGATTTTAGTTGTAGTTAGGATTTTGTAACGCACATGAAATGGAATTTTAGGTTAAACTGTGCAGCAGACTCTAATAGCTGGTAAAATAGGAGTTTCAGGAGCAGCTGAGAACACTGAAAACCTTCAGTTTACAAAGGTAAATCGTGGGGGATAAATTTGCTGTTTGCAGACATGCTTCATCCTTCAGAAAATATTTTTGTGGTGCTATTAATTTTAAATTATCCACTGATTTAAATTATTAATATTTGTCTTGTATTAAAAGATGACATGGCTATGATCAATAAGACATTTATTGTGAAATAATGAACTATTGTTCATTCTTGCTCCCTGTAATCCTGTGTGTGTTTGAGTAGGGTGAGGTGCAGACAAGGTGGAAATGCTGATGATGCTGGTGTTGAAATGTTCTTTTCCTTCTTTTTTTCCCCTCTTAATCACACTGCTCCAAGCTGCTTTCTTGCTGTGTGAGAGTTTGAAGAGGCAGCAGCGTAGCAATTCTTGTGTTGTTTGTAACTCAGGTAGTAAAACCAGAAGATGATGACTTCCAGGAGTTTCAGGATGCCTCCAAGTCTGGCTCCCTGGATGACTCCTTCACTGATTTCCAGGGGGAGGCAGCCAAAGCAGCCAGCTCACAGCACCGCAGCAGGTACCAGGTCCTTGGTGTTTCTGTCATTTCTCTGGCCAGTGCCTGAACTTTGGATACCTGACTATAAATCTCAATTGAAGCATCATTCAGACTCCAGCAATCCTGGCTTTTCCTTTGGGAGACAAGATGTAATTCCTGATCAGGCAGGTTTTGTATAACAAAATAAATAAACATGTTTCCTCCCTTTGATAGTTTACAGTCGACCTTTCAAGGTCTACAAAGACTACAAAATTTCACCCTTCTTTCCTCTTTGTGCACCTCCCAGGTGTCTGATTGTAGACAGACACATTTTCTGGGTAGGAGCTGGCTGCTCTTAGTGGCAAACAGAGCTCTGAATTCCATGTGAGCCCTGATTACCAGGTGCTCCCTCAGCAGTGACATCAAAGGGGGATGCTCAACCCAATTGTTCTCTTGTGCTTCTGTGTAAGAAATAGAATTTTATATTTTATATAATTTTAAATACAACCCCAGAATGTTTTGGTTTGGAAGGGACATTAAAGATAATCAGTTCCACCCTCACCACGGGCCAGAGACACCTTCCATTAGACCAGATTGCTCCAAACCCTGTCCAGCCTGGCCTTGGACTCTCCCAGGGATGTCAGTCAATGCCACATGGGTCTGAAGATGCTGATTTAAGTATATCTTGTGTTAGATGTCGTTTTGCAGCTGAGGCTAATCTGTTACTGAAAGTTTTGACAGAAAACTGTTTGTTAGTTGCACAATGGGAAGTAGAGGATCATAAGGAAATATTTCAGAAAATGGTGTTTCTTTTTCACTGCAGCAGTTTTCTTTATTCGGTTGTGAAAGCGTTCAGTTTTGAACAAAATGTTACAATGAGCTATAATCTAATTGCTTATGGAGCTTTATTTAAAAAAAAGCCATCTGTGGAGTACAGCTGATTAACCATTCCATTTGCCAAGATTGCATATCTAATAGCCTGCTTTGCAGGGATGGGAAATTTAATTATATTACCATAAGCTCTATTTTTTTGCCGTTGCACTGTCTGCCTGCAAGCAGCACAGACCAGCATCAGCACATGTGTGCAAGTGCTTGGTTTGTGTGTTGCTTGTAGGCTGCTGATAAGGAGATTTAAATGGCTCTGGAAAGATTCTTGCTCCTGGCTGAAGAATGCAATAGAAATTCATTCAGGTTTCCAGTGTGAGTGACACAAACTGGAGGTAGAATGCATCATTCATATGTAAAGGATGCTGTTGTGTGGAGCTGCCAAGGTCTGATAACAGGGCTTGTGTGGAGGGCAGGCAAAGCTCTCTCCTAAATCTTCCAGCCTTTGCTGACAAGGTGTTAGGTTGTTGTGGCGGTTTTACTGGATAAAATAGAGTGTGTTTATGCAAAAAGACTTGCTTGTGTAACTTTGCACTAATCCTTATTTTGCTGACTAGATACCTGATTGGCACTGACAAAAATTCAGAGTTATTATTTTCCTTCCTTTGAACAGTGATCCCACTTTATTATCCTAATTTTACAATATGTAATGAGATATAATCAGAATTAGATAAGCTGAAAGTATGGAGCTGTTAAAATCTCATGCAGTTTAAACTCTTTACTGTACCTAGTTTTATTAGGGGGAATTTTCACAGGAATAAATTAAGGGGGAGTGGTTCCTGGGGTGTGTCTGTGTGCTTGTTCTCTCCTGGGCTACAGATTCCTTGGTATAAAGTTCTGGAGTGTTCTGTTCACGGTTTTGATAGAAATTAAAGTCAAGAATGGTGCAAATTGACTTTGAACCGAAGAAATATAATTAGTTGAGATAAAGTGGGAATTTACCCAGCTGAGGTCACTTACATCAGGGGCTGGATTAAACACTCATTAAGGCATAAGCTTAGGTTTAGGAACCAAATTGTGTAGGCATAATAAGAGGCTCCATTAAATAAAACCTGGATATGGAGATTTCTTATGGATCAATTAAGGAACTTTGCTTTTATCTTTTTTGTTTTTAGTGTTCCTTCTTTACTAATGCCACTCCCAGGTACTAAGCCACTTTCACCAGCTGACAAATATGCTGTGTTTAAAGGAATGGCAGCTGAGAAGCCTTCTGAGAGTGCAGCTGCTTTTGGAGGTAAAAGGACAAATACACAACCACTATGAGTAATTTCTTGTACAATTTCATATATCTTCTTTTTGGCATTGACAAGATATTCATCTTTAAAAATCAGAGCAATTAATGTAACGTTTGCTGTATGAATTCCTCATTTTGCTGTATGAATTCCTCATTTCTCTGTGTAAATGTATTTCTTTTCTGCTCTTCTCTAGACGGAGGGGACAAGTACAGCGCTTTCCGGGAATTAGAGCAACCAGCAGAAAGCAAATACTTGGGTAAGCACTGGGCCTTTATTGGGTTTTCATTATCATTTGGAGCATTTCTCTTTGAGCTGCAGAATTTCCGTCTCTGCAATTCTAAAATAATGGTGCTGCTGCTTCTCTAAAAAACTTGGTAGGAAGTGTCTTGTAAAAGCAGGGCAATATCCTATTGGAACAATGTGCTGATGGTATTTCTGGGAGGTTGGCATCTCCTCTGGGTGCTCCTGAGTTTTATTTTAAAGTAATGATGTGGTTGGAATTTGTTTTAAGTAAGGAGTCATTCATTTATGAAACCCCTGTGGTGTTTTGTGAGTTTCTCATGCTTGGAACCTCTTCAGGATTAAATGCTTGCAGTAAAATGAAATAACATTTGATCTCTTTCTGTACGTGTTCTAAAATATAGAAAGTTGCTGTATTTGCCTGCTTTCAAAGTCTGACCACTCTTAACCCTTTCACCAGCTTCCATTTCTAATGGAAAAGTTTGCAATTCTTCAGTAAGTTTAGTTTGCTGTGCTGTTGCAGTTTTGATCAATGAGTAGCAATTTCAGGAATATTTATATTGTTGCTGAGCCAAATGAATTTGTTTGGAGGGGAGGGAGAATGGAATAAAAGGTCAGGTGTAGTTGTGGTCCTGTAGTGCCATCACTAAGAGTATTCTTTTAAATCTTGATTAAACTGTTTTAAAGTGTGACACTGAGGTAGCTTAATAATAAAATGCTAGTGGTGTGTTTCTAAAACAGAAAAAATCTATTTATTGGACACTTGTCTTACAGTAAGCATCAATACTTTAAAATTACAAGTAGTCCAAGTATGTACGTGCTGGTGAATGGGTTAAACAATGTTTTCATGTTCAAAAGAAGAAAGTTATAAAATTAACACACCAAAATATTGAATGTAAATTCAATGAAAACATTCTTACCTCATGTTGGTTTTGTCTCAGCCATCTGGTGATCCCCCCTGAAAAAGCTGCAGTATTTCAGAGGGAGGAAGGGAAGAATTGCTTCCATAAAAAGCAAACACTGTATTGGTATAAGTGAAATTCAAAATTACATTCATTGTTTGGCAAACACGAAGAGGATGAGGTGGGGAGAGCAACTTGCATGGAAGCCAAATGAGGCAGTATTGATCTCCTTTTGAATCCATTTGTCATGGTGTGTTTTGATATTAACTCGGTGTAAAGGGAGTTTAAAATGACTTTGGGGCTGTTTGAGAGAATTAGGTGTTTGCTGGAGTGCAGAGCAGAATCAGTGCCCCTGCCACTCGTGTGGCTCATGGAGGTTGAGTTTGCAGTTCCGTGTGCACCCCGAGGGCTTCCATTTCAACAGTTTGCCTAAAACCTTCTGGCGCTGCATGGAGTAGTTTGCTTGCTTGCATGGTGTGAATGTGCAGTGTGTGTTGTGCAGGGTTTAATTGTTGTTTTCTCCCTGTTTTCATTCCCAGGAGAGAACCTTGCAGAGTTCAAGCCCACAGGAGCCGACGATGGTTTCACAGATTTCAAAACCGCTGACAGCGTCTCCCCATTAGAGCCACCCTCCAAGGACAAAACCTTCCCTGCACCCTTCCCTCCTCTGCCTACTCAGCCAAAACAGCCAACACAAGCCAAGACCCCTTTGAACCTGGCAGACTTGGAGCTCTTTTCCTCTCCTGGAGAAAACAAGCAGCTGTCCTTCCCACCTGCCTTCAACACCTCAAAGCCGGGCTCCTTTCCCCCTCCACCCCTTCCATCTGCCTCTGCCCAGCCAGCACCCAGCAAAACTTCAAGCTTAGCTGATGACTTTGGAGAGTTCAGTCTCTTTGGGGAATTTTCTAACGGCGCATCAGCCAGTGGACAAGATGACTTTGCAGATTTTATGGCTTTCAACAACAGCGGCGGCTTTTCCGAACAAAAGCCCGAGGACAAATACAATGCACTGAAGCTGGAGGCCAGCCCTGGTGCTCAGGCTGGCTCCTCAGGCAGCACAGTGAAGGGTGAGCAGAGCTCTGCCACCACTGCTACGCCCACCAAGTACGACATCTTCAAGCAGCTGTCCCTGGAGGGCCCCGGGGCGGCCTTCGAGGAGGGCAAGGACGGCGCGCTCTCCTCGGCCAAGAGCGACGATGACTTTGCTGACTTCCACTCCAAGTTCTCTTCCGGCGGCGCCGAGAAGTCGCTGGTGGACAAAGTGGCAGCTTTCAAGCAGGCCAAAGAAGACTCTGCTTCAGTGAAGTCCCTGGACCTGCCTTCCATCGGCGGCAGCAGCGTGGGCAAGGAGGACTCCGAAGACGCGCTGTCTGTTCAGTTTGACATGAAACTGGCTGATGTGGGAGGAGATCTTAAGCATGTCATGTCTGATAGCTCTTTGGATTTGCCAACAGTTAGTGGCCAGCATCCACCAGCAGCAGGTGAGGAACTGGTTAGATTGCTCTGGTAACGTAGGTGGTGCAGATTCCGTGTTCTCTGTGCTCAATTACAGTATTATGCACTCGTCTTTCAGTAGTGGAAGACTCCTCTGTGTGTGTCCCCGCCAGCCACGGCCCCTCAGCAGGGCACTCTTTAGTTTTTGTCTTAGAAGACTATAAACATAACTAGCTGGAACAGTTTGAACTCCAGGCCAGTTTATTTTTGAGATTTAACATCATCATACTGGTACCTGTTCGCCGTTAAGGGACTCGAGTGGAAAATATTCCAGTGCAAACAGTGTCATTCCATTTATGTCAGCAAGATGATGGCAGAGTCTCACTTTAATCTCTTGTTTTCCACAAAGCATTTGGCTTGGGGACTTCCCCCTCGGCGCTTCCCAAGGGTCACTAATTGGGGCTGTTAATGAGAAGCTGACTAATCACCAAGAGCAGTGTATTCCCCTTACCGTGGGGCTCACTCTGGGTAGGCAGGGTTTTGCAGGACTGCAGTTTAGAGTATTTCACACACCTTCCAGTGTTAAACCCCTCGTGGAAATCATTGTGCCAAGGGGCTGCAAGTGCTGGTCTCATGATTGGGAGCTCTTGGACCTGAATTTAAACCATGAGACTTTCACTTTATCAGGTTTCCACCTTCTTTAATTTCCCTTTATGACAACATTCCTGAGGGAGTGAACTGACCATCTCTGACCTGATCACATATCACAAAACAAATTTCCCAAGTGTCCTGCTTTTTCTTTTCATATATACATAGGAGATAAGCTGTAGTTAAATGTTCTGTGGCCTTCAACAACACGGGAACATTACTGTGTTCTAGGACAAGTTTTATGCAGTCAAAGGCTGAACAGGGGGAACATACAAACTGTAAATGTAAAAGCTCCTACTGCAAGAATTGGTTATTTCCACATGAAATATTTCTTCCATTTTTTGCAGATATGGGTAGAGAAAAGATATACAGTACTGTAATTTTGCATTATATGATATTTTTAAGTAGGGGAGAGAATTAAGTCGGCAACTTCGATGTGGAAGATACTCTCTAACAGGGTACAAAATATCAGGAATAATTTATTAGCAAAGACATTTAATTTTCATATAACTGCTTGGGAAAACTCCAAGTTGAGTGAGCTGGCAAAACGTAGCACCAACAGTGTATTCTTGAATGTTTACTTTGGGTTTGAAAGCACTTTTTCCTAATATTTTTCTAGCCTCTTTTGGTGGTAGTTTGACTTCTGTAGCTCTTTACAGGACGTGTGATTTTGCCACAGCAACCCGTGGTGAATAATTGCTGTTTGTGGCAGGAAAGCCTCTTTTTTTTGGTTTGTTTAAAGGGGTTAGCCCTTCATGTGCTTGTTGCTAAACTTTTGAACTCTGAAGTATTAATTAGAAGCTATTTTTATTAAACTTAAACAAGTCTGTATTCTCCTATGGTGCCAAGTTAGATGTTATTCTAAAAGGGAGAGTTTAGCTCCATTTAAGTGTTTGGATTTGGTAGCAGGACGTGCTCTGGACACTGCTACAAACACTCCTGTGCTCACGTGTTCCTTTCTGTGTGTTTGATGCATTTCAAGCTGTGAACTGCTGATGGTCAAGTCCTTTATTTTTTTTTTTTCTTTTTTTTCAGTTTACACGAAGCTAAAAAGCAGATTTTTTTTTTCCCTTTTTTCCTCACCGTTTCCTTCGATCTGTAAATGTAATGTCAGAAAGGGGCAGGATCCCTTTGTCACCTCCCTGCTGGGAGCTGGGAGAGTGTCCTGGGGAGCTGCCCCCGTGTCCCAGCTCCAGGGGAGCAGCAGCAGCAGCACAGAGGTGCAGGGAGATGGTGCCCACACGGAGCTGTTGGTCCCTGGGCTCTGAGCTTTGGCATTTGTAGCTTCCAGGTATGGGCAGGTAGGTGCTGATGCTGGGAATCAGGGAGAAATCCTTGCCTTGCTTCCCCTGCCGGGGCCCTGTGCTCTCTTGAGGGGTGAAAGGTTCCCAGATTTTCTCTCTCCAGAGGGGATACAGTCTCTCTAAGCTGCTAACTCTGTGTGTGGAAGGTAGATTGTACTAATGTTGCCTGATTCCTCCTGCATTTTCCGCTATAACCCTTTGAGCGCTGGCTGCATGCTGTTAGTTTGAACCAGGCTGCTTCTTCTACACCAAATTTCCCTTTCACTCTGAGCTGAGAGCGTTTGAATGGGCACCTGCTCCTGTTGGGTGAGCCTGATCTGTCCTTCCTGCCAAAGGCTGCAGCCAGAGGAGCCCTGCCCCTCAAAGGGTTATCTGCTGCACTCACACACCTGTACAGTTCCTTTTTCTTTGGCATTACTGGAGATTCTCTGTATATTTTAATCAACTTCAGGTTTTTTTGCTGCTTTTTCTAATGTCTGATTTCAACTAAACATTTCCTGTGTGAATGTGCCTTTTCAGATCTGCTTTGATATCTCTCTTCTGCAAGTATTGACCTGCATGCTTTTCTCTGATACCGCCCTCCCGAGCTCCTCTGTATCACTATCTTTTGTGATCTGTAAGTCCTGCTGTGTTAATAAATATTATCTTGGCATATTTTGAAAATGTGGGGGTGTGTGTGATTTGTTGCAAACTAGCAGTGTATCTCTGCTTCCTCAAAAATACAGAGTTGAAGGTTCTGGTGTCCCCTTAAGCTGGTGGGAGCCTTTCTCTTGCAGAGCAGGGTGTGGGTGAGCTTCCTTCTCCTCCTCTTCAGTGCTTTGAGCTTCCTCCCTGTGACCTCCTGAATCTTTACATATCAACCTCAATAATATTTTTCCAAAGATCTGTGTTTGAGGGGGATGGAGTGGAGGAAATGTGTGGTGGCAGGGTTGTTTCTGTGAGTTGGCACTGAAACTGTGTTGCTGTCTAGACTTTTATGAGTAGAAGCCCACTCAATAATATTCTTATATTTATTTACCTGATCCAGTGTGAGTTAACCAGAACCCCAAAGTAAATTTTCCATTTGGGAAGTTCTACCTTTTAAATATTGAAACTTTCAAACAGGAATGACAGCTGCAAATTTTTGGCATGCAATTATGTCACTTCACATTCCTCCAGCTCCTGAGCCACTGACAGCTTGGGATTAGCATCAAATTAGCAGACAAGAGAAAAAGCTAAAAATAATTGAGATGTGGAATAGTTCAAATGTTGTTTTGGGGTTTTGGAGTTGCCACAAGAGTAGAAACCAGCTCAGGAAGCAGAATGTGGCTTTTCTTCTTTACACCAAACTGGAGAGGCTTGAAAAAGGAAAAAAAGGGAGAAAAACATAACACCCCTCCTTGGTTCTGGAGATCCCAGGTTGTGCCCAGACCTGAAGGTTTTTAAACCAAAGCTTTGAATATAAAGCTGAGACCTAATTCTGCAGGGCTGGTGCAGTTTGTGTTTGTTCAGCCTGTCATTCCTGGAGCAGGCAGAGGAACCTTCGTGGCTGTATTTGTGATGTTTTTGTCCAGGCTGAGTCAGATTGACTCCCTTGGCCTCATTGGGGTTAATTCTGCACACAGAAGAGCTCATCCACCCTGGTTTATCCAGGAGGGCTCTGCCAGGGAGGGTGTGGATGTGTTTGCCATGGCCTTCCCAAGGGCCTCAGTGGGACTGAGCTCCCAGAGTCAGCTCTGGCCTTTTATTCTGCTGTGAAACGTTGTTTAGCATGATCGCTTCAAAATAATTAGCAAATCCTGTAATTCCACAAGGTTTGGAGCCTTTTCTCTGCTGTTATTTACCTTACAGTCAGCATTCGTGATGCTTTCCACCTTAGCTACCGCCATTCTTTAGAGAAAGCAAATGGGAATAATTCCCTTTTGTTAACTGCTCCAGGCTTGCCCAGCTGAGAAACAGGCTTGGGATTTTCCAGGTTGCTGCAGCAGTGCATGAAGCTGTTCTGCATCCTCTGTTCCTTCCTGAGGGAGCAGGGAGAGGTGGAGCCTGTCCTGGGCTGCTGCTCTGGCTGCAGGGGATGTTCAGGGTGACAGAGTGGGGATGTTCCAGGGTGACAGCCCTGGTGGAGCAGGGGATGTTCAGGGTACCAGCACTGATGCTCTGCTGGAGCAGAGCTCCACAGCTGCCACCTGTGTCACCCTAACAACCAAAACGTGGCACCAGAGCCAGGTTTATTCATCAGACTCTAATATCTACTCACATACAAAAACCTGAAAGTCTCCTGTGCTGGCTGAAATCCCCAAATTTATCCCAATGTCCCTGAGTTGTCTGTCTCAGTTTCCTTCAGGTAGGCACTAATGCTGTCAAGGGTTTTCCTTAAATGATTAAACTGTTGACATTGAAGGCTCCAGCTTGTAATTTGCCTCCAGCCATAACTTAATCCTTGGTAGTTGAAATAAATTATTATAGTTGGCTCAAATCAGGGCTGGGAAGCTTTCCTTTAGATGAGACTGGATAACAGTATTTTTAACTGTATTTCATCCTGCTGTGCATTCCTTGCAGCCAGTGCTCTCCCTTGCTGGTTCCTGCAGGTGCACCTGGCCCCAGGTGATGATCAGGCACCTTGGACTTTGGTTTCCACATTCTTATTTTTCATACTTCTCACTAAATTGTTTAGGACTGCTTGAGCTGTTAACACTGACTCTGAATGCAGTGTTTTCCCAGTAATATAATATTCATAGAAAAAGGTTTATTCACTGGAGTGATCCTTCTGGAATTATAAAAAAAACAATCAAATGTACAGAATTGAACCATTACATTTCACCTGAGCCCTTGCACCTCTTCAGAGGTTTCATGTCTGCCTGAATTCACAGGCAGAGAATCCTGACTCTTGCTTTGTGAATAATTAAACTGTTGTTCTGCCTCCCTGCCCTATTGATTGCAGGTCAGTCAGGATTCCCCTGGAGCCTGCTGCTGATCCTGCCTGAGCCCTGAGCTGGGCCTTCAGGATGTGTCAAAGGAACAATTCCCAGCAGGATGGGATGGGATGGGATGGGATGGCAGTGTGCAGCTGCTCGGGTGGGATCAGCTCTCCTCCCTCTCTCCAGAACCACGGCAAGGCTCGGCTCTGTGCTGGGCTTTGGAGCCAGCACACGGTCAGGGGAAGCTGGTGCTATTTGCAGGATCCCAGCATTAATTGCAGCTGGCTCTCTCTTTCATGCAAAGCTTTCCTTCCCCTTCCTCAAACAAAAACGTGAGAGCCCAGCGTGTGTATGGTGATAAATCGCTGAGCCCTCTGAGCTCCTTTCACTCAGTTGCTTCCATCTCTCTGCTCACCCTCTGCTCATCCACAGCTCCAGGGGCACTGAGATCTGTGTGCAGGGTTCAGCTCTGGCTTTGGGGTGCTGGCAGGACAAGTGGCAGCTCCAGGAGGGGCTGATGGATGGATGGATGGATGGCTGGATGGATGGCTGGCTGTGCCTCGCTGACCCACAGCAGTGGCCATTGAACAGTGCCATGTGCTGGTCAGGTTTTTCATTAGCCATGGATGTGGGTCATGCCTGGGAAGCAGCCTGGAGCCTGGCCTGCTGTGCCCCTCCAGGGAGAGGAACAAACCAAGGCAGAAATGGATTGTTGGAATGGTTTCATCCTCGGGCTGGCGAGGCTGCAGTGAAGGAAGCAGAGCTGGGAATTCAGCTTGTTCCCCGGGGCTCTGTCAGCGTGCCAGCCTGCTCAGCACCAGGGTCTCAGCCCCAGGGAGGCTCAGGGAAACTCTCTGTGCTCTGGGTTTGCTGTCCCTGCAGCCTCCAGACCCTGAGCAGCCCAAACTGACAGTTCCTGCTGGAAAACAATGCCAAAAGTAGGCAAGGAGGGCTGGTTTGCTGGGGAGGGGGCTGATGCTCTAATGCAAACTGCCCAGCCCTGCTCTGGGTGCCTTTGGGGATCAGAGTCAGTCTGGAGTGAAAGATCCTTCTCTGATCTCACAGCTGCCCCTGGCAGGGAGAAGAACCTATTGGGCCATGTAATCACCAGGTGGGTACAAATGTTTGGAGCTTTCTGCAAAATAATTGGATTTTCTCTAGACTTAGCTTTTACAAACTATTTATTCAGTTAAAACATGATCTCTGCAATGTCCCTGTCAGTGCTGGCACCTGGAAGTTTGACGAGTCGGCCGTGCAGCACTGCAGGAGCCCTGATAAGCTCCAACAGGATTTCTAGGCTTTTTCAGATCCTTGCAGCACATTTTTACATGTTATTTGTATCAAAGCATGAATATAAAATTAAAGTGTATTAATACTTTATCAGAGGAATGGAAAAGTCAGCCCAGTCTTCTGTGTGGTTGGATTTGATAAGATGAAATAACTCATTAAAGGTGTTTGAGTTGTAACATTTATATTTTGATTGTAGATTCTGCAGCCAGAAAACTCAACTGGTGATCTGTGCAGCCTGGACTGGCCAGAAACTCTTTTTTTCTTTTTTTTTTTTTTTTTTTTAGTGTTTCTTCACTACCATAGTGGTATGGTGACTTTCAGCTTAAAATGTAAGGCAGCATTCAAAGGTCAAGGCTTAGATTCATTGAGCAGAGAAATTTCTGTGTGAAATGCTCAGGTGTTTTCCAGGTTATTTTTGTGCACACCACAAGCCTCAGCCAGACAGAGATTCGGTGTTTGTCCTTGCAGCTCCTCCAGGCTCTCAGCAGGTCGGTGGAGAGTTGAAGGGTCTGGGGTTCAGCTCCTAATTGTGGGGCTTTGTTTCAGATGTGGATGACTTTAAGGGCGGCCCGTTTGGAAGCTGTCCCGGTGCCGGTGGTGGCTCTGCGCTCGGCGGCCTGGCGAGCTCCGACAGGGACCTGCAGGACAGGGACAGGGACAGGGACAGGAGGCTCCCCTGCGCCGCCACCGCCGTCCTGCAGAAGAAGGAGACCTTCTTTGGCAGCTCAGAGAACATCACCATGACCACAGTTTCCAAAGTGACCACCTTCTCCAGCGAGGACGCTCCGCAGGACGTTCCCTTCGCGCCCTTCGCCAACTTCCAGGACTCGGGGCCTGGCGACGATGACCTCGGGGACTTTGGGGACTTTGCCAGGCTCCCCTCGGAGGCTCAGGATGCAGCAGCAGCTGACACGGCCCTGGGCAATGATTTCCCCGCTGGAGCCTCCCCTGAGCTGCACAGAGAGGCCACGGATGACTTTGGGGAGTTCCAAAGTGAGAAACCAAAAATCAGCAAGTTCGACTTCTTGGTGGCCACTGCCCAAGGCAAGGTGAAATCCAGTGAGGAGATGATCAGGAGTGAGCTGGCCACCTTTGACCTGTCTGTGCAAGGTAAGTCTGCCCGTGGTGGAGGAACCTTGTGGTGCATGGGCTCATCAAAGGCTGATTTTCCTAATTGAATTATAAATCAGCTAATGGGGATTGTTCCAAAGGCTGCTGGAAACGACCCGAGTCTTCTCATTGATTTCTGTGGCATTTGGAGCAGGTCTTTTTCTACAAGGGAAATATTTGTAGTGCCAAAAACCTGTAAGAATTGAGAGACTTGGGGAGATCTGCAGCAGTCACTGAGTAAAGACAAATATTTGTTCTTCTGCAGGAGCGGGACAGCCCTTGCTGCCACTCCATTCATTTTAAACAGCCTGGATCTTCAGAGTGCAGGAATAACTTTTTACAACCTGACATTTCAGGGTCTCACAAGAGGAGCCTGAGCCTGGGGGACAGAGAAATCAGCCGCTGCTCGCCGCTGGCAGCCCTGGAGCAGCCCTTCAGGGACCGCTCCAACACGCTGAGCGAGAAGCCAGCCCTGCCCGTCATCAGGGACAAGTACAAGGACCTCACGGGGGAGGTGGAGGTGAGGAGCAGCCTGGGACACCCCTGAGGGGCTTCTGTGCCCCACTTTTTGGGGTTTTACCTGTTTGAGGATGGGGTGACTGTGAGATGTGTCTGGGTGCAGGCAGACGTTGAGTGGAACCTGGAGGTTTCTTCTCTCACGTCCTTAAAGGGAGATGGGAAAACACAGGATGTTGTCTGAAACACACACAGAATGTTGTCTGAAACACACACAGGATGTTGTCTGAAACACACACAGGATGTGTCTGAAACACACACAGGATCTTGTCTGAAACACAGAATCACTTGACCTTGCAGCCTAAGCTTATGACTGGAAATTGGTTACAGTTTAAATCTAATCCCAGCTCTGGCAGAGAGCGTTTGCTTTGGGAATGGCTTTTTGGCTGTGTGGCAGTTATTTCTCTTGCTCATCCTGAGAAGAGATGGGAAAAGGACTCAGATTAAATTCTGCTAATCCCCATTGCTGGAACAACAGACTGGAACAAATGTGTCAGGAGGAGCTGTGTGCAATGAAACCTTTTACCCACCCCTATGCATTCTCCTTTTGAAACTCGTTCCCACTCCCAGAAATAAAATTTTAGAGTTCAGGTGCACAGAGAATCTTGAAAGAATGGGGAGAAATTAGGAACAGATGTGTTAGAAGCTCACACAGCTGATCTGCAAACAGTCTTTTGAAATACCTGTCTGCTGTGTAGGAGAGAGGGAGAGAAGTGGGTGTAGGAACAAGACTGAGCCTGTGCTTCTCTTTGCTCCAGGAGAGTGAGAGGTATGCCTACGAGTGGCAGAGGTGCCTGGAGAGTGCCCTGCAGGTGAGTGTGCCTCCTCCTCCTCCCTCAGCACCTGCCTCACTCAGTGCTTGGGAAAGTGTGTGGCAATCAGCCCTGGGAATTGCAGTTTTTAAACCAAAACTGCCTCCTCCTCCTCAGCTGAGCACCCCACACTGCTCTCCCTGTGTCTGGGGATTAGTTTGGCTTCTCCCTGAATACCCCAGCTCTCTGATTTGGGTCCCAGTATTGGGCATTGGTACCAGAGCCTGGCTCCTCAGAGCTCCCTGAGGGACAGAGCTGGTGCTGTGCTGTGCCCAGGCACCCTTCCTGTGCTGCTGGGGGATATTGCACAGCTAGGTCTGTGCTCCTGAACATTGCTCCTTTGCATCTGAGTATCAGAGAGCCCAAACTGTGAGTGCTCTTATTAAATTAGACAGCAAGGCAAGCATGCTCTTAAAACTCTTATTTTGGTAATGAAACTATTGGGGGAATACATTAAGGTTTTAAATGTTCACACTCTCCCCTGATCTGCTTAAGCAGGAGTGTATAAAACATGTGATGGAGTGTGGCAGTCATTTCTTGTTTAATTTGCCTCCTTTTCTGAAGAGCAGCTTCTGCTGGGGGTAATCTTGTTTGTAATGATTATTCAAAGATAGAAACCCCATCATTTTATGGAATCCATTCCCACCAGGTCATAAAGAAAGCCAACGACACCTTAAATGGAATCAGCAGCTCATCTGTGTGCACTGAAGTCATCCAGTCTGCCCAAGGCATGGAATATTTACAGGGTATGTTTTCACTTTCCACGTGCTTTGCACTGAAAGTCCTTCCCTAAAAACCAGGAATATAGAGTCACTCTTCCCCACGTGGCATTATTTTAAATCCTAATCTTTGCCTGCATATGAATATGTGCTTCCTGTGCCTCTCTGGTTTTGCCCTTTCCAGTGCATTCCCTGCAATCCCCCTCTCTTTTACATCCACAGGGGTTGTTGAAGTCTACAGAGTCACAAAGAGGGTGGAGCTGGGCATCAAAGCCACTGCAGTGTGCAGTGAGAAGCTGCAGCAGCTGCTGAAGGATATTGATAAAGTGTGGAACAACCTGATCAGCTTCATGTCCCTGGCTGCTCTCACGGTAAGGCCCAAGCAAGCTGCCTGGTTGCTGAAACAAATGTCATAATTTCATTTAAGGAGGCTTTGCAGGGTGTGCTGAGTTGACTGTTTGTGTTTCTTGTCTTGGAAAATGGAAATGAACTTATGTTTGTAAAAGCCAGTTTAAAATCCCCTAAGAGAAGTGTTATTTATGCACAAACATGATGTTGTCTTACTTGGTATCTCAATAATTTAGGCGATATCCTGGGTGTCTGTGGGCATCTCCAGTGAGGCAAATTGAATAAATTCCAAATAAGTCATTTTACAGAGCCAGAATGACATGGACATGTCTTGTTCTTTAATGTCCCTGCAATTGGCTTTAATGCTCACAATCGTGGAGCAACACAGGAACAACTGAACTGTTTTCCCTTCTCTCTGCACTTGGAAGTGCCTGAGTTTGTTTTGGTTCAGCTTTCCCTGCTCTGCACTGCCAGAAGAGCTCCCAGGGAGGCTGGAGGAGCTGCAGGGCTTTGGGTCAGGCAGGGATGGGGTGAGGGGAGCCCCTCTGGAGCAGGAGCATCCATGGGCAGGGTCTGCAGAGGAGCTGGGGTGGAGAGGGGCACAGAGCAGACACAAAGGGAAGGCAGGAAAACCACCCTGCCATTGAATACCTTGGGGGGTTTGTGCTGCAGGAGATGCAATGCCCAAAATCACTTTCTTTAGCCATGGAAAACCTCATTATCTTAGGGAATCACCCCTTTTTGAGTGCTTTACATTGACTGACACAGATCCCTTGGACTCAGTGCACATCCAAGAGGCCTTCAGGGCCAGCACACCCCCCAAGCATCACTGAGCACATCATTACCATGGGCAGGTTCCCTCTGAGCTTTTTAATTTGTGGCTTCCTCCCTGCACTGCAGCTGTGCCCACAAAAGGTTTTTCCTTCCCAATAAGCACCCATTTGTCAGTAAGGCTTGGAATTCTTTGTTTCTGCCTGAAATGCCCATCTCCAGCTCGCTGTCCTTCCCTGCAAGGCAGGGTTTATAAATGAGCAGTCCTTTTTTACACCTTTTGCACATTTCAAACCTCCCCAGGTATTTTGGTGGTGCACAGAACCTGCCATCCTAAGAACTGTGTTTCCTCAGCATTTTCCTGCCTGGCAGAGGAGGCTGACAGAGCTGGACTCAGCTGTTGGAGCTCTGGCTTTGCTGATAGGAACAATCCCAAGAGCTGCCAGGATCTTGGCCTCATTTAAACAGGTGGATTAGAACACAGCTGCTGAAGTGCTTTTCCTTGGAAGATTACAGGGATTACTGAAGTCCAGAGCCTGGCCCTGTGTTCCCTGAGCCACGGCAGCTCCTGGCTCGTGGCTGCAGCTGGGGCACAGCAGGAGCTGCAAATTCTCACCTGCACCAGAGTCCAGCTGAGCTTACACAAACCAGGATTCCTTAATTCCCCAAATCCCCCCCGATCCTGCTTCTCTTCCCCACTGGGAGGGTGGAACCCACACCTCTGCTCTTGCAGGATCCTGAGTGATGCAGAAATGCCAATTAACTGCAGGGAAGGATTCCAGCTCCCAGGCATGCTCTTGGAAAGGTTAATTTTATCTTTTAAGGGATTTTGTTACAAGGTAATTTTATGCACAGCCTTGTGGTTTTTCACAGCAAATTGCAGGATGACCTTCTCATTTGCTTCACTCATGCATTTGGTAAACAAATATTAGAGTGCCTTTATTAATTTGATTGATCTGCTCGGAGATTAAAGGGGTTTTTTTCAGGATTTCAGTTCCTCTGCAGCCATTCAGAAGGGCAGTGTGAGCAGCATACCCACAGTGGGCATTAGGACACACATGGCCTGGGATCACACCGTTTTAAAGTTCCTTGCATTTCTAATCATTGTTTTTAATTGCTATCTTCAATGCAAAATTTGAACGGTTTTATATCATCTTTGTGCAGTGTTTTAATTGATCATTTATCCTGTGGCTGAAATGTGAGGCTAAGCCCTGGAAAAGTGACCACAATAATTTATTATTTACAGGTTTATTCTCCCACCCTTTGCCTCTCTTTACCCTGAGCATGTGTGTGCCTGGTGGCTGAATTCCATGGTTTGTTTAACCTTAATATCCCATTTTGTACTGCTCTGCCATATTGTAGGTTCAAAAAAAAAAACCCAAAAGGAGAAAACCAGGTGCCCTTTTTTGCTGAGGCAATCCCAGGGAGTCGAGGACAATGAGCCCTGCTGCAGCCACCTGCCCGCAGCTGCACAAACACCTGCAGACCCTCTGTTTGCCTTCCCCCAGCTCCCAGGGCTCCTTCCCCTTTGCATGGGGGAACGTGCAGCTCAGGAATCCCTTCCTTTGTACTTGAGGCCTTTTTGAAGGCTTTGAGTGTTACAAACCGGTGCTGGTGGGGATGGCAGATCCCTCCCGGTGGTGTCACCCTGCCATGCCAGGCGACACCCTGGCTCTTGGTGCTCACTGATTTTTGTTGTGGTGTCTGAAACCTTCCGGGCACTGGGGGTGCTCAGAGCTGCTGTGTGCTCTCTTTAGCCAGATGAGAACTCCCTGGATTTCTCCTCCTGCATGCTGCGCCCGGGCATCAAGAACGCGCAGGACCTCGCCTGTGGGGTGTGTCTGCTGAACGTGGATTCCAGGAGCAAGGTGAGTGTGTGCTGCTGCAAATCCTGAATTTACAGCCTGGCCTTCCGTTTGTACAACCCCAGACTGGTTTGGGTTGGAAGGGAACCCTAAAACCCACCCAGAGCCATGGGCAGGGACACTTCCCACTGTGCCAGCCTGTGCAGCCTGGCCTTGGGCACCTCCAGGGATGGGTGCATTGAGAAAGTATTCCTGGTTATAATTTGTGAACTCTGGGCTGTAGTAGGGTCTCAATAAAATCCTATAATGGAATATCCAGAGTTCCTTGGGCTCTGGTGTGACAAAGCTGTGGAGGAAGGGTTGAGTTTAATTGTTCGTAATGGGCAAGAAACTGCCATGCTAAGATTTAAAAAAGTATACCTATTTTTTAACAAATAAAAATCCTTTAATGACTTTTCTTCATGAGATGGCTCACCAGAGGGGAGCAGAGCTGGGAGGGCCTCCCAGGACATGTGCAGAGCTGTGCCAGCCAGTTAAACCTAGAGGCACTTTTCCTGACTCTTTTTGGTTTCAACGTTATTTCAGAAAGAAGAGAAACCTGTGGAAGAGCTTCCCAAAAAAGTATGAACCTGTAAAAAGCATTCTTTCTAGACTCATTCCTCCTGAGTGTGGAAGGCTGAGGTGCTGCTGGGCTCTCAGCTGTCATTTCAGTTGTACCAATCATTAATCCTCTGCTCCAGTCGTGTTTTGTGGCCGTTAACTCTCGATCTGATCAACTAACACACCCCAGAGCCTCTCCCCGTGTGTCTGCATGCTGTGCCCAGCTCTCTGGGCTTGTGCTCCTCCTGTTGTGTGCCACAAAATCCCTGACTTCCCCAGTTTGTGCTGCCTGGGTGTCTCTAGCAGGAGAGGGGGGATTTCAGGGCCTTTGTGCTAGGAATATTGACTTTTGCCTTTGTCTGGCAGGCTGTGGCATTTTTAGAAATCTCTGCAGGAAATCCAGGGTGTGGAGAGCAGGGCTGGGATATTTTTTTTTTAAATAGGGAGCTGTGAGGCATTGGAAAATATCTCCTAGCAACAAACAGCGAGATGGTTTCAGCCTGCTCATGGCTTCACAGAGGCTCCTGTTGTAAGGCAGCTTCAATTAACAGGAGGAAGCAGATGAAATTCAACCTGAAATAACACTAATAGCAAGAATTGCACCTGCCTAACCCTCAGCCAGGCTGGAGCCAGGGAAATAAGTGCAGGAGCTGTCTGCTGGCAAGCAGGGCAAGGTTCCCCTTTGGTAGGGAGGTGGAACAGAAGCAGGAGGTGCAGAACAAGGTGAGTTAGCTCCAGGGCTCCCTCCTGCAGGGGGAGCTTGGCTCAGGTGTGATGGCTGAAGGTTTTGTCCTCCTGCAGTTGAAATCAGATGCAGTTGATGGGGTGGAGCTCAGGGGAGAGTCCTGGGCTGTTTCCCACTCTGGGTTTGGACCCTGGAGGGGACCAGGCTGTCACACTTGTTTCATTTCTTCTTGCAGGCCTTTAATTCTGAGACAGATAACTTCAAGCTGGCGTATGGAGGGCACCAGTACCACGCCAGCTGTGCCAACTTCTGGATCAACTGTGTGGAGCCCAAGCCCCCGGGTCTCATCCTGCCAGACCTGCTCTGAGAGCAGCTGCACTGCAGGTGGAGCCTGGGGCTCACCCTGCAGCACCTGGGGTAATGCTCTGCTGGAGGCCAGCCTTTCAAACCTTTGGGGTTGATTTTTGGTCCAAAAATCAACAGATTAAAGCCACTGCTACAGATGGGGAAGAGTTCACTTGTAATGGCCAAGGTTCCAGGAATAACTGGATAATATATAGTATGGCATAAAGAAACAAAAGAGTGGCATTTCAGTCTTTGTGAAGATGCAAACGTTATCCTGTGCAAAAGCAGCCTGGGAACCATGTGCACAAAGCTGTGATGGGAGAGGCCAGCACGGAGCTTCCCTGAGAGCCTGGGGTGCTGGGCTGGTTTGCATACAAACAACCACTGTAATACTTGAAGTCTGCATTTGCAAGCAAATCTTTTCCTTTACGTTTTTGGGACCCAGACCTTGATGTTCTTTAAGTATTTGCTGCTGTGATATCACGGCACATGAGTCACACAGCATCCAGGCAGGAGGAATTATTGACTCAGGAGAAGCTGCTGGGTGCTGGTGCTTGCACTGCTCTGTGCTGGAAGTTGTGCTGGATGCAGAACTGGTCAGTGTTGGAGGGTGGGACTGGAAAACTGCTGGAATTTTCCCTGTGCTCTGTGCATTCTGTAGTGCAGGCAGCTGGAGTTTCAAACTCCAGTCTTTGTTGTAAATACAGATAAACTTCCCTGGCTCTGTGCTGAGCTCCAGGCAGGGTTCTGTCTCTCCTGACCCTTTGGGAGCTGTGTGGCTGCAGCCCTGCTGGCAGCTGGGCTCTGCTGATGCAGCACATCTGTGCTCTGGAGGTTCTTTCCCTTTTTTGGCTGTGGAGATGCTGTTCCTGCTGGCATGGGGTGGCTGTGTGTGATCCTGCAGTCTGTGCTACCTGTAGCAACGTGTTCCTGTGACTCACAGCTGGCTCCTGCGGCAGGGAGTGGGATTGAACAGCCAGAGGGAATCAGCCCTGGAAGCTGGTGGTCTCAGCAAGCTGTGTTTGAACAGGCAGTGTGTCCCTGCTGGTTTGTGGCTTTTGTAGGTGCCTCTCTGGACAGGTTTGTGTCACAGGCTCTCACTAAAAGTCACCTGTGCATCTAAAGTACCTGGTTCCTCCTTCAGATCCAGCATCCAGAGGACAGTGCAGGCAATGGAGTGCTGGTTACAGGATTTAAACCTGGGGGAGCCTCATGGTGTTACAAGAGACATCCCACCCCCTGTGTGGGGCTGCAGGGAATGAAGTGAGCTGTAAGTCCATAGGGTGCAACTCTCTCCTTAATTCCTTGGCTTAGTCTCTCACATCTGTTCCTTTCCTCCAGCCTCTCCAAGCTAATCCTGCCCCCATTACCAGTACCTGACACTGACCTGTGGTTATTTGCTGAAACAGAAATTACAATGAGGAAAACGATGCTTTGTATTTAAAAAACAAACAGGCTTAGTTATACGAAACTATTAATTAGGCCAAATGAAAGAATCTTGGCTCAGAGGTGTCTGGCTCCTTCCTTACACCAATTACAATAAATCTCCTTGCTGCCTCAAATTAGCTCATTCATGAAATGCAGCCCCGTGTGCCTGCAGCTCCAGCTGATGCAGAGGCAGAGTTCCCGTGCTCTGCTTCCCACATCCTGCCCAGCAATTTCCAAAAATGCAGGAAAACAGCTGCTTGCTTCTGTCCCTTTGTTTTATCAGGTGGGAGGGAGCTGCAGCAGCCCAGCCTGTGCCCACAGCCCTTGCTGTGCAGCACAGTGAGCTGCTGTGCCCTCAGCAGTGTTCCCTCAGGGCTTTGGGGACAGGGAGAGGCTGGTGCTGAGGGATGCTGTGTTGGGAACAGGGATTTTTATGTCAGCCACCACAGCTCCCCAGCACTTTGCTAGAGAGGATTTTTCCCCCTTAATTGAAAGAAGATGCCACAAATAAGGGGCCATGGTGTGAAGCTGTCACAGGGGCATTTCTGTGCTGGTTTTTCAGCACCTGTCACCAGGTCAGCCCCTCTCGTGTCCTTTGGCCCACGAAAAAGGGAAGGACATTTACAATTCCAGCTGCAGCAGAGCTCACTGCAGGATGGTGACACCATCCCTGTCCTGGTGGGGCTGGGATGCTGCTCCCAGGGAGGGTTTGCAGGGAGATCCCTGGATGGAGGCGTGGACAGCAGGATCAGCTGCAGATCCCAGTGACTCACTGGAGCATTCAGCATCCTCGGGTGCTGCTGCCAGCCAGAGCCCAATGTCCTTCCAAGCTGTCTCCAAGGTGACAGGATTGTCACAGCCCACCTTCCCCCACTGCCTTCCCTCTGCTTGGGCCCGATTTCAGACCTGTAACTCCTTTTCCTGCATGGATTCTCTCACTGGAGAAGAGAAATGAGGTTTTATTTGTTTTTTTTTTAGCTAGAAAAAAGGGGCTGCCTTGGCGTGACCTGTGCAAAGTGGGGTTTCTGTCTCTGTGTGTACATTTGCAGCTCTGAGGATTTATTTGCTTGGTTATTTAATGTATTTATGGCTTAGCCCCGTTGTGTTCCTGGTGCTGGGGCTGCTCCAGCCTCTGCCCTGCCTTCCCTCCTGGTGTTTGGCTGTGAGTCCCTGCAGCCCTGGGATGTCACCTGTGTCCTGCCACTGTCACCCCCTGCCCTCTCCATTCATTCCAGACCTTTCCCCCTGCAGCAGCGGCTCCAGGCTGGGTTGGTGGGAGCAGCTCCTGCCCTGAATCCCTGCAGAGGCTCAGGGTGAGGCTCTGGGGTTCAGCCCCTGCACACCCAAGGGCTGCTCAGAGCCCTGGCAGCTGCACTGGGAGCCATAAACTTGAAACAAAACCTGTCTTTCCACTAAAAGCTGCTATTGTACAAACTGCTGCTTTGGATTTGCTTTTGATTCTGCACCTGTATTTAATTCCAGTTCTCAGTGTTAAAATAGGAATGTCATAATTTTATGGAGGAGAGCAATCAGAAAAGTTCTCTTTCTATTGTGATTCTTCTCCTGCCCTCTGGGCAAATGTTATTTTGCTTCCAGAAGTGGTTTTGTGATTATTATTTGGAGCTGTTTGGGTTTGTGCTGTGCTGGACTTGCTGCTGATATTTTAAATCCAGTGAGAATAAGTGTTATTAATTGACTTTAGTACCTTGTTTACTCCCTTAATTCCTGCAATGATTTATAAATCCTGTGTTGAGATTCAAACCTGGTGTTCAATAAAAAGCTCGTTTCATATCTGATCAGCCTGGGAAGCTGAAATATTTATATCATATTTATATCATAATGTAAGTAAACCCTGCTCTGTGGCTGGGATGGGAAAGGTGTCTCACCAAATACTGGAAGATATAAAATATATTTTCAGATGATTTAGATACCACTTGGAAAAGCCTGTGGGGAGCAGGAGAAGGGGTGTGCTCAGAGCAATCCAAGCTAAACCAGAGCTCTCTTTTCTTTGGTTTCTGTGGATTTGAGAATAGAGAAAAACCTGGATTTTGAGGGGGAAAACACTTGTGTGAAATCTTTTGCTGTAGTGAATACAAGAGGAGCTTTTGCAGTGAAATTCCCACAAGCACTAAGAGTGTAATATAACCGTGAATGGGGATTTCAGGTGAATTGTTTTCTCATGTGTTTTATTAGGCAATTTCACTTTTTATGGGTCTAACTTTCCCTTGTGTTTAGAGCCAGCCTTTGGTGCCTTCTTGGCTGAACATCAGCATCTCCCTCACTCCTCGGGCAGTGTGTGCATAAAATCTACAGAATAATTCAAAGTGGAGAATTTTTAACCTTCTATTTTTTAATACCAGAAATGCTGTAAAACCCTACTTTGCCCATTTTTAGGTAAAGTTAAATTTTGTGAGCAGATTTCAGTTTTTAGCATTTTTTTTCCCTGTAAAATGTCATGTGTTGGAACATCTCCAGACCAGTGATTAATCCTGATTTTCACTCTCTAGTTCCTCACTTACCATTTCCCTGGCTGAAGCTTAACTCTGATAAATTTGGAAGATGAGTCTGTGTGTCTGCCTGCCACTGGAACTGGGATGCAGCCATGGAACCCGATGGCAAACCTCACCTTGATTTCAGTGGGGCACAACTCACTGGGAAAAGCAGAAAACATCCTTCAGGCACAATTGTTTAAAGGCTGCTGCTGGAGCTCCACTAGCACAGTTTGGAACAGGAAGCCAACACATGTTCTGGTTTAATCTTTATTGATTTTGTTTTTTTTACAAGTATAGAATCTCATTGAAATCAGACAGCGATCGCAGCACTCTGCCTGCTCCTCCTCCTCCAGAGGCCACAGAAGCTCTGGTGCCTTCTCAGGAGCACCAGGGGCTCTCCTGGGCTCCAGCCACGCTCCAAGGAACCAGCAAGGCTTCTCCAGGGAGGGCTGGGGCTGCAGTGGCTCCCGGCACGCTCTGAGCGAGGCCAGGCCTCTGTCACCACCCTGGGGACAGAGAGGAGCAGCCCTGGAGTGCAGCATAACCTCGAGGACGGAATGGAGAGAGGCAGGAGGGGCTAAGGCAGGTCCTGAGGGGAGCTGGAGCTGAGCAGCCCAGGGGATTGAGCCCCTCCAGGGCTGGGCTGGCTGCTGGATGGTGGCACACACCCCCAGCCCTGGCAGGGCCGTGCACACATTCCTGAGCGTCTCTTTGGCTGCCCCAGAGGCTTCATCCCTCCTGCTTCTGCCTTGAGCCACATCTGGACAAGATCTGTCAACTTTCCACCCACAGAACACACCAGCATTTTCCAGTGGTTGAAGTGTATTCCAGGACTATTGCCCTGGCATGGAATGAGTGAAAAAGGATCTTGTATTTATTTGATTTGAATTGCTCAATTTTTATTTTACTTGTGGCCGACACGGACTGATTCAATCTTTTTGTTTGTTTGTTTTTTCCCTTTTTCCCCCTAACTTTGAATACGATTAAGAGCTGACTAAAGGTCTCAAACACTATATACTGAGAGTCACTACGGATGTTAAAGAAAACACCAGCACCAGCACCACAGCCCCTGTGCTCCTGCCTCCCTGGTGCTTGGAAAACCTGCTGCTGTGGGGCAGGGCCTCGCTGGTGCTGCTCCTGAGCCACTACAGGGTTGTGCAAGGAAGCAAACAAGCTAGAACAAAACATCCAGGCTACTACTGAGGCAGGAAGCGTACTTGGGCCATCCACTCTGCCCAATGCCTCTCAGGCCCTTCCCTGGAGGATCCTAATAAACTGACTAAAAAAAAAAAGGAAAAAAATATGGAGGCTTTATGGAAGGAATAAACTTATAATGAGACCCGGATTTACTAAATCGGAGATGCAGATGGGAAATCCCCATAGAGAAAAACGCTTCGAAGGGAATCGTTGGCCTTGCGGGTTAGTGAGGTGAGAGTTGAGGTTCTGCTGTGTGGTAGAGAACCCAAGTTGGCTGTAGAAGGAGAAGGGAACATCTCCAGTCTGCTCAACTCGCGTTTCCCATCTGCAGTCCCGTTAAATTCCCCAGTAAGGCATCAGGGGTCTCCTCTCTCTCTCGTAAACGTCCGGGACGATGCCGTAGGGCGTCTGTACCATTTTAACCGTGGTCTTGCCAAAGAGCTTCCTCTCGTAGTCTATCAGCTGCCGCCAGAAGCCCACGTTGGGCCGGATCACGGGGCGCCGCGCCTTCACCCAGCTGTAGGCCTCCAGCAGGGAGACCTTGTGGTGCTTCATGAGGAAGGCGATGCAGAGCGTGGCCGACCTGCTGACGCCGGCGGCGCAGTGCACCAGCGCGGCGCCGTGCTTGCGCGCCACGCTCTGGATCTTGTCGGCCACGCTGTCGAAGTAGAGCGAGATGGGCGCGTTGGGCATGTCGGCCAAAGGCACTTTGACGTACTCAAACTGGGGCCAGTTGAAGTTGGGGATCTCGATGGTGGCGTTGATGATGCACGTGATGCCCCGCGACAGCAGCAGGTGCCGGTTGGAGGCCACGCTGCCCCGGCTCAGGTACAGCGAGGGCGTGATCTGGGCGATGCCCCCCAGGGCGCCTTCCGAGAGCAGCCGCGGAGCCATCAGAGTTCTCGGCAGGGAGTTGTGGCTTCTGGAGGTCATGGAGGATCCTGGCGCTCAGGCTTCCATCATGGGGAGAGAGCCAAGGGAGGATTGTCCGGCCCGCTGGCGGCGGCACAGCGAGAGCGCCCGCTGCTCGGTCACTGCAAAACACAAGGGAGGCCGTGAGCGGGGAGCTGGCCCTGACGCGTGCCAGCCAGGGAACAGGAAAGCCCAGCTCGCCCCGCTCTGGCCTGGCACGGCTCCGTGGGGAACGTGGGGCTGGGCTCATGGTGCTCATTACTGCCGTCCCCCAGGCACCGCCTGGACAGACAGTAACAAAAAAATCTTCAGCCTAATTAACTCCAATTACTCGTCAAGGGTTCACCTGTGAGCCCGGACAGCATCTCAGCCGGCCCAGCACGTGGAGGATGAGCTACACCTCTTCCATGCTTAAACACAGCAGCTTCACAGCTGGCCACAGTTCAAAGCCATGGTGAGGAACAGCAGATGCCAGCAATTTCCAGCAGGCTGCCCTCTCCCCAGTGCCACCCTTCTCCTTTTTAGGTGCAGGAAAGGCCCCGCCAAAGCACATAAACAGAGGAAAGTCGCTCATTAGGAAAGGCGGTGAGTCACGTCCATCCCCATCAGTCATCAGCTCTCACAGAGGCAGGGGAAGTGTGGAAAGAGTGACCTGGTTATGTCAGAAGCTGGGAGTAAAACCCAAGAGCAGAGGCTGGGACAGGGGAGGCTCTTGTCCTGCTTTAATGCCTGACTAATGCTTGGCAGAGGCCTGGGATCACCTGTGAGAGCCACACGGGCCTGGAGGGTCCCTGCTCTGACCCTCCTGCTCCTTTGGGGCACCTCCAAAGCCAGGGAGAAGCTGCAGGCAAGGGGATGAGCCCTGGAGCATCAATAATTTGCCAGTCTCTGTTCTCTGTTTGGAGAAGGGCACGGGAAAGGCTCCAGTCTGTGCAGGCTGGGGAGTCCCTGCCCAGGTACCTCTGAGCCCACCCTGGTGGCACTGGCAGAGCTGAGGGGACTTGGGATGCTCAGGGCCTTGGGGACAGGGATCTGCCCCTCCAGAATTCCTAATTATGTTAAGAGGGTCCTTTAAAGGGCTGTGGTTTCCCCTGCCCTCAGCTGTGCGCCCTCATGCCATGCTCTGGGAGGCACCAGCAGGTCCCAGCAGTGGCTGGTGGTGCTGCCAGTGCATTTTTGGCTCTGTGCTACGGAAACTTAATGAGCACAACGTGGCCTCCCCTGTGACTCTTCCCTGCTGGCAGCTACCTGAGCAGCTCCTGAAGCTGTGGACCTAGAGCTGCAAAAGTTCCTGCCCCAACAAGGCTTTTGCTGCAGCTACAAGTGCCCAGCTTCCCCCCAGTGCAGCCACCCAGCTGCAGCAGCAAGGAAAGGGGTGTTTTTCCAGAGGAATAAATTTCTGTGAGCAGGGGATATCCCTGCTCTGTCAGCTCTCACTGACAATGCAGAGGGTTTGGGCACTTACAGTTGGTGACAAGGTCCTGCTCTCGGTCACGGCGCGGCACCGCGGAGCTCGGGGTGGTTCAGGGAGAGTGTCCCACGCTGGGCTGGGGAGACAAAGCAGCATGGATTGTACTGGGATCCGTGCTGGATCTGATTAGGGGTGACCAAACAGCATGGATTGTACTGGGAGCTGTGCTGGATCTGACTAGGGGTGACCAAACAGCATGGATTGTACTGGGATCCGTGCTGGATCTGATTAGGGGTGTCCAAGCAGCATGGATTGTACTGGGATCCGTGCTGGATCTGATTAGGGGTGCCCAAGAACTGGCAGGGAGCACCACAGCTTCCCCACCGAGAGATGAGGACTCAGGGTGGCACTTGCTGCCAACACCAGAATGTCACCAGTTCCTGCCAATACGGCACTCAGAGTCACCGTGAGCCCTGAGGAATCTGAGGCTGGCACAGAAGTCATTTAAGTAATTGATTTACTCTAATGTCTCCTTTAGCATCTGCCCAAGCCCAGACAGCTGGGGCAGGTCTGTGCCCTTCTGATGGTGCCCATGCCACCCACAGGGACCCCCTGTTCCTGTGAATGGGCAGAGCGGATGCCAGAGCCACAGGACCGTGCTCCCAAAAAGCTGAGGATGGGGCCAACATCCCCTTCCTTCCCCAGAAGCCCCCAGAGTGGAATCCCCTGGGAAACGCTGCTGGGTGAGAGCAGAGCCACCCCAAAGCAGCTCTGGGCAAGGCAGAGCCTCCAGCTGCTCCTGGGGGAGCTGGAGTGGTTTGGGAAGGGCTCTGCTGCTTTCCATAAAGTGGTTCCTGTTTGCAGGCAGGAACTTATCCGGGGATTTGCATGTGACAGGCTGGGCTCGCTCTGCAAACTGGGGCTGCTGCACTGGCAGCAAACACCTGCTCATCCCATCCCATCCCATCCCATCCCATCCCATCCCATCCCAGCCCCATCCAGCCTGCCCTGGACACCTCCAGGGACACAGGGGCAGCCACAGCTGCTCTGTCCCACCTGTTACAGCCCAGGCACACACACTCGTATTCCCCGGGGCTCGGAATGGCCAACACGGCTCCCCCTGAGCCAGAGCAGCTCTCAGCCAGGAGGATGGGATATTTGGAGGAGAATCTCGTTACTGCAGCGAGAGATGAGGCTGCTGTGCCCACAGCCCCGTGCCTGGGGGTGACAGTGCCCGGCTCTGGGCACAGCAGGGCGGGCACCGCGTCCCTCCCGTGCGGCGGAGCCGCTGCGATGCCACCGGCGGTGGCTGCTGGCTCAGGCATGTGACAGAGCCACGCTGCTGCCCACACACACCCGGCTGAGCAGCTGCTGCTGAGCAGGGAGCTGGGCATGCAAGGGGCCGGGCTGGCAGCAGCTCTGGCTCCCCCAGGCTCGCAGGTGTGAGCCTTCACCTGTGCCCGGGGCTGCACCCACATCCCTCCTGTCTGACCCCAGTGCCCTGCTGTGATCCTGGGAGAGCCCTCTTTGTCCCCAGGGCCGCACCCACATCCCTCCTGCCCAGCCCAAATCCCCCTGCCCAGCCCCAGAGCCCTGCTGTGCCCCCATGAACGTCCCTCTGCCTCTGCCAGCACAGCCCCTGTAACCCAACACTGCCGCTCTCCACGCAGCCATTCCCCTCATTGTGCTGGGGCAGAGGAACAGAAAAGGAATGAAAAGCCTCTCCCCAGCCGTTGCTGAGCACAGAAAAAAAAAAAAAAAAAAGGAGAAAATGGCAGAAGATGGAACAAAGCCCTGACACAGCCTGGCGTGGCTGTGATGGCAAGGCTGGTGGCACAAGGGGCTCCTGGCAGGGCACAGGGAGGGGCACCGCTGCCCCTTCAGCCTCTGCACTGCCAGGTACAGCCAGGGAGCAGTGCCTCATGTGAAATAAAAACCCCAGCTCCTCTCCCACTGCTCCTTGGTTGGGGTTTCTGAGTGCTGGCACAGGCTGGGCACTCACAGCAGCCCAGAGCCCCGGGGTGCTGGAGCCAGAACTGTCCCCAAAGCAGCACTGGAAATGTTTTCCAAAGGAGCTGGAATGTCACTGGGGTTTCCTGCAAAGGCCTTACATCCCCAGAGGCTGCAGATGGTCCTCCAGGAGAACAGTGGGCTGTTGGCATCCAGGTGTTCCTGCCATCTCATCCTCCTTTTCTGGGCTGACTCCAGTTAATGAATTAATTAATCTTGCAGCAGCCCTGACCCACAGTGAATCCCTTTCCAGACTGTGCCTTGGTCTTGTCCATGAGTCGAGCCTGGACAGTGCCCAGAGGGAGGGCTGGGACCCTGGGGTGGCAGGGGGACCCTGATGCAGCAGGGGCAGGACTGGAGCAGCCTCCTCCCTCCCCGGCAGACTGGTGGGTTCTGCCATTTCCCTCCTCTGCATAATCAGGGGTGGGGGAAGCCAGTGGCTAATTACAGCCTGGAGAACACTCTGCTCCTCAAAGCCTCCAGGTCCTTCACCAGCGCTCCTGGCCAGCACCATCCTCGGGTTTATGGCGAGGGGACACTTCTGCAGCCCCATCCAGCCTGGATCCAATCCTGCAGCCAGCATCTCCAGCTCTCAGGCGTAGCTCCTGCTGCACTCCAGGCTGAGCTTTGTGCTTCCCCAGTCTCAGGAGGAGAGGCAGGTGCCCAGCCCGGGCAGCTGCTCCCATGGCAGGCTGGCTGTGTCCCACCTGGGCTGGATCTCCTGGCCCCAGAGCAGCTCCTTTGCAGGTAAGAGGATTTCCAGAGCAGTGCAGCGATCCCCATGCCGTGCTGGGTGTTTTTGGTGGTGCAGCCCCTTGGAACGGTGGCTGCCGGCAACGCTCGTGGCTCTGCTCCTCCAAATCTTGCAACAGCTGGAGTTTGTTTCTCTTGCTTTCGTTCCTGGGAAGGCAGTCCTGTTAACAAAGGCTGGAATTCCCACGGGAAAGCGTTGCTGGCTCCTGGACCTCCTGAGAAAGACTTGAAAACACCTCTGGAAGCTCAGATGACAAACAGGGTGAGTTTGTGAGTGGAGTACTGTGATCTCCAGGACAGGAGGGAGAACTGGTCGGGCTCTAGACAATGAGTTGGCAAGTCTGAGCTTCTGCCTTCTTATTCTGGTGCTGCCGGGCGGTTTGCTCTGATTTTTAAGGGTTTGGTTTTTTGTTTGTTTGTTTTTTAACGCAGCTCCTCTGCCTTGAGAGCTGAGGCTGTGGCTCGTCCCTGGGGCACTTGAGTTTCTGTTGGGTTGTGTGGCAGGAACACAACCAGGGGCTGCTACCTGGACAGGTGAGAGCTCCCCAGGCCTCCCTCCCTCTGGAGCTCAGGTTTAGTGCAGGGTGGGCCCTGCTCTGCTCAGGGAACAGAGACACTGAAGCCCCTGCTTTAATTCCCAGATCATCATCTGAGATTTGGAGAAGATTTCTGGGCTGGGTGTGCGAAATGTCAGTACTGAGGCAAGGCTTCTCCCCCCTCCCAGGAGAGGAAAAGTTATTCATTTTGGAGATGACAAATGCTCTCTAATCCTGCAGTAAAGAGAAGAGTCAATATCGCAGGCGCTGAATGAACGAGCCTGCTCAGGGCTCTTCCCAGCCAGCCTGAACAGCAAATTGCTGCAGAAATGGTCCTGGAGAGTGGCATTTCAAATAAATTTCAGCAGACAGCACAAACTGCAGCCATTCTGGGGTCAGGGCTTGCTTGTGCTGAGTCCAAGGGAGCCCAAAGCAGAGCCGGGAGGGGAGAGATCGAGCGGGAGCCGCCGGCTCCTCTTCCCAGCCCTTGGCTCTGCCCTCCTGCCTTTGGTTGTGCTCCCGGAGCCATTACAGGCGTGGGTCAGAGCCATCAGCACATCCTCGCCGTGGAAAGGTCGAGTGGCTCCGTTTGGAACGGGAAAGGAGGAAGGGGAGCAGGCGGGGTGATCTGGGCCGAGACAGAGGATGCTGCGACCAACCCCCGACTGCTGCTGCTGGCAGCCTGGGCCGGCCTCTCCGAGCAGGAGGGGAGCTGTCAGATGTTAAATCAAGATAATAATCTGTCTGCCCGGAGCTCTGAGCAGGCCTGGCTGCCCGTGCAGCTCCCAGCACAGCTGGGTCCCCGCGCTTGCCAGAACACACCAGTAACTTCCCAGAGCATCCACAAAAAGGGGAATGGTGCCCAAAACGCACAACAAGGCACCCTGGGCTCTCTGGGAAGCCGAACGACCCCAGAGTGAGCAGTTTGGTCTGCAAGCACAGAGCCCTGCCTGCCCCCCGAGCCAGGGCAGCTCCTGCGGGCTGGCAGTGCCTCAGGAGCCTGGCCCAGCCTGCTGGCAATGCCAGCCTGCTGCCTCCAGAGGGGTGGCAGCTGACACTGCTGTGTCCCAGGGCTTGGCAAGGCTCACCCACTGCCTCCTGCCTCGCTCCACAGCCGGGCTCTGCTCCCACATGGCAGCACCGAGCCTCGGGCTGGCACCAGGCTCAGGGTGGTGCCTCCAAGCCAGCCCAAAGTGCCCGGCTGAGCAGGGTCTGAGCGCTCTGCCAGCCCAAATCCCTCCCTGGCCGCCATGCTCCCTGCAGGAAACGTGGGCCGTGAGGCTTTTGCAAGGACTCCTCTGAGGGAGGATGCCACTGGTGCCATGGGCAGGGTCCCAGGCTGCCAGGCAGGGCAGCAGCTCTGGATTGACACTGCCACCAACTCCTGGGACAGCGGCGCTGCCCACGGCCACGCTGTGATCCCTGCTGGGATCCCTGCCACCCTGCCATGCTGTGATGCCTGCCGTGGTCCCTACCATGCAGCCATCCCCTCCGCAGCAGGAACAGGCACTGCTCCCTCTCCAGCTGGGCCCTGCCAGCTGACAGCCAAACCTCTGGCCACAGGGACAGAGCGAGACGGGCAGCGGGCACAACCTGGGGCACGCTGGTATTTATAAACCCTCGCTCTGCTCTGAGGACAAGCCTCCCTCGGCAAGCAGCGAGAGGATTTGATGCAAGAAAAACAAACCATCTTCCTTTGAAACGCCACGTCTGTGCTTCCAGAGCCACGGGCTCCGTGTGCTGCTGGCTGGGGCACGGGGCTGTGGCGTGGCCACCTGCATCCTGCTTCAGAACCGTGAGAAATGCTTTAAAATCCAGACCCAAGCTGTGAGGAGGCACGAAGGGATCCTCACAGGGGCGTGCAGCATCGGTTCCCCACTGGGCTGAGCACTGAGGGCTGTTTTCCAGCCCTGAGAGGCGACGCCGCCTCCTCTGGAGCACCACGGATCGTTCCAGCGCCAGCTGATGGCATCTGGATGGCAGGTGGAGTTTGGGAAAGCTCCACGCCCTGCTCCCCGTGTCCAGTGTGACCCGGGGGAGGTGGATGGGGGCACGTTCAGGGAGCAGACCCAGGCCTGGCTCTGGCTCACAGGGTGCTGCAAGATGGAGCCTTGTTTGTTCCGGAGCCGTGCCCTGCGCGGTCACAGCTGACAGGAGGGACACAATCTCTTCCCTGTTAGCAGAACAAAACACAGGGACCCGGTGTGCTTGCTCGTGTGTGACCCTGCCGGGCCCAGGGCTGTGCCTGCTGCTCGTGGGGCTCTGCCCCAGCCCACCCCAGAGCCCATGAAATCGAAGGCAGCTGCAAATTCACTGCAACGTGTCCTGGAAACAGCTCGGTGCCTCCGCGCCGGCCTCACCCGGGCCTTTTCCAGGGCCAGTGCCAACTGCGGCGTGCTCTCGGCTGCCTGGCCTCCAGGGGGGACCAAGGCTGGCACCCGATGGTGGCACCTTCCCCTCCGGAGGCACTCCTGGCGGGCAGGGGCTGCCCGGCCTGGCCCAGGCTCCCCAAGGCCCGGAGCAGAGGGATGTGCCCACAGCAGCTGTGAGGAATGAGGTCAGCCCCGAGCACATCCCTGGGGTTGTGTCGGGTAACAGGCAGAGAGGCCCATTTTAACCAGTTCGGGGAGATGGAGTGTACACTGGAGCCTCCTCCCCTGTGGGCAGCACCCCTCTGGCTGCTCTAGGCTGGGGGAATTCCCTTTTCCAGAGATGCTGTGCAAATTCACATTTCCTCCATGAAGGACTCCTGCCCCCAAAGGGAGGGACCTGCAGACCCACCACACTGCGGGGTGGGATGGTGAAAATAAATGAGAATTAATTCTCACTGGCCTGGGAACGCTGACCCACCTGGCCTAGGGGTGGCTGTGGCAGCACCTGTTGATCCTTCCTGCTGGGAACCCCAAACCTGCCTGGGTATTATAATTTTATGCTATTTTTAAAGCAGGGGAGTAGCTGTGTGAGCTGAGCCCACGCACTGCCTGCACCACAGGTGCCCTGGGAAGGGTGGGCAGTGCCTTTGCCTCCCAGTTCCTGGCTTTATTCCCAAGCATCCAGGGAGCTGGGGCTCCCGTTCAGAGATTCCTCAGCTATTTCCGAATGCCAGAGCCCTCCCTGCATGTTATGGCTGCTCAGAATGTCCTTTTGGAGCGATAAATGGGTGTGTGTGTGCTGTGTACCTGGAGAGGAGGGGCTGGGAGAGGCTCCTGCGCTGGTTTGAGGTGTTAGCCCTCCCTTCCAGGGAAAACCACCCTGGAAGGAGAGTCCTGCAGGGGTGGCAGGAAGCCTGGAAGGCTGCTCTGGTGAACAGCCTGGAGCTGATGGCTCTGGTGGGGTCAGTGTGTGGTGCTGCCAGGCCCCACTGCCCTGCCCAGGTGCCTTTTCCCCACTCCTCACTCCCAGCCTTTCCCTGCACGCCCAGGCGTGCTGGTTCCATGGGACAAAGCTGGTCCTGGCTCCCAGAACACAAACCTGACACTTTTTTGTGGTGGCTCTGCACCCCTTTGCTCCCTCCCAGGCTCAGGCAGATTTCCCCCACACCCCACACGTTTCCAGCACTAGAGCACCGTGAGCTCTCCGGCTTTCCAGCTCCGAGACTCCAGCTGGGGTCAGGTATTGGATTAAGCCGTGCAAATTTCCATCCTGCCCTGACCAAGGAGGAAGCAGTGCCAGAGCCCAGAGCAGACCCCGCAGCGAGGGCTCGGATGAAATCCCCGGGATTTCACCTTTGTTCCTGCAGGAACCCGGGATCTGTGTCCCTGTCCAGGACCCAGGCGAGCCCTCGGGGGCAGGAAGGACAGGCAGAGCTGCACGTTCACACCTTCCAGGCACAAACTGATTAAAACCTGCTGCATTACTGCTCCCCTGACGCTCACCAGGGTCACGGCAGCCGAGCCGTGGCATCAGATCTCTGTGCCAGAGGGGAACAGCACGCGTCCCCCAAATGAGGGATCCTTCCTCCTCATTCCTTGGGAACCAGAGTGCCACAGAGCCCGTCCCAGCCACCGGGAACACAGCAAACACCAGGGTTTACAGCGAGGCCTGGGGGAGGAACGCACTCCCTGCCAGAGAAGGGCAGCTGATCCGGTGTCTCAGAAGGGAAAACAGTGTTTTGCCAGTGCTAATCCTCCACCATTCCTGAGGCAGGGGCATTAGGGATAAACTGAACTTGCAACATGATATTAAGGCATCTGCCAACACTCAAACCTCCAGAATAAAAGGCTCATTTGCTGCCCAGTCGAACAGGTTAGAATCCTGCCCCATCTCCCTACAGCCAAATGCCACTCATTGATTACCGGTGTTGCTCAAAGCAGCTGCTCCGGAGCTGAGTCAAGGGCCGTGCATGCAGCCGGGCTGGATGTGAGGCCGGGCAGCTGCAGGCACCCCCGGGGCTTGGGGACACCGGGCTGCCCTGGGAGCCGGGCTGGGGAGGGCAGGAGCCAGGGGTGGCAGCGAGGGCAGGAGCCAGGGGTGGATGCCTGGATGCCCAGAGCAGGAGAGCAAGGGCAGGAGCCAGAGATGGGAGAGAGGGCAGAGCAGGAGTGCAAGGGCAGGATTTAGGGATGGGAGTCCTCAACAGGAGTGCAAGGGCAGGATCCAGGGATGGATGCTGAGCTGGGGATGCCGGGGGCAGGAGCCAGGGATGGGAGCCCACAGCCGGAGCCAGGGACGGGAGGACAGGATCCAGGGATGGATGCTGAGCTGGGGTGCCGAGGGCAGGAGCCGGGGGATCCAGGGATGGATGCTGAGCTGGGGTGCCGAGGGCAGGATTTAGGGATGGAAGCGCTCAGCAGGAGGGCAAGAGCAGGATCCAGGGATGGATGCCGAGCTGGGGTGCCGAGGACAGGAGCCGGGGGATCCAGGGATGGATGGATGGATGCTGAGCTGGGGGTGCCGAGGGCAGGAGCCGGGGCATCCAGGGATGGATGCCGAGCTGGGGTGCCGAGGGCAGGATTTAGGGATGGAAGCGCTCAGCAGGAGGGCAAGAGCAGGATCCAGGGATGGATGCCGAGCTGGGGTGCCGAGGGCAGGAGCCGGGGCATCCAGGGATGGATGCCGAGCTGGGGTGCCGAGGGCAGCAGCCAGAGGCGGGGGCCGAGGCAGGATGCGGGGATGGAGCCCTGTTACAGCACAGCCCGTGCTGGGGCTGGTTCCGTTCCCCGTCGAGGAGCCCCCGGAGCCGTGCCCGCGGCTGCTCCGGTGCCGCTCGGAGCTGCCCCCCGCTCTCCCACCGCGATCTCTGCCGCGTCCCGCTCCCCGGGGCGCCCCGGCAGCGCTGCCCCGTCCCGCTGTCCCACGGCACAGCCCCGGCACCCCGAGCCCGCCGGGGATCGCAGCCTCCCCGCGTCCCGTCCCGTCCCGCCCGTCCGGGGCCCCTCCGGAGGCACCGTAAGCGAGAGGCGCGGGCTGGGCACAGCGAACACAGCGGGGAACGGCGGGCCCCCCATCCCGAGCGCCCCGGCTCCCCCCGCCCGGCCCGGCCCGGCCCGGCCCGGCTCGTCCCTACCATGGCTCCCGGGCGGCGGCTCCGCGCTCCCTCGCGGCCGTGGCGGCGGCGGGCCGGGACTTTTATCGTGCTCGGCCGGCTCCGTCTCGGCGGTGCCACCTGACCGCGGCTGCCGGGGCCGCCCCCGCCCGCAGAGCCGCCGTTACCAGGCTACGGGGGGCGGCCCGGCCCGGCCCCCGGGCGGGGGCTCCGGGAGACCGGCCCCGCTTAAAGGCGCCGCCGCCGCCGCCGGGCCCGCGCGGCCTGGGCGAGAGAAGGGACGGGAAAAGGGGTCCCGGTGGGGACATGACGGGGTCCCTGTGGGGATAGGGACGGCTGAGTGTCACTGTGGGGAAAACACAGAGTCCCTGTGGGGCTGGGGACGGCTGAGTGTCACTGTGGGGAAAACACAGAGTCCCTGTGGGGCTGGGGACGGCTGAGTGTCACTGTGGAGAAAACACGGGGTCTCTGTGGGGAAGGGGAAAAATGGAGCGTCCTGTGGGGCACATCAGGGTCCTGGTGGGGATCTGACTCCTCTGTGTGGGGATGTGACTCTGTGGGGATGAGTGGGGGCCCCTGTGGGGATGGGAACAAGTGAGGGTTTCAGCGGAGACGTGATGGGATCACTGTGGGGATGGAGATGATGGGGACCTCAGTGGGGACATGACAGGTGTCCTGTGGGGATGGGATATGTTGAAGTCAGTGAAGGGACATGGCAGGGAGAGGTGGCTGCTGTGGCCACAGGGATGTGGCAGGGTCTTGGTGAGGATGGGACAGCCTGTGGGGATGTGGCAGAGCCCAGGGCATCCCTTGTTAGGGATGGGACATGCCATGTCCCCATGGGGACTCTGCCAGCGTGTGTGGGGACAAGATGGGGTCCCTTTGGGGATGGGGATGTGCCAGAGTCCCTCAGCTCAATGCGTCCTCACTGGGGAGGGGGCCAGCCCTGAGAAAGAGAGAGGAACCTGGTTTTGGGACTCAGGACATGCCAAGCTGCTCCTCCCCACACTGGGAGCACAGTGAAGGAATGCCAGGTGGTCCTGAGGCTCCCAGGGCTTCTTGTGGCACCCTCCTGGGGCCAGCTGTACCCTGGCCAGGGCAGGGTGGGCTCAGGTTCCTGTGGAGAGCTGGCATGGGCTGGGATCCCCAAGGAGGGATGGGGATCTCCAGGGAGGGATGCCACGGGCTGGGATTCCCGAGGAAGGATGCCCTGGGTGAGGGGATCCACACAGCACAGGGGTCACAGAGTTTTTTCCGGCTGCAAGCTGTTGGATTGAGGCGAGGGCTCTGCTCGCACTGCCTCACCACCATGGCAGGGACGGGACAAGGCTGGCACTGGCAGAGGAGGAGGAGGTGGGAGGAGGAGGAGGGCAGCCTCTGCCTTAACCCCGCGGCTGCCGGAGCGAAGCGTGGCCACCCCAGCCCGCTTTTGTTCGCTTTCTGGTTTTGTTGTCGCACGCTCCGACTGAAATAGCCCAAATCCCTCATAGGAAGCTTCCCCCAGCCCGAGCCCTCGGCTGGTATCTCGCTCGGGCAGGTTTCATGACTCAGCAGCCCAGATGGAGCCGTCCCTCACAGCCCTCCGCTCCAAATCTGTTTATTGCTCCAGAGGCTGTTTTTCCAAGAACCTCGCTGCTTTATAGCAGCCAGAGCTCTGCCTTAAAACCCTGCCTCTCCAGCGAGGGCTCGCGTCACACTCCGCGCGGAGGTGGGCGAGGAACAAAAATAGACAAATTAAGAAAACCTCAAAAGGCCAAAAAAATGAGAATGTGAGGGGTTTGGCTCTCCAAGCTCGAGGTTTGCTTTGCCTCCGTGTTGCATCAGTTCTGCTGCCTTCCTTGGAGCTGCACCATCTCGGGGAGGGCAGGGATGAATCCCGGGTGATGGCGGGGTGATCACAGCTCTGTGAGACGATGAGAGACGGCTGAGCCCCCGGGGTGTCCCCTCGGGGTGTCCCCCCGGAGCTGGGGGCTCGGAGCCCTGGCAGGGCAGCCTGGGGCTGTTTATGGGCCACGGGCAGCGTAGGGAGAGCCGAGGATGGGCTTTGAGTGGCAGCCTGTGGGATTCCCTGCGCAAGCATCTACACCCCTCATTCCCCCTCACCGCTGCCGAATGAGGAAAAGGCTCTTGCACATCTCCAGTTGCTCATCCCGGGCAGTTTTTAGCTACTCACACAACTACAAAGGTGTTTCTAATGCTGGTGCTTTTAACCTGCACTCTGCCAGGAGCTTTATGTGTGTTTGCATCTCTTGGAAAAGTTCTGAAGATTGCAGGGACAAGATGCTCCAGGTGGTGACCGATGACACCCCATGGTGCCTTTGGGGGGGATGGCTTTGGAAGGGTCAGGATTGAGCTCTGGTGCTGATGGGTCAGGATATTCCGTGACTCTGTGAGCTCAGCTTGCCCAGCCCAGCCTGGCACATGCCCCTGGCTGTGCTGGGGTGAGCTCTGCCCGGTGGGTCCCGGCACATTCCCCAAGGGTGCGCCCGACCACGGGCCATTAGCTGGTCATTAGGGCAATTATCTTAATCAGGGTGTTGCCCTGCTCCGTGCAGGGTGTGCTCAGGGTCACGCAGGCCTGGATGGATGGATGGATGGATGGATGGATGGATGGATGGATGGATGGATGGATGGCAGCCTGCTCCCATCCATCCATCCATCCATCCATCCATCCATCCATCCATCCATCCATCCATCCATCCATCCATCCATCCATCCATCCATCCCTCCATCCATCCATCCATCCATCCATCCATCCATCCATCCATCCATCCATCCATCCATCCACCCATGCAGATGTGGCCATGGAGAGCCTGCGGTGGGGCAGGCATTGCCCAACAGCTCCCACTCTGCTTGCCCCCATCTCTGTGCTCCCCATGCTCTTCCTACTCCCTGTTGGGTTCCACATGGTCCTGACCCAGCTTTGCCAGGTGTGACAGCACCCAGCTGGGGTGTGTGACAGCACACAGCAGGGATGTGTGGCCAGGCTGTGGTTCCCCTGTAGAGGTGTGTTCAGCTCCCTGGGCAGCAGCCAGGTGTGAAGAGGCCCAGTGGGCTGGGGCCTGCAGGAGTTGGTGAGCCTGGTGCTGGGCTCAGTCCCAGCACTGTGCACCGGCTCCAGTCACAGGGAGGGCTGTGGGAATGTGCTTTCTCCAATAAACCCATGCTGGCTTTTCCTGGAAGGTCACCCAGCCAGTTTGCTGGAAGGCCAGAGATCACTATGGGGCATCACCACGTGGATCTTTCCCTTTTCCCTTCTCACCAGGACGGCAGCCTGGGGTTTCTCTAACCACGGCTCAGGAGCTGCTGCTCCAGCGTGGTGTTTTCTCCCAAGGAAAGGTGGTGTAGGTTTCACGGGCCCCTCCTGACGGGAATTTGAGCAGGCACTAAAAGTAGGGCTCCTTGTGTGCCGCCGTTATCGGCGCTATCTCTCCGTGGGGAGCAGGAGGGCGGGAGGAGCCCCCACCCCCCGGGCTGAGTCACAGCGGGCCCAGCGCTTGCTGCTGGGGTGACGGCAGCTGTGAGTCCCAAAAAAAGCCCCCAGCACTGATGCTTTAATGACAGGCGGATAACACAGCCCCGGGAAGACTCATTCCCTGCATAGCTCAGTGCTGTGACTAAGCTGGAGCAGCTGCAGCCTCACCCCGGCCCCGGTGTCACCAATCCTGCAGGTCCCAAAGTGCCCATCTCCAGCCTGGCTCCATATTTAATGTTCCATATTTAATGTTCCATGGCCGCCTGAGGCTGTAATTGAGGACCTGCATCCCCCAGCTGTGAGTCTGGAGTGCAGTGGGGGCTGGTGTTCCCCAGCCCCCCAAACCAGCCCCAGGATGGTTCCAGCGCCCTCGGCTCCTTTTCTGCCTTTGGGTGAAGTCACCCAAAAGAAAGGCAGTTTGGCTGTTAACTGTTAAAAGACAAGTGGGAAAAGCATTCCCAAGGTTTTACAGCTTACTGTGCCCTTTCCCTCGGCGTCCCCAGTCTAAATTTCTGGACTTTAATCTCCAGCACGTCGTTTATTACTGCTGCTTTTCTTTAAACAGAAGTATTTGCTAGGCAATGCAGTGGCTGCATCCCTACGGCCGCTGCTGGGGTTTATCTCCTCTCTCCTGGTGAGGAGCTGATGGATATAGATCCAGGCAGCTGTGTGACCTTTACAGTCTCACTCCGAGTCTGGGGACGTGGATGTAAGATTGTTTCAAGTCATTTTGATTTTATTACAAACCAAAATACTTCACATTCAATGGCACCTCCTGTCCACAGGATAATTACTCTTGGGGAGCAAACAACAACCCAAACCTCAACACCTTAGCCAGGTACTGGTGCAGCTGGAGCTCAGTTAGGCTGTTCCAAGAGATCCCAAACTTGGGAGCATCCAACACCCCACCTGCTCTGGCTCCTGGCTTTCCTGTGGGACATTATTCCAGCATTACACCCTAGCAGGAAGCTGTCTGACAAACAATTCACTGTTCAATAAACACACAAGCTGCACCTGCAGAGAGCCATCTTCATCATCCAACTGACTGCCAAATCCCCACGTTTGGTGCTGGAGCTCCTGGATCAGATGATGGCATGGGGGCTGTGTCTGAGCAGTGACTTGTGGCATCTCCTCAGGCATGTCACTGGTAATGCTGAGGGAATAAAGCCCCACAAGCAGGGGGGGCTTCACTCCTTTTCTGTGGGAGAACATCAGGGTCCCGAGAAGCTTTTTATCCCTGTTCCCAAGAGCTGCATGGCTGTAGCTTGCAGCCTTCCCAAGGAGCAGAAGGCTGAAATGGAGGGATTTTATTTAACCTGACACCCCCAAATCACGGGGGGAGCAGGATCCAAGCTCCTTGGTTTGTGCAGAGCCGTCCTGCTGGGATGTGTGCTAATACCACATAAAAGTGACAACTGTTGAGGAGCTTCCCTGCCATGTCCTTTCCCATCCTTTATCACAATCCAGTTAAAAGGACTGGACCACTGCAAGCTCTATTTTTACAGCCTCGGGCACGTGCTGTCGCCTCTGAGAGCTGCTGCTGATGTAGGGAGGAACACAAGGAGGGAGGGACTGCATCTCTGTACCCCGTGTTGCAAAAAGTGTGGCTGTGTCCTGATTCTTTGTCAGCAGCACACAGAGGTACCGTGGTGCTCTCTGCAGCCACGGGAGGTGTGAGGAATGAATGCCCATTCACGTTTAACATCAGCTTCTGTGGCACATGATCCTTCCCAGCGCTGCGAGGCAGAGCAATCCTGACAACAGCAGAGTCAGAGTCAAAAGGAACCCAGACAAATGTCAGCATTCATGCAATTTAACAAAGCTCCCCACTTGTTTCTACAAAAAAAAAAAAAAAAAAAAAAAAAAAGGAAAAAAAAAAGCCCCGAAAGGTTTTAAACAAAAGGAAATGTCCTTCATTCAACACTGGTGAAATCTTTCAGCGCTGTCAAAGCGACTTCAAAGCTTTCTCCACATCTGCCTGCTCCAGCCAAGCACTGCTGCCTGTCCTCAGGCCTTTGTGATGTACCCCTCTCTGATCAGGAAGTCATAGATTTTCCTGGTTTTGTTCACATCAATCTTGATGAGGGCTCGAGCCTGCGCCAGTCTCAGGCCTCCCTGTTTGTTGCACTCGTTCACTAAAGCAGCTTTATACTCCAAATAGGCTCCAGGGACCAGCCTCACCATCTGACAGAGCTGCAAGACAAAAGGTGAAGTTAATAAACACCAACACTTGCCGTGTTCTCCCATTCCCAGAGCCCTGCTGGGGGAGGAGCACGGGGAATATTTTCCTGAGAACACTCGCAGCGTTTCCTTGCACAGGGCAGGCACACGGGAATGCTGTTGGCATCCACAGGTAGGGAGGGGAGGAGCCTGCTGGCTGCTGCATTCACAAACACTCCTGATGGAAAATGAAGGAGGAGGATGAGAGCAAGGCCTGGGCTGGCAGGAGCAGGGCTCCCAGTGTGCCCTGTGTGGGCGCTGCTCCTTCCCAAGCCCGGGAAGCACACATGCCACACTTGGAAGCAGCAACTGGGCTGGCTGGGAGCCAGGGAGGGCATCTGGCTGCTAATCCCCTGCAGACTCAGGCTCTAATACCTTCCACAAAAGCAGCTCCCTCTCCACAAGTCTGGCGTGGAGGCTGTGCAGGGAAGGCATTCCGTGGCTGGAAGTTTGGTGAGGAGTGGCTGTGCACAGCCCCTGAGCTGTTTGGCTGCACAGCTCCTGCTCAGCTCCCAAATTCCAGCTGCCTTCCAGGAGCATGGCATTGCTCCTGCTGGAGAAACTGTCTGTCTCCTCCCTTTAATAAGGAAATGCTTCATGCTCATTCCTCGCGGATAGGAAATTGCAGAATTCCTCGGCCCTCAGACTTTCTGTCTCAGCTGACCAGGAAATCAGATTCCGCACACACACTGATGTCCTGCCACCATTATTCCCGTGCTGAATGGAGCAGAAATGCCAGTTCCACCAAAGCCAGGAGCTGATTCCCAGCGCTGCCAGCTGCAGCCAAGGGAAACACGCACAGAGGGGAGGCTGAGGTACAGCTGTGCTTCCTGGGCACTGCAACCTGCCTGGGGCAGCCTAAGGACACCTCAGGGCTTCTGTGAAGAAATAATAATCTCTTATTTCAGTATTGTTCACTGAGTTAGAGGAAAGGCCTGCACTGGGCTGAAAAACAACCAGTGTTCATTAAGAAAAATTAACCCCTGTGCTCAGCCCAGCCTCAGAGAGCAGGCAGGGAGATGGATGTGGAAACAGCACCAAATATCACCCTGGTGCTCTGCTCCTTTCTTTGCTACACGAGCCACTTTGTGCTGTATGTGTACAACTGGAAACCCTGAATGATTTCTGTGAGAAAGGAAGAGCAGCCAGGGCGTGTGCCTGAGGTGACATTCACAGCTCCACAGGCGTGCTGTGGAGACACAGACGATGGAGATGGTCCTTCCATCCTCTCCTCACCTCCTTCTCCTTCTCGTTGAGCTTCTCGGTGCCCGGCAGGCCAGTGAGGTTCAGCGGCGGGGCACTCCTTCTGCCTGGGGATGGGGAGAAAAAGCTCCATCAGAAAAGCTCTGTCAGAACCAGAACAGCACGGGCTGGCTGCTCCTGGGCTCTGCCAGGGATGGGGAGGAAAAGCCCCATCATAAAAGTCAGAATCAGAGCGGCCTGGGCTCTGCCAGGGAGGCACTCCAACCCAGCTGGAGCCAGCTGTTTACAGACAGGGTTAGTCAGGGCTCAGCAGAATGCTCTGCTGATGCCACAAAAGGTTTGGTTTTGCAATTTGAAGCTCTGTGGATGTTGCATGAGACTCGTGAGCTGTTGGTTTTTGGGAGGAACTGCAGGACAAAAGCTCTGTGTCAGACTGGCATCAGGCATGGCTCAGCCCAGCTGACTGTCCCACTGCAGGGAGGGTGTGCCAGGTGTGCTGAAACCAGCACCTTGTAAGGATGATGAGACTTTTTATTGCTGTGATTAAGCCAACTTCTCTCTGGCATTACTGACAGCTTCATGAGGCACAGGTTTCTTCAAATGCCTTTAAATACCATGCAGGTATTGCAAGGCAAATTTGTTTTGCAATCCCCTGTTTGGGCATTGATTTTTTTGTCTGTTAGGATGAACAGTTCTGAAGGAATATTTATCACAAGCTCATCTGGTGTTTATCACTTTCACTATTGTTTCTATATTATTATATAAACAGCAGTTATAAGTTATTGTTTATTTTGCTGTTACCTTGCATAGCCTAACTTTCACAAGGGCTGCCTGCTTGCAGACAGCTTTTTTCTCTAATAGTTGTTTGGGGGTTTTTTTTCCAACTTGCAGATCTCAGGACAAAGTTTGGGTTATTTATTCATATTGAAAAAAGGCTCTCACCCTGTGCTGTGGGCTGCATATTTAGCACTGTTAGAGATAGGTGTCTATCCCAGGATAACTCCCCAAATTTGGTGAAGTGATGAGACCTTGGGAAATGTGCAAAATAAATTTGTTTTTCCCAAGGATGCTGCCCTGGCCAGGTCCTGCCCTGGCACTGGGAAGTGTCTGTGTCTCTGGGCATCTGCAGGAACAGAAGGGATCTGGCTGGGTGTGAGAAGCTGAGCAGAGGGAGCTGGGGACTGGGGAGAAGCTGCAGTGTGAGTCTGTGGGAGGTGTAAAGGAAGTTATTTCTCAGCACTGCTCCCCCTTCCCATGGCATGGGGCCACTGTGCTAGGAGGGACACGACAGAATTCAGTTTTACTCTTTTATAAACCAGAAAATACCACACACACACACACACAAACTACGTGAACTAAAACATATCAAGGCTGCAAAATCAAGAGCTCAGAATCTAGAAGTGAAGCATTAATTTGCCCTCTTGTATATTCAGAGTGATGCAGCCTTTAATTAGAGCCACGTGGCAGCTCTTCCCCAGCATCCCTGGGCAGGATGTTTGCCTCATTAGCAACTCTATGGTATTCTGTTTGGGTTTTGTTCCACATGTGATGCTGCTTGTAAACACCGTGAGCTATCACACTCCACAGGCAGCACAGGCCCCTCCATGGGACACTGGATCCCTGACTAACAGGGAAGTTCATCCCTCATTCCAGGCCTTCAGCTGAAAGACGCTGTCCTCCCTTCACGGCCTCTGAGATACACAAAGCTGGTTTTTAATCCAGAACACCAGATCTTGGCAATCACCAAACAGGTTCAGGACAGTCTGGAGTGCCCTGACTCACTGCTTGGCATCCTGACCCAAATCTACCAGGAGGAAATGAGGGAGAACATATAAACCCAGTGTCCACCTCTGAGAGTTTCATTCAAGTGGTTTAACAGCATCCACATAAAAAACTGGGTGTAGGGACAGAGCCAAAGCCATTTTGCCTGGCAACATTTAACAACCTTGTAGTAAAGCTTTATCCCAGTCTCAGTCACCCCATGACCTCAACAAATGGGATGGGAATTTATTTATGAGGACCTTGACTGACCCCTGAATCTGTCCTGACTGGCACTGAAAGAAGATGGGGTCCTCTTGGTGGAAATACCCTGATTTGTGCTTACAGACTGTGAAAATTCTTTTGTTTCCTGCCTTGCTAATGTAGCTTTAGGATGGGTTTTGACCTCTAGTCAGAAAAATCTAGAAATTCAGCAAAAAATCCTGCAGGATATGTGAGTGGAATGACTTGCAGATTGATGTGATGTTGACTTAAGCAGTACTTAACCGTGAAGCTTGAGGACTGACACTTTGGCACTCAAGAGAAAGAGTCAGAAAAAGGCTGTCAGAGAAATATTACTGGCTTTTGGCAGTCACCATCTAACACTTACCTGTAGTTGAAGGAACTGGTACCGTGGGAGTCAGGCCAGAATCACTGCAAAGAAAGGAAATTTTCAAATTGCCTTCAAGTTTTTTTAAGCATAACTGCATGTGTTGGCCCTGAAATTGCTTCTTCCACAACTTGTAATAATTATACAATTCAACTTGCATAACCCAGGCCCTGACTAGGAGTCAACAGGATTTATAAATATTTAGTGTTCCCACATTGACAAATATGTGTGGAACCTGTTAAAAAACCCAACAAAGAAACATGGAGGGGCACACAATTAAAAATGCAGTGGAGATTGAGTGGGGAAATTCCAAACCATCTCCTGCACACAGGATGCACTTCCTTTACGCTTGCTCCTTAAATCCAAGTGCTCGTGCAGGGTGATGACACATTAATAATGCTGCTACATCTAAAATCATCTGAAATATTTCAGGCATCAGCTGTACCCTCATTAATATCCATAAAGAGCTCATTTCCCTCTGTGACTTTATGAACAGCAGCTCAGTTCCTGAAATCTAAATTTGAGAAAACTGAGGGGTTTGAGTCCCTCCTTTGCCTGCACTCAACAAGCACTACTGCTGTCACCCACCTTTCTGCCCTTCTCAATTCTGCAGGCTGCTCCCACTTTGATAAACTGGGAATGGAATTGTGACTATCAGGCAGGAAAATGTGCTGGATGCAAACTGAAGCACAGAACCCCAGGAAGGTTTGGGGTGGAAGGGACCCCAAAGCTCATCGCTCCCAGGGGCAGGGACAGCTCCCAGTGGAACAGGCTGCTCCCCAAGCCCCTGGCAGCTGGATGGGGCAGTGCCAGGCTGGGGTGGGCTCCCTGGGCACCCTGTGGCAGTGCTTACATGTCTGCCTGGCGGCTGAGCCACTGCTGGCAGGCGCTGCTGTCCTGGATGTACTGCAGCACCTCCGAGAGCATCGTGCGCTTCAGCCGCTCCTCGTCCCGGCTCTTCTTCAGGTGCTCGTAGGTCCGGGCACCTGTGGCACACACACAGCCTGCCCTCACCACCTGCCTCATCCAACAACTCTCCAGACTGGCTTGCCCCTGCTTCAGGGGATTTTGGGAAGGTCAGGAGCCTGCCACCCCCAAAGCCTTGTCCCTGTTCAGGAGATTTTGGGAAGGTCTCTGCCCCCAGCCCAGCCTCTGCTGTTCCCCCTCGTGGTGACCACTTGGCACCAAAAGGGATCAGATCCCGCCCTGCACCCTTCCCCCTGTTAATTTCAGGCCAAAACCAAACAAAAAGAGCTCCCATGATCCAAATCCAGGATAAAGCAGGGTATTTTGTTATGTGGAGGTCTTAGGCCTCTCTCCAGATATCACAGGTGTTGACAGGCAGTGAAAGTGTCCCAAGATAAAGCCCTGAGACCACTGTGCTGTGACATAAATATTTTTAAATGAAGCTTTTGCAAAGTGCTGCCCAGAGCAGACACACTGTGTTAGACACTGATCTCCAGGCTGATGGCTCAGATCAGCTCCAAACCAGCCCAGCTGGACTGTGCATCATTGCTGAAGCCTTGCTCAGCCCCAGAGCCTCTCTGAGCTAAGTGCCTTTTTATTCAACACATCCTGGATGTTGTAAAATCATCCTTCCCTTCCTTGATGGATGGGAATGGGCTGAATAATGCATCAGGTACTTACTGCAGAAATTGGTGATTCCTGCTGCTCTGTATTCCTGCAGTCTCTTTATTTCCCTGCGCAGCTCAAATTCCACTGTGGGACCCCGCGAGGTGGCAGGAGGGAAAACCAAAAAAGCAAAAGTGGGTCAGTGGGGTGAACTGGGAATGTGGCTCTTTGTTATCTGCCTGCCCAGCTCAGCTCTGAGCACACAAACCACAGCCAGGGCCACCCTCCCTCCACAGGCTCTCAATATCTCTGTGTCCCCGTGCTCCTTGGTCACAGATTGCAGCTGGTTTCTAGAATTTCTGTGCTCTGAAAAGGCATTTTCTCTTCATGCTTTGATAGTCCCTTTGCCCTACCCTAGACAAGGCAAATAACAATACTGTGGGATTTCTAGAAGGCATTTCAATAGCTTTGAGGAACTGCTCCAGCCAGGCTCCTTATTATACATCAAATATTCTCTTGGAACTATGATTTTCCTAGCTGGACCTTCCAAAATTTTTCCTTGCAGACAATTTTTTTCCGGCAGTCAGGAAGATGAAATTATGAAATGTTTCTTTTGCTCAGAGATATTTCCTGTCTGTTGCTTTCATCAGCTGCCTTCCAGCACTGCTCAGTTTTGCAGGGAATCAGTTTCCTTGTGAATTTATTTCCTGCTGCTGCTCAGAGACCTGGGTAGTGCCTGTACCTCACTGCCAGGTTCACCTGAGGATCTGCAGCCACTACAACAACAAAACCAGGTTCCATGCAGGACTCATGACTTTGCAGGATCATGCTTTTGGTATTTCACGCTGGCTGTCCTGAAAACACAGGCACAACTTGGTAAATGCTTTGTTCTTTCTAATGAGCAACAACTGTCCCAGTTTAAGTCACAGCATGAAGCAGGATGTGGTGACTGGGACTGGAATCTGCCTAAATGCAGGCTATGGGATGATTCAGGGACGGAACAATGCCTCTCCCCTAAGGTAAGGACATAATGACCACTGCACTATGTAATTATGTGACATTAAGCACTTTAACGTGTGTCTTTCAAAGAATTCACTCTGCTGCCAGCTCCCAATCTCTCCACACAGACATAATATAGGGATTTTATTCTTCCCCTGATACAGAGTCCCAGTAAATAAACAGAGCTCTTCAGATAAAAAAATATTACCTCTACCACATGACCAGAATGTTCAGTCAGCTGCAAACTCAAACAAAGAGCTGGGACACACTTTAGTGGAAAAACCTCACTGGCTGCTCACTGAACACATCAAACCACAGATGCATTTGCTTTCCTGAGGTGGTTAGATGGGGAGGAGGAGGAGAAGCCCCCAGGACAGGGCTGTGTGTGTGGGGAGCAGGGCTGCAGCCCCCTGACTCACACGCGTGGCTCTCGATGAACTTGTCGTGCTCCAGGGGCCCCAGGATGCGAGCAAACCTCCTCATGGTCTCGTAGAGCTCCTGCACCTCCTTGGGGTAGCGCCTTTCCAGGACTGCAGGGACAAAGGGCCACGTGTCACCACGCCTGCTGCCAGGGGAACACACCTCTGGGGGAAATGCTGGGAGCCCCAGCCTCAGCACTGCCCCAAAATCCACATTTTGGCCTTTTTGGTGCCACGGATACAAACTGCTGAGTGAAAAGCAACAGAAGTTACAGCCCTTAAAGTCCTTAAGGCATAAAGGGTGATATTTAAATGTTGCTCAGTCATTTCTCACAAGAGTGAGGTGCACTTGAAAGGCCTGGGTTTCACCTTGCCCCTTCTCCCCCCTCAGCAAAGCCCAAAGTGCTTCTCAGGAGCAATTTTGAGACAAGAACTAAAGCACTGGGCTGGGAGTAGTTAGAAGCAGACAGCTGGAAACAGCTGGGGCAGGAAATCTGCTGGAATTTAGAACATCTGAATATGTTCCAGTATGAACAAACCACACTGGTGACCTGGAAGTGGTGAATGTGTGAAGCTTTGCCACTTTGAAGTCAAGCAGTTACACCTGATACTCACTCTGAAATTTTCTGAGGTTGATCAGGCCATGATCTCTTATAATTCTGGAAATGAAAGAAAATGATATTAATAAAGGCCATTACTCCTGCACTGCCTCACAAACACAAAGGCTTCAGAAGAAACTTTGATTTAGACCATCAGAGGAGTCTAAAACTAAACATGAATGAGATTTCCATAAGCCCTGGGCTGGCTGGAATGGAAACATGATGCAGTGTGTCTTTAATCAGGGTAAATTCTGGGCAGTGGTGTGCATTAGCACTGAGCACAAAGGGAGCTGCAATCACTTTAAAGGTTGGAAATTGCTTCTTTAGGCACACATTTCACATCCACAGCATCTTATAACTTGTCCTTCCAAAATCAGAGGTAATGAATGTCTCATGAACATCATTCCCAGCCTCAGAGAGAGACAAACTTCCCTCTGCTGAAGCACAGGGCAGAGCTGGCTGTGAATGCCACCACTGGCACAGAGAAATGCATTTTTCCATGGCAGCCTGGGTTTTAAGGAGGTGATGGAGGCAACTCTGGGCTTGAGCTGCTCCTGCTGGGATCAGGGGAGGAGCAGAGGGACAGCAGGAGCCTGACAAGTCCCTTTGTGCTGGGGTGAGCAGTGCCACGTGCTCATTGCTCTGCGGTGACTCCACTGTGGAAAATAAAATACCACAGAGCTGGGCTGGCAAGGGCAGCCCAGAGCCTGCCCTGTAAAATCCATGACATTTCCTCTGCTGGGCACAAAACCTTCCTGTCCTGTGCAGAGTCACCTTCCCAACAGTGGCATCAGTGACTTTTGGGGCATTTTCCACATTTCTGTCCCATCCTGCTGCTGGAACTTCACAAAACCTGACACTGGTGTAACCACAAGAGTTATGGAGAGCCCTGCAGCACTTTCCTCCAGCATGACAAGATGGATCATCATGGAAATTACACCACATAAATACTTTTTATTTATGAATGACGAAGAACCAGGTCAATCCTTGCTGTCACTCAGCAGAACTGTGGAGTTTTATGAGAAGGACTGGAGCAGCCTCACTTCAAATCACTAATCCTTCCACTATGGACTAATCCAGCAAGATATAATTTTAAATATTGAACAAAGTACTTCAGAGTTATAATAAAACTTAATTTAATTAATAGATTGAGTCATTCTAGAGCACTGTCAAATGAGTTGAATAAAATATTCAAGCCCACGTCAGCAATTGAGTTATCTTCAGTGTGGAAAACTAACTTGGGGGCCACTAGGATTTAAAAATAATGATGCAAATATTTCTGGGGGAAAAGTGGGGGTCCAGCAATCAGTCACAGTCTGGCAGGATTTTTCTGCAGCAGGAAATTCATGGTGTGCAATCCATCAGCATTGCACAGGGAAGGGAACACACAGTGACTGCTTCAAAACTCACTTTTTCCGTCTCTGTCTCTCCTTTAACCTGGAATGATAGATATCTACAACTGCAATCTTCAGAGCTGCAAAACACACAGATTAAAGAATTCATCAGCAATCGCTGCAGGAGGCTGGATTCCAAGCTTTTATGTTCACATTAGGCTGAAATGGTTTAAAAATCCTGAGGCAGTTTCACAGGGGCATCCGCTCAGTGCAGCCCCTGCTACCTGGGGAAGGTTTCCTTTGCTTCCTCCTGCCAAATCCATCCCTGTAACACACACCCATGTCAACATGAACCTGGGTGTAGGGGGTTGAGTAAATGTATGTATTGTAAATATATGTATGGCAGTGAAAGATCTCTGTATTGTATTAGTGACCCTGCCCTGATTGCAGTTATTGTAAATGGGCTGCAGCTGTGATGTCCTTGATTGGGCAGCAGCTGTAGCCCATGGAGGTAACTGAGATAAAAGGGGGCGGGGTGGTCAGGGAGAGCCTGGGAGAGGAGCCCTGACCGAGAAGCAACAACACCACTGCTGTGAAGATCTGCCGTGAGAAAACCACCGAGAAGGTATGAGACTCAGGAAATATAATTAGACAACAATATGAATACAACACCTGGGCAGGTCTGGGAGCTCCTCTCTCCTCCTTCTTGGACTGTTCTGCCATCTGCAAATATTTGTTCCTTCATACATGCAATAGCCAATATTCCCTCTCCTGAGGCGTCATCCTTGGGCAGAGGTGTTTGCCCAGAGCAGGGAACCCCAAAAAGCAGACACAGCTCTCACTGTGAGCACTCAAAGCAGCCTTTGCTGCAGTTGTTAAAGACATCTGGAAGGTTCCAGCTTGTTAACTTCCAAACTTACCTGTCTGCCAGGAGAACAAAGCACGGCTCAGGACAACGTGAAGAAGCCCAGGAAAAAGCCATGCTCATTAGGAATCACATCCTTCCCCAAATCAAACCTGCCTGAGCCACTCACACAGCCTGCAGCTCCTTTCTCCTGCACCCATTAGCTTAAGAAACTTTCTTTTGGGTAAATTCTTGAAAGACAAGATAAAGAGACACCTATCACCTTCCCTTCCCTCGCTCTGTTGGATAACACAAATTCTAGGTCATTAAATGAGTGTAGAGGTGGCTGATTTTTAATGTTTCTTTAGAATTTATGTTAATAATTTCCATGTGCTCTCAGAAGGAAGAGGCTCAAGGCTTGGCAGTGGTTTGGAGGCTGGGACACAACAACCAGATTTTGGAAAAAGGGGAACTGGTGAGGCCCAAAGGGGGCAGAACCCAGGATCCATTTCTCCCCGTAGCTACACAAAAAGAGCAAAACTGATAGTGGCAGTTTATTGATTGTACTCTGGGATTAATAATTAATAATGCAATTAAGAAGCGTGGTTCTGTGCCTATCTGAAATATGTATGTAGGTGTAAACAGCAGGAAGCCCCAGCCTGTGGGAAATGCATCCCTGCATCCCTCTGGGTAATCAAATTTCATACAGACAGGGACAAAGCCCAGAGGCTGTGGGGATTCACTCAGGAGCTTGATCCAACAAAAACCCTTCAGTTTGCCCCAAATTGCTCTGACATTAATCTAAGAGTTCAAGATTCTGTATGAGCTAGGAGGGGTGCTGCAACATTCCTCCTTGTTTTTCCAAATTTCTTGCATTTTCCAGCATCATTGTGTATTTTCACAGCGAGGGATTTAAGAACAAGTTTCCTAATTTAAGAACAAGCAGAGACAGCAAATTCTCCTTCGTGCTAAAATGTGGGGATGAGAAATTGGGAATGCAGCAAGTTAAACATGAATGAAATCCATTAGGAAGGGCTGGAATTGGAGCCAATTTACAGAAAATATTTTTGTAGTTTTGAAACCCTCTGCAAGCTCAGCCAACTTGTTATTTTCTGGGGTTTGTGTGGGCAGAACTTAATAAGTACATGCAGAAACTGCACTGGAGAACCTCTATAAATATCACAAGCAATTATGCACCTCTAACCGTGGAGTTTTGATGCTTTCACCTGGGTGCACAATATTCTAAAGAAATGATGATCAGCTGGGGAGGGGAAGGAACAAATGAAGGGAAAAAATGGAGCTTCTACTCGCAGAGAAACGAGCATTTCTGCCACAAGCCCTTCTGGAGGGGCTTTTGTTTTTAAGATCCAGACTCGGGCAGGACAGGCATTGCCAAGGGTGGAATGCATGAATGGCTCTGAGTGCTCCAGTGCCCCTCAGAGCATGGAAATGAGACAGGAGATGCTGGGGGAATGGCAATGACCCGCAGGGCTCTGTTTGTGCTGCTGCTGCTGGGAGACAACCCGTGCTCAGCGTCCACTCTGGCCTCTGATAAGGCTCTGATAAGGCTCTGAAGGTTCCACTGACAGGCAGCAATTCAAGGTTTCTTCCTCCATTCAAAAAAAAACAAACCCAAAAACCCCAAATATTTTGGTTTTGCCCAAAACAGTTCCTTTGCTTTTCATTCCTGTCCAGCCTCACTGGGTGTGCAGGAAAGTTTGTGGAACACCCACGAGTGAGAGCTTTGCTCCATGGAGAGAGAGAACCTGCCTTGGCAGGGGAGGCACAGACAATGGGGACAATGCAAATAATCCCAGTGCCAGCCTGTGGGATGGGCTGGGGACGAGCTGAGGGGCTGCAGCCCAAACCCAGGCCAAGGCAAGCAGGTAAATCTGCTTTTGGGGCACGGCAGAGCTCGCACAGCAAACACTGCTCTGCCAGGCAGGACATGGAGCTGCAGCTCAACTTCACATCCCCCTGCCACTTGCAGCCCATTTCCACTCCCTCCTAAATCTGTGGTTTCAGCAATTACTTTGCAGTGTTAGAAGTAAAAAAAATCATTTACATGAGAAGGGGGGGGGGGGGGGAAAGCTGAGAAAAAAGATAAATTACCAACGTTCTAATTCAGCCTGATGAAAACTTGTAGTTCATGAAATATTCAAGCACTGTGGGCTGAGTTAGGCTTGTAACTGGTTGGTGCTTTTGATCTGTCCATTATGTTTTTGTGTAACTGCAATATGGATTTGCATGCCCTCACTGTACTGCCAGCACTGAACAAAAGGGAACAATTCCAGAATTTAACTGAAATATCAGAGATTTGATACAAATTTTTGCCTGGAAGTGGCAGAATGATGTCTGTGACCTCCTGTGAGGTGGGAAGGCAGCAGGTACAGGCTCTGTGATCCTCATAAAAGCTGCCTGGGAGCCTTCCCACCTTGCAATAAATATCATTTTCTTGTGGGAATACCAAGAACTTGTTTAGAGTGACACAGGGAAATCTGACAGATAAAATACATAAGATAAAGCTTTAAATATAAATGTCATATAAAAGATATACGTAAGAAAAAACATCAAGCAGCTCAGATCCAGAACTTCTTAAAAAATAATTTTTACAAAATGTGACAGAAAGCAGTGTGGGAGAAGGGGAAGAAGGGGGAATTCCACTGCAGTGGAAGCACAAATGTTCCTGTGGGATGTGCAGCACCAAGCTCTGGTGCACCAAGAAAAGGAAAGAGAGACCACAGGAATTGCACTGGGGTGTCCCAGGGCCCAGCCCGAGTGACTTGCAGCAAATGCAATATAAAAGTCATTTTCAAAAGTTAATCTTGAACCCAGTGAGGTTTAACAGGAAAACAAACTGAGGATTTTCATCCCCACCTGAGCCTGAGGCTGTGAGGCCTCGTTTGGGTTTCTCTGGGTTATGAAATGGGTTCAATCCCATTTTTGTCCCATTTTTGTCCCATTTTCACTTTCACTGTCCCACAGCCCATCCCCAAGCACAAAGCTCCCAAACCACCCCTGCTCTCAAGACCCCTTGTTGAGCATTCCCTGCCCCTTGGGCTCCACAGCTGGGCTGCAAAATTCTCCCAAGCAAAGTGGGCAGCTCCAAACCTGCAGCACAGGGAGCATGAGGCTCCTGCTTTTTGCTGTATTAAATACCAGGGGGTGAAAGATCTCACTCCAAATTCTTTAGAAAATAATTCCTGCTCTCCCCAAGGGAAGGCAAGAGGCTGGCTGGACCCTGGGGCTCACTCTGGCCAGGGTTTCACTGCCACAGGGGCACATCTGGGGAGGCAATGCCCGAGTTGCTGGGCTCAGAGACCCCAAGTGCAGCTGGCCAGGCTCTGCCAGGCTCTCTGCACACTGCAAATCCCTGCCAGCCCTTCCCAAACTCTGCAGGCAGCCGAGGGATGGAACAGAGAACACCCAATGAAATTACCCAGTGAAAATATTGCACAGGCCGGGGGAAGCACTTTTTCACACAACAGGTAATTGAATTGTGAGCTCCTAATTGGATTGTGGCAGTCCCTGGTGCAGGATGTGCAGCAGCACAGGCAGATCCAGCTCCAGCAGGGGTGAGCAGAGCTCCTGCAGGATGAGGGCTGCCAGGAGGGCAGTGGCAGGCAGTGCTGCACAGCCCCTTTGTCTGAACGTGGCTCTGTCATTAATGGGCAGAAATAGGAGATTATTTTGCTTTTTCAGCTCACCAGCACCCAGGATAGGATGAAACACAGAGAGCTGGCAGGAGGAGTCCCTGCCCTGGCCTCCAGCCAGTTTCCCCTCAATAGAAGCTGAAAGGGGAGAGGCTGACACAGGACCCAGGAGCTGCCCTGAGCCAGGGCAGTTTGCATTCCCAAAGCTCCTGCGTGCACTGCTCCACTTCCAACTGGCTTTTTTAACTTTGCCAAGCCTGTCTGTACGTAACAGGGATTTGTCTGTCTCCAAGGGATGCAGAGGCTTTAGCTCAGAACTGCCTGACACAGATGGCAGAGTTCTGAGGCACAAACACGGGGCTCCTAAAGCCTGGGTGTACTCACAAATGTGGGGAAATGCAGGATCTTCTCCTCTCTGTGGATTAAAATGTCACTTCAGTAATTCCTGTTATTGCATGTGATTAAGGCAGCATGCCCACAGAAACTCAGAGCAGGAACTGGGCTCATCAAATCATCTTCACAATGAAAGGAAGTTGTCACACACAGCTGATGCTACTCTAACTCAGGGCATGCTCAACATATGAGAAATCACAGCTTTGAGTCCAACACTTTTAATGTGTTTCACATACACTGCACACCTCCCTGCTGCCTGCATTAACACCCACCCTGATGGATTTAATGCATTAAAAACCCAAACATGAAACCCCATACATTAAGTGTATGCTCCCTTTTAAAGCGTGTGCAGAAAGAAATGAAAAGCTGCACAGGCAACTGAAAGAGCTTCAGCCTGGGTACAAAAATATGGCACTTACCATGCAAAATGTCTGAATCATCTTCCACAAAATCAATATCTCTCAAATCCCACTCGGCATAGTTGTCAAACTCCTGTGCAGAGGTGATTAATACAGGGTCACTAACGAGCATAAAACATTGCCCTCAGGTTTCAGAACAGGCTGGAGGAGTGGGACAGAGATGTTCACTCAGACACAGGATGGGACAGAGATGTTCACTCACAGGGCACAGGGACAGAGATGTTCACCCAGACATGGGGCACAGGACAGGGCACGAGGCTCCATCCAAACAAACAGCCCAGGGCAGCTTTGCCTGGGGAAAATGTGTAAATGCTCCCCCAGGGCTGCAGCTCAGCAGGATGTTGTGACAGGACACTGGAATTAGCCAGCTCATGGGATGGAACTCAGGATGTCCTGAGCTGGAAGGGACTCACAAACACCCCCAAGCCCAGCTCCTGGCCTGGCTCAGGACACCCCCCTGTGCCTGAGAGCCCTGGCTGGGATTTTGGGGTGCTGATCCTGCTCAGAGACCCAAACCCGAGGCCCTGTGGGGCTGAACTGGTTCCTGCATGGACAGGAGCAGGCATGGGGCCTGTTCCATGCCCAAAGCTGATCTCCCAGTGATGTGGGGAGCAGGGAGTGTGCTCCCCTCAGGCAGGGGCAGCGCTGGAGCTGACCCTTAGGCCCAGCAGCCAACCCCAGTGCCCAGCAGAGCCACCTGGATGGACAGATGGACAGCCGGACAGGCGGACATCTGCTGGCAGCAGCCGGGCCTGCAGCCTGCGCTCCTGCCCTGCCTCTGCAGGCCACCAGCGCCACCTCGGGCACCAAAGGCCTCATTAACACGGGGCTTAATTACCAACATCTCACCTGGGGAGGGAGGGAGGATCAGAGAGCGGCTCCTTACAGGAGGATAAAATGAATGTAAAATTAAATGGGAGGAGAGCGTTTCTTACCTCAACAAAGTCAGCTCTGGCTGGCATGTAGCCAGCCATGTCCCTGGAGAGCAAGGAGTCAAAGGTGGGCCGTGGGGGATCATCAGCAGCTGCAAAAAACAAAAGGTTTCCAGCTGTTGAGTGGGGCTTGGGATCTTCTTTTAAGGATCTGTAAATAGGTGTTTATTTTGCAGGAAAAGTGGGAATAATTAGCCGAAGAAAAATACCCTGATTGGGCTTTTATTCGGTGTTAGTCAGAAAAGAAAGAGATCATCCAGAGAAAAACGCAGCAATCTGAGATCTCCGCAGTATTCTCAAGAGTCAGACACAAATTCAAGGTAATAAACAGGTAATAAAACGTAAACTTTGCATTTTGGAGCTCAGCATCCCCCTGTAAAGCCCTGCAGACCCCTGGGGCTCGGCGTGCAGGCTCCTTTAGTTAATGGCACCAGGAGTGTTAAATCTGCCTCCTTCTGGGGGCCATTGGCAGGGCTGCAATGAGAGGCAGAGAACTCCCAGTTTTGGTGTTTCACAGACAACACCAGCCTGGGGCTCACAGAGCATTCAGCTTTGTGTGTCCCAGGGCACTGATAAAGCAGGCTGAGGCACAGGGCACATAAAAATATCAATAACAGCCAGGGACACAACCAAAATTGCCCAGTTGCCCCTGCTCAGCTCCAACCACTTCAGTGGGAAATGTAAAGTGCCTGGCCCAGGGGGGCTGGGGAGCTCTGCCATGAGCAGCTGCCAGACCGGGGGAACGCTAAAGATGTGAAATGCAAGGAAAACTGAGAATTTGTGAACTTGCTGCAGACTTTTTTAACAGGCAGCTTTCAAGGGAGAGGTGTGAAATCAGCATAGCTGAAAGGAGTGATTTTCTGGCAAATTGAATCAGCAGGCAGGCCTGGGAAAGGGCGTGTGCACAGAAATGTGCACAGGAGCAGGGGGAATGCTGCAAGGCAGAAACCCCTGCTCAGCTCCCTTTGCTGGGCAGGGTGGGAACCACACTGGGATCTGTGCTGAGGAACACACCTGAAGGAGCTTTGGGGTGGGATAAAACACCCAAAAACTCTGCTGGGGGGGATTTCTGTGTTGTGGAGAAACTTCTGCTCGTGAGACCCTGATGCTTGTGCCAGACAAAGGAGCTTTGGGGTGGGATAAAACATCCAAAACCTCTGTTGGGGTGGTTTCTGTGTTGTGGAGGATTTCTGTGTTGTGGAGGAACTTCTGCTTGTGAGACCCTGATGATTGTGCCAGACAAAGGAGCTTTGGGGTGGGATAAAACACCCAAAACTTCTGCTGGGGGTATTTCTACGTTGTGGAGGAACTTCTGCTCGTGAGAACCTGACGTTTGTGCCAGAGCCTGTTTCCTGCCTTGCCCGTGGAGCTGGCAGCCAGGAATCCATGCAGTGTGAAGGGAACCAGCTGCTGAAACCCCCCAGAGCAGCTCCCAGCCCAGGTTATGCCCTGGGAATGAGGGCACACGGAGCTGGGGTACTCACAGTGGAAGGGAATGGCTGTCTCGTGGTGCTGAGCCTCCTCTGCCTGCCTCAGCTTCAGCAGCGTGGAGGCAAACAGGGGGTTGTTGATGAAGTGCTTCATGTAGTGCTTCTCACACTCCTCCTTGGACTTGGTGCACATCTGGTTGGCCACGTCCTGCCTGGGGTGGGGAGAGGGGGAGGCTTGGTGTGAGCAACACAGAAGTGTTGTCTTTTCAAAATTTTCTCCAGTGGGAAAAGGTGATTTTGGACGAGAGATTGGTTGTGTGCAGAGAGCTCACATCTTGGTGCCAGGGAACATTTTTGGGAGCCCGTGAACAATGAAATTCACTGATTTCATATGGGAAACCCTCTGGCTGATGGAATGTGCCTCATCTTTAACAGGCTTGAAATTTTACTGATGTTATTGGAGAGCTTTTTACACGTTTTACTGACTGCAGGTAATGGCAAACTCTGTGACCAGTTGTCAATCCCATTTCTGACAGCAACGTGCACCTGAGAACTCTCAGCTCTGCTTCTGTGCATTCTGGGGTTCTGCTTTAAACTCAACTATTTTTAATAGTTGTGTTTAAACACAACTATTTTTAATAAAGGAGGAGACAGATAGCTCATGAAAACAGGGTCTGATACCCCAGCCTGCCTTCAGCTGCTGAATTAGTGCCTCACCCACAATAAATCATTGAACAGTCAATGTGCACTGATGAATTCCACAGTGAGACCCAGGGAAAAGAAAGGAAAAGCTGCCCATCAGTGACTGAAATTGGCTGAAGCACAGAACTCTCACCAGTTCCCAAATCCACAGTCCATCACAGCTTCCAGGAGAGACATCTCCTCCTGGGCAGTCCAGTTGGGGTCCAGCACAGGGAAATCAGATGTCTGGGGAAGAAAAGAGAACAAACTGTGATCCTGTGTTCCAGAAAGGGCAAAGAAGTTCTGAACCACAGATAGAGATAATTCTGGTAGCTTTAAACTGCCACAAAACCTGATTGAATAATTATTGGATTACTCAGGGCATCAACCACAGCAAATCCTGGAACATGCTGTGTCTCCCAGCTGTAATTGCACCATGTTGTACCATGAAACACAGAAAAATTACTGGAGACTTTAAGAATTATTAATTCGGAGGAGGAAGAAACAGCCTGGAGAAAGAGAAGCCAATGTGCCTGGTTAAGGGACTGTGAGGTGCATTGTGCTACACAGGCACAACAAAAAGATGCAGCTGGAAACGACTCCACTACTCCACTCTGTTCCAGGTGGATATTTTTCTTTTTTTTTTTAATAGTTTAAAACCTCTGAATCAAAGAATTGCATCTTCTTTCAGTGCAACATGAGTAAGCAAGGGGAGCTGTGAGAGCCCAGACCGAGCAGTGCTATCCAAAAGGAATATTTACCATTATCTCATAGGTGTGATCACTTTGGTGCTTCTTGTACTCAAATCCTCGGGTGAAACACTGCAGAACAAAAGACCAGAACCGTGTCACTTGTGCCCTGAAAGGATTTTCACTGGTCCCTTTCTCAACTCCCATTCTCTGTGCACGTCTCGGTGCTCCCCCCTTGTCCCTGCCCTGTCCCTGGAGGGAGCAGGGGTGGCAGTGGCAGCCCGTGGTGGCCCTGGTGGCCCTGTCAGGGCAGTGGCAGCTGCTGGCACTCACCTGCAGGCACAGCAGGAAGGGAGGGGGCCCACACTCAGCACACTTCACGTAGGGCTCCGTCAGGTACGAGGAGCAGCCCCGGCACGGGGGCTTGTCAAAAGGGTCGCCTGGGGAAGGCAGAGGGAATCTCCTGTCACACAGGCACTGTCACACCAGCAAACACAGCCCCTCAGTCCCCTGGGCCCAGCCCCTGCAGCTGAGGGTTCATCCCAGCTCGGGATGGTTCTGTGGATTTTGAGTGAACTCATCTGCACAACAAAATTAACGGGGCTGTCAGGTTACAATGGCTTCAGACTCAGAGGGAGCAGGGTTAGATTGGAGAATTGGGAGGAAATCCTTCCCTGGGAGGGTGGGCAGGCCCTGGAACAGCTGTGGCTGCCCCTGGATCCCTGGCAGTGCCCCAGGCCAGGCTGGATGGGGCTTGAAGCAGCAGGGACAGTGGCAGGTGTCCCTGCCTTGGCAGGGCATGGAATGGGATGGGCTCTAAGGTTTCTTCCAACCCAAACCAGTCTGGGATTCCATGATTCTGACTTTTCCCAAGGAAATGGGTTTGAACCAGCTCAATTTTAAGTAGAGGAAAATCAGACAAAACTCATACTGCATCATTTGTGTGAGCACTAAAGCATGTCCCCAAAGTGCCACATTTGCTCATTTTTTGGGCACTTTCAGGGATGGTGACCCCCAAAATCCCACTGCTCCGAGGAGTGCCTGTACCATCAGGTTTTTCCTGAGCAGATTTCTGTGGTGGCACTTACTGCTGAAGGAGGCCAGGCGCTCCATCCCTGCCCTGCTGCTGGCTGTGCTCCCTGGGGTGAACCTGGCTGGCCCAAGCACCCACGGCGTGAGCCTGTCCCAAACTGTGGATCCCAAAGGGAATTCTGGGATCCCTCGTGGTGTGATCCTCCCAGGATGTCCTGAGCAGCAGGCAGAAGGGCTTCAGCAGCCTTCAGACCCCATTCCACACGGATCAGAGCCCCCTCTCTGGCTGTGGGGAGAAATCCAGCATGGAGATGTGGGGTCATGGGGATGCAACCCCAAAGGGAGGGGTCAGGGGAATGTCATGAAGGAAGGAGAGAGTTATGGTATTCAGGGAGAGTTATGCAAGGAAGCGCTCTGCATCTCCCAGAAGCACTTCCCATATCCCACTGCCCCTATTGGTTGTGTAGGAATCCCAATTCCTACTCCCCACATCCCACTCCCCCACATCCCAATTCCCATTTCCCATATCCCAATTCCTGCTCCCCATATCCCACTCCCCACATCCCAGCTCCCGTTCTCAATCCTCACCCCTCCATGTCGCACTCCCCATATCCCAATTCCCAATCCCCCATATATTCCCATCCCTATTCCCAATCCCATTCCCATATTCCCATCTCCAACCCCATATCCCCATTTCCATATCCCCATATCCCCATCCCCATATTCCCATACCCCCATATTCCCAATCCCATATCCCCATACCCCCATATCCAATTCCTATATCCCCATACCCCCATATCCCCAATCCCATATCCCCATTTCCCATTTCCCATACCCCCATATCCCCAATCCCATACCCCCATACCCCCATACCCCCATATTCCCAATCCCATACCCCCATACCCCCGATCCCATACCCCCATATTCCCAATCCGATTCCCATATCCCCATACCCCCATATTCCCAATCCCATATCCCCAATCCCCATATCCCCATATCCCCATATCCCCATACCCCCATATCCCCAATCCCATATCCCCATTTCCCATATCCCCATATCCCCATATTCCCAATCCGATTCCCATACCCCCATACCCCCATATCCCCAATCCCATATCCCCAATCCCCATACCCCCATATCCCCATTTCCCATACCCCCATACCCCCATATCCCCATATCCCCATATCCCAATCCGCTCTCCCCATCACCGCCAGGCGGCGCCCCCGCCAGGCCCCGCCCCCTCGGCGGCCCCGCCCCCTCCGGCCCCGCCGCGGCCCGCGCGGCTCCGTGAGAGGCGCGCGCGCTCCCGCCGCCGCGCTCCCCGCGCCCCGCGCCGCCCGAGCCGCGCTCTCCGCGCTCCCCCCCGGCCCTGCCCGGTGCTGGTGCCGGTGCGGCCCGCAGGGGGCGGCGGGGGGAGCCGGGGCCGCCGGGGCCGCTTCTCACCTCGCTCGGGGCGGCGGGTCGGGCCCGCGCGCGTGCCCGGCCGTGCGCACGCGCCGGGGCGGATGCGCGCGCCCCCTGGCGGAACGCGGCGCGCGCCGCAGGCCCCGCCCCGCCCCTCCCCTCACGGGGCCGGAGGGAGCCGGGCCCGGCCGGGACAGCGGGACCGGGGCGGGACCGGGATCACACCGAGGCACACGGGCCGTGCCGTGCCAGCCTCGTGTCCCGCGGGGAGCTGCCCCGGGCCCCTCTGCCTGCCCGGGAGAGCCCCGCGCTTCTCCCATGGTCACCGCAGCAGCTGCCCCCGGCTCAGGCGGTGTTCGGCCTCCATCCGGGCAGCTCTTGAGGTGGGAAGGGGTGGATTTTATGGGAAAGGGCTCCCGTGGCACTGTGAAGCAGGGGCGGGAGGAGCTGGCCCTGTGGGGGATTAAAACAGATAGAACAGAGAGAATCCCGGAGCGGTTTGGGTGGATAAACCTTCAGGATCACCCAGTGCCATGGCACGGACACCTTCCACTGGCCCAGGTGCTCCAAACCCATCCAGCCTGGCTGGGACACTGCCAGGGATGTGGAGCCTGTGCCAGGGCCTGCCCACCCTCACAGGGCAGAGCTCCTTCCCAATATTCCATCTAACCCTGCCCTCTGGCAGTCTGAGCCATTCCTTCCTGTCCATCTCTGCTCCTTGTCTGGACTATTTACCAACAAGACTGAAAACGCTGGCAACTATTTCCTTTTCCATGTGAAAAATCATGGGAAAGAATTCAGAATTTGGGAGAGGCAAAGTGTGGAATGTCAATGAAATATTTATTGCTTCTGCTAACAGGTTTTTCCTGCATCTGGGAGTCAGGACTCTGGGTGGTTAAGGGAAGGAATCAGCCTGTGGGGATCTGGTTCCTGCTGTTCCCAGCAAAGGTGATGCATCTGCAAGGTAAAAATGCTGTCCTGAAGCCTGCAGATATTTCAGTGCTGAGGGTCTTCCTGTTATGCCTCTGGCATGGGAATGAAAAAAATATTCATTACATTAACATTAAAAATCCGTGGAGTGTTTGAGGTTTTTCCAAAGGGTCTCAGCTCCACTCCCAACCTCTTTGTCCCTCCAGCTGCACTCCAGGAAGATCCAGGTGGATACTCTGGGATGAATTCAGTGCTCACATGCTGCTACCCAGAGGTTTTAGTGAGTGAGGTCACTTTCATTTGCTATTTGGAATTATCTGCTGATAATTCCTGCTCCCCTGCAGCCCAGTGCAGGCTGAGCCAGGTGAACCACACCAGTTTTGGGGCAGTGTCCCCAGCAAACCCAGAGGCCACAGACACAGAAATCAGGGGGAGCATTGTCAGGCCTCTCTCTCCCTGCTCTCGGTGGGATTGCTCGGCGCTGTTGGGCGGAGTTTTTGTGGCGTTTTCTGCCTCGGACACACGGTGGCGATGGAAATCACCTTTTCCTGCAGAGCTTCGGCCTTTGGACTGCTCGCTAACCACACGTGTGTGCGTCCCAGCATGGAAGGGTGAAATATTTCTGTTCAATTCCAAATAAACGCTGACGTTTCAATTGGCCGTGGCTCCAGAGAATCCAGAACACTTTCTCGTAAGCATTGATACTATTTAAATTCAGGTGTTTGTGTTTAAACAAGAGCCAGTGGAGGGCTGGTGTTTGGCTTTAAAGGGTGATCTGACCTTTCTCTCTGTTCCTTGGTGCCAGGCTGGCAGTGTCACCGACCCCTCACCCGGGCTGATCTGGGCTGTGTTTGCACTGGGGCTGTCACCAGAGCCTGGTCAGGAGAGGTGGGACCGGCACTTGGCGTCACCAGAGGTAAAAACATTTCCCCGGTGTGTTTTGGGGTTTGTTAACTCAGGCTGAACTTCCTTTTTTTTGAGAGAGCAGAGTGGCACGAGTTCCCCGTGCACGTGCTCGGAATCATGGATGAGAGTAAATAACTGTGGCCAGTTTTGGGGCAGCACAGGGAAAGGTGTCAGGTGCATTTACCACCCCTCCTGCAAAACAGAACACGGTTATGATTCAAACAGTTAAAAGAAACCCGCTGCAAAGTGTGTGTGAACCCTGTGGAACAACTGAAACACAGATTATTCCTGCCCAGACTTGAATCCGGGATTGTTATGTTGGAAAAGACCTGGATTGCTATGTGGAAAAGACCACATCCAGGCATGGGGACCCCTCCACTGTCACCAGTTGGATTTCATGGGATCTCCTGAGTTGGAAGGGCCCCACAAGGATCAGCCTCACTGTCCCCCAGCTGATCACTGCAGTGCCCTCAGCCTCTCCTCACATGCCTTCTCCTCCAGACCCTCCACCATCTTAGTACCCCCAAAAATAACAAATGTTTTATTTTATTTCCTTCCAAATCCAAATCCACGCTGGGTTTTTAAGGTGAATGTCTTTAACTCTTTAACTCTTTAACTCTGTTTTCCACGTGTTCACGGCTCTGTGTGCCCTTGACTGGAGGAGTTGCTGCAGATTTCAGAGAGTGAGGCAATCCCTCCCCAGCGGTGTTTGGACAGCGTTTGGAGCTGGCTGGATGTGCTGGGCTGGGCAGGCAGAGTGCAGGTGCAGGTTTTAGCAGGCCTGGAGCTCTGGGAGCAGCAGCCAGGATGAACTCAGAGCCTGTTGTAATCTCTGGTTTGGTAAGTTCTGTATGTGGTTATTATCAGTGATTTGGGACCAGCCCCTCAGCAAGCCGAGCACTCCCCCTCACTCCTGCAGCACTTGGGATTTAGCACTGAGAGGATTAACCAACACCAAACCCTTCTCTTGAGCTCCTCCATGAAATACTCACTGAGAGGAGGATTCTTTGTGTGAAACACGCATCTGTAGCTATGCATTTATGTCTACAGAGGTATGAATAAAACTGTCCATGCCCAGATTTTCCAGATTTAGTCCAGTGGATGTGAGAATATGCTCTGTTCCCCCAATAGTTTTATTAACTCCAAAGCCCCAAATTGGATTTTCTGAGTATTTCTTGCCTGCAGTGGGCACCCATCCCATGATGTGCAGTTTTCTGCAGTCTCACACCTGCTAACCACTGCCTTGGTGGGAATTATCTGTATTTGGGAGCAGTAGATCCCACTTTGTGCAGATCCTGGGGCACCTCCAGCAGGATCAGCCCGCACAGCTCACCAGACCCAGCAGCTTTAGCATCTAAACTCGCGTTACTCATTCCATTTGAATTTCAGCAACCCTGTAACGGTGCAGACTTCAAATAAAACACAAAATGTGAAAGAAGGAAGAGGAGGAGTTCTTTAAACCATTGTCTGTCAGCAGAACAAGCAGCTGAAGGTCAGAGCCAGGCAGGAGAGGTGCTGGCAGTGCCTGGCCCTGCTTGGCCGTGCCCTCAGCACCTGTTATCAGCCGTGTCCTCCTGCCTGTGCCAAGGTGGGGACAGGGCAGCGTCCCCGAGCCACGCGGGCCCCTCATGCACAGGGACAGCCTGGGGACTGCTGCTGCCACCAGCACTCATGGGGGCACCTGGTGCTGTCCCTGCTGCAGGGGTCACAGTGGAGCACACAGCACCGGGCTGCTCCAGACCATGCTGGAGTATCTGAGTATCTCCATTCAGGACACTCCACCCCTGCCCGGTCTCTGTTCCTGCACACCATCACCTGCACAGGAAAGAAGTTTTTCCACGTGTTCAGGTGGAGCTTTGTGTGCATCAGTCCCTGCCCGTGTTCCCTTGTGCTGTTGCCGGGCATCACTGAGAAGAGCCTACTCCAGCTTGGCCCCCACCATGGACACCAATGGGCATTGCTGAGGTGCCTTCGGTCACCTCCTCTCGAGGCCGAGCAGGCCCAGCCCTCTCGGCCTTCCCTCCCAGGAGCGACGCTCCCGCAGTCCCGGCGGTCCCGCTTGCCCCGTCTGTCCCGGCGGTCCCGGGGGTCGCGGCTGTCCCGGGGGTCGCGGGTTCGAGCCCCGCCCGTCTCTCAGGCCACGGGCATCGCCCCACGGGCCCCGCCCCCGCGGCACCTCCCCATTGGTCACGCCCCCCGCCGCGGCCCGGGCGGCAGCCAATGGGAGCGGGGCGGGGCGGGGCGCGCGCGGGGCGGGGCGCGCGGGGCCTGACCCGAGGTAACCCCGATCACACCACCGGGGGGCGGCGCGGGGGCGGGGCCCGGCGGGCGCGGGGCGGGCCCGGGGCGGGGCCGTGGCGGGGAGCGCCAGGCCGGGGCCCGCGGCGGCTCCGCTGCACCGGCACCGTGAGGTGAGGGCGGGGCCGCGCCGGGGGGTGGGCGGCCGGGAGCGCGGGGGGCTCGCGGCACCGGCGGGCGGCGGCGCGCGGCGCTGGGCGGGGCCGCGCCGCGCCGCGCCGTGCCGCGGGACATGGCCGGGCCATGCCGTGCCGGGCGGGCGGGACCTGGCCGGGCGCCGCGCCGGCGGGAGGCGGCCGGGCCATGCCGTGCCATGCCGAGCTGTGCCGGCGGGAGATGGCGGCATGCCGGGCCGGGCCGGGCCGGGCCGGGCCGAGCCGAGCCGAGCCGGGACGGGCGGGGGTCTCGCGGGCCGGAGCCGCCCTGCCCGCCGCAGCAGCCGCCGCCCGGTTCCTCCCGGTTCCCTCCCGGTTCCACGCGCTCCGCCGGGCGGGCCCGGGCCGCGCTCAGCCGGTGCCGTGGCTCGCGTGGCCTCGCCGGTTCCCCGCGGCCTGAAAGGAGCAGCACGTGGGCGGCGGGGAGTCCGGCACCGACGGGCTGGGCCGGGCCGGGACCGGGGCCGGGGCTGGGCCCGGGCATCCCTGCTCCGTCCCATCCCTGCTCCGTGTCACCCTGCCGCTGTCCCGGGGCAGGTTCGGGATCCTGGGAACAGTCTGGGTCCGGTCCTGCCGACGGGCTGAGAGCAGCCCTGAGATGCTCAAACCAGTCAAGTTTTAAAAGCAGATTGGCGAACCAAATATTTGTTCTTGCCCTTCCATTCTCCTAAATATTCTTGAAGTTTAGAATGAGAAGAAGTGCTGTGTTTGAAAGTATCTGAAGTGTGAGTGGAGTCTGTTCCAGTTTAGCAGGCAGGAAATGTTCAGCAAAGTGTTTGAGTGATGCCAAAATCTCTCCAAGACAGTGGGATTCAGCCAGTCTCGAGTGTTTCAGCAAACTGGGATAGCTGTAAATGCAGGCTCTTATGTTGCTCTCTGGAGGTTTGGGCTGGATAATGGGAAACAGCTTTTCCCTGGAGGGTGCTGGCACTGCCCAGGCTCCCCAGGGCACGGCCCCGAGGCTGCCAGGGATGCCCGGGGTGGGAATTTGGGGTGTCTGAGCTGGCCTGGATGATCCTGTGTGTCCCTCCCAGCTCAGGATGTGCCACAATTCTGTCATTCTACATCCACAGGTGGAAGGTTCTAGGTAGTTGTTTTTCCCCTAATACCCAGCCTAGCCCTGCCCTGGCACAGCCCCAGCTGTTCCTTCGGGTCACAGGGAGCAGAACTGGGAGCTGCAGCCCCTGGTGAGTGTCCCTCAGTGTGCTCCAGCTGGACAAACCCCCAGCTCTGCTGTGAGCCCCTTCCCATGCCCTGTCCCTCCTCTGGGCACCCTCCATCCCTCAGCTTTGGCTCTTTGTGCCCGGGGCGGTTGTGAGGAGCCCTTGGAGCACTCTTGGGTTGTGTTTGGGGCCGGGGATGAGGCAATGCCCAATGATTAACCAGGAGGGCAGGCCCAGGTGGGGCAGGCCCAGGTGGGGCAGCCGTGGGGGCGTTAAAACAGCGTGGCCAGGGAGCACCGGGGTGTTCTGAGCAGGGACCCTCTGCTGCAGGAGCCTCTCTTCTCTCCCGAGCTGGAACCGCCCCCCCAGCCCTGGTACAGGTGAGCACTCTGCTGCTTTTTGCTGCTTTCATTTCGTTTTGCCTTTGTTTTGCTCCGTTGTTTTCTGCGTTTCTCCAGGTGAGAGCACAAATCCATTTCGTCACTTTGAAGTGATTCAGGTTGATCAGCAATGCCACAGCTCTAATCAGGAGGCATTTGAGCACAGCTAGTTTTATTAATTTCCTTTTCATATGCCACATCAATATGATAGAAGTGTTACTGTGATTTTTTGAAAGAGCCCACTGAAATACTGATGTTCTCTTCAGCTGTGGGTTTGCCTTCAGAATGGGATGGTTAGAGAAAAACAGGCAACTTTAATTCCCACCTGTCATTGCCCAAGTTTCATGCTTGGGTATATTTTTACAGAATTAAAAGTGATTTTAAGGTGAAGCTGTTATAAAACTTCTCAAGTCTGGTATTCTTACCAGTGCGTTTCAGGGTCAAGCCAAAGATGTGAGTAATGGTAGCAGCAGAGCTGTGGAGGAGTGAAGTGGGGCTGGATTTGCCCCGGGCACTTTCTGGGTTTGGGTTGCAGAGTTTTCCCTGCTGGTAGCACGGATTTATTTGGGTGTTGGATGCCTGGACACCTGCTGGGAGTGGAGCTGATTTCCCTGGAGCAGGGAGCTCATATATGCATAAATGTACCCCTTTTTTTATATATATAGGGTACATAAATATACCCCTTTATTTATATATATAAGTACATTAGTACACCCCTTTATTTGTACATATGTAACATACCTCTGTGTTGGTATATATACCTCTATATGTGTATAGATAGTGCAAATCTATTTATAAAATATACCTCTATATGCATATAGAATAGAAGTATATTTATAAAGTACATCTCTATAGGTGCATAGATAGTACAAGTATATTTATAAAATATACCTCTATATGAGTCTAGCTAATGTAAGTGTATTTTTGTGTGTGTTACACACCTCTATATTTATATGTAATTCACCTGCATAGTTGTAAATATCTGCAGTTTACCTGTAAATTTCTGTATATGAAATTTACCAGTGCACAGCCTTGTGCATTTCACGCCCAGCACCGAAATCCATTGAGGAGATCCCTGAGAAAGTCCCTGTGTAATTTAGCCCCAGACAATGCTGAAATCAATTTAAATACGAACGAGGCCTCTCTGTGGTGTGCTGAGAACAAGCCAAGCTTATCACCCCAGCACTGATTGCACAACCCCAGCGGGACTGCTGCCTGTGGGACTGGCTCCCAGGGCTGGGAAGTGCCTTGGGGAATGGACCTGAGTGGGGTTTCACGGATATCAGCCTGGCTTTTGGGAGCTGAGTCAGACAAACAGGGTGCTGGAGTGAACCTGGGTGAGCGTGGCACTGCCTGGCCTTGGGTGGATGGTTTCTCATGGAATATTTGAGTGAAACACCTCCCTTCCTGTTCCTCTGCTTCCGAAAACCCCAAAACCCTTGCAACTTGCTCATTAATGTATTAGTTATTGAAATGAGGAAAGGTTTTCTTCAATGAAGTTGGGCTGAAGTTAGTTTGGCTGCATCCCAGCCTCTTCGGTGCCAACAGTAAATGTGTCTGGATGAAAAACTTGAGGAGAGATCTGCTGCCAGGATAAATATCCACAAAAAAACTGTCTGCATCTTTGTATGCACAAACAAAATTGGATTTGTGCTGTCTGAGCACCTCAGCTAAAGAATCTCCCTGCCTGGTTTGGCTTGCACATCACAGGTGCACAGGGAGACTTCCTGGTCATGCTTCCCCTTCTTCTCATCTCTACCCTCAAAAAATACATTTTTTAATGCTTTTAATGTCCGTGTGAGGCAGATATTTGTGTCTTTTCAGTTATAAAATGGTTAATGATGCCTCTGCCAAATGAAGTGCCCGTGGCCACGGGGCAAGTGGAGTTTGTGGGAGGAGTGATGTCAACACGGGATTGGATCTGAATAATTCAGCCAGGCACCTTGGTGGCAGGAGTGCATGAGCCAGTTGGATGAGTTCTCAGCTCTCAGTCCCTGATGGGGTGTTTGGGGATTGCTCTGGCTATAAATGCCCCTCTGGGCCTTGTTAAGGTCCCACCATGTCCCATTGCTGTGACACCACGGGCCAGGTTTTGGGGCTGCACCCTTGGCTAACGGGGCTGTAATTAGCAGGGCCGATGAGCCTCGCCCTCCCTGGGGTTCAGCTGGAAGCAGCCAGAAGGGGACAGGAGAGGTTTGGTGCCAGCGGATAGTGGTGGCACACCCCACTGTTCCTGGTGGTTCTCAGAAGATTCCAGAAGGATGGACCAGCAGGACCTGCCAGGGCTGGATTTGGGCACTGCAGGTGTAGCTCCTGGGTTAGTCTGTGCCTGGAGCCTGCCAGTCTCTGGAGTGCCTGTGGGGGTTTTTTTGGGATGGTTTGGATGGTGTAAACAGGAGAACACGCATGGGATACGTTCATTATAACCCTGATGTTTACTTCCCAATCCTTTTCTTTTCCAGTTCGTTTTGGAAGTGGCTCAGTGCGCAGATTGCACGGATATCCCGAGGTGAGTGCCCTCCTCAGCTCCCAATGGTGTGTTTGCTGCTGGCTGCAGCTGTCATGGGAGTGCAGCAAAGTCAGGCAGAGCAGGGGGATCAAATGTTTATTCCCCATCCCACCTTTGTGCTGTGGGGTTTTCCTTTGTTTTCCTTTCTCAGTTGAAGTTATTCTTTTGACTTTTAAGAAAATGCTTTCATTCCCTGCTGGAATACTGGAACAGACCCATCCCTGGGAGTGTCCAAGGACAGGAGCAGCCTGGACTGGTGGAAGTGTCGGGGATGAGATGAGATTTAAGGTCCCTTCCAACCCAAACCAGTCAGGGAATCTCTGATCCTGTGAATTTTGATACTCGGAGTCCCCTGCCTTTGTCTGTAGGTTTTGGGCCCGGTGTCTGGGGTTATTTTGATGTTTTTTTTTTTTCCTTTAATGCCTCCTGCAGCTTTGTCTGAGGTGGGAGGTTCTGCAGCTTGCGAATCTCAGAGTCCTTGTGCAAGCAGGGAAATCAGTGCTTGGAGCAGAGCTGGTTTTGATCCCGCACTCAAATGTTTGTTAAGTGCGGGATCACTTTAAACGTTTCATTTCCCACCCTTTAAACGTTTCATTTCCCACCAGTGCCCCTCGCTTTGCCCTCCAGGGGTGGCTGTTCACTCGGGTTTGGCTTTGCCCTTTGTCCTGCAGTGCTGAGAGCCCAGTTTGGGGCAGCCATGGAGGATTCCTCAGAGGCCAGCAAGGCTGTGGATGCCAACGCTCACTCACGCTTCATCATCGGCTCCGTGTCCGAGGACAACTCCGAGGATGAGACCAGCTCCCTGGTGAAGCTGGACCTGCTGGAGGAGAAGGAGAGGTCCCTGTCCCCTGCCTCAGTCTGCTCCGACTCCCTCTCGGACCTGGGGCTCCCCAACGCTCAGGATGGCCTGGCCAGCCACATGAGGTATGGGCACAGTTACATCAAAGTTCTCCATTAGATAAAATAGTTAACCCACATGAGGTATGGGCACAGTTACATCAAAGTTCTCCATTGGGTAAAATAGTTAACCCACATGAGGTATGGGCACAGTTACATCAAAGTTCTCCATTGAATAAAATAGTTAACCCACATGAGGTATGGATAGAGTTAAATCAAAGTTCTCCATTAAATAAAATAGTTAACCCACATGAGGTATGGGCACAGTTACATCAAAGTTCTCCATTAGATAAAATAGTTAACCCACATGAGGTATGGGCACAGTTACATCAAAGTTCTCCATTGGGTAAAATAGTTAACCCACATGAGGTATGGGCACAGTTACATCAAAGTTCTCCATTGAATAAAATAGTTAACCCACATGAGGTATGGATAGAGTTAAATCAAAGTTCTCCATTAGATAAAATAGTTAACCCACATGAGGTATGGGCACAGTTAAATCAAAGTTCTCCATTAGATAAAATAGTTAACTCACATAAGGTATGGATAGAGTTAAATCAAAGTTCTCCATTAGATAAAATAGTTAACCCACATGAGGTATGGATAGAGTTAAATCAAAGCTCTCCATTGGATAAAATAGTTAACCCACATGAGGTATGGGCACAGTTAAATCAAAATTCTCCATTACATAAAATAGTTAACTCACATAAGGTATGGGCACAGTTAAATCAAAGTTCTCAAATGAAATAGTTAAGACATTTGAGGTATGGATACAGAGTTAAATCTAAGTTCTCCATTTTCCATTTGATAAGCTGCATAAGGTATGGATACAGAGTTAATTCGAAGTTGCCCATTAAATAAAATAGTTAAGCCACATAAGGTACGGATGCAGAGTTAATTCAAAGTTCTCCATTAAATAAAATAGTTAACCCACATGAGGTATGGATACATGGTTAAATCAAAGTTATCCATTAAATAAAATAGTTAAGACATGTGAGGTATGGATACAGAATTAAATCCAAGTTCTCACATGAGAGTTAAATCCAAGTTCTCAAATAAAATAGTTTAACCACGTGAGGTAAGGACACATAGTTAAGTCAGTTCTCCATTAAATAAAATAGTTAAGCCACATGAGCTATAGATACATGGTTAAATCAAAGTTCTTGATTAAATTAAATGGTTAATTAAAGTTCTCCAGTCCTTTTACCCTGTCAGTTCCAAAGATAATCCAAAGTTCAGCTTTATGTCTGTGTTTGGCTTCAAGTGTTGCTCTGGCATTTTGTTTTTAAATGACCACTTGTCTGTATCAAACCCTTTGATTTTCCTTTGCTTTTAGTGAAATATTTGTGCCTAGATTCCTTAAGCACCTTGCCTGTCTTGTCCTGGTTTCAGAGAATGGAAGTGTCTTCACTGAGATATTTCATAAGTTTTCACTCGTGTGTGGTTTTTCTGGGCCCTGTTTGTTGAGAGCAACAACAACATTTGCCTGTTTTGTCTTTGCATGGATTTGCTGCTTTCAGTGTAGCCAAAGAATTGGCAGTGAGTTGGATCAGTGGCTCCATACTGGAATTTTTTTGGGTTAGAATAGGGAAAATTGTGCTGGTTGTAGCAAAGCCTGGAGTCCTGCAGCCTGGCTTTGCTCTCCCATGGACCCTTCATTTATTTGCCATATTCCAGGAGGTTCAGGCTCTGTGTGCCTGTGCCCTCCCATCCCAGGAAATCCAGGAACACCCAGGACAGAGTGGATCCCACTCCAGTTTCACTGGACAGCCCCTCACTGCCTTTGCTGTGCTGCTTTTGAAGGAATTTCGATTCCAGCCAGTTTCCTGACCAGTTTATATTTACACAACTATATATGTAAATATAAAATATCATATTTAATATTTAATATAATATTATATAAACCAACCAGCTAATCCTTGTTTTGTGTTTTACTGGTTCCTTTGCTTGTGCAGGCTGAGGAAAAGTGAAAAGGCTATAATATTTCCTTGTTTTGGTGTTTCCCATCCCATTTTCAGAGAGAAGCTCAGGGATCCCACAGTCCCAAACCCCAGATGGGGCAGAGGGGACGTTGCTCTGTGCATTGCTCTGAGGCATGTCCAGCCAGCTGGCACTTGCACAACTGATGCAAAACCTTAAAGCAAATTTACACAGGGCTGCCTTTCCACAGCCTGCCAGGTGCAACGATCTGGCAGCACAAAAGGTGATTTTGGAGCAGGAAACTGTAACTATATACAGCTTAGGTGCTCATCCAATTTCTTCTGTTCCTAACCACAAGTGTGTAAATGGAAATGTCAGAGGAAGAAACTTTCAGGACAGTGTCTGGCCCCAGAGTGCAATAGGCGTGCAACCTTGGGCACCTCTGTTGTAACCTGCTTACTTTGGCAGCCCCTTTGGGGAACTCTTGACTTTCTGAGTTAAATTGGAGAGAAATGCCAATTCAAATAGAAAAGTTACAGCATCGTGGGCTGTTTTTCTAAGATAAACTCAGGTGAGCTGAAATACTTTTCAGGATGGTTGTCCCTTTCATCAGGAGATTTCTAAATCATGTTTGCAGATGGAGAAACTGAGACAAAGACAACAGCAGGGACAAGTTCAGCAGCTTGCCTGGAGTCACTTTGTGTCACTTAATGGGACAGAGGTGCCCTGGCTTCCAGCTTCCTTTGGGTGCTCACAAAGGTACCACGGTGTGTCAGGTGATAAAGGAGATTTCACAGGCAGTTCTGTACCCTGGGACACAAGGTGCAGATCCGGGGGACCATAACTTTTGGAAGAAGTTGCCAAAAACCTTTTCCACTTGCAGGTGGTTTTCCCACAGGGTTAAAATGGAGATGGCTCTGTTTGGGGTGAGGGGCTTTGCTGCAGGGCAGTCCTCAGGGTGCAACTACAGTTAAAATGCAGGATTTACTCAGCTGCCAGCGGGTCTGTGAGGGCAGGTTTGTGTGACCCATTGATCTGGCAGTGTTTGTGCTGTTGCTGAAGTCACTCCTGCCGGGACAGGTGGTGCACTCTGGGCTCTCCTGCCCTGGGGATCCATGGAGACCTTCAGGTGTGCCAGCTGGCTGCTGCTCTGAGGGTTAAAATGAGCTTCCAATCGCCGTGTGGGTCATCAGCATCCAGAGATGTGTGTGGGGACAGTGACCACCCAGGCTGAGTGTTCAGGGGGTCTCTGTTGCATTTTGCACCTTTCAGTAATAAATCCAAGCCTGCCTTTTTTTGTTTTTCCTTTTTTCTGCCTGTGTTGTCTCTGAGTTCAGAATTTTCCATCAGCGCTTCCAACCAGCCCTGCTGGGACACAGTTTTCCTTGAAGTGACCTGTAACAGAGTTGCTGAGCTCCTTTCTGAAGTTTTAGTGGCAGATTGAGTAAACTCCTCCATAAATGCCACTTGGAAAGCACTCTGGGCCCATCTGTCTTGTTTAATAAATTGTTGTTGATTATTGCTAAATTTAATTCCTAGTTTCCGAGACGGTATCTTGTATCAAATTCTTGTTTAAAATAGAACAAAACCTGGATGTCTTCTGGTGTTTGTCCATCAGGGCTCTGGTTTCATAAGCAGTGACATGGGTGCACAGTCACCTGACAATCCACTTGTATCAGCTGAAAGCCAAATTTTTGGATGCAGTTCAGCTGTTACCTCACATGAAGCCCACAGAGTTTTAGCTTGCTGCTCCTAACGCTGGATGGACTCCTCGGTGTCTCAATAAATTATGGGGATGCTTAAGCAGAACTAATCATCTGCTAAAGGAAATTTGGCCAAACGCCCCAATTTCAGCCTGGGCAGCAGGGGCTGAGCGTGCCCTGCCTGGCAGAGGGACAAGGTGCCTGCTTAGAGTGGCTGCACAGAGCCCTGGGTGCAATGAAAGATCCTTTTGAGCCTGTTCTGAATGAAAAAATTCCTTTGCAGCCCAGCAGGTTGTGGCTGGAGCTGCACTGAGGAGCGTTGATGCTGTGGTTTTGGGCCAGCTGTGGGCAGGGAGGCACAGATGTGCTGTGGGGCTGCTCCAAGGGGATTTCTCCTCTGCTGCATGGAGGAATCCTTCTGCTCCAGGCTGTCTGCAGGCTCGGGATCAATATGCACTGTCTGCACCTTTGTGTGCACAAACAGAATTGGGTTTGTGCTGTCTGAGCCCCTCAGCCAAAGGGGTCTCCCTGCCTGGTTTGGCTTGCACATCACAGGTGCGCAGGGAAACTTTCTGGTCGTGCTTCCCCTTCATCTCTATCCTCAAAATGATTCCCCCTCTGGCTCTCCCTGTGCTGGAGCTTCTGTGTGGGCAGATTTCTGAGGAAGGAACATTTCCTCTGTCCCAGCCTGGCCGTGGATGCTTCCAGGGATGGCCCCAGCTTCTCTGGGCACCCTGTGCCAAGCCCTCCCCAGCCTCACAGGGAGCAATTTCTGCTTTATTTCCAACCTGAGCCTGCCCTCCTTCAGCTTAAGGCCATGAACTTCATCCACCTGCAGTGAAAGGTGACTTCCTCCTCTCTCTGTTGAAAGAACAGGTGGTTTGGCCTCGTGGCTGTGCCTGGTTGTACTGATAAGGTGGGAATTGCACATGGGAACTGAGCTCCTTCCTTCCCTGGAAGCTGCTCTGCTCCCTGAACAAACACTGTATAGCTCTGCCTGCCTCTCTGAAGCTGTGTTCTTGTTTTGGTGTTGTTTTACTGCCTTTAGCCTCAGTTACCAGAAATGTCCTCTCTAAATTCAGTCATTTGTTGGGAGATTGTGCAGAGATTCCCTGGCTGGGACAGCCCAGTGTGACAGCCACGTGCTCGCTTTATCTGATCCTCCTGCCTGAGAGATAACCAATCTCAGTGTGGTGAATTTAATGTGAGACACCCCCCCTGCCCCAGCTGGTGTAAAAGGGTCCATTCTGGTGGTGTGCAGATCAGATCTGTCCAACACCTGAACTCTGCCCAAGAGCACTGCAGGGCTCCCTGCCAGGACTCCAGTTCCTCTCACTGCTGCATAGCTCTCTGCTGTTGTTGTTATTCAGTTTTATCTTGGTGCCAGGGCTTGACCTGGAGACCTTTGGGCTGTCTGCTGCTCTGGGAGCATGTGGAGTTTTATACTTCACGAAGATGGAAAAGCAAAGCTCTTTTGGTTCTTTCTAGGAACTGGAAAGAACCAAAATCCACTGGAGTGTGGATATTAATTTGATTTTAGCTTGGCTGTTCATCTGGATTGATGTGGATTCAGTGGATGTTTGAGTGCCAGGGTGTTGCTCTTGGGCTTGCAGGGAAGCTCAGTGATTTGGGCTGTGTGTGCTGGGAATGTGTGTCCTGTGATTTGGGCTGTGTGTCCTGGGAATGCTCCTGTTCCGAATGCACCTGGCACGGCAGGTGAGCAGCCAGGTGTGTGACTAGGAAGGGAACTTCTGCCAAACTGTTGGCACTGGGTTATCTGGGAGGAATCCTGGCAGCTTGTACCCATTTGGGCTCTGTAAATATTCCAGCTTTAGGCTAAAGACCTGCCTGGGCTGATGCTGCATTCTGTGTTAGCAGGGAAGGGAAGTTACCTGCCAGGCAGTGCAGGGAGGGCTGGCTCTGTTCTGTGCTTTATTTCATTCTATCCTGTATTATTTAATTCTATCCTATTCCCTGAAATCCTGAGGCTCAGCTCACGTCAGAGCTGAGTCAGGTTTCATTTGTTTTGACCTGTAGGTCCAAGCCAGGGCTTCACCTGCAGGAGCTCAGTGACACTGTGTGTGTGTGCCTGCACCAGCTGCCTGTGGCAGCCCTCAGAGCTGTCCCTGTCCCCTCCCCAGCCCTCCTGGCTGCTGTAGTTGTAGACTGGCTGGTCCTTTTGGGCTGAGTATCAGGAGAGGTCAGTTAGGTGAGAGGCAAGGTTTTGTCCTCTGTTGAGGAGGTTAGTTATGCTTAGATGGTGGGTTAAGGGGTTAAAGTACCCTAGAGATGTGGAGAAGTTTGAGAGAGGGGTTTGTTTTGTGACCATAAGTTTTTGGGCTATTTCTGAGATTTCTAGGGCTAAAGCAATGCCTAGGGCTGTTACAGCCAGGCTGTTGCAATCCTGCAAATGCACTGAACCCCTGGGGTCACAGAGCCTGCAGCAGCTGGGGATGTGCTCGCCTGGACAGGATTCCCAGGGTGCTGCATCGGATGTTCACCCGTGGGTGCTGCATCCTTCCCTCCCGTGGGTGCTGCTGCATCTCCTCTCCCGTGGGTGCTGCTGCATCCTTCCCGTGGGCGCTGCATCCTCCTGGGTGCTTCAGCATCCCTCCCTTGGGTGCTGCATCCCCTCCCACGGGTGCTGCATTTCCCTGGGTGCTGCTCCATCCTCCTCCCTGTGGGTGCTCCTGCATCCCTCCCGTGGCTGCTGCATCCTTCCCTGTGGGTGCTGCTCCATCCTCCTCTCCCTTGGGTGCTGCTGCATCCCTCCCGTGGGCACTGCATCCCTCCCGCGGGTGCTGTATCCCTCTGGGTGCAGCATCCCTTTCTCCCTTGGGCACTGCATCCCTCCCTCCCGTGGGTGCAGCATCCCTCCCGTGGGTGCTGTACCCCTCTGGGTGCAGCATCCCTCCCTCCCGTGGGTGCAGCATCCCTCCCGTGGGTGCTGTATCCCTCTGGGTGCAGCATCCCTCCCGTAGCCGGTGCTGCCCCGCTCCGGGATCTCCCCCGGCCCCGGTGCTCGGAGCAGCCGCGGTGGGGGCTCACTACTATTACGTTGCTCATTCCGTTACTCGCTGCTCGTTGCGTAACGGCGGCCGGGCTGTCCCTGCCCCGATCAGCTGCTCGGCTGACGGCAGGAGGGAGGGACGGAGGGACGGACGGGGCCGGGCCCCGTGCTGCGTCACCGCCGCTGTGTCGCTGTCACCGCGGGGCAGCCGCGCACGGCTGGCGGGCTCGGGGCACCGGGATGGGCCCTGCTCGCGGGAGAAGCCCGGTGAGGCTCCCGTGAGCTGCAGGGCTGCGGGGAGGAGCTGTGAGCGGCCCCGGCTCGGTGGTTCCTCACTCACTCACTCGCCCACCCAGCATGGAGGATTCTGCGGAGCAGAGTCAGGAGATGAGGTACCACATGCTGCAGAGGTAAGGATCGCTGGTCTGCCTGCCTCCCCTGCCTGGCCTCTGCTGGGGATGCTCTCTGAGCTCCTGGGGTTCATTTTATCCCCTGGGCTCTGTGCTGGGGGTGCTCTCTGAGCTCCTGGGGTCCATTTTATCCCCTGGGCTCTGTGCTGGGGATGCTCTCAGAGCTCCTGGTGTTCATTTTAGCCTCTGGAACATCCCCATGGCTCTGTGCTGGGGATGCTCTCTGAGCTCCTGGGGTTCATTTCATCCTCTGGGCTCTGTGCTGGGGATGCTCTCTGAGCTCCTGGGGTTCATTTCATCCTCTGGGCTCTGTGCTGGGGATGCTCTCTGAGCTCCTGGTGCTCATTTTATCCCCTGGGCTCTGTGCTGGGGGTGCTCTCTGAGCTCCTGGTGTTCATTTTATCCTCTGGAACTCTGGAATAGCCCCATGGCTCTGTGCTGGGGATGCTCTCAGAGCTCCTGGTGTTCATTTTAGCCTCTGGAACATCCCCTGGGCTCTGTGCTGGGGATGCTCTCCGAGCTCCTGGTGTTCATTTCATGCCCTGGGCTCTCCCTGCATGCAGCCTGTGACAGAGGTGCCAGGGTGCAGCTCAGCTGGGGGATCAGGGTTCTTCAAGTTAGAGGTTCTGCACAACTTCTACCCCTCTGTGTCCTCATTCATATTTAAATTGATTTCAGCATTGTCTGGGGCTAAATTACACAGGGACTTTGTCAGAGATCTCCTCACAGAGCCTCTGGATTTCAGTGCTGGCAGTGAAATGCACAGGGCTGTGCACTGGTGTATTTCATATAGAGAAATAGAAAGGTAAACTTCAGGTAAATACAACTGTGGATGTGATTTGCATATAAATATAGAGGTGCGTAACATGCACAAAAATACACTTACATTAGTTATATAGATGTATGTTTTATAAATATACTTGTACTATCTATACACACATAGAGGTATATATACAAACACATAGGTATGTTACATATATACAAATAAAGGGGAGAAAAACATTTTGAAAATTCCTCCACCCCAAACCATGGCAGTTGTGAGCAGGTGGTTAATAGGGATGACAGTCGCTAACTCAGCATTTATTCTGTTTTGTTTTGAAAGATCCATACTTTCTTCCTTCCTGTCCAGCTTCTACCTCATCTTATCCTGCAGAAAACCCCAACTCTTCTGTTTTGATTACAGTGTGCAGCCTGTGATTATTGATAAATAAACTTGGTGTTCTTGGCATGCTCACAAATCAAACTGTAGTTGTTTATGTCCAAATGTTTGTTGCATCCTGAGTTGTGAACCTCAGGCTCTGTTGACATGTTGCCTGGAGCAGTATCTTTGTGTGTGGTAATTTCTTGGTGGGACAGTTCATATTTAAGCATGTTCACAAATCCTCACCTTGGCGTTCTGATCTTGTTTTTGTTGAGACTGCTCTCAGTAACCCTGTAATGCATAAACCTCTCTGGCTCCTTGGACTGTGCTCCTTCCTTGCCAGGAAGACTCTGACCCCCTAAATGCATCCATTTAGTAGAAATTCAACCTTAACTGCACCTTTGCTCTCTTTCTTGCCTGTTTCTCCTCTCCTTGCATTCCCAGGCTGAGTTCACAGCACTGTGAGAACTTTTGGGGACAGCTCTGAGTTTGGTGCCAGTGTCTGGAAGTGCAGCTGGGTGGAAGAAGGGAAAGTACCAGGGGCTGAATCTGTGCGCACAGAGCTTGTTCTGCGCCTTTCTCTGGCTCTCAGCTCCTCTCTGAGATAAGATGGTTGAGTGGATGGAGTTGTTGTGACCTAGCACAGGTCCCAGGGTGTCGCTGGCAGGGACAGCCTTGCTCTGGGGTGTCCCTGTGCTCCTGGTGAGGTGCTGAGGAGGCTCTGTGCTCCGTGTGGGGAAACCTCCATGGCCATAAAGGCTTTCTGAGGGAATGTCAGAGGGAATTCCCTGCCAGGCTGTGGCCAGGCCCCTGGAGCAGCAGCTCCCTCCAGCAGGGATGCTCCAGCAGCAGCTCTGGGGCTCCCTGGCCTTGGTGGCAGAAGGAAGCCTGTGCCTTGGCTTCTCCTGGTGCTGCTTTTCCCTGTGTGCCCTCCCCCAGCTGCTCTCCCTGCATCCCATGCCATTCCCAGGGGAATTGGGAATTACTCAATGGAGCAGCTGAGTAGGGCAGAGGTTCTGTCCAGAGGGCTCCTGGGCACAGATCTGCAGTGACCCTTGGTGCTGCTGAGGCTCCCCAGAGCTCTGAGCTGAGATCCTCATTCCTGAGGATTCTGGATTGCTCATTCTGAGCTGAGATCCTCATCCCAGTCCTCATTCCTGAGGATTCTGGATTGCTCATTCTGAGCTAGATCCTCATCCCAATCCCCATTGCTGAGGATTCTGGATTGCTCATTCTGAGCTAGATCCTCATCCCAATCCCCATTGCTGAGGATTCTGGATTGCTCATTCTGAGCTGAGATCCTCCTTTCCAATCCCCATTCCTGAGGATTCTGAATTGCTCATTCTGAGCTAGATCCTCATCCCAATCCCCATTGCTGAGGATTCTGGATTCCTCATTCTGAGCTGAGATCCTCCTTCCCAATCCCCATTCCTTCATAAAGGTCTGTGCTGGTGCCAGGGGCAGGGGAAGGGCTTCCCTGTGCTCCTGGGGAGGGAAACCTGGGGAAATCACAGTGAAAACAAGTGATCTGTGGGCTGAGCAGAGGTGAAGCCTCAGTGCCTGTGACATGGAAAGTGTCCCATGAATTCCCTGATTTCCAGCCGTGCTGCACCAGGGCAGGCACTGGGTGTGAGGAGCAGCTCTGAGCTCTCCCCTGGAATTTCCTCTCACAGAGTGAGCTTTGTGAGCCCTGGCAAAGCAGAGCCAGAGGGGATCTGTGCCTGTGGTGCTGCTGTGGGAGCTGGAGCAGGAGGAGGGGAGGTGGCTGTGCCATTCCCACACACAGGAGCTGTGGCAGGGCACGGGGCTGGGCTTGGCAGGCACAAAATTGGCTTTCTGTGCTTGGAGTAGGAGTAATGTGATTAATTTGTCCTCTGGCTCCCAGAGCTTTTGAGGAAGATGTTAAAGACTGGGTAGTGGAGAGCTCCTGGAAGATGATTTCCATAGCCAGTCTGAGTCTCTCATTTGCACCTGGAGATAAATTTGCTGTGCTTTCCAAGAGGATTTCCTTACAGAGCCTGATCTTTGCAGCTTGTTTTGCCAAAGCCAGAAATCACTGTTGTTTCCAGCTTCTCTGGATGGATTGAAGGCAATCTGGTGGAGCATTGTTCTGTGTTGGGATAGCAACACACAGCAAATGTAATTTTACCTATTTATGTTTTGACATAGCTGGGATTTTTCCAGATAACCTGAAACTTTTGGAAATAACTGAAAAGAAGTTTAAAAGGAGTTATCCCTGCGAAACAGAGGAGAGGGTCTGGGGGCAAGGAGAGATTCCGCTTGTCTGACTGGGGAGTGTGGCCAAAGAGAACCTTCCCAGTGCTCACACACTTTGTTCTGCTGGTGTCCAGCTGTCCTGACAGGCTGTTTGTCTGTCCCTCTCCCCAGGCCCAGCATGTCTGGTTTGCACCTTGTCAAGCAGGGCCGGGACAGGAAGAAGGTGGATGTGCAGCGGGATTTCACCGTGGCTTCTCCAGCAGAGTTTGTGACTCGCTTTGGAGGCAATAAAGTTATTGAGAAGGTAAAACTCCCTGTCCTGTTCCAGATAGCCCAGCTCCTCTCTGCAGCTCTGCCTTGTCTCTCTGAGGCTGTACATTGCAGGTATCAAATTACCGATGTTTCTGAGCTTGGAGGTTGTGCTTCTGCCTGGAATCGTCGTGTTTCCTTTTTCTCTGTGATAAACAAATATCTGATTATTTTATCTTAAAGTAATAAGAAAAAATATGTGAGCACTTCTGCTGGTACAGAAGGATTTATAGACAGAAAAAACAAAAGTAGACTGGAAAAACATTAAGAAATGTATTTAAAAATTCTTAATAATTTGATTTGAGTCCTTCTGCTCTTTAATCCAACCAAGGCATAGCACATTAAAATTTTATGGTGAAACAAGAGCTGCTCTCTGAACTGACAGATGTGCCATGAGCAGGATGCTGGCTGAAAAGCTGCACAGCCCCAAACTGGGCAATAAATCTGTGGGGGGAAAAAACTTCTTTATATTTGTATATTTTCTATTTTTATATTTACATGTTAACAATAATTAAGCTTGTAAATATAAATATACAAACATATATTTTGTGCTATTTATATAAACACAAAAGATATAAATATAAAACATATAATAATGTACATTTATATTATATAAATAATAATAATATATAAGAAATATATTGTTTATATTTTATACACATATAAATATACAAATATATAAATATAAATTTTGTACTATGTATATAAATATAAAATATTTATATAAATAAATATAAATATAAATATTTATATATAAATATATAAAAATATAAATATAAAATATATATTAGTACAAAATATATAATAATGTATATTTATAATATATAAATAATACTGTATAATAAATATATAACATATATTTTATATACATATAGAATATATAAATATATAAAATATGAATAACTATATAAATATAAATTCGGTGCTATTTAGACTCTATTTGATGCCAGCTTCTGATGCCCCCAGGTGCTGATAGCCAACAATGGCATTGCAGCAGTGAAGTGCATGAGGTCCATCCGCCGCTGGTCCTACGAGATGTTCAGGAACGAGAGGGCCATCAGGTTCGTGGTCATGGTCACCCCTGAGGACCTCAAAGCCAATGCAGGTGAGCTGGGCAGGGTCACAGCCTCCTCCTGGCCCTGGGAGGGCTCAGCCTGGGGAAAGCAGGATTTTGGAGTGAGTCCTGCTCTAAAAAAGCAGGATTTTGGAGTGAGTCCTGCTCTAAAAAAGCAGGATTTTAGGCTGCTGTTAGATTTGCAGCCTGATGTACCCCTGTGTTTGCAGAGTACATTAAAATGGCAGATCACTACGTGCCCGTGCCAGGAGGACCCAACAACAACAACTATGCAAACGTGGAGCTCATCCTGGACATTGCCAAGAGGATCCCAGTGCAGGTGAGAGGTGCCACAGACCCTGGGCTGTCTCCTGTCCTTCAGGAAGGAGCTGTGCTGGGGAGCAAAGCAGGACAAAGAAACTGGAATTCCAAACCAGATGGGCACCCAAATGCAGCCCATGGGACAGTGCAGTGGCTGTCCCAGTAGGAACATCTGCAGGAGAAGGAGATCCCTGCAGCCCTGCGCTTTCCTGCACCCAGATCTTCCTCAGATCCTCCTCACCCAGATCTTCCTCACCCAGCACTTGCCTGCAAGGTGCAAGCCACCCTTGAAATTCAGCACACCCTGCAGCTCAGAGGCTGTTCTGAGGCTGTTTTCCATGAGGAAAAGAAAGACTTGGGAGTGTTTGCATGTGTCTGTTTCTGCTCACTTGCTTGTTGCATTCAGACAAAGAGCAAATTGTTTGTTTTCTCCTGCAGGCTGTGTGGGCTGGCTGGGGCCATGCATCAGAGAACCCCAAACTGCCAGAACTTCTCCACAAAAACGGGATTGCATTCATGGGTGAGGAGATGGACTGCTCTTCTGGTGTCTGTTCCTTGTTTGGAGTGGGGAGGTTTAGGGGGATAGAAACCCTGAGCCCAAGAGAGAGCCATGAGGAGTGGTCTGCAGTGCAGGATGGATGAAATGTTCTTTACAGCAGTCCTTGTATGGAAGAAGGGGAAAGTTTTCCAAAACAGCCTTTAATGTAGAGGTAAAAAATCAGAAAATATTCCTGTTAAAGCAGATTGTCCCTGTTCTCGTTTTAAAGAGGGCTCAGTTTTATGGGAGGGGTGGAGTTTCTCCTAAATCAGATTTCTGGACCTGCCCTAATGTCCAAACCCCTGTGTCTCTCTCATGCATGGTCTTTGCTCTCTGCAGGTCCTCCCAGCCAAGCCATGTGGGCCTTAGGAGATAAAATTGCCTCTTCCATCGTGGCTCAGACTGCTGGCATCCCAACTCTTCCCTGGAGTGGCAGTGGTAAGGGGGAAGTTGTCCTGTGTTTATCAAGAGCATCCTGATCTTCTTTCCCTCCAGCATGTCCAATTTTTAAGAAGCTCTGTGCTCACAAGTGTTTTCCAGGAGATGTTAGGGTGCTGATGACATTTCTTGTGTTTAAAGGTGGTGATTTATGTGGATTGTGCACATTTTTAACTGTGGCTAGACCAACTCAGGGGGTTCCTCTGCCCCAGTGGCTGGGACTTGACCCCTGTGAATTATTGGATAGACAGAGGAGATGAATGGGTTCATTTAGAGGGGCTTTATCAGACTTCAGCTGGAAATACAGACTCCAGTCTGGCTTTGTCAGTTTGTGGTCTGGTTTTAAGTCATTTTGTGCTCCAGGGCTGCGAGTGGACTGGCAGGAGAACGACCTCCAGAAGCGAATCCTGAGCGTTCCCCAGGAGCTCTACGAGAAGGGCTATGTCAGGGACGCTGATGATGGCCTCAGGGTGGGTCTGGGGGCTTCCAGGGTGGGTCTGAGGGTTTTCATGTTACCCAGATTTTTAAATGATTTTCTGTATTATACAAAAGCTTTTCTGTGAATTCATAGATTTAATAGCATTGAAGCACTGACAAAACATTTTGTGATCGCTTGCAGAGGTCAGAGTTCTCTGTAATCACAAAATCCCTGCTGATTTTTTCCAGCTACAAGCACTCTTGCCAATGGGATATTTGGTTTCTATGCCATTGGTTGCTAAATAGTCAGATGTGGATGTGAATCGGAAGGGATATAAGGAAATAATGATCTTTTCGGTGGATTCTGCTGCCTTTTTGTCCTTACCCTGCTGTTCTGCTCCTCTTGCCAGGCTGCTGAGGAGGTTGGCTACCCTGTCATGATCAAGGCCTCTGAAGGAGGAGGAGGAAAAGGGATCAGGAAAGTGAACAATGCAGATGACTTCCCCAACCTGTTCAGACAGGTGATGCTCCCACTCCCCTGGGCTGCTTTACTCTCCGTGTTCGGGCTGGGTCTGTGGGGCCTCAGCACTGAGGGTGCCTCTCACACAGGGTGCTCTGCCTCTCTCTGCCCCCGCTGCAGGTTCAAACAGAGGTGCCAGGCTCCCCCATCTTTGTGATGAGGCTGGCCAAGCAGTCCAGGCACCTGGAGGTGCAGATCCTGGCAGACCAGTACGGCAACGCCATCTCGCTCTTCGGCCGCGACTGCTCCGTGCAGCGCCGCCACCAGAAGATCATCGAGGAGGCCCCAGCCTCCATTGCCACCTCTGCAGTGTTTGAGCACATGGAGCAGGTGAGAGGGGCTCTGCAGCTTGCCCTGCCCCGCCAGCACTTGGTATTTTTGTTTTACATTTGCATTGTTGAGTGTTTTAAAGGAGCAATGCAGCGTTGTGTCTCTCCACCTGCTTGGCGTGGGCAGCCACTCACATTTCCACACTAGATCTCACCAACAGCTAAATCTCCAGTCTTCCACACTAAATCTCCAACATCAACAGCTCATTTCAAAGATAAATGCCCCCCCAAAAAAGGGGAGGGAAGTGTGTTTTAAATGTGTTAAGTTTTGCATTGGTTAGTGTTCTAAAGGAGCGATGCAGGGCTGTGTCTCTCCACCTGCTTGCTGTGGTCAGGCGCTCACATTTCCACACTAAATCTCACCAACAGCTCCTTTCAAAGATAAATGCCCCCCCAGAAAGGGGAGGAAAGTGTGTTTTAAATGTGTTATCATATCAAAAGCAAGTTTCAGGAGCTGCAGGAATTGCCTGATGTTGAGTGTTGCAAATATTTGCTTCAAACTCTGCCTTCTGTGACTTGTAGATGAAATAAGTCAGAAATCAAAACTCCACTGGCTTTTCTCTTGGGCCTGTTACAAGTGTTGGGGTGTTTCAGAATGGCAGCAGAAATCTGGAGTGGGTGTGCTGGGTGAGCAGAGCGAGCAGGGGTGTCTGGCAATGCAATATTCTTGTTTTGTGTGACTGGCAATGCAATATTCCTGTTTTGTGTGTCCCAGTGTGCAGTGAAGCTTGCCAAGATGGTGGGCTATGTGAGTGCAGGCACTGTGGAGTACCTGTACAGCCAGGATGGCAGCTTCTACTTCCTGGAGCTGAACCCACGGCTGCAGGTGGAGCATCCCTGCACTGAGATGGTGGCAGATGTCAACCTGCCAGCAGCACAGCTCCAGGTGAGCACACACATGGAATTTCCCACCTTTCAGCAGTTGTTTGATGCTCCCCAAAGGCACCAGGGGTTCCCTCAGAGATCATGTTCAGAGCAGTTTTTGATGTGCTGTGGCTTGTCAGTCCCTTGTGTGTCCCCCCAGCTTTCCAGCAGTGGGTGGATGCCACAGTCCCCTCACACCTCAGTAAGGCTCTGTGTGATTTTCTAATTCTTTTTTGAACTGTATCTATAAAAAAACCCCTCCTAATGAACAGGCAAAATGGGATTTTGCTCCATAAGGATGCAGCCAGCAACTGGTTCTGCAGGTTACTCTGCCCACAGTTTATAATTGCAAAATTCCACAGTTTCCTATAACTAATTAGGGCCCTTCTGCCTCACTGGGACCTCAGTATATTTTTACCAGGCCTAATGCATGCCCATCCTCAGCTGATCTGGCACTGCCAGCATTCCCTGGAGCCTTTTAATCAGTCAATGGAAAATGCTGGCTGGAGGGCTTAAGGTGGATATTGCACTGAGCTGAGCTGTCCTGGGAAGTGTGAGTGTGTGGCTCTGTGAGGGGACAAACTCAGTGGTGGGGCTTGTTTATTTATCTATGTTTCCCTCCTCAGATTGCCATGGGGATCCCCCTGCACAGGATCAAGGACATCAGGGTGATGTATGGAGTTTCTCCCTGGGGGGACACAACCATTGACTTTGAGAACTCGGCCCACGTGCCCAGCCCTCGTGGGCACGTCATCGCTGCCCGCATCACCAGCGAGAACCCTGACGAGGTGAGGCCTCCCCTCTGGCCCTGCTGCTCACCCTGGCCTTCCCAGGGCCTCTCCCTGCTGCTGCTGCTGCTCAACATTTTGGCAGCAAATTTAAGAGATTCTTCCCTTACCTCACTTAGGCTCCGTTAGACACAGCCTGAACTTGTTACACCGCGGTGCAGCACAAAGAGCTGTTCTCAGAGCCCTCATTCTGGGTTGTTCACCTTTTCTGTAGGGCACAGAGCGATGTCTGAGTGTCTGTCTGTCTTTGCAGGGGTTCAAGCCCAGCTCTGGCACAGTCCAGGAGCTGAATTTCCGCAGCAATAAGAACGTCTGGGGCTATTTCAGCGTGGCTGCTGCAGGAGGGCTCCATGAGTTTGCTGATTCCCAGTTTGGCCACTGCTTCTCCTGGGGGGAGAACCGTGAGGAAGCCATCTCGTAAGTGATGTGGGAGGCCTTAGGAATTGCTTGGCTTTGTCCTCTTTGATCCAGGGAAAACAAGGCTCCTTACTTCTGGGAGCTTCAAGAGCAATTTCCCTGTCTTTATCTTGTTTTCCATTTTGTGGCCAGGCTTCTCATCCTGTCTTGCTTTGCAATCCCATTATGTTGCACCTACATTTCTACACTTTTTGCTTAATTTTCTTTCTTTTTCTTCCTTTGTTTCATCCCTGCCTTGTATACCTGCTGCTGGGCTGTGACACAGCCACCACAGGGTGAAAATCTCTCTTTAAAGCATCCAAGTGAAGGCTTCTAACAGGGAAGCATTGCTAACCTGAGTGAACAATGCTTCAGGATGGTGTGTGAGCCATGCAGTGTCCTCTGTGGTGTGGGATTTTAAAGCACCTGGTCCTCAGGCAGACCTGTCTGACCTATCATCCACGTTTTTCATCCAGAGCCTTTCCCAGTTCCACTCTGGGTGGGGGGGACACCACATCTGTCTGTCTGTCTGTCTGTCTGTTGTACACCCCTGACACGTGGTAGGGCCTGGGCGATGATAGCAGGGGGAACTCCTGATCCTACTGGGCTGCTCTTCACACCAGCAGCAGGGAAATCAGTATTCTCCCATTTCCAACATCCCTTCAGGACCCTGCTCCATCCAGTGCCCGCGCTCCTCTGCTCTGACCTTCAGGTGCTTTTCTGTCTGCAGCTGCCATTAGGATGGGGTAGATAACAGGGCTTCTTTCCCCTTTCAGGAACATGGTGGTGGCTCTGAAGGAGCTGTCCATCCGAGGGGACTTTAGGACCACTGTGGAATACCTGATCAAGCTGCTGGAGACAGAGAGCTTCCAGCAGAACCGCATCGACACGGGCTGGCTGGACCGGCTCATCGCTGAGAAAGTGCAGGTGAGCTGCTTGCCCTGCAGGGACACACCTGGCAGGGGCAGGGCTGGTGTCTGCTGCTGCTAAAGGGTGTAGGAATGGTCACTGTCCACTTGATGAATAAATATTTTCGTGGCATTGCTTCTTACATATATCAGAATCCTAGGTCGTTCCTTTTGGGGAAAGTTGGTCTTAAAGTTGTCCAGAAAATCATTAAGACAATGTTATGTTTGGAATCTGGGGCAGATGACAGTGGAAGTGTTGTTGGAACCTCGAGATGTGATCCAGGCAGAAGAAAATGTGGTTTTAAATGGTTACAGAAATAATGGCTTCTGTGTAGGGTTCACATGGCTGCCACACTGACTTGATTTTAGAGTGTGGGCCGTGAACCAAAAATGGAGCTGAGGCTGCTGATTCTTGTAGCTGTGTGTTGAGCCTGGGCTGAGGCTGGGGGAGGTGTGACTGTGCCTGTCCCTTTTTTAGGCTGAGAGGCCTGACACCATGCTGGGGGTGGTGTGTGGGGCCCTGCACGTGGCTGACGTGAGCTTCCGAAACAGCGTCTCCAACTTCCTGCACTCCCTGGAAAGGTGAGAGGCCGAGCTGCTCTCCAGGAATCCCTGCTGCTCTACAGGTTCTGTTCAGTGCAGCCCAGCAGTGCTCAGGGGCTGTTATCTGCTGGCTGCTGCCTGGCCCCAGGGAGCTCTTTATCTGCTGGGAAAACTGGCAGGTATCTGCATCTCCAAACATCCCCTGCTGGCTGCACAGATTGCTTTGGTTTCTAGCAGGAGCTCCAGGAAATGGCTCAGAAACATGGAGTTCTTGCTCTGTGTGCTGCTAGGGCAGCATCAGGGAGTCTGGGATCACCCAGGAGTGGATGGAAAGGAGAGCAAAGCTGCCCTGTGTGGCTGGAGGGACTTTGTTTGACTTGGTCAAACTGGTTCGTGTCTCTCCTAAGAGACTCTATAAAAACCTACTCCCATATCTCTGCCAGTGTTTCCTGAAGCCTTGCATGCATCTCTGAAGCTCTTTGGACCCCTGGTAGTCCTTTGGTGGCTTGTGGAAGATCAGTTTTGTTTTTCCCTTCCCTTTCCAGGGGCCAGGTCCTCCCTGCTCACACTCTGCTCAACACGGTGGACGTGGAGCTCATCTACGAGGGACGGAAATACGTGCTGAAGGTACAGAGTGGGACCCACCCCCTGCCTGGGCTGCACATGGCCCCCTGTGCTGCTCTGGCCTCCCCTTTGCACACATCTGTGCAGGGAGTTCTGTCTGAGCAGGGCTGGTGTTCTCTGCTTTAGTGGGTGAAGAAATCAGCAGGGCAACACCCCTCGCATCGCCCCATTGCAATGTCCGTAAACATTTCAGCCTCTTGCTCTGAGCAGGGTGAAATTTGCTTTGTTACAGGCAAAAACTACTACAAAATAGTTTTGTTTTGGTTGGCCAAAACTTCCAGCTGATTTTTCTGAATGTGTAGGTCTGCTCTGCTGGGGTTTTGACACACCAACGTGACAGAATTTGCAGCAATTTGTCCCCATGGTGTTGCTTTTTTTGCTGCATGCAAAAGCCCCATGTTGCAAAACCAAACAAACATATGAAAGTTAGGAAATATTAGACTTAAGGTTGCCTGTGCAATCCTCTTTAGCTTACTGGGGCAAGTTTGTGTTGAAGTTTTTAATGGCAAGACCATAGGCTGGTTTTTTGCAGCAGTGAGAATTCTGCACCTCCCTGGATTTATCTTTGGTGAGGAATAGAAGCATTGAGCAGCAGCTGAAGTGTTCTTTAAAGGATTTACCCAGCTTCAAATAGCAGCTCTGGGGCAGAGACTGGGATAGGATCCCCTTCTCAGGGAGAACACTTGTTGCTGTGGGACAATCTCTCGTTTTCCTCCCAAATTTTCTCCTCCATTATGCAGTGCAAGTGCACAACTGTGCCTTGTAAGGAGATAAGGGTGAGCAAATCGTGATTGCGCAACCAAACCTCAACCTTCAGTGCAGAAGTGTGAGAGGATTAAATCAGCATTCATGGACAGCTCTAGTCCTGGCATCTCTTGGCTGCTGTGTCACAGAATCCCAGACTGATTTGGGTTGGCCCTTGTGAAAAGCCTCTCCATTTTTCTTGTGGGCTTTTGGAAGGCCACATTTAAACCTCCCCAGAATTTCTCTTCTCCAGGCTGAACAGTCCCAATTCTCTCAGCCCTGAGCTGCTCCATCCCTCTGCTCACTTGCTTCCTTGCCTTTGTGACCCCAATTTTTTCACACAACGTCAAACCCCTCCGTTCCTCCTCATCAATTCCCGCTATTGCAGCACTTGGAAAACTCTGTGTTGTGGCAGGCAAGACCCTCAGTGCTGTGCTCAGTTCCCGGGGTAATTCCCATTTCTGTGGCTTGGCAGGTGACCAGGCAGTCTCCCAACTGCTACGTGGTGATCATGAACAGCTCCTGCGTGGAGGTGGACGTGCACCGCCTGAGCGACGGCGGGCTGCTGCTCTCCTACGACGGCAGCAGCTACACCACCTACATGAAGGAGGAAGTGGACAGGTAGCAGCTCCATCTTTAGCATTTGCACTGCTAGTGTGAGGTGCATTTGTGACTTCACGCTTCCCCAAAGGTCAGCTGGGAGGGGAGTTCTCTCCTGGGAGGAGTTTACTGGGTGCGCTGTGGGTGAGTTTTGAGACAGAGCAGATCTTGGCTGCTGTTAGAGGAAGGGTCTGGCTGTGCACCAAGTGGAGTCCATATTCTTCTCCTTGGTCCTTACAAGTGACTTTTGGGATTATAAAAACAAAAAAAAACCCAGAACCTGAAAATATTTAAAATTCTTGTAATTCCACGGCTGCTTCAGAAATAAAGACAAGTTTTAGTGCATGCCCTCGAAATTCCCTGCAAGGATCAGAGCAGTAAGGGCAGTGAAGGGCATCCCCAGGTCTGGAATGTGAACTCTGCCCCCTCTGCTGTGTTATCTTCTGGGAAAAGTAATGGATCTGCTCAGGAGGACAGAGAATTTGGGTAACACTTGGGTTGCGATCTCCACCTCTCCCGTAGTTTTGTTTTGAAGTAGAACAGGGAAAGGCAGACTGGATTTTCCCTTTCCCACACCTTTCCCCATGGAATCCTGTCCCTCCCCAGGGAGTTCTGTCGTGCTGATGTGTCCTGCTGTCCCCCAGGTACCGCATCACCATTGGGAACAAGACCTGTGTGTTTGAGAAGGAGAACGATCCCTCCATCCTGCGCTCCCCCTCCGCGGGGAAGCTGATCCAGTATGTGGTGGAGGACGGGGGACACGTGTTTGCAGGCCAGTGCTTTGCAGAAATTGAGGTAAAACTCCCAGAGAACTGGTTTTGACAAAGCTCAGGAGGAGGGGTGTTGGATGGGACTGTGAGTTGAACATGAGGGACCGTTCACAGTGTTTCATCTGCAAATTGTAACCAGAAGTACAGCAGGAATCATCAATGAGGGTGATGGGGTGGGGAAGAAATTTAACAGCAGAAATTTGAGTGTTGATGACTCTACACCAAGTGATGAGCAAAATTGCCCAAAAATCCTGGGATTATCACCTTCCTGAGGTTCCAAGGGAAGGTGGGATCCCTTCCCAGCTGAGGTGAAGAAGGCTTCTCCTTGTACTACTGACACAGAGCTGTATGCCAGGATGAGGTAACAAACTTTATCCTGGTTAGCTGATCATTTATCAGGTTGATCCCAGAAGTTAATAAGTGTCACTCCTCCCTTCTCCCTAGGAAGTTACTTAACTCTTACTGAGGAGGAGGAGGAGGAGGATGAGCAGTTTCTGCATCACGATGAGGAAAGCACAAGGGGCTGTGTAGGAGTGTGTGGCTCAAAACAGATTTGAGGGAGGGGAAGGTGTGTGATGACAGAGGGGCAATTAAACCAGCTGGGGACAATGAGTAGGAGAAGAATATCAAGACAGAGATGCAGCTATTTTATGTAAGTGCTTTTGCACTGCAACAGGTCATGGCTAAGAAGGCACCACCCACACAATCCCTGTGATGTAGAGCAGAGCAAGGGTAAAACCAAGCTGGCTCCCCCATGCCCAACCCCTCTGCTCCAAAGGCAGCAGCTCTTGATCTGAGGAAGCATTTCTGTCTGGGAAGAGCTCTCTGAGAGCTCTAGAAAGCGATCCTGCTTCCCTCTGCTTGAAGTGAAGATGTGGCTGCAGCCTTTGAGAGGAGCCTTTGGAACGCAGCAGAAAATTGTCAGCCTTGTTCATTGTGCTGAGTGTGGGACCTTCCTGAGTGCCCTGTTGGTTCAGGCAGTGCCATTCCTGAAGCTCCTGCTGCACTATTTTGTGGCCAATTATTTTGTTCTCCCATTCACTTCAGTGTCTGGGTTTTGTTCCCAACATCTGTGCTTGTGAGTTTTGGGCACACCTGAGTGCAGCTCTGTCTGGGGTGGGACACTGCCCGCTGCCCCCCAAAACCAGAGCCATTTTGGGGCACAGGGGATGAATGTGTAACCTCTTTCCTTGCTACAGGTGATGAAAATGGTGATGACCATAACAGCAGGGGAGTCAGGCTGCATCCACTATGTCAAACGCCCAGGGGCAGTCCTGGACCCAGGCTGTGTGATTGCCAAGCTGCAGCTGGATGATCCCAGCAGGGTTCAGCAGGTGAGGAGCTGCAGAAGGCACAGGTTTTGTGGGGTTTTAATGAGGGAGTAATGTTGGGAGCGGTACAGGACGTTCCAGTGAGCCAGTTTCCCATTTGTGCATTGTACTGGAATTGTCACTTCACCGTTTATTTGTCTCAGATGAGGACTGGCACTGAGATTTTTCTCTCCCTGTCTGATTCAGGCCAAACTTATCTACCATTCCTGCTTACCTCAGCACTGTTGTGGGGTTGTACCTTTCAACCCAGTGCATTTCCCACTCTGGGAATCCCTGCAGGTTAACCCTTGGCTCCAGCTGAGGGTGACAGGGCTGGTGACCCACAGGAGGCTCACTGGGGCTGTTCCCCATTGCAGGCTGAGCTGCACACAGGGACCCTGCCCCAGATCCAGAGCACAGCCCTGCGGGGTGAGAAGCTCCATCGCATCTTCCACTACGTGCTGGACAACCTGGTGAACGTGATGAATGGCTACTGCCTGCCAGAGCCCTTCTTCAGCAGCAAGGTACTGGGGCCTCTCTTCCAGAGCCTAAACTGCCTTCTTGCAGCTCAAGGAAGGCTGGGCAATTTTCCTGCCACAGGGGAGGGGATGTTGGACATCACTCCTCTCCTTTTTCCTCTTGTTGTTGTTTTTTCTCTTCTTCGTTCTTGCCTTCACTGCCTTGTCTCTCTCCAGGTGAAGGGCTGGGTTGAGCGGTTGATGAAGACGCTGAGGGATCCCTCTTTGCCCCTGCTGGAGCTCCAGGACATCATGACCAGTGTTTCTGGGAGGATCCCACCCAACGTGGAGAAGTCCATCAAGAAGGAGATGGCGCAGTATGCCAGCAACATCACCTCGGTGCTCTGCCAGTTCCCCAGCCAGCAGGTGAGCAGCCACCTTCCTGGAGGGGGAAAATTGCTTTGTGCTGGGGCACACAGAGAGAAGTTGTTCCTTTGAGTGACATGGAGGTTAACTGGACCTGAAAGGTGTGTTTGGGCAGGGGGTGCTGATGGTGGAAGATCCTTACCTCTGTCACTGCAAGGCTGTCTCTTTACCTGTGCTGCAGGGTCCGTGCTCCCTGCTCAGTGTGGCTTCAACCAGGCACACTGCTGGGAGCACTTTAATCTTATCAGTGGCCCTGTGGGCATGATATATGGGCAGTTTGTAGTGCCAGTGGATCCTCAAAATAGGATGAGGATGATTTTGAGGGAGGATAGGATGATTTGCCAAGGGAGGCCGGGTAGGATTTCTCCATGGTATGATGCGCTGCATAGATTTTTGTGTCACTGGCACATCTTGATCTCCTTTGCTGGAGTCTGCTGGGGCTCTGCTGTGTCTCTGCTGGTTGTCCAGCCCACTGAGGCCTTTCCCTGTGTTTTTTCCCCATGTTCCTTTCCCTCTCAGATTGCCAACATCCTGGACAGCCACGCGGCCACGCTGAACCGCAAGTCGGAGCGCGAGGTTTTCTTCATGAACACGCAGAGCATCGTGCAGCTGGTGCAGAGGTGAGCCCTGCCAGGCTGTCCTGCAGAGCAGCAGCCCCCCAGCAGCCCTGGCAGGGGCTGGCTGTGCCTGCAGCTCGCTCAGGGCTGCCTTGGTGCCCCTGCAGGTACCGCAGTGGCATTCGGGGCCACATGAAGGCCGTGGTGATGGATCTGCTCCGGCAGTACCTCAAGGTGGAGACTCAGTTCCAGCACGGTGAGTTCCTGAGTTCGGTCCTGCAAAGTCCCATGTGGGCCCTTTGGGGAAGGTTTGCCCTCGTCTTGTGCTGAGGTGAGGTGCACAGGATTGGTTTTGGTAGAGGAGATTCTACCTGGGTTTGGTAGAGGAGATTCTGCCCCAAAGCTCAGCTGAACTGAGAGGTGAAATCAATGCCTTGCACTGCTGGATCCAGGCACAAGATGGCAATGGAGCCCTGGTTAATTCCAAAGCTCTGGCTCTTACAGGTAGTTCAGATTCCACTCTTCTTTTGTCCTGCTCCATTACCTGCCCTGGCCTAATGGTACTGCAGATTCATTTCCACTTCAATTTGCTGGCAGCAGAGGATGGTGCAAGGCTCTTTGCTGTTATTTCATTTTGGTTGTCATTTGAGTGAAAGTCTGAGCTCCGTATTCCTCTCTCAGAATTGCTCACAAAGGAGGCATTTGGTGTTGGAGCTGTTTATTAAGAGTGGGATGTTAGAATTAAAGTTTGCAGTAGGTGATGGTGGGAATGATTCCTTCCCAGATTGATTGTGTGGACCATAGAGAAACACAGAATGGTCTGGCTTGGAAGGGACCTTAAAGCACATCTCATTCCACCCCTACCATGGGTAGGGACAACTTCCACAATCCCAGGCTGCTCCAAGCCCTGTCCAGCCTGGCCTTGGGCACTGCCAGGGATCCAGGGGCAGCCACAGCTGCTCTGGGCACCTGTGCCAGGGCCTCAGCACCCTCACAAGGAGGAATTTTTTTCAAATACCCAACCTAACCCTGCTTTCTGTCAGTGTGAAGCCATTCCCACTTGTCCTGTCACTCCATCCCTTGTAAATAGTCTCTCTCCATTGTCAGGTCCCTTCAAGCCAAGCAGATCCTCAAAAAATACACCTAGAAAAATGCAGACACATCTGGTAACTTGCAGTCCTTGCCACGGGGGTGTGAAGGGTGGAAAAGCAATGTGCATTTCTGCTGCAGGTCACTATGACAAGTGTGTCTTCACCCTTCGTGAGGAGAACAAGAGTGACATGAACGCCGTGCTCAACTACATCTTCTCCCACGCCCAGGTCACCAAGAAGAACCTGCTGGTCACCATGCTCATTGTAAGGGCCTGCTGCCTGCTTTCTCTCTGTCTCTCTGTCTCTGTCTCTCTGTCTCTTTCTCTCTGTCTCTTTCTCTCTGTCTCTTTCTCTCTGTCTCTTTCTTTCCTCCCTTTTCCTCCCTTTTCCTCCCTTTTCCTCCCTTTTCCTCCCTTTTCCTCCCTTTTCCTCCCTTTTCCTCCCTTTTCCTCCCTTTTCCTCCCTTTTCCTCCCTTTTCCTCCCTTTTCCTCCCTTTTCCTCCCTTTTCCTCCCTTTTCCTCCCTTTTCCTCCCTTTTCCTCCCTTTTCCTCCCTTTTCCTCCCTTTTCCTTTTCTGTCTTTCTCTCTCTCTCTTTTTCCTTTTTCCTCTCTTTTTTCCTCTTTTTCCTCTTTCTTTTTTCCTCTTTCTTTTTTCCTCTTTTTCCTCTTTCTTTTTTCCTCTTTCTTTTTTCCTCTTTTTCCTCTTTCTTTTTTCCTCTTTCTTTTTTCCTCTTTTTCCTTTCTTTTTTCCTCTTTCTTTTTTCCTCTTTTTCCTCTTTCTTTTTTCCTCTTTCTTTTTTCCTCTTTTTCTTCTTTCTTTTTTCCTCTTTTTCCTCTTTCTTTTTTCCTCTTTCTTTTTTCCTCTTTCTTTTTTCCTCTTTTTGTCTTTTATTTTACAACCATATTGTGGTCTGTTACTGCCCAAAATACATCTAAAGAAGCCATCCACTAAATAACTCTCCAAAGCAAAAGAAGTGCCATAGTTTTCCTAGACCCAAGCTGGGTTTCTCAAATTCTCATTTGCAAGATGTAAGGATGCTGGTGTTCTTTCTTCCTGGCCCTCCTTTTTCCCCCTTTTTCCCCCTTTCCCTCTTTGGTGTGTGGTGTGATTGTAAGTAACGCTTGCCTTAAGAATCTCATTATTTGAACACGGAGCCATATTTCCTCTGAGAATTCTGGAGTAGCTTTGAGCTGGGGCTGTTCATTTCTCAAGTAATCACGCTGGCGTGATGGAGAGAGAAAATGGCAGCTGTTCACAGCTCAGGCCTTCAATTTTCTTCAGAGTCCAGTCACTCAAGTGTGTAATTACACGGGGGTGCGGGCGAGGCGTTAGCCCCTGTCAGGGAGCTGGGCTCAGGCCCTGCTGCTGCCTTTGCCAGTCAGTGCAAGCACAGCCAGCCCTGCCTTTGGCTTCTTGTTGTCATCCTGAGCAGCCCTTGCTGGAGCAGGACTGGAGCTTTCAGTGTTTGTCACTGGTGTGGCCGTGCCTCGCTGGCTCTGGTGGTGTGAGGGGCATTGGGGAGGCCTCAGAGAGCCTCCCTTGTGCCTTGCTCTTGGGTCATGCTTCACACCATCACTGCCTGCTAGTTCTGCTCAAGCAAAGCCCAGCTGGAGCCAGAATCACCAGGGAGACCTTGGTGGAGGAGCCACTCCTGGTTATCCAAATCCACAGTGCCACCTCACTGGGGGCACAGGGATTTCCCTCTGCAGTGGGAGCAGGAGCTCAGGAGGGACACCATGGTCACCCTTGGCACAGCTGGGTGTCCCTGAGCTTCTAGGCTCTCCATCAACCAAAAGACCATCATCACTCCTCTCCCACCCCGTGGCTCCAAACGTGCTGTGGTGTGTTTGGTGTGACCAGGGTGGCAGCTGTGGTGTGTTTGGTGTGACCACAGTGACAGGTGTGGTGTGTTTGTGTGACCATGGTGACTACTGTGTTGTGTTTGGGGTGTTTGGTGTGACCCCTGTGTTGTTTTTGGGGCCCAGGCTGTTGGTGTGGTTGGTGTGACCACAGTGACACCAATTTGGGGTGACCATGGTGACCACTGTGGTGTTTTTGGGGCCCAGGCTGTTGGTGTCTTTGGGCTCAGGGCTGCCTGTGGGGCTGTTATTGGTGGATCCAGGAGCCCATTATTAACCAGGGGCTCCAAGGATGCCTCAGTAATGCTGTTGTGCTGCCATCACTCACCTTTTCTAGCCAGCAGGCACTGCAGGCAGGGTGGGAACGGCTTCATCCTTCATACATCTGTTGAAGTGTGGTGTGATTTGTTGTGTGCTCATTTTCTGTGCCTGGCTTATGCACATCTTGGTCTGAGCAGGATGGAGTGGCTGCTGCCATGGCAGGGCCCCGTGTCCTGGGGGATTTCTGCTCCCTGGAGCAGCAGCAGAGCAGCACCAGGAGTCTGTGTTTCAAACCCAGCAGTTCTGTGTTCCTCTGTAGGACTTCTGTATTATTTGGCTTTGCTTCTTAATTCATTTTCCCTGGCAGGTTTGTCAATCCCACCTGCTGCACAGAGGTTTCCCCTCATCCTTTTCTATTCCCTGGCTCTTCAGATGGCCTGTTCTGGTCTGTGGGTGTTTAAGATCTCTTTAAACTTTTAGGCCTCAGCTCTTTCTCGTGGCAAATCCCTGTTTCATCTCACATTTCCCTGCTATGATTAATTTATCAAGACAAGCTGTTAAGTGCTGTGTGGAAGAATCACGTTAGAGGCTCCTAGAGGCTTCAGGGTGGGAGGGGAGAAGCTCACAAGAAGTGTTGAAGACTGTGGGATTATTCATGGGAATTGAAAGTATTTTTGGAAGGAAGTCTCTACTGCTGGCATTTTTTGAATGGATGAATTCAGGGGAGTTTTGGAACAGCGTTAACACTGCAAGTTTGTGCTCTTCAGTTTTGTTGTTTTATCCAGCCAGTCTAGGCAGCAAGGAAAGCCTGTGGATTTGCTCAGATCCAGGATTCTCTGGTTAGAAGGAATGTTATGGAGCCAGTCGAGTGCCGTGGCAGGAAATACAGAACATTATTCATGGGTTTAGTTAGCTTTGCTTAGCCTTGTCAGAGCAGTGGCAGATCCTGTTTCTGGTGTTGGCTGAAGCTGCTCAAAGCCTGGGTGGTTTTGTGGCTGTGGACTTGTGGGGACTTCTGAGGTTTGAGGTGATTTTTAGGTGGGTGTCAGGAGGTTCTGTGGCAGTGTAACTCTGGTCACCCTTCATGGGGAAGGTCTGGTGACCTTTACATGTTCCACAAGGTGCCTGGCTACAGTTTAAGCTCTTTGAGTTTTGCATTTGTACCAGAAGGAGAAACTTCTGGTACAAACCTGAAACTGGGTAATGGGAAAAGGTTTCCTGAGTCTCTCTGAGAAGTCAGCATTTCTCATGTGTTTGGGTGCCAAAACATGTGCTGCAAATGGGAGAATGGGAGATGGTGCCTGTCCCTTCTTCCACCTTTTATTTATGTGTGTGAAATCGTTGAATGGTGAATATTTGTGTCCTTGTCGGCACAGAATTGCAGGATAACCCAGGTCAGGGCTGCTGGGGATGCTGTGCTCCAGCCTGAGCGTGTGCTTGCGGGCTCACACTCCTTTGGGGGAGCACAGCTGATGTTTCCCCCCTCTCCAAGCACTTCTCCTTGTCTGTGTTGCCAGGACCAGCTGTGTGGCCGTGACCCCACGCTGACGGACGAGCTGATCAATATCCTGACAGAGCTGACCCAGCTCAGCAAGACAACCAACGCCAAGGTGGCGCTGAGGGCACGGCAGGTGAGGCTCTGCCCAGGTGTGACGGGGCTCTGGGGGTGAGGGGAGAGAGGAGGATCTGTCTCCGTGCTTCAGAAGGCTTGAGTTATTATTTTATTATATATATTACATTAAAACTGTATGAGGGCACGGCAGGTGAGGCTCTGCCCAGGTGTGACGGGGCTCAGGGGCTCTGGGGGTGAGGGGAGAGAGGAGGATCTGTCTCCGCGCTTCAGAAGGCTTGAGTTATTATTTTATTATATATATTACATTAAAACTGTATGAGGGCACGGCAGGTGAGGCTCTGCCCAGGTGTGACAGTGTTCACAGGGGTCTGAGGGTGAGAGGAGAGATGAGGATCTGACTCGGCGCTTCAGAAGGCTTGAGTTATTATTTTATGATATATATTACATTAAAACTGTACTTAAAGAATAGAAGAAAGGATATCATCAAAAGGCTGGCTAATAATAGAAAAGAATGAAAGGATGAATAACAAAGGTTTGTGGCTCTGAGCCAGCTGACTGTGATTGGCCATTAATTACAAACATCCAACATGAGCCAATCACAGATGCACCTGTTGCATTCCACAGCAGCAGATAATCAATGTTTACATTTTGTTCCTGAGGCCTCTCAGCTTCTCAGGAGGAAAAATCCTAAGGAAAGGATTTTTTATAAAAATTGTCTGTGACACCCAGGCTGCTCCTGCCTGCAGCTCAGCCCTGGGACACCCACTGCTCCTGATGTTTGTTTCCGTCACTGTGCACGTGGGGACAGTAGGTTCCTGTGAGAAGCACTTGGGGAGTGAAGCTAATTAACAGTGATTAACTGTGGTGCACTCCCAGCCACTGTAATATTTAAATTCAACGTGCGTTCCTTTGTCCCTGCTCCTCCAAAAAACGTTTTGTGTGGCTCACACAGGGGTTAGCTGTGAGTAGCCCGTGGTTTGTGTGATGGAGGAGGTGGGAACGTGTGGCCACTGTGGGTTTTGGTGGTTTTGTCATCTGCACGCCTGACCAGCATAGGCTGCCTGCATTGTGCAGGAGCAGCGTGGCTGGAGCTGGAACTCCTGGTTCCTCAGCTGTGGATCCATGTGTGCAGGATGAGCAGAGAGAGCCATTTGCACAAGAACCAGCTGCTCTTTGCAGCTGCTGAGGAGTTACCACAAAGAATTATGCTGCCCTTTTGCAGGGCTTCTCCCATCTCGGAGTTGGGCTTTGTCAGTTTTGTTCTAACCTGGAAATAATTGGAAAAACTCTGGACGCTGTAAATTCCTGCAGAACCGATTGGAATGTCACACAGGCACCCAGATATTGGTGTGAGCTTCCTCCTCAGCAGTTCCTTGAGCCTCCCTGTGTTGCCAGGAGGGGCTGAGAGGTTCCCTGACCCCAGAGTGTGATCACTGCTCTCACTGCATGCACCCTCCCCATCTCCAGCCTAAAGCAGGAAAGCTCACACTTGGGGCGGGGGGGGTTTCTCCTTTTATTTCAAAGCTTGGCTGTTGAAGATGAGCAGGGTGTTTGAAGCTGCTCAGTGACCTTCTGTTTCCTCCAGGATTGTGTTTGTGTCCTTGAACCTCCGCACAGCAGCTGGGGATGGAGCTGCAGCCCTTGTGCTGCTCTCCCACTTCATTTTCCCTGCAGGCTGCTTCCATTTCCTACCTCTGCCCCCTTCACCTGGGGCATTTGGTGCCTGGCACTGGTGGCTGTTCCCTCCCCTGCCCGGGAGCGGAGCCTGGGTGTCCCCACAGCTGCTGCCCACCCATGAGCAGCTGGGCAGCCCTGGCAGCTCTGCCCTGCTCAGTGCCACGCACTGATGGGCCTCGATTGGAGCTGTTCCCTGGGGAATTGCCAGTGACACCAACAGCAGACACAGATGAGCTGGGCAGGGAGAGGGCCCAGGATGCCTCCCCAGGGATGGAGCAGGCTGCTGGCCCTGCATGTTCCCTTCCCCTGACCCTGCCTGTGTCTCCCCAGGTGCTCATTGCCTCCCACCTGCCCTCCTACGAGCTGCGCCACAACCAGGTGGAGTCCATCTTCCTGTCAGCCATCGACATGTACGGCCACCAGTTCTGCATTGAGAACCTGCAGGTACCCCAGCCCCTCTCCTGGGCTCCCTTCTCGCTGACCTTCGCCTCCCTCTGCTGTCCAGCTTTGCCCTGTGCCAGTGTGGGGATGGCCTGGTGCCAGTTCTGCACCTTGCTGCCAGGGCAGAGGTGCTGGTTCCTCCTCTGGGCACCGGGCACGAGGGGATGGATGCAGCTGTGCCAGGGGAGGTCCAGGCTGGGCATTAGGGAAGGGTTCCTCCCCAGAACAGAGGGAGCTGGCACAGCCCCAGAGCTCCAGGGCAGCTGGATGAGCTCCTCTCACATGGTTCTGGTTTTAGTCCTGTGAGGAGCAGGGAGCTGCACTCAGTGATCCCTTCCAACTTCAGGTTTTCTGTGCTTTAATATTAAAAAGTCATAGTCCTTGATGAACAACAAGAAAAGCTTAGCAGTCAGAACTACCCAAGCTTGATCTGGGGTTTTTCCTTTTCTGCCTGATCCTGGTTGCAAGACACTCTTTTAAACCTCTGCTTAATGTGATCTCCCCTAGAAACTCATTTTGTCTGAGACATCCATCTTTGATGTGCTTCCCAACTTCTTCTACCACAGTAACCAGGTGGTGAGAATGGCAGCTTTGGAGGTGAGTTTATTCCCATTGAAAAAAAAAATTATATTTTAATTTTCCTGTGGATTTGGTTTATATTGAGCACTGTCTGTTTTGAGCAACCCTGCATGATCTAAGAGGGCTGTAGGTTGTGTGGGATGGGGCATGCTTAGAATTAATGTTAACAGCATTAACGTTGATAATTGAGTAAAATCTCAAATTCAGGTTATGTTTGTGTGAAGACTGCGGTTAGAATTAATGTTGACAGCATTAACACTGATAACTGAGTGAAATTAAAAATCAAGTTAAGTTTGTGTGAAGACTGAGGTGCTTGAAGGCAGAAGGTGAAGCTGCAGCCCGAGCACAGGATCATAACCCTGATGGTTCTGCCTTTCTCAAAGCACAAACTCCGGTTGAAGTCGAGTTTATCCAGGTGCTCCTTTGCAGGGATCTGGTTGTTCTGGACCCTCCAGGGGTGTCTGATGGCTCTGTGTCCCTGCCAGGTGTACGTGAGGAGAGCCTACATTGCCTACGAGCTGAACAGCGTGCAGCACCGCCAGCTGAAGGACAACACCTGCGTGGTGGAGTTCCAGTTCATGCTGCCCACCTCCCACCCCAACAGGTCAGACTGCCTCTGCAGGGGGCTTTGGGGAAAGGGGGCTTCGTTTCAGTGGGGTGGTTTTCGTGAGTTTTCTGGTTTTTAGCTGCAGCTTGGGTTGGACGTGATCTCTGGAATGGCAGTTCTGGCTGAATCCAGAGCCTTCCAAAAGGTGCAGTTCCAGGCAGAATGATCAGTTAATCAGAATTTCAATACAGAGCAGTCAAACAGTCCCTGTCCCCCTCCTGCCAGCCCTTTCTGACTGCTTGTGTGGCTCTGCTCCTCCCTGCCTTGGCTGCATAGGGTGACATATTCTCTAGCACAGGATTCTTTGATGGAGCAGACCAAGATCAGAGTTTTACACAAAATAAAACTCTGATTTATGTGGGGTTGGCACACTTTGATTTTCAGTTTTGCATTCCTTGTGACTACGACCAAAAACGACCAAAACCATGATGGTTTGGGCTACACAGCAGTGGTGATAGGGGCACTTATCCTGCTGCCTCCTCCTGGAGAGAAGGGTGGCATCTCCAGTTCATTTCAAAAAAGCAAACGTGATTATCAGACCTTGCAGCACTGTTGGGTTGAAGTGGTTTGGGCTTGGAAGGACCTTGCAGCTCCTTCCTCCCTTGGAAGGGCCTTACACGTTATCCCAAGGGCAGCTGCCCCGGAGCAGGTTGTTCTGGCAGTCTCTGGGCTCTGCCCATCCCCTCTTTCCCCCGAGAGTGGGAGCTCTGTGTGCTGTCCCTGCTGGCTTCAGGTCGCAGTGAGTCCCCGCAGCCACCGGGTGCCACTGTTGGTCCGTGCCGGGCCCCTCCTGCCTCCTTTGTTCCCCACATCTCTGCCCTGCTCTGGTTCTTGGTGGGCTCTGGTCTGGTTTCGTTGGGAACCCACCAGGAGCTGTTATGGAATGGTTTTCAGGCTCTGCTCTGCTGGGAGTGAATGGCTGTCCCCAGGCAGCCCCAGCCTCTCCTGATAGCAGTGGGACGTGTGCTGGGCTCATCTGTGTCCCTGCATTTCTGGAATGTTTGTACATAATTGCAGGCTATTTTTAGTGCCCCTTTGTCGTGCTCTTTCCCCCCCTTCCTTCTCCCTCCATTTCTCTCTGCTGGCCTCCGTTGCCTTGGCTGCTCTGGGCACAGCCTGGATCAGACAGGGCAGCTGGGAGAGGGGAAATGTTCCTTCCCTGCTCCAGGAGCAGCTCCTTGGCCTGAAATCTCCTCTGCCCTTACTCTGGCTCGGCTGGGGCAGGTTCTGAGCTCAGCCCAGGCTCCATGCATGGTCCTTGTGCAGGGGAGGCAGGATCAGGGGCAGGATCAGCTCCTCTCCAGCTGCCAGCGATGAATTTGGCCCCTGGGCAGCTCCTTGCCCTCCTCTGGGCTGGCTGGAGGTGCCCAGGGGCTGATGGTGGCACAGGGGCTCTGAAACCACACCTGCTGTTAAACCCAGGACAGGGAACTCTCCAAACCCTGACACTGTCCTGCTTAAATCTTCTTTGTTGTTCTTGACCATGGTCTGTGTTCATCGTGTGCTTTTCTGTGTCTTTTGTAGCACAAATTCTTAGGCTGAAAAGCCAAAAATGCATCCCAAGGGCAAACCCCAGAGGCAGAATATCCCAGAATGTCCCTGGAGGCTCTGCAGGGCTGGGGACCCAGAGCAGGTGCCAGGAGCCCTCAGGAGAGAGAGCATTCCCTCTGGGAGCTGCTGTTCTGTGATGCCACACGTTTTCCAGATATTTGTAATCCCTTTGTGTCAGATATCTGTGAAGCTTTGAGAGCCCCCAAGTTTTACTGAGGCAAGCATCCACACAGAGAAAACAGCAATAGTTTAAATTTCTAATTAGGTGTTTAAATTCGTATTTAAATTCTTCATTATTGGTATTTAACCCTGCTCTGCCTTTCCTTAATTGTGGCAGAAGCAATGCCAGTGACTCCCTGTGAGCTGGCTGATCACAGCTCAGGCTTTGTGCTGCCCACAGGGAGGCAGAGAGGACAGAAAAGCCCTTAAATGTCATGAAGTCACAGAGTGCAGCCTGCTCCTGGTGGGTGCTGTGGGCAGAATCTGATTGGGGAATTGTTTGTTTAAGTGAGCAGCAGACATCCTCATGCAGGAACAGCAAGGGGAGGTCACAGGGAGGAAAAGAGCTTTTAATGGGAGCCCCAGAGGGCTCTGTGGGTCCAATATCCCAGAAGCCAGATGAGATATCCCAGAAGCCAGGTGAGATATCCCAGAAGCCAGGTTGAATATCCCAAAATTCAGGTTAGATATCCCAAAATTCAGGTCAAATATCCCTTATCCCAAACAGGACTTCTTTAAGAACCCCACACTCGCATTCAGAGCAGCATGCAGAGATTTTTTCCTGCTGTCATTCTACACTGCTCTACTCACAAAATGTGAATTTCTGACCCAGTGACAGCATTTTCTGTGGGCTGTTTGCTGGAGCAGCCTCTGGCACCAATCTTTGGGTGCCAGGAGCGAGCCAGCTGTGGGCTCTGACCCCACCTGGAGCCCCAGAGGGGCACTCGGGGGGTGCCAGGGTCCCCTCCTGGTTGTGAGGGTGGGTTTTGGGGCAGGGAGGGATGGAGGATGGTCCCAGGACACCTGGAGGTCCCTGCAGCCCCGAGCTGGGTTTGATGTCAGTGGGGCAGCAGTGATGTGCTGCTGTTCCCTGGGCCTGCCTGCCTCAGAAAGGGCAGAGAAGGGGCTGTGCAAGGGGCAGCAGAGTGAGTGGAACCAGGATAATTTTATGCAAATTGGACTCGTGCAGCAGATTCAGCTCGGCTGAGTCACAGAGGGAGCGGAAGAATGAGGGAAGAAAGAGGGAGAGGGAAAAGCCAATCAAAATGTATGGTTGGAGGCATGTTTCACTGCCTTCTGCTGAGATCTGCTGCAGAAATGAGGAAACATAAGAGGAATGGCACTGGCCAGAGCCTGTGGAATTGCTCTTTCTGCTGTGGCACCGCTGTTAATGACTAAAGTGGGGTATTGAGCCAGCCTGGGCTGGTTCTGCTTTGCTGCCTCACTCCTGAGCTGTGCCCTGTGCTTTGCCCACAGCTGAGCCCTGCGTGGCCACGGGGCAGCTCCCAGAAAAAGGGAAATAAAGGAGGAGGGGGCCCGGGGAGCTGGATTCAGGGGGGCAGGAGCAGTGGGGCCAGGGGGAGCGATGGAGAGAGGGGCCAGGACAGGAACATTTCCAGCCCATCCTGGGATCAGAGCAGGCTCTGCAGGACAGGCTGTGAGCCTGGTGCTGCTGGGGGCTCTGGGGGGGCCCTGGCACACAGCCAGGGCATGGAAAGGACCTTGAAGATCTTCTATTCCACCTTCCCCCGTGCCAGGGTGTATCGCAGACATCTTTTCATGAAAAATCCTTTCTTTAGGATTTTTCTTTTTGAGAAGCTGAGAGGCCTCAGGAACAAAATGTAAACAATGGTTATCTGCTGCTGTGGGATGCAACAGGTGCATCTGTGATTGCTCTCATGGGGTTGTTTCTAATTAATGGCCAATCACAGTCAGCTGGCTTGCACAGAGAGTCCGAGACACTTCGTTGTCATTCTATTCTATTCTATTCTATTCTATTCTATTCTATTCTATTCTATTCTATTCTATTCTATTCTATTCTATTCTATTCTATTCTATTCCATTCCATTCCATTCCATTCCATTCCATTCCATTCCATTCCATTCCATTCCATTCCATTCCATTCCATTCTTAACCCTAACCCTATTCTATTCTATTCTATTCTATTCTATTCTATTCTATTCTATTCTATTCTATTCTATTCTATTCTATTCTATTCTATTCTATTCTATTCTATTCTATTCTATTCTATTCTATTCTATTCTTAACCATAACCCTATTGTATTCTATTCCATTCTATTCCTTTCTATTCTATTCTTAACCCTAATTCTATTCTATTCTATTCTATTCTATTCTATTCTATTCTATTCTATTCTATTCTATTCTATTCTATTCTATTCTATTCTATTCTATTCTATTCTATTCTATTCTTAACCATAACCCTATTGTATTCTATTCCATTCTATTCCTTTCTATTCTATTCTTAACCCTAATTCTATTCTATTCTATTCTATTCTATTCTATTCTATTCTATTCTATTCTATTCTATTCTATTCTATTCTTAGCCGGCCTTCTGATGAAATCCTTTCTTCTATTCTTTTAGTATAGTTTTAGTGTAATATGTACCATAAAATAATAAATCAGCCCTCTGAAGCACGGAGTCAGCTCCTCATCTCTTCCCTCACCCTCAGAGCCCTGTGAGCACCATCACAAGGGTGCTCCAAGCCCCATCCAGGCTGGACAATTCCAGAGATCCAGGGGCACCCACAGCTGATGTGGGCACCTCACACCCTCACAGGGAGGGATTTCTCCCTGACCCCCCTCTGAAGCTGCTCTCTCTCAGTTTCAGCCCATCCTCCCTGTGCTGTTTCACTCGTGTGCAGAGGCAGGAGAGGCTCCCAGAGCCCCAGGTGCCCCTCTCGAGGCTGAGCTGAACATTTGTTGTGCTGTTTTCTGTCCCTCTCTTTGCTGAAAGCCTTCCAGGGACGGCCACAGGAGGGTTCCTGCTGGGGTAGGAACTGCCAGTCCTCTCTCCATGCTATTTTTTCCCACTCAAGTGGATCACATGCAGCTCTGCCACTCCTTGCCAAGCTCAAAAAATAGTCCCAACCCCCTGAGGGCTGGAGGCCAGTTCTGTCCTGAGCACAGGCTCTGCAGCACAGGGTCTGTCCCCACCATCCCCCAAATTAAATACTTAATATTTAAATACTACTTAATACTACTTAATTTAAACTATTTAAATACTAATACTAATATAAATATTATAATAATAAATACTAATAAATAGAATAATAAATATATTAAATAAATATAATAATAAATACATTAAATAAATATTCTAATAAGAAATAAAAATTATAAATATTATAATAAACAAGTATTATGATAATTAATATTAATATAGTTTATAACAATAAATATATTAAAGAAATATAACTATAAATATTATAATTAATACTAATAAATATACTAATATACAAATATATAGTAATAAATACTAATACTAATATAAATGCTAATTTAAATGACACTTAATAAATACCTAATACTTAAATACTACTCTGTGGTACTTATAACAGATATGGTTTTAGGTATTTTTCCCCATATGGTTTAAGACTATGGGAATTTTTTGTTTCTCAGTAATGCACCCAGCACATCCCCTTGCAGTGGAGGTGACTCTGCTGTCACCAAACCAGTCTGGGAAAGATGTCCTCAAATTAGCATTCAGATTGTTGTTTTGAGCCTTTAGGTTGTTGTTTTGAGCCTCCAGGTTGTTGTTTGAGCCTCCAGGTTGTTCTTTTTAGCCTCCAAGTTGTTGTTTTGAGCCTCCAGGTTGTTGTTTTTAGCCTCCAGGTTGTTCTTTGAGCCTCCAGGTTGTTGTTTTTAGCCTCCAGGTTGTTGTTTTACCCTCCAGGTTGTTGTTTTACCCTCCAGGTTGTTGTTTCAGCCCCCAGGTTGTTCTGTTTGGCCCTGAGTGCTGACAATCCCCGGTGTGCCATGGTGCTGTGTTTCTTTGTCCCTGCCTGGCGGGAGCTGTGCGTGGGCTGCTCTCAGCCTGCAGCTTTGGCACTGAGCATTGGCTGCTTCTCCTGCACCTGTTGCAGTTTCCCTGTGTGAGATGCTGATTTGTTTTTCTCTTTGTTTCTTTGTTTTGTGCATCTCTGCTGTTTGCTGCTCTGTCGGGGAGCGCGGGCCCTCGCTCTGGGCTCGGAGGGGACCACGGAAGGTGCGCGGGGCTGAGGGTCCCTGGCACATCCCAGGTGTTCTCCTGGGAAATGGCATTGTTTGCATGGCCTGGCTGTGCCCTGTGGGGCAGGGAGGCCCTGGCAGCTCTCCCTGATGTGGGGCAGCCCCTTGGGAAGGTGTTGCTGGTTGTTTGATGATGGTTCTGTGTGATGGCTCTCACTAACCAGTCTGATTAACTGTGCTTGTTTGATTTCAGAGGGAACATCCCCACCCTGAACAGGTACAGTACCCACCATCTTCTCAAATTCCAAATCCACACTAGAAAGGAGCCTAACCCTGAGTGTTTCAGCATGTTTTGTTGTAGTGCCCTTCTCTTTGCTTGGGAAACTCTCAACCATAACTCTTATTTACCTCCTCTTTTCCTCTCCCTTTGTCTAAAACATGTTTTCAGCTTCTCTTTAAAAAAAAACCCCAAAACTTTGCATGCAGCAATCTCTGTAATTAAATTTGCTGTGTGACTCAGCTCATCTGCAGCGTGTTACACAGCAGAATGTTGTCCTAGGATCTTTTTTGGCACTGAATTCCCAGGTTTGGGTCCCAGGGTGCCACAGTGACCCCAGGCAGCTCCTCCCAGCCCTCCCTGGTTTCTTGTGCATGGCTTGGGATTTGTCAGGGCTCTTTCACCTCCCTCACACCCCAGATGAATCTACATCTCAAACAGCTGACAGCATGTTTTGTTGTGCTTTGGACACTAATTTTTCCTCCTGTGTCTCAGTTGAGAAGTATTTCTTGTTTTAAATAATAGATGAAAAATGTCTGCTGTCTCTTTGTTCAGTTCCTGCTCTGTGATAGTTTTTGTGTGAGTTGTAAGAATGTACACCAAGGCATGTCCTGAAAAATCCCCCTCTTTCAAAACCTGAATCCCTGTTATTTATTGCTGCTTACAAGCCTATTTAGGGAAAAATAGTAAAAATGGGCCTGGAAGTCTCACGGCTCTTAATCAGAGATAAATTGCAGAAACAGAGAGTGACTTTAGGCATGGAGGGCCATTAATCACCCTGCTGATAGTTCAGGCTTGTTGGCACCGGGCTCAGGGCTGGATCTCAGTGGGTTTGGTGTGTGGCAGGGAGGAGATCCCAGCAGGGCTGGCTCAGCCAGGTCCTGGTTCCTCACACAGTGAGCAGCCTCTGCATTTCACAGCTCTGAGGCTCCAGAATCCATTCCCTCCTTTCTCCCCCATCTCCTCCAGTTTTGGCAGCAAAATTAACGTGTCCCCAAGCCCAGGGAGAGCAAGGGAGGTCCCTGGGTCTCTTGAGAAGTGTCACCACCTTGCAGGCAGCTCTGGAAGGGAGTCAGAGTTAAGATGAGTCTGCAGTACAGCTCAGAAATTGGTGATAATTACTGCAGAGGAGGCAGAGCCCAACTGTGGTCACCAGAGGAAAGTCCAATATCTCATTGTGGGAAAAGCTTCTTCTGCCAGTCTTGGCCATGGCACTGTGAATCTTTAAAAAAACACAAAAATCACAGAATTGTTGAGGTTGGAAAAGACCTTCATGACCATGGAGTCCAAGCTGTGCCCGATGCCCACCTTGTCACCCAGCCCAGAGCACTGAGTGCCACATCCAGCTGTTTGTTGAACAGAAAGGGTGGGAATGAGAGGGTAAGACTCAGTAGAGAACTTTGGACAAGTCACTGTACCGTGCTGCGTTTGAGCAGTGAAAATTATAGTCCAAATATATTCCATATATATTATGGAATCAGTAAGTTAATACAGCCTGTGTGAAAATGTACTGAATCCTTCAAGTGTCAAATCTCAGAATTGCTGCTGCTTGAGTCATGTTCCACCTGTAAAGCAAAACATAAAGACAGGAGGAGAAATAGGAGGGAAATTCAGTCAGAATTCTCCTGTCATCTCGAGAAATACCCGTTTTAAGGGGTTATAGCGTTATTTGCTGACTCTGGTTGTTTCTGTCATTGAGACAGCATCCAGGGAGGGTGGCACCAGAGCTATGGCAGGGCTCTGGACAGGCTGAACAATCCAGCAGAGATTGCCCATCCAGGGAGGGTGGCACCAGAGCCATGGCAGGGCTCTGGACAGGCTGAGCAGCCCAGCAGGGATTGCCCAGCTGCTGCAGACATCTTTTATGAAAAATCCTTTCCTTAGGATTTGTCCTCCTGAGAAGCTGAGAGGCCTCAGGAACAAAATGTAAACAATGGTTATCTGCTGCTGTAGAGTGCTACAAGTAGATCTTTGATTGGCCCATGTTGGTTGTTTCTAATTAATGGCCAATCAGTCAGCTGGCTCGGATAGAGAGCTGAACCACAAACCTTTGTTATCATTCCTTCTTATTCTATTCTTAACTAACCTTCTACTCTTTTAGTATAGTTTTAACATAACATATATCATAAAATAATAAATCAAGCCTCCTGAAACATGGAGTCAGATGCTCATCTCTCCCCTCCTCCTCAGACCCCTGTGAACACCACCACACAACCCAGCCACGCTGCAGAGCGCTGCCCAAACCTGCTGCCATGCTGTCCCCTGCCCCTGCTGACTGTGCCCTTGCTGCCTTGCTCCTTAGGATGTCCTTCTCCTCCAACCTCAACCACTATGGGATGGCTCACGTGGCCAGCGTCAGCGATGTGCTGCTGGACAACTCCTTCACGCCGCCGTGCCAGCGCATGGGGGGCATGGTCTCCTTCCGCACCTTCGAGGACTTCGTCAGGTGGGTGCCCCTGCCCTGGGGCCTGGCAGGGCTGGGGGGAGGCTTTGCCAGGCCTACAGTCAGGTTTAGGTGGTCCTTGACGCCAGCAGGGGCTATTTGCAGGTCACTAACAGGACAGGACTGCTGGAACGTGCCTTGAGCTGTTTCATGTTCAGCGTCAGTCTCATTACGTGGTGGTGACAATGGGAAGATGCCAGCAGCTCACATCCCACGCAGCAGACAGAGAACTTGATGTTATGACTCACTTTATAAGTTTCTTGACCAATCACACAAAGCAAAAGCACATTGACAGTATTTTTATCTGTATAGTATATATTCTATATTGACAGTAGTTCTATCCAATCACTATAAGCACAGGTACCTTTGGTTAAACACTGCTTGCTTATTTCAAATACAGTACCTGCTTGTAAGCCTTGAAACACAATGCACAGAGCTCCATTATTAAGTTTTAACCTTCCTAATATCTTGCTAGAAAAACTTTTCTGTAGCTTAGAGAGTTATTCTAGACAAGTGTTAATACACAGACCATTGTTCTAGTTGTCTTTGCCTTTCTACAGTTTAAATAATTTTTTTGCTGACCAATCTCATGGCTGCTGCTTAGCTCCAATCACAGTTTGGCTGTATCTAAGGCCTGCCTTTTGCAGCTTTCCCAAACCCCTCTGATTTTGTAGATTCCCACAGTCCTGGGCGTGTTTCCCTGCTTGGATCCCTGCGTGTGGCCCAGGCTGCAGGAGGAGCAGTTTGCACACTGAGGGATCAGCACCCCGGGTTCTGCTGGTTGGGAACGTGCTGGTGTCTCCTGATGCTGTGTGGATGTGTGTGGGGGGCAGTTCTTTGTGCTTCCAACCTTTTGGCACAGGCAAACCCCTCAGCCCACACCCAGGAGGTTCAGACCAATGCTGGCCAGTGCAGACCCTGGTTTGAGGGATTGCCTCCTGATCTTTGAGCCCAGCAGGGAGGGAGCCCTGTGCTGGCTGGGCTGGAGGGGTCAGTGCAGGGTGCTGTGTGTGCTGCAGTGCTGTGGTGCTCACTGCTCCTTCCTCTGTGTCCCAGGATCTTTGATGAAGTCATGGGGTGCTTCTGCGACTCTCCCCCACAGAGCCCCACGTTCCCCGAGGCCGGCCACGCTTCCCTCTACGATGAGGACAAGGTAGGGGTTTGTTTGTTTTTCTGGAAGGTTCTCTGGGGCTGGATGCTCCTCCCTGGCTGAGTGCTGGCAGCAGGAGTTGGGAGCTGTGTGTATTTATGGCTGTGATTTGCCTGCCTGTTCCACAGCAGGTGACTCGGCGTGGGCGGCCGCTCCCAGCTCTGCTCCGCAGCTCAGCTCTTGCTCCCCATGTAAATTTAGTTTATGGCTTTTAGCATCAGCACAATTCCTGGATCCACAGCACCATAACAGAGTTTAAACCCACCATTAAGTCTCCAGACCCTCTCTGTGCACCAGGATGTTGAACTGCATCTTCAGCTGTCTTTGTCCTCCGTCTGACTTGCTGTGTTTCCTGTCTTACAGCCTTCCCAGTCCCCTTAAATCCTGACCCATCCCTCTGCTCTGCCTCTTGGAGCTGTTTTTGGGAGGGAAAGCTCAGTGGAGCCTCTCAGTTTGTGCAGAGATGTGGAGAACAGGTGCAGAGGAGGCAGGTGGTCCCTAATCCATAGGGATGGAAGTCCAGTTTCCCTTAGACACAGGATCTGCTCCACAAGAGTGGGAAGCTCTGCTGGAAAACAGCCTGTGTCCAGAACAGGGCTTTGTTTTCCTCTGCTCCATTGATCCTGATGTGTGGAAGCACTGTAGCCTTTTCCAGAACATTACTGTCAACTTTAATGTCCTCAGATCCCTCTCTCTGCATCCCCCTCACCTCACCGAGGTAATTTCCTGTCCAGTCTCAGTTTTTCCCAGTTAATCACAGGCTCCTGGAGGCTGAATTTGTAATTCCTTGGAGCTCAAGTGGAATTGATGTTTCCACATCATTTCATGTTGTTGTAGATACGGAAACTCACACTGTTTTGCCCCTACACTTTGATTAATTTAATTAACCTTCCTTGATGCCAAAGTCCTCTAGTGTCCTTGTGCTGCATCTGGTAAAGAGAGGCCCTGACCCTGTGCCCTGTCTCATCCTTGAATTCTCCCAAGGAGGCTCCTGTTTGGTGCTTGTGGGCATTGACTTCTGTGAAACTGCAGATTTCTGAGGCTGTCTGGCCAAGAATTTCCCTCATAGAGTTCCCTGGTGCTCTGCTGAGGTCCTTTCCTCCAGAACATCTCTAAAGCTGGGTTTAGGGAGCCTGTTCTGAGGTGCTCACTGTTAATCACTGCTCCATGGGGATCTGGGAGGTGCTCACTGTTAATCACTGCTCCATGGGGATCTCAGAGGTGCTCAGTGTTAATTTCCTGCCCCATGGGGATGTTCCCTGTCCCTGCAGAGTGCCCGGGAGGAGCCCATCCACATCCTCAACGTGGCCATCAAAACCGACGGCGACGTGGACGACGACGGCCTGGCTGCCATGTTCAGGGAGTTCACCCAGAGCAAGGTGAGCCCCTCTGCCCCTCTGGGGTGTGCAGGACAGCTTGGGGAAGCCCTAACTCTGTGCTCCCAGGCTTTGGGGTGGTGTGGTTTGGTTTCAAAGCACACACACTGCAGTCACATCCTCAGTTTATCCCCTCTGGAGCCTTCCCATTGCTTTGGGTGCAGCTGCACCTTCCTGAAGGCACCAGGTCATTGTTGCTCCTTCTAATCTGTCAGGCCAGGACTTCTTCCCTTTAGTTTTTGATGGGATGAAAGATTTGGAAGGTTTTAAACACATCAGGTCAATCTTCAGTAACTGTCTCCACACGCTATGAAAAATGGGTTCTGTCCCTTTCCCTGGTGATAAAGTTGTTGGAGGAGCAGCAGAACCATGTAAAATAGCATTAAAATGTCCTGTATTTGTGTGTTACCATAGTCCTAATGCAATTAAAGTTTATTGCCCTTGTTAGGGTGCTGGAGCATCCACCCTACACAACATTGCTGGCATGAGGAGGAATTCTTTGGAATGTTCTGTTGCTCCTTTCTTAGTGTGGGATGCACCTCAGAGTCCCAAATGTCAGTGCTGGGACAGCCTGGGTTGGGAACAGCCTCCTTGTGTCCACCCTGGGCTCTGCCTGCACCTGCTTTTGTGTGGTGGGAAGAATTCCAGTGGTTTGTGGGGCTGAAAATCCCACCAGGAGCTGGGATCCTGGTTTGGGAAAGCTCATTGTATTTCCAGCTTCTCAGTGTGGAATATGGGAACACACCCTGCAGAAATCAGGGGTTCCAAAATGAGACTGGCACCCACATGGCTTCAGCAGCCTCCTGTCTCTTTAAACAAGGAAAACAATCAAATCCAAGAATTAAAACTAGTTCTGCTTTTCATCTGCTTGATCATGCTCCAGGCGTTTTATGGGAGGGGATAAAAGGAAAGAAATAAAATATATTACCAAAAAAAAAAAAAAAATCCAAAACCACATTAAACTATCAAATAGGTTGATCCAAATTGTCCAAATAATCTTCCAGTCCCAGCATGTTGTGTGTGGTTTTTTTAATAGAAATTAGGATCATATACTTGTAAATGACTTGTGGAGGAGATTGAGGCAGTCAGTGGAAATGGAGTTTCTCCAGGTGCTGATGGCTAATCGCTCTCTAATAGCTGTGGCCTTGCTGGGAGACCCACATTATTACCATGTAATCAGAATCCTGTTGCTCTGCTGTTATTGTCTGCCACTTGTGGAATTTTAAAAGCAATAACAATTTTTGCTTTTTAAATCATGGCATTATTAAAGTTATTTTCTTCTTCTTGCCATGAATATAGTCACTGCTGCTCATTTCCAAAGGGCTTAACCTTAGTAAAACATCACAGTCTGTGCAGAGAGGGGCTGGTTTGCTCCTGCTTGAGCTGAGCTGTTGTTCCTTCTTTTAAATTGGAAGAGGGAGGAGGAAGGAGAAAAGTTTGAAAAAGTTCAAAAGGCAATCCAGGATATTTCCTGCACAATTCAAAAGGCAATCCAGGATATTTCCTGCACAATTCAAAAGGCAATGCAGGATATTTCCTGTACAATTCAAAAGGCAATCCAGGATATTTCCTGCACATTCAAAGGCAATGCAGGATATTTCCTGCACATTCAAAAGGCAATCCAGGACATTTCCTGTACATTCAAAAGGCAATCCAGGACATTTCCTGCACTGTTCAAAAGGCAATCCAGGATATTTCCTGCACTGTTCAAAATGCAATCCAGGATATTTCCTGCACATTCAAAAGGCAATGCAGGATATTTCCTGCACTGTTCAAAATGCAATCCAGGATATTTCCTGTACATTCAAAAGGCAATGCAGGATATTTCCTGCACTGTTCCAAAGGCAATCCAGGATATTTCCTGCACAATTCGAAGGCAATCCAGGATATTTTCTGTACATTCAAAAGGCAATGCAGGATATTTCCTGTACAATTCAAAAGGCAATGCAGGATATTTCCTGCACTGTTCCAAAGGCAATCCAGGATATTTCCTGCACATTTAAAAGGCAATGCAGGATATTTCCTGCACATTCAAAAGGCAATCCTGGACATTTCCTGTACATTCAAAAGGCAATCCAGGATATTTCCTGTACATTCAAAAGGCAATGCAGGATATTTCCTGCACTGTTCCAAAGGCAATCCAGGATATTTCCTGTACAATTCAAAGGCAATCCAGGATATTTCCTGCACTGTTCCAAAGGCAATGGGGGATATTTCCTGCACATTTAAAAGGCAATGCAGGATATTTCCTGCACATTCAAAAGGCAATCCAGGATATTTCCTGTACATTCAAAAGGCAATCCAGGACATTTCCTGCACATTCCAAAGGCAATCCAGGACATTTCCTGCACTGTTCAAAGGCAATGCAGGATATTTCCTGCACTGTTCCAAAGGCAACCCAGGATATTTCCTGCACGGTTTGGGGGTGGCTTTGCTGCGTTCCTGCCCAGCCAGGCTCAGCCTGAGCTCACTGCTCTGTGGTTCATCCCCTTCCCTGCTCAGGGGAAGGGATCTGGGGGCTTGTGCTGCCAAAGGAGCAGCAGGTGGGAAATCCTCCCTCCAGGGGAGCAGGGGCTCAGAAGGATCTGCAGAGATTTTCCACTGCACAGAGGGTTCCAGCCTGCTTTAGCTGTCCTTTTTCTGCACTCCAGTCACTGTTTGCACCCTTGTTTTTGCAGAAATCAGTCCTGATTGAGCATGGCATTCGGAGGCTGACGTTCCTTGTGGCACAAAAGGTATTTCCACGTCTCTCCTGATGCTCACACCTCCCTGCTTTCTACATTGGCATCTGACATGGTTTTCCCCCAAATTTAATGCTGTATTTATTGTATTTAGTTCTCTCTTCACTGTTTTTATCCTCTAAAACTCGAGATGGTCTTCATGAATTCGCTTAAGAGAATTAATTTACAATTGTACGCAATCTTGACGCCTCTTGTATTCTTGAATTAATTAATTTTTGATTTTAATCCTAATTGCTAGCTGTCTTCTGCTTTGTTTTTTTCTTCCTATGTGTGTATGTTTCGTTTGTAAGGACTTCAGGAAACAGGTCAACTATGAGGTGGACCAGAGATTCCATGTAAGTAAAAAGGGCCTGGAGCAGGGTGGCATTGCTGCTGCGAGGCCAGGGGACACCCAGGGGGCTCTGGCCTTCTCATTTGGACCTCAGGCAGGCATTTCATGCCCACACCCTGTCAAAGTGAAGAGTTGAAGTGTTTATGTATTGAAGTATTTATAGTATTTATTTGGAAATCTGGCTGCAAACCAGGCTGTGCCCGTGGCATTGAGAGTGTCCCTGGTCACCTGGCTGAGCTCAGGAAGCCACACTGACAGAGATCCCCTTGTGTTCCAGTGGTTCTTGTGTTCCCTTTCTGTTACAAAGTGCAATAATCAGTGAAACCTTTGTATTTCCTATGTAGTTTGGTGATTCCTTTTGGCCTCTTACTGACTTTAAAACAACTTCGGTCACTGGAGGGACTTGTTAAATTTTGCAGAGTGGTTTTGTGGTGTGGGAAATGTTTGATGCTCTTACTGCTGGGAATTCCTTCTTTCCCCAGGTCTGGGCATGAGTGGGGTCTGGTTTAGGTGGCAATGTCAGGCATAAACCAGATTTTTGTCTCTTGGGCATCAGTGAGATCTGGTTTAGGTGGCAGTGTAAGGCATAAACCAGATTTTTGTCTCTTGGGTCTCTGCTTTTCAATTCTGGAAGTTGTCAGGAGCCTTTGAAGTGCAAGAAACTCCCCCTGTGCTCAACACAGCTGGTCTGGGAAGGTTTATGAAGGGAAAACAAATCAGCAGAAATAGTGCTTGAACCTGTCACCACGTGGGAATTGCTGCTCACAGCACAGGTACAGAGGTGTCAGTCAGCAGCTTAGGAAACTGGATTTTGTGGAGAGTCTTTTGGGACATTTAGCAAGAAAATCTGGGCTTTAGGTGTGAAAAAGGAAGTTTTGGAGAACAGAATGGGCGCTGAAAAATGGGAGGTGCTGAGTTAAGTGCTGTGGGACGTGCCAGAGGTCAGAAAGGAGGCACAGAACAGAGAGAACCATCCCAAGCTCTGCCTGCACCCTCAGTGTGGGCTCACCTGGCTGCAGAGCTTGGGGAGCACCTGGGAGCTGCTCTGTCACTCTGTCCTTGCTGTCTGCTGCCCCAGCCCCTTCATTACTGGACCAACCATTAACTTAGCCAGACCCGGGCTCGGGTTTGTTTTTGTTTTAATTACAGTCTATATAATTAGTTCCCAGCATGTTGAGGTAATAGAGAGTTGCTCCAGCAAGCTTCCAATTTCCTCATCTCATTAGGTTTTTAACGTGATTATTAGTATAATAATCAACTCTGATGATTTCTGGTGCAGCTCCTCGCGTTCTGCAGTTTGCAGGGTGTCTTGATTGGCTAATTTAGGCAAATTATTTTGATTGTCTTGATGATGGTTGGTTGATTAGAACACAGCAGGGGTATAATTCTTCTGCCTAGGAAATGGAGCACTCTTTTGGATTTTGGTAGCAGGGCACTGAGGATTTTTGTGTGTGTGCACATCTAATTATGATATTTGCCCAGCACACCAGTGAGGTGCCCTGGAAGCAATTCCATTAGTGGTGGAATGAGCCTGGAGATGGTGGGAGAAGCTGGCAGCATGCAGGGGGGACAGGTAGGAGGGATGGGGAGAAGCCAGGAAACATGGAAGAGGTTTTCTCTTAGATGAGGCTCACAGACAATTGATGTATTGAGTGAGCCTGGATTTTTAGGCAGCATTTCTTGTACCACTGCTTATTTTGGAAGGGTTGCATTGCAAGTCCCAGCTGCTTCATACAGGAGAACAATTTGATTGCAAGTCCCAGTTTTCCTTGGGAAGAGAGTATTTCTGGCAGTAATGGTATGGAGAGAGCTGTAGAATAAGATCATTGTTGTGTGTACATCTGTGTCCATAACAGAGTGTTCCTATCACTCCAGACATTTCCACTGGAATTTTAATCATACCAGACCTAGAAAAAGTTTCCCTCTACTGTCTGGACACTTGTTATCTGTTAATAACTGACAATAACAATCTAAAGCCAATCAAGCAGCCTCTTCTGCATTAGTGAGGGCAGGTTTGAGCTGCCTCTGCTGTCCTGAAGGTGATTTGGTTTTCCACCCCCTTTGTGATGTTGGGAAGTGGCTGGAAACAGCTTGTGTCACCTGCTGTGCTGGGGTGCTGCCCCAGGAGTGGCCTGGGAGCACTCTGGGCACACCAGTGCTTGCTTTGGGGACACTAACACTGCTGTTTTCATTTTCAAACAGAGGGAGTTCCCCAAGTTCTTCACCTTCCGTGCCCGGGATAAGGTGAGTTGGATGTTCTTAATACTTGTCTCCAAGTGTTGGCTTGGAGTTGCATGCAGTGATTCACTGCTCAGAACCAGGACAAAACCTTCTGGTTTCTGTGGAAAAGAAGGTTTTTTGAGGGGGGTGGGCTTGAGAACTTGCTGCCCTGCAGTTTGTGTTATTCAGCAATTTCACAGCTCCCAGTGCTGTGTGAGATGGAAGCATCTGGGTTGGATTTGTTTGAATGTTTAGAGTTTGAGTTAAATATGAGATTTCACAAGGGGCGTTGTGGGGTTCTTCCCTGAGTGTTTCACCTCTGCAATGCCCTCTTTCCCCGCTGTGCTGTGTCCCTGCAGTTTGAGGAGGACAGGATCTACAGGCACCTGGAGCCTGCCCTGGCCTTCCAGCTGGAGCTGAACCGCATGAGGAACTTCGACCTGACGGCCATCCCCTGTGCCAACCACAAGATGCACCTCTACCTGGGGGCTGCCAAGGTGGAGGTGGGCACAGAGGTCACAGACTACAGGTTCTTCGTCAGGGCCATCATCAGGCACTCGGACCTGGTCACCAAGGTGGGTTTGTGCCCGTGCAAGGCTGTGGGTGAAGGCAGGGTCACCCTGGGGAGCTGCAGGAGCCAAAAGGGACCATTCCCTGTGTGGAGGGCTGGGGTGGTGCCCTCTCCTTGCTGGTGCTGCTCTCAGAACCAGCCCTTTGGAGTTGCTGTGCTCCAGGGAGATTTTTCAGGGCCCAAGATGAGAGTCATAAATCCTTAGATCTTGAGGCAACACTGGCTTGCCCTGTGTGGTTTCAGATTTACTGTGAGCTTAAGGAGGGCACAGGGCAGCCAGGGGTGGGACCCAGGCACTGGGAGCACTGGCTCTGTGCTGGGGATGGATCTGCTCCAGGGCTGCACGTGGGGTTTGTCCTCTCCATCCCACCCTCCTGCAGCTCTCCAAACTGTGGAGAATTCCTCTCCATTTTCCCCTCCATCCCACCTCCTGCAGCTCTCCAAACTGTGAAGAATTCCTCTCCATCTTCCTCCCCATCCCACCCTCCTGCAGCTCTCCAAACTGTGGAGAATTCCTCTCCATCCCACCCTCCTGCAGCTCTCCAAACTGTGGAGAATTCCTCTCCATTTTCCTCTCCATCCCACCCTCCTGCAGCTCTCCAAACTGTGGAGAATTCCTCTCCATTTTCCCCTCCATCCCACCCTCCTGCAGCTCTCCAAACTGTGGAGAATTCCTCTCCATCTTCCTCTCCATCCCACCCTCCCGCAGCTCTCCAAACCTTGCTTTCTGGGGCAGTGGTTTGTGAGCCAGAGCTCAGTGTTTGTTGGCACTCCTGGCAGGAAGCCTCCTTTGAGTACCTGCAGAACGAGGGTGAGCGTTTGCTGCTGGAGGCCATGGACGAGCTGGAGGTGGCCTTCAACAACACCAACGTGCGCACGGACTGCAACCACATCTTCCTCAACTTCGTGCCCACCGTCATCATGGACCCCTCCAAGGTGGGACCTCCAGCCCAGCTCGTCCTTCCAGGGCTTCACTTGTCAGAAATAAAATGTTTTCTGTTCATAGAATCACAGGAGCATAGAGTGGTTTGGGTGGAAGGGACCTTAAAGCTCATCCTGTTCCAACCCTGACACCTTCCACTGTCCCAAGCCCCATCCAACCTGTCCTTGGACACTCCCAGCCTTTGCCAGGTCCTCTCCACTCTCATAATCAGGAATTCCTTCCCAATATCCCACCCATCCCTGCCCTCTGGCACTTTAAAACCGTTTTGTTGTGCAGCTCAGCTCCACTGTGTAAACTGAGGGACAATTGTTGGAAATATGTTTTGTATTTGAAACCAAACCTATTTTTTCATTGTGTGTTTGAGGTAAACAGTTTTAATAAGGAAGCAGGTCTTCTGTTTGTTGCAAAAGTCGAGATTCCATCCAAATAAAACATGAGCTAAATTAGGAGCTTAAAAAGAATCTGTAAATTCAGCTACAAAAGTGCCTCATTTTCAGTCTCTGGTGCAAAACCACAGAGATGAACGTTATAAATAAATGAACATTAAATTTTGTAGATGCACAAGTGAAAGTGTTCAGGCATAAAGGATGTTTGTGGCTAGCAGAATCACCACAAAACAAGTCCCAGTCCCAAGCCCAGGCTGAATTTAGCTGGAAATCAGCATTCAGTTCATGAGTACCCAAAGATGAGAGCTGACCTTTCCTGAGGAGAGCAGCCGAAAGTTAGAAAGATGAATTTGGTATCAAAATAACTCTCTCTTGCTTGCTGACTTTTAAATCATGATTAAAAATTGGTGGCTTAAATCACTTTTGGATGAGCCTTACCTGGTGCATCCAGAGCTGTTGGTTCCCAGGAAGTTCAGAAGAAGCTGGAATATTCACCCCTGGAAGTTGGGCTGCCCTCAGATACGAACCATGACTTTTCCTTGAGCTGCTGTGCAAAAGAGACTTTTTTTGGGAAAATTGCTTAAGCCAGCCTATAAATTGCCTTCTTTTAATATGTGCTTTGCCCACAGTGGTATTTTATAAAGTTTAATAGAAGAGCAGAAGGCCCAGCTCCAAGTGGTAATTGCTTTGTTGATTTAAAGCTCCGTGCAGGCAGTGAAATGTGATTATTGTGCATACAAGGGCTACAAAACTGCTTGCCAAGGATTTGGCTTCCCTGGATTCTGTAGCTCCCAGGTGTGAGCAGTGCCTGTGCAGGGGAGGCAGGGGCTCCCTGTGCTGGGGTGGGCTGTGCTGGTTGGGCTTGATGATCACCAAGATCTTCTACAACTTAATGATTCTGTGTGCCATGAGGAAGCAGGGATGTGAATCCAGCACTGTCCCACTACATCAATCCCCAGGTGGAGTTCCTGCGTGTCTCAAGGCATAGGATGAGGAGGGACAGGGTCACCAAGGTGCTGTCACTGCACTGGGCACACTGTGCTGATGTGTGGTGCTTCTTCACCACCTCGGAGCCGTGGGAAGAGAGGGACGCAGAGCAGTGATGGATCCAGGAGGAATCCCAGAATGGTTTGGGTTGGAAGGGACCTTAGAGCCCCTGGCACAGGCAGGGCCACCTCCCAGCCCTGCTGAGGAAGTCTCAGAGCCCTGCTGAGGAAGGTTTTTCCCCCTTTTCCCCCCTGTGTGCAGATCAAGGAGTCGGTGCGCTCCATGGTGAGGCGCTCCATGGCGATGCGCTACAGGAGCCACCTCCAGGAAGAATCCCAGGATGGTTTGGGTTGGAGGGGACCTTAGGGCCCATGTCACTGCACCCTGGCCCAGTCAGGGCCATCTCCCAGCCCTGCTGAGGAAGGCTTTTCCCCCTTTCCCCCCGTGCAGATCGAGGAGTCGGTGCGCTCCATGGTGATGCGCTACGGCAGCCGCCTGTGGAAGCTGCGCGTCCTGCAGGCCGAGCTGAAGATCAACATCCGCCTGACGCCCACGGGCAAGGCCATCCCCATCCGCCTCTTCCTCACCAACGAGTCGGGCTACTACCTGGACATCAGCCTCTACAAGGAGGTGACAGACTCCAGGACGGGCCAGGTGCGTCCCTGAGGATGCAGGGCTGGGTGGGACCGTCAGGACGGGGATGTGCTCCTTCCTCTGTGGGCTGTGGTGTTTCTAGGGAATCGTGGAATGGTTTGGGTTGGGAGGCACTCTGGAGCTCATCCCATTCCAACCCCCTGCCCTGGGCATGGATGTTGGGGTCCTGGGTGCTGGGAATTTTAAACTTTCTGTGCTGAAGGGCACAAGAAAATGGAGGCAGTGCAGTGATGAAGTGGCACATCCTCACACGGACGCCTTCCACTAGACCAGGTTGCTTCGAGCCCCATAATACATTTTAATTTAACACAAAATTGTCGCTCAGCTTAGCCAAAGGAAGGAGAATGAAAAGATAAACTTGCAGCAGCAGATGTGAAAATGTGCGCAATTAAATCAGTCAGGATTTCTGGTTGTTTTGTGCCCTCAGTCATTTGGGCAGCTGTTTTCCCCAACAGTTTTCCTCAGAGTGTTCAAAAAATACTAGAAGAGGAATCACTGCTGATGCATTTGTAATATTTGTAATATATTGTAATAAAAAATATTATTAATTGTACATTTTTCTGAGTAGATAGAAGAAAATGTGTGAACATGTCCTTTAAATTCTAAAGATATAAGGGATGACCTGGGCAGGAAGATGTAAAATTATGGAAGGTGCTTTTATATCATTTTTCTGAAGCGTAATGGGCTCTTTTGGAATGGTTGTGGCTGTTGTGGTATTTCTGTTTTCCGTGGTGTGGGAACAGTGTGGTTAACTGCAATACCTACATATGCTAAAATCCATGGAGCATAGGATGCATGGAAAATATTTAAATAGAGAAATGTTTACATCTCCCTCTGTAATCATCTCTGTGCCAGGCAGGAGAAGCAGCAGAATAAATCACTTGGGCGCTGTGAATGTAGCACACAAAGTGCTGAGTCACCTTTCTCCCCCTTTTTCCATTTAATTTTTCCAGTGCTGGCCGTGGAGTCCATCCAGCTCTGAGATCCCAGAGCAGATAGTGTCAGTGTGTTTTACCTCATTCCTGCCTTTGAGGGGAGATGAGGAAAGAAAAGAACATTTTAATAATCTCCAGCAGCTCAGCTTAACCCTTGAGTTGGGTCAGTCACTTGTGAAGGTCACAAGTGAACTCTGAACTGATGAGCTTTGTTATTTAAAGCTTGGGGAATGGGCTCCTGTGGGCGTGTGAGGCTTTAGCTGCTTTCCAGTATTAAATTTGATTAGTTTTCCAGAATATTAACCACATTTTAGTAAAAAAATATACTGGTATTTTTAGGAAGCTTCCCCCTCATGATGGAGGTTTATAGGGCGAGTTCAGAGCTGGGGATTTTTTTCCTATATTTCCAGAGGGTTCTTTTAAACTTAGAGAAATCTTTCAAAAAAAATCATATATTACTGATGTGCTGGGTACTTTCCTGACTTCTGAAGAATGGGAGGATGGCTTCATGGTGACAGAATGACCCTGATCTCTTGTTTCTCAGTAGTGATAAGTGGTGATGCTCAGCAGACTTCTCCAGTTCCCTTCAGAGCTGCTGTGGAGCTTCCCAGAGATTTAAGGAGAATTTCCAAGTGCAGATCCTGGCAGATCCCAAGACAGGCATTGCCACAAACGCTCATTACCCTGAACAAATGCTTCTCCCATTAAAGAAGCTGCCTCCCAAATCAATGTTTGTGCAGCCTGAAGAGAGCATAAACTGCTGGTTTTATCTAAAATAAAAATAGGCTTTACTGAATTTTGTGTAACTCTTCAATTAATTCCTCTTCAATTAGCCAAATTCTGTGAAACACATCCTGATCATGTCCTCTCTGCCAGGTGTGGCCCTGTTAAACAGAGTTTGGGTTGTTTAAGGTGTTTTTATCCCATTTTTATCTCCTCCTGTTTCTCCCTTGGAAAGCTTCCCTTCCAAGTCCTGCCTGCTCAGAATATATAGTGCCACAAAGCACAGCAGTTGATAATTCATGTTGCTACTCTGGGAAAATCTTTTAGACTTACAATATCAGAACTTCAAGCCCCGTGACACATGCAAGTCCTGACCCGGCAGGCGGGCGCAGCCGCGGATGCCCATCCGTAAATAACGGAGCTCTCCTGGCTGCTGCCAGCATGCCTGGGCACAGGCAGGGCTCAGGGAGCTGCTGGGCACCGGGGGCTCCTCTCAGGGCCCAGTTTGTGCTGGGGAAGTGGCTCTGTGTGCTCTGGGCTCCGCTGGGATGGGCGGTGAGCGTGGGATGGTGCAGTGACGGTGCTGAGGTGTCCCCAAAGGGCAGCAGTGAGCGATGGAGCCCTGGCTGTGCCAGCCTTGCAGAGGGCAGGCACGAGCAGGCTGGAGCAGCCCGGGGGCTTTGCTGAGGGCTGGGTCAGCTCAGTGTTCAGAACCACCCCTGGTTTGTCCTGCAGATCATGTTCCAGGCGTATGGGGACAAGCAGGGACCGCTCCACGGGATGCTGATCAACACTCCCTACGTGACCAAGGACCTGCTGCAGTCCAAGAGGTTCCAGGCACAGACCTTGGGGACATCCTATGTCTATGACATTCCTGAGATGTTCAGGCAGGTGAGTGTTCCTTGGACTCTCCTTGGTGCTTCTGTCTTTGCCATCCTCGTTGTTGGGGGAGCCTGGAGTGGCTGCCAGTGGTCCCCAGGTATTGTCAGCTGTGGGTTGAGTCTATTTTGAATGAAATTAGGATAAACTGGAGTTCCATCAATGGGTCAAACAGTGAAACATAAACCATCTCCCCTCTCTTGTTGCTGTTTGTTTCCCCATGTTGTCATTTGCCCTTCCTAGGAGGCATTTCTGATTTGCTGCTTCTATCCCAAACCACCTCATCCACATTTCACTTTGGGTGAAACTGTTTCACGACTCAAATCCCAGAGCAGGTGCTGTCCCTGGAGTACTGTCAGTCACACTGGCAGGAGAGGGATATTTCAGGGTGCCCTGAGTCGGGAACAGCCCCAAATTCTGCTGGGAGTAGCACACTGGAGTAGATCGAAATATAAAGATTAACATAGATATTTATGTTATATACAATATAATGTTATATTTATGTTATATATATATATATATTAGGTAGATATGTATGTTATATTTACAATATATTTACAACAATATAACAATATATACGATATAATGTAAATATAACTTGCATAATATATTATATAATGTAAATATTTATATTTAAATTATTATATTTATACTATCTATATCTATATTATATTTATACTATGTGATATAACTATGTTTATATTATTATGCTATTTCATAACAATATTATTATATTAATATAATATGATTATAGTTATAATACTATTAATGTAAATATTATTAAGTAGATTGAAATATAAACATTGATGTAGATATGTATGTTATATACAATATAACGTTACATGTATGATATATATGATATAATGTCAATATAACTTGTGTTATATACGATATAATGTAAATATTTATATTATTATATTTATATATAACACAAATATATTATATATTATTAATTATATCTGTATTATATTCATATTATGTAATATAACTATATTTATATTATTATACTATTATATAACAATATTATTATATTAATATAATATTATTATATTTATGATAATGTTAATGTAAATATTAAGCAGATTGAAATACAAATATTGCATATAAACATTTGTGGGTGGCGTTGCTAACGAGGGTTTCTCCTGCCCCCAGTCTCTGATCAAGCTGTGGAACTCCATGAACGAGCACGCCGTCCTGCCCCCAGCGCCGCTGCCCTCGGACATCCTGACCTACACGGAGCTGGTGCTGGATGACCAGGGCCAGCTCGTGCACATGAACAGGCTGCCAGGAGGAAACGAGGCAAGTGCCCCTTCCCTGCCTGCTGCTGCTCCCTCCCTGCCCCTCAGCACCCCGTGCCTTGGGCTGGGTTTGGCCATTGGAATGAGAATTTACCGGCCGGGCACAGAATCTATCCCTTCAGCCTCTCACAGATGGAATCTCACTCCTGAAAATGAGATTTTTGTTTCATTAAAAATTAATGCCTTCCCTACAATGGGTATTTTAACTTCCCTAGTAAATGATGGTTCCATTTCAAACCTGTGCCTATGCTGGGCTTCCTTCATAATTAAAAAATGCTCATTCAGCTGTTCCAGGTAACTGGGGTTTGTGTTTGAGCAAAATGTGTTTTACAAGACTAAATAGAAATATTTTAATTTGCTGAGAAAAACCCTAACCACAGAAAAATCTGTTTTATGCTTCCATTTCCATCCTCCCCACACTGTGTGGCACCTCCCACTCTAGAGCAGGATTTACTCAAGGGTTACGACCGAGTTGATGCTGGGGGTCACTCCTGGAGCTCGAGCAGGAGACTTTGCTGTCATGGTGGGGTTTTGCTGGGTGCAAAAAAATTGCAGCTTTGGAATGACTGCAGAGTAAAGAGAACCACTAGAAGATGTGGTGGTTATTTTTGTGGGAATTAGTAAGCGAATGTTCTAAAGTAATTTCAATTTGAACAGCCTTAAGTGTTGGTATAATTTATTTTTTTCTTGATGTTGTTGAACTGTATTTTCCTAAAATCACAGCTTAAGGTTTGCAAAGGCTCTGTTAAACCCATCAGGGTAGGGATGCAAGGAAACAGAGGTTTTCCTCACCATTTCCTGCATGCATCTTGTCAGGGGGGAAGGTTTGGAACAGGATTTTTGCTAATTACCCCTGATGGTGTCCGTGGGGTCGCTGCGGCCTTGTCTTCTGCTGGACTGGAGCAGAGGTGTTTGAACTGCTCTGATTAAAGCTGGAATGAGCTGTTGCCTGTTCCCAGGGCAGGCTGGGGCTGCTGGGGAGCCCTGTGCCATCATCTTTCTCTCCTTCCCTGCTCTCATTCAGCGCTGGAGTGGATGGTGGCTGGGGAAATAGCAAAGTCCCTCAGGGACGTCGCTCTGTTCTTGCTGAAATTACAAGCACAGAGCTGCCTGGGCATGAGCATGTAGTGTTTACTCTGCCAGTATGAATACAAATAGTCTTATTATACGAGATTCTGTACCCAAAGACCACCAAAAAAAAAAAATTAGGAGATTTATTTTAACCCTTAGTTGTGCTCGGTCTGTGAAGAAATCACATGGCTGTTGTGGTGTGTGTGCAGTGTTGGTATTTAAATTAATCTGATCTGATGTGATCTATCGAATGTTTTCTTGTAGAGGCTGTGGGCTCCCCATCCCTGGCAGTGTCCCAGGCCAGGCTGGATGGGCTTGGAGCAGCCTGGGACAGTGGAGGGTTGTCCCTGCCATGGCAGGGGTGGCACTGGGTGGGCACTGAGGTCCCTCCAACTCTGTGCCCCAGACATCCAGAGCTGGTCCCAGGGAGCTGGCTGACAGGTGAAATAGGAACTTCTCAGGGAAATGTGAGATTTTTATTATTGTTTTTCTTTCTTGCCAGCAAAAGGTGCTGGTTCTCTGAATTCAAACTCATTGAAGAGATTGCCCATTGTGTTTTCTAGTAAAAGAGGAGATGTCTGCTGGGAATTGCTGTCTGTGGTAAAGGTTGTTGTTGCTGGGTACATCCAGGTTCCTGCTCTCCTTGTTTTGGATCAGAGGCTCAGAGCTAGTCCCACATTGCAGTGGGGGCCTGGCACTGGGGGATCAGGGCTTGGCCTTCCTGACAGGTGCATTTCCTCCGTGTCCAAAGGGGTCAAGACACCCCTGCTGTTTCAGCGTTCAGCTGAGCTGAGTGCCCTGAGAGTCTGAGCTGATGGGAGGAATTGAGAAAGCAGCAGAAAATCAGGAGATGTGTGGGCAGCCAGGGCTGCAATCCCTGCTCTGACAGGGCAGGGCAGGAGCTCCAGCCTGGGCTCTCCCTGTCCTCACAGAGCTGGCCAGCAGCATTTTGGGCAATAATCTGTGTTTTCAGGACAATCTGGAGGTCTCAGGGCTTCTCCCAATCCCAGAGGTTTTCCTGGTAGCTCAGGACCGCTCCCCTTGCCCACCACACCATTGCAGTAATTAGCTCTTTGCTGTGGTCTCAACAAAGAGGCCAGGGAATTAATGGACTGTGAAAATACAAGTTGCTCTTTATTGCTATACTGCTGTGGGTGCTCCAGAGCAGAGGGTCCCAGTCCTTGTGCTGCTGCCCTTGGGGCACAGCACCATCACTACAGGGCCTTTTCCATCCTCTGACCATCCAGAGGACACCTCCTCTTCCACTTTGTCACAGAATCCCAGACTGGTTTGGGTTGGAAGGACCTTAAACCTCATCCTGTTCCACCCCTGCCGTGGGGCTGTGCTGAAATGGAGAATTCTCTGAAAGAAAGGGCTGGGAATTGGTGGGCACAGAGCAGTTCAGGAGTGTCTCCACCACTGTGTAAATCACCGTGCTGGAGACAAGACCTGGAGCACAGTGCCACCCCCTCCAAAGCCCAGGGCTTTGTTCCCCAGATTAGCATATTAGCACAAATCTCAGTGTGAAAAGGTAATTCCCTCAGCCCCTTGCAGAACTCAATATATTCCTTGTCAGTCCTGAGCCAGGCATTGGGATGCTTTTCTATAGCACTTTATGTATTTTGACTACAATTTCCCCTGATCCTCTGGCACCAGGAAAGCACCAGCTGCTGATAAGAGCCAACTAATCTTCAAGGACAAGGAGAAAGTGATGTAAGGAGGGCCTGCAGCAACACCCCACATCCCCCTTCATCCCTCTGCTGCCTCTGCCCATGGAAAATGTCATTTTCCCCACTGGCACTAGATGTCACAGTTTTTCCTCCTCAGCAGCATGAGGATCAGAAATAATCCACAATCACTGCTGCTGGCTGGAGCTTGGGCTGCTGCACCTTCCCTGGCTAGCTGGGGAGGTTTGGCCAGGGGAAATTTGGGATGGCAGAGGGCTCCTGGAACGCTGCTCTGGTGGCTTCCCACATTGCCAGAGGCAGGAAGGTGTAGCTAATGCATTTTATACAAGCACAGCTTCATCGCTGAGCTGCATGTTCTGCTTTGTCACCCCCTGTTCCTGCATTTTATGGCAGGCACAGGGAATTAAAACAGCAGCCAGAGCCGCACATTTCTTGGAGGGTTTTCAAATCCCCCAAATCCTTCCAGGAGCAGGGATGGGAGAGGTGGCACAGTTTTATTCTCTTGCTCATACAGATGTTTGAACAGGTGTATGTGGCTGACATGGATACAGGAATGTTCTTGCCCACAGGAAAGCCCCTGATGAAGGCTGTGTGTTGCTCTCTGTCATGTATCTTTACCATCTGTAACCTCAGGAGGAATTTCCCCATGGAAAGGGTGGCCAGGCACTCGAAGGGTGGTTTGGATTCCCCATCCCTGGAGGTGTCCAAGGAACGACTGGATGTGGCACTCTGGTCTGGGTGACCAGGTGGGGATGGGTCACAGGTTGGACTTGATGATCTTGGAGGTGTTTTCCAAACCTGGGTGGTTCAGGGGCTCTGTGACACCTTTCCCTGAGCTCTTGGTGTCACGCTGGAGCTGTTCCCTGCCATTGCTCAGATCGTGCCAGCGTGCTTGGCTGGGCTGCCACCAGCACGCTTGGGTTGCTGAGGGACACCTTTTCCAGAGCCAAGAAGGAATCCTGGCTTTTGGCACTCCACCCTTGTCAAGGCACGGAGCTGGAATGCCTCTGGCAAGCCATGTGCACTCTGCCCTTTTCCTGGGAGCTGGTTCCTGCTCCAGATAAAAATTAAAAAGCTCTGCACAGTGTAAGTGCAGAGAGTCACTCTTTTAGATCTGAACTTCCAGGCAGCAGATTCAAATGTTGAAATGCCAAAATTCCTGCATCTGCACCAAGTAAATACCCACATTCATCTTTCCAAATTTGGATGTGAATGGATAAAATGAAGCCTGGCCTTCAGTCCCCAGGCTCAGCACCATCCTGTAGTGAGGGAAGTGGAATAAACCAGCACTGATCTCTTCTCTCTGGTGCCCAGTAACAGGACCTGAGGGAGCAGCTGGAGCTGTGCCAGGGGAAGGTTTAGGTTGGATATCTGGAAAAGGTTCTTTCCCCAGAGTGTGGTGGAGCACTGAACAAGCTCCCCAGGGAGTGGTCAAGGCTGCCAGAGCTCCAGGAGTGTTTGGACAATGCTCTCGGGGATGCACAAGGTGGGATTGTCAGGATGTCTGTGCAGCGCCGTGAGTTAGACTGGATGATCCCTTCCAGCTCAGGATATTCCGTGAATCTGCTGGCTGTGCTTCTGCAGGAATTACAGAACCTGCCAGAGAGAGGCTGCAAAGCTCCCTGTCCCCAGCTGGCAGTGGCATTGGCTCCCTCTGCTCGGAGGGAGCCAGGGATCGGCTCCTTCCCGCTCCCCTCGGAGCCTGCTGTCAACAGCTCTGCCTGCCACCGGCAGTCAATTTGGAACTGCATCAGTGTGTGTATTACTGTTCCCATCGATAGTGCAATTAATGTTGAAGTCAATTTTGGTGTTAATTTTAGGCCATGATTAGTGTTGACACTGGGTGTCAAACGAGCGGCGTTTACGAGCGCCGGGGAAGCGCCGTTCGTTAGCGCGCCCGTTTTACTGGCTCTTAATGCTTCCATTAAGGCCAGGATGGAGTGGGAGAAGGTGTGTGTAAAATTATACATCTGAAACTTGGGTGTCATCTCCGTGTGTCTGCGGGGCTGCGGCCGTTCAGGGAGCAAATGACAGCTGAGCACTGAATCCTAATCACAGTTTGGAGCATCAGAAATAATGATCACTTCTGATCGGGGCTTGTGAATAATTCATCCCCTTTGATTTTCACGTGCTGCCCACTGATACTTTTCAAACCAAATGTGTTCCTACAGGAGAATAATGGTCCCACTTCTTATGGAAATACCAGGGCACAAATCATTTTGCCAACATAAAAACAGTTAAATAAGATGGTTCCTGCTTTTATTTTTCCTCCGCCTCTTCCTCACTCCTGGGTGTGCTGGGAATGGAGCCGTGGCAGGAGCAGCACTTCCAAACTGTGCTGTCTCTTCAAAGGAGCCTGTTCCAAAGCCAGGGCTGCTCACCATCACCTACCTTGCCTGCCAGTGCTCTTAGGTGATTAGCTCAGCCTGGCTAATTAACCTGGGAACTCTCCAGTTTTTGGAGTGCTGCCATTAACTTAAAAATATCGTTATTCTTTTTTTTTTTTTTTTTTTGGAATAGAAAGTCATTCTCCACTGCCCATAAATCTCAACTGAATCTAGCAAATTCATAGCAAAAAAAAATCCTTAGTTGTGCAGATCCCCGTGGCTTTTATTATTGGATAAATGGCACAAAACATGTGATGAATTGGGGAGGCAAAAGACACCCAAGTTAATAGTGGTGCACTTTTAATTTATTTTTTTCCTAAACTGTATAGGGTTGTTCCATATTTGTCAGCTGTAAACTGTTTTCAGGAGTTTGTGCCCTGGCTAGGTTGTTTCTGTTCTGCTGGTGAGCACTGGCAAAAGGAATTTTACTGGTGTAGGGGACCCACGACCTTGGGTTAGGAAACTATTCCAACACCTCTGTTACAACCTGAATTTTCTAAATAAGAAACACCTTAAATTGGCCTGTTTCCTGTGCTGTCAAAAATCATCAAGCTGCTCAAAGTGAGGAAAATCCCTTACATCCCGTGGGTGGGATGGAGTGTGGGACCAGCCCTGGGGACTCCCTGGTCCGTCACTGGTCCCTCAGCCCTGGCTGGTGGGGTCAGTGTGGCTGTAGGGAAACAACTCTCAGGGATTTCTGCTCCCTTCTTTGGAGCTGCTGCAGCATCTCTCTGTTCCAAACCCTGCAGCTGGATGCTGAGGTGGAACTGTAAGTCTGCAAATGTTCAGAGGCAAAAAGATTATTCTGTTCTGACTCGTCAGAGTAGGAGTGGAGGAATCCAAGGAGAAGGTGAACTGGAACACTCTGTTAACTTGCAATCTCAGCTCTTGGAAGGGGAGGTGTAAGGAAGGATCTGCCAGTAGCTGGCTGTAATATTTTTGGATTGCTGCCTGCTTTACTTCCAATGACCCTTTGATTAATTCCTCTGCCTCTTTATTTTTTTTAATGAGCCCATTATGGCATATCTTATTGCAGATGCTGATTGGATCTGGGCTGTGTATTGTGCCATTTGGATGTGGATTAAATGGCACAGATCTATCTGCTGCCTCTCCCCCTCCCGCTTTAGTTCATCATGCTCAGAATTCCGAGGCTCCACAATGAGAGCCTCAGCCCTGCTGATTGCAGAGGATGTGCAATCGGCTTGAGGAATGTGTACTCAGGGCTTATGATCCTTGGGCAGGCGGGGACTGGGTGATGCATGTGGCTTTCAAGGGATGCTGCTGCTCCCATCTGTTAATGGCACTCGGAGCCCCGAGCGCTGCCTGAGGGATGGATGCTGATCCTCCAGGAGATGGGATGGGGCAGGCAGGGCAGGGAGGGATTCTGCTGATCCTCCCAGAGATGGGCCAGCAGAGATCAGTGATTTTTTGGGAAAGAAAAATGTGTGGCAAAAGGCGTTGCTTAGCCAGGTGGATTTGGGATGGAGCTGCTGTGAAACTGGGGAAGGGAAAAGGGAAGAGAGGAAGGAATGAAAAGGGTATTTGAGATAGCAATGAAATAAAAAGGGGGTTAGAATGAGGGTTGGGTGAGGGGGATGAGGATGTGGGGTGACACCTGGGAAGGCTGTGCAGCAGCACATCCCAGCTCACCCTGGGAGCACAGGGAATGCACAGCTGCCTGTGAGAGGGAAGTGTTGGACCTGTGATAAACCCCTGAAAGGGGAGAGGGAGAACCAGTGTGAGTGTCCTGGTGGCGTGAGAGCAGTGCAGAACGTGCTCCAAGGAGTGTGGGAAGCATCAAGTGCTTCCAGCTGTGCTGTGCACTGGCAGAGCCCATCAGAGCTGCTGTCACCCCCAGGAAAATGCGCCAAGTCCCAGAGAATTCCTGTGTGACTCTTTCCTCTCGCACCTGGAGGACACAGCATTCATTTAGTGCCGTTCTCTTCTCCTGGCCTGCAGATCGGGATGGTGGCCTGGAAGATGACCCTGAAGACACCCGAGTACCCGGAGGGCCGGGACATCATTGTCATAGGCAACGACATCACGTACAAGATCGGCTCCTTTGGGCCCCAGGAGGACGTGCTGTTCCTCAGGGCCTCGGAGCTGGCCCGGGCCCAGGGCATCCCCCGCATCTACGTGGCTGCCAACAGCGGGGCCAGGATCGGGCTGGCCGAGGAGATCCGGCACATGTTCCACGTGGCCTGGGAGGACCCCGACAACCCCTACAAGGTGGGGGAAACACTGCAGCAGCCCACAGCAGGCTTGTTTTGATAGCACCTTGTTGTATTTGCTCCCCAGGCAGAGGAAGGAATGATGAATTTGATTCTATGTTCGTAGAAGTTTGGTTAATTTATTATTTTATGACACGATACTATACTATACTAAAATATATAGGATATATAAATATATAAAGGAATATAGGAATACTATACTAAACTATACTAAAGAATACAGAAAGAATACTTACAGAAGGTTAAAAAGATAGTAATGAAAACTCGTGGCTCTTTCCAGAGCTTCCACACAGTTTGGCTGTGATTGGCCAATAAGTTAAAATGATTCACATGAAACTAATGGAGCAATCTCCAAACACATTCCAACGCAGCAAAACACAGGAGAAGCAGTGAGATAATATTGTTTTCCTTTTTCTCCGGGACTTCTCAGCTTCCCAGGAAAAGAATCCTAAGCAAAAAGGTTTTTCCAGAAAATGTAACTGTCACAGCACCTCTTCTAGCAGAGGTGAGGGTAAAGATTTCAGAGTGGCACATCCAAGGTTCTCCTCAGTACTGGATGTAGAACACTGGAAATGCCCAGTGCTAAGCTGGATGAGGCTGGGAGTAACCTGGTCCTTTCTAACCCAAACCATTCCATGACAGGGTTTTACCATCTCCCAAACAATAGGTTGGCATCTAGAAGGAGTTAGTGCTAAATATTGCACCATTCCCAGCTTTCACTGGCCTCAGCTGCATCTCCAATATTGAGAGGATATTCTTATCACTCTGTGGAAGTTTGTTTCTGAAAGGGGTTGCAGGGGATGAGGAAGGGGCTGCAGGTGGGACTGGGATGAATGAGCTGTTTTTCCCTGCAGGGATACAAATACCTGTACCTGACTCCTCAAGACTACAAGAAAGTCAGTGCCCTGAACTCTGTTCACTGTGAGCACGTGGAGGAAAATGGAGAGTCCAGGTAGGAATGGAGAGCTTTCTGTTCATCCTTGGGGCATGCAGGGCATGTCCTTATCCTCCCAGAGCTGGGGCATTCCCTGGGGTAGGGGATGGAGCATGGGAGAAGGAAGTGAAGAAAAGGTGAGAGCCTTGTTGTAATCCTTGTTTTTATCTTTCCCTTTGTCTGCATTCCCTTCCTTTTGTAATTCCCTTTCCCTTCCTTAATTTTCCTATTAATCAGCCTGCTCCTCAGGCCCTTTGGGAATGACAGGACACTTTCCCCAGGCCTCCCTCTCCCTTGGCCTTTCCCCTTGCAGTGCTGCTCCTGTGGGAAGGCTCCATGGTGCTGCAGGACAGGCCCTGCACAGCCCCTGCCCGGGCTTCATGCACATTTCCCCTTGGAGCCTTAATGATATTTAGTCACTTTCCATTTTCTTTGTAGCAAACTGATTCAGCAAATCACTGGACCTTGTGGCTCAGGGGCTGTGTGTGTCTCCCTCAGGTACAAGATAACGGATATTATCGGCAAGGAGGACGGGCTTGGAGTAGAGAACCTCAGAGCATCTGGCATGATTGCTGGAGAATCATCTTTAGCCTATGATAGTGTTATCACCATCAGCTTGGTAATCCCCCACTGCTTTCTATTCTTCAAATGTATTGTCTGTTTCAGCTAAAAATCCTGTGATGATATCCCAAGCATCCATCTGGGATCAGCCTTCTGGCTGATGGAAATGGGCTTCTGTAGGCTTTGAGCAATGCTCCTGGCACCAGTGCAGGGCTGGGTCCCCTCCACACTCAATCTAAAACACTTCAGGCATTTGGCCTCGCATTTTCTCAGTCTTGCTGCTTGTCTTTTTTATAAAACACATTTATGTTCAGATCCTGTGCTTTACAAAGCAACGGATTCTGGAATTTTCCAGCGAGACTAGATTTCATGGCCTTGTACTACAAACACACCTAGTTTTATCTCAGTGTTTGAATCAATAGGTTGTGGCTGTGTGGAGAGACAGAAATCAATGCCGTTGCTTTTTCCTTTTTTTCCCTTTTTCCCTTTTTTTCCCAGGTGACGTGTCGGGCGATCGGGATCGGGGCCTACATCGTGCGGCTGGGCCAGAGAACCATCCAGGTGGAGAACTCCCACATCATCCTCACGGGCTGTGGGGCCCTCAACAAGGTGAGTCCCTGCATTTCAGCTCTCAGAGCCCTCAGGGTGCTCATGGACTCTGGCATGGTGTGGGTTGAAGCAGGAGAGCAGCTCTCCACAGAGGGTGTGTGTGATGGTGTTCACAGGGGTCTGAGGGTGAGGGAAGAGACGGAGATCTGACTCTATGTTTTAGAAGGCTTGATTTATTATTTTATGATATATATTACATTAAAACTATACTAAAAGAATAGAAGAAAAGGTTTCATCTCAGAAGGCTAGCTAAGCTAAGAATAGAATCAGAAAGAATGATAACAAAGGCAGCTGCCTCAGACTCTCTGTCCAAGCCAGCTGGGCTGTGTTTGGCCATTAATTATGAACATCTAAGATGGGCTAATCAAAGATCCACCTGTTGCATTCCACAGCAGCAGATAATCATTGTTTACATTTTGTTCCTGAGGCCTCTCAGCTTCTCAGGAGGAAAAAGTCCTAAAGAAAGGATTTTCCATAAAAAGATGGCTGTGACAGTTGTGGGCATGGGTTGAATCCCAGGCAGGGCCTTCTCCCACCCTCTGAGGGCTGTGAGGGGAACCAGGGCTGGTCCTGGTGTCTGGAAGTTCCTGCTCCAAAACACATGGCCCACAGTCCCCTGAATTCCAGCCAGCCCTAGCATTGTGTTAGTTCTGGGGAGCACTGAACCTCAGGAGCTTGGACGCTGATTTTCCAGGCTGGGAGTGAGATCTCCTGCTGGAAACCTCAGCTGTGGGGACAGGAGGAATAACTGGGGCTGTTACAAAGAAAACTTACAGCCTCACAGCTAAAGTGGCTCTTTTTTTTCCCCCACTCCAGAGGCAGATTTTCTTGTCCCTTGCTGCCCCAAGCCCATTAATCCCCCAGGCTGCAGCCTGGTGCAGACACAGCTCCCAGCCCACTCTGCTCCATGGCTGTCCCCGAGGGCTTTGTTTCCCTGAGTTGGGGCTGTGTGCTGTGAGTGCCCTTCCCCATCGAGCAGCTTTGTTCTCAGGCACTCTCAGCACCTGGGGTGCCTGTACTCCATGGCAAGCTGTGTTTCCAGGAGTGCCTGCCTGACAATGGGAGATAAAGGAAAACAGGCTCTTGTTGAATTATTCTCCTGAATAAAGGGGGCTCTGCAGAAAATGAAGCATTGATCCTATCAACTCTAGGCTGCAGCACCCTCAGTTAGATCTCTTACACACATCACACACACCTGCATCAATGGGAGGAAAAGAGGCATTTGAAGATCCAGCCTTTAAAAAGAAATTGAGTCAGTTTAGTGCTTGCTGGAGTGCAGTGAGTTGCCTGGTTCCAGCTGTCACTTGCTGGGGCCCTGCAGAGTTTCCCAGATGGCAGGGCCAGGCTGTTCAGCTCTCCCCTCTTCCAGGTTTAACTGCACTCCCTGCCCCTGCTCTCAGTGCCTGTTTGCACAGGACTGCTTTAATCCCACTGAATTTTAGGCGCTTAAAAATTAAGGGTATGGACTGGTTTAAGCACCTGACCTCTGCCAGCAGGCACAGGCGGAATGAGCTGCTTTCTGTGGGGGGATTTATCCCGTCCTGAGGATTTCAGTGGGCTCAACAATCCTGTGTGTCCCTTTCTGTGAATTTCAGTGGGCTCAATGATCCTGTGTGTCCCTTTCTGTGAATTTCAGTGGGCTCAACAATCCCGTGTGTCCCTTTCTGTGAATTTCAGTGGGCTCAATGATCCTGTGTGTCCCTTTCTGTGAATTTCAGTGGGCTCAACAATCCCGTGTGTCCCTTTCTGTGAATTTCAGTGGGCTCAATGATCCTGTGTGTCCCTTCCCCTCCTCCCCGCTCTGTTGGGATGTTGGTATGCTTGTGCCGGCTCTGAACCTCTACCTGCCTGAAGGTGAGGGAGGACCCTGTTGCATCCTCCCCAGCTTTCCCAGCCTGCCCCAGCAGTGTTCACCTGCCCTTGACCAGTCCCCTCTCTCCTGGGTGTGTGTGGTATCTGCTCCTTCAGAGATCCTCAGTTTCCAGTGCCTGCAGTTCTGCTCAGGGCTTCCTGGAGGGATCCAGCTGCAGTTGTGTCCCAGAAATGTGTTTGAAGCAGGGAGCTGGTGTCCAGGGCTAGCCTGGAATGTCTGAGCTCAGTCTGGCTGACCTGAAGCAAGCAGTGGATGCTGATCCATGCAAGCACATCTTCAAAATGTCTCCTGTCCGCCAGCAGAACGTGCAGCACAAAACTGTTCCTGCAGCAATGGAGACAATCGGGCTTTCAGAGAGCAGGCAGGGCTTTCTGGGAAGTTGTTTCATTTTATTTTTTCCCCTGTGAAACGCTGGATTCTTTCTAATTTACAAAGGGAGCAGAGGGGAATGGTGACGAACATTATGTGCAGCCAGAGCTGTTGCTGGTCTCGTTCATTATCATTATGTAAAAGCAGCCTGAGGGTTTAGGTGTAGAGGGAAAGGTCCAGCTGCCAGAGCCAGGGGTGACCTCTAACTCAGATGATGAGCTCAAGGTCAGTGTCACTTGCAGCTGCAGCTCCTGGTGCCTTCTGGGCTTGGCTCCTCACATGCACAGGGCACATCCTGGGGAGACAGCTGGGTTGGAGCTCCCTCCAGCCCTTCCCTGGCAGGGAATGCACCAGGGTTCCCCTGGTGGAGCTGTCTTTGTGTCCCCATGCCCAGGTGAAGGTGCCACGCTCCCAGTGCCAGCGCAGGGCACACAGGGCCATGTTTCCCTGCCCCTTTTGTGTCCCCAGAGCATTTCACAGGGATGTGCAGGGTTCTATGGTGGAGCTGTCTTTGTGTCCCCGTGCCCAGGTGAAGGTGCCACGCTCCCAGTGCCAGCGCAGGGCACACAGGGCCGTGTTCCCCTGCCCCTTTTGTGTCCCCAGAGCATTGCAGCAGGGGGTGGCTGGAGGGGTGGAAATGCCATTTCCCTGCTCGGGGTGAGCGTGTGCCGCGCTGTGCCGAGCCCGCTGACCCCCCTGCAAATTGAAATAATGATAATGCGCGTCTCCTGACTGCATCAAAGTATCAGCACATCAAAAGCCAGGAGGCATGAAATGCAAATGATAAAGTGAAAGCAGATGGATTGTGCATGATCGCCTGATGCCCAATGAATTTTAAAAGATGCTGGTTCACATGGGGAGAGGGGCTGAAATAAACACGTTATCCCTGCAATTTTTTCTTTTTTTTTTTTCCTCTTTTTTTTTTTGTTCTTGCTGCTCACTCCTGACAATATTTTTTCACACTTCAGCGAGCAGCCACTCCATCTCCCTCCCTCCCTTCCCTCTCTTTCTCTCCCTCTCTCTCTGGCGCTGTCTCTACCTCACACACGTCTCGGGTCATGTCGCCGCAGCTCCGGTGGAAATAATAAGATATAAACCACGAGGTTGTTATTTGCATAGAAATAGCATGGAGCCCCAGGCAGCATGGGAGAAGGACACAGAGATCATTTGTCTAAAATTTTAATGAAAACTTTTGCTGAGGCAGAGATTTTTATTTTTTTTTTTTTAACTTCCCCTGCCTCCTCCTTTTTCTGCCCCCGAACCTTCCTCCTCTTCTTCCTCCCTCCCTCCCTTGCCTCGTGATAACCTGAGCATGGGGTGATTTCAGACCTGACGTGCTGTGCCCTGCACCAGCACCTCCATTTCCATGGCTTTTCTTTTTGATGGAAGTCAGACCAAAGAGCCTGGCATTCCCCATTCCTGCACTGCTTCCAGGGCTGTGTTCCATTTCAGCCACCCCAAGGATGTTCCAGAGTCTGCTTCTGACCTATTTTTAATCAGTTTGCTCCTCCTTGTCTTTTGTGTTTAAAAGAAATCCCGTCTAGGAGGCTGTTGTGTTAATGGAAACAAATAGTGGCTTTCAGTCACATTTTCCCTGCAGATGGGTGTTCTGGGCTTTTCCTGAGGGAAGCCAGGTTCAGCTGAGACTTTCAGGAGCAGGATTCCTATCAGTTTGTTATGTAGATGTTCAGCCAGGCTGTCAGACAGTTCATTTTGTGAGGGTGATGAAGAGCTGCCCCGAAGCTGCCAGAGGTGACAGAATTCTGACCAGCCCTGGTTTGTTTCCCTCCTGTTTTAGCTTTATTTTCCCCCAAGCCCTCTGGTCTTGACTTGCCCTGTGCTCCCCGTGGTTTGCTCAGAGCACCAGGGGTGAGCTGGACAAACCCCACCTGCCAGGACTCTGCAGGGAGGATGAGGGGTCACAAACTGAAATATGAAACATTCAAGGCACAGTTCAGCACTTTGGGCTTCATCTCCCTGCCTGGTCATGGGGTGGCATTTCTGACCAGAATGGGTCAAAAAAGAAAAAAAAGTTGTTTGGTCTTGTTGGATTCCTTTGCACGAGGCCAGAAGAGAATATCTTTGTGGTTTTGATTCGGTCCTGAGTTGTGCTGCAGAACGTTCTGGATGCTCTGGGATTCACAGAACAGGATGAGACAATAGGTCAGGGCTGCTCAGGGGGCTGTGAGAGAGGTCTGGGCAGCTCTCAGGCTCCTCAGGGAGGAACAGGAGGCTCACACAGCCTGGGGAGTGATTGCCAACAGCAATATTTACCCTTCAATTTCACAATCTGCAAAAATAAATAAAAGCCCTGTGAGCCTGATGCTGTTTGGGGTTTGTACTGTGGAAAGCTATTTTTTTTTTTTTTTGAGATTCAAGGCAGGGATAGCTCAGTATCTGCTCAAGATGACTCCAGTCCTGGGATTAGATCAAAGCAATCATGTGAGAGCAATCATGTGAGTTAGAACAGCAAGTGCCAGCCCTGTCATTCAAAGGAGCATTATAATTATTAATGCATGATATGAATCATTCTGTAGTGGCACAGCAGGACTGTTGGGAGATCTGTATGGGTGCAGGGTGCTGGAGAATGCTAAGCCAGGAGGGCTGGGAATGTCAACCAGAAACGAGCACTCACCAGCATCGAGAGTTGGCTCCTTGTGTGGAGGTTGGGGCTGCCCAAGGTTGTCCTGGGGAGCAGCACAGGCTCCCCTGCTCTGCCCTGGGTGCTGAGGATGAGGGCGGGCCCAGGATGGAGGCTGTGTTCTCCTGCTCTGCGTGGAGCAGTGCATGCAGGCAGGATGGATGCCTGGCCTCAGTGCAGATAAACAACCACCCTCACCCTCCGTGGCTGCATTTTTGTTTTAATTGCCTTTCTTTAAGTGGTGATATTTGTGTATTGTTCCCATTAGAGACAATTTACGTTCCAGGCATGCCATTATCAGTCCCTTGGTGTTTGCTTAGGGAGCAAAGTCTAATAGATTTCTGTTGACTTTTTTTATTCTCCCTCCTTCTATCATTTTTAATACAGATCTGGCTCAGTTTATCTGTGTGGGTGGGGGCTCTGTGTGTGTTTAATTCTGCTAAACATGAGTTTACCATCATGGCCCATATTCTGCCTGTCCAAATCTCCTCCCCAGGTCTGTGTCCCAGCTCCTGGGGTCCTGCAGGCTGTGTTCTCACCGGAGCATTAACTCTGCTCCCTGATGTTCCACAGGAGCTGAACTTTTCAAAAACATCCCAGAATTTTTGATCCAGACCATCCCTCCTGGGCTGTCCCCGGGGGCACATTGGGGTGAGCAGCCTGGGGTGTTTTCTGTAGAAATTCCCTGTGATTCTGGACACATGGTGGGAACTGCAGAGAATTGCATTGGAGCATTTCTCATGACTGAACCTAAACTCAGACTGCAAAGTGAGCAGAGTTTCAGTGTGCTGGTGAAGAGGTCCCTGCACTGCAGCCTGTGCCCCAGGGTCTCTCAGTAACAGGGTCCCAAAGGTTCTCTAGGGTCCAGAAGGTGACAAAGGAAATGACCAAGATCTTTGCGTTGGAGACAGCCATTGGTATTGTTTATGGGGTTCATATCCAGATTAGGGAACCCCTGGCTGGGACAGGTGGGATTTATGGGTGTTGGCACCATGCAGAAGAGGGGCTGTAATTTTAGTTTGCAAAGTGAATTGAGTCCTTTTGATTTACTCCCTTTTGCTGAGGGAGTGACCTTGAGCAAAACACACGCAGGGAGAGGAGAGAGGGGCACGAGGGTTTTGACAAGACATTTTTCATTTGGAAATGCCACTTCACTGAAACTGGAGCTCTTCAGGAAAAGTATCAGTTTGGATGGGCTTCTCCTCAGGAATTTTTTGGGTCGAATGAAAAGTTGTTCGGTTCTCATTTCCCAGCTGATTTTCTTCCCAAATTAATTTTTATTTTTAATACGTACAGCAGATACTTTAGAGGTCATTTGGAGCCTGTCTGATCTCGAGTTTGTAGTTCAGCCCTCAAGATGGCAAAACCTGATTTTTCTGCTGCAGCTCAGAAATTTTCCTCAGTAACCGCAAGGTGGGAAAACCTTCCCACCAGAATTGTGTGATGGAGACAGACAGACAGACAGACACAACCAGTGGTGTGTGTGACCAGCTGTGGAGCCCTGCTCCCTGTGTGTCTGTGAGGAGGCTTGGGAGGAGCAGGAGCTGCATTTCCACGAGCACCTGGCTGCACCTTGCCCTGCTGAAGTGCAGTTGCTTTTTTGCCCCTTTCCCCTCTGATCTCACCAAATGGAAGCAGGGAAGGACTCCACCAGCAGGACCTGCCCCTGGATTTGCAGTCAGGAGCCATCCCCAATAACCATCAGGCTGTCAGCTCCCCACCTCCCCCCAGCTCCCACCTCCCCCATCACTCACCAAAGGGAAAAAAGAGCCGGGGCTGCAGCTTGAAATATATCATGCAATAGTGTATCATGAATTTCTTGTGAATCACATTGGAGAAGCAGGTTTATTTATTTCCGAGACTCTAAATCAATACAAAGTAGGTCTCTTAGTTCTGAAGCTGGGATGGAGTGGGAAAAAATGAGCCCATTGTACTCTTAAAACTTTGGGGAAAGGAGATGACAGCTATATAATTCCATTTACCAGGCACTAGGGGCTTTAATGTGAAGGTGACAGGGAGCTCTTTGTGCATTTAGAGCACCATATCTTCTAAATAAAAGATCTGTAGACTTGATAGTGGAGTATAGCTCTGCCTTTAATAATCTCCAAGCATTAGACCGAGCCAATCTGTTCCCCAGTCAGAAGGGTCCCCCACGGCAGGCTCGTAAATTCCGAGTGCAGGAACTGCACAGAGCCAGGATTAGCAATGCAGGAAGGGCAGAGAGGAGCTGTCTGTGCTCCCAGTGCCAGGCACGGGGCTCTGCATTCTGTGCTCTCTTCCCTCTTGCTGCTTTTCCCCCTCTAATGTGTGATCCGTGTGAGGGAAGAGCTGGAAATGAGCACTGAGCTCTGTCGAGGCTTGGCTGCACATAATAGCAGTCAGGTTTGAAGTTCCTGCATTGTGTTCCTACATTTTTTCTGATGAGACATTCATTCCCATCATTTCTGCCTGTTTATGAAAAATAGGCTATTTATAGGACGTGCATATGCCTCTCCTGCTTCGTGTTCCTGGCAGACAATATAAATTGTGGGATGGGAATTGCAATTATTGAAATTATTTGGATAAAAATCTGGCACTTATATTTGATATGAACACATGATATGCTTGGAATAATAACAGCACTTACGTTACATAATGATTCCCATTCAAGCCCTCCAAGCTGTCATGTTTTCAGATCTTTCAGCCTGGGTGAAACAGATGAGCCAGCCTAGCTTTGCAGGGAAAGTCCCAACTCTCCAGCAGCTCAGGTTCTGAGAGGGGAAAGCAGCTGCTCAGCATGGGTTGGAGTGCTGGAAAATTATTTATATGCACATGATGGGCCTATGAACCTGTTGAGGACCATCCTTTAGAGGCTGTTGGAATCCTGGCTCTGCTCGTGCTTGCCAAAAGATCCTCTGAAATAACAAGAAATGTGATTTCCTCATGGGCTTTTTGAAGATCTGATGAACTCAGCGTTGGCAACACTGCCCCAAGTATTTTGGAATATTTTGGAAGCCTTCTCCAGGGTAACAAATGGCAGCACAAGAGGAGATACAGGTTGGACACTGGGAGGAATTCCTTCATGGGAAGGGTTTAAGGTCCCTTCCCAGCCAGACCATTCTCGGTTCCATGATCCTCCCAAGCCCTCCTGAAGCCCCAGTGCCAGGCAGGGGATGGAGCAGCCCATGCTGTGCTGAGGGCTCTGTGATTCAGAGCACTGTCCCCTCTCACAAGGGCTCTGTCCCTCTCACCTGTGCTCCTCCAGCTCATCCCAGTCCCAGCTCGGGCTCTCCTCACAGCACCTTTCCCTGCAGCTGGGCTCCCTCTGCCCGGCTCCCTCCTGCTCTGGGCTCTCCCCCTGCCCCAGGCTCTGCTGGAAGGGCTGCAGCACTCAGAGAGGGAGCTGTGTGTTTATCTGCATCTCCAAAAAGGGATTTAAGGGTGAGAGCAGTGCTATGTTAGGCTGTTTCATTGCCTGTCAGCAGTGCTAAACCTGAGCTGTCTGCAGAGTCTCCAGATAAGCAGGAGCAGAGGCCCGTTTTGCATGTACATGCGTTTGCATTGGTTCAGAGAGGGACAGTTTAAATCCTCTTTATTTTTATTTTCCTCTGTGGGAAGCGTTTAGCTAGGCTTGTGCCTGGCATCTGGAGGCCTGGGCTTTTCTTATCCTTGAACCTAAATCTGTGCTGCTGTCTTCTCTACCACGGCTTTGCTTGGCGCTGATTCTGTTAGAGGAGGAGGAGGAAGGTGTTGGAGCTCAGAAGGGAGAGCCAGGAACATCCCTGTGCTAAAACACACCCTGAATTCTGTATTTGGGGTTAGGTTTGTGACATCTGTGCCTCGGTTTTTTCTGTACATAAACCTTGGCTGGCATGTGCCAGCTCCTCAGTGCCCAGAGTGAGCTGTGCTGGGTGTTTGGGGGAGGCCAGGCTGGTGCTGTGTGTTTGAGGGGGTTTTGAAGATCCAAATGAAGCAGGTGTGTAATGTCCTCTGTCTGTTAGAAAGACTCAACCCATAAAAATAACAAACGGCGTGTATTTGCTGGAATGTCAAAGTTATGAGTTTATTTTGTAATGATGTGCTCCTGCCTTCATGAGGTAAACTGGCCGTGGCAGAGGTGTTATTAGTAATATGGAGTCAGTGGAGCAGAAAGCCAAGTGACCGAGAGATCAGTGTATCAGTCAGGGAGAGGGCAAATGGGAAGAGACAGCAGGAGAATGAGAAAAGAGCTGTGCTGCCCAGGCTCAGATTAGAGATGGAGCTGTGCAAGGGAATGAGCAGCCCCAGCCTGCCTCTGGCTAGCCTCTCTCAGGAGCTCATGGGCCTTTGTCTGGTTTTCCCCCCCAGTTATTCATTTAAATACATCCAACCACAGTTTTCTTGGAGCACTTTGGGATTAGTGAGCTGAGCTGGGCTCAGCACTCAGGAGCTTTGGTCACACTGCTGCTTGGGGAGGGGGAAAACTGCCTCAGTTTCCCCACTGGTATCATTCCCCTTGGGTATCATAGAATCAGAATGGTTTGGGCTGGGAGGAACCTTAAAGATCCAATTCCACCCCTGGCATGGGCAGGGACACCTTCCACTATCCCAGGCTGCTCCAGGCCCAGTCCAGCCTGGCCTTGGACACTTCCAGGGATCCACAGCTTCTCTGGGCACCCCGTGCCAGGGCCTCCCCTGGAAAAATTCCTTCCCAGTATCCCACCCACCCTGCCCTCTGTTCACTGGGGATCATGTTCAGCAGCTCTTAGCTGCACACAGGGCTTGGGAAGCTGCGCTGGGAGAGGTTTGCTCCATCCTTTCCATTTCCAGGTGATGCTGAGGTGCTGCAGGGCTGGGTTTGTGTGTCCCTCCTTGGCCAGCACCTCCTGCTCACACCCCAGCCCTGATGGCTCTCCCATTTCTCTTGCCCCAGGTGCTTGGACGGGAAGTTTACACCTCCAACAACCAGCTGGGAGGGATCCAGATCATGCACAACAACGGGGTGACCCATGGCACTGTGTGTGATGACTTTGAAGGGGTCTACACCATTCTGCAGTGGCTTTCCTACATGCCAAAGGTAATTCCTGGGCCTGCCAGGTGCCCCTGTTTGCTGTGTTTGCAGGGTTTTGGGAATGGGGCTCTCACTTCCTTCTGTGTTTCCCTTTTTCCCTTAGACTATCCACAGCCCTGTGCCCATCCTGAAGGCCAAGGATCCCATAGACAGAACCATTGACTTTGTTCCCACCAAGGCCCCCTACGACCCTCGCTGGATGCTGGCTGGACGCCCCAACCCAAGTAAGGCCAGGACATGCAGCAACTCACCTTGTTCCAAGGCTGTTTGCCACGTGTCTGCTACCCAAATATATTTCAGATTCTGTAAAATAATTAGTTCTGAGCAATATGGCTAGAATATATAAATATTTACGCATAATAATATTAATCAATAATATTATTTATAAACAATATTTAAAAGTAGCATGTAAATCCTGAGTGCTCAAGGACACCATACTTTTATGGATTATCTATTTACTGAGAATAGGTACTTCTATGGATTTTTTTTATGATTTAGGGTAAAGTCCATCCACAGAGGGTCTGTTTAAGGAATCACAATATTCCTGCAGATCTTGGGGAGTTGTTGTGTTGGCACCACTGGGGTTGTGCAGCCTTGTGTAGGTACAAGCTGCAAACTGGGTGACCATTACTCCCGCTGTTATTAATGAGTTTGGGGGGCTGAAATGAGATTTGTGATAAACTAAGTTTTCTGGTTTTGGATAATATTTTTTCATCATCTCTCAAGCAATTCATCCAGCTGTCCGGGCGCCGCAAACGCCGGCCTCCAAATCGAGTGACTTCAGATTTTAATTTAGTGGAAGCGTTGAGGAAAGCAGATGATTCCCTGTGATAAGTTAAAGCAGATATCTCCTAGGTGAAAAGTTAAAGCCATTTATTAGAGGAGATATTGCCGTGATATTCTTCAAAGTGACGCCCGACACGAGGCCAGAATCTCAACGATCAGCTTCGGGCTCGCGATAAAGAGATAATTCTGAAATGGATGGTCACATTTTACAGTGGGGCCACAGAGGCAAGGAATGTAGAACACAGTAATTACAAGTTTGGGCTTGATAAAACACTCTCCATCCTGTTTAAGTCAGCAGAGGTTAGCGTGCTCGGATCTCCACTTTTTAATTGGTTTTGGGCTTGGGTTTGCAGAAGCGGAGGGAAGAGTTCCTCAGGAGCTCCGTGCCAGGGGGTGAAGCTGGGAGGGATTTGGGGTTTTGGGGGGATTTTTTTGTGGGTTATTTTTATACAGAGCTTCCCAAAACCCCAGTGCATGGCAGCTGCCCCACAGAATTGTGATTTGTGTAACCGATTCTGAAATACAATCGAAATTTTCGTATTTAGTTCCTGGGTTTCTGCAGCATTCCTTCTTTCAAAGAAAGATTAGGCAGGATCAAGAGAAGAATATGAGATAAGTTTTAAAATAGAAATAGATGTGTTGAAAACCATCTTTAATGACTTTACTGCCTTTTGACAAATGTTTGTAGTCTTGAAAAAAGCAGAGTTATTTATTTAAAAGCACGGGAAGTCCCTCTGCTCTCAGAACCCCATCGTTTAACAATAAATGATGCTTTTGCTGATAAATTGCTGTCTTTATGCAGACTAGGAAATGAAATAAGACATGATGGCTGAAGGCAGACAAATGCTCAGCTGTCTAATGTTCCCTTGTATTGTCATCTATTTAAAATTAAATAAATAAAAAGACAGTGCCATGTTCTCCAGCTGGCATTTTAAAGCAAGTTTGATTTGTTGCTTTGATATTCAGTTTTCTTTCTTCCCTCTCTCCTTCCTCTTTTGATTTTCCCTTTTTTCCCTTCCTTTTAGATCAGAAAGGGCAGTGGCTGAGTGGCTTCTTTGACCATGGCTCGTTCATGGAGATCATGCAGCCCTGGGCACAGACAGTGGTGGTGGGGAGAGCAAGGTAAGTTCTGTGTTTTAGGCAATTGTAGAAATCAAGTTTGGGTTAGCTTTGCATTTCTCTAGAACACAACATTCCTGTGGTTATTTCATTCTCTATGTGTATATATATTTAATAGAAGGAGTTGAAAAGAAAGGGATGAGATGACCTTTAAGGTCCCTTCCAACCCATTCCATGGCTCTATAATTCTATAATTTAAAGGCTTCCAGGCCAAGCAGTGTGCCAGGGGTGGAAATCAATGATTTGGCAAAGCCAGAAGCTCTCTGTCCATGCTCAGCTTCACTTGCAGCTCCTTTCTTCTGACAAATTCCGAGTGGCTTTGGACTCTCACACAGCAGGGATATATAACACAAATGAAACAGACTCCTTTCAAAAGCAGTGGCACTTTGAAAAAAAAAACAAATATGAATGTATTCTTCTGGGATTGTTACTGTAAGTGCTGCCAAAACTCATCTCTCGTATGTATGTTTGGAATATGTGTGCTGTTGGCTGTAAATTGTCTTTTATTATTCTATGGCAACTTGTCCAGGGACACACTATAAAACAAGATGTAGCATCTTCATGTGCTAGCCTGATAAAATTTATATGAAGTATTATGGAAAACAGAAGTTGTTTTGAGCTGTTTTCAAGTTCAATAAATAACTGTAATACTTGGATAAAGATGTTCTTTATTAGGTCACATGGGCCCTAATACAGAAGTTATAAGTTACCGATTTAGGACGGCTCCTGCAATTATGGGGTTCCAGCAGACTCTTCATCACAGGGAATGGGAATATTTCAGCCCCTCGGTGCACATGGGCCCTGTCTCTGCCCTGGCTGTGGGAAATCAGCTTGGGCTGCCTGGGGAGGGAGAGGGGCTCTGCTGGGACTGGCCTGGCAGCGTGGCTTCCATGGCCTTTGTGTGCAGCAGGGCTGGCTGGCTGCCCTGGGAGGCAGAGCTGGGATCTTCCCTGCTGCCTGCTCTGCTGTCCATCCCTCTGTCCCTGCCCCCTGTCCCCTGGCTGTCACCCTGCAGAGCAGTTCTGGGGAAAACACAGGAATTGTTTACCAGCTCCCTGTCCCCCTGGCTGTCACCCTGCAGCTGCACATCTGGGGAAAACACAGCAATTCTTTAAAGTCCCTCTAAATACCAACCCCTTCTGGGATTCCCTGATTTCTCATTGTCAAATCCACCAGTACCAAAATCTGGGTGATGGCAGGTGAAGGGTGGTGGATACACAGATTTACCACTCAAAATCTGGGTTTGGTTTATTCTGTTTGATTTTTAAATAGGAATGTGCTCATCTTTTGGAGTAGATTTTGCTTTGAGGGCTGTGACCTCTCTGGAACTCTCCAGCCCCAACTCTGCTCCCGTTGCTTGTGCCCCCTGGCTGTTTGGCTGTGTGAAAAAGGCAGGGGTGGGGATTTCAGTGTCTCACCTGTTTGCAGGCTGGGAGGAATACCTGTAGGAGTGGTTGCTGTGGAAACGAGGACGGTGGAGCTCAGCATTCCTGCTGATCCTGCAAACCTGGACTCGGAGGCCAAGGTGGGTGGGCCCTGTGCCCCTGTCCCTGTGTGTCCCCTGCCAGTGTCCCTGTGCAGTTCCCTCCTTTCCCCAGGTGTGGTTCCCATTCCTGGGGAGCTGGCAGTGCCTGCACTCTGCTGTGTGACCATTCCTACATTCCTAACCTCCAGGAACTCCCAGATTCCCTGCAGCCCTGACTCAGGGAGGGGCAGGGATCAGGGATCAGATGTGACAAGCAAAAATCCCTTCCCTGCTCTCCTGCTGTGACATTTTGCTGTTCCCCTGCCTGGTTTCACAGCCCTGGCCCTGCTTCATCTCTCCAGGGCTTTCTCCTCTCCATCTCCTTTTCTTTCTCTTACAGCATCACAGTGTCAGGCTGTCCATACTCTTTTCTTAGCCGAATTAATGGGAATGCTGAAGTTGGTGACAAAAGGATTGTCCCAGTTTTCCCATGGCCAAGCAGATCCCACACATTTCACCTGCCATGTTCCTCGTTGTTTATCCCACATCACAGCTCCTGATGGTTTTTCTGTGTTTTAACTCTTACATTAATGTGCTGCAAGTCCTGACAGTGGATTTTTCTTGCCACCAGATAATCCAGCAGGCTGGGCAGGTGTGGTTCCCTGACTCTGCCTTCAAAACAGCCCAGGCAATCAAGGACTTCAACAGGGAAGGGCTGCCCCTGATGGTCTTTGCCAACTGGAGAGGCTTCTCTGGGGGAATGAAAGGTAAGCAGCACTTTGGAGCTGTCCTGGGGCTGGTTTGGGCTCTGGCTTGGCTGCTCAGGGTGCCACAGAGTGCTGCTTGAAGTGTGGTGAAGTGCCAGGGGTGTGAGATTGATGCTGTAAAATGTGAAGTGGAAGATTGGATCAGGGCCTCTTGCCTGTGTGAGGGAGCACTGGAGCTCTCAGGGTGGCAGAGGCTGCTGGGCACAAGGCAAAGCCTCTCAGTTTGCAGAGGCAAAGGCGGGAGTTGGCAAAAGAGGGCAAAATTCTTCCCTCTGGAAAACACCCCTTGCCTTTGAGGGTGGATTCTGCTCCGTTTGCTTATTCTGCACCCACTACATGAGCTGCTTTCCCAGCCACACAACTCACTGGGATGCTGTTGATGTAATTTTAGCTTATTTATTTACCTTATTTAGTCCTTAAATATTGTTTTACCTTAAAGTGTCATGTCTGGCCTTGCTGGGTTCCTCAGAAGCTGAGTTTGAGCTTTGGGCTTGTGTGGAACAGGCAGCACGAGGATGTTAATATTTCTATTGCATAGCCCACGTTATTCCAGGCAGCTGGCAGCAGGAGGAGGGCAGGACAGAGCCATTGCAGTTTGCACCTTGCTCCTTGCATTTTCCAGCCTCCTGCTTGCTGCTGGTGTCTCCTGACACTCTCAGGGTCCCTTGGGGAGTTGTTTGCAGTTTTGGTTTCAGTGCTGGCTGGGGATTATGCAGGGAGGAAAAATAAACAATTATGCCACCCCTCAGTGCACACAAACACACTGCCAGGAGCCAACTGCACTGTGGGTAAAATGACTCCAAAATTGTGTGTAATGAGTAGGAAAAGATTAGAGACAGCTCTTGCTATGCTGAAAATTGACATTAGTGAAGGGGGAGGAAAAGGAGAAAAAAAAAAAAAAGAGGGAAAAAATTAAACCCCCTCTTTCCCAGTCAGCCTGGGAGGTCTAATTCCTGCTGCAAAAGAAATAAATATATAAAAAACACCCTAAATGAAGGCAGCTCGTGGTGTGGTGGTGTCCCCTTCTGCGGCCAGAAGGCTCCTGAGCACAAAGAGAATGAAATGCTGGAGAAGTGGCTGGCACATTGTGCTGGAGGAGCCGTTTGACAGGGCTGGTTTGGGCTCCGTTTGGGCAAGGCGGCGCTGACCCACGGCGGGGACACCCCGAGCGTGGCATTCCCTGGAAATGAGCACCAGGGTCCCCCTGCAGCGGGGCTGAGCACATGGAAACCCACCCACAGGGAGCCCTGATCCCCCCAGGGGGCTGGGGTTCCACTGTGCTCCCTTCTGCCCGGGACAGAGCCCCAACAACAACAAATAAAAGGAGAAGAAATAGGAAAGAATCAGCAGAGGAGAGAGGCTGGGCTGGGTGGTGGGTGATGGGTTGTGGGGCTGGATGCTGGGTTGTGCACGGGCACATCCTTCCTGTGCCTGTGCCAAAGGATGTGCAGGCACAGAAAGGATCCCAAAGGATCCACGGGCACAGAAGGGATCCCAAAGGATCCTCGGGCACAAGCACAGGAAAGATCCCAAATGATATTGGGATAGGATCCAAAAGGACATTTTGGATCCCAGAGGATGCACAGGCACAGAAAGGATCCAAAAGGATCCATGGGCACAGAAAGGATCCCAAAGGAAGCACAGGAAGGATCCCAAATGATATTGGGATAGGATCCAAAAGGACATTTTGGATCCCAAAGGATGCACAGGCACAGAAAGGATCCCAAGAAGGATGCACAGGCACAGAAAGGATCCAAAAGCATCCATGGGCACAGAAAAGGATCCACGGGAACAGAAAGGATCTCAAAGGATGCACAGGCACAAATAGGATCCCAAAGGATCCTCAGGCACAGAAAGGATCCCAAAGGATCCTCAGGCACAGAAAGGATCCCAAAGGATCCATGGGCCCAGAAAGGATCCCAAAGGATCCTCAGGTACAGAAAGGATCCCAAAGGATGCACAGGCACAGAAAGGATCCCAAAGGATCCTCAGGTACAGAAAGGATCCCAAAGGATCCATGGGCACAGAAAGGATCCCAAAGGATCCTCAGGCACAGAAAGGATCCCAAAGGATCCACGGGCACAAGCACAGGAAGGATCCCAAAGGATCGTCAGGCACAGAAACACTTCCCTGACCACCTGCTGGCACCTGGGAAATGAAATCCCTTCCTGATCACACCCTGGAGCTCTGAGAGTGCATCAGGTTCCCCCAGCTCCTCTGCCTCTCCTCCCTCTGCCCTGTTCAAACAATTAGTGCTGCTCTTCTCTGCTCTTCACCTGAGTAAAATATACACCCGTGGCAGGAGTGAAAAATGTATTGCTAATTACACAATTATTTTATTATGTAGCACTAGTAAAAAATGTCTAGTAAAGAATTAATTCAGTTAAGAAAATAATTGCTTGATTCAAATTATTTTAACACTAGAATTAGCTGAAAGTACTTCAAGTGGTTTATTACTAGCACTACATAATAAAATAATTGTATAATTAGTAATAAATTTGTCACCCCTTTTGAGTCTTTTTCTTTGCTCAGGACAAAGGGAAAGGTTGGAGTTTTGTTTGTTCTCACTCTTCACTGTCTCTGCTGGGATTTATGTTTATTCCCAATTAGAGGGAATAAATTGTTCTTCCTTTTGTCAGCATTTGATACGTCTTAAATAACATGAAATTCCTTTTCCTGGGTGTTTGAGCAATGACCTTGGAAATGAAATGGAAAGATCCTATCAGTGCCTGTGGTACTAATATATATTTATAGATATTTGTGTATATAAATATATGAATATATAAATATTATATATGTTAAATATATAGCTATTTATATTAATATAAAATGTAAAAGAGTGTTTCCCAAAGAGTTAATTGCCTAATTATGTTCATGTTAATGCTTAACACTAAAATGAGGGTTAAATGACAAAGGCACCTTGGCTTTTCTCGAGGGATAGGAGGATTTTAGATGAATAAAAGTGTCTCAGTGTTCCCAGACCATTCCTGTTGCAGCAGGTGTGAGTACATAAATGCAGATCTTTTATTTTCTCTGCACTGGTATTTTAATGAGGCAAACTGGGAGGGTCCAAGCAAAAACCCAAATTATGGAGGAGGTTGGAAGTGTTGAGAGATGGATTCCTGCAGGAGGACAAACCCCACTGAAAATCCTGCTGCTGTTTGTGGTGAGCCTGAAGGAGAGCAGACACTGTGCAGGTGGTACAAGGGGTAGTGACAATAAATTAATGGGGAGGGAGGGGAAGTTTGGCTGAGTTCTGAGGCAAATCTCATCTGTTGGGCTGTGGAAATGCCCCTAAAGAAGCAGATTTATTGTTTGGGGTTTCTAAATGGGAGCTTTCAAAAGCACTGTGGGAGAAACAGTCCTGTGTGAACAAAGAGGTGGGTTAGATGAGCCTAATAACTATTTTTCATTTCTTGTATTTTGATTTAATACTTGTAGATATAATTATATGTAACAAAATATATATATTCAAGAGTGCCCGTTTCCATTACAAACTGTATCCATTAGAAACTATATCATCTCATAGAAATTCTTCTGCCTTCCATTTTTCTCTTTTATTTAAATCACCTTTGGGGCTGATATTTTCAATGTACTGTCTTTACACAGTGGAGTTGTTCTTATTAATTTTGAGCAAAGTGCCTTAAACAAATTTTAATGGAGGAAGAGCAGAGTGCTGCTCCCCATCCCTCTCCACACACATTTTTATGAAGATCTGGAAGAGCTCTGCTGCCCTTAGGTGCATTTTATTCACATTACACGAGTTGTGGGAGAGGTCTGGGGTAGTGAGTCTGAAATTGGGCAGTGCAGACGTAGCCAGGCTGATTCCCCAAACTGTGGGAATGTTTGTGGGCTGGGAAGGCAGGGATGGATCATCCCCAGGGCACCTCCAGTCACTGGAGCCGTGACTCCAGGCTGTTTGTCCCTGTCCCAGCAATGCTTGACCATCTCTGTGTCCATCCCCAGCTGTGCCTGTGTCCATCCCCATCGATTCTGACCATCTCTATGTCCATCCCATCCGTTCCTGACCATCTCTATATCCTGTCCATCCATCCTGACTATCTCTGTGTCCATCCGCAGCCATGTCTGACCATCTCTGTGTGCTGTCCATCCATTCCTGACCATGTCTGTGTCCATCCCATCCATTCCTGACCATCTCTATATCCTGTCCATCCATCCTGACCATGTCTGTGTCCATCCCCATCCATTCCTGACCGTGTCTGTGTCCATCTCCAGCCATTCCTGACCATCTCTATGTCCATCCCTTCCATCCTGACGGTCTGTGTGTCCATCCCAGCCATGTCTGACTATCCGTGTGTCCCTCCCCAGCCGTGCTGACCGTCTGTGTGTCCCTCCCCAGACATGTATGACCAGGTGCTGAAGTTTGGGGCGTACATCGTGGACGGCCTGCGCGAGTACCGGCAGCCGGTGCTGGTGTACATCCCGCCGCAGGGCGAGCTGCGCGGCGGCTCCTGGGTGGTCATCGACCCCACCATCAACCCCAGGCACATGGAGATGTATGCTGACAGGGACAGCAGGTACACACCTCTGCCTGGGACACTCCTCGTGCCCTGGGACGGGTGGTTTCCATGGGGTTGGACATGTGGGATGTCATCCGCGTTTTCGGCTTGGAGAAAGTGGAGCTAAAGATTCCTCCAGTCTCCCGGATGGGGGAGGAATTGAACATCTGACTCCGTGTTTTTAGAAGGCTAATTTATTGTTTTTATGTATTATGTTATATTAAAGAATGTTATGCTAAACTATACAGATATCACAGATATTTACAGAAGGCTTAACAAGATACTACTGAAAAAGCTGGGACTCTCCAGAGTTCTGACACAGCCTGACACAGTTCTGACATCATCCAATTCACATGGTGGATAAACAGTCTCTAAAGTAGCAAAATACAGGAGAAGCAAATGAGATAATATTGTTTTCATTTTTCTCTGAAGCTTCTCAGCTTCCTAGGAGAGGAAATCCTGGCAAAGGGATTTTTCAGAAAATACGACAGTGACAATTCTCCCTTTGTCCTGTCTCCCTCCCCGTCCTTCCCAGCAGGTGTTGAACCATTCAGTTTAGTGTCGGATGACACAAGGTCAGGTACAAGAAGTGCTTTTGTGTTTTCTCCTGCAGGGGAGGGATCCTGGAGCCCGAGGGCACGGTGGAGATCCGGTTCCGCAGGAAGGACCTGGTGAAGACCATGCGCAGGGTGGACCCCGTGTACATGCGCCTGGCCGAGCGCCTGGGTACGTGGCACAGCCCCTGGGCACCCCTCGGGGGGCAGCTCAGCACTGCTTTTCACTTTTGTTTACTGACAGGTTTATTTGCTGACAGTTTTATTGGTCTGACTTGGGAAGAAAACCAGTGAGACCACGGCATGTGTGTGTGACCGTGTTCACAGGGGTCTGAGGATGAGGGAAGAGATGACGATCTGACTCCATGTTTCAGAAGGCTGATTTATTATTTTATGGTACATATTACATTGAAACTATACTAAAAGAATAGAAGAAAGGATTTGATCAGAAGGCTAGCTAAGAATAGAATGGCAAAGAACGATAACAAAGGCTCTGTCTTGGACTTTCTGTCCATGCCAGCTGACTGTGATTTGCCATTAATTTGAAACAACCAACATGGGCCAATCACAGATGCACCTGTTACATTCCACAGCAGCAGACAATCATTGTTTACATTTTGTTCCTGAAGCCTCTCAGCTTCTCAGGAGGACAAATCCTAAAGAAAGGATTTTTCATAAAAAATGTCTGTGACAGGTGTGTACCTGTGAGATGGCGCTCATGCATGCTCAGCATACCCAGGGTGTGGAGTATTGTGGGGTTTTGAGCTGATTTCTATTTTTTATTATATTTTATTGACTGGGTCTCACAACAGCCCCTCACTACAGATGCTTGGGTCTAATTTCCAGCTCAGCAATTGCTCAGCTCACTAAAGGTTTGTGGGCCAAGCCTTCAGTGAGCATTGTTTCACGTAAGGAAGGGTTTGATCAGAGACATTTGGGCTGCTGGACTGTCACTGAGTGTCTGGGGTAGTTTGCAGTAATGATATCTGTGTGCTCTTCAGTTCCAAGGGAATGAGGAATGTTGTCCATGTCTCTGTGAGCAGGGCTCAGTGCTGGGTTGTGTTATTACCACTCCGAGTGATCCCAGCGCCTGCTGTACACTCAACATCCCAAAATACAGAGTGTTCAGCAAAATGCACTTAATATCAGATATGTTCTCTCTTGGGGGAATAGGCTTTTTAAATAGTCCTTTACTGGCTCTTACTATAAGAGTATAATCTTACAGAGCCTCCTTTTACCTCCAAAATTGACTACATTTCAGTGGAGGGAGAAGCGTGCCATGTGGGTATGGCTTGAGTTTATAAAGCCTTTTGGGATCCTTCAGGAGGAAAAGTGTTCTGCAAATGACTGATAAATCCTGGCTATTGCTGCAGTTACATTTTATTATTTGGGTTTTTTTTTTTTTAATTTATGGCAGGGCAACTATTTATATACAAAACAATCCTCCTGATATGCCTCGAGAAATAGTAACGGGTGAAGGGTGAGGGGTGCCCTGGGATGGTGGAAGGTGTCCAGTTAAATGATCTTTAAAGTCCTTTTCAACTCAAACCATTCTGTTATTCCATGACTTAAATCCCAGTTCAAAAGTCTGCAGCTGCAAAAAGGAGGTTATTTTCAGCAAACCTCACTTTTGGCCTCTGTCAGATTTGAGTGTCCCTTTACGAGCAAAGGGACAGCGACCACCCCAAACCATGGGGACCCAGCTCAGGACTGCAGGGAGAGGGAACAGAGCATCACCTTCACTCCCCTCTGTGGCTGCAGGACACCCCTGAATCCTCTGGGACACTGAAAAAACCCACAAGGGCAAAGATGGGAGAGTTTCTGCCAACAGCCCCACAGACCCAGCTCCATGTGAGGTGGGAGCCTGATCAGGGTTTTTCCCCCCTGTTCCTCTACAGGGTAATTACTCCCAGCAAACTCCATACACTTTAATTAAAATGACTGCAACACAAGAGCGAGTCACTTACAACTGTACACAGGGAGAGCTCTAAAAGCTTCAGTCACTGATAAGCATCTCCCTGAGATGGATGTAATTGCTGCCAGCACCGCCTGATCATCGCTGTTGTTTTGCCACTAATTCCATACCAGAGCAGCAGAGCCAGGATTGCAGGACACACTGAATTGCATAATTTTTTTTTCTTTTTTTTTTTTCCTTTTTTATTTTTTTTTTTTTTTGCCGGTTTTCTTTCTGGCCAATTTAAAATTTGTCAAAGTCGGTCTTCTTCTGGATCACTGCCCTTTGATATTTCGCGCACTCCATTTGCCACAAACAAGCCGCAGGGCCGCGGTTCATGCTGACTCCAGCAGAAGCAGAGAAAGCTCCATTTATCTTACACTGCCTGCTGAATTCTTACTCATTAGCTGGGGGTTCACTGCCTCTCTTTAACCCCTGAGTGGCTGTCATCCTGCCCGCAGCTCTGGGGAGCAGCACCGCGAGCTGCTCTCCCCCGGCCCGCGCCGGGGCTGGACGTGGTGCTTGGGGAGATGCTGAATCATTTGACACAAATCTGTTCATTATCAATTCTGCAGCAGCGTTGCTGAAATGTTGATTAGCCCCCGTGGTTTATTAAAGTGTCACTCAGGGTTGGGCTGCTCCAGCGAGGGGAGACAGGGTGGCCCTGGCCCAGGGCATGGCCCCACGTGGGCAGGGACATCCCACAGGTGTGCAGGGGTCACCCAGAAATGTGGCAGCGGGGCAGCCTGCAAGCCCTGGGCCACAGTTTAAAATACAGAGACTCAATTTTATTGTTTTATTACAGTTAGACTAAAACACATCGTGAAAATGAGCGTCACTGCACAGATTCTGTGTCAGAGGTGCAGGGAAATGGGTGCAAAAATGGGGTGGAATGTGGGTGAGAGGAATGGCAGAGTGGCTCCAGTTACAGCAAGGCTGGCTATCGCATTTCCATGTTTCTTGTAGGGAAAAGGCAGCATCCAGCCATCACCTGATGCACGTTGTGCCAGTGGGAATGTCCTTGCTGGTCCTGTCAGGTGTTCTGTGTGCTGAATGCACCTCTGGTTTCATTTATTTCATTTATTTCATTTCCTAGGGCAGTCAGTCTGTGCTGCTGGGGCTTGGTTCACACCTTACTTGAGTATCCAAACTGCCTTTACGTTTCCAAATAATGAGTGAACATTCAAATATTCACCACTCAGCTCCACTTCAGCACAGCAGTTCCTCTCTGGAAATGAACGTTTTGGGGTGCAGGACCAGAACTGACCCTCACTGCCAGTTTTTCAGGAAAACCTGGGAGGAACACTGCTCCTCTGATCCCATCTCTCATGGGGTGCTGGATAAACACAGGTTGTAACTTGGTTTTGTGGGTGATGCTGGTTTCAGGTGCTGCTGCATTTAAATTGGTGTTCATTCACACTCACAGGCTCCCAGAGCAAGCCCTGCTTTCTCTCAGCCCCTCCTTGGCACTGGGATATCCTCCCAGAGGGGCTGGGGTTGGAATTTTATTGGAATTGTGTCCCTGCCACACTTGAGGTGCTGGGAAAGGGGACCTGAGCAGCAAAGGGAGGGAAGGGCAGGGTGGGAAGCACCGGGATCTGTGCAGGGATATTTGCAGCCTGTGCCACGGGCTGGTGTGACCTTCACTGGCTGTTCATGCTGCACCTTTCTGACATAAATCCTGCTGAATATTTAGTGAAGCAATTACAGCCTGTCTCATTTAAAGAAACAAGAGACAATCCCAAAACGCCTGTCTCTCAGGGCACGTGAGTGGCTCCCTGTGACCTTCCCTCTCCCCTCTGGGCTGGGGGAGTTTCTGGGCAGCCTGGACACCTTTGGCATTTTTGCTGAATTTCCTGGAGTCCCAGGATGGCTTGGAAGGAGCCCTAAAGCCCATCAGGGACACCCTCCATTATCCCAGGTGCTCCAAGCTCTATCCAGCCTGGCTTGGGCACTGCCAGGGATCCAGGACAGCCCCGGCTGCTCTGGGCACCCTGTGCCTCCCACCCTCACAGGAGAGAATAAATCTGTGTCTGGCACTGTTTTGCTGAAGGCAGAAGCAGAGGAGGTGAGGTTCAGGTGTGAGGCTGCTGCTGCAGGTGTGGAGTGAGGTGGGACCCCAGGCTGCTGCTTCCCCAGGGCACCTTTCCAGCCTGGTTAAGGTGGTTCTGCTGCTGATTAAAAGAGAACAGAGCAAGGCTTGTGGTACCAGGAGGTGCTGGGTGCTCCTGCCATGGGGGGCTCTGGGGGTGTTGCAGCAGAGCTGAGATGATTCCCAGCCCCATCCAGAGCTATGGTGCCAGAGAAGCTGCATTCCATGGGAAAGGTGCCATTCCCTGTGCTCCCTGCCACACCAGGAGGGTCACTCCTGTCCCTGGTGCTGCCCCACCTGTGTGCCAGCTCTGTCCCCATGGAATGGGGCTGTCTGGAGCACTGCTCCTTTTGTTTCCCTATTGATTAGCAGCCAATCCATACCTAGAGGTCTATAATGCTCCTATGATTTAAACTTTAACAGTTTCATTAACTGTCAAGTACCTCTAGAGCAAAGGAATCCCATATTTTAACTCCCCTCTCCTTGCCAGGATAAGATTTGTGGAAGGAGACTTCTTTTTTTCCCTTTTATTATTTTTTTTTTACCTTAATAAATAAATAAATAAATAAATACCAGGCTTTCTGAAAAACCCCGAGGCCTCGAGATCTGACTAGGAAAGAAAGAAAACCATTCCAAGATATTTAATTGTACAGGGGGCTTACGGGATTGATCGAGAGCTTAGCTTTTTACAATGGTGCAGTGAATAAGAAATGCTCCTGACAAACGATCGATGATGGGATAATCACTCTTTATCCCCCCTCCTCATTGTTACCTTCTTTCTTCCAGGAGAACAGGGTTCAGAAGTCAAAAATCTTTATAGACGCTGCTTTTAAATTAAGCAGAAAATAGACATTGACATATTTGTTAATCTCACCTAAATCATTACTGGGCCTGCCTGGGTGGACTCGGTGGCAGGGGCTGGAATTCACCAGCAGGGCTGCCCCGAGTGCCGCCATTGAAACCAGGGAGCCTGGGCCTTCAGCCGGGATAAATACAGATAATTTTTTATTCCGAAGGTTACAAGGGGAGCTTCTCTTAATTAACACCTTCTTACTCACATCTGAAGGGTTAGGTAACATTTGTATTGGTGGGCACAGGGAAAACATTCCTTCCTTGGCAAGGATCTCTGTCTGGAGGGCTTGTGCCTTGGAAAAATACAAATATGGAGTGTGTGAGCAGGTACTGAAATAATAACATATATGGGTGTGTGAGCAGGCACTGAAATCATACATATATGGGTGTGTGAGCAGGTACTGAAATCATACATGTATGGGGTGTGTGAGAGGCACTGAAATCATACATATAAGGGCTTTTGAGCAGGCCCTGGGGTGCTCAGACCCCTGGGCAGCTCCTCCCTTTGGTCCAGCAGCCTTGGATTATCGTGCCTGTGGGAATGAGGCGTGGAAGGAGCAGCAGCATCCTGGGATGGAGCCCCCAGGATGCTGTCCCAGCTCCCAGCTGTGGTTTAGAGGCTTCCTGAGCACAGGTTAATACCCGAACTCATGCTCGGGAGCCTGTGCTGGAATCTCCTTGCATGGATTTGTCTGATCACCCTCTGTGAGCCCCTTTGGGCCCAGTGGCAGTGGATTCCAGCCTTGGATTGTGCACTGGGTGAGGCTGGTCCCTCCTGGGGTTTCTGTAGAGCTTCTGCTTCTGTTGAGCTGGGTTTGTGGGCTTGGGGATGCTCTGGTGCCTGCTGTGATTGCAGAGCCCCTGGGAGTTCTCCTAAAGGAGAGCTTGCAGTGGTGGAGGTGGCGTGCCATGCTCTGTGTTTCCTGCTAAATGAGCAGCAGTGTTGGGACATTATTCTCTTTTAGGAGTAAGCCCTGTAAATGTCACTTAATTGATGGCTTAGATGGTTGGCATTTAAATGGAGCAGAGTTTCCATGGTGAAAACACCCTCAGAGCCCTCGTCCGAGTCTCTGTGGCACAGAATCTGGGCTGGAGCAGGGATTTGCTGGGCACTGCTGGGAGCTGATGCTCCGGGGCTTGGCCTTTGGCTTTCCCAAGCTCTGGAGCTGCACCCCTGAGCTTCCCCAGGGTCTGAGCTGTGTGTGGTTTGAGCTTCCCCAGGGTCTGATGTGTGTGGTTTCAGGTATCCCTGGATTCTGATGTGTGTGTGATTTTGGGTACCCTGAGCTATCCCAGGGTCTGAGCTGTGTGTGGTTTGAGCTTCCCCAGGGTCTGATCTGTGTGTGATTTCAGGTATCCCTGGATTCTGATCTGTGTATGATTTTGGGTACCCTGAGCTATCCCAGGGTCTGATCTGTGTGTGATTTCAGGTATCCCTGGATTCTGATGTGTGTGTGGTTTTGGGTACCCTGAGCTATCCCAGGGTCTGAGCTGTGTGTGATTTCAGGTATCCCTGGATTCTGATGTGTGTGTGGTTTTGGGTACCCTGAGCTATCCCAGGGTCTGAGCTGTGTGTGGTTTCAGGTATCCCTGGATTCTGATGTGTGTGTGTTTTCAGGCACCCCCGAGCTGAGCCCGGCTGACAGGAAGGAGCTGGAGGCCAAGCTGAAGGAGAGGGAGGAGTTCCTGGTGCCCATCTACCAGCAGGTGGCCATGCAGTTCGCTGACCTGCACGACACCCCCGGCAGGATGCAGGAGAAAGGAGCCATAACCGTGAGTGTCCCGCGGCTTCCCTGGGGACGGGGCTGGAGCCAGGGCCTCCATCACCACGGACAGCTCCCGGTGTCCTGCAGCTTCCGTGGGGACGGGCATGGAGCAGACCCTCCAGGGCCCTGTGGAGCGCCTGGCATCCCAGATGGGACGGGGTGGGGTCCCCGGGGAGTCTCCATCGAGTGCCAGCTGGGTTTTAATTTGGGAACGAGCTGTGTCCGCTCCTGCCCCGTCCCTGACTGCCGTCCCCGTGCCGCGGGCAGGACGTCCTGGACTGGAAAACCTCGCGCACGTTTTTCTACTGGCGGCTGCGGCGGCTGCTGCTGGAGGAGGCCGTGAAGAGCAAGATCCACGAGGCCAACCCCGAGCTGACGGACGGGCAGATCCAGGCCATGCTGCGCCGCTGGTTCGTCGAGGCGGAGGGCACGGTGAAGGTGGGTGTGGGCTGGGGGCACCCAGCTGTCCTGCCAGGGCTGGGGGCATTGCCCACCCTGAGCCCCTGCCAGCGCCTATTCTATTTTATTTTATTTTATGTTATTTTATTTTATTTTATTTTATTTTATTTTATTTTATTTTATTTATTATTTTATTTTATTTTATTTTTTCATTCTATTCTATTCTATTCTATTCTATTCTATTCTATTCTATTCTATTCTATTCTATTCTATTCTATTCTGTTCTGTTCTGTTCTGTTCCGTTCCGTTCCATTCCATTCCATTCCATTCCATTCCCTTCCATTTTCATTCCATTCTAATTTCATTCTATTCTATATTCTATTCTATTTTATTCTATTCTCTTCTATATTTTATTATATTTTATTCTATTCTATTTTATTCTATTCTACTGTTCTGTATTTTATTCTATTTTATTCTATTCTTATATTTTTTCTATTTTATTCCATTTTATTTTATTATACTTTTTCTATATTTCTATATTTCATTCTATTCTATTTAATTCTATTTTATTTTATTCTATTTTATTCTATTATTCTATTTTATTCTATGTTATTATATTCTTATATTTTTTCTATTTTATTCTATTTTTTATACGTTTTCTATATTATTCTACTTTATTTCTCTATTTTTTCTATTTTATTCTATTCTGTTTTATTTAATCTAATTTTTTTATATTGCTTAGTTTTATGTATTTATTTAATTCTCCTTTGTTTCTATATTACTTTATTTCATTTTATTTCATTTGTTTATTTATTTGTTTCATTTTATTTTACTTTATGTTACTTTATTTTACTTTGTTACTTTATTTATTTTACTTTATTTTATTTATTTTACTTTATATTGTAAATTTCAGTGTTTTATATTTTAATTCTATTTTTTTCCACTCTGTTTTTGAAGTCCCCAACACGCAGGGGTTCCAGGGAAGGGGGGATGTTCTCTGGAGGGCAGCAGCCTTTCCAAGGTAGAGCCTGAGCTCTCCAAAAGCAGGCAGCTCGTTAGCTAATACATTACACCAATCAAGGAGAGTTATCTTAAGCCACAATTAATCTGCTCCCTGGCATATGTTGATAGGGAAGCATCATGCTGTTTCTTAATTAAAAGCAAACGGATTAAAAATGATTAATAAGAGTATTAAATATTCTCCTAAACGAAAAGCTTTGGGATTCTTGGGTAAATGGAGCTTTCCACAGGTCTGGGGCTGTGCTGCAGCTTCCCGGGCTGGGCTTTCCCCCCTTCCCTGGAAGCTGCCTTTGTATGCAGGGACTGTTTGCTGCCTGCCAGGGGCACAGGCAGGGAGCAGAACTCCGAGTTCCAAACCTTAATAAGGAGAGAAACAATGAAATAAGCAAAATCTTGAAGTGACATCACCGGGCTGAGACAATCAGAGACATCAAGTGAAAGGAAATGAAATAATCCTGGGGTTTCTGAAGTGTGTCAGGGGCTGGGATGGGCTCTGACACCAAAATTCCTCCCTGGGAGGGTGGGCAGGCCCTGGCACAGGTGCCCAGAGCTGCTGGGGCTGCCCCTGCATCCCTGGCAGTGCCCAGGACAGGCTGGGCAGGGCTGGGACAGTGGGAGGTGTCCCCTGTGCACAGCTCCTGACAGGAGGGGACAGCCAGGGAACAGGGACAGGGGAGAGGGAGCAGCCCCAGGCTGGGCCAGGGGAGGTCTGGGTGGGATATTGGGAAAATTCCTCCTTGGAAAGGAAATTCCTGCATGGAAAAGGAAATTCCTCCCTGGCACAGCTGCCCAGGGCAGTGCTGAGTCCCCGTCCCTGGAGGAGGGATTTGAAATCCCTGTGGATGTGGCACTTGGGGACACGGTCAGTGGTGGCCCGGGCAGTGTGGGGAATGGTTGGACTCAATGACCCTGAAGGTTTTTCCAGCCCCAATGACTCTGTGACTCCTGGCTCTGTGTCCCAGAGGTGCCACCACGGTGTCACCACCCCCAGCTCATTGTCATTCTGCCTTTGACTTGGTTAGTGATAACAGAGAAGGATAGTGCACCTTTAAATGAGGAGCTTTGTGTTTAATTACCCAAATAAAATGACATAAATATGAATGAGTGCTAATGGCAGTACTTGCTTTTCCGGAAACCATTAACAAAACGATTCTTAAATGATTTGTAAAGAAAATGAGAGGAGAGGAGAGAAGGCTGTTAGGGGCTTACACTCTCCTGAGTTATTACACAGCCAACTATCTAGCAAATATCAGGTGAAATGATCTTGTGAAAGGCACAAAGGGGGTCGTGGCTGAGGGTCCAGGCACTCCAGCCTGCTGATGATTTAGCACTGGGACAATCCCCAGAGCAGCTGCATGTCAGGTCAGCCACGTTCCACCAGAATTTGGGGAGCTGATAACCAGGGAGACTGGGATTTATCTGGGACAGCTGCAGCTCGTTCCCTGCAGCACTGACCAAGTACATCCTTGGTCCCCTTCCGTCACATTTATGGCGGGATGCAAAAGAAATGGGTAATCCTTGACCTCGTGCTGATTGTTGGGTGTGTTTGTGGGGTGAATGTGGGCAGTGGCAGGGCTGGGTGCAGGCTGAGCTGTGGCATTTTGACAGGCCTACCTGTGGGACAGCAACAAGGACCTGGTGGAGTGGCTGGAGAAGCAGCTGACGGAGGAGGAGGGCGTTCGCTCGGTGGTGGAGGAGAACATCAAATACATCTCCAGGGATTATGTGCTCAAGCAGATCAGGAGGTGAGCAGGGAGGGGAGCTGGCTGGCAGCAGAGTGGGCACACACTGAGGATTCCCCGGCCCAGCAGGGTCCTGAGGGAGCTCCCAGGGCTGTGCCCACTCCCAGCCCCACGCTCCGTCCCCCTGGCATCGCTGCTGGGGGCTCTGGATCTGCCTCACTCTCCCCTCTGTGCTCTCCACAGCCTGGTGCAGGCCAACCCCGAGGTTGCCATGGATTCCATCGTGCACATGACCCAGCACATGTCCCCCACGCAGCGGGCCGAGGTGGTGCGGATCCTCTCCACAATGGACTCTCCCTCCTCCACGTAAGAGCCGGGGCTGCTCCCGGCCCTGCCCGGGGTGGGAACTGCCCTTGGTGTGCTCGGGAGGCTCCGGGAGCTGCTGCAGGGACACCTGGACTGTTCCGGAGCAGAGGGAGCGTGTCCTTGGCAGGGACACGAGGCAAAGGTACAAACACGAGCGGGACGGAGCCCCCCGGCCTCCTGTACCTTATTTATTGCTCCGAGCGGGGCTGGGCGCTCCGGAACCGCGAGGCCTTGGCGCGGCAGGGCCTGCAGGGACACCCCTGTCCCTCCTGTCCTTCCAGGGACACCCTGCCCCTGCAGGGACCCCCTGCCCTCCTCCCCTGCTCCCCTGCCCGGCGGCAGCTCCGTGCTGACAAGTGCCAATGTCCCCCCGTGCCCTCCCCTCTGTCACCGGTGATTCGTGTGTCACCCTCTGCCAGTGGTGATTTGATTTGTGTGTCCCACGTCTGTCCTGTCTCCTAGGTAGAGGAAAACCAGCCTTTAGCTGCTGCGGCCGTGCCCCCAGGAGGCTCCCCAGGGCTGTGAAGGGTGTTGGGGGGCAGGATTTTGGGGGCTGTACCCCCGTGGCTTTGCCTTTGTGCCCAAGTCCTTTAGAGCAGGCTGTGAATTTTGTGAAAGGCCCTTCTGGGAGGGGGCACAAGAGACCAAAGTGCAGCTGCGCAGCGTTTCTGCTCTCCCTCCCCTGATGTTTTCAGGGCTAACAGTGCCCATCCCTCCCTGTGGGCAGCTCCAGGCAGCTGAGGCGAGGCAGGAGAAGGGACAGAGCCAAATGCCCCAGTGGGGCTGGAAGTGCAGAAGGAAATCTCAGTCTGAGGGTCTGAGGAGAGCTTTCTCCATCATCCTGCCCTGCCCCAGAGCTGCCTGGGCATGGCTGGGAGGGGCCACTCTCACCTGGAATGTGACAAATGTTGGGTTTGGTACCTGGGGGCAATGGTCAGGAAGAACTGGGTGGCAGCTGAGTGCAGGAAGCTGTGGCAGCTGCCCAGGTCCCCCCAGGCCAGCCCAGATCCCCAAGCTCTTTGTACATGTTTTTTATGTAATGAAAGCTCCGAGAAGCTGCAGTGCTGGAGGGAAGCACAGCCCAGCCCTCACACAGCTCCTGCACAGGGCTGGGCTCTCCGGGCTCACCAGTGATGGTCCTGGAGCAATTTCAGACTTCACAGCCCCTCCTTAGTCCAGCAGGAAGGGCTGCAGGACAGAAGCGTGGTACAGAAGGGCTGTTTGAGGAGAGAACGGATCAGTGATGCTGCCAGTGCCTCTCCCCTGTCCCTGTTTGCTCCTGAAGTGCAATGCAGCCCTTCTGCCAGTGCTGCCAGTGACTGGAGGTGCCAGCCCGGGGCCGCTGCTCCCCTGCCCGTGGCCAGCAGAGCTCGGCCACCCGCAGGACTTGCTTTTTCTTAATAGTTAAGAACCCTAATTTGATTCAAGAGATTTTTTTTTTCCACTAGAGCCCCCTGAACAAGCCCCAAAGACGCTTTTGCTTTCGCCAGGGCGGGCTGCAGCAGGACACACAGACAGAGAATGTGTCAGCCAGGCAGGACCGGGACGGGCGGGCTCTCCCTGTCCCCAGGACCCCCTGGTGGTGCCACCAGAGTGCCCCTTGCAGGGTCCCTGTGCCCACCAGCAGCCCCCACTGCAGTGTTACAGCGCCGGCTCAGGCCGGGCCCCAGAGCATCCCTGGGGTGGCACCGGGGTCTGGCGGTGCCCTGGGGGCTCTGGGCCTGCTGGGGCTGTGGCAGCAGCACCCGAGATGTCCCCAGGGGGGTGTGGGGGGGTCACCGGGTGGGGGGAGCCCCCTGGGTACGAACGGTTCTCGCTGGTGCTGAAGTATTTCACTTACCTCAATTTCTTTTAATAAAAAGAATGAATTACAGCTCTGCTGCTGCTGTGAGTGCAATCTGTCACCCCTGGCCGGGGGAGCTGAGCTTTGCCTGAGGCCAGGACTGCACAGAGGGCTCTGTGGGACCCCCCAGGCCAGCTGTGCCCTGCCCTGAGTCCCAGCTCATCCCCCAGCTCTGCCCCATCCCCATGGTGGCCTCTCCCCATTCCCATCTTCAACATCACAGTCAATGGGACAGGCAGGGAGAAAACCCCAAACCCCCATGGCTGCTGCTGAGGTGGGAGAACTCTGGGACCCTCTTGCAGGGCTGTTTTTGGGCAGGGATGGCTGCACTGGATGATCTTGGAGGCCTTTTCCTGCCTCATTTGTGCCCTGCTCAGCAGGAAAGGCCCAGCAGGACTTTAAATCAAGGATGTCCCTGGGAGCTGATGCACAAACACCTTTGGAGGTGTCCCATGAAAGGTGAGATTTAAAGGTGCCCACATGAGCCACCACAACTCCAGCAGTTGGTTTTTCACATTTCTCAAACCAGAATCACAGCAGTTAAAATTTGGGGGGTGGTGAGGGGACAGAACCCAATGAACTCCAGCATCACGTTTAAAACTCTTTAGCCTAAAATATCTCCATATTAAAATGCCAAGAAAAGACATACCAAAGCTGTAAGCTCTCCAAAGCCCAAGATCAAAGTGCCATCATCTTTTAATGTAAACCTTTTGTTGCATCAACAGTCTTAAGAGGGATGAGAGACATCAAAATAAAAACTGAGACAAACTGGGGCTTTGTAGCTGTTTTTTGTTTTAGTCTCTTCTCTCAATTTGGGCCATGAAATAGGTCAGCTCCATTACTGATCAGCCTTCCCACAAATATTTAAAACAAATTGAATTGCACACCCAATACCCATCACAATTACGCCAGGCACAATAACTAAATTAGCAATTCAACAAAATAATTGGAAATGCGATTCTCTCCATTCCAGAGCCTCCCCCGGGGCCCTGGCCGATCTATGGGGGGAAAACTCTGCTTTACTAATTCTGCAGCTAATTAGAGACACACTTGTAAATGAAGTTGTTTGTCTGAAAGTTGAAATTCTTCGCTGTGGCGGGGCTGGGGGGAGAGGATTAACACAAGCCTCTGTCCCTCCCTGTGCACAGCCCATCCCCAAAACACCTCCAGTGCTCTGCCAAGGTGCAATGCCCGTTTGTGGAGGTACTAATTAGCAGCTGGATCATGAATTAATAAAGAATTAATATTCTGTTGTGGGGGGGGGAAGGAAGGGAAGATCTCACTTGCTGTTAATTGGCGGCTTTAGGAAAACTTGGTGGAAATCACCCTGGTCCTTTCTGTGTGCCCAGGGAGCTGTGCCCGTGCTGGACACCATCACCATCACCTGGGGACACCGGGGGTAAAGCAGCTCCAAAATAATCTGTTGGAGTTTTTGGGGAGGCACTGTCCCCTCTGCTCCTGGTGTGCCACAATGCCAGAGCCCCTCGGGGCTGCCCTTTGCCAGCAGCACCCCCACACCAGGCAGTGTAGGAATCCCTTTTCCTTTTTCCTGCCCTTTTCCTGCAGGACTTCCACACCAGGAGTGTGTGAATCCTTTTTCCTGCAGCATCTCCACACCAGGCAGTGTGTGGATCCCTTTTCCTGCAGCATCTCCACACCAGGCAGTGTGTGAATCCCTTTTCCTCCTGCCCTTTTCCTGCAGCACTGCACACCAGGCACTGTGTGGATCCCTTTTCCTGCCCTTTTCCTGCAGCATCTCCACACCAGGAGTGTGTGGATCCCTTTTCCTGCAGCATCTCCTCACCAGGCACTGTGTGGATCCCTTTTCCTGCAGCATCTCCTCACCAGGAGTGTGTGGATCCCTTTTCCTGCAGCATCTCCACACCAGGCACTGTGTGGATCCCTTTTCCTGCCTTTTTCCTGCCCTTTTCCTGCAGCATCTCCACACCAGGAGTGTGTGGATCCCTTTTCCTGCAGCATCTCCTCACCAGGCACTGTGTGGATCCCTTTTCCTGCCCAATCAGCGCTGCCTCTGCAGCAAGGTCAGCCCTGCAGCGGGGCCGTCTGTCCCCCTCTGTCCCTGTGTCCCTGTGTCCCCCAGCCTGTCCCCGTGTCCCCAGCCCAGGTGGAGGCAGGGCAGGGATGGCAGAGGCTGCTGCAAGGCTGATAAGTGAATTCCAGAGCTCTGCTCAGCGCGGCTCGCACTCTTATCTGCTCCAACAACACCGAGAAGTTATCACAGGGAGAGTGGTTCTGTTCCCCTTTAACATCACAGCCACAAAGGGAAGGGAAAAACCTCCTTCAGAAGGGTTTTAGGGACAAAGCAGAGAATGCAGAGAGCTGGCTCTGCTCCTGGACCCCTCTGCCTTTGATTCTGACCCATGGAGCAAATCACCAGCTCTGCACAAGTCAGGAGAGTTTAAGCAGAATAATAATTAGTTGTCACTCACTATTCATTCTACTAAAAAAGTAGAATTCTGGGGTTTTTGGAATGGAGGCTTGGAGTCCCCAACATGGAGGAATTTGGGTGTGCTTTGTCCTTCTTGCTCCTTTTTCCTGGCCTCCATGTTCTGGGTGATGGTGGCGCTTTTGGATTGGTTTAAGGTAGGAACACACTGTCTAACACAGGTGATAGGTATTGGGAAATTACTGTAAATAATGTTATTGGAAAATTATTGTAAATAAAATACACATAGTTTTTAGTACAAAAGACAAGACTGCCTCTGAGGGCAGTCAATGTGCCTCTGTCTGACCTGCTGGACAGACCTCAGCAGCCAGGGAAAGAATTTTATAGATAACAGAAAATAAACAACCTTAAAAACCAGAACAGAAGAATTCTGACTCCTCCTTTGACTGCCAGGCTGGGAAAAGAGACTTTCTAAGGCATCTTGGGGTCGTTCTGACCACAGAGATTCTGAGGCTGGGCAGCCTGAGGGAGCAGCTGAGGGCAGGAGAACACAGCAGCTCAATCCAGCCCCTAATTCTGCTCTGCTTCTTCTTTTTTTGTGACACCAGGAGCTCAATCCCAGCTCCTAATTCTGCTCTGCTTCTTCTCCCTTTGTGACTTTTCCAAACAGAGACCGGTACAGCTCCGTCCTGGGGAAAAAAGGGAGAGGGAAAAGTCACTTTCCAAGGTCAAAATGGAACCAAAAAGCTGCCACAAACCCTCCACTCCTTCAGCAAAGCAATGGTGTAATTAAAAATGCATTTGAAAATCTTTATTAATAAATACCGGCAGAGGTGTGAGCCCAATCCCATGCAGGGCAGAAATATGGAAATATTGCAGTGTGCCTGGATATTGGATCTCCAGAGAATGAGGGTTTCTATAAGTTTGCCCTTTACAGACAGGCTCTTCAAGTAAGAAAACAAGATTGAATATTTTAATAGGATGTTTGGGCCGTGAGGAGGATTCAATCACACAGCCAACGTGGGGCTGTAATTTAGTTTTCATACATTTTCTTGGACAGTACTTGAAAAACAATGAAAATGACCCAGCAACAAGATTCCAATTAATATCCCATGTGCAGCAATTCTGATAACAGGAGCAAATTTCCCTTTAAAAAAAAATTAAAAAAGAAAAGTAGGCTGGTGTTATTTATCTTTAATTTTAGAGGCAGAGAACGTGAGCTGGGAGAAAGGAGGGATGTTCATAAAGCAGGAATTTCTGGGCATGGAGGGAAGAGCTGCATTTCCTCTGTCTGCATTTCTGGGCATGGAGGGAAGAGCTGCATTTCCTCTGTCTGCATTTCTGGGATGGAGGGAAGAGCTGCATTTCCTCTGTCTGCATTTCTGGCATGGAGGGAAGAGCTGCATTTCCTCTGTCTGCAGCTCCTAAAGCCTCGTGGCTGCACACACAGAGGGGAGCGTTGGGCACACAGTGGGATTTTCCCTTCCATCACAGCAATATTTGGGTCTGGGCCTGGTTTTGCTTGCAGACACCTCCATGGGAGGGTTTTCTGTCATTTCCAAAGGAGGAATTCCATTTTTCTCAGTGATGGCAGAGAAACCTCCCCAGGAGGAAGGGCAGGAATGGAATCTCAGGGCCAGCAGGGCAGGACGGACAGACAGAATCTGGTCCTGCCCACAGGGAACAGCCTCAAACCTTCCCCAAAACCACCCTAAGGGATCTGGGGAAATCTGAGGAAATCCCTGTCCTCTCTCCAGGCCTTTCTCCTTCCCCATTCATTCCTTTTTCCAGACCCAGCAATGTCAGGGAGCTGAAAACCAACGTGCACAATTTGGGGGACCCCAGGGAACGACTGCAAGAGAGCAAAGCTTCTGTGCCTGCCCCACGAGCAGCCAAACCCCAAAAGTGCAGCTCTGCAGCCTTTCCCACTGGGGGAGAACCCCTGGGAGGACTCCTGGGGTTTGCATCCTCATTTCTGTGGGTTTGGTGCTCTCTGTGGGCGCAGGAGTTCAGGGATGGATGCAGGTTTGCTCCAATCCCACAGATTTTAAATCAGCAGCCGTTTCTCAAGCAAGCAGGGCCTGGGGAGATCTCAGGGAGGAATCTGTGTTTGCTGGCACTGACATGGGAACTGCACATTTTGGGGCCTGGGGGTTCCCTCGCCCTCCCAGGAATGGGATTGGGAAAAGGAATGGAGCAAAATCCCAATGGAAACCTCTGGAAAACGACACAGCAGGGACAGCCAGCCTGGCACAGTGACAAGAGAAGGAGAGCAATCAGGTAACCCAAACACAGGGCAAACATTTCACCGTGAAAATCAAATATTAAATATCAAACACCCCAACCCTTTCCCCCCCTCTCCTCATCAGCCAGGCTCCCTTTCTCCTGCAGCCTCTCCCCTCAGCAGGATTCAACCATGCCGAGAGCAAAACTCATCAATCCTCCAGGTTTAACCTTGTCTGTGTCTCAATTCACCAGGGTAAGTGCACATTTTAATACTTCCAGCCCCCTTAAGGCTATGCATAATGAACTTGGATTTTGGTTAAGAAAATATCAAATTTCTCTCCCCCCCCCACAGCAATGACACGCCAGCCCTGGGGCAGTGGCCTGGAGCAGCCAGGGGCACCTGGGCTGGCACAGGGCATTTAGGGAATCACCTGTGCTGGGAAGGACCTGGGCAGGGATGGAGCACAGCTCCCACCCAGCACAGCCCCTGCATTCAAATTTCACTCACCCTTTATTGCAACCCACAAAAGCAAGTAATGAGCACTAACATTTTTATTTCTTTTAAACTGTCATTTAGGCTGCAGAGGGGATAATTACCTATTTCCACTGTAGTAAGGTTTTATCACCCTTAGTGAGGCATTTTCTAATTTAATATTTTTACTGTATTATCATAAAACCTGTTTCTGGAAAAAATGATCAGGAGCCACACAGCCATTTGCCATAAAACATGTGTGTGTGAGAACCTTGGCTTAATTATTTATGCATCTCTTCCAGAGGATGGTCCCTCCCCATTGGACAGTGCTGCTTCCAGGTCAGCAACAGCATTAAAAAAATTTAAATAAAAGCAGCTACAGCCAGCCCAGGTGCTGAGAGTGGCTCTTGCCCCTCCAAGCCCCAGGTGTAGCTAGCACAGACATTTTACAGGCACAACAGGGAGAAAGGAGTGCCCTGGAAGAATATCAATAGCACATTTCATAAATCTCCATCAAGCATCAAAATATAAATCCCAAAAACTCTCAGCAGATCCCCAGGAATCTCCTGTGCCCCCCTGCAGCAGCAGCAAACACTGCAAGGGGACACCAAACACTGCAAGGGGACACCAAACATGAGCTGCACATGGGATGGGAGCAGCCAGTGCTGGGCTGCTCTGTGGAATTAGTCATGTTATTCCCTTTTTAAAAATATAAAAATATAAACATATTTATAAATAGAAATACATACACTATTTTTATATAAATATATATCATTATATATGAAATAAATATACAAACTTATTATTAAAATATTTTATATATTATATATAATATATATTTTATACAATATAAAATATATAAATATATTATATAAAAATAAGTAAGAATAAAATAATATATAAAATAAATAATATAATTATATGTATACATTATCTTATAATTTTATATAAATATATTTATATTGTATAAATATATTTATATATTAAGTATATATCTATATATTAAATATACTTATATTTATTAAATCTATTTCTATTTATTAAAATAGAAATATATAGTTCTGTAAAGCAGTAGAAGAACTATACTAAGGGGGAAAATTCAGTTTCTAGGGGGTGTTTTTTTATTAAAATAGCAATAGTGCTCCAGTCACTGCTGTGCTCTTCAGTAAAAACACCCTCCAACCAATTTCTCTGCCTTTTCCCAAGTACCTTTTACTTCTTCTCTTCTTCTACCCAAAAAAAAAAAAAAAAAGATAATTTAGAATATGCCACAAGCAGTACTGAAATGAGTACAGCCCCTATCCCTACTGCCATCCTCCACTGGGAACTATGAATTTTTAATTCACAAAACCTGGAAAAGATGGAACAGAAGCACCTGTGGAGAACACAGCTCCCTGTGGAAACTGGAGCTGGCTGATGCTTTCCTTGGAAAACTTTCTGTTTGTACCAGGTTGGCTCAGAGCAGGGGGCTGCTGACACCACATGTGGGGTTCAATCCGTGGATCATTCCCTGAAGAACTGGACCTGATGATCCACGTGCTCCCTTCTCTGAAATGTTCTGTCCAGTGTGTGAAACTCAGATTAAAGAGCCCAGCAAGCACAGCAGGTACCGGGACGACAAAACAAATCTGAAGCCTTAAACGTCTCAATAAAAATGAGCATTTCCTTTAAAAAAAGAAATGAAAGGAAGAGGAATTCCAGGGGAGCTTGGTTTGCAGCACTCACTGACCTCCTGCCCAGCCCCGGACTCAAGGCACACTCTGGGGCACAAGGGGAACATCTCACACCTTGATTTTGGTGCCAGTGCCATTCCCACACACTCTGGGGCACAGGGAGCCTCTCCCAGCCCGGTTTTGGTGCCAGTGCCATTCCCACACACTCTGGGGCACAGGGGAGCCTCTCCCACCCTGGTTTTGGTGCCAGTGCCATTCCCACACCCATGGGGCACAGGGGGAGCCTCTCACACCTTGATTTTGGTGCCAGTGCCATTCCCACACCCATGGGGCACAGGGGAGCCTCTCCCAGCCTGGCTTTGGTGCCAGTGCCATTCCCACACTCTGGGGCACAGGGGAGCCTCTCACACCTTGATTTTGGTGCCAGTGCCATTCCCACACTCTGGGGCACAAGGGGAGCCTCTCACACCTTGATTTTGGTCCCAGTGCCATTCCCACACCCATGGGGCACAGGGGAGCCTCTCCCACCCTGGTTTTGGTGCCAGTGCCATTCCCACACCCATGGGGCACAGGGGAGCCTCTCCCATCCTAGTTTTGGTCCCAGTGCCATTCCCACACCCATGGGGCACAGGGGGAGCCTCTCACACCCTGGTTTTGATGCCAGTGCCATTCCCACACCCATAGGGCACAGGGGGAACCTCTCCCACCCTGGTTTTGGTGCCAGTGCCATTCCCACAGCAGCACAAAGCACGGGAGATGCAGAGCACCAGCAAGCACAGGCACCCCCAGCAGCTCCCATTTCCCCAGAACATCCATCAGTGCTGCCTCCCAGGCTGCCTGGGTGGGTGTTTGAGCAGGGCAGGCTCTGGGAGCGCCCTGTGCAGAGGGAGCCATTCCTTGTGCTCCTCATATTCCGAGGACGATTTCCCCCTTTCACAGCTTGCCTGCTCCATAACAGATTTGGTGCAGGAGAAGACAAATTGTCTCACAAAGGAAAGGCGACAAATCATCTCGCAGCCCTTAACGGGTTATTTTTTTTTTCTTCCCCCTTTAAGAGGGAAATTTCCATAGCAGAGGCTCCTGTGTGTTTGCCAGACATGTCAAACATCAGCTGTGGGGACAGGAGGGGTGCACCCAGTGCCACCAGTGGGGTCACACTCAGCCCAGTGCCACCAGTGCCACCAGCTGGGTCACACTCAGCCCAGTGCACCCAGTGCCACCAGTGGGGTCACACTCAGCCCAGTGCCACCAGTGGGGTCACACACAGCCCAGGGCACCCAGTGCCACCAGCGGGGTCACATCCAGCTGAGCAGCCCCTGCTGCAGCCCCAGCCCTTCCCAAAGCCCTGGGGAGGGCCGTGGGTGCCACTCTGCACCTCCAGGGCTCACCAAGCCCCAGGCTGGGGGGATCATGAATAAAATCAGGCACAGGGAGAGGAAACTCCAAGGCCAGGTTGGGCACTGGGGCTGGAGCAGCCTGGGACAGAGGGAGGTGGTGATGGCCCTGGATGGGCTGGAAGCTCTCTCCCAACCAAACCGGGCTGGGATTCTGGGATTCCAAATCTGTGGTGCCTCAGGATCTCCCCAGGCAGGTTCAGTCTCACAGGATAAGGTTTTTCCTTTGGTTCCAGCCTGCCCTCCCCTTATTTCCCAAGCAGGACGTCCTCTCCATCCTCCTGGGCAGACCTGGATGCATTTTCCCCACACCAACAGGGTCCCTGGGGTCTGTGCCGTGCAGCACGAGCTGCTGGCTCAGTTCTCCCTGCAGGAAGGGCTTTGCTTCCTCCCAGGAATTCTGTGCTGCTGAACACCCTGGATTGACAATCGCAGAGCCCAAATTCCTCCATTAATCTGCTCTCGTGGTGTTTTAATACCCCAAGTACAAAGTGAGCCAAGTTAAAGGCTGGTATCTCACCAACCTTTTTTTTAAATTTTTTTTTTTTATTAAACTCCTATGTCATATAAGTAAATTAATCTTTTAATACCAGGATTTCCTGCTACGTACCCCCCTCTGCTTGCTGTGACAAAGCAGCTGCACTGAAGGGAGAATGCTGATTGGGAAAATGCACAGAATGCACAGGCCTGTCTGGATGCTCTAATCCAGAGCTCAGTGGCAGCTGGATGATCTGGCTGTGAATTCAGGCTCCCAGCAGGGCCCTGGGGACAGGGGGACATTTCCTGCCCTCGGATGGGGCATTGAGGGAAGGGGTTCCCACCTCACATTGTGGGGACACTGCTTGGTTTGACACAGCCCCAGCAGATCCCCTCTGCTCCCCTCTGATCTGGCTCACAGAGGATGCACATCCCTCCTCCCCAACGAGATCCACTGCTGAGGCACAACCCTGTCACAGACATCTCTTATGGAAAATCCTTTCCTTAGGATTTGTCCTCCTGAGAGGCTCAGAGGCCTCAGGAACAAAATAAAACATGGATTATCTGCTGCTGTGGAATGCAACAGGTGCATCTGTGATCGGCCCATGTTGGTTGTTGTTAATTAATGGCCATTCACAGTCCAGTTGGCACAGACAGAGTCCAGACACAAACCTTTGTGATCATTCTTTCTTTTTCTATTCTTAGCTTAGCCAGCCTTCTGATGAAGTCCTTTCTTCTATTCTTTTAGTATAGTTTTAATATAATATATATAACAACAAACCAAGCCCTCTGAAGCACGGAGCCAGCTCCTCATCTCTCCCCTCACCCTCAGAGCCCTGTGAGCAGTCACAGCACCCAGCCTGCACAAAATGGGGTCCATTCCTGCACACCCCAGCTGGAACTGCAGCGTGTCCCTCGTGTCCTGCTGTCCCTCCTGCAGGAGAGGCCCCTGGGCTGCTCAGAGCCCTGTGCCAGGGTTAATGATGATGTGTGGGTGCCCTCCCCCCCGGGCTGTGGGGAGGGGTCACACTGCCAGCCTGGGTACCAACAGCAAATTACAAACCATGTCAATCCCAGCTAATGCACAGCTGTAATCCTCTTCAACAGAGATCAAATCAGTGCCATGAGTTATGTTCATTCTGTAATCTGATAAGAAATAGAGTGAGCCTCTAATAAAAGAGTAATGAGAGCCCTTAATGATGCTGTTAAAAGGTAGTGCCAGTTAAAATACTGCTGTTGTTCCAGCTGATTAGATCACTGTTGCATATTTGCACAATCTTGTTTCACCTGTCACAATAACCTGAGCTGTCTGGGGAGATAAAGGTGTTGGGACCAAACATCTGTGTCCTTAGAGGATGTCTCTCCCTGCAAGCCACTGTCCTCCAGAGGTGAAATGAGGGTGTTCATCAGAGTTTGCAGCCATCTGACACCAGCCCTGGCTTTGGAGTGCTCACAGGGGCAGAGCTGGGGCTGTGTGTGTCACAGCTACAGACAGACAGACAGACAGACAGGATAAACCCCAATGGACACACAGACCCCACCTGGGCCGGGCACTGGAGCCACCCCAGCACTGGGAACACCCCAGGGGCACTCCTGAGCCTCAGCCTGCCCATGGATAAATAAACATTTATTTATTTACACACGAGAGCTCTGCAGACGCCCATGGCTGAGCCCCTAAAAGAGGAGGCTTTCAGGGCAATGCTGCTCAGAAATTCTGGGTTCAACCTCAGCCCCAAGATGTGTGACAGCTTCAGGAACTCCCTGAGGCTCCTGCCCCAAGGATCTCTGACCAAAGGCTGTGAGATGGGGGCTATCACCCCTCTGGGCCCCATTTTTGCCCTGCTCCCAGCTCTGTGCACGAGGTGCCACTGAAGGATGCCACGTCCTGATGATGGGAAATTCCTATTTCAAGGGAAGTCCAAGAAAGGGGAACCACATGAGGCCACCCTGAAACCCAGGAGGAGGCAAGAATCTGTTCCCACCTGGAACAGGACATGAAATTATTGTCCTAAATCACAGCAGAGGGAAATTCCAGCTACAATTAGGACTGCATGGCTGGAGGAACAGCTTGGAGCTACCACATTTCCTTTTGTGGTGAGAGGATCCAAACAATACTGAAAAAAATCAGAGCAGCTGGGCTTTGCTCTCACTTGAAAAGGGAAAAAAAGGAGAGAAAAAAACCCAGAGTAAAGCAATTCAGAGAGAGATGAAACAGCACAGGTGCTGTGGACACAAAACTCCTCATCCATAAGTCCCTGCAATCCCCCAAAAGGCAGCAGGTATTTGGTTTCCTTTTCACAAACAGACAAATGACATCTCTCCCTCACAAAGCACAAACATGTTCCACAACCCAGGGGAAAGATGTTTCTCAAGCTTTCTCCATCCATTCACTGGAAAAATTATTCCACCTCCTTCCCACAAACTGCTCAGCTTGTGGAGATTTGGGTTTAAAGTATTGCTGGAGAAATATGGGTGGGGATGTGGGAGAGCTGTCTGCAAACCATGCACAGAATTCCACTTTGGTGTTTTCTTTACTAATTACCACATTAAAACCTTACAGCCTTCCAATAAACTTCTGTACTTTTTAAATAGAGATAAACACAAGCAACATAAAAGTCCTGAGTGAATCTTGAGAGAACTATTGCAGTTATTAACTGAGCTAAGAAAATGCACATTAACCAGAGCACAGGAGTTGCCATTTCTGTTAGAAGGGAAGCTCTTTTTAAGCTCTGATTCCACCTGAAGACACCAGGTGGCTGAGCTGTGTATTCCCAAACTGGTTCCACAAAATGGGGAAATTTCAGCATTTAGGACTTTTGAAATTAATTTGAAACTAATTTAAAATTAGGAGCTCTAAAGCAGGAATCAAACCCTGGGTGCTGAGATGATGACAGTTTCTGGTTTGTGCCACAGTAATTACAGAGTGAAGGCTCAGCCAGGCTGCCAGGACAGATGTGACCAAGACACCCAGGCTGTGATGCCAGTGACAAATGGGGAGCTGATAAGAAGGATTGGAGAGGGTGACAGGCTGAAGAACAGGTCAATACCACGCTGTCATGGAGCCATTTGAGCAGCATAATGAATCTCTTACTCACCTGGCATCATCATTCATTGTGCAGGGGTCAATAGGTGCCATGAAGCTCACCAGCTTGCTGTGGACGTGGAACCTGGGGAGAGCATCAGGAACGGCTCAGAGGAGCAAATGCTGGGCAGGGACAGCCCAGGGGACAGCAGGGCTCTCCTGGGGGCTGATCCCTCAGAAATCACCAGCTGGAGCTGCCAATGCCCCTGCTCCCCTCTGCTGAACAATGAACAATGAGCAAACCCTCTCTCATCCCAGCCAGGGACAGGACAGCAGCCCCAGACAGACAGACAGACAGACAGACAGCCCCTCCCTGCCACTGCAGCATCCATCTGCACCCCTTCCTGCCCTGCTCTGTGCTCTGCAGAGCCCTCAGGGACAGCAAATCCCACTCTGGAGCCATTTCCAGAGCTGGGAATGCCCACCCTGAGTAACTGCACATGGAGCATGGAAAGCCAGGCAAGGAGGGGACAGGACAAGGGCTGTGCAGAGATGGGGCCTGTTCCCACCACCAAAACACTGCTGCAGCTGCCCAGAGAGAGAACCCCCTTCCATCTGCCACCCTGGGCAGGGGTTTCATGATTTACATTCAAAGATCTGACATTAAATTGAACAGGGCACTGAGGAGGTTTTAAAGCCAGTGTCCAAGGGCAGGGGACTCCAAACCCAGGCACTGTGAGCACTGCCTGCCCCAGCCTGAGGGTTCATCCAGGCTGCTGTGATTTACAGAGCCTGACCAACAGCAGGCAGCAGGACTCCACAGCATCTGCCCAGCATCACTCTGCCACCCCTGCCCTGCTGCTGTCTGCAGTTATGGGGATGCTGAGCCCAGAGGGCTCCCCGTGCCCAGCTCACACAGGGGCACCCTGCAGCCTTGTCCTGGCATGGCCATGGCAGGGATGGAGCCAGGAGCAGGCACGAGCTGCAGCTCTGCTGGCACAGCCTGGCACCCAGAACTCCTGCCCACTCAGCCCCAGCTGTCTGCACACAGCTGGCTGCTTTTGGAAAACCCCAGTGCAATGGGGAATATTCCATATGCAATGGGAAATATTTCACTTAGTGCAGAGGAGGACACCCCAGCCTGCAGCAGCAGAGCTCAGCAAACACTGACAGGAGAAAGGTGTGCACACATCCCTCCTCCACAGCCACCTGCAGCTCTCTGAAGTTTGATTTTTGGATTAATTCATTTCCCCTCTCCATGCCCCAATTTCCCTCGTGCCCAGGGGAAGACTGACTGCTTCTGGAAGCACCTGAACATCCTCAGCCCCTGCACTGCACCCAAACAGGCTGTAATACTGAAGCTTTGCTAAAAAGGAATCAAGGAGACAGATGAAACTTGGTATTAAATATTTGGTTCTCCAGGACCTCAAAGTCCCCCATGTAAGCACTGCTGTCCCAATTTTAGAGAAGAACAGAGGTCAGGGATCTGTCTGGGGTGACACCAAGTCCCTCAGTGAAAGCACCAACTATTTACAAACCCATTCGGGCTCCACTGCCCAATTCTGAAAAATGCAGGAGCTCAACTGCACCTCAATCCCAAACACACACTACGAGCCTTTCTTGCTTTTATTGTTATTTTCCCTGCAGGGTCAGCAGAACTTTTATTTAAAAAGCAAAAAGAGGCACCTGAGATGTCAGAGCAGCTCCCCCAAGGCTGCTGGGGGCACAGCCTGCACACCAGGAGAGGCTCCCCATCCCTCCTGCAGCTTCATGGGGCTGCCTCACTTGTGTGATGGTGTCAGGAGTTTTGACTGAATCCTGAATATATCCAATTATGTGTGATGCTGACAGAAAGGAATATTGATAGTCAATAATTATAGGCTTTTCAGGCCAACAAAGTAGCTCTTCCCTCTTTCAATAAATTATCTTATGACATCTATCTTAAAAATTGCTATGCCAGGCCAGACCTAGCCTGACTCCAGTGACTTTCCATCAGATGCCATCTCAAGTCAGGATTTATAGTTTACTCACAAAGGATGGTTAATGTGCTGGATTTTTCAGGAAGCAGAGCAGCTTTTCAGCATCCTCCCTCCTGCCCCACAAATCATGCTGATCTCAGGGAGCTCAGAGAGGGAAACACCTCCTGCTCTCAGGGCTGCCTCCCTCCCCACGAGGGAGATTCCAGCTCTGAGCTCAGCCCAGGGAGTGACCCAGGAGGGAAATGGCTCAGACATGAGGGAGCTGTGATGTGAGTTACCAAGAGAGACCTGACACCAAATTCCAGCTGGCACTCGGGGAGAAACAGAGATTTACCTGGGGTGTTCCTGCACATCTTCCCTGGGAGGTGCTGCCCACGTCTCAGTCAGGAAACACAAATTGCACAAAAGGGGTTTACTGGCTGTCTCTGGAAATTCCAGCCCCAAAAGGCTCAGGGACATGTGAGCAACTTTCCCTGGTGTTTCCACAGACCCTGAGCGGGGCAATGCTGCCAGGCTGCATCCACCAAGCTCTAATTCCAGGAACACCAGCATTCCCCACTGATTCCAGGCTCTAATTCCAGGAACACCAGCATTCCCCACTGATTCCAAGCTCTAATTCCAGGAACACCAGCACTCCCCACTGATTCCAGGCTCCAGGAACATCAGCATTCCCCACTGATTCCAGGCTCTAATTCCAGGAACACCAGCACTCCCCACTGATTCCAGGCTCTAATTCCAGGAACACCAGCATTCCCCACTGATTCCAGGCTCCAGGAACATCAGCATTCCCCACTGATTGCAGGCTCTAATTCCAGGAACACCAGCATTCCCCACTGATTCCAGGCTCTAATTCCAGGAACACCAGCACTCCCCACTGATTCCAGGCTCTAATTCCAGGAACACCAGCATTCCCCACTGATTCCAGGCTCTAATTCCAGGAACACCAGCACTCCCCACTGATTCCAGGCTCTAATTCCAGGAACACCAGCATTCCCCACTGATTCCAGGCTCCAGGAACACCAGCATTCCCCACTGATTCCAGGCTCTAATTCCAGGAACACCAGCACTCCCCACTGATTCCAGGCTCTAATTCCAGGAACATCAGCATTCCCCACTGATTCCAGGCTCTAATTCCAGGAACATCAGCATTCCCCACTGATTCCAGGCTCCAGGAACACCAGCACTCCCCACTGATTCCAGGCTCTAATTCCAGGAACACCAGCACTCCCCACTGATTCCAGGCTCTAATTCCAGGAACATCAGCACTCCCCACTGATTCCAGGCTCCAGGAACACCAGCACTCCCCACTGATTCCAGGCTCCAGGAACACCAGCATTCCCCACTGATTCCAAGCTCTAATTCCAGGAACACCAGCACTCCCCACTGATTCCAGGCTCTAATTCCAGGAACACCAGCATTCCCCACTGATTCCAGGCTCTAATTCCAGGAACACCAGCATTCCCCACTGATTCCAGGCTCTAATTCCAGGAACACCAGCATTCCCCACTGATTCCAGGCTCTAATTCCAGGAACACCAGCATTCCCCACTGATTCCAGGCTCCAGGAACACCAGCATTCCCCACTGGCTGCCCACAGCAGGAAATCTCCTCCAAGCCACAAATCAGCCCAGACCCCCAGAGCCAGCTGGGGTAAAACACACCCAGAGCTGTCAGATTTCTTTTCCCAAAAGGAGGATTTGTGTGTGCTTGCACAGGTGTCACTCACCGGATTCTCCTCCCTTTGCTGGCTTTCCTGTCCACTTTCTTCTTTATTTTGCTCCGTAACTTCTGGATGGCCAACCACTGCCTGGGGAATGCAGAACAGCAGGAGCACAGCTCAGAGCCACTCAACACTCCCAGAAACACTCTCTGATCCCCAACTGCATTCAAAGCTCCACTTCCCAACCACAACTTCCTCAAGTCAAAGAAGTTTCCAGCAGGGAAAAACTTCTCCTGGTTATAAATATTTTTTTTAAACTGAAATGAGAGTCATCTCACCTGATTTATACAATGGAAACTCGACATCAGGGAAAAAATCTAACAAAATCCAATTACTGCAATCTTAATATAATCTTAATTACTGTAATCTATTTTATTGTAAAGTCAGATAAATGTACAATGCAATCACCACTTAAATGTAATTTTGTCTATATCGTGTTAAATCATAGTGAATAGCTTTCCATAATATTCCAGACGTACACAAAATAAATCTGACATTGCACTAAAATCTGGGTGGTATTTTACAAGGAGAAAAGTTGTTTCACCATCAAAACATTTCTTGATGCATTTTCTTCCTCTCCCTATAGACACCCCCCCAAATTGTTTCAGGGAAGAGCCACACTCCAGCTTTCCTTGGTTTTTACTCTTTCCTGAATTGCACCCCATGGCTATTTCAATGTACACTGCTCATGAAGTGGCATTTGGAAGATTCTTTACTTTCTAACTCTAGAATTAAACAGATAAATAAGAGCTTCTCTGCATCAAATTATAGTTTAGTTCTGCATGCAGGGAGCATTCATTGTGCATTTTCATTGTACAGAATCCTTTTTTACAGGAGGGATACACAGGAATTGCTTGAACTGATGTCAGAAGGATTATTCTGCTCAAACAACAGCAAAGCTGAGTTAACAAAGAGCCAAAGCCAAACTTCAGCAGTGGGCAGGCAGTTTTTGTGCCACTGAGAGACAGAAACACCTGGACCAAACCTGGAAATACCTGCAGAGGATTACACACACACAGCTTCAAGCCAGACTGGTGACCCACAACCTCTGCTGGAGAGGAGGATTTCCTGAATAATGGCACCACGGCTCCTCCCAGAGCACTGAGCCCTCTGCACTGAGCTGTGCTGAAGGCACAGGGCTGTCCCAGCCCCTCACTCACCTGCCCATGGCCACCTGGTCGTTGGGGTCCAGGGCTGTGGTTTTGCGCTCGATCAGCTCTCGCAGGAGCTGCAGGAGAGACAGAAACACATCTGAGACAACAAAACCCACCTGAAACAAGCAAAACCCATCTGAAACAAACAAGCAAAACCCACCTGAAATAAGCAAAACCCACCTGAAACAAGCTCAACTCATGTGAAACAAGCACAGCTGCGCAGCCAGCTGCCCCAGGTGAAATGGAGCAATGTGCAGGACAAGCCCAGCCCCACAGGCTGCCCCCAGTGCTGGGGAAGGGCAGGGGAACTGAAACAATTCCCAAACAGAAGCAATGAAACAATTCCCCAACAGAAGCTGGGCAGTGATGCTCGCTCAGAGAACAGCAAGGCAAAATCCCTTTTATGGCTCCAGCAGGAATGCTCAGGCAGCCTTTTCTATTTCTTTTCATGCCCTGAGGGCTGGGGTTTGTCCTCCTTGCCTCCTGCAGCCAGAGGATGCTGTGAGGAGCCTTTCTGGATCCCTGACTGGGGCTGTGTGTTTATCACCACTCTCTGCAAACCCTGCCTGCTGTGCCCTGGGCACTGGCCAAGGTATCAACATGAGGAACAGAAATAAACCCTCCAAAACTGAGGGGAGCAAACTGCTTTATGGACACCTGCCAGTGAAGGTACAGCTCAGAAACACCTGGAACTGGCCCACCTGGAACCACAATCCAGGCAATTCCAGGCAATTCAAGGATGCAGGATGCTTTTCCTCCACCCTGTACTTCCCTCTCCTTCAAGGCACACCACCACATTACCAGAAAAAGAATGATTCAAACATAATTAAAAACCTGCCACTACTTTTTTTTTTTTTTCCAACTTGCTTATTTTTAGAGATTATTACCACAGCAATTACATTTAAAAATTCCAGGAGCCAGGCCACTGGTTTATTATCACCAGAAAACAGCAAGCAACTTCTCTGCCCTGTTTATCTGATTGATTCCCAACATCTTTCTGGCACCCAATCTATCAGTTTATCTCTGCCACTTCATCACAGTCACTTCTGGCAGCTAAATACAAGATCCAAATCCAGTGTTACACAGACACACGACACAGCAAACCTGTGTAGCACTGCCACTCTGCAAACAGCTGCCCTCAAGGCTAAGCAGAAATGGGATCTTGCTTTCCAGTCAATATTCTGTCAGCAGCAAGGTGGGAGGGAGGCTTGGAGCAGCAGCCACAAGTGGTGCAGAGAGCTCAGGGAGGTTTCTCCTGCTCCAGCAGCGAGGGGAAGAGCTGTGTGCTCTGATCCTGCCCCTGGCTGTCACACCCAGCCACCCTGGGCAACAGCAGCAGGGCAAATCCTGCAGGGCTGGGCTGCTCCTGCTGGCACAGAAATCCTGCAGCACCGTGGAGAGCCCCAGCTGTGCCCACACAATGCCAGAGGGCAGCTGGATGGGATACTGGGGAGGAATTCCTGGCTGGGAGGGTGGGCAGGCCCTGGCACAGGGTGCCCAGAGCAGCTGTGGCTGCCCCTGATCCCTGGCAGTGCCCAAGGCCAGGCTGGGCAGGGCTGGGAGCAGCCTGGGACAGAGGAAAGTGTCGCTGTGATGGGCTGGAACAAGATGAGCTTTAAGGTTCCCTCTAACCCAAACCACTCCACAATTCCAAGATGCATTTTTGGGGCTGGCTCCTAACCCTGAACCAGTTCTGTGCTCCAAATGTTCTTCAGGGCATCCCAGCTGTGGCACTGGGGGCACTGCCTGGAGAGCAGAGTGAGGCAAAGATGAGAGAGAATAAAATAAAAAAAAAAAAAAAAAAAAAAAAAAAAAAAAGAAAAAAGCAGGAGCAAGAGGGAAATTAGGAAATGGAAATAAAAGCTGTGAAGCATCTTGCTACATCTAAATAGCAAAAGTCTCTGAGCTGAGGTTATAAATCATGCTAACAATGGTTACTAAAATAAAAGTGGATGTAGCCAGAGGCTACCACTGAAAAAGTCAGGCCAGCTGGCTGCCTTTGGTCTTTAAGGATTTGATTAGTTTTCTGTTTTCTGCTTTCTGGTTCAGAGTCCTGCATCCAGCCCCTGCTCCAGAGCCAGCCAGAGCCTGGGACACAGAGTGAATGATAAATTCATTTACTGAATAAAGCAACACTGTTTTCCCAGCACAAGACTTAAAGCACTTCCCAAATGGTAATATTTCATTAAGCCTGGCGATTCTGCTTCAAATTTATTAGCCAAAACAGAAAACTCTCATCAGACCCCATATATTCCATTAGGAGTGATATATGGTGTCTCCCAATGTCTAATTATTAACTAGGAAGTGTGAGTAAATCACCATCAGCCTCAAGCCCTGATGTGTGAAGACAGAGTTAGGCAATCCCAGCATCAAAAGGCTTTGATTTGAAAGAGATCCTGCTTTGCTTTCCTTCCTTCACCTCTGCCCTGAACTGGGGAAAGCTCAGTGTCCCAGGGCACACACACAGCACAGGGAAGAACAGCTCCATCCCAGGCCCAGCTCAGTGTCCCAGAGCACACACAGCACAGGGAAGAACAGCTCCATCCCAGGCCCAGCTCAGTGTCCCAGGGCAGCACAGGGAGGAACAGCTCCATCCCAGGCCCAGCTCAGTGTCCCAGGGCACACACACAGCACAGGGAAGAACAGCTCCATCCCAGGCCCAGCTCAGTGTCCCAGGGCAGCACAGGGAAGAACAGCTCCATCCCAGGCTCAGCTCAGTGTCCCAGGGCAGCACAGGGAGGAACAGCTCCATCCCAGGCCCAGCTCAGTGTCCCAGGGCACACACACAGCACAGGGAAGAACAGCTCCATCCCAGGCCCAGCTCAGTGTCCCAGGGCACACACACAGCACAGGGAAGAACAGCTCCATCCCAGGCCCAGCTCAGTGTCCCAGGGCAGCACAGGGAAGAACAGCTCCATCCCAGGCTCAGCTCAGTGTCCCTGGGCACACACACAGTGCAGACAAGAACAGCTCCATCCCAGGCCCAGCTCAGTGTCCCAGGGCACACACACAGCACAGGGAAGAACAGCTCCATCCCAGGCTCAGCTCAGTGTCCCAGGGCACACACACAGCACAGACAAGAACAGCTCCATCCCAGGCTCAGCTCAGTGTCCCAGGGCACACACACAGCACAGGGAAGAACAGCTCCATCCCAGGCTCAGCTCAGTGTCCCTGGGCACACACACAGCACAGGGAGGAACAGCTCCATCCCAGGCTCAGCTCAGTGTCCCAGAGCACACACACAGTGCAGACAAGAACAGCTCCATCCCAGGCTCAGCTCCCAGGGCCAGCTGATCCTGGCACCACCAGGACAAGCCATGGGAGCAGAGGGAAGTGTCAGGGATCTTGGTTTTGCTCTGGGTCCTGCAGCAGGAGCTCTCCTGGCACACAGCAGCACTCCCAGCACCACTGAAGGGCTCCCTACAGAATCCCCCAAGGCAGCTCCCCTCAGTGCCAGGCAGAGATGCACACAAACCCACTGGACACAGTCAGAAACGCCATCAGGGTGTTGTTCCAGGGCTCATTTCTCATTTTAGAGGTCAATTTTCATTGTAGAGGTTAGGTCTCATTTTCATGCACTATCTATCAGTGTTTCTAATGCTGCACTCACTGACCTTTGTGATTTGCAGACCCCTAAGAATTGCCAGTGGAGACAAAGAGCTAAGGAGAGCTGAAATCAGCCTCTGACAAAAGGCTGGCTTGTCTTACACCTTACAGAGCAAATCAAATTTAAAAAGAAGTCCATCTACAGATGCCCTGTAACAACATTTGGATTTCTACCAGAGAAAATTTAAGTTGCAGCTCAAATATTATTTTAAATCCCCTTGAAATGCTTTTTAAAAACTTGTTCTTATATTTAATAAAATGCAAGTGGAAATCACTGGGCAGTCTCTTTTTAAAGCCCATTTTATTCAAATTCAGGTTTGTGTAAATGCACAGATTTGCCTATTTTCAAAGAACCCATTAAGAGAAGCTCCAAATCAAGCTTTAAAATGTGTTATTAACCATCCAGCCAGCCATTTGAAAGATACATGCCTGTGATAAGAGTATTGTATTGCCATTAACCTGTGGGATGGTTCGAGACATCTCTTATTCACACAAAACTCTAAATGCATCTAATTAAAGCCACAAGATCAGCTGTCCATATTAATCACTCACCGGTTTAATTAAGGTAAACCAGCTTGTCACAAAGCCAGCCTTCTCTATTCCTCACCATTATTGACTTTTAATACTTCTCTGGATTGGTGATTCCTTGTTTAGGGCACTGCCAAATTCAGGGAGAGGACACCGGGGTCCCCCAGGAGCTGCTGGGGACACCAGGGGAAATCTCCATCAGTGAAATTTTCCAGAAAAGCACACGGGGGGGGGTTAAGGATGCTGATTTGGGGGTAAATCCCAGCTCTGAGAACCCCCCTGGAAGGATCTGGTGATTCCTTGGGTGCTCCCCCTCCACTCTGGTGCCCACAGCTGTCACAAAATGCCCCAAACCAGAGAGAGCAGAGGCAAGAAGGGATTATGGATATTCCCAACTCTCCCCAGGCATACCTGCTGCCAGAAGTGATGAACATTTGTTCTGGGAAGAGCTGCTACCAGTGGAACACTTAGCATATGAACACTAACCTAATTCCTGTTGGAAATAAACCAATTTCCACTCTCTCCTTTACCAGAGGAGTATTTCAAGCTAACAATAAAATCTCCACTGTAGCATGTCACAGCAGCAGCTCCCTGGTAGCACGCTGGAATTTTAAGTCTTAATGCTGCAATATCAGCTGTAATGAATCCTACGTAAATATGACTCCTAAAAATAAAAAGGCTTTTTCTTCCCTAAAAACCATGTATGAAGGAGGATTTAAAGGAAAAGGAAACCTCCAGCCCCTCACTGCTGCCAGTAATGAGGAGCTTCTGAACCACTTTAACTATTCCCACCCAAATAAAAATATTTCACTGCATTACTCAGCTCAGCTTTCCATCACCATCCAATATGGGTCATCACAACAAAAACTGCTTATAAAACAAGTGAGAAGCAGGAGAAAAGGCAAAGTGGGATGAACAGGCAGAAGAGAGTTAAATCCTGAATCATCACAAAATTCCACCAGACCCACCTGCTGAATTTTACTGAATATTAGACCTGGACAAGAAAATTGTCCAGAAGAAAAACAGATTAATTAAAGAGCTTTTTATTATAATCTATAATAAAACAGTGTAACTACTTATTCTGTTATCATTAACTTGTGCACATTCATCAAATCTGGTTCATTTTTACTTGCCTAATTTCACACTGACACATAGAGGAAGCTGATTTCCAGTGCAGTTCTTTATCTGAATGTTTACCTTTTAAGCAGTAATCAAAACAAATGAACAACTATAAAATGCTATTTAGAAGAGTGAAAAGGATGCCAAGGCAAGCCTGGATGCAGATTTCCACAGGAAGGAAGAGGCAGGTGCTGAAATGCAGGCTGCAATCAGTGTTATGCACAGGGGTCAGGGGTTGTGAGCACCCTGAGCCTGCTGCTGATCACTGCTGCAGAAGCAGCTCCCTCCCAGGGTTTATTTCCATGCCCACATGCAATCCCACACACACAAAGCAGTGCTCAGCTCTGACCCAGGGGAAGCAGAGCCATTCAGGGCCCTGGCAGCCCCATTGTGCTCTGCTCTCCCTGCTCTCAATGCAATGTTCAGCTCCAGCTCAGCGCCCTGACAAATAAAGGAAAGCACTTTATGAATCCAATTTAACTGGGAGGTGACAGAAAACACAGAGCCATTTTCCTCAGCCTCATGCCTGAACTGGCTCCAGTCTCTGCCAAACCCCACCGAGCATGGGACACAAACCAGGGCACCCCAAAACCACTGGGATCTGCACAGGAGGCACTTTGGGGATGGAGGAGAGGGGAAGGCTGGGAGGGGAGGAGAGGAGGAGGGAGGGAGACCAGAAAGAGCCCAGCAAGAGAGGAAATGGATGTGCAGCTGCCTGGCTGCTCAGCAGATGTCTGCCTGTGATGTACGAGGCCGGCAGAGGCTGTCGGAGCTGCTGCCAAGCCCTGCCAGGTGATTAAAGCCTGCTCCAGCCTCAGCACTGCAATTCCAGCCCCTGGGCTCCCCAAGTGCCACCCAAGGCTGCCTGTGCTGCCAGGTGCTGCTGGCTGGGGCTGCCCCTGCAGCTGGAGCAGCAGGGAAGGCAATCTGGAACCCAGCCCCTGTCACCCATCCTTCACCTCTGCCCGCGCCTCAAACTGCTCCAATTTGCTGCCACCTCCCTCCTGGGAAATGGCCAAGATACAGTTGTGCCTGGCAGAGCCATTTGTTTTACTCAGGTGACTCTCTTCCCTCAATGACCTCCATTAGTTTAAGTTTTAATTTAGATTAACCCCAGCACCCCAATTAACCAGGGAGGGGAGAAGCTAAGCTGGGCCTGCTCATATTTCTGAAATCACCATTTAGCACAGTTACAGTTATTAGAGGGAAAGATGGGGACACTCATCCATTGCTGTTTGCTTTTTTAAAAATTAACATTTCATGGGCAAGAAGCACCTTCTCTGCAGAGTCCTTGGACTGTCAACCTCAGCTGTTTCTCCACTGCACGATTTTGTTACACCAACTTCACTTCTTCTGTGTTCTGAGGGTCCAACTTGCCCCCAAAGCTGGGCTGCCGGGCCACTTGGACCCAAAATTCCACCTCAGTATTATCTCAAAAGATTTATCTTTATTAAGATTTGTCCTCAATCCCTGCTGCCAAGAGGACAGGCCCTGTCCCATCACCACTGGCATTCTCACATGGCAACAGCTCTCTCCTACTCCCCTAGCACTTCACTGGCCACTCTAATAATTATTCAGATAAAAAAATCTATCTTTCCAGTGATAAAATGATATTTGTTTAGTCCTGAAGGTCAGGCTCAGTGTGGATCACCAAAGCAGGCAGAGGTTTCACACTCTGGGGAAGGGCTTACAGTGACATATTCCTCAGTATGTGACAATTCCAGCTCTCACAAAGCTGGCACTGTCTTCATTAAATGAGTTACAAACACAGTGTTTCCCTGCACTGGATGCAGATTACTTGCTTCTAAGAATTCTGCAAATAAAGGAATAACTGGCCTGGATCCAAGCTGGCCCAGTTCCAGGGGAAGAGCTGGAGCAGCCCAGGAGCTCTCCCATTCAGCAGGTGAACGAGATGATTCACGCTGAGACGAGAACAGCTTTCAGTGCTCCTGAGGATGCTCTGGGACTGTTTTTCCTCAGGGGGCTCTGCCCACAGAGAACAGAGAGGATTCAGAGCTTTTTCTCCTGTGTTGTTTCTCAGGGAGAACAGGCACAGCTCCTGCAAGCTCACACCCACAGGGCAACTCCAAACTCACACAGCCCCAGAGCAAAAACTGAGAGCAGAGTGCCCTGAGGGACCTGCAGAGATTCTGGGTGCTAAAACAGGTACCTGAGTTTTACTGGTAAAGAGAAATACAGAGCACAGAACCAACTGCATTTTCTCTGTGAGCATTAAAACCCAACTGGAGCCGTAATTGCACCACACATTTAGCATCACCTACCTGGTGATAAAAGTCATCATCATCAAATATCTCCTCATCAATGTCCTTCAGGTGCCTGTTGGAGTCTGAGGCAGGGAGGACTTCCTGCAAGCATCAAGGAAATACTGAGAGCTCACGTGCACATTTCTGTCCCTGGCTCCAGAAACATCACCTGCAGCAGCCTGTAAACACACTTGATGATATGGAGGAATGGGGGAAAATTCCCAACATAACCAGCTTTTAAGGAGCAGGAATACATTTAAAGGCAAGGCAGAAACGCTGCCAATGCCAGAATAGATTTATGATGCCTTTACTGGGAAATAAATAGGACTGTGCAAAGTCTTTCTGGCAAAATACTACAGATATTTTTAATGTAATGGCAAAAATACATCTTGCAAGTCCAGTAATTCTACCTGATCTCTCAGAATTGAGTATTTATTCATTCTTAAATACTAAATTAATAAAGGGCTTACTACTAACATATTCTGTAGGTTATATGCAGTATGATCTTAAAAGGGACTTTCTGGGTTAAAGACTCTAAACTGCAGAGTGAAAACCAAGTTTTGCTGCCTCTACCTCAAAAATCAGATTTAGTGAGCAGCACAGGAGGGGCACAATCCCAGCTCAGGGAAAGCCTGTCAGGAACTGGGACAGGAGATAATCACAAAACTGGAATTTAAATGTTTTTCCTCAGCCATTACACTGCAGGAATCCACACTCAGAAATCCAGCAAAAGTTTGCAAATTTCTGGCTTGGCACTCTATTACTGGCATGTGTGGCTGCAAAGGGAGACCATTTTCTGTGGGAAAAAGAGATCATTTCCCTGGGTGAAATAATTTCCCTGGGGTCTGGTATCAGCTCAGAGGTGGCCCTAAGGGCATGCTCGGTCCTCCCTGGTGGCAGCTTTAGTTTTGAGAAACCCAGCAAAGTTTGGAAATGTTCAGGTTGCTACCCCAGTGTCAGCAACCAAGGGAGACCATTTTCCCTTGGAAAAGAGAAGCGTGGCTCCCAAGGGAGACCATTTCCCATGGCAAAGAGAAGTCACCCTCCTCCACCCAGCTCCCAAACAAGCACACCCCATCGCACCGCAGTTTCCCAGGCTGAAGCAATGAAACAGCAGCTCTGCAGAGCTCCCCAGGATGAATCAATGAAACAAACCCCTCCTCACCTCGCTGGCAGGCCCGGGCGGAGGGGCTGGGGCGGGCTGGGGCTCCTGCCTGCCCAGCACGGTGTACAGCGAGCGGCGGGTCTGCGTGCGCCGCAGCAGGCGCTCCCTGTCCAGCAGCACGTGCTCGATCTGCGCCAGCACCGAGCGCTCCAGGGCTCCAAACCCCTGCAGGGCACCAGCACTGTCAGACAACACACACACACACACACACAGCCTCTCCTGGCTCTGTGTCCCCACGTCAGCTCAGTGCAGGGATTGCTGCGAGCGTCTCTTATTTGTTTCTCCCTTCCCGACCTGAGGCGAGTTGATGCCTGCCTTAATAAAATGCCTTTGCTGTTCTGGCTCAGATTAACTTCTCCGTGATTAATACCAGCTCAGAGATGTGAGGAGAGCCTGGATCTCCGGGTGAAATGATTACACATTGTATTAAAGACTGCACATCTTGGAGGAGGAGAGCCTCAGAGGGCCCTGCTTCCGGGAGGAACCACAAACAGCTCCTGCAGCAAGAGTGACATTTTCCTGGAGATTATTGACTGTGAGGGGATGACTGGTTGAGAAGACACAGAAACTACCAAGAGACACCTCCCACTGTCCCAGGTTGCTCCCAGCCCCATCCAAGCTGGCCTTGGACACTTCCAGGGATGGGGCAGGCACAGCTGCTCTGGGCACCCTGTGCCAGGGCCTCCCCTCACTCATAGGGAAGAATTTATTCCATGCACCCCACCCAGATTTCCCCTTTTTCAGTATGAACTCATTCCCCATATCCCTGCTCCAGGGGAGCCATGTCAGCACACACAAACCAGGCCTTGCCTTGCCCATTTTGCCAGCTGCCAGCTTGGTCTTGTCGTGCCACTTCTGCAGGGTGCTGTTCCTGTAGCTCCTGAAGTCCCTGTAGCGCTTGGCTATGAACTCTGGGTACTCCTCAAACTTCAGCTTCCTCTTGGGGAGCCTCCTCCTCTTCTCCTGAGCCTTCTCCACTGGCTCCTCATCACTGCTGCTCAGGATTTCATCCTCACTGGAACAAGAGCACTCAGGATGAACACCCTGTCCCTCCCCAAGGCAATGTGGGATCCCTGCTGGCCCCTCCACACTGATATTTCTGTTAAAAGCCCCATTTAGCCCCTGCTCCATAATCAGAAATATCCCAAACCAGACTTCCCACAAGGAATGCAAATAACAGAGTTTCTGTCACCCAGGCCCAGCAGCACCTGAGAGGGCAGCAGGGTGAGGGTGCTCAGGAGGGCTGGGCATTGTCCTGTTTGCTGGAGACCAAAGGGTTCTGGAAGATTTTATCTCTTTTTTGCATTTACCTCTCAGTCTTTGCTTGCTTTCCATCCACCAGGTGCCTCGTGCCTGGGTACTGATAAAGCAGCTCATCCTGAAGCTCCACCAGCACTTTCAGCAAGGCCTCCAGGGCTTTACAACCTGCAGAGCCAGAGACACAAGTGATGAGATCTGATCTATGGGGGAAACCCTAAACCATGGCCTGGTGAGTTTGATGAGAGGACTCTGATCAGAAAAGCAGAACTCCAGGCCCAGAGACCCTCAGGAAGAGAGAAAGGGAAGGAAAGATGGGGTGGAGGGGTGTAAATCGATCAATACACGGTGTGAATGTGATCTTTGCTGGGATGAGCAGTTCCACCTCACACACACAAATCCTGAAGGAAGATGTGATGCTGTGTAAAGGTTTTTGCAGCTGACAGTTCCTGTGTCCATGCAGTGCCTGCTCCAAAGGCTGCGGGCTCTCCAAGGTCACACAGCTCCAGCTGACTGTGGGACAGGTTAGCTGCACACTGCCACAGCATTTGCCCTTCAAATACAGCTCTTTTGTGGCAACCAGCAAGGCTGCCTGCACAACTCTGGCAGAAAACAAGTGTCTGCCAGGTCTACACAAACTGTCCCTTTGCACATCCACCACAGGGTCAGCTCTGCCAGCTGAAATACACCCAAAAACCTACACTGACCTTCCTGTGGCAGAGCACGGGGTTTGTGTGGGGAGCAGGAGCTGGATCTGGGTTTGTGTGGGGAGCAGGAGCTGGGACCTTCCCCAGAGCTGCCCCTGCTGCCTCCTCTGCCACGGAGCCAGTGGGGCTGCTCTGGTAACTCCCCAACCTCCCTTTGCACGTGGCACAGAAAGAACAGGGAGAACTTTTCCCCACTCCATTGCTGTCTTTATTTCTGCTTTTCAGTGGGGGACACAGGGATCGTGGGCAGAGTGAACAGCAAATCTTCCTGAGGCAGACAGAGGCAGAAATCAGCCCAGACACTCAGAGGTCTCAATCTCTGCGTGCTCCCACTGTGATATTGCTCAGCTGTCACCACCTCCAGATAAATGATGGCCTGACCTCGGGAACAGCAGTGTCAAGGAGAAGATGCTTTAAGATTTCTGTTGCAGATCAGCTGCTGGACTGGCCCTCCCTGAGCCCGTGGTTCATTATAGATCCACCCTGACAACTGCTCTATATAAACCTATTAACGGATTAGGTTTGCTGCACTTGTAAATCAGACGTGCGTGAGCATCAAAACAATTCCACCAGACAAACAGACAAAAGCCCTTAAAAATGCATTTGTTGTAGGTGTCTGCAGCTAAAGCATCACTTGCAGGAGCCAAGTGCCCCCACCCTAGCCTGAGTGCACAGCTTACACCAGCAAAATCCTTCCCACTGCCTGCAGCACAGCCCAGCGTCCCCTGAGCTTCCCAAACTGTTTATTTTCTCCCTGCTGCCTCTCCTCCAGCAGCAGTGCTAATGCACCCCAGGCAGCTTTGATCCTGGCAATTACAAGTGGAGCAGCACTCCAGCCCTTCTGGGGTACAGCAGCAAGGAAATAAAGACAGGCTCAGGCTGCCCCGGGCCATGAGACAGAGCCCAGCACAAGTGGGCATGGGGAGCAGCTCCATTTGGAGTGAAGGGGCTGCAGAGGGCAGGGAAGACAATGACCGTGTGTCTAACCAGGTGGGAGGGCTAATTACTCCAGGCAGTGCCTTCATCACAGCCTCTCAGAGCTGGGTAATTTCCCTGCTCTCAGTTCTTGGGTATTTAATGGCATTATTGGATGGCATTCTCACTTCTGCTGCTGGCAGCTTCAGTGTGCTGTAAACTCAGCTTCAGAATCACCCTCCTCTGCTCTCTGCCCATCCAACCCTGCCCTATCCATCCCACATTTCATTCCAGAGGAGGCTGTTTTCTTTCCAGCCTCCTCTCCATCTGAAGCTCCTTTGCAGTGCCTGCTTTGGGGCAGAGTCTGGCCCCACCTGTGAACGAAGGCAGCACAAACCCAAACTGATCCATGGATGCAAACTGGGTCATTTAGAAAGGACCCTGGACACTGACTGACCCTCCTACCTACCCCCAGCAGGATTTTTGTAATGCTGCTCCTTGTCTGGAACTGGCACACAACAAACCTGGCTGGAATGTAACCTCCAGCTCAGGTGGGACTCAGTGTCAGTGGTGAGACACTGCTCTGGAAGAGTCCACAGGAGCCCCTTCCTTTGTGTCCAGGAGGGAAAAGTTGTTCCAGACCCATCAGGCAGCAGATGAACCCACCCAGAACACTGGGAGCCAGCACCAGTAAATCACAGCGTGCCTCTCTCTCAATATTCTTACATCTTCCCCTCATGCAGCCCCCAGCCAGGCTGGAAGCAGCCCTGGAGCATTTAGCTCCATTCAGGGACAGCACTGCCATGGATCAAAGTGCCAGGACACCCACCAGAGATGAAACCTGTCCTGCTGCTGCCCTCAAAGCACACCAACTCAGTTCTGTCAGTGCCAGGGGTTGTGGGCACACTGAGTGGGGACACCTGGCTGCAGGGGGCTGCTGTGCTCATCCGTGCTCCAGGCCCAGCATTCCCACAGCTTCCCAGCCAGGAAAAGCCCTGCACTCCCTTCCATCAGCTCTAAAGATGGGGTCTCATTCCACCCTCCCAAGCAGCTGCACGGGACACTGAATCCTTGGGAAAACCCTTCCCAGGCTGTTCCAGCAGGAACCACCACCTACCCAGCACACAGCTCCACTGCAGAGCTGTGCCAGCACTGCAAATTGAGTGTGGTGTAATCCCCCCACCTGCCCAGCACACAGCTCCACTGCAGAGCTGTGCCAGCACTGCAAACTGAGTGTGGTGTAATCCCCCCACCTACCCAGCACACAGCTCCACTGCAGAGCTGTGCCAGCACTGCAAATCGAGCACTTTCCCCCCTCAGTTCAATCTGGGGCTCTGGCACCACAGGAATATCACAGGCATGCAATGCTCTCCATCCTCCCTGCCCCTCCACAGGCTGGGGAAGCACCCACACAGGAAAGTTGGGGCAATGCTGGCATTGGGATGAGGGGATGCAGAGCAAAAGCTGGGCTGGGAGTGTTCCCCTGCCTCCATGGACAGTCCCAGGGAGCCCCCATGACCCCAGCACACAAATCAGATGGAGGAGAAGGACCCACCCTCTGATCTGCACGGCTGCACACAGGTTTATCCCAGGAGAAGGGGAACCTTCCCTCCCTTCAAGGCTGTGGGACAGGAGTTAAACTGCAGGTCAAAATGGCCCTCGAAGAGCTGGCCCTGGAACAATGCTCCCCACTCACAGCCAGCAGCAGCCACTTGCACTCGTCATCCCCAGCAATTAATCCCCCACCAAACACGTTTGATTAAATCTTTTCAAGCAAATCCTTTGCTTTGCTTTTGTTAGTTCACTTCTTGTCAACATCTATTAAAATATGCCTTTAATTCTCCCACAATCTTAAAAAACACCGATTCCACTGTCTTCAACTTTAATCAACTGTATGGCCGGCATTTTTCATTTCATAATAATGTGCTGTTTGGAATTCAAGAGGCAGGCTCAACATCAATCATTCGGCAAGAATTTTTCCACTGCAATAAATATGCAAATGAGGAAAGCCAGTCAGTCGTATTTCAGGCCCGACTTGCTAGTGTTTTAAAAAAGACACAAATTTATTAATTGCCGTTGGCCAGCGGAATCCTATTACTTTGGGCATTGATTACAAAGCTGTGTGAGTGATTATTGTGCAACTCGCAGGCTATCCAGGCATGAGGAAAAATTATTAAAGCAAGGCAGAGATTATCAACTCGGAATAACAATAAGCCTTAACATTTTAGGCCTCTAACTTCTTCAACAAAGAATTACGCCGCAGCTCCAGTGTATCATAATTCTGAAGGCTGTCAGTATTACTTTTGGAGCTTGCTCTGTATTCCCAGCAGCAGGGAAAGGAGGGGGAATTCCTCCAGGTGGCACATCCCAGACACGGGGCTGGGGGCCTGGATTAATCCCAGGGTGGAAGGAGCCTCAGAGGAACAGGCAGGATGGCAGCAGCCCCAGCCCGGCACCCCTGAGCATCCTGGGGTCCCACAGCAGCATGGCACAGAAATTAAAGAAATAATTCTGGTGGGTGCAGGAGCTCCAAGAGCCAGCCCAGACTCAGTGTGATTTTTTACAGGTGGTGCTGTTACATCCCCATTTCTCACACACTTAAAGCACTGGGAAATCTGTCCAAATGGGAGCAACACTCCTTTCATGCTCCCCAAAGCAGGGGGTTTGGGGAATTTCACCAAATGATAGAGGAAAAGGGCTGACTTTGCTGCTGGCAGCTCCACGCCCAAGCCCAGTCTGCTGGTTCCATTGGAATGCAAATGATGCAAGAGCCTTTGCAGAGGGGAAAATTGCATTCCCTGGGCACAAAGGAGCCAGGGCTGCACCCCCCTGCCACAGCAGAGCTTCAGCTGACTCCCAAGGAGTCCCAGAGCAGCCTCAATTTAGCCCTTTCACTCCCATATTACTGCATCTGACAGGGAGGACAACAGGATCAGACACAGATGAGTTTGCTAAAAGTAAAGAAAATAAGTGGATTCAACAAGAGAATAAAGGCTGGGTGCTCAGGGGTTTATGAGAGGGGGCTGGGGGAGGGGGACAGCTGAGCAGGAGAGAAAGAGAAACACTTCCATGAAGTTCATGCTCTGCTGATTCACCTCAACCATCATCTCCTGACATCAGCCCAAACCAGGGAGGGGCTGGGGCTGGCAAAAATGAGATTTATAAAAACTGATGCTTTCCATTGCTGGAAATGCAAAGAAGCTGACAGCACACATTCCTGCCTCTGCCAGCCTGGAGGCCCCACGTACGTGGGCAAGGAGGAGAAAGGAAGAGGAAATGTGAGATTTCATGAGATTCCACAGTTCTATCTGGATATTAAGGCCAGAAGGGAACATTAGCCCATCCACACTGACCTCCCCACATAATACCAGGCCATTAATTATATTTATCATGACAAGCTCTGAGTTTCCATCTCAAGGTACCCAATTGCCAATTAATCCCAGTTAGCTGACATTTGCACATGCTTGTCTGGACACTTTTAAAGCCTTTGTTTCCCTGCATCTTGTTTGTGCAGTACAAAGACTAACATGCACAAATATTTAGCTAAATTCAGTTTAATTAGCTATTAATCTTGAGAAACTCAGGTGTAGGCAAAGCTGAGTGTGGTGTAATCCCACGGGCTGGGATTCAGATGGATCAGGGCACCAGCCAGGGACTGTCCCAGCTTTTCCTGCACCAAAATTTAAGGCAGATTTCAAATAAACCTCAGACATCACCAAAGAACAACACACATGGGCTGTGGAGATCACCTATAAAATCAATTTACCACACCCATTCATGAGAAGGAGACAAAAATTCAGCTCAAAAATACTGAATAGCACAAGCCAAAAGCCTTGGCACTCTGTGGGGGAGGACAAGAGTTTTTCCTCTGAAAATACCCAAAACTGCATGTTAAATAAATATCCTGCATTTCTCCACTACCTCCCACACAGAATTCCTGAACAAACCACAGACAGTAATGACAAACCAGAAAATACCTTCCTGGTACCTCTCACAGCCCAAATTCTGCACAAACATCTGCAATTCATGACCCAACTTAACACTCACAGAGCAACTGCAGAGCTCCAAACCTGAGCCCTCTCCATCCATGGCTCTCCCCTCTCATATCACACCCAGAATGGCTCAGGAGCTGCTCATCCTACACAGCTTTTGGTAGCCCCTCCCTACCAAAAGTTCTCCATGCATATTCCACAAAATTCAGAAAAAAGGATCTGATTCCTTCATTTCCCTCAGCTGAGAGAAGAGTATTCATTAATGTCAACAGGCTTTGGCTCAGCCCCAGAAAGAGCTGAACAGATTCTCCATGAGATCAGAGAGGACAGGTGGAATTTGGGGACACCTGCATCCAGAGGAGAGCTGGAATCTGGGGACACCTGCACCCACATCCATTTCCATCCCACCCAGTCCTGCAGGAACTGACAGGGCTGATGCTTTTTGTATTCATAAAGTGTCCAGACTAACACAATTCAATTAAAATGAACTACCAGTTTTAAGTGGGCTAGATCTGATCACAATAATTTACACTCAGGCTTGAAACCCGGTTCTGCTGTCACACATTTGTGCAGGCTCCCAGTAAAATCTTCAAAGCAAGAATATATTTAAGTCCATGATCTTGCCTAGCACCAATTAATCCTGTAAGTGCTCTATGCCTCTGGAAACTGTGTAATCTGCCTGTGCCTCAGTTCCTCCCCCTCCCTGACACTCACCCTGCTCTGCATTAATGCATTAACATCTCCAGATGGAGGTGTGGATACACTGCAGCTCTAAAAGCCACCCAGGAATGGAGGGGGGAGCAGAATTACCAGGGAGTTTTGCTGCTGAGTCCTGCAGGATTCCCTTCAAAACTCCAAGCCTGTGTCAGTGAATCCCATTTCACCACAGAGCTGCTCCCACCCAGGTGTGCCCAAGTGAGGGGAGAGGGGAGGCCTTGCAGCACATCCCCTCTCCCAGGAAGGAACAGCTTCTCTGGCACCTGCAGCACACTGGATTGATCCAAAATTAGTCCCTGTTTAATCAGGGTCCTCAACATGGCTTACCTGGATGTGGTGGAGGATGTAAAGATATTATTTTAAAGACTGGGATTAAGAGAGCCCAACAAAAATCCTCATTAAAAACACACTGAGAACACACTCATACAATAACTGAGACTAAACAGAATCTTTCCTTGTCTCCTAAATTCAAAATATTGCAGAGCCAACCCAGAAGAAAATGAAGATACTGAGGGTGAAGCACTCAGACAGAGAGGTCTGAATGTGCTGTTTGGTCCCAAACCACAGAATCTGTCATGGCACAGGAACCCAACCTGCTGTGCCAGGGCCCAGCTCAGGAATTATTCCAGATGAGAGCACAGCTCTTTCCCACTCACCACAAATTTCCACCCCAGAAACAGCCATTTCTGGGTCCCTCAAAGTTTTAGGAACAAAAATCCAACAACTTCATTTTCCAGAAGCCAGCAAAGCCCTGTGGTGGTTTTTGTTGTTGTTGTTGGGGGGTTTTTTGTTTTTTTTTCTTAATCTGATTCACTATATTCAGGTTTATTTTATTACTAGTCACAAACCTTGGTGAAACTTCACCCCAGCTCTCCAAAGTGTAAATAAGTTAATATTTGCTGTTGGGTCCTGCACTGAACAAATCCATCCCCACACACCCTGCATACCTACGTTTACCAAACCCACTATTTCCTCCATTTCTTGAAATTATCTGCAGCTTATGCTGAGGAATAGAAATGTGGGATACTGGTATTTTCTCTCAATCCACTGACAGATGGAGACAGAGCCAAAAAAACCCCAAACCCCACACAAATGCAGTGAGCAGTTTGCATTTCAGGGACCTCCTGAACTCTTGCAAAAGGGAAGCACAGCCACTTGTCCCTTTAAAATCCTGCAACTTCCATCAGTTTCTGGCAAAAAAACTTCCTCACCTTGGCTTCTGTACACTCTTAACTCATCTCACCAACTGTAAAGTGAAAATAACACAATCTGTTATTTAAGAGCTGAAATTCCCAGCTCTTTTTGAAAAGCATGAAGTATTAGTCACTGAAGTGGTCCCAGTTTAGTATTTTTAACCAGAATTAGAAAGGAAAAGCTCCAGGCCTGTACTGAGAAGCTCAGGCCTTTGAGGATGGAGAGATTTAATTCCTTAAAGCCCTTGTTACCTCCTTGTCCCTCAATTATTTGTGGGTTTTTTCTGTCACCCTATCAAGATTTAACACAACAAGCCCCAAACACTGGAACTGTTTAATTCCTGACACCCCACCAATGTTTACCCCACCTCTGCTTTGGCTCTGCCTTGCCCTTGAGGGGATTTCTGTGGCCAATTCCAGGAGCTGCCCTCCCAGGCTGGCAGCACAGTGAAATATGAGTGGCAGGCCTGCAATCTGTGCACAGCCCCACACAGAAACTTGCACCTTGCACTCCTTTCCTATGTAAATAACGCAGGGATCCTGCGGGAACATGCCAGGGATTGGAATTTTTAATTAATGGGTCTCTTTAATGTGCAAATCAGGAGCAGATTGCAAATTCTGACTCGCATTGATTATGAAAAACATTAATTGAACGTGCAAGACCCCAAACAGAGGCAACATCTCAAGCCCTGGACCAGACTGGGAGATGCAGAGCAGGGAATACAAATCTGTCCTGAGGAACAGCCCAGCACCCTGGAATTGTGAGCTGGGAGGGTTTGTGTGTGCAGGACATTGAACACTGGACATTTGTGCTGCTTTCAGGGCTCAGCCACTCTGATCTCAGCACTGAAAACCACCCAGACTTGGGTGCAAAGCAGGAATAAACATGAGCTCCATGCCCAGAGTTTGGTCTCCCATTTGTATGTAAAAAGGGTGACAGAAAAAAAAAATCTGGGATATAATTAAAGAGTAAAAAAAAAAAGGGAAATAAAAAGTAAGACAGCACAAACAAAGCAATGCTGTCTCTTTAAACAGAAATTCATCCTATATAAATTATGGCCATAAACTTTTCCTGCAGTGCAGCCTAATTAATTCTTGTTCTATACACAAAGGGAAATGCTGGGTGACAAATGGGTGTGAAGCCTGAAAGCTGCCAGGTCTGCAAAACATTTTCTACTTCAATTTATAAGCAATTTTGCAGTAAATCATCTACCAGAACCTGAGATCTCAGGAATCTAAGGTTGTCCAAAGCATGTTGTAACATTCAAAGGGAAAAAAATCATAAAAGATTACAAAAATAATAAATTAAACATTTTAGGCATTGTAACCTCCGGTCTCAAAATCTGGAAAATGAGCATGACCTTGCCATTTTCACCCAGGTTTGGCTTTAAAACTGCAAATGGATGGGGAATTGCTGTCTGCTCTTTAACACAATTACACTCTGGCCCTTAGGGAATTCCAGCACCACAACAGGGCTGTCCTGAGTAGGAGATACCCAAGAGGAAAACACACAAAGGACCATTTTCCAATTCAAAAGATTCAATCTTCCTTTGAGCACAGCGTAGAAATTTCACGAGAAATAGAAAGATTTAGGGGAAATGACTGGAAACACTCTTGTCCAGGAGCTCTGAGAGCACTGGGAGCCTCCTGACTTCAGCATCCTGCAGGGTCACCCAGAGTCTGGGATTTTGGCACCCAGTCTTTTGTGCAACTGGAACACCAAATCATTCCCTCCTGCTCAGTGAGGGTGATGAAAACATGCCAGATTTATTCTGCGGGCTTGGGCAGAAGTGCTGAGGCTGCCCTGAAAGGAGAGCATCATCCAGGCCATGATGAGCCCCAGTCCTGCCCAAGGCTGAAGTGCAGCAGCAGTGGTGGGATGTCCCTAAATTCAGCATTTCCCATCTGTCAGCCTGAGATTTCCCCAGCTAACACTGCCCTGTCACTCCAGCTCTGTGCTCTGTCCTCACAGATGACCCAGACAACACAAACCCAAGCTAGGGGGAACATCAGAGAACATATCCCTGCCCAGATGATGAGGAGAAGGTCAGGAGGGGACCATCCAGCACCTCTGAGCAGTGCAGGCTCCCCCAGAGCCCTGCACAACTGAGGCCCCAGCCTCTGCAGCACTGGGGACATTACACTCCATGCTCCTGGCTGTATTTTGCTTATGGGAAATACCAAAATGTCAACCACTGTTTCTGTTAAAGGTCTTTAATGATATTGCATCTTAGACCTGTAATGAAACATGGAGCTGGGGCAGCTTGTAATGCATCTCATTAAGGACATTAATAACGTGTGTTCCACTGAAAGGTCAGCACAGCCTTGGTGGAGTTTGCCTTTTTGTCCTTAATCACTCCACTTCAAGCAGCAGAGCCAACTTTGAAGCAGAAAGCAGCTCACCTGTAGCTGCAGGTAAGCTGGCTGCCCTGAGGCAGAGGAGCTCAGGCAGAACTTGCTGCAGGACCAAGGTTCAGGGCATGTCTGATCACACAGACATCTCCCTGCCCCTGCATTCACCTCCAGGCCAGGAAAAAGGTGTCCAAATATGAAAATGGAACAGACCCACACCACACTGAAACCCAGTACTCTGCACCCACCCACTGCAGCCTGCATGTTATGGTTTCATACTGGGGAATCTACCACAGATGTCATCAGAACAGACTCAGGAATGAACAGATGGAACATTTCCATGCTGGAATTCATGTGCACAGCCCCTCCTTTGGGCTGCCCTGCTCCTGCTTTGGGCACACCCCAGCATTCACTGGCCCAGCACACCCCTGGCACAAGGTGTCTCTGGACAAAGCACCCAGCTCTGCCCTGAACAGCAATGGGGAATTGTTTGTAAGGGTCTGAGCAAGGGAGAAAGATTAAAAGGCTCTTACAGTTCTCCACAGCGTGGTCAAAGTCCTGTCCCCCCTCCTTCCTGAACCTGGGGTAGGTGTCTGGCTGGGGCAGCCTGTTGGCTGTCAGGAGCACCTTCTGCATCTTGATCCTCCCTTCCATCAGCTGATCCCACAGGGCTTCAAAGAGAAGGGGAATGAAAGAATCAGTTAGCAGGACAAAGCACTGGTTCCTGTGAAGGGCCTGGCAGCTCAGGCCTCTCCTCCTGCTCAGGGCAGCCCTGGCAGGCACTGGAGCACAAAATGGGAGCCACAAATGGGCCCTGGACAAAGCAAAACCCAACTGCAGCTCTGTGACCCACAGATCAAACCCCCCCTTTGCTTTACTGCCTCTAAGGTGTGACAGTTTAACAGCTCAGACAGAAGAAATGGCATTTTGGGAGTGACACCTTGGAAAGAATCAAAGTGATCACAGCAGGAGCAGTGCAGGGAGCTCCCAAACCCAGCGGTCCCATGAGGACACTCAGCACTGGCTCAGTTGAGCCCATGGATAAATACACTTCCCATCAGGAGCTGTTCCAGCAGCAGGGACACCAGAACATCTGGCAGAACATCTGCACACACAGGGGGCTGCTGCAGCTGCACCATGCTGACGGGCTCAGGCTGCTCTCACACTGCCAAACACACACAAACATGCACAAACCTAGCTGGTTCCTCACAGCTTTGCCCTTCTCCACCTCCTCAGACTCCTGTCCTCTGGAGAAGGTCAGCACTCCCCCATCATCTTCACTGTCTTTGGCTTCTTTTCCATCATCGTGGTTCTCACTCCCAAATTCCTCCTCTTCCTCGTTTCCATCTTCCATGTCAGCATCATCTTCATCCTCATCCTCGTCTTCATCCTCCCCTTCGCTGCTCCCCACATCATCCATGCCCTCTGTAAACTTCTCAAAGTCTGTGATGTTCTGGGAACTGAACTTGGGTGCCTTGGCCTCTTCATCATCCTCTTCCTCATCCTCCAGGTCCTCCTCCTGCTCACTGCCAGCACTGCTGGGCTTCTCCCTGCCCTTGGTGCCAGCACTGTCCTCCTCTTCTGAGCCTTCACTGGCACTGTACCAGTCATCCAGTGCTTCTTCAGCTGATAAATGAGAGAAAAAAGCTATTTACTTGGCAGAAAAGTTCACCAGCATCAGCTCAGGTCTGGCTAGTTGATGTCCAGCTCAACTGTGGCTGTTCCCTGCCCTGTGACAGGTTTGCCATGCTCAGTCACGAGCTGACACCATGTTCTGCCAGCAAAAAGGGGGGAAAAAAAAGTGAGATTTCTTACCAGATCCTTCTTCAGACAGAGCATCTCCCCAGAGCTCCTCCTGCAGAGCCTTCCGAGACGTGGCTTTCCCACTGTACCTCTTATCAGCCTCCAGGAGAGAGGCTGAGGCTCTCTTCCTGATATTGCCAACAGGCAAAATGTCATCCGTGCCCTCATCCTCAAACCTGTCAATCACTTTAGCAACTGTAGCTGTGGGAGAAAGGGAAGGGGTGTTTGAAACTGAGCTGAATGCCAGCCTGGAAGGAGCCCTGGGAAGCTCCTCAGGCTCTGTAACAACCAAAGAGCTTCACCCCTGCACTGCACAGGGGAACAGCAGCTTGGAAAAGTGCAGGAAAGGCACACAAATAATTCCCTGCACGGGGGAGAGGCTCCTGCATGAAGCAGAACATGAACTAAGCCCATCCAAGCCCTCCCAGGGATGCAGGAGAGCCCTTTGTGACTCTGCAGTGCCTTCACTCGCTTCATGCCTGCAGGTTAAAGAGGAAAACTGCAATGCAGCACTCTGGCCTCTTGCTATATGCACAAACCACATAAACACATAAACATTTCAGAAAAGCTCCACAGAGGAAGTCATTTCACTGTGGTTGTTGCCCTCCTTCATTCCCATCTCCTGCAGGACACAGAGCAGGGCAGCCCAGCCCAGAGAACACATCCCACCCTCCTCCCTCCCTTCCCACTCATGGGCAAGGCACCCTGTGCCAAACTACAGGGGCAGATCTGTGGGCACTGACTCAAACCCCTGAGTGCTCCTAATGAGTGCTTCGAAATGTTAATGCCTGGCTTGGAGTGTTTGTGAGAGGCAGAGGGGGCAAAAAAATCTCATAACCAAAGCAACAAAGTACAGACACTCCAGGCAGCAGAGGATGCAAAATGCTGGGAAACACGGAGGGCAGGGCAGATCCTTCCAGCCACCTCCTGGGACCCTCAGTCCTGGCACCACCACGGGATGAGGTTCTCCCCAGAGCAGCTGGGGCTGCCCCTGGATCCCTGGCAGTGTCCCAGGCCAGGCTGGACGGGTTTGGAGCAGCCCGGGATAGAGGGAGGTGTCCCTGCCATGGCACTTGATGGGCTCTGAGGCCCCCAACCCAACCAGTCTGGCATTCTGTGAAGTCTGGGACAAAATTATGGTTATAAAACGGGGAAACGTCTCTGCTGACCACGGTAACTTCCTCAGTTAATAAAACGTTTCTTACAAGACGCTGCTGCTCTCACACAGACTGCAGGAAAGAACCAGGCCAGGCCTAGCACAGCCCCGACCCGGGGGTGGCCCCGGCCCCCGAGAGAACCCCGATCCGGACACATCCCCGACCCCACAGGCGGCTGGATGAGCCCCATGGCGGAGGAAACCCCCAGACCCGAACAGCCCCGGCCCCCGAGACCGCCCCGGGCCGGGGGCACGGCGGGAACCCGACCCTCCCCACGGCCCCGCGCCACGTGCGGCCGTTCCGGCAGCGCCCGGGCCGCTCCCGCCCGCCCCTGCCGGCCCCGCCGGCCGCGGTGCCATCCCCCCTGCCCCGGTACTTCCGCACCTTCCTCCGCATCATCCTCGGGGTCCCGCGGGGCGGGCCGGGGGTCCAGCAGCTCCTGCAGCTGCAGCGCCAAGGGCGCCGCCATCTTGGGGGAGAGCGGGGCGGGGCCGGGGCGGGGCCAGCGCAGGGGAGGGGCTGGGGGCGGAGCCTGCGTGAGGGGACGGGGCGGGGCCTGAGGGGCGCCCGGACTCACCGGCATCCAAACGGGAATAAACCCGGGATCCAAACGGGAATAAACCCGGGATCCAAACGGGAATAAACCCGAGATCCAAACGGGAATGAGCCCGGGATCCAAACGGGAATGAACCCGGGATCCAGCAGGGAATGAACCCGGGATCCAACCGGGAATGAACCCGGGATCCAACCGGGAATGAACCCGGGATCCAAACGGGAATGAACCCGGGATCCAACCGGGAATGAACCCGGGATCCAAACGGGAATAAAGCCGAGATCCAAACGGGAATAAACCCGAGATCCAACCGGGAATGAACCCGGGATCCAACCGGGAATGAACCCGGGATCCAACCGGGAATGAACCCGGGATCCAACCGGGAATGAACCCGGGATCCAAACGGGAATAAACCCGGGATCCAAACGGGAATAAACCCGGGATCCAAACGGGGATAAACCCGAGATCCAAACGGGGATAAACCCGGGATCCAAACGGGGATAAACCCGGGATCCAAACGGGAATAAACCCGGGATCCAAACGGGAATAAACCCGGGATCCAAACGGGAATGAGCCCGGGATCCAGCCGGAGCCCCCCCGAGCCCCCCACCATTATCAGGGGATTTGCAGCCCGTGTGGGCAGCAGGGCTGTGGGAACTGGGGCTCCCGGTACCGGATCCCAAACCGGTGGCAAAGTGCCATTAATAACGCACAATATGACAACTATTGCTTTAAATCAACGTCGAACTTTCTCTGCCTCTCCAGCTGTGCAGAACTGAATTAATTCTCCTCCCGTCCTGTGTTAGATATTCTGTGGCCTCTGCTGGAGTCCCTCTCACAGCAGCGATGTCCCGGAGCTGCGTTCTCAGGCCAGGCCTTGCTCACAGATAGATCCTTACACCTGAGTTACACCTGAGTGACACCTGAGCTACACCAGCCACGGGGAATTCAGTAATTTTGGCTCCTGGGGTCGCACTGTGGCCGAGGAGCAGCAGCCAGGCGATGCAGACATCCCTGCAGAGAGCATTAGCAGGGCCAGGTTCTCTGGGCTTGCCCTCTGCCAGCCTCTCCTGACCCCTTTCTGTGCTCCTAAGGTGGCCCCAAAACTCCGGGAATTGCCTGGAATTGGGGAGGCTGGCATGGATTTTGTTCCAGGGAGCAGAGCCCCCTCTCAGCCTCTGCAATCCGAGCTGCAGATGGAGCCCTGAGCTCCAGACCCCACAGTGAGCTCCAAATTTGGGCTTTCCACATCCACATTCACCTGCGAGGGCTCCAGCAGCCCCCTGTGAAGCTGAGCGAGCTGATGCTCATCGCCTTCTTGTCCTCCCTGCCCCAGAGGTGCCTTTAAATGCAAATAAAATAAATAAAAACCATCAGGATGTGGCTGGTGCCGGGAGGACGGGGCCGGGATGCAGCCGGATCCATCCCGCCGCACGGCTCATGCGGGCGCTTCTCCTACAGAGGGCAGAGGAATATCAGGAATTCCCATCGCCGGGAGAAACCTGGCAGGCGCCGCGAGGGAGCGGCTGGAAAATCCCAAACATCGCCGTCCCCTTCCCAGCCCCGCTGGGACGCTCCCTGACGCTGGTTACCTTGATGGCAAAATAAAGCTGGATTTATAGAAAACCCAATGTTTACTGAAAACGCACATTTTCACAGCAACCCGAGCTTTAAAATACCCAACAGCAAAAAATCCAACTCAGTTTTGAGTTGTATTTATTGTTGAGTTTGTATTTATTTTATCACGGCAGGATGGATGGCTCTAATGCTCTGCATCATCGATGGTGGGGGTTACCCCTTCTCCAGCAATGAGAAATTAAACACTAGTTTTTATTTGTTTGTTTATTTATTTATTTACAAAGAAAAATTATTTATTTATTGGAAAAAACAGAAAACTTATAAACCAGGAGGCATGCACAGTGTATCTTCCCTGGCTTTGCTTCTAGGTTTTCCTTTTTTTGTACCCTTTGAGTTTGTTGGTATTTTGTTCCCAGATGCTGCCATAAACAAAGGGAGGAGCCTGGAGAAATAAATCCATGGAAAATTAAGTAGCAGGAACAAGTGCTTACCTGTGCAGTTACTTCTGAGTAACCAACCACTCACACAACCAGAGAACTAGTGCCAAGACTCCCCTACATAATTGCATTTTCAAACCTCTGCACTCTTGGAGTGAAAAAGGGATGTTCTCTACCCTCACAAATAATGAATTGCCCTGTTAATGAAGGGAGAGAGGCTTTTAGTGATGGTTAAATAAAACAGACCCAGCAGAATTAATAAAAAATACAAGTGAGTTGCATTAGTCCTTTGGAGTAAATAATGAGCTCCTTGAAGTCCCAGCGTTTTTGATACCCAGGCCACCGAGATCAGGATTTCACCCACTGAGACTAATGGGACAATTGCTCCATATAAATCCCAAAGGCAGCAATGCATTCAAATCCACATCCCACAGCTGTGAGCCCAGGGGGGCCTGGCAGTGCTGGGCTGTTCCTGCTCTGTGCCACATCCATCACTCACACCCGCAGAACAAACCTGTGCTCGGGTGTGGGGGACCCCTCACCCCAGCTCTGTGCCACATCCATCACTCACACCTGCAGAACAAACCTGTGCTCAGGTGTGGGGGACCCCTCACCACCGGGTCACCCCCAGCCCGCTCCCACAGCCACAGGACCTGTTAATTCACAATTTTTCAGGAGGAGATGCAGTCAATGCAAAGCCACATCAAACGGCAGCTGCAGCCCGGGAAAGTCGGGGATTGTTAAAATATTTCACCCACAGAGTCGCCTTTGCCGCTGTTTATTCTCTCTCCTCTGCCTTTCACTTAGCTGGGTAATTAAATCAGACTCCAGGGCTGGGTTTTAATTTCTGGTTCACATGCCCTCCAACCATGCTGCCGTGCCTGGGACTCAGAATAGAGCAGGGAATATTTGTACAAAATCTGTATCGATACATTTTCATTTCAGATGCTCGTGAAAGGCTTTTTATGCCTCGCGGTCGGTTCATAGAAACCCTTGGCCTGTTTAGAAACTCCATAAACCTCACTGCCATCATCTCTTTGGCATTTTCCCTCTTAATTTTACTTTTTTATTCACGGGCCTGTTTGCTAGGATGGGAATAACCTGAACACAGAGCAGATAAACAAGGGAAGGTGGAACAGGCTGGGCTGTAAGAACGGCTTCCAATTTCTCCCACTCAGCGTCTCTCGCTGCCGTGCCCGTGGAGCTTTTGGGAAATTGTCAGATGAGGGGGGAGCTGTGGCAGGGAAGGGCTGTACATCCTCCCGTGGCTGTACAATTACAGGTTGTTAATATGAATCCACCTTTCAGAGCCATTCCTTCAGCGGAGCACGGGAATGGGCTGGGACGGGAGCGTGGAGCCCCTCGGGCACTGCAGGAGCCCATTCCAACGGCATTCCCACAGATCCACGGGAATTACCCACCCCGGAGTGGCCTCTGCTGAATTTAATTGACTTACTTCATCAAGAGCAAAATTTGACCCATATACAGAGGGCCTCGTGCTGGCCAAAAATAGCCACGAGCTGGGGCTGATCCTGCCAATGCTTGGGTGAACAAATGTCCTTCTCCAAACTGACCTTTATCGTTTCAGTTATGCTAGTTCAGTTAAAATTTCCTTTTTAAACCAGCAACACAAATTTATCCATGAAAAGGAGAGAAAAAAGAAGTGAAAAGAACTGGGGAGAAACAGAAAAGAGCACAAGCAAACGCCATCCACTAAAACAAATTACATAAAATTTAGATTATGTACATAAAGAAACTCTCCTTATAAATATTTATTAGTATTTTTCTTCTGTGCTTTTATTTACTTGAGTACTTCTGCTATTCCTAACCCATCCTTCATTCAAAAAACACAATTGCTTTAAAGATTTTATCAACCCTTAATGGTTCCTACATTGAAAAATAGAAGGAACAGAGTGTGTCTGAAGAGATGCACAGCCCAAAGATCCTTACAGCAGATAAGAATTTTAAAGGCCACCCAAAGGCACTTTAAAAAGTAGACAAAAACTGGTTTTAGAAGGAGCAAAATGTCTGATATTCAAGCAAACCACCCTGTGTGTGCTCTCCTATGGACACAGACCGGCACCAGGGCAGTGTGAGGCAGCCTCTCCCAAGGGCTTCACTCCTAGAAATGCCCCAGAGCCCCTGGAATTCCTCTCACCCGGCTCTGAGCAGCCAGGGGAGGATTTCCAGCCCAGGTTCTGCACTGTGCCACAGTTGTCACCCTGCCCAGGGACCCTGGAGAGCCCTGCCCTGCCGACCTGGGCCAGGGATTTCCTCCCAGCCACGAGGGATCCCAGCAGCCCGAGCAGGGTCAGATCCCTCAGGAGGGAGCTTGGGGTAAAACCAAACAGCAAAAATGGATTCTGAGATTTCCCAAACTGAGCAGTGCCCACGTGGCACCGAGGCAGAGCTGTCCCTGGGTTTGGTGACATCCTGGAGCAGAAGCTGTAAGAGAGCCCAGTCACAGCTGTGTCCCAGCAGGGTCACCAGGGGATGTTCCCACAACAAAACCACGAGATGACAACAGAAATAACAACTGTGATCCCTTGTGCCAAGGGAGCAGCCCTGCAGGGACACCCTGAGAACACCCCAAGAACATCCCACAGCCACGGCTCCACAGCCCCAGGGACATGGAGTGAGGGATTTGGAGGCCACCTCACCACAAGGCCACATTTCCTCTCCAGTTCCTGTGTTAAAATCCTGCATTTAATGAGTGAACCACTCTCACATCAAACTCTGCTTTCCAAGCATGAGCTCTGCAGCTAAACCACCACAAGTACTATCAACAAATAAACAAATCCCAGATTTATAATCAAAATATTTTTAAATGGACACACTAATTTCATTTATAACTTCATGGGTGTTTTGTTGGCATGAGGAACGCTGAGCACTCCATGCCATGGCAGAGACAAAGAAAGGATTTCCCAGAACCTGCTCCAGCATCACAATTCCTTGTTCCCAGCTCACCAGCACAGAAGGATTTGTGTCAATTGTTTAAACTTAGTAGTTGTGAATTTATCTGTTAGGGGTAGGAACAGAAATGGGGATTGCAAATGCTTTAATTTCATATTGTAAGAACATGCAAAGCTTAAAGACAACACAGTTATTCAAGAGAAAAATCCAGACTACAGCAAAAGGAACCATTCTTGAGAGGACACTGCAATATCTGCCACTTCCCAGGATAGCAAAAGTATGTCAATCAGCACTGATATTTTTAAATTATACTTATTTATCAGTTTGTATCCTGTACCCATCACTCAGCGCCTGGGTACAGACAGTAAAATGTTACAAATAATTTATCTACAAATCATCATTTAAATACATCTTTACTCCTGGGATACAGATCTTCCCAAACCCCCTTCCATCCCCAGCAAACAGATCCCAGCAGGGCCCGAGGAGGGAGGGAGTGGGCAGAGAGGAGCCTTGGTGGGACATTTGGGCCAAAGCAGGGCTTTGGGAACTCACAGCATTTTACAGACTTTGATCACCTCGCACAAGCCCCCTCCCAGAGAGCAGCCCCGCACGGACAGTACTCACAGCAGAGCCTGGAACCCTTCTGGGGCTGCAGCAGCTCTACAGGGGCTGTGCACGGATCTTCAGCTGGGCCCAGCATGCCCGGCCGTGCCAGGCAGGGCAGGGGCAGTGCCAGCTCTGCCCTCGGCTGGGACACGGCCCGAGGTCACCGCAGGCAGCAGGAGAGACCAAAGGAGAGCAGTTACTGCCCAAAGGGCTCCTGGGGCGGCCCTGCACGGACACAGAGCCGGGCTGTGCATGGCAGAGACAGTGCAGGACCCTGGGATGGCCCCAGGCCCTTCTGTCCGTCCATCCATCCATCCATCCATCCATCCATCCATCCATCCATCCATCCATCCATCCGTCCACCCATCCACCCACCCACCCACCAGGGAACGCCGCCGGAGTCAATGGAAATGCTCTTGTAAACAAGGACTTACAAGAAGCCAACGTGACAATGCTTTCAAAAGGAGTTTGCCTGTGCAATTGTTGCTGGATTAGGGGCTGCAGACGCACCGAGCTCGCTCTGAGGAGAGCAGAATTCCAATCTCCGCGGGCTGGGGCTGGGCCTCGGCCATGGGAACGGCTCCTGGGCTCCCCCAAAGCCAGCACAGCCCCGAGGAAGCGATGGGAGCATCACAAAAACACAAACTCTCCTTTTTACAACCTAAACCGAGCCTTGTCGCTGCCTGAATGAACACAGAATAAACTGTACAAGGACCCAGAGAGAGAGAATGAAAGGGAAGAACCCCTCAAAATTTCCTACAAAACAAACCTATTTGGTGAAGTCCTCATTTAAAATCATTGATTCAACAATAAAGCAGCAGCCCAGCCCAGCAGCACAAACAGCAATATTTATCTTTCCCAGATAAGTAGAAGTTTGGAATAAATAAATCACCCATTCCTCTGCTTATATAAATGCAAACCAGAGCAACAAAACATGGCAATAGCAAAAGAGACAAACAAATGAGTTAGACACGGAGTCCAGGAGTTTAAAAAGTCTCCCCTGTATTTAATAAAGCATGAATTATTTTTTTAGAAACACTAACAGATCCCTTGCAGATAGTTTTTTATCTTTATATTGTTATTATATAAGACATTTTGTGTTTAAAGTGAACTATTGCTTCATCTAGGTGGCCCCTCGGCTGGGCATAGAAATTAGCTATAAAACAAAATCAAAAATCACCATTGAAAATCACAAACTATACAATTCAAAAGCATTTGGAGTTGGTTCTTTTCCCATCCCCAGTCCGAAGAGAGAAATAATGGAATCACTGGGAACGGGCAAGTCTGGGGGTTACCATAAAATTCTGTGTCTGCATCAAATGCAAGCGAAGGCAGCCCAAGCAGAGGAAGGAGGAGATGCAAACCCAGCTCGTCCCTTTCCATTAACCCAGCAGGTGGAACATTCAAACCAGGGCTCTGCAGAACCCAGCCTGACTCTTTGTCCCCAGCGCAGCTCCAGGTCCTCTCGGAACCAGCGGGAATTTTGCTTTTGAAGAACTGAATATTCACGGTTGATAATAAAACGTGAAATTTGGTATTTCTCAAGGCTGCAGGATTTTTTTGTTTCATTTTTCTCCAACAGAATGAGGCTGCATCGAGGGCAAAGCAAAATATTCTCCTCCACTGCCTTTAGAGAACTTCAGAACGAGCAAACGCCGCCAATGCACTGACTCTGCCTCAGCTCTAAGAGAAAAGGATTCAAATTACTTCCAGGACATTGAGGCTATGCTGTGTCCAAACCATCCAATTAGGAGAAAAAACCCAAAATTACCTTCAAAGAATTAACTAAAAGTGGATCAAATGCAATCCATATCTTTGCAAGCGTTTTACATTTTCAACACATTTTTGTTTATGCATAAAATCAGCATTTCGAATGTTCTATCTTAGCACAGAGCACGAATAACTGAAGATATTGAATAATTTGATTATTCCTGAATTTTAAAATTTAAAATGCTGTGGAACAGGGTATTTGGACTTCAACAGCTGAGCCTGGAGATGGAAAGAAAGGCTGGAGCTGCCTCTGGCTGCCGTGTGCATCGACACCAGGGCTGAGGCTTCCCCCAGAGCCAAAGAGCTGCCAGGATCAGCAGCAGCGTGGATCATCCCTTCTCAGGGCTATTTTACTCCAGAGAATCAATTTCCAAAAATTGCTTAAAACATCAAATGAAACACGAGTTATCTAAACATCAGATTTTCTAATTTTATTAAAAACGCACAAATTTTATCCAACATGTTTTCTTTCATACAGTGAATGGTCTAATATGCACTGGAGGTCACACAAGCTTAGGTTCATTAGAACAATAAAAGACATATGAGAAATTTAATATATAAAGAAAAAAGTAGCAGCTGTTGACTGCATATTTGACCATAAAATTTAAATATTTTGGACTTTTATTTTAAAGACACAAAAATAAAACCTGTGTGGGTCTATATAAGTCATATTAACAATTCCATGAATGTTCAACAGGACTAAAAATTAGCAAAGATGTTTGTTTGTCTTTTTTTTTTTTTTTCTTTTTAACCTTGTAACACTTTTAAACACCTTCTCGTGTTGCTGGTGCAAAGCACCTTACAGTATTTGTGCTATATATTTACTTTATTTGGCAACTGTCTGGGTTTTGTGGGATTTTTTTCTTTGCCTTCTGTAAACAACACCTTTTACAAACTAGCACAGTGAACCACAAGCCCTGCAATCTGTTAGAACATCTACAGAAAAGAAAATGAACTATTTTGGTTGGCTGCTCAAAATCTTTTGCTTTTGAACAAGAGGTTTTTCTAAAACAGGATTTGTTAGTAAAACATTGAGCTCCTGAATTTAACATTAGACGTAAACAGTTGACTGTTTTTAGTTCAATAGAGTCTTTTTGTTTAGCTTTTCTCTCTCTGTGAAGGTAGAATACTTTTTGTTTGTTTGTTTTTTCAAGTCATTTTCGTTAGAGGTCTGGGTGGTGACCTTTGCTATGATGAGGAGGTTTTGTACGTGTAGCTTTGTGAAGGTAGAAGAGTTGGTGCTGAGGGCTTAACATTTAGTATTTGCTATTTTTGAAAAAAAAAAAAAAAAACAACCACAACCAAACCAAAACAACCGAAACAAAACAGAAAAGAAAAAAAGAAAGGAAAAAGGAAAAGTTGTCCCACCTGATCGTCAGCAGGCTGAAATGGCTGAAGCTAAAAAGAGTTTCTTGTTGTCGAACTTTCTGAGAGACAAAAATGAACAAACAGATTCATAATGCCAGAACCATCCTTAACCAGGAACGCTATAGAGAGTTCTTGAAGCTTTTTTTTCCCTTTTCTTTGACCTCTCCTTCATTCAATTATTTTTTAATTTTATTTTTTTTTTTTAACGAGAAGTTTCTAAAGATTGTGGCTCTTAGGATGACATCCAACAGGGTAATCAAACTTAGCCATCCTACGGAATGGCAGCACTTTTACTGTACAGCTTCCCCAGTTTCTTTGTCAATGGTACAAAAAAAGTCCCCTTGCTTGTTTGATACAACCATAACATGGAGATTGTCCTGGTCTAGAGCAAAGCTTGCCTTGGAGCGATTGGATTCAGTTCGTTCCCAAGGTAAAATTGTCTTAGGGCGGGAGAGATGTTATATGAATTCATTTCTGTACACCATAACAATAAGCAGACTAGATGATCATCACTTACTTAGACCCAGTTCGTTTAAAGCTACCACACAGCCGCTTCGTTCATCTCTGGAGGGTGGGACAAGTGATTGCCGTAGTTAGCACCACCGTTGACGGATATCGACGAAAATGGGGGGCTGGGGCCAAAAACTTCCGCGGACATGGAGTGCAAGGAGCCGGGCAGGTTGGGCTCGGGGCTGGGCGAGTCTCCCGGGGGGTGCGACATGATGTCGGTGAAGCGCTGAGCCTCACTCGAGGGGTGGTGTCCGGGCAGGGGGTGCTCCATGGCCCCCAGCGGGGTCCCTGACGGCCCCGAGGAGGGCACGAACGGGAGATCCACGGGGGTCTGCGCCTGGGACGAGGGCGGTCCTTGCGGGAAGAAATCGTAATTGCCTCCAGGGCCGTAATACTCGCTCTGATAATCTGGCGGACAAAGAGAGACAGAGGGACGGTAACAGGCGGGCAGGTACCGAGCGGGGACGGCACGGGCACGTTCGGGGTGTCACCCGCGAACCCGAGGGGAACGCGTGACCGGGCTGGCCGGGGCTCCCCCTTCCCGCCGAGCCCCGGGACACCGACACAGAGCGGGGACACCGAAAACAGGGGGGAGCAGCGGGAGAGCGCCGGGATCCCGCCGGCAGCGCGGCCACGGCCGCTCCGGCTGCGGGGAGCCCCGCGATGGGCGGCGGAACCGGGCGGAACCGAGCAGAGCCCGGCACGGGAGAGGCGGCGCGGGGGAGCCGTACCCACCTCCGTAGAAGGAGAAGGGCCCGTTGGGGATGAGCTCGCCGGGCTCCAGCCGGTCCACGAGCGGCCGCATCCTGCGCGGGCTGCGGAAGAACGCGTGTCGCCGGGCGCCCAGCGCGCTCAGCTGCTTCATCCGCCGCTCCTTGGAGCGCCGGTTCTGGAACCACACCTGGCGGGACAGGCGCCGGTCACGGGAGCCGCGGGTCCCGCTCCCGGGAGCCCGGGAGGGATCGCGCTCTCCCTTCCCTTCCGTTCCCATCCCCATCCCCATCCCGGGCTGCGCTTTTCCCTTTCCCGGTCTGTGCCCGGTGCGCTCCGAGCCGGCTCCAAGCGCGGCCGAACCCACGCGTGACGGCGGCCCCGCTTCCCACCGACTGCAGGTCAAGAATGATTGAGTTAATTCTTATTACTCTGCCAAGATTACTGCTAATTACCCTCACACTGAGCCTCTCCAATCTAACCTCGTCTTTAATGGTCCTTTAACCCCCCATTACTCCAGCGCTGCGGGTTTATAAACCTTTTAATAATTCCAGCGCGTTGTCATTCTTATTTACCCATTAACCCCTCACATTTCTGGTTATTAATTTCGATACTGTTTGCAGCTTCTTTAGGATTTCTGCGAATAAACCCGCGGCTCCGTCCCCGCCGACCGGGACCGGGAAGCCCCGGGAAGTCTCGGTAATAACGATTTCAGAGGCCGGCGGGGCTGCCCCGCTCCCCGCGGTGCGGAAGGTGCCGGGCACCGGCCCCTCCTCGCCCCCGCATCCCCCGGAGCCGTGCCCGGGGCCCGGAGGCGGCGGTACCTGGATGACCCGCATGTTAAGGCCGGTCTCCTGCGCCAGCTGCTCCCTGATGTGCCGCGTGGGTTTCGGGGTGGCCGCGAAGGCGGCTTTCAGAGTCTCTAGCTGTTTGGCTTTGATGGTGGTGCGCGGTCCCCGCCGCTTGGCCCCCAGGTTCTGGTCGTCGTTTTCGTTGCTCCCCGTCTCCTTGTCGGACACGTTGGCGCTTTCCGAGTCCTTGGCGTCGTCCTGGGAGGGGTCTTGAGAGTCGGGGGACAGGCTGGGGTCACTGCCGGTGGTGGCTGGGGAGAACAAACCCGGGTCACGCTCAGCCGGGGGAAACACCGACCGCGAGGGACGGGGGGAGAGGAGAAAGGAGGGAAACGAAAAAGGGAAGAAGAAGATTAAAAAAAAAGGAGACAAGGAGAGGAAAAGAAAGGGGTAGGAGAGTGAAGGGAGAAGAGAGAGGAGGAAGACAAGGGATAAGAGAGAAAGGAGAAGACAGAAGAAAGAAGAGAAGGAGGAAGGAGAGGAGCATCTCATCCCAAGGAGCAGCCGGTGCTGAGCGCATCCCCGCCCTCATCGCCCCGGCCGCGCTCCTCACCTGAATGCAGGCTGTTTTCTTTGGCAGTATTGCTGTTATTTAGGTAATCTTCTTTGCAGACAAACTTGTTCTCGTCTATGATGTAGAGCTCCTCGCCGGTGGAGAGTTGCTTGTTACACATCATACACGTAAAACAGTTCAAGTGGAACACTTTGCTCCGCGCCCTGCGGACCAGGTCGCTGGGGGAGATGCCCTGGGCACAGCCCGCGCACTTGGTCCCGAAACACCTGCGGGGAGAGGCGGCAGCGTCAGCAGCGCCCGGGAACGGGGCCCGAGCGCGGCCTCCGCACAGCCCGCTCGGCCACGGAAACCGGCATTGAACCAAACACGGCGTCCCTGCAGAGCGCTCGGGATCCCCGACATCGCCGCTTTTCAAAACAAAAATCAAACCCGGCCTGGGCAGCGCTCGGCATCGCCGAACGCCGGGGCCGCGCTGCCCGGGTGTCCCCGCGCCCCGACACCCGCACGAAGGGCGCTCTGATAAACAGCCCGCGGGAATGCCACACATTCTGTGTGACCAACAGCCCGCGGGAATGCCACACGTTCTGTGTGACCGACAGCCCGCGGGAATCCCGCACGTTCCGTGTGACCAACAGCCCGCGGGAATCCCGCACATTCTGTGTGACCAACAGCCCGCGGGAATCCCGCACGTTCTGTGTGACCAACAGCCCGCGGGAATCCCGCACGTTCTGTGACCAACAGCCCGCAGGAATCCCGCACGTTCTGTGAGAAACAGCCCGCAGGAATCCCGCACGTTCTGTGACCAACAGCCCGCGGGAATCCCGCACGTTCTGTGTGACCAACAGCCCGCGGGAATCCCGCACGTTCCGTGTGACCAACAGCCCGCAGGAATCCCGCACGTTCTGTGACCAACAGCCCGCAGGAATCCCGCACGTTCTGTGTGACCAACAGCCCGCGGGAATCCCGCACGTTCCGTGTGACCAACAGCCCGCGGGAATCCCGCACGTTCCGTGTGTCGGTACCGGCGCTCCGGCCGGAGGAGCCGCCGGTGCGGGCAGGGCCGGCGGGGAGAGCCGGGGATGGCGGGGCCGGACCGCACCGGGGCCGGAGGCCTCCCGTGCCCCGCTCAGCCCCGCAGGGCTCTGGGAACCGGGACCGGAGCGGTGCCGGGCCCGTTCCCGAGATGAAGCGATGGAGCTCGGAGCAGCGCCCGTCCCCGTGCCCAGGGAGAAGCGGCGGCGGGCTCGGAGCCGCGTTCTGCCGGTGTACGGTGGGGGCTCCGCGGCCTCCCCGGCCCTGAGCCGGTCCTTGCCCTTACCGCCGGTGTGCGGCGGCGGGGCCCGAAGGGCAGCGGTACCGGCGGCCGCTCCGAGCCCGGATTGATGCCGGGATGCGCAAGGAGAGCGGCGGCGAGCGAGCGTCCGTCACCGCTTCCCTCTCCATCCATCCATCCATCCATGCACCGGCGGAGGGTCGCTGCCCTCGGGCCGGCCTGGCTCCGGTGCCCGGGATGCGCTGGGCCCGCGGAGCGCCCGCACCGCGCCTTCCCCGCCGGTGGCACCGGGAACAGCGCCGGGCTCACGGCCGGGCCAGCCCCGCTCGCCGCACCGGGAACAGCGCCGGGCTCACGGCCGGGCCAGCCCCGCTCCGCCGCACCGGGAACAGCGCCGGGCTCACGGCCAGGCCAGCCCCGCTCGCCGCACCGGGCCCGGCCCGGCCCGCAGCGCCGCTCGATAGTTCGGAGGGAACTTTGGGCAACTCGAGCTCGGCCGGGGAACGGGAGAGCGGCGACATCAACGGGCCCGGCCCCGGGCCCGACCGCCGCCCGTCCCTGCCCCGGGATCACCGGAGGAGCCGCCGCGGTTCGAGATGCTCGCGTGTCTCGGGGAGGGAAGAGGCGCTCGTGGGTCCCGCTGACAACGGGGAAAACAACAAAAATAAAGGGAAAAGAATGGAGGTGAAAAACGAACGGAGAGGAGCGGCGGGGGCAGGCGGAGGCCGGTACTCACCGAAAGAAGTCGTTTTTGCAGTAAAGCTTGCCTTCTCGCGAAAAGCATTTCTCTGTCAAATTGCATTTACATTCACAGCACTGAACACACTTCACATGCCAAGCCCTGTCCAGTACATTCAACAAAAACCGGTCCAAGATCGGCCTTTTGCAGCCTGCACAGTGAACCATTGTCTTTGGTTAGTTCTGAGGGGGGCAGCGGTTTCCCAGGTATCAAGGAGAAAAAAAATAAATAAAAACAATTCTTTTTTTTTCTTTTTTTTTAGAAAGACGACAACACCGGCGAAGGTTTGGTTTTTGTTTTGCTTTTTTTCTTTCTTTTTTTTTTTTTCTTGTTTTTGTGTACGTATCTTTTAAAAGCCTTGGAGAAGTGAAGAAGGATAAAAAGAAAGGGAGGAAGAAGAAAAGTCTTCGTTCGAGTGTCCTAGAAGGGGTACACAGGAGAACCCCCCACTGCCCAGCGCTTCGACACAGCCGCAGGATCCCGGCCGCTACCAACCACACGGATAATAATAATAATAATAGTAGTAATAATAATAATAGTAACAATAAAACAATTACTGCTATAAAGATCGGCGCTCAGAAAAAAAAAATTAAAAAATTAAAAATAAAACCGCCAAAAAGCGAGCGTGATGAGTTTTTCTAAGGTCTGAGGTAGAGCAGTCAGGAGTCAAAGTGCTTTTCCCAATGAGAAATCAAAGGAGTAAAAAATATAGCAACAACAACAATAATAATAATAATAATAAATAACGAGCCGGGGCATGGAGAGGCGGTGGCGGTCACACGGGCTGTGGCTGCTGCCGCGGCGACATCGACATCGCCCTGCGCGTCCTGACGCGGGGACGGGGACACGCGGGGACGGGGACACGCTCCGCCGCTCCTCGCTCCGCCGCTCGCTCTCCTCTCTCTCTCTCTCCCTCGACGTCTCGGCGGCACCGTCGCGCCCGGCTCTGTCCGTCGCTCAGTCCGTCCGTCCGTCCGTCCTACCTACCCGCGCGCATCGCTACCCGCGGCGGCCGCCCGTGTCCCCGGCGTGGCATGGCGCGGCGCTGGCGGAGCGCAGGGCCCGGGCGGGCCGGGCCGGGCCGGGCGGAGGGCGCGGGGCAGAGGGGCGGCCCCGCCGTCCGGCCGCGCAGGGGCTCTGCATGGTCCCGGCGCCGCCGCCGCCGCAGCCTTATGGACCGCGCGCCCACGTCAGCGCCCGCCGCGGCCAATCCGCGCCGCCAGCGCCGCCCCCCCGCGCCCGCCGCGCCGCCGCCGGACGGGGCGTCCGCGCCCCTTTATAGAGCCGCCGGGGCGCCACCGCCGCCTCCGCCCGCCGGCCCGCCGAGCGACCGACCGACCGACACACCGACAGACACACCGACGGACACGCTGACACCCGGCCCGGCCCCCGAGCGCGATCCGCGGTAGGTGTGTGACGGGGCACGGACGCGGGCACGGCGCGCACGAGGAGCCGCGGCCGCTCGGTGGGGTCTGGCACCCCCGGGGGTCACGGATCCGTTAGAGAGAGCCGGTGCCGCCGCCGGCCGCAGAGCGCCCCGCTGGCACGGGCCACAAACGAGATCCCGCCTCGCCGTGGCTTCCCCGAGGGCGCGGGGTCCTGCAGAACCCGGGCCGGGCCGCTTTCCCCGGCAGCAGCGGTGCGGCGGGGCCGGGGCCGCCCCGGTGGGGAGGGGGCGGCGGGCCCGGGGCCACCCGACCGCCGAGGGCACGGCGGATCCGCCGCTGACCTCGCCGTGCTTCCGTTACCGGCGCTCGCAGCGCACGGTCCGGGGCCGAGGAGCACCGGCCACCGCCATGTACTTTCTCTATTTTTCCTTTTTTTGGTAAATAAAAATTAATCCGCTTTTACCTTCCAGGGGCCGGCCGGTAGCGGGGCGGTGCGGAGGGACGAGGTTTCTCTTTCCTTGGCGCTTTGCTGCCCGTCGGGAGCCGCCGCTCCGGGGCGGTGTCACCGCCCGGCCCCGGCCCCGCTCCCGGTCCCAGCGGGCCGAGCCCCGGGATGGACGGGACCGAGCGTGCCCGGGGGTGCGCGCAGCGCCGAGAGCCGGGCCGGGCGCGGGGATGGATGGCGGAGGCCCGCGGCATGCCCCGCCTGGACCCACTGCCCTCGCTCTCTTTCACGTCTGTTTTCCTCGTCCTTGAGAGGGGAAAAAAAAAAAAATAAAAGCGGGAAGACATAAATTGGAAGACAGAAAAAGGAAGGCAGCAAAGGCGCTCAGCGCGGGGGACAGCCGAGGATGCCGAGCGTGCCCGGGCCAGGAGCGGCGGTTCGGGGCTGTCCTGGGCCGGGCCATCGCCTCGGAGCTGCCGCGGGTGTTTGAAAGCCCCGGGCCGGGTCCCGTGTCCCGCTCGGGGCTCCCGGCGCAGCCGTCGGTTCGCTCGGGGATCAGTGGGGCCGGGCCCGCCCCGCCCGGTGCCCGCGCACGGGGAGCGCCCGGGGAGCGCCAGCTGCCGGCAGGGCAGCGCTGCCGGGGCCGTGTGGGCTGGGGTGAACGAGGGGAAGGCGGTGAGCAGCTCGCGTCCGTCAAGCGCCGGTTTTTCACAGCGATGTTTCTTTCTCCTTTCCCAGGCGTTAGCGAAAGCATCTGGTTCTGCCCCGCTGCGGGGGCTCAGACCGTGCCCAGCCCTTCCCGGGGGGGGCTCTGTCCGCCCGAACCCCCCGAGCCCGCTCGGGACAGCGGGGACAGCGGGGTGTCCCCTCTGCCTCACCCCAGCGGGGATCCCGAGCCGAGCAGGCGTTTGAGGCCAAATCGCCCGCGCTTGTGTCCGAAAATCACCCCCGGCACCCCCGGAGCCCGAGGGGAATCCCCCGTGTGCCGCCCCCTCGGAGGGCCGGCTGCTGGCTGCTGGCACGGGGCAGTTTTTGGTTTTCGCTCTATTTTGCGATTCGCCCGGGTCCGTTCCCCCGCCCGAGCCCCGCGGGGAGCGGCCGGGATGCTCCAGAGCAACCTCGGCCGGCCCCGCTGCTGAAAGGAGGGACATTCAGGGAGTGAAAAAATAAAATAAAGAAAGGAAAAGGGGAAATCTGCAGATGTTTTAAAAAGGGATTTTTTTTTTCTTAAGGATGGAAATTACAAGAGGGAAAAAAATTAAAATTTTAAAAAATAGAGAGTGTAAGTAAAATAGTGACTTGTGAAAGAGACCCAAATAAAGAGAGAGGTAAAATAAAAGACTAAAACAACCCCAAACAAAACCGCCAAACAAATCCAAACTCTAATTCATTTTAAATCTAATACCGAAGGAAAAAAACCAACTCCCTTTCAGGCGAGTTTAAATTTGCATTTTATGGGTGTCGTTCCCGTGTTTTTAGTTAACCATCACCCTGTTTATCATCCCCTTTGGCCGCCGCTGCGCTCAGCAATGGGATTTTGGGATTTCTCTCTCCTTGAGGGGTGTCGGTGCTGCAGCGGCCCCGAGCGCACCGCGCTCCTCGCGGAGCATCCCCGCATCCCCAGCCGGCCACGAACTTCCCTCCCGTGCCCCGACAGGCGCCTTCCCCACATCCATCCCCCGCAGTTTCCCCTCTTTTCCCATTCATTTTAACTTGGATTTTCTCTTTTCCCTCCTTTTAAACCTTTCTCCGGGACCGGCGGGGCGGGGGCAGCCCCGAGCTCCCGTTCCGACCCCTCCGCGCTACCAACCGGGGCCGGGGGCTCTCCAGTGTGGGGGGACAGCGAAGGTGGGTGCGGGTCCCACCTTCCCCCGCAGAAAGAGCGCCTCCGCCTGATTAAATATATATGCGCTTAATGCTCTGGCCAAATATTGAAGTTAAGATGTAATTAAGCCTTTAGAACATCCCCGCACCATAAATCCCACGGCTGGACAGGATCCATCCCCAGGTTTGTTTTAAAAGATCTTGGAAAAAAAAAAAAAAAAAAAAGAAAGACTAAAAAGATCTAAAGATCTTTAAATTATGTATTAGAAAGTCCCAGTTTATCCTGCCACACTCGGGTCGATGCTGAGGGTAAACACCACCGCACTGTCGTCCCCCGGCTCCGCTCGCCTTTCCCCTTCCTTTTATTTTTTTCTTCTATTTATTTTCCTTTTCCTTATTTATTTTCCTGCCCCCCAGCCCCCTGATTAGCCCTCCCGGGTTTCTGCCCACGTCGCTAAATGTTGTCGCTTACACTCCGAGCTCATGCATTGTTTATGGGAAATACGGTTAATAAATAATTACAAATCCGAGGAGCGCGGCTCTGCCTCTGACTGACGGGAAAGTGTCCGGGGCTGTCCGGGAAGGGCCCGGGGGTGCTCGGTGGTGTCCGGGGGTGTCCCCGAGCCCGGGGCTGCGGCCGAGCCCGGCGGGGCTGCGGGACAGCCGAGAGCGGGACCCTGCACTCCGCAAAGGGCAGATAAAAGGCGAATAAAAGAGAAAAGAAGGAAAAGTGGAGAGGCAGAGGGGGCGAGGGGGGGCTATGAAAAAAGAGGGTGAAGCGAACCCCCGGAGGATGCAGCGCTCCCGGCTCATCCATCTTCATTGTCTCCGTGTGTGCAAAAGCAACTCCGGTCTAAGGAAAAGCCACTATCAAAGCCATGGCTTTATTTTATATCCTATAGATCAGGAGGGAGGCAAAGCTTTATTTTCGCCCAGAGACAGATATTTTATTTCTCTCTTACGGTTTTATGTGTGAGAGATGTCAAAAAGGTAAAATAGATTGCTAATGCATAGGCAAAACGAAGCTGTTTTGGCATGCTCTGTGTCAGGAGGGCTCCCGGGGAGCGCGGGCTGGGGATTTAGGGCTGATGGGGGACTCGGGGGGATTCTGCTAAAACATCTCTCTCCATAAATCCAGGAGCATGGTCAGCGCGGGCGGCAGCAGGAGTTTTAAAGGGGAAGGGTTGGAGCGCGGCGGAGCGGAGCGGGGTCCCGGGATCCCGGCACGGCTCGGTTCGGTCCGGTCCCGCCGGGATCCCGGCACGGCTCGGTTCGGTCCCGCGGGGATCCCGGCACGGCTCGGCTCGGTCCGGTCCCGCGGGGATCCCGGCACGGCTCGGTTCGGTCCGGTCCCGGACCGGCGCAGCCGCTCTCCCATCACCGCTCCCGGGGCCCGGCCCGAGCCGCTGCCCGCGGCACAAAGCGCTCCGGGCTCACCGCGCCCCACAACCTCCTCGCCTGATTTTCTGTCAATATTTCATTCGATGTTTTTCCCCCCAAAACGAGCACCCACCCATCCCCCGACCGTCGCTCCAGCTCCCGGAGCTGCGGCTGCTCCGCGTCCGCCTCCCCGACCCCGCCGCGGATCCGCACGGACCTTTTCCAAAGTTAAAATATATCTCCCCAAGCTGCAACAATTTTCATACTTTTTGACCTCGGGGATTTACTTAGCACGTTAAGTTCAAGGCTCAGAAGCCCAGGGCTATTACTCATTTAGGCACTCCCACCACCAACACTTTTCACCACATATTTTATCATTTGACTTCCCGGCTTAAATTCACGTTATGGCAAATAATGGATGGTAATACTTTCCCCCTTCCCCATGTTAATTGTCTTGTCTGACAGCCTCCGCATTTGGAGTGATTTAAAGCAAACAAGGGTGCGGCGAGAGCAGGAGACAAACCTGGCACGAACCCCGCGGCTGCTGGGCTGGACCCAGGGCACAACCAGGGCAGAACCTCCCCAAGAGCATCGCCCGGGCCTCCCTGGGCCCTGCGGGGCCGAGGCCGCCTCTCCCGGTGCCCGCAGCCCCTGGGGGGACTCACCCTGCCGCGGGCCCCTCCGGCTCTGCTGCCCGCAGGATTCATTCCTTCCTCGGCGCGGCTGAAACGGGGAATCACACCGGAGCGCTATTTGCAAATTAAAAAAAAAAAAAAAAAAAGGCAAGGTGTACTTGATTAGGAAATTAATTATTTCAGTACCCCCAGGATTATGTTGTTTTTCTAAGTTCTGTGTGATTTACTAATTTCACAGTGGCTGAACTTCCCTGGGAGCGGAGTCAGTCTGAACGCGGGCGGATCCCGCGGCTCCTCGGCAGGGCCGGAGGGAACGGGGAGCCCGGAGCTCTCCCTCTGCTCCTGCTGCGCGACCCGGGCCAAATTCCTCATTTCTGCTCTTTCTGGGAGCGGGCAGAGCCTCCCTTCCCACCGGGAGCAGCTCCTGGGAAAGGAGCACACGCGGTGCCCAGCCCTGGCACTGCCCTGCGAGCCCGAAGGAAGCAGGGCTGCTGCATCGCCCTCCTCAAGAACTGCACAAGAGGATTCTCAGCACAGAGGGGTTTTTGTCATCAGCACAATGTCAGCTTTTGGTGCTGACATCACTGTCATGCAGAACGTTTGGGAAAAAGAACTGAAATCCCAGCAAACAGGACTGTGACAGAAAAATGCAGCTGCAGGGGCAGAGCTGGGCTCAGCATCACCTGGGCCAGGGAGCTCAGGTCCATCACCTGCCCCAGGCAGCTCAGGTCCATCACCTGCCCCAGGTAGCTCAGGTCCATCCCATCACCTGGGCCAGGCAGCTCAGGTCCATCACATCACCTGCCCCAGGCAGCTCAGGTCCATCACCTGGGCCAGGCAGCTCAGGTCCATCCCATCACCTGCCCCAGGGAGCTCAGGTCCATCCCATCACCTGGGCCAGGCAGCTCAGGTCCATCCCATCACCTGCCCCAGGCAGCTCAGGTCCATCCCATCACCTGCCCCAGGCAGCTCAGGCCCATCCCATCACCTGCCCCAGGCAGCTCAGGTCCATCCCATCACCTGGGCCAGGCAGCTCAGGTCCATCCCATCACCTGCCCCAGGCAGCTCAGGTCCATCCCATCACCTGCCCCAGGCAGCTCAGGTCCATCCCATCACCTGGGCCAGGCAGCTCAGGTCCATCCCATCACCTGCCCCAGGCAGCTCAGGTCCATCCCATCACCTGCCCCAGGCAGCTCAGGTCCATCCCATCACCTGCCCCAGGCAGCTCAGGTCCATCACCTGCCCCAGGCAGCTCAGGTCCATCCCATCACCTGCCCCAGGGAGCTCAGGTCCATCACATCACCTGCCCCAGGCAGCTCAGGTCCATCCCATCACCTGGGCCAGGCAGCTCAGGTCCATCCCATCACCTGCCCCAGGCAGCTCAGGTCCATCCCATCACCTGCCCCAGGCAGCTCAGGCCCATCCCATCCCCTGCCCCAGGCAGCTCAGGTCCATCACCTGGGCCAGGCAGCTCAGGTCCATCACATCACCTGCCCCAGGCAGCTCAGGTCCATCCCATCACCTGCCCCAGGCAGCTCAGGTCCATCCCCTGCCCCAGGCAGCTCAGGTCCATCCCATCACCTGCCCCAGGCAGCTCAGGTCCATCCCATCACCTGCCCCAGGCAGCTCAGGTCCATCACCTGGGCCAGGCAGCTCAGGTCCATCACCTGCCCCAGGCAGCTCAGGTCCATCCCATCACCTGCCCCAGGTAGCTCAGGTCCATCACCTGGGCCAGGCAGCTCAGGTCCATCACATCACCTGCCCCAGGGAGCTCAGGTCCATCACCTTGGCCAGGCTGCCCTCACAGGGGACACTGAATGCTCCTGGCTGTGTTTGTGTCTGCCCGCTCAGTCCTCACTAACCTGCTATCTATAGATTCTGTCGTTTGGTACGGTGCTAGATCATGCCCTATTTATGTGATTTTCTGTTTTAAAGGATCTGAGAGGCCGTGGGAGCTCTGCCCTTCCTTCTCCCCACAGCCCAGTGCCCCAGGGCAGCTGGGTCAGGGCAGTGGAGCCCTGCAGGGCTCCTGGGTGCACATTCAGAGCTCTGTTTCCTTCCCCTCATCCCCGAGTGATGCTCCAAGCCCGGCTGACTGCACACAGCTCCTCTCAATGCCACACACAGCCACCATCCCACACCCCCGAGGTGCATCAGTATGCTGTGCTCAGGATGAAAAACCCAAATCATTCTGGTCTAGAATGTGAAATTTCCCTAGCTCCAGCTAGTTTTTCCAGAGGCTGAGCTCCATCCCCACGGGGATCCTGCTGTCCCACACTGTGCCCCACACAGGACAGAGTCATACACTGGCACTACCAGGGGCCAACCCTCCACACTCAGAAACACTTTAAAAAACCAATATAATTCTAAAAAATCTATCCTTGGCATTTCTGTGGCTCTTCACAGCCTGTCACTGAGTCCTGGGGCCCAGGAGCCCCGTGCCAGCCCAGCCCCAGCTGCTCCTGTCCTCTCTACAGAACCTCCACGCCAAACCAGCCTCACCATGAAGGCACTGGAGATTTTCACAATCAAACACTTAAACCTTGTTTCCCCAAACCCTGGTGACCACATTCACCAATGCCTTCCTCCTGCCCGTGCAACGTCCCCATTTCCACCCAGAACAAGCGGCTGCAGGAGCTGGGATGTCTGTGCTGGTGATGTCCCTGCACATGGGAACAGGAATTCAGGCTCAGAAAGTGTGAGTCTGCAGAATTCCCTTCCAATGTGGTTGTTTCAGTCTTGGAAATAAAATCTACATGGCTGTAATTAGTCAATATTTGTAAAGCCTGCAAGGTTGCAGGAGGAATGGCTGAGAGAAACTGGCGTGGTCCTGAGATAAATGCATTAATAACAGCAGCAGTGGCTGCTGAGGAGCCTGCTCCTAATGATGTACAATTTATTTCCTTAAGGGTGTGCTAATAAACAGAACTGCTTTTTAGAATCTGCTGTATTTATTCCACATACGCCCTCAGATCAAATAAGTTCCTCTCCCCACAGCCTCATCTTCCTGCTCTGCCTCTGTGCAATCCCTCATTAACCCCTGCTGTGCTGAACCCGGGGCACAGAGCCCAGCCCGAGCAGCACCCCAGGTCCTGACCCTGCTGCCCTTGGCCTGGCACCATTCTGGGACATCCCAAAGGGTCCCCTGGCCTCAGGGATGGGCGTTTGTCCTTGTGCCAGCTGGGTTTGTGGGAGTCCTGATGGATCCCTGAGCCATGGATCACCTGTGCACTCCCTGAGTGACCCAAACCCACCCCAAGGTCATTCCCTGCTCCCAGCTCTCCTTAAAAACCCACCCCAAGGTCATTCCCTGCCATCAGCTCTCCTTAAAAACCCACCCCAAGGTCATTCCCTGCCATCAGCTCTCCTTAAAAACCCACCCCAAGGTCATTCCCTGCCATCAGCTCTCCTTAAAAACCCACCCAAGGTCATTCCCTGCTCTTAGGTCTCCTTAAAAACCCACCCCAAGTCATTCCCTGCTCCCAGCTATCCCTAAAAACCCACCCAAGGTCATTCCCTGCCATCAGCTCTCCTTAAGAACCCACCCAAGGTCATTCCCTGCCATCAGCTATCCCTAAAAACCCACCCAAGGTCATTCCCTGCCATCAGCTCTCCTTAAAAACCCACCCAAGGTCATTCCCTGCTCTTAGGTCTCCTTAAAAACCCACCCCAAGTCATTCCCTGCTCCCAGCTATCCCTAAAAACCCACCCAAGGTCATTCCCTGCCATCAGCTCTCCTTAAGAACCCACCCAAGGTCATTCCCTGCTCCCAGCTCTCCGAAAGCCAGAGCAGCAGCTCCAGGGCTCAGAGGGAGCCGTTCCTGCCCTCTGTGCCCAAGGTGGGCGCACAGGAGCAGCTCCAGGCTCTGCACACAATCCCTGCTCTGCCCCCACCCAAACAAACCCTTCCTGCAGGAGAGGAAAAGCAGGAGCACCAATAAAACACCCAGACCCTCCGGGTTTCTGTGGAAACCCCTGCCTTGGGCACCCCAGGACTGTGCCAGGCCAAGGTGCCCACCTGGACACACATTGTCCCCACATCTGTGGAGCCAGGCTGCCGCTCACAGCTGAAATAACCCGTGAGTGTTCAGAATTCAGGGGAAAAGAAGAGGAAAACGTTTGAAAAGAGTAGTTTTATAATTCTGGAATTAACAGAAAATGCCCTTTTCCTTGGGGATCCCCCTGTGAGGTGCAGCTCATGCCAGGGAAGGGAAGGGGTGAGGCTGTGCCAGGCAGCTGCTCCCAGAGCCCAGAGCCAGGGCAGGGAAGGGGAAGCCACTTGTCACTTGAAAATTCCCATTTTCCTTATTCCTGTGAGAATCAGGAACTCCACATTGCCCCTAGAACTGGGAAATGCACCTTAGGAGGGGAGAGCTCAGCGTGGGCTCTGCCCAGGTGAAGGAGTCCCTGGGCAGGGAAGAAATTCCAAGATAAAGAAAAAAATTACCTGCAGCAGGAAGCCACATGAAAACCTGCTCATCTTTCACTGCCCTGATACGTTGCTGCTTTTTTTGTGCATTTAAAAAATCAATGAAACTCCTGAGTTAATAGGAAAACAAAAAAATTACAGTTAAAACAACTCTGAAATGGTCATAGAACCAAATCTATGCATTAGATGTTAAACCTTCTATCAGAGAGCTCAGCTGGAAGTTATTTTTTTTTTCATAAATCTGCAAAATATAATTAAATTGGTGATGGCAAAAAAAAAAAAAAAAAAAAAAAAAAAAGCCTGGTCCAAACCCTTATAAGGATATTTCAGCCATGCTGAGGTTCCTTTTCCATAAATGTTAAGCAGACATCTGTAAACATAATTGGAATTTACTGCACACGTGAATAACTGCATATCAATGAGCTGGGCTGGGGTTTGGGGAGGGCTGCAGGTGCCCCCCCTTGCTGATGAGGCTCTGGCACATCCCAGCTCAATTCCAAATGTCAATTCTCTACATTTTAATTTTTTTAATAATAATTTTTTCCCTGGCTGTTGCCTTGTTACATTTATCATAAAGGCTCTGTAGATGAGCCATCCTGTGGAATCCTGAGCGTCCCCAGGTTTGTTTACCAGGCTGATAGTTATTCTTTTGGAAAATGCAGAGTGCTATTGTCAGGCATTGCTTAATATTAATGACAGAGATCTGGGCATCGGGGAGAGCTGAATGAGCTCCACTTCACCATTCCTCATTTCTTCTCCACATTTTATCTCCCTTCCTTTCCTTTTCTTTGCTTTCTCCTTTGTTATGGGAGATACCTTGCAAGGCAGGAGCCCTCTGGCCCTACACCCAGCAATCAGTGGGCAGATCCCCGTGTTTGAAATCAGTGGGAAATCATCCAACTCCTGTGGAAATTCAGGACCAAACCTTTCAGCACCACTGACCTCCGTGCCCCGGGGCTGGGGAATGCCCACGGTGAAGGTGCCTCTCCTCCTCACGTCCTTCTCCATCCTCCCGTCCAGGGAAAAGTTGGGCACCCCACAGCAGGGAGGGCAGCCCCATTTTGGGGGCTTTGGTGACAAAGGGCTGTGCCCATCCCCAGCCAGCCCCCAGCTGAAACCAGCTCAGCCTTGTGAATCTACAGGGGCAAACCCAGCCAGGCCCAGCAAACCCTGCAGCAAACGCTGGGAGCTGGATCCCAACACCCCCATTATTCCAATATTCCCATTATTCCAACATCCCCATTATTCCAATATTCCCATTATTCCCAGCCCAGGGTGTTCTGTGAGCTGGAACCCACCAGAACTTTGGGGCTGGGGAAGGACCACAGGCCCAGCAGAGAGGGGCAAAGCCAGGAGAGAAACCCATCCCATCTCCTGGATAACCCCTGGGATGGGCTGCAATCCCAGATTTGCTGAGTTCCAGGGAAAGAACCACAATGCCCAGCAGAGAGGGGCAAAGCCAGGAGAGAAACCCATCCCATATCCTGGATAACCCCTGGGATGGGCTGCAATCCCAGATTTGCTGAGTTCCAGGCTGTCCCAGCTCTGGGGGCCCCGGGAGGTGTTTGGGGAGCCCAGGGGGTGTCACACACGGTGGGCACAGCACGGGCTGTCCCTGAGCACGTCCCTGAGCCCTGCAGAAGGAGCAGCCCCCATCCCTGCCCAGGAGGGGTTCCCGGAGCCCTTTGGGGCCCGGTGATGGATCCATTGTCACCCTTCACGGGTGCAGGTGTTCCCCATCCATCTGCCCCGGCCGAGGGGCTCTGGGATCGCCCCCTCTCACCTGGGAGCCCATCCCGGGGTGGATGCTCAGCTGAGCCCGGTTTAACCCCGGCGGTGCCGCGCTGGAGGAGGTGCGAGACGCGACAAACTGCGGGGAAATGCCACAAACCCGGCCCGCCCCCCCTGGCCCACAGAACATCTTGCTTTCTCTTCTTTTCAGTGCTCCGACCCCACATCAGGCATTTTACAAGTCAAAATTACCAACTAAGAGTTCTCTCCCCTCCCCAGCCCAGCCCGTTCCAATTTCTGCCAAACGCAGCTGTTTGATTTTAGTGGCAAAGAGATTTTCTCTCTCTCTCTCTTCCTCAAGTTGTTTTCACTTAAAAAAATTATAAAAAATAGAAGTCCTGGAGAAGCAGACAGAATAATAAGCAGACTCACTATTTAGTCACAGAATGACCTGAAATTTCTCCAAGGAAATGTATTTGCCACTGAAAAATACTGGGAAAATCTGTGTGAAAGTTTTTCCTTGACATTTTACTGGTTTAGAGGAAACAGGAGAGCAATCTTTCCCCAGCACTTTCATAGCTTGTTATTTTTCCTTCCCTCTTTCTACTCATCCCCAAGAGTTTCCTCCAGGATGGGAATTGCAAGGGAAAATTGAGCAAGGAATTGGGAAATTTCCCCCACTGGGATGTGGGGCTGGACCAGAACCCCAAAGCTGATCCTGCCCCTTGCTTTTGTTTGGGTTTTTCACTCCTTGCTGCCAACCCAGCCTCGTGCCAAGGGTCTGTCACATCCAAATCCACGGAATTATCCATTACAATACTTCAATATTTATGGCACAGATTTCTGCTGAATCGCTTTGTAAACCATGGCAGAAGTAATGGCCTTCCCACTGAGAGCCACAATCCACCCACAGGAAGACAGGACTGTCATTTCTAGTATATATTAACAAGTCCTTAAGTGAACATTTTGCTTAAATTAGGAGTTGGGCCATGATTCAGACAATAAGGCCTCAGCAAAGAGAATCTCCCCAGCAATTCAGCCCAGGCTGCAGAGGAGGCTCCAGGGTGCAAGGGAGCAATCCTGACCTCCCAAGGCTGTCAGGAAATTTCATTTTTCACCATTTTTGTTGTCAGGACTTCACCAAGAGCCTTGTCCTGGAGAGGGCCAGGGGGCTGCAGCCCAACCCCAGTCCCACAGAGCTCTCCCAGCTTTTCCCAGCCCAGTTCTCCCCCTGGATCATGGCATCCCAGCATTTATGGAGCCTCTTTTCAATAATTATCACGCTGTTACATTGGTGAGTTTCCTGACAAGTTATTAAATCATAATTTCTAATTTAAATGCCAGCTTTTGGCGTGCATGCCTGCTCAGGATAAGCTCATTTTCATTTTTATTAAACATCACCTATTAAACACAAGGAGAATTTCCTTAGGAATAACAGAAAACACCACAGGTGCCTTATTTCCCAGCTCGTGTTGTGATGGTTTCAAATAATTCCCCAGACACAGCCCCACAACAGGGGGGCTGTTCTGTGCTCAGGTGGGGCTGGGGGCTGCAGGGACATTTCTGGGGGGCTGCTTGGCACAATCCCTTGGCTTTCAATCCCTGACAAACCCCAGCTCAGGCTCTGCACCCTCCCTGGAGGTCCCCAAACCAAAGAGCACCAGAAGAAACCTTGGCAGGAACCCAAGGGGAGCTCAGGGGGTCTGGGTTGGACCCCAGTGCCCAAAGCTGTCCCCTTCCAGGGCTGTCCTGGAGGCTCCTGACGTGGCAGCCACAGCCCAGGGCTGCCTCATCCTCGGCTTCCCAAGCAGATGGTCAATTAATTATGCTCGTTTGGTGCTGATGGTGCCTGGCCCTGGGCTCAGAGCCCCACCTGTGTCCCCTGTGCTGCAGGGATGGCTGGAGTGGCATTGCCAGCTCTGCCCTCCCCGGCCCCACAGAACCTGCACCAAGCCCGTGGGATGTGCACAAACCCTGCAGAAAGGGGCCCAGGCAGCCGCTTCCATCTGAAAACACAAAATCACAGGGAAATAACAACGCAGAGCAGAGCCCTGTGTGAGAGCACACCGGGACAGCCCTGGGGTGCAGCTCCCACCTCGGGCCCTCTCTCTGGGCTGGGTTTTGTGCTGAAACCCTGCCCTGCTTTGGGAGTGATGGGAAAAGGAATTCCCCATTTCCCCCCAATGATTTCCAGCTCCAGCCCGCGCGTTGCCCGTGATCAGACTGATTAGTGAAATAAATCATCCTTACCTGGAGATAATCCATTTACGCTTTTTAATTAAACACAATTATGACAATTTGTTCTGCCTCCTGCCAGGCTGCCTGTGCAATCAGGGCCCAGGGCAGGAGACTTTGCTGGATGTGTTTCCCTGCAGGCCACAGACCCGGCAGAGCAGCCCTGGGAGTGCCCCTTTGGGTGAGGAGCTGCAGATTGCCCAGGGAGCAGCACCAGGGGGATTTGGGGGCTCCTCCTGTGCCACAGCTGCACTGCAGCAGCCCTGGGGTCCCTGCACCCTCAGTTTTGGGGTGCAAACACAGCTGGGGCTGTTCCCAAAGCAGCTGCGTGTCCATGTCCCAGCCCCACAGGACACAACCCCACAGCCCTTTACCCTGCCAAGGTTTTACCCAGATCAGCTTTCCTCCACCCGCTGCCCCCAGAGCGAGAGACAAAACGAGCCCTAATGAGAGAGCTTCAATAGATGTTGGAGCCCTTGCAGGTATTCAGGAGCCCCGGGCAGCCCCTTCCCCTCCCTGCTCAAGTTCAGCCCCAGCCCGTGCAGCAGACTCTGCTGTTTGTTTTGGGTTCAATGGCATCTCATTTACACGTGTTAATTGCAACTAATTGGCACTAATTGGATGAACAGGAAACCCTCTGGGAGCACTCATACCTTTAATTTGTAGTAAATATCATTAATTAACATATGCTAATTAGAGCCAATTAACATTGATTAAGGGCTGCCAGCTACTTGGAAAGTACAACTCTCCACGTTGTACTAAGTCAGCACAAAATATGACGCAGGTTTTAGGGAGAGCCCAGGAGGCAGCACCTGGCAGCTCCCCTGGAGCTCTGCTGGGCACACTGGGAATGCTGGGCACCCACCCCAGTGCCACCCATCCCAGTGCCACCCACCCCAGTGCCACCCACCCCAGCTCTGGGCAGCCAGGCCAGGAAAGGCAGCCTGGAGCTGGTCAGAAATCCCTTTGTGGTGTGGTTCAGTGGACATGTGGGCTTGGTCAAAGGCTGGACTTGCTGATCTTGGAGGTCTTCTCCAGCCCTGAGGGTTCTGTGAGCCCAAAATGAGCTGGCAGCCTGGGCCAGGAGTGGAGCTCCAGGCTCAGCAGAGTGCAGCACCCACGGCAAGGGCAGCTCAGCCAGCCCCAGTGCCAGCCCCAGTGCCAGCCCCAGTGCCAGCCCGGGCCCCAGGTGTCCCTGCAGATCCCCTGGCACACCAGTGGCACTGCCAGAGCCCAGCAAGGGCTGGTGGGCAGGGAGAGCACAGGGCCCTTCCCTCACAGACCACTCTCTGCTGATTTCCAGCCAGGACAGTCCCTGCTGATGGCATTTCCCAAAGAGCCTTTGGCACCCAGGGGTCACCCCTGGGCTGGTTTGGTGCTCTGGGGTTTGGTGCTCTGGGGTTTGGTGCTCTGGGTTTGGTGCTCTGGGTTTGGTGCTCTGGGGTTTGGCTGCTCTGGGTTTGGTGCTCTGGGGTTTGGTGCTCTGGGTTTGGTGCTCTGGGTTTGGTGCTCTGGGGTTTGGCTGCTCTGGGTTTGGTGCTCTGGGGTTTGGTGCTCTGGGTTTGGTGCTCTGGGTTTGGTGCTCTGGGGTTTGGTGCTCTGGGTTTGGTGCTCTGGGGTTTGGTGCTCTGGGTTTGGTGGTTTGGTGCTCTGGGGTTTGGTGCTCTGGGTTTGGTGCTCTGGGTTTGGCTGCTCTGGGTTTGGTGCTCTGGGGTTTGGTGCTCTGGGTTTGGTGCTCTGGGTTTGGCTGCTCTGGGTTTGGTGCTCTGGGTTTGGTGGTTTGGTGCTCTGGGTTTGGCTGCTCTGGGTTTGGTGCTCTGGGGTTGGGTGCTCTGGGATTTGGCTGCTCTGGGATTTGGCTGCTCTGGGGTTTGGTGCTCTGGGATTTGGCTGCTCTGGGATTTGGCTGCTCTGGGTTTGGTGCTCTGGGTTTGGTGCTCTGGGTTTGATGCTCTGGGTTTGGTGCTCTGGGTTTGGTGCTCTGGGTTTGGTGCTCTGGGGTTTGGTGCTCTGGGTTTGGCTGCTCTGGGGTTTGGTGCTCTGGGATTTGGTGCTTTGGGATTTGGTGCTCTGGGTTTGGCTGCTCTGGGTTTGGCTGCTCTGGGATTTGGTGCTCTGGGATTTGGTGCTCTGGGTTTGGTGCTCTGGGTTTGGCTGCTCTGACAGCCAGAGGAGGGACCTGGGGATGTCCCCACAGCCTGAGGTTGTCACAGCAGGCTGAAGTTCAAACACCTCCTGTTCTCCCAAACCTTTTGCACTGAAGTTGTCACCGACAGTTTCATCTGCTGGTTACCATTTTATCATCTGATAAACAACCCTTATCAGTTGGTGAGGAAGGATGGGGAAGGGCAGTGCTAATCCCAGCCAGCACCCGGGAGGAGCCTGCTCTGGGCTGACACTGCCTCTGTTTCCCAATTTACAGGTTTTAAAAGGATTAAATTCCAAACCGGGGAGAACAGAGGCCATGCTTGAGACACCGCAGGGAGAAGATGTGCTGCGAATTCCCTGGGTTTCGTTGTTGTCTCAGACAGGATTTGCTGGCAGAGGGGTGCACGAGGTGCTGGTGGAAGGAATTGCGTGGGGCCGTGTCCTTGTGCTGTCCATTCCCTGCACAGGGTGGGGACGCACAATTAGCTCTGCCCCTAATTGCAAACCCGCCCCTTAATTTAAAACACAATTCAAATTAAAACACAGGGTTTGAAAAACCTCTTTCCAGTATTTTCCCTATTTATATCTGCCCAAGGGAGGGTGAGGGATGGGAAGGGATGGGGAAAGGTGTTGCAGCTCAAGTCCCATTGTTTTGGGATGCCCCAGAAGAGTCCAACCCCCTTCCAGGAGCTGCATCCCCTCACCTTTCCTGGAATTCAGGAATGTTAAAATCCCTCTCCACGGGCTGGACATGGAGCAGGACAAGCACAGACCCTCTTGAGGAAAAATCAGGATTGAGTGTCCAAAAATGGGCTGTGAAATTTCAGAGAACAACAATAGGGGGGACATCTGAGAACCTGAAAGTGTATTTTTCATTATTTTAATAAAAGAGGAGCATCACTGAGACATTTAAAGAGGATTCAGAAAGATGATAGGCTAAAAATGTCAATAAAATACACACACACTCATATATATAATTTTATATATTCCTATCCATGGACACACAACTGCCCCTCCAAGAGGATGTGCTCAATAATCCATCCCAGCTCCCCCTCCAGCCACAGTGATCCCACGACCCAGAACTCCTGACCAGGGCTTTAAATCAGAGTTTACATTATTTAGGAAGTGCTGTCAATAATGTTTACAGTGAAATAATTACTGGAGTGATTTTAATTTATTTTCATTCATGATAATC